>NC_092760.1:41235323-42485323 GCF_047496795.1 Chiloscyllium punctatum | reverse complement strand
CCACCACCCTGTAGCCAATCACTTCAACTCCCCCTCCCACTCTGCCAAGGGCATGCAGATCCTGGGCCTCCAGCACCTCCGCTCCCTAACCACCCAACGCCTGGAGGAAGAACGCTCCATCTTCCACCTCGGGACTCTCCAACCCGATGGCATCAATGTGGATTTCACAATTCCCTCATTTCCCCTCCCCCCACCTTACCCCAGATCCAACCTTCCAACTCAGCACTGCCCTCATGACCTGTCCATCTTTCTTCCCACCTATCTGCTCCATCCTCCCCTCTGACCTATCACTTTCATCCCCACCTTCATCTATCTATCGCACTCTCAGCTACCTTCCCCCCAGCTCCACCCCCTCCCATTTATCTCACCACCCCCTCAGCTCACAGTCTCATTCCTGATGAAGGGCTTTTGCCCATTGACTCTCCTGGTCCTCGGATGCTGCCTAACCTGCTGTGCTTTTCCAGTGCCAACTCTTGACTCTAATCTCTCGCATCTGCAGTCGTCACTTTCACCTGCTTATCACCGAAGACTATAGATAAAAGGAAGACCAACTTTTTTTTGTAATCCATCAAGATGTATAAACTTGCACAATAGAAGCAAGAGACACAGAGTACATACAGATTTTTCAAACATGTTGTTTGTCATATGATACATCACACATTTAGCTTCCACCCATATAAAGTAATTGCAGATAGGAAATATCAAGTAGCTAAGATCAAGACAGTGTCACATGGAAGTTGCACATGGTTCCCTGGGGAAAAATATGAACTCGAAAAATGGCAGAGGGTTTGTCCAGTAATTCTTTTATGAAATGGAGTTTGTCCCATATTGGACGATTGGTATATTTACACTAATGCACTTTTAAATGGAATAACAACTTCAAACTTTGCACAGACCTCGAGTCCTCAAGATGCTTTTCTATTCTGCAAGTTCAGGGTGATTCCTTACTTAATAATTCACTCGAACATTATATGCATACTAACTATTTAATTAATACTTATGTTCTACACAGATTCTTAAATTTTGTACCTTGCCAACACAGACTGCTTTGTAAAATATTTAGAAATAACTTCAGATTTGCTCAGATTTTCCACAAGTCAAGCAGCATCTATGAAAAAAACAAAAAGAGTTAATGTCTCAGTTTTTCATTAATTCCAATAAAAGCCCATCAATTTGAAATTGTTAACACGGCTTCTTTCTCCACAGATGCTGCATGGTCTTCTATTTTGAACATTTTCACTTTTAATTTCAGATTTCCAGCATCTGCAGTATTTTGCCTTTGTATGTAAAGCTAGCACTGCTAACTTACCTCTGATTAGGCTTCAAACAAAGCAATTAAACAGTTGACAATCTGTGTAGCGGCCATAACTTGACAAATCAAATATCAATGATATATAGTAAAGGACACAGAAAAAAGTGGCATGCTGTGAATGCAGTAAGTGAAAACCAACAAATGCCAATGAGATCAAAGGGAATCACATATGCAGCCAGTCCCTCTACACTTCCATCCGCCATGACCAGGGCCTCCAAGCCCTCCGTTCTTCCTCTCCCGACGTCCCCAACAGTACCCTTCCACCTACACTCATTTGTTTGGCCGAACTGGTCCTCACCCTTAACAATTTCTCCTTCGAATCCTCCCACTTCCTCCAGACCAAAGGGGTAGCCATGGGCACATGTATGGGCCCCAGCTATGCCTGTCTCTCTGTTGGCTATGTAGAACAGTCCATCTTCCGTAATTACACCGGCACCACTCCCCACCTCTTCCTCCGCTACATTGATGACTGCATTGGCCCCACCTCGTGCTCCCGCGAGGAGGTTGAGCAATTCATCAACTTCACCAATACATTCCACCCTGACCTCAAAGTTACCTGGACCATCTCTAACGCCTCTCTCCCCTTCCTGGACCTATCTCCATTAATGACGACCAACTTGACACCGACATTTTTTACAAACCCACCGACTCCCACAGCTACCTGGATTACACCTCTTCCCACCCTACCTCCTGCAAAAATGCCATACCTATTCCCAATTCCTCCGCCTCCGCTGTATCTGCTCCCAGGAGGACCAGTTCCACCATAGAACACACCAGATGGCCTCCTTCTTTAGAGACCGCAATTTCCCTTCCCACTTGGTTAAAAAGATGCCTTCCAACGCATCTCGTCCACATCCCACACCTCCGCCCTCAAACCCCACCCCTCCAACCATAAGGGCAGAACACCCCTAGTGCTCACCTTCCACCCTACCAACCTTCACATAAATCACATCATCCACCGACATTTCCAGCACCTCCAAATGGACCTGACTGCCAGGGATATATTTCCCTCCCCACCCCTTTCCGCCTTCCGCAAAGACCATTCCCTCCGTGACTACCTGGTCAGGTCCACGCCCACCTACAACCCACACTCCCATCTTGGCGCCTTCCCCTGCCACCGCAGGAATTGCAAAACCTGCACCCACACCTCCATCCAAGGCCCCAAAGGAACCTTCCACATCCAAAGTTTTACCTGCACATCCACCAAAATCATTTATTGTATCCATTGCTCCCGATGTGGTCTCCTGTACATTGGGGAGACTGGACGCCTCCTAGCAGAGCGCTTTAGGGAACATCTCTGGGACACCTGCACCAATCAACCACACCGTCCTGTGGCCCAACATTTCAACTCCCCCCTCCCACTCTGTCGAGGACATGGAGGTCCTGGGCCTCCTTCACTGCCGCTCCCTCACCACCCGACGCCTGGAGGAAGAACGCCTCATCTTCCACCTCCGAACACTTCAACCCCAAGGCATCAATGTGGACGTCACAAGTTTCCTCATTTCCCCTTCCCCCACTTCACCCCAGCTCCAAACTTCCAGCTCAACACTGTCCCCATGACTTGTCTTACCTGCCTATCTTCCTTTCCACCTATCCACTCCACCCTCCTCCCTGACCTACCACCTGCATCCCCTCCCCCACTCACCTATTGTACTCTATGCTAATTTCTCCCCACCGCCACCCTCCTCTCATTTACCTCTCCACCCTTCAGGCACTCTGCCTGTATTCCTGATGAAGGGCTTTTGCCCGAAACATCGATTTTACTGCTCCTCGGATGCTGCCAGAACTGCTGTGCTTTTCCAGCACCACTCTAATCTAAACCCCTGAACAATCTGAATTGTTATATGGTCAGGCACAGGAAGATGTGACTGCAAATGAAGGTAAGGAGATTAAGATGATAGTGGAAGATTCTCAGCTTTCTCAGCCAACTAACAGGTTTGAGGGTCATGCAGCTTTTGTGGATGAGAGAGGGGGCTGCAAGGTGGACAAGTGAGTTGATCATGGCATCATGATACAGAAAATTGTGCAAGTTTTGGGTATTAGTAGAACGGTAACTGGCATGTGATAATAATTTAGTTGGGTGTTAGACACAGGAGACAAGAGTAAAAATACAGATGGCCATGTTGCCAAGGGATGGACCATCTGCTCAGGGATGGAAAGAAACCTCAGGAGGAGGGAACAGATCTAGTTCCAATGCTCTGCGTGTCTATGAATTAATGTGTAGGATAAGGAAAGAGTTTCTGCATAGGGATTAGAGTCAGAGTCCTACAGCACGGAGACAGGCCCTTTGCTTCAAACTGGCTCATGCTGACCAAAATGTCCATCCTCGCTAATCCTATTTCCCGGCGCTTGACAGATACCCTTCAAATCCTTCCCTATCCATGTATTTTTCTAAATGCCTTTTAAATATTTTTAATGTACCCATTTCAACCGTTTCCGCTGGGAAGCTTATTCCATACTCATACCACTGTGTAAACAGTTGCCTAGGTGAAAGTGAGGACTGCTGTTGCTGGAGATCAAGATCAAAGAGTGTGGTGTTGGAAAAGCACAGTCGGTCAGGCAGCATCAGAGGAGCAGGAGAAGTCCGGATGAAGGGCTTATGTCTGAAACGTCGATTGTCCTGCTCCTCAGAGGCTGCCTGACCGGCTGTGCTTTTCCAGCACCACACCCTTCGTCTAAAACAGAAGTTGCCTCTCAGGGTCCTTTTTATTCTCTCCCCTTGAACCTTAAACTAATGCCATCTGGTCTTCAATTCCCCTGGGAAAAGGACTGAGTGATTTCACCCTATCCATGCTTCTTATTTTATACACATCTATAAGATCCCCCTTCAGTCTCCTATGCTCTAAAGAAAAAAGTCCTAGCTTATCCAACCTCTCCTTAGAACTCAGACCACTGAGTCCTGACAACATCCTTCTTCTGCACACTTTCTAGTTTAATAACATCCTTCCTATAGCAGTAGGCCAAATGCAGCCTCACCAACATCCTGTACAATCAGAGTCATAGAGATGTACAGCATGGAAACAGACTCTTCAGTCCAAACTATCCATGCCGACCAGATATCCCAATCCAATCTAATCCCAAATGCCAGCACCTGGCCCATATCCCTCCAAACTCTTCCTATTCATTTACCCATCCAAATGCCTCTTAAATGTTGCAATTGTACCAGCCTCCACCACTTCCTCTGGCAGCTCTTTCCATACACGTACTACCCTCTGCGTGAAAAAGTTGCCCCTTAGGTCTCTTTTATATCTTTCCCCTCTCACCCTAAACCTATGCCCTCTAGTTCTGCACTCCCTGACCGCAGGGAAAAGACTTTGCCCATTTAACCTAACCATGCCCCTCATAATTTTGTAAACCTCTATAAGGTCACCCCTCAGCTTCCGACGCTCCAGGGAAAACAGCCCCAGCCTGTTCAGCCTCTCCCACATCCTTGTAAATCTTTTCTGAACCCTTTCAAGTTTCACAACTTTCCGATAGGAAGGAGACCAGAATTGCATGCAATATTCCAACAGTGGCCTAACCAATGTCCTGTACAGCTGCAACATGACCTCCCAACTCCTGTACTCAATACTCTGACCTATAAAGGAAAGCACACCAAATGCCTTCGTCACTATCCTATCTACCTGCGACTCCACTTTCAAGGAGCTATGAACCTGCACTCCAAGGTCTCTTTGTTCAGCAACACTCCCTAGGACCTTACCATTAAGTGTATAAGACCTGCTAAGATTTGCTTTCCCGAAATGCAGCAACTCGCATTTATCTGAATTAAACTCCATCTGCCACTTCTCAGCCCATTGGCCCATTTGGTCCAGATCCTGTTGTAATCTGAGGTAACCCTGTTCGCTGTCTACTACACCTCCAATTTTGGTGTCACCTGCAAACGTACTAACTGTACCTCTTATGCTCGCATCCAAATCATTTATGTAAATTACAAAAAGTAGAGAACCTTGTCGCACTCCACTGGTCACAGGCCTCCAGTCTGAAAAACAACCCTCCACCATCACCCTCTGGCTTCTACCTTTGAGCCAGTTCTGTATCCAAATGGCTAGCTCTCCCTTTATTCCATGAGATCTAACCTTGCTAATCAGTCTCCCATGGGGAACCTTGTCAAACGCCTTACTTAAGTCCATATAGATCACATCTATGTACAACTGTAACATAACTTCCCAACTTCAATACTCAATGATCTGACTGATGAAGGCCAACGTGACAGAAACCTTCTTCACTGCCCTGTCTACCTGTGACTCCACTTTCAGAGAAATGTGTACCTGAACTCCAAGGTCCCTCTGTTCCACTCCACTCCTTAAGGCCCTACCATTCACCATGAAACTCCTACCATTATTTTCATAATGCAAGACCTCATCCCTATCTGGATTAAACTCCATTTGCTATTTCGCGTCCCACTTCTCCAGCTGATCAAGGTCCCGCTACAAATTGCTGATAATCTTCCTCAGTGTCCACAATACTGCCTATTTTAATGCCATCTGCAAACTTACTAATCATGTTTTCACATTCACATCCAAATTATTGATAATAAACAGCAATTGGCACAGCACTGACCCCGAGGCACTCCACTAGTCACCGGTATCTAGTCCGATAGCATCCTTCCACTATTGCCTTCTCCTTCCTACCATTAAGCCAATTGTGCAACTAATTTGCCAGGCCCCACTGGATTCCATGCAATCTCACCTTCCAGAACAGCCAACCATGTGGAATCTTATCAAAGGCCTTACTGAAATCCATACAGACTTTAGCTACTGCCTTGCCCTCGTGAACGTTCCTGGTCATTTCAAGGAACGCAAAGATTTGTCAGGCACAAATCTCCCACGAACGAGGCTATACCGACTATTCCTAATCAAACCCAGTGTTTCCAAATGCACGTATACCTTATCTCTCAGAATCTTCTCAAGTAATTTAACTACCACAAATGTTAGGCTGACTGGACTAAGAGTGTTAAACTTTTTAATACGCAGAACATCAAAGATAATCTCTGGATTATCACTTGATCACAAACAAACTGGTACAGTTAAATAAAATTAGAGTGATGAATGTACCTCTCAAAATTGGTGTAAGAGAAATGGGTCTCCAATGACAGCCTAGCACCAGAACAGGAAAAGAAAAAGGAGCTGTGTTTTTCAGGTAGTGTTCACCTGAAGCATGCTAAACAGATCTGTCTGTTATGGACTAGGCCAGACCACTCAAAACATTCTTGAGCAGGCTACTCAGACCATAATTTTGCAAGTTGTTTCAGTAAGTGTACAGTGAACGTTACCCAGAGTAAGCTAGCTGGGTTGACCACCAGGGTTTAAAACAGACAAAAAATGTATTCACAAAATTACACAATGAAACACAAAGAACAGAATAAAGAACCCCTGCAGAACTCAGTCTATCCAAACTAAACTTAATTATGCTGTGCCGAATATACACAACAGTCCCAATCGGCAAACACCCTTAAAGACCAGTAAAAATAAAAGGAACAGATGCTTACAGGTTGAAGTTAGAAACAGAGTGCGAGAGCACGAAACAGTGTGATTCCACACAGCTCACTGTTGAACTCCTAACTAGTACTGAACTGAACTGCTGCTAGGAAGCTGACCACTCCCCTTTCATTATACAGGTCACTTCAGAAACATGACCACTTTGGCCTGAAATCTCATGTTGTTTACATATAGACAAAAAGGCCTCTCAATACCCTTTAATCTCTGTATCAACCAGTCTCATCAGCACCGGGAGCATTCACGACACCTCTGAAAAAAAAAACTAAGGACATAGTATCCATGAGAAAAGGAACAGCTTTTAGAAATTAAGGAATCAGCTTTATGACAGCTACCTTAAAAAAAAGGACCATCAATACCAAAAGATGGCTTCATTTTTAATACCCTTCAAAAGCTTGGTTAGTAGTATAAACACACACGTACACCATACGAACTATAAACATGCAAACATGCACAACCACACGCAAGTTCAGGCCGCAACACACCCTCCACCAAACACCTCCGTATCTCATTCGAGCCTCAGTAACACATCGACAATCGCGTTTTTGAAACCTGCCACATGAACAATTGTCAAATTGAATGGCTGAACAACAAGCTCCATCTAAACAGTCTGACATTTTTGTCCATAAATGTTTCCACAAATGTCAATGGGTTAGGATCAGTGTATACAATTATCTCAGATGCACTGTTTGTAACATAAACATTGAAATGTTGCAATGCCAATACTAAGCTTAAAGTCTCTTTCTCCACTGTTGAATATTTCTGTTGATGAATGTACAATTTGCTGGAAAAATATCCAATGCGTCTTTCTATCTCCTCGTCATCTGCCTGCAGGAGCACTGTACTAACACCCACATCACTGGCATCAATAGCCACCTTGAAAGGCTTTGTGTAATCCAGTGTGGCGAATGCTGGGGCAGTGGTCAACACAGGTTTTAGGCTGTCAAATGCCTTTTGACAGTCCGCTATCCACTGAAACGTCTTGCTCTTTTTAAACAATTCAGTGATGGAGCAGCCACACTGCTAAAGTTCGGCACAAACTTTCAGGAAAATCCACTCAATCCCAGGAACCGCAGTACTGCTTTCTTCATCAACAGTGTGGGAAATTGTCCAATTACTTTCGTTTTCACATCCAATAACATGGCCCAGAAAGGTGACTTAGGCTTTGGCAAATTCACTTTTAGCTAGGTTTACCACCAAGTCTGCCTTCCAAAGTCGATCAAACAAGTCCAATAAATGCTGAAGATGTTCCTTCCATGAGTGACTAAAAATCACCAGGTCATCAATACATACCACACAATTGGGTAACCCTGCACTGACCTTATTAGTCAGTCTCTGAAATGTGGATGGCGCATTTTTCATACCAAATGCCATGACTTTGAACTGGTATAGACCTTTTGGCGTTACGAATGCCAAAATTGCCTTTGCTGTCTCTGATTGAGGTACTTGTCAGTAGCCTCTGAGCAAGCCCAACTTAGAAATTTAAGTTGCTCCTAGTGATTTTTTGACCCAGTCCTCCAACCATGGAATTGGATATGCATCAGTCCTTGTAACGGTGTTGACTTTGAGATAGTCCACACATAACTGTTGGATACCATCTGGCTTTGGTACCATGACTATGGCTGAGCTCCAGTCACGTAACTCACTTCAATTATGCCATCTTGGAGCATGCGCTCTATCTCCTTCTAAACCTGTGACTATAAGGATGTTGCTTAATTGGAACAGCATCTCCTATATCTATATCATGCACAATTAGATTAGTACTTCCCAGTTTATTTCTGCATATTTCCCCATATGATAGTAATAACTCTTTCAGGTCATTTAGATTTTCTTGTGGAAGGTAACTCAATAATTTATCCCAATTTTTGACAACTTCCTCATTGTCCAATTTGATTTGACAAATGTCCAATTCAGAATCCTCTGAACTTGGTTCTTCCTTCTGTGCTGTAATCATTAACACTTCTCCTCTTGCTTTCCTTCCCTATCAAAATACCTTTTGAGCATATTAGCATGACACATTCGGAGATTTTTTCCTGTCTGGAGTCCTTATCAATGTCCTCTCAATTTGATACGGCCCACTAAACCTGACTTTTAAAGGCTCACCTGTTATGCCAATGCCTTTTCCCCAATTGCAAAATTGCAAATTTGGGATTTATAATCCACTTCCTGTTTCATTTTATGCTGTGATACTTTTAAATGCTGTCTAGCTAACGCTCCAGCTCTATTTAGTCGTTGTCTAAAATTTGACACAGAGTCGAAATGGGTGGTCTCGGAATTCTGATGTATTAATTTCACCTTAATCAATTTTAACATTCCTCTTACTTCATGCCCAAAAATTAATTCAAATGGACTGAATTTGGTTGATTCATTTGCTGCATCTCTGATCGCAGAAAGTACAAATGGAACTCCCTTATCCCAATCATCTGGATAATCACATCCATAAGCCCTCAACATGGTCTTTATATTTGATGCCATCTCTCTAGCGCTCCCTGCGATTCTGGATGGTATGGAGTACATTTAAATTGCTTTATTCCCAAGTTATCCATAACCTCCTTGAATAGTTTGGTCATGAAGTTAGATCCTTGATTTGACCGTATCTAATAAAACAATTTAAGTAATTCTTCTCTAACCCTTTTAGCTGTGATGCTGCGTAATGGAATTGCCTCTGGAAATCTAGTAGATACATCCATTACTGTTAATGAATACTTATTCATACTTTTTGTTTGAGGTAGAGGACCTATACAATCAATCAATCCTGTTGTGAAAGGTTCCGCAAATGCTGGAATAGGTAGTAAAAGTGCAGGTTTTATTACTGCCTGTGGTTTTCCAATTAGCTGACGTATGACACATCTGGCAAAATTCAACTACATCCTTGTATAGTCCAGGCCAGTAAAAATGTCTTTGTATTTTAGCCTGTGTTTTCCTCGCCCCTAAATGTCCTCCAAGTGGTAGCTCATGCACCATTCGCAACACCTCCTTTCTACACCCTACTGGCAAAATGATTTGATGAATCTCTGCCCATTTCTCATCTGCTTGAATGTGTGATGGTCTCCATTTCCTCATTAAGACATCATTTGTTAAGTAATAACACACAGGAAGGCATTCACTCTCCTTCTCTGTATATGCCTTTTGATACAACTGTTTTAAGTTCTCATCTTTCTGTTGTAACTCAACAAGTATAGCAGAGCTAAAGATACTTGCATGTTAACTTATTTTCTCCTGCTCTGTGCCACTTATCTGATCAAAGTAGTATTGGTGCTTTTTGATCTCTCCTGCTTCAACGTATGCCTGTGATCTTGTGACCACATAATCAGGAAAAATTCCTGAAAAAAAAAACATTCTTCATTTCTTCAGTTACCTGCATGTCCAATGGCTTTTCAACTAGAGTTGGCAATACTCTTACCGGTGAATTAGCTATATCATTTACAATTTGTCCTTGTATTCCTGGAGCTGAGAGTTTGTCCAGTACTCCTATCACAAATTCTCCACTCTTCTTTGGACTCTCTAGCCTCACTTTACATAAGTGAGCACTTTTTGTCTCACCATGAATTCCGGTTACCAGTACCTTCTCTGGCAATAGTCCCTCAGGAGTACATATCTCCTCATCCTTCAGCATTACAGACTGAGAGGATCCTGTGTCCCTTAATATTGTAACCTCTTTACTTGCTACTCCTGGCCTATGCGAATAAACTTTATCCTTGCAATAATATTTTTTAAGCAGATTTGCCGCTTCCTCCGAAATCAATCTCTGATCATCTTGTACACTCTGAAGCAGTTTTCTAACTTTCCTTGTGCTTTTTATTACTAGCCCAACAAAACTCCCAGGCTTGTCTGGTTTTCCTACAGCTGGCTTTCCCCAAGCCCACCGACACTGATTTCATGTGGCCCACTTTATTACAAAGAAAACACTGGAGCTTTTTAGCTCCTTTGTCCCCCTCAAGGGTTTTTTTTTTATCCCTGTGGTAAATTATCCTTATGATCTTCACTGAGATCTACCTTTCCCTTTCCACGTGAGGATTTCTCTTTGCCCCAATTTCTATTCCTCATGGACTGAAATTGATTCTGGAAGCCAAACCGTGTTTTATGAAGTAGCTCATAATTATCTGCCACTTCAGCTGCTAACCTTACAGTTTTAACTCTCTGCTCTTCCATAAGTTTGCATTTCTTCAGACGATTAATTTTTGAATTCCTCCAAAATAATTACCTCTCTAAGGGCATCATAAGTTTGCTTGATTTTTAAAGCTCTTATCCATCTATCAAAATGACTGTTTGATCCTTTCAAATTCAATATAAGTTTGACCAGGGTCCCGCCTTAGATTCCTGAAACGTTGTCTATAGGCTTCTGGTACAAGCTCATATGCACTTAAAATGGCTTTTTTCACTTCCTCATACACCCGAGATACCTCCTCTGATAATAATGCAAATACCTCACTCGCCCTATCCACAAATTTCGTTTGGATCAACAAAACTCACATTGCCACTGCCACTGCATTTGTTTAGCCACCTTTTTGAGTGAGTGAAAAAGGCTTCCATATCCTTCTCATTAAATTTAGGCAATGCTTGAACATACGTAAACAGTTTCTCACTGGGCTTCTGACTACCAGGGACCAGCTCATCGTCACTCTCATCCTCACTAAGCCTACCCTCAGCCTTTATCTCCAGCCTTTTAAGCTGACTCTCCTTTTTACATGTCAGTTTTTGAAGTTCAAAAACTCTCCCCTTTTCCCTCTCTTCTGCTTTTAATCGTAACTCAAACTGTTTCATTTCTACTGCCCTTTCCTTACCTCTAAATCAAGCTGCTTCATTTGCAATTGAATTCTTCCCCTCTCTATAGATTCTGGCGGTTTCTCTGGCAAGTTTAAATGCTGAGCTACTACTGTAATTATCGGTCTTTTCCTCACAGAAGCAGGCAGCTCCAATTCCAGCTTCTCTGCTAATTACTGCAGCTTGGACTTATTCACCTTTTGCAAAACTTCCAAAGTCACCACATTCACATCCAGAAAACGTTTGGCGACTAAAAGAGCCATTATTATTCCAAGCTTTGTCTACCCAACCAAACCAACACCCGAAATAAAGACACTAGCACCTATCACTCGCTGTTTAAAATCCCACAAAGAGCCCCCAATCTGTTATGGGCTAGGCCAGACCGCTCAAAACATTCTTGAGCAGACTACGCAGATCATAACTTTGCAATTTGTTTTGGTAAGTGTACAGTGAAAGTTACCCGGAGTAAGATGGCTAGGTTGACCACCAGGGTTTAAAACAGACAAAAAAATTTATTCATAAAATTACACAATGAAACACAAAGAACAGAATAAATAACCCCTGCAGAACTTAGTCTATTTAAAAACTAAATTTAGTTATGCTGTTCCAAATATACACAACAGTCCCAATATGCAAACACCCTTAAAGACCAGTAAAAAAATGGAACAGATGCTTACAGGTTGAAGTTAGAAGTGGAGGGGGAGGGGGAGAGTTTCCACACAGCTCACTGTTGAACTCCCAAATAGTTCTGAACTGAACTGCTGCCAGAAAGCTGACCACTCCCCTTTCACTATACAGGTCACTACGAAAATATATCACTTTGGTCTGAAGTCTCATCTGTTTACATATAAACCAAAAGGCCTCTCAATACCTTTTAATCATTGTACCAAACCTGTCTAATCAGCATGGGAGCTTTTACAACCCCTCTGGAAAATAAAAAGACTTTAACCATAGCTGGAGTATGTATAGTTCTGATCACCTCCTAAGAAGAAGGATGGAACTGCAATGGAGAGGGTACAGAGGAGACCCACCAGGATATTTCCTGTACTGCAGCATGTCAGTCTTGAAGAGAAAATAAACAGGCTGAGGCTGTTTTCCATAGAACCAAGAAGGGGACTCGATTTACAAAATTGAGAGACATAGATAAGAAGAAACCTTTCTCCTTGGAAAAGGGGTCACCAACAGGGGCCATAAATTTAAGTTAAGAGGCAGGTGATTTAGAGGGGATTTAAAGATTTCCACAATTTTTGGAAATTATTTGCCTGAAAAGCAATGAGAACTCTCATATTTAAGAATAATTTAGATGGACACCTGAAATGCCATAGCATACAAGGTCATGGGTCAACTGCTGAAAATGGGATAAAGGCAGATTGGTGCTTGATGACAGGTGTGGGTATGATGGGCCAAAGGACCTTTCTCCTTTTTGTAAGACTCAATGTTGAAGGGTTTTATACTTAAGTATATGCAGTATTCAGAACAAAATAGATGAATTTAGCACAGATGGCTTGAGCTGATAGCCATTACAAAAGAGATATGTACAAGGCAACTATTATTGGGAGTTGAACACTGCAAGATATCTGACATTTTGTAAAGACATGAAACTCAGGAAAGGTAGTGGGGGTAGTTCTGTTAATTAAGGATGTTATTTCTACAGTAGTGAAAGATGACTTTAGCTTGATCAACTACAAAAACAGGCAAGTTAAGAGGGGGTTAAGTAGAAATGTGAAAGACAGCATCAATCCAAAAGAAAAAGCAAATGTAATTGTCAGGTCAGAAGATTGAATTCAATAAGAAATTGCAGAGATGGACCAGAAAATTAATAAAGAGGTAAAAATAATACAAGAAAAAGTTAACCAGAAATATATAAGCAGTTACTAAGAGTTTTTCCAAATATTTCAAAAAGTTTAAAAAGTGAGTGTTAGTCCTATAGAAAGTCAGACTAAAGAACTAACAATGAAAATGGGCAATGAATTGAACAGGTATTCTGGATCAATCTTCACTACACATAATGCAAGTATCATCGTAAACCGTAATAAAACCAGAAAAATGGAAGGGAAGGAAGAACTCAGGAAAATCAGAATCACCTGAGAAGTGGCATTGAATAAATTGTTGGAGCTATGGGCGGATGTATGCCTGGGTGCTAATGCACTTCATCTTAGGACCTTAAAAGAAGTAACAAGCATGATAATTGATGCATTAGTTTTAATCTTCCAAAACTCCCTAGTTTCATGGATGGTCCCATTGGATTTCAAGATAGCAAATTAATTTTTTTATTCAAAAGGCAGGGAAGACAGAAAGCAGAAAACTACAGATCAGTTTGCTTAATATTTGTCATAGGGAAAATGTTAGAAGCTGTTGCTAAAGAAGTTACAATAGGGTAGTTGGAGAAGTTAAAGATAAGTCAGGCAGTGTCAACATGGTTTGGTGAAAGCAAAACCTGATAGTAGGAATTGTTCAGAAATTACCTGTGGATGAGTTGACTTACTCCTAGGTGATGCATAGGCTGAAGTGAAATTTAGAACTTGACCTAACATCTCAAAATCTGAAAAGGTGAAGGAACTGAAACAGTTACAGAAAAAATTTCCAAGCTTTTTTTCACACTGCAATTAGCCAAGAGCAAAGACTAAACAGAGGTCAAAGTAATAATACATGCAGAAATCAGAGTCGCTGAAATTTTCAAGAATCAAGCTGCTGGAATAGTTTGAAAACTGAAATGACAAATTGTATAAATCCCGCATAATGAATTAATGAGTGAATGAATGTACTTTATTTCTGCTTTATGCCTTGTCAGCCTTTTGATGAAACATTTAAAATTGGTATTTCATCTCTTTAAGGGAACAGGTATGCAACAACTTTTTTTTATAAATACTCCTTTTAGACTATGTTTTCCACCCATGATATTTCTGCAGAGCTGGCTGTATCAACTGTTTTATTTGTGAATGAATGTGTGTGTTTGGATTTAAAGGGATCCTGTTTCTTTGCATAACTACAGTCAATAACTGATTTTTCTATTTGTTAAAACACAAGTTTGTCTTTAAAAATAAGATTTTTCCTTTGTTTATTAACAAAACTTGATGTGAACTTCTTTTTGTCACAGCCCACGGGGATAGTGGACTGGAAATCAAGTGAGTCATCGCCAAAGTTAAAAATTTTATCAAAGTTTGCAAAATTTCCCAATGTATCTGTCTTTATCGATTTAGGTTGACAGAAAGCATGGACAATTTTGTACGTAACAAGAATTACTATTTATTACAATTAATAGATCTTAGATACAGGTAAACAATGAACTACTGGCATATAACTCTACTAGTTAAAACTCTAACCTCTAACCCCCTACAGATAGAAAAGAAAGCATTGTTGCCATGTTTGCTATCCATAGGGTGTGCATGTTTTGTTTGCCAGGAATTGCTGTCCATTAAGCTCTCTTCTCCAGGTACCAATTGCTTGCAGGATGCACAGAGTGAGTACTTCACAATGTGCAAAGTCGCAGCTACTGATTAAAAGCCACAGCAACTTGTGAGGGAGGACAAACTAGCTTTTTTCAGACTTGTTTTCCTTGGGAGACATCACCTCACCTTTCAGAGCTCTGAAGGCTTCTGCTTAAATCCACAAATTGTTCAGCTACCGAGAAGCCAATCATATAGCCCTCTCATCAACTACTAATCACCATTCCACAGACCAATTAGGTATCTGTTGCCAACCAAGTCTCACTTACACACATTCTCTGGCAGGAGCTCATTTGTAACTAACCTTCCTCCACAAGCAGCAATATAAAAGTAATGACAATGAACGTCACTAACCTGTTCTTAAGTGCAGCAATGCTTTCCATAATCCGTGGATTTTATAACAGTCCTTTTCTCATTTCAGTTCACAATCAAAAATGCAGAAAAATAAAAAGATATGGTCTTTACATTTTGTCTGAGAAGGTAGGCAAATTAACCATCCTGGTGATTCAATTGACCATTTATACATTTGTGACAACTAATGGAGTAGTGAGCTTTGATTACCAGTGATCTACTCATCAAGTGTGACAGATTGACAAAAGTAATCTGGAAAATGACAATATAAACTGTACTCAGGATTTCTTACAGCCATCCAGGCAGTCAATTATTCTAGAACTTATATTGCAAATGAGACAAAAGCGATCAGGAGATACCGATCTCGACATGGAATTTCACATCAGTTTGAAGTGAATGCATGTGGGTCAAAGACTGATGTCTTAAAATTAAGTAAAAGTAACTAAGGCAGAGCTAGCTGAAGTGAACTCGAAAGCTAGGTTAAAAGATAGGACAGTAGACTTGCAGTGACAAACTTTTAACGAGACATTTA
Source organism: Chiloscyllium punctatum (assembly GCF_047496795.1). Classification (NCBI taxonomy): domain Eukaryota; kingdom Metazoa; phylum Chordata; class Chondrichthyes; order Orectolobiformes; family Hemiscylliidae; genus Chiloscyllium; species Chiloscyllium punctatum. Next base: position 42,469,423 of record NC_092760.1, on the reverse strand, counting down.
ATCATTTTCAGGAAAGATTATCCTAGCGACAACACAAGACTTTGAGAAATCTGCATGAGCTAAGGCTAAATAAAAAAGTTAATTATTGTATCAAATTGAGCAGATAGGTGGGAAGGAAGATGGACAGGTAGGTTAGGTCAAGAGAGCAGTGCTGAGTTGGAGAGTTGGAACTGGGATAAGGTGGGGAGACCACACGACATCAACATTGACTTCAACGGTTTCCAAATCTCCCCACCCCCCACCTCATCCCAGATCCAACCACCAACTTGACACTGCCCTCTTGACCTGACCTACCTGTCTATTTTCCTTCCCACCTATCTACTCCATCCTCCCGACTGACATATCACAATCACCTCCTAGCTGCATCCACCTCCCGCTATCCCACTGACCTTCCCCCATGCCCCACCCTATTTATCTCTCAGCTCCCTTCCCCATGAAAGGCTTATGCCCAAAACATCGACTCTCTTACTCCTCGGATGCTGTCTGACCTGCTGCATATTTTCTAGTGCCACATTTTTCAATAAGACAGATGGTAGCCATTTTCAGCAGCAGCTACAGCAATGGCATCACATTTTATGCAATCTCTAATGTGTTTGAACGCTAAGGACAAATTACTTTAATCTCCATACTGCTGTGGAATGCTAAAGAACGTTGCCAGTTAGTTACTTCATTTCTATCCCTCTTTAAAAGTGGTTATTCAAGCCTATGGCAAATGACTGAGCCACCAGATTGCCAATTCTTCCAAAGAATAAGCTACCTCAAAAGCAATATGACCATCACCAAAAGTTTGTTTCTTGAATACAAGTTCTGCCTAAGCATAAGAAAATGCATCTGGCATGTTTCCAAATACTTCAAACTGGTGAAGCAGAAGCACCACTCATTCATGAACATCTCACACCAATTACCTCTTGCTTAAACTTCTATAACGTTTCTATATCTTGAATTTATGTTTGAAATTTGGCTGAGCTGTATTTCAGCATATAAAAATCTTAACCGCCAAGATAAAACATATTTGTCCATTATTGCATAAGGTTTTCTTTGATTCACATCTAGTTCACATCTAGGACTGCTAGTTCTTTGCAGTTCCCTTCCCCATTCCTACCCACACCTTTTTGGGTTCCTACTCAGCTTCTTCGCAAGTTTCCCCTGTACTTCTATATCATAGCTCTCTTTCCCCTTTCTTAATTTTTCATCTTCTTCAGACACTGCACTCATGCTTTCTGTGAACATAAAAATGTGATAGGGGAGGCTCGCAATCCTTTACTGCAACAAGGTCAGAAGGGAGGTTGGGGATTTAAATCAAGTTATCAAAATTTTTGATGAGGCAGGAAATTACATAAGCTTACTTTTCATCGAGCAAAAATGCAAGAAAAAGAGGGATCTACAACTGCCAGTTAAAAGAACCCAGTAAAATCAAGCCACTTTTTCAACTTGCCCCACCAAAAATTTACAAAATAAGGAACAAACCCCTTTATATATATCAACACCATAATCCCCCAACTTGGTTCAATGTATTTCTTCTCCTTATCACTTTTTCAAGTGTTTCTTCTTTTCTATTTTCTCTTCTTTTGCTTACCATTAATGCAGAGTGTTGCAGGAAAGGAATAAAGCAGTCCACAATGTTGGTGAAATCTATAACAAAAAACTGGGCTCCTGAATCAGACCAGAAAACTAGTGATGGAAGCAAGCCAGCCATCATCTACAGCAGCAAGGAGGATAATGCCAAGCTGTCATTTATAGCAGCAGGAAAGGAACGATTCAACATAGGTCATCAGTTACAGCCAGTGGAGTGGAAGGCCAGCTAAACAGCGACAGCAGGAGGAAAAAGGAAGGATCGGAATTCGACAAGCGTACAGACAATACCAGAAATGACCTTAAAAACAATTTAGATCATTGTGCCTATACCACAGTGTCAATCTTCATCTTTCCCCCCATAATCCTGCATTTTCTTTTTAAATATGCAGTCTAATTTCAACTGAACCTGCTTGCACCACACACCGAGAAAGTACATTCCAGAGCTTCACCACTGCCAGCATGAAAAAGGTTTTCCCAATTCCACTTCTTTTAGCAACTACATTAACCAGTATGCGATTTTTTCAGAAGATGTGTTGCTCAGGTTGTGGTTCAGGTTAAGGTTTGCTTGCTGAGGTGGAAGGTTTGTTCTCAGATGTGTCATCACCATGCTAGGTAACATCATCAGTGAGCCTCCGGTGAAGCGCTGTTGTACTGTCCTACTTTCTATGTGTGTGTCTTGGTCTGTTGTGTTGGGTGATATCACTTCCGGTTTTTTTTCTGAGGGGTTGGTAAATGGAGTCCAAATCGATGTTTGTTGAAGAAGACCTGATTTAAATGCTGGGCCTCTAGGAATTCCCATGCATATCTTTGTCTCTGTCCCCAGGATGGATGTATTGTCCCAGTTGAACTGCTGTCCCTCATTGTTTGTGTATAAGGATACAAATGATAGTTGGCCGTGTCTTTTGATGGCTAGTTGGTGCTAGTGTATCCTGGTGGCTAGTTTCCTGCCAGTCTGCCTGATGTAATGTGAGTTGAGATCCTTGCAGGGTATTTTGTATATGACATTCATTCTGCTGGTTGCTGGTACAGGGTCCTTTAGATTCATCAAGAGTTGTTTCAGTGTTGCAAGTTTGTGGGCTACCATGATGCCAAGGGGACAGTTTACTTAACCTTCAACGACAAGACCTACAAACAAACCAATGGGACACCCATGGAATCACCGTCAGAAATCTTGGCAGAAACAATTATGCAAAACAGCCCTCCTCACGATCCAGCATCAGCTTTGGATCCATTATATGGATGACACCTTTATCGTTACGAAACGCAACAAATTAGAAGAAACCCACAAACACCCATCTTTACAGGTATAAAAGTCACCAAAGAAAAGAAAACAACAATCGATCCCCCTTCCTAGATGTCACAGGAGGACAAAAAGCCAATGGAGAGCTACAGACCAGCATCTACAGGAAAGCTTCACACACAGACCAGATACTCAATTACAGGAGCAATCATCTGAACACCCGCATCAGGTTGCATCAGGACATTATTTAAATGAGCCACAACACACTGCAGCATCCAGAAACTATGAAATGCTGAAGAAAAACACCTATACAATGCATTCAAGAACAATGGGTACCCGATAAGCAGTCCACCAAATTTTACACTACAAATCTAAACAAGATGACATAACACAACTAGACTCTCTGAGATGATGACCAGACTACTCCAATCCTGTGGCATCAGGTTAGCCCACAAACAATGCTTGATGAATCTAAAGAAACTAAAGTACCAGCAACAGTAGGACAAACATCATATACAAAATACTCTGCAAGGACTGCAACAAACATTACATCGGACAGAATGGCAGGAAACTAGCCACCAAAAGACAAGACCAACTGTCACTAGTATCCTTACACACAGACAACCCACCCATCCTGGGACAGGCTAAACAAAGACACATGGGAATTCCTAGAGGCTTGGCATTCAAACCAGAACACTATTAACAAACATCAATTTGGACCCCATTTTCCAACCTCTCAGAGAAAGAACCGGAAGTGATGCCACCTACCACAACAAATCAAGACACACAAATAGAATGCGGGACAGTACACCAGCCCTTCAATGGAGGCTCACTGATGATGTTAGCAAGCATGGTGATGAAACATCTAAGAACAAACCTTCCAGCTCAGCAATCAAGCTTACAACCTTAATTAAATCTGTGCCCTCTCATTCTCAATTTTTTCGCAAGCGGGAACAGTTTCTTTCCATCTATTCTGTCCAGAGCCCTTGCGATTTTGAAAATGTTAACAAATCTCCTTTCCAATTTCTTTACTCAAGGGAGACTGCTCTAACTTTGAATCACAGAAACCCTGCAATGTGGAAGCAGGCCATTCTGCCTATCAAGTCCACACCGACACTCTGAACAGCATCCCACCCAGACACAACTGCTACCCTAATCGCCATAACCCTGCATTTCCTATAGCTAACCCACCTAACCTGAATATCTTCAGATTGTGGGAGGAAGCCCACACAAACACAGAGAGAACGTGCAAACTCCACACAGCCAGAGGGTGGAATCGAACCCGGAACTTCTCCAACTTATTGTCACCACTGAAGCTTCTCATCTCTGGAGCCATCCCCACAAATCTTTTCTGCACTCCCACTAGTGTCTTCATATCCTCCCTCAAGTGAGACACCCAGAAGTAGATATTACACTCCAGCTGACTCTGAACTAGTGCCCCAAAAAGTTCAGTTTAAGCTCCTTGCTCTTGTATTCCTAACACCCCTTGTAAAGCCTAGGAGGCCTTTATTCCTGATGAAGGGCTTTTGCCCGAAACGTGGATTTCGAAGCTCCTTGCATGCTGCCTGAACTGCTGTGCTCTCCCAGCACCACTAATCCAGCATCTGCAGTCATTGTTTTTACCTCGTTGATTTTAAGTATAGACTGTCTATCCAATACTTCCTATCAATTTTGAACCCTTCTGACATGCAAATTACTCCTTTTTTCATCATTTCCTGGGCAGATTATCTTTGTGACTAAACTGACTAATGTAAAGCATTCATTTGATACCTCAGCCACACCCTCTGCCAACATATGTCATCCCTCTTTGTAGACTGAAGCAGTCCTATCCCTCCTTTTTCATGCAAAAAAATACAAATTATAATTAGAAGTAGGACATTTGGTCCTTCAAGCCTTCTCTGCCATACACTAAGATGGCTGATCTATCTGTGTTGCAAATCTTTTTGATTCCCTTGCCTAACAACAATTTATCTACTTTCATATCAAAATATTCAATTCCTGTCTGGCCAATCTTTCCAACCTGCTTGTTCCAGCTATTGATCTAGTAAGATTCCTCTGAACCACCTCCAATTCAATGGCATCGTTCCTTAAATAAAGAGACCAAAACTGTGCACAGTTTGAGCAATGTGTTCTCACCAATGTTGTGTATAACTGAAGTATGAAATCCTTATTTTAATATTCAATTCCTCATGCAATGAAGGCTAACATTTCTCCTGACACACACCAAGTAATTAGCTTCACCTACCCTCCCAAACCCAACAACCTCCCCAACCTGACCTAACACTCTGGAAGGGCTGATCTTTTTTTAAAATAAAAAGTGGAACCAGAGAAAGTTTAAGAACATTGATTGCTTAATTTGAACAAGAAAAAGAAGGCATGCTTGAAGGCTCCAGATAATTTTAACCATGCCAAGTTAAATAGATCGCAGTCTAAGAATTAGTATAATTTTTTTTAACAGAATATAGAAGTATTACAACTGCTGAAAATCTGAAGAATCACAATTTAGTTCATACCTAAAAATGGAATCTGCTACACTGTCAAATGATAATGTAACACATTCTGCTATTGTACTGCCTTCTACAAAAAGTCATTTTTACAGTCTTTCTAATATAGCATCAATAAATATTCAACATGGACTCTGCCTGAACTTACTCACATTTCTAACAAGAATTTTAAATTCACAAGTGAACTCAGACCCTATTAACTGCTATGGAAAACTTACACGTGTCACAGGATTGTATGCTAAAAATCCCTCATTTTTCCCCAGTTCAGTCTCAGCAGGAAATATTTGCTTCTGGCACAAATTACTTTTCATTTATACAACAAAGGGGTCCATGTCAAGTATATCCATCAGAGGTTAAAAGTCAGTTACAAAAGTCTAGTATTAAAGTAAAAAGAGGCACTTTAATATGATCAATGCAACAATACTGAGAATAATACGCCAAAAAAAAAGGTGGTGTACATTTCTGTTCTAATGAAAAGCCAGAGTTCAAATCAGGTAGCAATTTGCATGGTGACTGAATGGGAAAACAATAGAGGATTGATATTGCATTATGCTATGGTTTCTGGCTTCAAAACAATTGCAAAAACTATGAGCATACACATAAACAAAACTTTACATCTTTTGATAAAGAGACAGTCATGAGTTATTTTGAATAGCCTGCACTATGTAAATTTGGGCAGTCTTGTGGTGAGTGGGTGGCATGCCTGCTTCAAAGCCAGAAGCTTAGGATTTGAGTCCCACTCCAGCACTTGATGGTAAAGGAAGGTTTACTCAAAATGTGGCCAAATAGATTAATAATCCACAAAGCATTTCAACAACTGCCATTGGCAGATCGAGTGCAAGAGGGATTCCTGTCAGCCATGGAGGCAAGTGGGGCAAGAGCAAGCAGGTGGAACTAGTTTAGTTGGGACTATGTTCAGCATGGACTGGTTGGACCGACGGGTCAGTTTCCGTGCTGTATGACTCTATGTGATGAACAGAATGTTAGAATTACTACAATCCCTATCCATAGTTCCAGGCGACAATTGCATTTAAAAAGTGCACATTGCCACAACTCAAGACTCCCGAAGCAAAAGGGGATACATTACCATGTAAGTCAATTGCACCATTCATAATTTTATATTCGGCGGATTGAAATCACCACAAAGCCTTTTTATCCCTCTATAATCACCTACCTTATCATAAAGAAAACACTCTTCTTACTCTGATGAATGGTAGCTTTGTACCTCCAACACTTAGAGCATCTTGACATCGTATGTCTCAACAGCTTACAAATAGATCCCCCTTCTTTGCTGACCACTATATCTCTATACATTATATCCATTATAACTCTTTGAAGTCAGCTTCTTACATTCTAGAATAGCAACACAAAAGATATTTGCTGGGAATTGCCCATATCAGTGCTAACTCTTCAACTGAGCATGTTCTAAATCACATAGAATTTACCTAATATCATCCTCTATTTTTGATCACTGAAAAAATTCAAATTAAACTTACTGTCTCTGCCTGAATAGCCAATTGTGGTAAAACATTGTGTTTCTAAATCTGAAAATATTTAACTTCCCAGTCATCTTTCCCTTAATAATTGCGAATCTACTTTTTATTAATTCCCCAATCAATAGAAACAACCATTTAGTACCACCCAAAATTCCTTCTGTTTATCGTAAACAACAAACAGATGGACTCAACTCTTTTCCTGGAAATGTCCTTTAACAAACACTCAACCACAGTGAAGCAACATTTCCATCTTAAATTTAAAATTTCTTTCACAAGCAACAAGATCATGAGTTTTCCTTTATTTTACGGACCTTATGGCTTTGTGTTTCCTTTCTATGGGAAGGGGCGGGCAATAGCCTAGTGGTATTACCAGTGGAATGTTAATCCAACGACCCAGGCAATGTTCTGGGGATCCCAGGTTCAAATGTTGCCATAGCAGATGGTGGAATCTGAATTCAATGAAAATTAAGAGTCGAACAATGACCATATAATCCAATGTTGATTATTGGATTATAGTTCTTTAATGTCCTTTAGGGAAGGAAACTGCCATCCATACCGGGTCTGGCCTACTTGTGACTCCAGACCCACTGCAATGTGGTTGACCCTGAACTGTCCACTAGGCAATTAGGAATGGGTGATAAATGCTGGCTAGGCCAGCAACACTCTCATCCATGACTGAATAAATTTTAAAAAGATATCCCATTAGCACTTCCTTTGCCCTTGTACCACCAACTCTTATTCTTTAATTTTTTCCTGTTTCCACACTTTTGCAACCTTCTCTTTGTTCTTTCACCCGACTCCTGTGTCCATAGAATTGTTTGATGGTAATAGCACAGAAGCCATTCACTGTATTGTGTTCATGACAATACTCTGCAGCAGCAACACACCTGGTTCCATTCCCTCACCTTCCCTCATAGACCTGCATATTTTTCTTCAAACAATTTAACAATTCATTCATGCAGAATTAATTAATCTGTCACACCACAATTCTCAGGCAGAACATTTCAGCTCCCAACCACCCACCATCTAATAAATTTTGTATTATTGTCATTGATTTTTCACCAAACAATTTAATACCAGATTAGATCAGAAATGAGTAGATCCTTCACATGAAGCGATATCCCTATTTCCTTACTCAGGTCTACAGATAGATCATGTGTACAGGGAGCTCTCCTAGGTACTAGTTATCTTTCCTGACTCAATCAGAAGCATAACAAAAATTAAAATGATGTCACATTTGAAGCTCTTGCGAAGTTTTTTCTTTTCTCTTTCATTATGATAGGTGTCTTGATATCACTTCATTATCACATGCTCTAGTAGGTACAGAAACATTTTAACGTTGTTTGCTCCATATTCCTAACCATGGAGTTACACTATCTTATGATAATAATATTTTATACCATCAGGCCATAATGCTAAATTAGAGAAGTATGAAGACACAACATTTAATGACTTCAAGCAAAAAATACTTGAAACAACAAGTTTAATTGCTGTTTGCAGATTAAAATATGGCATTAACAGGGAAACGCCTGCTTGAAAAGAAAGTATGAAACCACCCCCCTTCTTTCACAATATGCTTTACAAAATTTTAAAAATATTTTTTGAGAAGATGATTTTTATTTTTTTACAAAAATATAAAATTTCAACAAAATAATAGAACAATCTTGCAATATAACAACTATAACCATAAACAAACTACTTCTCTATTCCACAAACAATCTAGGAGAAAGGAAACTCTACACAAACTACAATTCAATAAATAACTAAATTAAAACAAAAACAAACTAAATTAAACTGAGTTAAACCAAGGCAAATTAAATTAAATTACGTTAAGTTACAGCACTCAGCGCACTCCCACCAAAGCTCCCCATCACTGGGAGCATCAGCTAGCATATCCATATTTGTTCAGAATTCTTCCTCCCAGGGGCCCCTGGGCCACCAGACACAGCGTTCCTACACAAAGGCCCTAACCAATATAGCCGATAGGTCTGCGCCACATCCTATTAAAAAAGTTCAATTTTCTGGTGCACCATACTTGTAAGGAAGTCCGTGGGGATATGCTCCATAACTAACCTACCTCACCCAGAGAAACCTGGGTGATTTTTCGACACCTAGCTCATCAGAATGTTCTTCCTCAGACAAAATGAAAGAATACTAAACAAATTCTGTCCAAACAGGGAAGATTTGGCAAACCCAAGAGGTGGGACACCGGATCTACCTTGACCTCGGTTCCCAAGACCCCTTTCAAAACACTCGCTATAGCGCCCCAATACCTACGAAGCTTGTGGCACAAGAAATGAATAAGAGTACCTGTATCTATTTTACATTTGGAATGCACTAGAGATGCTCCTGTCTTAAATTTTGCAAGCTGCTCCAATGCCAAATAAACCTGCGGAGTACCTTCAATTGCGTAGCCTGCACCCGACTGCAAATCGAAATTTTCCTTACGTTCTCCCAAATATCCTTCCATTCCTCTGGTGAGCTCGCCACCCCCAATTTCAGAGCCCAGATTCCACACAACTGCTTCAAGACACTACCTCCTAATGCTTTACAACTTTTAACAGTGGTGTAATGTCTCCTCTATGTGAAATTTTTTTAAAAACTTCAGTTAATACTATACGTAGATGGAACATGATGCTAACAAAATCAGCAAAAGGGGCATGGGATGTTTCCTGTCAAACTCATATCACATGATGTATAGTTCAAACTTTTCACTTCACTGTCTGGAAATAATATGTTCTAGCTATTACTGTCTGGCCAAGGAATATCCGGAGAAGTCACTAATATTTTGACAAAAAAAAAATGAATTCATGGCCTTTGCCTGATTTGAAAATTAAAACTACAAAAAGTTTTGGAATTACTCAACAAACCTGACACCATCTGTGGAAAGAAAAAAAGCTAATGTCTCTGGTTAATGACCCTTCATTAAAACATGATCTTCAACCTGAAAATGTTAACTTTGATTCTCTCCAGATAATTCCTGAAATTCTGAATATTTCAAGTATTTTCTGCTTTCATTTCGGATTTCCAGCATTTGCATTGGGAATCGAATCTAAAAGATTAAATATCAATGACAAATACGTTTTGCACAGATTTTTGCAACAATCAGCCACACTAGAGGCCAAGATTGTTAGTTAAAATTTCTGGTCTACACTTTGAGCAGCTGTAGTTAGTTTCTTGGCAAGTATAATGAAATTCAGTAGACAAGTCACATGTACTCTAAACAAAGCTAATAGGTTACTGAATATATTTTCACAAGCCCATCAAATCACAACCTAAATCAGAAAAAATGGATCAACAAAACTTACAAATAGGGGTAACAATGATTTCTGGAGCTTCGAACCAAAATGCAGATTGCTGCTTATCTTGATCAATAGTTCCCATTTTGTTGAATTGTATTAAATAATTAAGGCAGAAGATTATGAAGATGACAAACAGCAAAATGGTGCAAATCTCCTTTTCGTTTTACCCCATGTTCTACAAGCATTGAAGTCCCTTTTGTTTGCTGCATGATACAAAGCGAACAGAAAACATGATTTTGTTTCAGATAATTTTGCATTGGGAATTTTTAAGAAAATCATTAACAACAGCAGAAAATATTAAGAGTATTTATTTTTCAAGAAAAGGAAAAGGTAAATAAGGTAAGTAATAAGGTAAGTAAGTAAAAAAGGTAAGTAATCTAATCTAATCTAATCTAATCTAATCATTCATGTAAATACAAATAGCAAAAAACAGGTTTTTGGTCTCCTAGCTTTGTGAATCAGCATTTTGGTGCAGAACCAGAAAAGCATAATGATTGTTCCACTGTAGTTGTAAACAGGTCCATAATCAACAAAACATAAGATAGGGTTCTCAGCAAAGAAAGAATGAGACAGGGATAAACAGTGAGTTGTGTTTCCAGGCACTTGTAACCAGTACTTTTATACTTTCAGTGATCCCAGATTTGTTAAAGACATCTAAGCCTGGAAATAAGAATGGCCTGACAGACGCTTCACTCTAGAGAAACAAAAAATTATGAATGGAATCCTCCTCTTCCCTCTAAATAAAATCAAAGCAAAAGAAGGTTTTTGTCCCCCTCTAATGCTTCACCACAGGATCACACATTCTCTCTCAAATTCACTGTTTATACTCAACTTTACAGATAGCAAATTACAAAGATTATTTTTCAGACTAATCACTAGCTATACACAGCAAACTTTCTGTTAAATAAAGGTAATAAGCTTTTAAAATATTGTGGTTTAATATGTGTCTGCAAGTGACAATTCAAACTTAAATCCTGCAAAATTTAAAGGAATAAGAAGCTAGCATATTCATGGGAACAAACTTTATTTTATTACAGAAAGCATGTTTTAATGAAGCCATAGCTGCTTCAAGCATGCTGCAATAACAGGAGAAATTCCTCTGCTACTTTACTTTATTGTGTAAATCTTCAAATCCTGGTATGTACACTTTTCATTGCTCAATTAATTATATACCCCCTCCCAGCCTCACACCACACAATACTGTTGGAACAGTAAGACAATTCTACTCTGCTGCTTCATAACTACACTATTAGAGTTATCATACGTTTCTTCAAATGAATTGGAGTACTAAGCACTGCTTCTCCTTTCTACATCAATGGTAATAATTGCTGTTTCACCTTATTCCCTCTTTTACTGATAGCTATTTACCCCCATTGGTCATTTGCACTTAACTAATTTCACGCAATCTTGATCCATGTAAGTTGGCTTCCCAACACAGGAACAAAAAAAAAAGGAACCTCTGATGGATGTTCATCAACCTAAAACATTAACTGGGCTTCTCGCTCCACAAACAATGCCTGGCCCAAGTATTTCTAGAATTTTGTTTCAATTTCAAGAATGAAGATTTCTGTAATTCTCTAACTACTGTCTCAATAATCTATCCGCTATCACCAGTAGAAGTTGCACTATTCGAAGAAATGTTCACCCTTTAACAACAAAACAGAACACCTAATCATCTAATCAGATTTTATGGGTTTTTTTACTAACTGGTACTGTTTGTTTCATACTTCATGTATTGTTTGGAATCCAGGTATCCTTCCAGTAAAGCTGTCCTTTCCACTGTTGCTGCACTAGATCATTTACACATACCGACATGCACCCTATCCACCTGTCAGTACACACATGATTCCTTCCACTTCCACATCATTGTTGTGGATCTTGTTTCCTGCCTCATTTTACCAGACACTCCCAACTCCGAACCAGTCATCACTCAGGCCAAGCATGTGCTCAGAAGAATCGATCAGAAATCAGAAGCAACCAGGGCTCAGTAGAGGTGCAATAAACACAATAGTGAGGGCATAAAGAGGGTCAGTGAACAGGAGGCAGCAAACAGGATGGTAAGGGATTAGGAGGAGTGGAGGCCAACAGAGGTCTGGATGTGACGCAGAGTAAAGCAGACATAATAAAGACTCAGAAGAGGGGTGGTAAATGAAAGCTGACAAGACAGACACACAATGTCAGCAACAGGAAACAATATAGACTGACTAATTGCCAAGTGCGGCAACCAGAACTTGTTTCTAGTGAATCTACTCTGCACTCCTCAAGAACAACATATTCATTGCAGGCTGTTATAATCAGAACTGCTTGTTATACTGTAGGTGCGATCTAAGGCAGGATTTAAACATGACCTCTACACTCCCTTGTATTCAATTCCTCTGGTTAGAAAAGGTAAATATTCCATTAGACATTTTGAATTTTTTTTATTATTATTTGTTCATAGCACATGGACATTGCTAGCTAGGTCAGAATTTATTGTCAATCCTTATTGTCTCAGAGGACAGTTAGAATGTAAGCCAGACCAGGTAAGGATGACAGATTTCCTTCCCTGAAGGACATCACTGAACTAAATCGGTTTTTACAATAATCAAAAGGTCATTACAAGGTCACCACTGAGGTAGTCCATGTTACTTGGAAATGAACCTTGCATTCTGGATTACCGGAAACGAAACAATATATGAGCAGGCATGTCTTGTTGCAATTAACCAGGACCTTCTGAGACCACATTTCGATGTTGTATGCAACTTTGGCCTCAGCTGAGGAAGGACTTTCTTGCTATAAAGGGATTACAGCAAATGTTTACCAGATTTATTCCTGGGATGGCAGGACTAACATACGACGAGAATTGGAATCAGTTAGGCTTACATTCTGAAGTTCAGAAGAATAAGTTGTGTGGGGGGAGGGGTAGGAAATCTCATAGAAACCAATACAAATCCAACAAAACTAGACAGGGTAGATGCAGGAAGGATGTTCCCAATGGCAGAGGAGTCAGGAACTAGGGATCACAGTCTAAGAATAATGGGGTATACCATTTAGGGCTGAGATGAGAATAAGTGTCTTTACCCAGCCAGTGGAACTCACTATTACTGAAAGCAGTTGAGGCAAAACATGATTTCAAGGGAGGAGTTGAATATTGCACTTGAGGGCTAAAGAGATCAAAAGACTACGGAGGAAATACAGGAACTAACTATTGAGTTGAACAATCAGCCATGATTGAAGGGCTGAGTGGCCTACTCCTACTTTACATGTTTCCATGAAAGATGCCTTAAAAATAACTTGCATTTATATCAGAGCATGCACATGAGATTAAACGTACAAATTTCCAGTACAATATCTATAGCTCAGTTATACGTTTCATAAACTTGTCAAGTTATCAGGAAAGAGTTATGGATATTTTTCATCAACACAAGAAATAATTTTTAAATAAACATTTTTTTCCAATGAGCCATATTATAAAACCTTACTGTAAAATACTCCAATAACTAGACTGCACATGACAAAAGTGTAAAACTACATGAAAATCTAAAGGTGAAGCCAAATTTTAAGCAAAAGTTCAATTTGTTCAAAAACTAAATTCAACTTTTCTTAAATGACTAATCATTGCTATTTCAGTAATTTCAAAAATGATTCTGCTTACTTAACTGGTATTTCAAAACTTGCTACCTAATTAACAAAGCATGCACGAAAAGTCCTAAATTCCCCAATTACACTAAATTAGGCAGTTTAAAACTTTCAAAGTCAATAATACATTTTTCTGAAAATAACATTAACAGTTCAGTCCGCAAATCAATTGTAATTTTGATTAGCATAGATTCAATATTTACTGAATATTGAGACTATTTTCTTTTAAATTCAGTGTTTTACGCGATCTATTCACTCCCTTGCTAAGTCACCAACCTGTAGCTTCTCACTGAAACAGCAGTCTCAATTCTCATTTGAATTTACACTGCATGAAGTAACAAAATCAAATGGAACAAGCTGTTTTCATTGCTAACTTTATCCTTTAAACTGAAAGCTGGTTTGAAGTAATAACATTGAAAAATGCATAATGGCAACAATTTTAAACTATAGGTAGCTCTCCTTTAACACACATTTACTAAACACGATTTTGTGGTAACACAATTTGTGAATTACGGACTTTTTATTATTAAAGCGAACTCCCATTCACTGTTACACAATTCTATCCCCAGCACTAGCTGCACAGTAAAACCCAGCCTCAGGGTCCTCAGTCTTCAAAACGCAAATTTAGTGTGTTCAATTAAAAACAGGAACATAATCAGCTCAGCAAGCCTTGAAATTTAGCTTGAAACCAGGAATTGTAGTCTACGTTTAGAACAAATTTTATTTCAAACCGGGTTGAATCTTGAGGAGGACTGGACTTCCACGTCAGCATCACGTGGTCAGTTGGCTCGTGCGCTTTCTGGTGAAGAGCTTCATGAAAGGTACGCTGCTGTAGCCAGTGATTTAATGTGTTAAGATTACTGTATTATTTCATTAAAATATACGATTTAAAGATTTATTTAGACTGTACGATCGTTCGTGTTAGGCTAACTCCTATTTTTTTCGATTTTTACTTTTTTTTGGTGTTTTGCCCCAGGCCCATTTTTCCCATAGGCCCCATTATTTATATTGCACGATTTTCTATAACATTGTTTATAGAAGAATCATTGAATCATAGAATCCCTACAGTGTGGAAACAGGCCCTTCAGCCCAACAAGTCCACACTGACCCTCTGAAGAGTAACCCACCCAGACCCTATTCCCTACTCTATTATCCTATATTTACCCTTGACTAATGCACCTAACCTACATATGCCTGAACACTATGGGCAATTTAGCGACCAATTCACCTACCTGCACATCTTTGGAATGTGGGAAGAAACCAAAGCACTCAGAGGAAACCCACACAGACACTGGGAGAATGTGGAAACTCCACACAGACAGTTGCCCGAGGCAATTTGTACATGGCACAAGCTGGTTTGAGTATCTACATCTGGCATTTAAGCCATTCCTCTTTGAAACCTTAAACTATTTTTCTTGCATCAATAAATTCATCATTTTCCAAAAACAGGAATTCTTTCTACAAAATCCAAACTCAATTCTTTCAGATGGCGAAAATCTGTTTCACCGCAGTGCATAAATACAAATGTTACTCAAACACTGTACTAAATTTGTTTTTCTTGCAGCAACCTAAATAGTTTCAATTAGATTGCACAAAAAGCATATGAAACTTGGAAAACATCAGGAAGTAGTACAACTGGATATTAACAGGACAGAGATGGATTTGTGGAGTAATTAGAAAGGAGAAAATCAGACCCAGCACATCATGGGGTCAGTGAAGATTGACAGAGCATTGAAGAAAGCAATTGCGTGGAGATTAAAATGGTATGGGAGAAAAAGGAAATATGGCACGATGAGTAATGGAGATGAGACTGCCAAGAATATGGCCCAAGGCCAGATGGAAAGACGTAGTCACAAGAGCCTTAAAAGCAGTGGACTGCTGAGGAACAGGTGACTGACAGAAGATGGAGAAGGGTAATCAACCAGCATTGTGGTAATCCCAATGGAAACAGGTGAAGCAAGAGATGATTTAACGATATTCAAATTTTTGTTTCTCAGTAGTACCAAAATCAGACTAATATGCACCAGGCTAACATTTCCACAGATGTATATGTAAAGCATTACTTCAGTACATATTTCTTTTTTATCATACAAATCTTCTCCAGCAATCCCTCACCCCTGCCCAGTCAGGTTGTTTTAGTCAGTTGTGGGACGTGGGTGTCACTGGCTGGCCAGCATTTATTGATTATTCCCAGTTGCACCTGAGAAGGTGGTGGTGAGCTGTTGTCTTGAACTGCTGCAGTCCATTTGCTGTAGATAACCCAGTGCCCTTAGGCAGGGAATTCCAGGATTGTGACCCAGTGCGTTGAAAAAACAAGAAAATATTTCAAAGTCAGGACGGTGGTGTTCCCATGTATTTGCGGTCCTTTTCCTTCTAAATGGAGGTGGTTGTGGGCCTGAAAGCTGCTGTCTGAGGATCATTATCAAATTTCTGCAATGCATCATGTAGATAGAAGCATCAGTGCTTGCTGAACGTCAGCCCTGGATGGAGTGGATGCTTGTGGATATGGTACCAATCAAGCCGACTGTTTTGTCCTGGATGGTGTCAAGTTTCTTGAGTGTTGTTGGAGCTGCATCCATCCACGCAACATTCCTGAACTCTGCTTTGATAATAGACAGGCTTTGGGGAGTCAAGAGGCAAGTTACTCACTGCACTCTTCCTAGCCTCTGACCTACTGTTGTAGCTAATGTTGTTGTTGCCTCATCCAATTGAGTTTCTGGTCAGTGGTAACCCACAGAATATTGATAGTGGAATATTCAATGATCGTAACGCCACTGAATATCAAGGGACAGTGGTTAAATTCTCTTACTGGAGGTGGTCTTAGCCTGGCATTTATGTGGCACAAATGTTACTTGCCACTTGTCAGCTTGAGCTTCGATATTGTCCTGATCTCACTGCATTTGTACATGGACTGCCTCAGTTCCCAAGGAGCTGCAAATGGTATATACATTGTCGATGATTGCACATCCCCACTTCTGAACTTATCATCGAGGGAAACCAATGTAGCAGCTGAAGACGCTTTGGCCTGGGATTTTCAGACAAAGACTCTATGGTCCTTGTCTGATTCAACAGCTTGTAATTTTTCAGTATGCACAGAAAAGAGGAAAAGGAGAATAATTGCACAGACTATTACATTAGTCTTTAAAAGAATGCTACCAATGTTTCCTTCCTAAGTTTTGCCAAAGGATTTCTTACATCTCTCCAGATATTGATCTTGTTCATCTACATTCATTCGATCATTAGCCACGTACCACAAATAGTGCAAAAGAAAAATCACATGCTATTCCATTTACAGTGATTTAAATATTTTTCTGCAGGTGGATTTGAAAACAAAGAACTTAGTAAAATCTGGGATACTCATATGACATACAATGTTCAATTCAATGGTAAGAAGCAACCCCTCAGCTCGTGCCAAAGATTCAACTGCACAGACAAGAATACAAACTGGATTGCAGCATACAGAGCAATAGGAACACTGAACCTGGGGATCCGCTAGGTTGCCTAGTCAGAAACACACTCATCACAGTTAGGTACATAACTTGAGCTGACATCTGGGCTCATCAGTCCTCCTTATTCATGCCAACTAAAATCTTAAAAGAGACTCATCCAAGAAGATACCATCTCTGGCCTATTTCCAATTGCAAACCCTTTAGATGAAATAATAAACAGATTCCATCATTTGGAATCTTCTCAATATGTATTGATTCTTTTCATTATGTCAGGTACACAGCCATTTAAGTCAAAGCTTTCCAAGAGGAAACCTGTATCTAGTTCATTGCAAATCCCCAGACAGGACCCATTAGAGGAATGTATGCTTCTCTGCCCCCACATGCTAGATCTTTTAACACACCAATGTTCAGAAATTATCCTACAGACACCAACTTTGCACTCTGTCTTACGTACCAACTTGGCCAAACACTGCTTCCATACGAGCTTTCCCATGTAAACTTACAGATATCAAAAATTCACAATGTCGAGATATTTACCCACTGCATGCATCAGTTCAATTTACACCACCAGCCCTGCTTCAGTAGACCACCCACATCCTGTTCTGCATAGGCCACACCCCTGTTCCAGTGGCCCCTCAAACACACGCCGCACCACTGCTCCAGTGGCCCCTCCAGGACAGACCGTTCCTTGCTCCATCGGCCCCCGGACAGACCGTGCCCCTGCTCCATTGGCCCCCGGACAGACCGTGCTCCTGCTCCATCGGCCCCCGGACAGACCGTGCTCTTGCGTCATTTGTCCCATCGGCAAAAGTGAGGACTGCAGAAACTGGAAACCAGAGTTTAAATCAGAGCAGTGCTGGAAAAGCACAGCAGGTCAGGCAGCATCTGAGAACCAGGAAAATCCACGTTTCGGGCAAAAGCTCTTCAACAGGAAAGGAGGCAGAGGGCCTGCAGGGTGGAGAGATAATGGGGGGGGGGGCGGCGGTGTGCTGGGGAGAAGATAGCAAAGAGTACAAGAGGTGCAATAGGTGAATGGGGATGGAGGTGATAGGTCAATGGGGAGGGTGAATCGGATAGGTGAGAAGGGTGATTGGCAGGTAGGATAGGTCGTGAGGACAGTACTAAGCTGGAAGGTTGGAAGGTGGGGAAATGAGGAAACTGGTGAAGTCCACAATGATGCCCTGGGGTTGAAGTGCTCCAAGGCGGAAGATTAGGCGTTCTTCCTCCAGGCAGCAGGTGGTGAGGGAGCGGTGGTGGAGGAGGCCCAGGACCTGCACGTCCTCGGCAGAGTGGGAGGAGTTGAAATGTTGGGCCACGGGGTGGCGGGGTTGATTGGTGCGGGTGTCCCGGAGATGTTCCCTGAAGTGCTCTGCGAGGAGACATCCTGTCTCCCCAATGTTGAAGAGACCGCATCGGGAGCAACAGATACAATAAATGACATTAGTGGATGTGCAGGTAAAACTTTGGATGTGGAAGGCTCCTTTGGGGTCTTGGATGGTGGTGAGGGAGGAGGTGTGGGCGCAGGTTTTGCAATTCCTGCTGTGGCAGGGTAGGGTGCCAGGACGGGAGGGTGGGTTGTTGGGGGGCGTGGACCTGACCAGGTAGTCATGGAGGGAATGGTCTTTGCGGAAAGCGGAAAGGGGTGGGGAGGGAAATATATCCCTGTTGGTGGGGTCCATTTGGAAGTGGCGGAAATGTCGGTGGATGATGCATTTAATGCGAAGGTTGGTAGGGTGGCAAGTGAGAGCTGGGAGGGGGTTCTATCCTTGTTATGATTGGAGGGGTGGGGTTGGAGGGGGAAGGTGTGGGATGTGGAGGAGATGCGTTGGAGGGCATCTTCAACCACATGGGAAGGGAAATTGCAACGTCTAAAAAAGGAGGCCATCTGGTGTCCTGTGGTGGAACTGGTCCTCCTGGGAGCAGATACGGCGGAGGCGGAGGCAGAGGAATTGGGAATACAGGATGACATTTTGCAAGAAGTAGGGTGGGAAGAGATGTAATCCAGGTAGCTGTGGGAGTCGGTGGGTTTGCAAAAAATGTCCGTGTCAAGTCGGTCGTCATAAATGGAGATGGAGAGGTCCAGGAAGGGGAGGGAGATGTCAGAGATCGTCCAAGTGAATTTAAGGTCGGGTGCAACCTTAACTGCTCAACCTTCTCCATTCCCTGCCTGTATTCCATCTGCCCCAGGACAGACCATACCCCTGCTCCATTTACCCCACGACAAACAGTGCCTCTGCCCCCAGACCATGCCCCAGCTCCATCGGCCCCAGGACACACCGTGCCCCAGCTCCATCGGCCCCAGGACACACCGTGCCCCAGCTCCATCGGCCCCAGGACACACCGTGCCCCAGCTCCATCGGCCCCAGGACACACCGTGCCCCAGCTCCATCGGTCCCAGGTCAGACCGTGCTCTTGCTCCATCAGCCCCACGACAGACCGTGCCCCTGCTCCATCCGCCCAATGACAGACCGTGCCCCAGCTCCATCTGCCCAATGACAGACCGTGCCCCAGCTCCATCTGCCCAATGACAGACCGTGCCCCAGCTCCATCTGCCCAATGACAGACCGTGCCCCAGCTCCATCTGCCCCAGGTCAGACCGTGCTCTTGCTCCATCAGTCCCACGACAGACTGTGCCCCTGCACCATCTGCCCCCAGACCATGGCCCTGCTCCAAATGCCCCCAGACAGACCGTGCCCCTGCTCCATTTACCCCACGACAGACCGTGCCCCTGCTCCATCTGCGCAATGACAGACCGTGCTCTTGCTCCATCAGCCCCAGGACAGACCGTGCTCTTGCTCCATCTGCCCCAGGACAGACCGTGCCCTTGCTCCATCTGCCCAATGACAGACCGTGCCCTTGCTCCATCTGCCCAATGACAGACCGTGCCCTTGCTCCATCTGCCCAATGGCAGACCGTGCCCTTGCTCCATCTGCCCAATGGCAGACCGTGCCCTTGCTCCATCAGCCCCAGGACAGACTGTGCTCCTGCTCCATCTGCCCAATGACAGACCATGCCCCTGCTCCATCTGCCCAATGACAGACCGTGCTCCTGCTCCATCTGCCCAATGACAGACCGTGCCCCTGCTCCATCTGCCCAATGACAGACCGTGCTCTTGCACCATCAGCCCCAGGACAGACCGTGCCCCTGCTCCATCTGCCCAATGACAGACCGTGCTCTTGCTCCATCTGCCCAATGACAGACCGTGCTCTTGCTCCATCTGCCCAATGACAGACCGTGCTCTTGCACCATCAGCCCCAGGACAGACCGTGCCCCTGCTCCATCTGCCCAATGACAGACCGTGCTCTTGCACCATCTGCCCAATGACAGACCGTGCCCTTGCTCCATCTGCCCCAGGTCAGACCGTGCTCTTGCTCCATCTGCCCAATGACAGACCGTGCTCTTGCTCCATCTGCCCAATGACAGACCGTGCTCTTGCACCATCAGCCCCAGGACAGACCGTGCCCCTGCTCCATCTGCCCAATGACAGACCGTGCCCTTGCTCCATCTGCCCAATGACAGACCGTGCCCCTGCTCCATCTGCCCAATGACAGACCGTGCTCTTGCTCCTTCAGCCCCAGGACAGACCATGCCCCTGCTCCATCTGCCCAATGACAGACCGTGCTCCTGCTCCATCTGCCCAATGACAGACCGTGCCCTTGCTCCATCTGCCCAATGACAGACCGTGCTCTTGCTCCATCAGCCCCAGGACAGACCGTGCCCTTGCTCCATCTGCCCAATGACAGACCGTGCTCTTGCTCCATCTGCCCAATGACAGACCGTGCCCTTGCTCCATCAGCCCCAGGACAGACCGTGCTCCTGCTCCATCTGCCCAATGACAGACCATGCCCCTGCTCCATCTGCCCAATGACAGACCGTGCCCCTGCTCCATCTGCCCAATGACAGACCGTGCTCTTGCTCCATCAGCCCCAGGACAGACCGTGCCCCTGCTCCATCTGCCCAATGACAGACCGTGCTCTTGCTCCATCTGTCCCAGGTCAGACCGTGCTCTTGCTCCATCTGCCCAATGACAGACCGTGCTCTTGCTCCATCTGCCCAATGACAGACCGTGCTCTTGCACCATCAGCCCCAGGACAGACCGTGCCCCTGCTCCATCTGCCCAATGACAGACCGTGCCCTTGCTCCATCGGCCCAATGACAGACCGTGCCCATGCTCCATCTGCCCAATGACAGACCGTGCTCTTGTTCCATCAGCCCCAGGACAGACCGTGCCCCTGCTCCATCTGCCCAATGACAGACCGTGCTCTTGCTCCTTCAGCCCCAGGACAGACCGTGTCCCTGCTCCATCTGCCCAATGACAGACCGTGCCCCTGCTCTATCAGCTCCAGGACAGACCGTGCCCCAGCTCCATCTGCCCAATGACAGACCGTGCCCTTGCTCCATCTGCCCAAATGACAGACCGTGCCCCTGCTCTATCAGCTCCAGGACAGACCGTGCCCCAGCTCCATCGGCCCCAGGACAGACCGTGCCCCAGCTCCATCTGCCCCAATGACAGACCGTGCCCCTGCTCTATCAGCTCCAGGACAGACCGTGCCCCAGCTCCATCGGCCCCAGGACAGACCGTGCCCCAGCTCCATCTGCCCCAATGACAGACTGTGCCCCTGCTCCATCAGCTCCAGGACAGACCGTGCCCCAGCTCCATCTGCCCCAGGACAGACCGTGCCCCAGCTCCATCTGCCCCAATGACAGACCGTGCTCTTGCTCCATCTGCCCAATGACAGACCGTGCCCCAGCTCCATCTGCCCCTGGACAGACCGTGCCCCAGCTCCATCTGCCCCTGGACAGACCGTGCCCCTGCTCCATCTGCCCCTGGACAGACCGTGCCCCAGCTCCATCTGCCCCAGGACAGACCGTGCCCCAGCTCCATCTGCCCCTGGACAGACCGTGCCCCTGCTCCATCTGCCCCTGGACAGACCGTGCCCCAGCTCCATCTGCCCCAGGACAGACTGTGCCCCAGCTCCATCTGCCCCAGGACAGACCGTGCCCCTGCTCCAACTGCCCAATGATAGACCGTGCCCCAGCTCCATCACCTCCAGGACAGACCGTGCCCCTGCTCCATACACTGAAGGTGCAGTGCCTCCACCCAGTGCTGGGTATCCCCGGTCCGGTTCATTAATGGTTTCTCCTCCCCCTATGTTCCTTACCTGGCAGGGGCAGTGTCTCAGTCTCCGGGGTAACGTACCCGCTCATCACTGCCTCCAGCCTGCGGCTCCGTCGTACCCTCCGGCTCGCGGGAGCGGCGGCCAAGCATCGCGAGAGCGCGCCACCGCCCATTCGGCGGGAGCACGCGCAAGCCGGGGCCGCCTGAAAACCGAGCGCGCGCGCGCCGCGGCTCGGCGGGGCTGGGGCTGGGGACCGAGCCACTCGTTTGGGCGCGTTTTAGGTCGTTGCACGAGGACGGACGACGGGTACGCGCACTGGTCACGCTCGCGACTGCGCCCCGGCGTTTGCAGTAGGCGGCGGACGTTAATCGGCGGCGGTGTTTTTGCTGCTCAAATTGGAATGACATGAGTCAGAAATAATTACACAATAACCAGGTTTGTTTCCTCTGAGGAAGCACTGTCATCATTAATCATCAGGGATTATAACTTGTTGATGCTGACCTCTGTAAGAACCTCAACATTCATCACCCCCCCCCCCCCCTCCTCGTCCAAGTGGCGCATGTTTCTCTGAAATATCGTGAACAGTGCTGTTGTTTCTGAGACGTGAAATAAATCACCGGTCGGCCGATTTAAAAAAGAAAGAAATCCTCCCGTGATTTATTTTTGTTGGAGGGTCACGGCGAGGCAAACTGTATCTTAATTAATCAGACGTCAGATTTAGCAACGAAAACAGTAATTGCTGGGAGAACTCAGCAGGTCTGACAGCATCTGTGGAAGAAAAGCAGAATTAATGTGACTCTCCTTCAGAACACACATTTGGTTTTGAGAATGTTCCATCCCACCCTTCCTTAAAAAAAAGAGACCTGTCATCTGCTTTGTGCACCTTGCTTGTCCAATTTCTTGCAGCACTACAGTGCCTATATCTCAAAAGTACCTATGGTGTAGTAATAGTCGATCTCATTTTTGGTCTCGTTTTAGATCAAATAATCTGGAATTTTCCGTATATTTCGTGTAAAAGTCAACCCTAGTTCTTCACAATAACAGATCAATGTTTATGAGTCAGTGTGCCAGCTCAAGCTTTCCACTCTGCCGGTTTGTTCTGCTCCGCTCCAGGCCTTTTTTTGTGCACGAATCTTTATTCAAATTTCCACCACCAAGAAGAAAGGAAACACCCGAGTGACCAGTGACAAGCAGTGCCCTTCAAATCAAAGGGCAGTGCTGTGTGATCAAACAGTGAAGGGTAGGACAGGGATTAAATCAAGTTGGAGGGACAAATAATGCACTCTACTCCCTGCGGCACCCACCTCTCCCTGAACAACTCCAGGGTGTTGGTGGACATCGTGTGCTCCTTTTCCAGAGACACCTGTGCTCTAACGTAACCGCGGTAGAGGGGCAGGCAGTCGGCCCTAACGGCCCGCTGCCTGGACTTATTTATGGCCAGGTTGGCCAGGCCCAGGAGCAGACCCACAAGGAGGTCTTCAGACCTGCCCTCCCTCCCCACTCCTGGTCTTTTTTTTCTTATTTTATTTAAGAGGTGGACGGTGTGCATCAGCAGTCTATTTTGTTTTCCTCTTTTTCTTTTTTTTTAATTTAACCCCCACACTACCACCTAACTGCGGTAGTGCTCCCACTCCTGGTCTTTTTTTTCTTTTTTCTTTTTTTTTCATTTTTTTTCATTTAACCCCCCCAGCACCCATGGTGTGTGTGTGCAGGTGTGAGACACAGTGAAAGACACAAAGTGCACAAATCTTTATTCAATTTCCACCACCAGGAAGATAGGAACACCCAAGTGGTCAGTGACAAGCACTGCCCTTCAAACCACAGGGCAATGCTGTGTGATCAAAACAGTGAAGGGGAGGGTAGGGACTAAATCAAAATAGAGTTGGACGGGGAAATAATACACTCCACTCCCTGCGGCGCCCACCTCTCCCTGAACGACTCCAGGGTGTTGGTGGACACCGCGTGCTCCTTCTCCAAGGACACCCGGGCTCTAACGTAACCCCGGAAGAGGGGCAGGCAGTCGGCCCTAACGACCCCCTCCACGGCCCGCTGCCTGGACCTGTTGATGGCCAGTTTGGCCAGGCCCAGGAGCAGACCCACAAGGAGGTCTTCAGACCTGCCCTCCCTCCCTACTCCTGGTCTTTTTTTTCTTATTTTATTTAAGAGGTGGACGGTGTGCAGCAGCAGTCTATTTTGTTTTCCTCTTTTTCTTTTTTTTTTCTTTTCTTTCTTTTTTTTAATTTAACCCCCACACTACCACCTAACTGCGGTAGTGCTCCCACTCCTGGTCTTTTTTTTTTCATTTTTTTCCCCAGCACCCATGGTGTGTGTGTGCAGGTGTGAGACACAGTGAAAGATACCAAGTGCACAAATCTTTATTCAATTTCCACCACCAGGAAGATAGGAAAACACCCAAGTGGCCAGTGACAAGCACTGCCCTTCACATCAAAGGGCAATGCTGTGTGAATCTCCTTGTTATATTTTTTTTTCTTCATGCTTTTGACCAGTCCCACTGAAAGCCAGACTTTACAAGTGAAACTCCCTTCGACTCGTAAATCCCCTGTTTATTTTTTATTTTTTTAAAATTTTTTTTCTTTTTTCTTTTCTTTTTTTTGGGAGCCATCCCTGTTTATTTTTTTTAATTTTTTTATCCCCACACTACCGCCTAACTGCGGTAGTGCTTATTTTTATCCCCTGCACCCATGGTGTGTGTGTGCAGGTGTGAGACACAGTGAAAAGACACAAAGTGCATAAATCTTTATTCGATTTCCACCACCAGGAAGATAGGAAAAACACCCGAGTGGCCAGTGACAAGCACTGCCCTTCAAACCACAGGGCAATGCTGTGTGATCAAAACAGTGAAGGGGAGGGTAGGGACTAAATCAAAATAGAGTTGGAGGGAGAAATGATGCACTCCACTCCCTGCGGCGCCCACCTCTCCCTGAACGACTCCAGGGTGTTGGTGGACACCGTGTGCTCCTTCTCCAAGGACACCCGGGCTCTAACGTAACCCCGGAAGAGAGGCAGGCAGTCGGCCCTAACGACCCCCTCCACGACCCGCTGCCTGGACCTGTTGATGGCCAGTTTGGCCAGGCCCAGGAGCAGACCCACAAGGAGGTCTTCAGACCTGCCCTCCCTCCCCACTCCTGGTCTTTTTTTTCTTATTTTATTTAAGAGGTGGACGGTGTGCAGCAGCAGTCTATTTTGTTTTCCTCTTTTTCTTTTTTTTTTCTTTCTTTTCTTTTTTATAATTTAACCCCCACACTACCACCTAACTGCAGTAGTGCTCCCACTCCTGGTCTTCAAGTCAACTGGCTGTTATGTTCCAGGTTTTCAGAATTAGCATAATTAGTTGTTTTTGCTTTATTCATTTGGAAATCAATTGGACTTATGCTAATGATACAGTATGAATTTTGACAGGCATGAATTTCAGTCCCTCAAAAATAGTATCCATGTAATAGTCGACCCCATAAATTTGACCTTAAAAGGTAGTCAAAAGAATTTGACTGTTACTCGAGTATATACTGTAATTGGCTGCAACACACTTTTGGTTATCTTGATTTCAGAAAAAATGCTATATAAATGCATACATTTATTCATTTAAAAACAAAACACCATTCCATATGTTAACTAAGCTGGCCCATGTTGAAAATAGTGAGGCAATTTGTATCATAGCTGTTATGCGGGTCACACTCATGTAACACATTTATTTTTTTTAAAAAACACCTACTCCAAAGTTGGAAGTTTAATACAAAATTATTGCAAGTTTAAGAAGATAATCCATAGCTGAGTCAGAGATAAAAATAGAATTATTGCAGAAACTCAACAGGTCTGTGGAGTGAAAAACAGATTTGATGGTTCAAGACCAACAACTCTTCTTGGCATACCGGCTGAGATTTTTGAACATTTTCTGTCTTTCACACTTTAAATCTTCTGTGTCTATGAATGTTTGCTCTTTTTTGCTCTCCTTTACAAGTATTTTTGCTTTTAACTGAGTCAAGAGGTGAACTTCAAAGAACACTTAAAGAAGTCTAAGTGAATGGGCAGAAGACAAGTACATAGAACCAAGATGTCTGAAGTTGCAATCTCCAATGGTAAAACAAAGGAAGAGTTGGATGTACAAGAGGCACTGGTCAGTGGGCCAGAGAATACTGTGGGGAATGTAAAGCTGTAGAAAGTTACATACACGTGAAATGAGTTTAAACCAACAAAGAGAAAACAAATTGATAGATAGGAGTGATGAGGGAGCAGGACCTGGCATACATATACGTATCAGGGGAGAGTCTAGATTAGAGTGGTGCTGGAAAAGCACAGCTGGTCAGGCAGCATCAGAGGAGTAGGAAAAGCGAGTCCTGATGAAGGGCTTTTGTCCGAAACATCGATTTTCCTGCTCCTTAGATGCTACCTGGCCGGCAGTACTTTTCCAGCACCACTCTGATGTAGACTCTAATTTCCAGCATCTGCAGTCCTCACGTTTGCCTAACATCAGGGGAAGGCAAACCATTGGGAACAATCTGAGAGTTAGAATTAATCTCCACTTGGAAAGCAGGATTAATCAAGGACCATCAAAGGGAGATCACATCTGCCAGATTTGTTTGCGTTTTTGAGGAAGTGACTAGATGTATGGGTGAGGGTAGTGCATTGGATGTAGTCTGCATGGATTTTGTAAGATTTTTCACAAAGTCTCACATGAGAGACTGGTCAAGAAGATAAGACCACATGGGATGCAGGGTAATTTTGCACATTGAATCCAAAATTCATTTAGTGGCAAAAGGGAGAAGGCGATAGTCCAATGTTATTTTGTGACTATGCCTGTGTCCAGTGCTGTACCACAGGGTTTCGTGCTGGGACCCTTACTGTTTGTGGTGTACATTAATGATATAGACATGAGTACAGAGGTTTGATCAATAAGTTTGCAAATGACACAAAAATTGATGGTGTTGGAAATAGTGAAGAGGAAAGCCTTAGACCACAGGACAATATGGACAGGTTGGTCAGATGGACCGAATACTAACTAGTGGAATTTACTCCTGAAAAGTGTGAATGATGCCTTGGAGAAGGACTAACAAGGCATGGGAATACACTGAATGGTAGGAGCATAGGAAGTACAGCAGACCAAAATGATTTCTGTGAGATCCTTGAAGACAGCAGGACAGGTGGATAAGGTGGTCATAAAGGCTTATGGGACACTTGTCTTTCTGAATCAATGCACTGAACACAAGAACAAGGAGATTCCAATGGAGTATAAGACATTAGTTAGACCACAGCTGGGGTACTATGAGCTGTTCTGGTCTCCTCACTATAGGAAGGATGTGACTGCATTAAAGATGGTGCAGAAGAAGTTCACCAGATTGTTGCTTGGGCTGGACCATTTCAGCTATGAAGAGAGCCTTAGGCTGGGGTTGTTTTGCTCACAGCAGAGAATGCTGAAGAATGACCTGAGTGAGGTACAACAAATTATGAGGGGCGTAGATAGGAAGAAACTTTTCCCTGTTAATAGAGTGATCGATAACAGGGAGTATATGTTTAAAGTAAAGAATTGGAGAAATTTAAAGGGGATTTAAGGAAGAGTACTTTTTCACCCAGAGTGCGGTATCTCGAACTCACTGCCTAAAAGGGTGATAAGGGCAGGAACCATCACTTAATTTAGTATGTATTTAGATGATCACTCAAAGCACCATAGCAGACAAGGGCTGAGTGGTGGAAAAGATAGGTGTTCGATGACTGACATATATACATGGGCCGAAGGGTCTCTTTACTTACTGTAAAACATTATGACTCTATGAGGTATTTTAGTGAGCACATCATTACAACTAGAAGGGGAAGAAATTCTCCAGGACACTGATACTCAGAAGACACAGCTGCAGACCAGGCACTTGCTCAGCTCCAGGAAGAAGATGGCCCTGTGGTGTCAATGATTATTAACATTGTGCAAATAAGCTAACAAACACAGGAGCATCAGATAGGTTTTTCGGAGACACTCAACAAACTGAAATATCGGAGTGCCTCACCAACATTATTACTACTATGGTAACTCAGTCATGCATCTGGCTGTCTACATGGACAATGAGAATTAGGTCCAGCTGCTGTTAATGCATGATGACTTACAGTTCATTGCTTTAACCATTAGATTTCAGCATCAATGTCAGGGTGACAGGAGAATGAGGGCCTTTGACATTTGAAAGGCATCCTTTCCTCTCAAGGAGACAGGCTGGTAGTAGTAGGCACCAGGGCTAAGGAGGAACCACAGAAAGGCCCCTGAAAAGTGTCTTCTCAGGAAATTTTAGAGACACTTTGTTCCTCCATCTCTACTCTGCCAGTGACCCCAACTCTATACAGTTGCAGCTGAGGAAAGTGAATCTGAATCTGGGTGGGACATTCTGAGCACGTCTGAGCCGTCAAACCACAAATACCCCTGGTGGTCATCAATGCAATCCTTTAAGACCAACAGGCTCCACTCAGACAGGCTCCCTTCACCACTGCTGCAGGCCCAGGACTGGACCTGAACAATAGTGCGAAGAAAAGGAAAACCTTGTGTGGGCATTTGGCATGAGTGGCACTTTATTGTACAGAGACTATGTGATGCTGGATATGTAGGCTGGATATATATTCATCAAAGATTGGTGAACAATGTGTCCCATTGGTTGTTCACAACAGGCAAGGTATTAATCATACTCAACGAGTGAAACATAAAACACAGTGTCCAACATTAGATGTGATTTTGTGATTGTTCAACCTTTAACCCATACAGATAATTATACTGGCAACCAATTGAATTGTCAGTCCGACTTGTACAGTGGCACACTTTCATATACTGGAAGATGCATATATTAACTCAAATGCATTGGTCTTTTCAGACATAAAAAATATGTATATAAGTCCTCAGGGTAATGCCTTGACCAACCAGGGTTAATGTGCCTGATTTATATTTAAACACAGATTAGCAATTAACTGTCAGCCATCATTTATTTGGTGCATTTGCCATGGCAACACCTCTACCTACCAGAGTCCATTTGCTAACCAATCAGCACTCTCTTCTGAGGGTATAAATATCGTTTTACCTTATGTTACTTTTCTGAATATCTTAATGAGTGAAAGATGTAAATTTTTGAAAAAAAACTTTTTTTCAGCAATACTACATTGTACTTATTGCTATCATGTAATAAACTACCTCGTTATACAAGACAAGTACCTCTTCCATTTAGGCTTACCAATGGCCTGTCCCCTACTACTGATAATTAGGCATGCTTTTGACTCAACAGAGAGAAGCAAGGATTGGTGGCAATAAACTCCCCAACCAGTAGACAGTAAACATTACTTTCATCTTACATGTTCTCCACTATTTTCTACCTGTTTCTTTAATTTCAATTTTTATGTTTACATTTTTGGGAGTAATCTGTCATTAGTTGTTGATGCTGCTACAGCCTACTTATAGTCTGAACAGTTCACTACCATTCAGTTGGAGGAATGCAAGTTTAAGGAACAAGTAGAATTGCAATTACATTTATTTTCTCTTTAAGCTACTTCTTCAGGGATTTTTGTTACTGCATGAAATTCTGAAATTGATGAAAGTGACTGCAAGGCCAACAATAATGGCAGAATAGTAGCATGCAAATTAATAAGTATATAGAAACAGTTAATGGGGGCTTGCCTGAAGCTAAATCACCAAAGCATTCAGTATGAATATATTGATGCAAAGTAATTTGTTAGAAATCTTACTCTTCTTGCATTTGATTTTGTGGCACATTACTCTTTTTGCTATTCTGGCTGTGATGTAAAATTACCATTATTGCTTAATGTATGATTCACAGCTTAGCAAATGAACTTTTTTATTTACTACTTTATAAAAAAACAATGCTCATCCAATTTTCATAGTTTGGGTAGATATAATCATTATAATTTTTTTACTGAGGTTCCAAGCTATTAGGAATTCATTAACATGTATTGTCTGGCAAGGTATGGAAAAGGTTTTATGAAGATGTTATATTAATAAGGTCTAATTATACTGCCAATTTGTCACAAAAGAAAATATCATTAATGTATTAATTGATGAATTACCCTTTAATTTCTGGATGTTTTACTGTGTTTTTGAATCACTTTCGATCATAATATTTTTCGTCCAAAACTGCTAAATTGAGGCATCCTTGCAGACATCACATGATTTCATGATCTTGGAGAGTATATTAGAAATTTGGGTCCCACTGCATATTCCAACTATCACTCACATACCGCCCATAAGTGGTAATGCCATCAGCTGAACAAACTCATCTCTTATGTCTTGAATCCATTTTGCAAGTAAAGCAAACGAGGCACAAATATATCTCTCAACAGAGTTGTCAGTCTATTTTCAGTAATATACTGGTAATTCTAGAAGTGAACACACAGAATATTATTTATGATATTTCTTCCAGAAGCTTTTTTTTAAATTAGTGCATCTTTGAGCATTTTTAAATTACTTCTTTTTCATACAAGATAATATACCACACACAAGCCTGGTGGAAAATACCAAATGCTAAATCCTGTATTGTTATTTTTATTGACTTTACAGCTTTCTCAAAATAATGAGCAACCAGAAAGCAACAGTAAACTTGATAAGCTCTATATTCCCTACAGCATATGCTCTAAAAGCCAATTCATGAGAGAATTCCCCGCAACACAGAAGATGGTGTAACTTCATGCAGAATGTATCCTTGACATATAAACCCGTGAAGCATATTTGTGGAAGAGGGTGATGGAGGTCTCCAGCAAAAAGAAAGGCTCCTTGACTCATTAAGTTTGCAATGGTGAAAACAATAGACCCCCTAATAGTAGTGAGAGAAATTGAGAAACAAACTTGTAAGCAGATCTCAGCTATCTGTAAGAATAATAGGGTGGTTATGGTAGGGGATTTTAACTTTCCAAACATTGACTGTTAGCATGTATTGTCTGGCAAGGCATGGAAAAGGTTTTACGAAGATGTCATATTAATAAGGTCTGTCTTCTACATAACTTTACTTTCATCTTATATGTTCTCCACTATTTTCTACCTGTTTCTTTAATTTCAATTTTTTTGGGAGTAATCTGTCATTAGTTGTTCATGCTGCTACAGCCTTGTGTTAAAGTCTGTCTTTAATACAATAGTGTTAAAGGTTTAGATGGAGAGGAATTTCTTAAGTGCGTACAAGACAATTTTCTGATTCAGTATGCGAATGTACCTACCAGAGAAGTTGCAAAACTTGACCTACTCTTGGGAAATACGGCAGGGCAGGTGACTGAGGTGTCACTGGGGGAGCACTTTGGGGTCAGCGACCATAATTCTATTTCTTTTAAAATAGTGATGAAAAAGGATAGACTAGATCTAAAAGTTGAAGTTCTAAATTGAAGAAAGGCCAATTTTGACGGTATTAGGCAGGAACTTTCGAAAGCTGATTGGAGGCAGATGTTCGCAGGTAAAGGGACGGATGGAAAATGGGAAGCCTTCAGAAATGAGATAACAAGAGTCCAGAGAAAGTATATTCCTGTCAGGGTAAAAGGGAAGGCTGGTAGGTATAGGGAATGCTGGATGACTAAAGAAATTGAGGGTTTGATTAAGAAAAAGAAGGAAGCATATGTCAGGCATAGACAGGATAGATTGAGTGAATTCTGAGAAGAGTATAAAGGAAGTGGGGTATACTTAAGAGGGAAATCAGGAGGGCAAAAAGGGGACATGAGATAGCTTTGGCAAATAGAATTAAGGAGAATCCAAAGGGTTTTTACAAATATATTAAGGACAAAAGGGTAACTAGGGAGAAAATAGGGTCCCTCAAAGATCAGCAAGGCAGCCTTTGTGTGGAGCCACAGAAAATGGGGGAGATACTAAATGAATATTTTGCATCAGTGTTTACTGTGGAAAAGGATATGGAAAATATAGACTGTAGGGAAATAGATGATGACATCTTGCGAAATGTCCAGATTACAGAGAAGGAAGTGCTGGATGTCTTGAAATGGTTAAAGGTGGATAAATCCCCAGGACCTGATCAAGTGTATCCGAGAACTCTGTGGGAAGCTAGAGAAGTGATTGCTGGGCCTCTTGCTGAGATATTTGTATCATCGATAGTCACAGGTGAGGTGGCCCGACAGACTGGAAGTTGGCAAACGTGTTGCCACTGTTTAAGAAGGGAGGTAAAGACAAGCCAGGGAACTATAGAACAGTGAGCCTGACCTCAGTGGTGGGCAAATTGTTGGGGGGAATCCTGAGGGACAGGATGTACAGTTTTTTGAAGAAGTAACAAAGAAGATTGATGAGGGCAGAGCAGTAGATGTGATCTATATGGACTTCAGTAAGGCGTTTGACAAGGTTCCCCATGGGAGACTGATTAGCAAGGTTAGATCTCATGGAATAAAGGGAGAACTAGCCATTTAGATACAGAACTGGCTCAAAGGTAGAAGACAGAGGGTGTTGGTGGAGGGTTGTTTTTTCAGACTGGAGGCCTGTGACCAGTGGAGTGCCACAAGGATCGGTGCTGGGTCCTCTACTTTTTGTCATTTACATAAATGATTTGGATACAAGCATAAGAGGTACAGTTAGTAAGTTTGCAGATGACACCAAAATTGGAGGTGTTGTGGACAGCGAAGAGGGTTACCTCAGATTACAACAGGATCTGGACCAGATGGGCCAATAAGCTAAGAAGTGGCAGATGGAGTTTAATTCAGATAAATGCGAGGTGCTGCATTTCGGTAAAGCAAATCTTAGTAGGACTTATACACTTAATGGTAAGGCCCTAGGGAATGTTGTTGAACAAAGAGACCTAGGAGTCCAGGTTCATAGCTCCTTGGATGTGGAGTCACAGGTTGATAGGATAGTGAAGAAGGCGTTTGGTATACTTTATAGGTCAGAGTATTGACTACAGGAGTTGGCTATATAGGACATTGGTTAGGCCACTGTTGGAATATTGCGTGTAGTTCTGATCTCCTTCCTATCGGAAAAATGTTGTGAAACTTGAAAGGGTTCAGAAAAAATTTATAAGGATGTTGTCAGGGTTGGAGAATTTGAGCTATAGAGAGAGGCTGAACAGGCTGGGGCTGTTTTCCCTGGAGCGTCGGAGGCTGAGGGGTGACCTTATGGAGGTTTACAAAATTATGAGGGGCATGGATAGGATAAATAGACAAAGCCTTTTCCCTGGGATCGGGGAGTCCAGAACTAGAGGGCATAGGTTTAGGGTGAGAGGGGAAAGATATAAAAGAGACCTAAGGGGCAACATTTTCATGCAGAGGGTGGTACGTATATGGAATGAGCTGCCAAAGGATATGGTGGAGACTGGTACAATTGCAACATTTAAGATGCATTTGAATGGATATATGAATAGGAAGGGTTTGGAGGCATATGGGCCAGGTGCTGGCAGGTGGGACTACATTGGGTTGGGATATCTGGTCGGCGTGGACAAGTTGGACCGAAGGATCTGTTTCCATGCTATACATCTCCATGACTCAATGACTCTAACTATTCTATTCCCATTTACCAGCTCTTGGCCCATAGCCTTGTATGCCTTAGCATTGCATTTGGTTAATGCTATCCCCCAGGATGTTGATACTGGGGAACTCATATGCCTAAGTTCCAGAGTGGGTTGTTAGCTCTTCGTTTAACCCTGCGACAAAATTGCTAACAATTGAGACCAGGTGACACTGAAAGATCAAAGACCAACTGTAAGCTGAGAGGCAGGCATGTTTTTACTTTTCTTCCTGGCCATTGCCATGAAGTTGAGTAATATAGTAAATTATAAAATGTGAATTACATAGTGCAGAATTCTTGTCAACCTGCCAAGCAATTGCTAAGCATAGCTACACAGATAACGTGGAAACTAGAAAACAAAATCATCCAATATAGTCTTGAAGGTCCATAGCAGATGGTTATAGAATATCAACTGAGGGGCTTCTGCACATTTCTAGACACCATTTATTGAAGAATCTTCCACAAATAAATTTATGAAGTGAAATACTGATTTTGCATTCCTTTGTTGATCCATACATTGCAACAGTTACCTAAAGAACTGAATATTTCTTGAGGCAATGCACTCATGTATCAGGTAAGTAAATAAAAGTTTTGGAAAATAAATTAGGAGCAGAATCTTCCTATTTACTGAATGACATGGGTTATGGTGGGAAAGTTGTAAAAATTGTATGAGTTCAGCAATGGTCTCATTTTCCAACCAATTATTGAACGCTGAGTGGCAAGGGGCCTACTTGTATGTATCAGCATCTTATTATTAGTTAATCTTAGCCTATTTATATGCAGTTTCCATTCTTCCACCCACCAGATAGAAACTAGATGGCAATAACTCCCAACATGCAAGTCAGACCGGTTACCCAGCTGCTTGATCCTTCAGCCTTAGACATCAGTCACCAACATCTTAGAAGATATTGGCTATCAGATAAGTACCATTGTCATTGCATTATCAAGGTACATGTCTGGGCCCACTACACTATAATCTTGCATTTTGGATTACAACAGCACTTCTTACAATGCTGTAACCAGGACACTGCATTCAGATGGATTCAACCAGGCTCCATCTCAGGCTTCTTGCTTGCTGTTTTAATGTTCAGTCAGTGTGCTTGCATGCTCCATGCACCTCTGCTTTGCATGTCTTGCTATGTCTCTTTTCTGCTTTGCCCCATCAGCCAGGTCCTCAAGGCTCACAGTAATTCTGTGTTGCCATGCCGATTAGAGCAGATGTAAAACGCACATTTCTGCACATCATTATGCTACATCAGTCCCACACCTGCACCATGTGCTGGCAGCATTTGTAACAAATACCTTGCAAACAACAAGTGGCCATGTCTCTAAAATTTGAAGTGGAGTAGTTTTCAGTCAACTCATGGGACAGACTTTTCAGTCAAGGGAGTTATTTAGGGGCCACTGGAACAGGAGGGAAGCTGGGAACTCAATTGTGGGGAAACGTGGCAGCATGCTAAGATGCAGCAGAGGGGATAACTTTGAAATGGGGGGGGGGGGGCTAGTCAAGAAACAAATTGGGGAAAATAGAGCATAGAAAGAGAAGGGTAAGGCAGGACAGACGGTTATCATTAGCTCCACCTTGGCTTCAATGGGGGACAATACAGTACCGCAGTCTGGCAATGATGAGCCAATATGCCTCGAGCAGTGAAATAAATGAGTAAAGTGGGAACATTAGGAACGTCAATGCCAATACTCACTGCATGAAACACCTCCACAGTATTTTTTTCCGTCGTAATGTAAATAACAAGTACACAATGAGGATGAAAATCACTGCCACCACATGCAGGGTGGGCAGGTTAAGTATTTGTTTCTTTAAGGAACAGGGCTCCATTTCTGTGTGATGTGAGGCACTTCAAAAGGCAGTAGTAGTAAACAGACACCCAGTACAGGTGAAAGACACCTGCAAACACTCAATGTTGCATGTGACCCTTAAGCATTGACTTACTGTGTGGAGTCAAAACCCTGGCTCCCAAGCACTGTTGACAACATCATGCAGTATCAAAAATCAATCCCACGAATGGCTAAAGGACACAAGCAATGTATTGCAACATGAAAAGTTTGATCCTGGTTGCCAAAGTAGCAAACACCTTCAAAAATCCCATGACCTGTACATGGTGCCCAATTTGCCCACTAAGAGTCATAAAGTTAAGTGGACTACAGCACAGAAAAAGGCTCTTTGGCCCAATGTGTCTGTGTGAATCAAAAGCAACCACCTAAATATTCTAATTGCATTTTCTAACGTTTGGCCAATAGTCTTACATGTTTTGGCAGTTCACTGTCTCACAGCTTTGACCATAAAACTTTGCTAAAATGATAGGCACTGTACCTTGACTCTTGAGTTGCAGCTAATTAAAGACACTTGTTCACACAGCTGAAGATAAGAAGTGAACATGTCTTTATAAATGTAAGAACTTATATACAATGAAGTTTCACCTGTGCCATTCATGTGCCTTCAGTTGGTCTTTTTCTTTCTTTCCCTCCCATTATGTCTTGGTGCAACAGCAAGATGTAAGAAACCTACCCAATGGTGGAGCCCCCTAGTTTTGAACCCCATCCCAGGGAAAAGACCCTTGCTGTTCACCTTCTCTATGACACATGATTTTACAAATATCTATATGATTCCGCTCAAACTCTTATTAGATTAGATTAGATTACTTACAGTGTGGAAACAGGCACTTCGGCCCAACAAGTCCACACCGACCCGCAACCAACCCATTCCCGTACATTTACCCCTTTACCTAACCCCAAGGGGCAATTTAGCATGGCCA
Source organism: Chiloscyllium punctatum (assembly GCF_047496795.1). Lineage (NCBI taxonomy): Eukaryota > Metazoa > Chordata > Chondrichthyes > Orectolobiformes > Hemiscylliidae > Chiloscyllium > Chiloscyllium punctatum. Next base: position 42,432,881 of record NC_092760.1, on the reverse strand, counting down.
ATTCACCTGACGTGCACATCTTTGGACTGTGGGAGGAAACCGGAGCACCCGGAGGAAACCCACGCAGACACAGGGAGAATATGAAAACTCCACACAGTCAGTCGCCTGAGTCAGGAATTGAACCCGGGTCTCTAGCGCTGTGAGGCAGCAGTGCTAACCACTGTGCCACCGTGTTGCCCACGGTGTTCTAGCGAAAAAGGTCCCAGCCTATCCAGCCTATTTTCGTAGCTCAAACCCTCCATTCCCAGCAACATCCTGGTAAATCTTTTCTGAATCTTCTCCAGTTTAAATAATATCCTTCCTAGAGCACGGGAACCAGAACTGCATGCAGTACTCCAGAAGAGACCTCACTAATATCCTGTACAACCTCAACATGACGTCCCAGCACCTTTCCTCAAAGTTCTGAGCAATGAAGGCAAGGATACTAAATGACTTCTTAACCACCTGTGATGCAAATTTCAAAGAACTATGTACTTGAACCCCTACAACACTACCCAGGACCCTACCATTAATTGTATAAGTCCTTCCTTTGTTTTACCAAAATGCAATACCTCACATTTATACAATGGGCCACTTCTCAGCCCATTGTCCCAATTTATCAAGATTACTTTGAAATCTTAGATAACCTTCTTCACTGTCCACAATACCACTAATTTCACTGCCATCCACAAACTTACTACATGCTCATTCAATTCCTCTGAGGGCCAGTGAGCTGGGTCTTTTCTTCCTCAGTCACCTGCAGAGACGTGGCAATGACGTGCTCACCAGAATGTTCTCCAGACTCTGATCTAGAGAAAATGTCCATCGAGGTGTCAGTATCTGAGTTGGTGGAGGGTGCAGGAGGCAGCATTGCAACTGCATCTTCTGAGAGCTTCTCCCTCAGAGTGGAGGAGGAGATGTATTTCATTGGCCATGCAATTGCCACTTATATCTGCAGGAGGTAAAAGAAAGCATGGAGTGTAAGGGTGGTAAGTTTGGGCATGTGAAGGAAACATCCAATGTGGCACCAATGGGAAAGCAATAGACATCGATTCTTTCCTAGTTGTTGAGTGATGGAGATTTCGGCCTTACCACATGACTGGTTACTGTCTTCACTGGCCAGGCCCAGGATCCTCTTTTCTAAGTAAATGAGGAGCCAAATGGCATGGGGGCATGGGGAGCTTGGTTCGTCAAGGTTGGAATTATTGTAGGTGCTGTGTAACTTGTCGTTGCCTTTGTTTTTTGTTGTGCCTTACCCTTTGTTAAGTCTTTTCCAATTTGCATCACTACACAGCAACTCATGGTTCTTTCAGTGACCCCTGGGCACACTCCCTCTTCTGACAAAGCCTCACCGCTGTACTAGTACAATCTGGCAATTGCCTCGGTGTGAGGAACATGTCCAAATTAGAACATTGATATTACTTCTGAAGAACGTGCAGGCCTTAGATTCTGAGGGATGGTGGGTCTTTTTTCTTGTTCTGGTAACTAGAGGATGGGTTTTTGGCCCAAGGGACTCCAGGAACAGAGAAGAACCCTTTAAGAATCAGACCTCAAAACTCATTCGGTCTGTTTTGGGACCTACAATGTTTTTAATGGGCACCAAGGAGTCTGGACTTATTGTTTTCTTTCTCTAGGTGAGACCAGTAAGTCTCAAAGGGAGGAATATGGAAAATAAAGAGAATAAGGGCATGTAAAGGGTTAAACTTGAGAACTGGCGAAATGTTACAATGATCTGTGGAATACTACATCAATCGGGTATAGAACAATGGTGGTATAATTATGTTAGTTAGGTAGAATAGGTTGGGTACCAACGGTAGTGTAATCAGGTTAATCAAAGCACATGACATATAAGTAAATGTTAGCATAATGTAGCAGGGTCAACTTAGGACTGAAGACCATTGCGGCAGATATAATAGTGAATATCTAATCATAATTTGGTAAAGTAAGATTAAGTTGAAGTAGGAAAATCCATAGTGGCAGAAGTAGAGAGATAACATGAACTAATATCATTGGTTTGTTGCATAACTGCAGAAAGGCAGCCCTGACTAACACAATTGGACATGCTGATAAACTCGAAGAAAGCATGATAATTGAAAGGTCTAAAAAATGACAAACCCAGTGGTTCGGGGTCAATCATGCATTCGCTTTCTGATTGTCACGGTTTTTTGTTTGTAAATAAAAGATCATCTTCTTGAAGAACTCTCCATGTCTCCTGGTAATTCTCCATGACATAATCTTTATAATGAAAAGCAGAATCATAGTCATCCCTACATGGTGGCTGAAGAATTTAACTTCAATTAACTATATGAATCTAGAATGAAAAGCTAGTGTCAGTAATGATGACCATGGTTGGGATTTTCCATTTTAAAAAGTGTGGGGGAGGCATCTTTAAGAGTGAGAAATCTCCTCATTTCCCACAGCCAGAAACCCAATTGATCATGAGTTAATCAGGCACTTGTGTACTGTACTGACCAGCCGATTTCTTAACCAATCAGGGCCTATTGCTGAGGCAAGGGCAAGAAATGGTTTTCAATGACCACCCTCTGCAGCAATGACCATAAGTACCCCAGTTGTCCTTAAACTGGGGAACACACCAGCACCAACTCCCCAACTTATTTTCCCAATTGCGAATATAGCTGTGTATTCCAACTGGAAGGCAACTACTTTTCTTGTAATCAGGTTGGTGCCACCTTGAAGCCAAACCTCATTCTAATCTGTGCAATTCTTCAAAGGGTCCACACACAGTCAGCATTCAGGAGGTCTGCATACACTGATCAGCATTTGGAGAGTCTACACACTAATTAGCATTCAGATGGTCCATACACTGTCAGCACTCAGGGGTTCTGCAGACACTGATCAGCATTTGGAGAGTCTACACACTAATTGGCATTCAGATGGTCCACAAACTGTCAGCACTCAGGGGTTCTGCACACACTGATCAGCATTCAGAGGATCCACACTGTCAGCACTCAGGGGTTCTGCACACACTGATCAGCATTCAGAGGGTCCACACACTGATCAGGATTCAGAGGATCCACACACTGATCAGCATTCAGATGGTCCATATACTGATCAGCACTCAGAAGGTCCACACACTGACCAGTACTCAGGGGGTCCACACACTGATCAGCACTCGGAGAGTCCATAAACTTATCAGTACTCGGGATGTGCACACTGGTCAGCACTTAGGGGTCCACACACTGGTCAATACTCAGGGGGTCCATACACTGATTAGCACTTGGAGGATACACACATGTCAACTGGCGTGTGTGTGTGTGTGTGTGTGTATGTGCGCCTTTTGGGTGCCAATCAGTGTGTGCTGACCCTCCAAGAGTAGATCAAAGTACAACTCAGACCCAGGGACTTCCTTGGAGAGTTCCTAATGCGGGAAATTGTCTATTGGATGTTTAAACTTCCTGGGCTGGTCCTAATAAGTCTTGACTCCATTGTATGTCAAAAATTTGTTGAACAGCCTTGAATATACTCAATGAATCAGTGCTACAATTTCTGTGAAGAAACTGTAAGCTAAGATGACAAGATTCACAGAATGTCTCTCAAAGAAAAAGTTACCAATAAAATTCCAGTTTTTGTAGCAGTTATTTTAACACAAATCAGAACCCTGCAAATTTTTCATGAAAATTAACAGATAAATGATATTTCAAATGAAAATGTAAATTTCACTTTAAATAGTTGATATAACAAAGGTATATCATACACACCCACAGTCAACCACTTTCAAAATTTTGCATTATGCAGCTACACAATTTCACAACAAGATATTCTATAAACCCTCTTCCTCCTTAGGTCACAACAGTCCTGATGGTATAGCTTTCTAGATTTCCCTTTGAACAAATTAACAGCAGGAGAAAGTGAGGAATGCAGATGCTGGAAATCAGAGTTGAGAGTGTGTTGCTGGAAAAGCACCACAGGTCAGGCAGCATTCAAGGAACAGGAGAATCGACGTCTTGTGCATAAGGAATCTTGATGAAGGGCTTATGTCCGAAACATTGATTCTCCTGCTCCTCGAATGCTGCCTGACCTGCTGTGCTTTTCCAGCACCACACTCTCGACAACAAACAAACAGCATCCTGGTTTACAGTTTTGCCAGTTCTGCTCCTTAGCGACTGTTCATACAACTTTCCAGGTTTTAGACCTTTTTTAGCTGGCTTACATATTTCTTCAAAGTGATCCTTTTTTTTGTTGGATGGAAAAACATACCTCGTTCAGAGAGGGATTTGCTTTTTCTCGTCAAATGAATTCCGTGTGTTCCTCTTTTTGTCTCCATCTGGTTTCTGTTTGAGTCTGGATCTCGGTGTTGACTGCCTTCACCTTCCAGCTCTCCTGCTGCAACTCTCTTTTGTGTCTCTCATCCACACAGAATTGGTATCTTAACTTACTTCCTGTTGGTAATGCTTTTCGATCAAAGGAAACATGGATCAATAATTATTATCCAAGAAAATTACAATTGATTCCTTCACAATTGATGTAAACTCTTTTTCAACCATTCTTAAAATCAATTAAAGCGTTCCCTGATGTGAAAAAAATTACAAATTATCTTTACTGTAATGTCTGGAGGCTTCTGGGTAATAAGTCATCACATCAGTTTCCAATGGCATAAAGAACTTTAAAAATTTAATGACTCTCAATGAAGAATTTCATCCCCATCTGTCTTTAAATGGGAAATACCTTGTTTAAAACAATGTCCCTTAATTTTAGATTCACAAATGTGGGGACATATCTTCTCAACATCTATCCTGTGAAACTCTCCCTATGCTTCAATAAGATTACATCACACGCTACCAAACTCCAATTACTACATGCCAAATTTCCTCAACTTTTCCCATAAAATAACCCTTTCATTTGAGGAATTAACCTAATGATCTATGTCACATGCAAGTATGTACATTTTTAAGTAATGCAATCAAATCTGTATGCAGTACTCCAAGTATAAACTCACCAAAATCCTGTAAAGCGAGATATACTGACTTTCATATTCCAATCCCCTTGCAAAAAAGACTTATAAGATAACACAGAAGAAGTATCTGTGGGTGGCATGTTGGCTCAGTGGCTCGCATTGCTGCCTTACAGTGCCAGGGACCCAGTTTCAAATCTAGCCTTGCCCGTCAGTCTGTGTGGAGTTTGCACATTCTCCCTGTGTCTGTGTGGGTTTCTTCTGGTTGCTCTGGTTTCCTCCCACAATATGCTAAATTGCCCACACAGGGCTATGTAGGGCAATGTAGGTTAGGATTAAATGTAGAGCAACAGGGTCTAGTGGGTTACTCTTCAGAGGATTGGTGTGGACTTGTTGGGCTGAAGGGCATGTTTTCACACTGTAGGGATTTTATCTATATGCTAACATTTTGGGATTCATATCCAAGGGCACCCACATCTCTCTACACTGCAGCAGTCTGCAAATTCTCGCCACTTAAATGATATTCTGCTCTTCTATTCATCCTAACAAAATAGACAAATTCCTGTAAGACCTGCATATATCTTATTTGGATATAAACTGGAAAATGGATGTTTGAACTGCTGTGTTGATAAAAATAAACTAGCTTTATTTTGCAACTCAAAATGAAAGGAAACAGGATAAGCAAACCCACATTTACTTTAAAAAGTTAAAGCAATTTTCACTGGTAGATTCTGGCATTAAGAATAAATGCCATATATGAAGCTCTCAAAGAAATCATTCTCTGAGAAGAATTTAAAAACTACCTTTAAGAATGAGAACCCATTTGAAGACTATAGTGTTGTTACTGAGACATGCAGCATAAATAGTTGAACTGTTCAATAAAATTTGCCCCAATAAACCAAAATGGATAAGTGGGAGTGTAAATGGAAGGCAAGTAGCCTGAGCAGTGAAGATATAGTTGGGAATGCACGAAGATCTACTCCTTACCAGAAAGGAAGATGCAGAAGGTGGAAGTGAGGGAATTTGGTCTCAGTGTTTCCATTGTAAAAATGTGGGACGCCTTTTTATCAGAATGCTGGAAATTGAATGGGAAGCCCATAGGACTTACTAGGTTCTGCAAAAGTGAGTCCAAGAGAGAAACTCAAAAGGAAAATATAATGGATCAAATTGTAGCTTTAACTACAACTATGTAAGCACTGCTGTGAGGGCAACAGGGGTGAAAATATAAATGGGAGATATCAAGGATTTTATTAAAAGGAAAGGTACCTTTTTCTTTCTCAATTCATATAGCTAGACGCATAACCTTATTAAGGGATAGAGCAGCTGTTCAAATTCTTGTGGCCTGACAATGCCATGATTTTCCTCCAGAAAGCTAATTGAAAGTCAAATTTTTAATAAACAGCATAATTATAGAATATACTATAATTAACTCCTTTCTCCATGAGAAACTATTTCAAACCAGAAATGAAACCAGAAATTCTGCAAACTGAAATCAAAAGCTTTCCAAACTATGGGTTTTTCTCCTAACCAAAGAAATCCCTTATTCTTCTAATTGAAAGCAAGTAATGCTCTTCAATATTTATTTTGTCCACCAGTGAAACTGTCCCAATGCAAACAAAGCTCTCATTACAAATCCAGGATACCGTTTTAAAAACAATTGCTCCACGAATGTGTACAAGTTAATCATTAAACCTCCACATGCACATTGACAAAACCTAAATGCCACTACTTCAAAATCCAAACTCCAAAATACATAACATTAAAGTATATATAAATGATACACCTTATATACAGATACTTTTCTAAGAACTTGAACCAGAAGACGTACACTGTGGTGGAAAATAGGACTCTGATATTGTTACTGGCTCTTAAACACTTTAAAGTTTGTCAGTCAGGACTACGGAGAAACAATACAATCTGACTATAATTCCTTTGGTTTTGTGGGGAATTTTAAAATGCGAGATTATTTTGATGAAGTTTGTTATTATAACCTTATAGTATAAGAATTGGTTGTGTTGCTGGAAAGGGTAATGTAATTGCAGACATGTTATCAAGAATGTAATGATGCTGAAATTGTTAGAAAATTTGAGAACAGATGACAAGAAAGTGTATGTAAGAATGAGTGAGTGTGTGTGTCTTGTTGAATATATGCATGTGTACCTGGTAATGAAGTATATTCAGAAATGGTTTTTTATCTCTCTGGGTGTAGAGGCATGTAAGGACTGCATATGTTTTATTGTATTTTATATTGAAAAATAAACTGGAAGATAAAGATTTGGGTGACTGTGCTACAGGGTATAAATTAGATTTGTCTTTACCACTCCAAGCAAAAGTAGAATAATGTAACATTCACTCATTAGATATACAAGTGCATGTAACTTTCGGACAAGCTGGATTTGCAACTTTTATCAGACTAGCGGAAACCAGTTGCCTTTAGTTTGAAAAACATTTACCCAGCATTGGCTTTTGGATTAGTTTTAAGGAGCTGTTTATTACAGAACTGAGAGAAGAAAGCAAGTGGCACTCAGACCTCCAAAAGATTGCCAGCTATCCAGATCTCTGTCTCTCTGTGAGTGGAAAAGAAAAATCGTTGAAAGATTCTTCAAAGAAAAACTTCTGATTCCAGTCAAGACCCAAATACACAAGCCAGCTATTGAATTGAGCAAAATTGTGGTCAACAATAATATAACATCTTCGCCAAAAATCAAAAGAACTGTGAGAAAGGCATTCTCATTCCATCCTAGTGACTTAGACTCTCGATTGAAGAATTTGTTCCTTTTTGCTTTTATTTTTCCACCCACAATATTCCTCCATAATGGACTTGACTGCCTGTCTTATTTATGAATTAATATGAGCGTGTTTGGATTTTGAGATGGTATTGTTTAAATCCACAAATTAGTAATTAATACTTTATTTTTCCACTTATTAAAAGTTATGATTGTTACAATGAGTAAGGTTTTGTTTTCTTGATTATTGATTATCCCAGGCATTGGTTTCTTTTCCATAAGATAGTAGTCAAATCAGACATATTATTTGTTTTTGGATCGAAAGGGTCATTACATTCACATTTTTACAAGTTTTCTGCCCACACACCTCATTATCCCTGTGTAACCTCTTTATGACTTACTTTCCTACATAGTATTGTATCATCAGCAAATTTGACCCACAAGCCATTAAAATAGATCCTAATTTTTCATGTGGGCATCACTGGATAGACATGCATTTATTGCTTATCCCCAATTGCCCTAGAGACTCTAATGATGAGTCATCCACTTGAACTGCTGTATCCAAAGTAGGGTAGATATACCCACAGTGCTGGGCACTACAATCGTAGTTGATGTTGTTGTTGGATGAGGCAGATCCAGGAATTAAATCTGGTTTGATAGATTTTTATTTCTAATTTAATACGATAATCTTTCACTGAGATATAAGCACTCCAGGCTGCAGATTTAGATTTAACAATAAATCAGAAGTTTATTAGACAAAAAGAAAAATAAACATAATAAACATAAATCTACAAATAGCACAGATTTTAGAAGTTCAAACATCTAGAAAAACAAGATTCTGTCCACTCCCCAGCATCACCATCTAACATTAATAAAAATTCAGCTGATTTTTCTTTCCTGTCAAATGTCTAGGTTGGTTTAACTGCATCTTCCCAGATCTAGACCTGTGAGCTCTGAAGCCTTTGACTCACACAACTGAGATTCTTACACTGAGTAACTATTTGCTTAATTGCTCTGAACAAACTTTTTTTTAGGAGAAACTATTCTTACATTTACATTCAGTCAGGTCCAACGTTCCCTCCAGGCTGCTGGAACCTCTGTGTACATCAATCTGTATCCCAATGAATAGCTTAGGCTTCCAAAAGGTGCTGCCATGCAGCAATAAGAAAGATTACAGCAAACATTGGTCGAGTGACCTTTGAAGCAAATAGAAACTTGCCCATTATGGAGGTTTCAAAGCTAGAATCAATCCCTGATTATTCTAAACCCAAAAGCAAGCTAATGCATTTTAATGTTTTATTTCTCTCCTGTCGTAAAATCCCACAATATGAACAAACTTCCATTGATCACTCCCTCGGGAGACCTTTAGTCATCTGCTCTCTAACACATATTGTTTTAAACCCAGAGAAATACATTACTAAATTGAAATGCAAACCCTTCAAAATTAATCAAAAGCATTCATCACATGAGAGATTCCAGGGTTCTAAACCAGTGACAGTAAAAGAATGGTGATATACTTCCATGACAAGCTATGACTTGAAGGTGAATTTGCAGATGCTGGCGTTCTCATGCAATTGCTGCCTTGGGAATTTGGAAATTGCTGTCAAAGGGGCTTCTGTGAGGTTTTGCATTGCATCTTGTGGATGGTCACAGAGGGAATGCACATTTAAAGTGGTAAATGGGATGTCAATCAAACAATTTCTTTGTCTTGGATTATGCCCAGCCTCTTGAGCATAATTGGAGCTGCACTCATCCAGACAAGTAGAGAATAGTTGATCACACTTTTGACTTGTCCTTATAGATAGTGGAAATGTTTTGGGGAGTCAAGGGATGTGCTACTTGCTTCAAAATTTCTAGCCTCTGTATCAATAAGGCTGATATGGTTCAGCTCTCAGCTAATTGAACCACCACAATGTTGATAGTGAAGGATTCACTGATGATAATGGCATTAGCCTTCAAGGGGCAAGAATTGATGGTCTCTTGTTGGAGGTTATCATTGCCTGGCATTTGTATGGCATAAATCTTACTTGCCATTTACCAGACCAAGCCAAAATGTTGTCTAGGTCTTCCTTATTTTAAGCTTGTTATGATTTCAGCCAGTGGAGAACTTTGCCCTGGTTCCTATTGACTTTAGTTTTCCTGGCTGTACTTGATGCTACACTCAGTCAAGTAATGCCTTGAAGTCAGGGCAGTTGACGTTGAGGCTGCAACAATAATCCCTGTGGCACTCTTCTTGTATCAGTTAGCCAATGATACAGTTCATTCTATTCCCTATTAGTTATCCATTTCTCTATCCATGATAATATATTACCACAAGCTTTTCTCTTGTGTATTAACGTTTTGTATGGTATCCTACTGAATGCCTTTTGGAAATCCAAATACACCATCTAATGGTTTCCCTTCACCTACCCTGCCTATTAAATCTCTGAAGAACTCAATAAATTTTTCAAATGTGACTTTGCATTCTCAAAATCATGTCACTATGCTCAGTTGTATTATTATTTGCAAAAAACAGCCTGGTACTACTTCCTTAATAATGGATTCCAGGATTTTTAATATTATACTAACTGGCCTATGATTTTCTGCTCTCGGTCATCCTAATTTCTTGCAGTTTTTCAATCTGCTGGGGCCTTTTGTGAATCTCGAGAATTTTGGAAGGTTACATTCAATGCATTCATTATCTTTACAGAGACTTATTTAAGATCCCAGGATAGAGGCCTTCAGGTCTAGGAGACAATCCAGACTTTAGTTCTATTATTTTTTTATCGAGTAATAGAGGTAGTTTTAAGTTCCTTTAACCTTTTGACTTTTTAGTTAAAAAAGCTACTCATGGGATGCCTTCTGTGTATCCCCTGAAAATACTTCTTCAAATCTCTGCTATAATTTTGCCATTATTAAGTTTCCCAGTATTACAGCCTGAAGACAGCCAGCCAGCCAAATTAAATTAGCTTTGCTACCTCTGTATTTACAACACAGTAAAATTAAACCATAGAAGACCCTCAATAACTACTCCAATCGTTCCCAACCAGACTTTTGAATAATCATTCCCAAACTTTGTGAATAATCAATTCCAAACACCAGTTTTGTATCTCAATAAAAACAAACAACTATTTATTAAATATACAATACCTTTGGCAAAGGAAATATTAAACAAGGTACGCTGATTAATGTCTGTGCTTTAAACCTGAAATGTTTTTGTTTTCAGACCCCACTCATACAAAGGACGGACACAAAAAAAGTTAATGGATAAATAGAAAGAACAAACTGGCCAGATTACTTAAATGGCTTTCATAATGCATTGCTTCATAAGTATAATTATGGACTCTTTGGTGAAGTTTCTGGAACCTCTCATTAAAGTCATCTCAGTTCACTCATGTATAGATGATAATAATTCTAATGCAGCTTTCTACTCTGTGGGCAGAGTGTAACAGATTAGGCAGGGATCTTGAAAATCTTTGTGTTTTCATATCAGTAACCAAGCTAGTCTACCTAGAGAACATAGTTCAAAACACAACTTCAGATCTGTTTCTGGCCTGAGACTAATAATTTATTCACAAGACTCAATTACCATTCAACAACTGCCATCTTCTTGAACATATAGTCTCTTCCAGACATGCCTGAACCAGTTCCCAGGTACTGATCTAATTAGTATGTAACTTTACTATCTGTTGAAACACAATACTCTTCCTGGGATCACTGTATTGGTTGGAACACCTTTAATAAAGAAATCAGCCTGCAATTGGCCTCCAGGACTGGCCTCGAAGAAATAAAATTAGTTTGGTCTTTTCCTTTTACCACAAGCTGTTCCAAAGCCCACACATCATTTCCAGCTCACAATTCCCAGTTCAAATCTCCAATCCAAAATTGATAAAAAGAATAGAAATTCAAAAAAAATGAAAAAAAAATCAGCAAGTGTGCTAGCACCAGTCTCATCTTCTAAACGGTCCAATGTTTACTTTAGCAACTGACTTCCTTTTTAAATATTGTAGCTTTTTGTTTTAAAAAGTGTCTCTATATATTTCTTGCTATTTTATCCTCATTCAGGACGGTCAAATGTGCAGATGACACTATGTTAGAAGGGGCAGTGAAATCAGAGGAACTAACTAAAAATTACAAAAGACATGAAACAAAAATGCGTGGAATGAGCAACGATGGAAAGAATTAAATGCTCGCAACTGCAAAAATAAAAGACTATATGTAGGAAGAAAAAAAGGGTCACATGAATTTCACTGGTTTAACCAAAAATTGAGTTTAAAGAAATTTAATGGACTCAGCATTTGAAAGAGGTCACAGCGGGTCAGACAACATCCTTATAACCAAATTCAATTTAGTTAATAGAATGCCTAACTACATGGCCAAAGAAGTAATAGAAAAGTCATAGGTATTGGAAATCATACTGCAAGGATTAGTGGTTGCAGTGACTATCAGTGGCATTATTTCAGAATTAGTTCTACTCATTTGTAAGGCCATGGTTACACATTCTCCCCATCTCTGCGTAAACTTCTTCTGGGTACTCTGGCTATCTCCCATAGTTCAAAGATGTGCGGGCTAGGTGGATTAACCATGGGAATTGTAAAGTTACTGGGTTGGGGTTGGGGGGGTGGTGGTGCGGGGGGTGGTTTCTGGATGGGAAAGCTCTTTGGAGGGTCAGTGCCAACTAGATGGGCCAGGTGGCCTGCTTCCATACTATAAGATTTGATCATTCTTAAAATGTCAATAAAGATTATGATGCTGAGACACTGAGAGTTATGATGCTGATTCTTGAAGTCATCAGTCTGAGTACCAGGTAAGAATAGAGAAACTCGGGGTTTACATTGCTGAAAGGAGCCATCTGAAAATTGATCTGAGTTCAACAAAATACAGACTGATAGTTAAAACATTACACTAGTATTGTTCAATGGTGGTCATACATGGGAACAGATTCAAACTAGTAAAGGGTAAATTTAGAATAAACATGTTGAACTTACTCACACAGAAATACTAGAAAACTTGAAATGGGCTTTTTTACAGAATTAGTGGTTGCAGTGACTATCAGTGGCATTATTTCAGAATTAGTTCTACTCATTTGTAAGGCCATGGTATTGTGACTCACTAAGACAACATGTAAGAAGGCAAGCTATGCTTTCCCATAGACATCATAAAAGTAACAGTTTTTAAAAGAAATGTACAAAATTACTGAACTAGGTTTGGAGGATTTGAGCTATGGGGGGGGTTGAATAGGCTGGGGCTGTTTTCCCTGGAGCGTCAGAGACTGAGCAGTGACCTTATAGAGGTTTACAAAATTATGAGGAGCATGGATAGGATAGATAGACAAAGTATTTTCCCTGGGTGGGGGAGTCAGAACTAGAAGGCATAGGTTTAGGGTGAGAGGGGAAAGATATAAAAGAGACCTAAGGGGCAACTTTTTCACACAAAGGGTGACACGTGTATGGAATGAGCTGCCAGAGGAAGTGGTGGAATCTGGTACAATTGCAACATTTAAAAAGCATCTGAATGGGTATATGAATAGGAAGGGTTTGGAGGGATATGGGCCAGGTGCTGGCAGGTGGGACTACATTGGGTTGGGACATTTGGTCAGCATGGATGAGTTGGACTGAAGGGTCTGTTTACGTGCTGTACATCTCTATGACTCTACCTGGTCTTCTGACTCAGGTTTATAGAAAGCAAAGGCTGTACCTAACAACAGCTATTTATTACAGGTAACTATATCCTAGCTCCAGGTGAACAATTATAACCAGTTACTCTACAAATTAAACTCTGAATCGCCCATAAATGCACTTTTACACACAAACAGGAGGAAAAATGCTTGTGGGCAGAGGGCAAAAATGGAAAAACAGCTCCTCAGGCCGTAATCCCAAGGTCTATTGGTTTACTTCTTCCTGATTTGAAGGTTTCTTCTTGACCTTGTTTTTTTCTGAATGCTTCCATTGGTTCACAAGAGACATGGGGTGGTTGTTCATTTACAAAAGCTTTCTGATTTATTTAATACAAAGTCACAACTTACAACATCTACTAAACAAAAGGTAAGTCCATTTACTTCTGACTTAGAACAGCTTATTACACAAAACTGAGAATTTTGTTTTGGCTCATGTAAACATAGGGATTCCCCCTCCTTGCCTAACTAAGATCTCTGTCTAAGTCACAGCCCAAGCTGTTCAGCTGTTTAACAACCAATCATGTGGTTACTGGCAGGCAGAGGTCCTTTGTGATCGATAACTGGCAATTAGTTAACACCAATCTGCTTCACTTTTTAATAACTCCACAATTCCAGTTCATCTGCACATCATTCGAACCAACTGCAACACAAATGGGATTCACAATAGCAATCAAATTCCTAACTTTCAAACCATGCAGATTTCCTTGTAAGTCCCTGGGATTCAAACATTTTAGTCCAGGATGAGAAGGCCCAATTATAGGACACAGTCTTTACAACAGATTGATTAGCATGGAGTAAATGACCTTCCTGATTCAGTAGAAAACAGTTTTAATAATGTAACGTATTCTGAGCTTTTAATCACCTCACCAGTCATTGAGCCATTCACTGGTTAACAAAACCACTACAGAGGGTGTCTGATTTAACAGTTAGCAGACAATCTTGTGAGAATCTCATCTCTCTTGCCTCTTTATATGTAAATTATGGTGCATGTTAACACAGTTCAGAGGAAAACTGTTTGGATAAACTTTCTTCTTGATGGAACATAGCAAAATAAGAGGAGTCATATTAAAACTGGAAAAAAATGTTTGGTACCAAAGCAGAAAGTCTTATAATCAAGTGAGGAAAGCCTCAACAACTATAGACCAGTGAGCCTGACATCAGTGGTAAGTTGTTGGAGTGGATCCTGACGGACAGGATTTACATTTATTTGGAAAAGCAAGGACTGATTAGGGATAGTCAACATGGCTTTGTGCATACAAAATTGTCTCTCACTATCTTGATTGAGGGGAAGCAGCACTCCGAAAGCTAGTGCTTCCAAATAAACCTATTGGACTATAACTTGGTGTGTGTGATTTTTAACTTTGTATGCCCCACTTCAACACCAGCACCTCCAAATCATAACTTGATTGAGTTTTTTGAAGAAGCAACAAAGGGGATTGATGAGGGCAGGGTGATGGATGTGATCTAATTGGACTTCAGTAAGGCATTCAACAAGGTTCCTCATGGTAGACTGTTTAGCAAGGTTAGACCACATTTGAATACAGAACTGGCTCAAATGTAGAAGTCAGATGGTGGTGGTAGAGGGTTGCCTTTCAGACTGGAAGCCTGTGACCACAGATGTGCCACAAAAATCGATGCTGGGTTTACTGCTTTTTGTCATTTATATAAATGATTTAGAAGTGAATGTAGGAGGTATGGTTAGTAAGTTTGAAGATGACACAAAAATTGGAGGTTTAGTGGATAGTGAAGAAGGTTTCCTCAGACTACAACAGGACTTTGATCAGATGGGCCAATAGGCTAAGAAGTGGCAGGTGAACTTTTAGATAAATGTGAGGTGCTGCATTTTTGAAAGGCAAATCAGGGCTGAACTTGCATACTTAATGGTAAGGTCCTGGGGAATGTTGCTGAAGAAAGACACCTTGGAGTGCAGATTCAGAGTTCCTTGAAAATGGAGTCGCAGGTAGATAGGATATTGAAGAAGGCATTTGTCATGCTTGCTAATGCATTGAGTATAGATGTTGGGAGGTCATGATGCAGCTGTATAGGACATTGGTTAGGCCACTTTTGGAATACTGCATGCAATTCTAGTCTTTCCTATAGGAAAGATGTTGTGAAACTTGAAAAGATTTACAAGGGTGTGTGAAGTTTCGAGGCTTTGAGATATAGGGAGACAAAGTTTGGGAGAAGATTTGTAGCTCGGGTGCTCGTTGTTGTGGTTCTGTTCGCCGAGCTGGGAATTTGTATTGCTCGGTGAACAGAACCACAACAACAGATATAGGGAGAGGCTAAATAGACTGGAGCTATTTTCCCTGAAGTGTCAGAGGCTGAGGAATGACCTTTTAGAGGTCTATAAAATCATGAGGGGCATGCATAGGATGAACAGTCAAGGTCTTATCCCCGGGGTGGGGAAGTCCAAAATTAGAGAGCATAGGTTTAAGGTAAGAGGGGAAAGATTTAAACAGAGGGTGGTGCATGTATGGAATGAGCTGCCAGAGGAAGTGGTGGAGGCTGGTACAATTACAACATTTAAAATGCATCTGGATCTGTATATGGATAGGAAGAGTTTAGAGCCAAATGCTGGCAAATGGGATTAAATTAATTCAGGATATCTAGATGGCCTGGACGAGTGGGACCCAAGGGTTAGTTTCCATGCTGTACGTCTCTATGACTAGATTTAATTGGAGAGATCCATGCTTTACTTTGCAGTATGGGGGTGTACAAGGGGTTGAAGGTATTTTCACCTTGGCCACTCAGGATTCACCACAAAGTAGGGAGATTGGAGAAGGGACAGGAGGAACGGTATGGAGCTCCAGCAAAACAGGCAGAACTTTAGACAGGAGGAAAGAAGGTGGGGCAGAAGGGAGAAGCTATAGAGGAGAGGAGAGGGTAGGACACCAGGGAGAATTGGCGGAGCTATAAAAAGGGAGGAATTGGAGGGAGAGGCAACTTGAAAGAGCAAGATGGACATGGGGCAATGGAGAAGGGTGGAGCAGGAGAGGGGTATGGCAGGAGGGAGGAGGGTACCATGGAGGGATGGTGAATCATGAAGAGGGGCAGGGCAGGAGGAGCTAGGAGCAGTTCACCATGGATGAGTTGAGGTGGAGATGGGAGAGAGGGGTGGTGTGGTAGTGACTGGGGTAGCAATGGAGGAGCTGAGGATGGGTCACCATAGAGAGGGTGGAGCTACAGGAGTTTGGAGTCAAGAGTGTGGTGCTGGAAAAACACAATCTTTTCATCCAGAAAGGGCTTATGCCCGATACGTCAATTCTCCTGCTCCTCGGATGCTGCCTGACCTGCTGTGCTTTTCCAGCACCACACACTCAACTCTGATCTCCAGCATCTGCAGTCCTCACATGCTCTTCCCTGCAGGGGTTTGGGTTGGGGTGGGAAAGAGGGGCAAGACAGTAGGGTCTGGGGTGGGTTTGGAGGTGGGTCTAGAGGTCAGGGTGGGAGGATAAGGCTGGAGGTGGGACTGGAGAGTTTAGGGGTGGGGTTGGAGGTGGGACTGAAGGTGGGACACGAGGGTTTTGGGTGGGGCTAGAGGTGGAACTGCAGGCGAAAGTGAGGACTGCAGATGCTGGAGATCAGAGTCTAGATTAGGATGGTGCTGGAAAAGCACAACAGGTCAGGCAGCATCTGAGGAGTGGCAAAATCAACATTTTGGGCAAAAGCCCTTCATCAGGAATGATGCCTGGACTGGAGGGTTTAGTGGTGGGGCTGAAGGTGGGCATGGAGGGTTTGTGGGTGGGACTGAGGGTTTGGGGGGTTGGAGCTAGAGGTGGGTCTGTCGGGTCTGGGTTAGAGCCTGGAGGTAGGGCTGGACTGGCTGCCAATTTAGGGGTAGGGTGGAGGGTCTGGGGGCGGGGCTGGAGGGTAGGACTGGAGTGTCTGGGGCAGGGCTGGAGGGTGGGTCTCGCCTCTGGGTGGAGTGGATGCTTGATCTGGGGGCGTGGCTGGGGGTCTGGGGGCGGGGCTGGGGGTCTGGGGGCGGGGCTGGATGTGGGTCTGGGGGCGGGGTTAGAGGTTGGGTCTGGGGGGGGTGCGGGTCTGCAGGCCTCGGGGCGGGGCAAGAGGGCGCGGAAAGGGGCGGGGCAGTCCGCGAGCGCCAACGCCCCCGTTGTTTTTGGTCAATATCGGGGCTGAGTGAAACTGACTGGAGCTGGTTTGGGCTGGTGGGCGTTGGTGAATTTCTCAGCCTGTCACTGGGTGGTTTCTGTGAATGAAATCAATGAATCTGCCCCAAATTGAACTAGTTTGTTGAGGTACAATCGAATTCGTTCGACTGAGTGGCAACTTATGTGTTCTTAAATCTCCAAAATATTCAATTTCCCTTTGATGCGTCCCAGGTTTTCCCGAATATGGGATTCCCGGGGTATGTCAAGCAGGGTCAGCGTTTCTAATTTTCATGAGTCAAGTACTTTCCGTCCCGTTTGTCGAGGCCCGCCCGAGGCCACCCCCCTCCGGCTGTTTGTTCAGCTCGGGGGCCGGGGGTTGACAGCGACCCGAAACGTTAGCTCTTGGATTTCTCTCCACGGATGCTGCCCGGCCCTGCTGAGCTTTTCCAGCAATTCCTGTTTTTGTTTTGATTCTGATATTCACCAATCTGCAGTTATCCTGTCCTGCCCTAGGTGGAGGGGTGGGTCAACCTTTCTCTGATGATTTGGAGGTGCCGGTGTTGGTCTGGGGTGTACAAGGTTAAAGATCACACAGCGCCAGGTTATAGTCCCAACAGGTTTAATTGAAAGTTAGTGCGCTTCCAGTTAAACCTGTTGGACTATA
Source organism: Chiloscyllium punctatum (assembly GCF_047496795.1). NCBI lineage: Eukaryota > Metazoa > Chordata > Chondrichthyes > Orectolobiformes > Hemiscylliidae > Chiloscyllium > Chiloscyllium punctatum. The sequence goes on along the minus strand of NC_092760.1, from coordinate 42,414,829 downwards.
ACCTGGTGTTGTGTGAAGTTTCTCTGATGGAGATGGTGAAGCCTCCTTCATTTTCTGGGGTTCATGTCGAGTGCTGCCAGCAGGATGAGGGTTTCAAATGTCATAAAAATTTGACATCTAAATCGATCTGATCACCCTTAACTTCTCATCCCCCTCCCAACCATCCCACAAACAAAAATCCTGCCGTCCCCAGCCAACATTCATCGCGGAGATAATTGATGAGTGATAAACCTTACAATATTTGATGGGTTATTTGATGAGCACGATCAGATAGGAAACTGGACGATCGCTGTATGGGTTTGTTTTCCTACCTTAAGGACTATCCAGAGCACTGATCCTTAAATACCTCTGAGTACAGTAAAGACTCAGCGAAGCCGATAAGTGCAGACTGGGGTTTAAATGAAACTTTTGCTGTTTCAGCCGCTCGTATTGTTAGTATCTGGCTGAAATAGAGAAGCAGAATCTCACGCTTTTCAAAATAAACAAAAAATATTATTGTTTTAGGATTTTAACGTTTTATTTGAAATTATAAAATAAATATATTTTACATTCTCTTCAGGATAAATTGGCATATGAAATCCATAAAACGAATTTAGCATCCACTTATGAGATGGAAGAGGAACACTGAAGACATCGAGATCAAATCGACTGTGGGAAGGTGTCAGAAATGACTAGCATTGGAGCTGAAGGCACCGAACGTAGCCCTGAGGAAATACAGTTGCCAGATTTGGTATTACTTAGCAGCAGTCAAAACTCTCAGGCCTTTGATGCACTCTCTAGCCAAGACACTCAATTTACTTCGGACACAGTAGATCTGACAGATATGGAAGCAATGGAGATCACTTGTGGACAGCAGAATTTCAGAAATGAGGTACAAATGGTGCTTCAACCTGTGACCAAGAGAGAGAAAGTAGACAGTTCGAAGTCAGGGCAACATTTGGATGATGCTTGCACTGAGTCACAGGAGTCAGAAGAAGGTGGTCTAGAAGATGAAATATTGGATGAAGAACAGGAATTGTGTCATTTTTCACAATCATCTTCCATTCAACCCCATTCACAGCTTCATTCTCACTATGTTCACCTCCTGTCTTCATTCACAGGGGACCATGGAAATACTTCCATCATGCCATTAGCTCCAGTGGGTAACTGGATTCAGGAACATGGTCTTCCTCATCAGATGAGAAAGATACCGGTAGGAAATTATCCTCACAATATATGAAAGCTAGCACTCTTGTTCAAGAGGCAGGAAGGGGACAAAAATCTTTAGGTTTAAAATCCAGATTTGGGAGAACAATGAGGGAAGAGTTGGAGCAGTTTTTGGGTTGGGCTGGAAATTGGGCAGGAACTTCTTTCTCCTGAACTTTGCCCCTAACTTTACAAATACTAAATACTACCTTTAATGCTTCTCATCTCTGTGCAAACATCACAGCATTGGTCAGATTCAGTGAGATGGCATCATCTAAAGGAAACCCAGCCAGGTCTACCTCATTCACTACATCAATACATGATATAAGCATGAGCATCAAGATCCTGTCAAAGTGACCCACAATTGTTTAAAATGATAGCTTCCCTGCAGAGCAATTGATTTCCGCTGAGAAAGCAGCAATTTAAATTGCTTAAATGCTGAGAAATTTTTGCTTATCTTTGTCAAGCATAATAAGTAGGATCATTAATGCTGAGATACAACACAATAACTGCTCCCCTGCTGAAGTAATGCCTCAGTAATTTCACAGGTGGGTGCCATCCTCATATGAAAATACTGTAATTTCAGGATTTATGATGGGCTATGAGTTGTAGTAGACTGACAGCTAAAAATACTACTGCATTTTCAGTGGTGAGACAGGGCCCCAGGCATTTCATGTCCATATTTGAATGCGGCACAATGACATGGAAATGTAGATTCTGCAAAATGTTTATGAGAGCTCAACAATGATAAGAGGTGGAGTGCAGGAGCATGAGTGGCCCATTCAGCATATGACAATAAGATAAAGGAGTCTAAAATAAAGAATTAGGCGTTTTGGCCCATCAAGTCTGCTCTGCCATTTGATCATAATTATGGGCGGCACGGTGGCACAGTGGTTAGCACTGCTGCCTCGCAGCGCCGGAGACCCGGGTTCAATTCCCGCCTCAGGCGACTGACTGTGTGGAGTTTGCACGTTCTCCCCGTGTCTGCGTGGGTTTCCTCCGGGTACTCCGGTTTCCTCCCACAGTCCAAAGATGTGCAGGTCAGGTGAATTGGCCATGCTAAATTGCCCGTAGTGTTAGGTAAGGGGTAGATGTAGATATAGATGTAGGGGTATGGGTGGGTTACGCTTCGGCGGGGCGGTGTGGACTTGTTGGGCCGAAGGGCCTGTTTCCACACTGTAAGTAATCTAATCTAATCTAATTGATGTATTTCTCAAACCCATTCTCCTGCCTTCGCCCTGTAACCCTTGGTCCCCTTACATGTCTAGAACCTACCTATCTCTGTCTTAAATATACTAAATGACGTGGCCTTCATAGCCTTCTGTGTCAATGAGTTCTACAGATTCATCACCCTCAGACTGAAGAAATTCTGTAAGAATCCCTACAGTATGGAAACAGGCCCTTTGGCCCAACAAGTCCACATTGACCCTCCGAAGAGTAATCCACCTACCCTATATTTACCCTGACTAATACACCTAACACTATGGGCAATTTAGCATGGCCAGTTTACCTGACCTGCACGTCTTTGGATGGTAGAAAGAAACCCGAGCACCCGGAGGAAACCAATGTTGGAATCAAACCCAGGTCCCTAGTGCTGTGAGACAGCAGTGCTAACCACGGTGGCACTGTGCTGCCCCTATTTCTCCTCATCTCTGTTGGAAAAGGTCCACCTTTCACTCGAAGGATGTACATTGGGTCCTAATCTCACTTAGTAGTTAAACATCTTCTCCACATCCACTGTATCCTGACTTTTCAGTATTCTGTAAATTTCAATGGGATTAATGCCCTCATCCTTCTAAACCCCGAGAACAGGCTCAGAATCTTCAACCTCCAATGAGTTCTGACCAGAGCATAGTATAGCCTCAACTGTACATCTCTGCTCTTGTATTTTCTTTAAATGAATACTAACATTATATTTGCCTTCCTAGCTACAAGCTGAATCTGCATATTAAAAGAGAGTCCTGAACTAGGACTCATAAGTTGTTTTGTGGGTCGGAGTTTTCAAGCCTTTTCAAATTTAGAAAATAGTCTATGCCTCCATTCTTCCTACAAAAATAACTTCACACTTTCCCACATTGTATTCTGTCTGGCACTCCTTTGATCCCTCTCCCAAGCTTTTCCATCTCTGTCTGCATACCCCTCCACTTCCTCAACACTACCTGTTCCTGCACATTTTTTTTTGTGTCATTTGCTATTAAGTAGCACCTGTTCAGGAATAACCTGCTCAGTGACACCCAGTTTGGGTTCCATCAGGGCCACTCAGCTCCTGACCTCATTACAGCCTTGGTTTAAACATGGACAAAAGAGTTGAATTCCAGAAATTACGTGAGGGTGACAACCCTTTGACATCAAGGCTGCATTTGACTGAGTGTGGCATCAAGGAGCCCCGTCAAAATAGGAATCAATGGATGTTGGGGGCAAACTCTCCATTGGTTAGAGTTGTACCTGGAAAATAGGAAGATGGTTGTGATTGTTGGAGGTCAGAGCTGAAAATGTGTTGCTGGAAAAGTGCAGCAGGTCAGGCAGCATCTAAGGAACAGGAGAATCGACGTTTTGGGCATAAGCCCTTCTTTAGCTCTGATCTCCAGCATCTGCAGTCCTAACTTTCTCCTCATTGTTGGAGGTCAGTCATCTCAGCTCCAGGATATCACTGCAGGAGTTCCTCAGCATATTGTCCTAAGCCCAACCATCTTCAGATCTTCAGTCATAACGTGAGAAGTGGGGATGCTCACTGATGATTGCACAATGTTCAGCACCATTTGCAACTCCTCAGATACTGAAGCAGTCCAAGTTCAAATACAACAGGATCTGGACAGTATCAGGCTTGGGCTGACACATGGCTAGTAACATTTGCGCCATATAAATGGCATACAATATCTCTTATTGGAGATGGTCAATCTAATGATTGTCCCTTGACATTCAATAATTTTACCATTGTTGAATCTTTCACTATCAACTTCCTTGGGGTTACCATTGACCAGAATCTCAACTGGATTCACCACGTAAACAGAGAGGCTGTACGGGCAGGTCAAAGGCTTGGAGTACTGTGACGAGCAACTCTCTCATGACTCCCAAAGCCTGGCCACTATCTACAAGGCACAATTCAAGAGTATGATGGAATACTCCCCACTTGCCAACAACACTCAACAAGCTTGACACCATCCAAGACAAAGCAGCCCTCTTGATTTGCAACCACAAGCATCCACTCCCTCCACACTGATGCTCGGTAAAAATATTGTATTCCTTACAAGATGCATTGCAAAATTTCACTAAAAGTTCTTAGACAGCACCTTCCAAACCCATAACCACTTCCATCTAAAAGGACAAGGGCTGCCAAGAACACCACCAGCAAGTTCCCTTCCAAACTACTCACCATCCTGTTCTGAAAATAGATCACCATTCCTTCACTGTCTCTGGGCCAAAATCCTGGAATTCCCTTTGTAAGGGCATTGTGGGTCAACCTACAGCATGTGTACTACAGCAGTTCAAAAAGACAGCTTAAGAATTAGCTATTTTCCAGTACCTGGAACCCTTCCTGACTCCAGTGATTCTTGAAAAAGATCATCACTGATGCCTCTACAATCACCTCAGCCATCTCCTTCAGAACTCTGGGGTGTAGTTCATCCTGGCCAGATGGTTCATACACCTTCAGACCTTTCAGATTCCCTAGCACCTTCTCCTCAATGATGACCACTACACTCCCCTCTGCCCCTGACTCTCTTGAGGTTCTGATATGCTACTGGTGTTTTCCACCATGAAGACTGATGCAAAGTACCTATTCAGTTCCTCTGTCATTTCTTTTATGCTCATTACTATTTACCAGTCTTATTTTCCAGCAGTCCAATATTTATTTTTGCCTTTATATATCTAAAAAAATCTTGCACTGTTCTTTTATGTTATTAGTTAGCTTACCTCATTGTTCACCTGCTTCCCACTTATTGCTTTTTTAGTTGTCCTCTGCTGGTTTTTAAAGGCTTCCCAGTCTGGCTTCTCACTCATCTTCATCACATTGTGCTCTCTGTGACTTCCTTTGTCAGCCATGCTTGTCTCACAGTCCCCTTAGTATGTTTCTCCTTCCTAGGGATTATTTTTTGTTATGCCTTCTGAATTACCCCCAAGCTCCTATCATTGCTTTTCTACCATCTTCCCTGCTTGGCTGTTCTTTCAATCAACTCTGGCCATCTCTTCCCTCATGTCTTTGTAATCACCTTCACTCAATTATAGCACTGTTACATCTGTTTCCAGCTTCTTGCTCTAAATCTGTGAGGTGATGTATATCATATTATATTCACTGCCTCCTAGGGGGTTCCTTCAACTTAAGCTCCCTTATCAAGTCTGTCTCATTACACGTCACCAATCTAGAATTGCCTGTTCCCTAGTGAGACTTTAGTGGGACATTCCTACTTGCAGAACATTTCAGAGAACACCTCTGGGACACCCGGACCAACCAACCCAACCACCCCGTGGCTCAACACTTCAACTCCCCATCCCACTCCACCAAGGACATGCAGGTTCTTGGACTCCTCCATCGCCAGACCATAGCAACACGACGGTTGGAGGAAGAGCGCCTCATCTTCCGCCTGGGAACCCTCCAATCACAAGGGCTGAACTCAGATTTCTCCAGTTTCCTCATTTCCCCTCCCCCCACCTTGTCTCAGTCAAATCCCTTGAACTCAGCACTGCAATCTAACCTGCAATCTTCTTCCTGACCTCTCCACCTCCACCCCACTCAGGCCTATCACCCTCACCTTGACCTCCTTCCACCTATCGCATTTCCAACGCCCCTCCCCCAAGTCCCTCCTCCCTACCTTTTATCTTAGCCTGCTGGACACACTTTCCTCATTCCTGAAGAAGGGCTTATGCCCGAAACGTCGATTCTCCTGTTCCTTGGATGCTGCCAGACCTGCTGCGCTTTTCCAGCAACATATTTTCAGCTCTGTTCCCAAGTGGGGTCTAACACATTCCAAAACAATCATCTCATTGACATTCCACAAACTTGTTTTCTTGAGATCCCCACCAACCTAATTTTTCCAGTCCACCTGCATATCAAAGCTCTCCATGATTATTGTGATAGTGCCTTTCTTAGAAGTCTTTTCTTGCTCCTAATTTACTTTCTGCTCCATGTCCTGAATACAGATAGTGGGTTTGTATATAACTCACATCAAACTATTTTTTTCCTTTGCAGTTATTCAACTCCACCCCCCACACCTATATTGCTTCTTTTCATTTCTTACTAAGAAGGTGACTGCCCATCTGACTGTCCTTTCAATAGGTCGTGTATCTTTGACAATTTTGTAACATCTTAATAGATCATGGCTGCTTTGCATGTTAACATCATTTACTTATCCTTGCTCTATATTAATGTCTAAAGACTTTCTCTCAGTTTGCATTTCTTGATTGACCTACCCTCATTAGCTTTATGCGGCATTGTTCCAGATTCCCTTTTCTTCGTGTATTGATATTCTTCCTGCCATCCCCCTGAACGGCCCAGATCTAATTTTAGGAGTTATCATAGATTGTTTTGGACTCCACACCTAAATATGTACTTTCTCTCAATATACCTTTTTGCATCCTTTAATCATCTTACACAATTCAACCTTCTTTACTCAAGGGTACAGACCTAAAGGTGATAGGGGTCATTTTGGTTTGGTAAACTGGGGGAAAGAATTAAAGAATTTGGGGTTAAATGGCTAGGAGATCAAAGAAAGAGAAAGTCTGGAAGGCTATTCAAACTCAAAGTAAAAATCTGATTTATAAATTTGGAATTTTAGGGCACTGGTGACCATTTTAGCATCAATAAGAACAAGTGTGATGGTTGAGTAAGTGGGTGCTTGTACAGAATAGGATCAGGACAATTTTGAATGACACGAAGTTCATAGAGAGTTCAGGAGTAGGACACTGGCCAGTAGATTGTTGAAATAGTTGAATCTGGATGTAACAAAAGTGTGGATGAGATAAAACCTGGGAAGCGGCAGTAGTGAAGGTAGAATCAGGCTGTCTTATATGAAGTCATGTGGGTTAAAAAGCTCAAGTTGGGAAAGAAAAACACACCAAGATTGCTAATAATCTGTTTTTTCCCTGACTGTGCTTGGGGAGTGGTATGCAAGTGTAGCAAGGTCGTAGAGATTGTGGCCAGGGCCAAAGATGCCTCCATTACAAATGTGACTGCATTTCCAATATAGTTTATTGGCTGTAAAGCACAGAACACTTTGAAAGAATTTGAAGCTATGCAAGGCACAATACAAAAGCAATTACTTACTGTTTGCTCCGTTTCACTGGAGGAAATTATATGTCATCCAGGATGAGCAAACAGTCTGACAACACAGAGGTAGTGGTCCATTCAAGAGAACTGGGTGTGAGTGGCATATGTATGAAAGTCAATTCCCAGTGTGTAAATGTTCTCTTTAAGGAGCAACATGTAGGTAAGGAGGATTAAGTGGTCAAGGACAAATGTTTGAGGGGCTCTGGAGATCATTGTAGAGATAGGAAAAGAACAATTGCTGAAGGGACTTAATTATGTAGGAGTGACAATCCCACTGAAAGACATTTGGAAACCAATATCAAAGGCTGTAGAGATTTTACGAACCAACAGTACACTATGCTCATAGTCATGCAGGATGTAATTTGTGATGTTAGAGCCATTTCTGTGCTAGGACAGAATCAATATGGACACAGATCTTGCAGGTAACAACATACATCAGACCAAAGAAAAGAACATTGATGATTGGTTGAGAGTTTAAGAACAGTGTTGTCAAGCATAATGTTTCCTCAACTAGCATTAGCACGAGGACTAAGAAATGGATTCAGGTGGTCAGCTGATTATTGGGAATAGAGGGACAAGGGATCAGGTGTATGTCATAGCCAAGATGAGCTGAGAGAGGCAATGAAGGAGATTTGAGAGAAACTAAAGAAGAGTGAAGTTTCAGATCCAAGACAGAGTATTTCAGAGCTGTTTGACCTAGTGGGCAGAATAATCATCAGAGGCTGGTAACTCCAGGGTGGTAAATTTTATCAACTCCTCAGGCTTGTTGGCAATGAGGGTGAAGGGTTTAGAAAGAGATTTTAAAGAAAACAAACCAGAAGTCATCATTGCTGTCGAAGGTGATGTAATTTTAATAAGAACCAATGTTGTTATCCCCATGCATCACAAAATGTAATAATTTGATGTCAGAATTGAAGTATAAGGAGCAGAACACATTAGATTCCTGTCCTATAAATAACTACTTGACCTGAATGGAAGTAAGTGCATTTATGTAACCTATTTAAAAATGTATTTAATATGTGATAGTTTAAATTTCTAACATAAAGTAAACTCAAAGATTTTGCAAGATTATATTTTTATTGATAATGCTTGCTGCCTCACTTTGTCTTCAACAACAGACATAAAATGAGGACACATTCTGAGTGCTAAATATCTGCAGCAGGATTATTAGTTGTTTGTGTAGGATCCTGCATCCCTTACTTTTACTTGTGTTTATAAATATACTTTTGAATTGATATATTACATTAATTTAAAATCTTAGCTAGCACTGTGGCAACATTCTGAAATACATCTCAATGAAAACTAATACACAAGTTCAGTATTAGATGTGGATGTGATGAAATATTTCTGAATTCTTTGATAGTACACTGAAATAAAATATTAGAATGAATCTATTCCTTACTTTAATTGCTTTCTTTTATGGGAAGATTGTCAAATATTTAGGACTCTTTCTTTGCAGGTAAGTGACAGTGCCTATAATCAAGTTCTATCCTTTCTTGTATTTGGGCAGACATAATGATAATGTTTAACCAACCTTCTTGAATTCTTTGAAGAAGTAATAGGAAGAGCAATATGAATAAATATAATATGTATAGACTTTCAGAGATTGAGAGAGTACAAGGTCAAACTCCTAAAAGCTGAGAGGCTCATATTTAAAGTGATCAAATGTCAAATATATTTAACTCAAAATACATCTTCAAGACATTCTCCCTATTCTTCTATTTATGAAACTGGATATGGAAGGGAAAGGTCAAGATTTCACGTCTATACCAAACTGGACAACTGCCATGTCTAACAGAACTTATTTTCCACTTCTATCACTCAGGCAAACAACAGAAGCAAAGGCAGCCTGCTGATATTAGTTACTAACTCAAATATGTTCAGATTTTCAGGTGGTTACTCAGTGTAAAGGAAGTGTTGTTCCAAAAGGCATAACTTAAAAATTTCCATGCTTTCTATGAGTCTGAGACAGATCACCGCTCCTTCTAAAATTAAACTAGGATTAATCCAGGCCTTGCTGGCTGATGCTGCTTACAGTGTAGCTGTTACCCAAAAAGGAACATGTTGATTTAGACACGCAGAGAAGCGCCATTCAAGAAGTCAAATTGTGGGAATTTAAAAATGACTTGTAGTACACAATAAAGTCTCGCCATTATAATGAAGATTAAACAATTACCTCAGCAGTCTGTTTGAGTAAACAAAAGCTCATTTTCTGTGCAGCTGGGAGATATGAGTATTCAGTCAGTTCCGGCTAAGCTATTCTCACTTGCTCTCTCTTAGTTATAGGGTTTCATAGATTTTATACAGTTACTCAGTCCATTTTGGCTGGACATTTCTTACATAATTCACCTACACAACCTATCACAGCTGGATACATACCACCCACAGCTATGTCCCAGGATTCTATGCATGCACATGATCAGATCATGTTCTTCTAACTGCTGAACCCTGCAATTTCTAGCAGCAGTGTTCCACCAAGATTGCTTCTGCAAACAGTCATTCTATCTAGAGCCTTGGAAATGAGACCTTTACTGTATGCTCAAGCAAACAAGCAGTCACATGCTTTATCAGCACAAATACATTGAAACTATTTTCTAATCCTTATGTTATTGATTTATAGTGTGGCACATCTGCCTCACTTCAGCCATCAAATGTATTGGTTGAGACTCATAGATCAAACAATCATCTTGCAAAAGCATTATAAGGGCAGAGAGCCAACTAAATTAGCTTCCTGTATCTAACATTGTTTCAGTGTCATTGATGGTTGTGCCAATTAAAGCAGAAAGTAGCAGAATTGTGTACTCTGATGGACAGCCACCACAATCATTGTCTGTTATGTACTGTGAATGGACATCAAAATGAGTGTAAAGCCGAATTTCTTTGCCTCTGAGGAGTGGCAGTTGACTTTACCAGTATTTCACAGTTAGTTGCTATTTGAGATGATAAGGATAAGATCACCCAGCTACAGAGGACAATGGGATTTGCCTCAGCTGGGGGGTGGACTCCTTTAAGGGCAGGGATTTGTTGACTGCACCCATACGTCAGGCACTGACATAGATGCTTCAGGCATTCGTGAACAACAAAGGATTCTGAGCAGCAGAATTGTTTCTTCCAGTCATGCCACTGTCATGACTCTTTCACCCTTAGACACTGTTGATCATGGCACTGACAAGCTTAATTGGATAGCCTCTTGAAAGTAAAGAGCTCCCATTGAAGATGTAGTTGCTATCACCAATAAACAACTCTATCATGGACAACTGCGGTGCCAACTTGACACATGAGCTGCCTTTAATCAGGCCATTGGACTGGGAAAGATGCTTCTCCAGTGCCTTAACCACTTAGACCATGTAGGGGAACATCTTTTACACTCCTTCAAGGGTATCTTGAGTCACTATGCTCTGATGCACTCTTCAAAGCAAAGTGTGAACCTCAGTAAAGGAAAGTAGTAATGCATCTCCTCACAGGAAGAGAAGAACAATGATTGAGCGTTGTAAGTATGTCCAGAGTTCTAGGTGAATCCTCAAAGCATCAATCAGGATGAAAGGGATTGTCAGGGTATTCTGATTCAGCCACATTTTTTTCTGAGGGTTTCTCATCTTGGATAACAGGGAGCTCCTGATGTGACTTTACTATGGGGGAAGATGTGAATCCACCAAGCAAATGAATTAATAGATGTTTGACTCATTAATATCAGGTCCCTCACTGCCACACTGTGCCAAAGAACACACTTATTTGCTGGTTTCCACCACTTCGTAACTCACCTGTCTTTAAACCCTGAAATCATGAGATTCAATCAAAACTTGCTGTAATTATAATCAGCTTAACTGAAATACACTGATCTTGTTCAATAGATCAAAAGTATATCAATGTCACTGAGGTGAACAAAATAGTAAGGTTGCTAGCATGGAGTGCGGGGATTTTAGGCATTCTCACAAGCTGCTCCCTCAATAAAAGAGAAAAATGTGGAGGAAGGCTGCTCATTTGTGTGTAAATGAGGCTGATATTGTGGCAGTTTTCCTCAGTACCACAGTCCCAGGATAAATAGTGAAAAACATTGCCACACCCAGAATGATACCTTCATGCATTGATGGTACCTCAGCTGGAGGGGCTGAGAAGATATCAGATAATGAAGATACTTCTAGAGAGGTCACAGCTGAAAATGTGTTGCTTGAAAAGCGCAGCAGGTCAGGCAGCATCCAAGGAACAGGAGAATCGACGTTTCGGGCATAAGCCCTTCTTCAGGAATGAGGAAAGTGTGTCCAGCAGGCTAAGATAAAAGGTAGGGAGGAGGGACTTGGGGGAGGGGCATTGGGAATGCGATAGGTGGAGGGAGGTCAAGGTGAGGGTGATAGGCCGGAGTGGGGTGGGGGCGGAGAGGTCAGGAAGAAGATTGCAGGTTAGGAAGGCGGTGCTGAGTTCAAGGGATTTGACTGAGACAAGGTGGGGGGAGGGGAAATGAGGAAACTGGAGAAATCTGAGTTCATCCCTTGTGGTTGGAGGGTTCCCAGGCAGAAGATGAAGTGTTCTTCCTCCAACCGTTGTGTTGCCATGATCTGGCGATGGAGGAGTCCAAGGACCTTAACCTGCAATCTTCTTCCTGACCTCTCCGCCCCCACCCCACTCAGGCTTATCACCCTCACCTTGACCTCCCTCCACCTATCGCATTCCCAACGCCCCTCCGCCAAGTCCCTCCTCCCTACTTTTTATCTTAACCTGCTGGACACACTTTCCTCATTCCTGAAGAAGGGCTTATGCCCGAAACGTCGATTCTCCTGTTCCTTGGATGCTGCCTGACCTGCTGCGCTTTTCAAGCAACACATTTTCAGCTCTGATCTCCAGCATCTGCAGTCCTCACTTTCTCCTCTAGAGAGGTCACCCCTCACATCCATCACTATCTCCCTCAGCTCTTTGGTGGGCTGTTTGAACATCAGCATGGACAACCACTGGCACCCTCAGTGCCACTGATTGGTCAATTTACATAAAATAGTAATTATTGTCCAGCAGTCAATACACACTCATGCATGCAGTCAGCAAGATATACGTATGTATTGACTACATTATTCAGGAATCCTCAGGCTGCTCACCTCTTATGTAAGTTGTAGGTAAAAACAATGACTGCAGATGCTGGAAATCAGATTCTGGATTAGTTCCAAAAAGCTTCGAGGTCAATTGACACAACTTACATAAGATTCTGGATTAGTGGTGCTGGAAGAGCACAGCAGTTCAGGCAGCATCCGAATATCTGTATTCCTGATGACGGGCTTTTACCCGAAACGTCGATTTTACTGATCCTTGGATGCCGCCTGAACTGCTGTGCTCGTCCAGCACCACTAATCCAGAATCTTATGTAAGTTGTGTCAATTGACCTCGAAGCTTTTTGTTTGAGTACAGTGTTATAATTGCCTTGCCATAAGAAGCATTTGCAAGACTTCAGCCATGTCCTCCTCAACATGTTATGTTTTCTGACTTCCTTTGCCATCTCAGGCCAGTTTGGCTGGTTGGCTGTCTCCTACTACTCACTGGAAATAAGTAAAAATAGAAACAAAATATGGCAGGGTGCTGATGTCAACTCCAGGAGAACATCAACATGAGCAACATTAAATCGAAGTGAGGCAGCCCTGGCATATACCGTATACACTTGTGTAAAAGTCAAATGTTTTAGACTATTGTTAAAGGTTCAATTTATAGGGTTGACGATTACACGGGCACTAGTTTTGAGGGACTGAAATTCATGCTGCAGTTTGAAATACTGTATTATTAGCAGAAGTTGATTTGATCGCTCAACTAATCCTGGTTAAAGATGAAAAACACAATGAATTACGGTAAAGGTAATTATCGGATAAAAGCAAGCGAAACAAGAATGAATTACTGGTAGGAAATTTTATTTATACATATCAGTACAAAAATTTAACAAGTCAAATATTCATTGAAATCCTGCAAAATTACACTGTTCAACATTGTCATGGCCTGGTATAATGGCATACATGAAACATAATTTAAATTCTGAATGTGTAAATGTCTTGAACATCCCTGCCAAATTGTTCCATTTCCCTCCCATTTACTCTCATATGTAATGAACTTCAGCAACATAAATAAATTTGTCAAAGAATAAAAGATATATGTAGAGTCATAAAGTTATAGAGATGTACAGCACGGAAACGGACCCTTCAGTCCTACTCGTCATGCCAACCAGATATCCCAACCTAATCTAGTCCCACCTGCCAGCACACGGCCCATATCCCTCCAAACCCTTCCTATTCATATACCCATCCAAATGCCTTTTAAATGCTGCAATTGTACTAGCCTCCACCACTTCCTCTGGCCACTCATTTCATACACGTACCACCTTCTGAGTGAAAAATTTGCCCCTTAGGTATCTTTCCCCTCTCATCCTAAACCTCTAGTTCTGGACTTCCCCACCGCAGGGAAAATACTTTGTCTATTTATCCTATCCATGCCCCTTGTGATTTTATAAACCTCTATAAGGTAACCCCTCAGCCTCTGACACTCCAGGGAAAACAGCCCTAGCCTATTCAACCTCTCCCTATCACTCAAATCCTCCAACCCTGGCAACATCCTTGTACATTTTGTAATTTACTGTTTATTTAACATAGTAAGATTACTTCCTAGTTAACAGTGTTCAGCAGAGAAAGTTTTACTCCATGATTCTATGGCTGCAGAAGCACTATTGCTTAAGGTTTGAATGAATCAGTAAGGAGCTGGTCTTTTACTCTGTTGGTTCTTCACTTTTCTTGTTCCTACCTGATTTCTCCTTCAGGTTTCTTGTGATAATTTCTCATATTTTGGCAGAAAGACTGGTCAGAGGAGAATCCTCAGTATCTCCTCGAAATAAAAAGTCTTTCCTGTTATCTGCACTCTGCACCGTGCTTTGTAATGTCTGGATCACTGTGTTAATATATCTCACTTTAATTCAGATATAATGACACAACTAAAATGATTAACTTTTTACAATATTAACTTTTGGATGTATAGTGAATAAAGTGTGATAAGGATTGATAAATTTAGTACCGGCCTGAATGAATGAATCAAAACGTGCTGTAGTAAACCAAGGGGGGGCTAATGAATTATGAATGAATGAATGGAGATGCAATATAGGAAACAAAGAGTGATGAGAAGATTACAGGTATGAATGAATGAATGTGATTTTGTTTAAGTGGATTAATGGGAACATGCAATTTCCTTTGTAAGAGGCTTATAATGCGATATAGTAGTGTCAGCCTTTACACAGGGTAAATGGAAAATACAAGATTTTTTGGCCAAAGTTAAGGGGTCGACCTTTACATGAGTCAACCTTTATATGAGTATAAACGATATGTTTGTCCTTCTGCAGATATGCTGATCCTCTCTTTCTCTACTGCCTTCCAATAAACCAGCAACCACAATAATTGCTGCTGGTTCTTTCCTCAATGCCTTGGAGAATGTGGTGGTGATCTGTTTTCTTGAACCTCTGCAGTCCTTGAGGGATAGAGATACCCATAGTGCTATTTGGGAGAGAGTTTCAAGATTTTGACTCAGTGACAGTGAAGGAACAGCAACATAGTTATAAGTCAGGATGGTGAGTGGTTGGAAGGGAACTCACAGGTTAATGTTTCTATACATCTGCTGTCCTTGTCCTTCTAGATGGTGGAGATTGTGGGTTTGGTTGGTGTTGTTGAGTTAGCGCAGTACATTTTGTAAATGGTACATACTGTGGACACTGTGCATCAATGTTGAAGGGAATGAATGTGGAAGATAGTGGATAGGATGCCAATCAAGAGGGCTGTTTTAGACAGGATGGTGTAGAAGTTCTTGAGTATTGTTGCAACTGCACCCATCTGGGCAAGTGGAGCTTATTGCATCACATTCCTGATTTTTACCTTGGAGGTGATAGACAGGTTTTGGGGAGTCAGAACGTGAATTACTCATTGCAAAGTTTCTAGGCTCTGACCTGCTCTTGTAGCCACATTACTTAGATTGCTAGTCCAGTTCAGATTCTGGTCAATGGTGACACCCACTGCCAGGATGTTGATAATGGGGAATTCAGTGATGGTAATGCCGTTGAACCTGAAGGGGCAACGGTTAGATTCAGTCCTATTGGAGATAGCCATTGCCTGGCACATGTGTGGCACAAATGTTACTTGCCATTTATCAGCCTCAGCTTGGATGTTGTCTGAGTCTTGCTGTATTAGACATGAACATTCAGTTTCTGATTGTCATCCACATTGCTGGGAGTCCAGGGTCACATGTATGCCTGTAGAGATATGGATGAAAACTTTCCTTCCCCAAAGGATAGTAGTGAACCAAATGATTTTTTATGACAAGGAACAGTAGCATGGTCGCAATTGGACTAGCCTTTTAAGTTCCATACCCATCTGCCATTATTTGAACCCATATCCCCAATACATTAATCTGGGGTTCTGGATTACAACCAATGACCCTTTCATTACCATGACATTATCACCTGTAATCCAAGCATCTCTCTTAACATTTAATTCCATTACTGTAATAGCACCCTCTTGTGCAACTTATTAAAGATGAAGAAGTGTAATTCCCTCTTTGGTATTTATGCTTACGTTCAATTGTTTCCAATACCTGGTTTGTTGGGTACTGACTTTCCATGTGGTATACTGTCTTTTATCTCTCCTCCAAAGATATCACGGTTGGTGACAAGGTAAGATTGTGAGTATCCTTAACCAAGCAAATTTGGTTTGGAGAAGCTTCCAGAAAAAAAACAGCAGAAGAACTGAGAGTCTGTTTTAGCTGAGAAATAATTTAAAAAACCCAGTCGTGAAAAGGCTGTTTGTGCTTGGGTGGACTGACCTTTGAGGATGAGTGCATTCTGAATCTGAAATGATACAGTTATGACCGAGATGTTTATCACTGCCAATAATATATTAGTGTATAAGGTATTTCTGACACTTTATCTGTTAATCAGGCAATGATGAATTGTGGTGGGGGGATGGGGTAGTAAAAGGCCAACATTTCTGGCTGAAGCAGGCACAGAAGCATTTTAAAAATTGCTAACCCCTGCTAAACAATGAAACATGCCGCTGTCAGGCATTTTGTGCAGCTTTAAGCACTCATAAGTCATTGGTAATTGTAGAAAGATAATGGATTGGAGCAAGGAATCCATTGCCCAATGAGACGAGCTTTGCAAAAACCATCCATCATTGTGTAATTTTGTTGAAGTTCAAGGGACAATATTACAGGACAGATTTAAATGCAGTTTAAAAGGTCAAAGCACTATTAGTAAATTGCTGACATTGCCAATGTTGACTTTCAACTGTAGTATTACCTATTGAGATGGTGGAACATGGCTCAAGAGAAGTCAGAGTTAACAACCATCTGGAGTAAATAAGCCGTAACTGGGTAAGCTGAAGGTCCCAACAAAGGTAGTTACAAAGTCCTGCCAGTGAGGTCACATTTGGCTCAGAATTTTCTACTTGTGAAAGTAAATTGTTGCAACTGCAAGAAAAGCGATCTTGCCAAGGCATGTCAGAAGCAGACAGACTGAGAAAAGCTGGATGGAGCAAACACTAGTGGTAGAAAATAGTAGAAAACTGCAAATGGTTGTCGGACAGCAGTAGGTCAACAAGAGGTCAGTTGAGATCGATACGATAACAAGCACAAGGACATCCAAAGGAAACTCTCAGGGTTTTGTGGTCCAAGTAAATTTGAATGTAGCCAGAGTGGACATAGACATCAATACGGGACCATCATCCTAAATCACAATATTAGAATCAGCATTAGTTGAAGACATCACACATAGAGTTAAGCAATTATGAAGATAAAAAGAAATCCCTATGATTGGAAAGGTTTAAGTTTCAGTCACCTAAAGGAAGCAAATTGACTTCATCATAGTGAAGGATGGAAAACAAGCCTTGCTTAGAAGGGCCTGGTTAAAAACAATGAGGTTTAACTAGAATGAGCTGTTTTGCATCGAAGTAACATTCACAAAACTGGATGCTGTGATCATCTGGTACTTTTGTGTGTTCCATGAAACTGGAAATTTGTTTCTGAGGGTGGCAGGCATGATGCCATCCAACACTTCTTCCTGCATCCCCAGAGTGGAAATTGCAGCTGACAGGACACTTTCTACTGAGTTGGTTCTGCTAAGCCAGGAAAGTTCCTGACACCAGCAACATGCTTTGACAATCAAAATCTGGCCTTTAGTTTCCTTAGAAACTGAGAGGGTCAGTTTCCTTGCACAATTTCCCTTTTTGGTTTCCCTTTTCAATTAGAAATTATCTCAAACACTACAAGTATTGAAATAACAATTTCCATTACAATACTGAGGACTATATGTCTAGTTCTCATCACTGAGACATTGAAGCAGAAAAGATAAATCCAAATTCATTCTTTGTGCTTGAAGATTGAACCATTATGAAAGCCTGGGGAAATCTATTCTTTTGAACTGAGAAAAAAGGGGGCGGAATCCTACAAGAAATTGGCTAAGCATCAATCTTGATGAGTTTCATGAAGGGTTTCTGTCTGTGAAGCCCAGGGAGATCTTTCATGCTATATTTCAAACTCACCTGCTTGTCATATTCTCCCACTTGTAGTGGGCATACTTTCTTGCTGCCACGGAGATATTTGACATTCCTGGCACTGGTGTATCTTTAAAGCCCAACTGTGCACCCTATTAAGTGGTGGCAGTCCAGTGTTGCCCTTCACTGTGTACATAATTGGATAGCAACCACAAACCAATGCTTTTCATGACACATAGATGGCACATAAAAATACACATTCTTACATCTGTTGTTATTTAAGAACCAAGCCACAAGGATTACCTATTCTTAGCCATATAGAACATAGAACATAGAACAATACAGCACAGAACAGGCCCTTTGGCCCACGATGTTGTGCCGAACATTTGTCCTAGCTTAAGCACCTATCCAATTGCCGCTTAAAGGTCACCAATGATTCTGACTCTGCCACCCCCACAGGCAGCGTTGTCAACTTACAACCCTGTTGAAGTAATTGCTACTCTTTCTCAATGCCCAGTATAGTCCAAACTCTTCTGACTGTCCAATGTGGGGCCGTCATATACACAAAAGCCCAACTGTTCAAAACATTTACTTTTATTCAGTCATATCAAAAGTCAACAAATAAACAAACAAACCAAAGCTGTATCTGCCTCTGGGAACAAAGGAATTGATTTTTTTTTGAGTAAATAAATTTGCAGTCAATGAATGATCACTACACCCAATTCATATTAAATGGAACTGGGTGTCAATTAAGTCCTGACTCTTGTTGCTTCTGATGCAGCAGTGCTCTGTCATGGTGAAGGTGATGTTCTTCCCATTCAATATCCCCTTCATCGTCCTTGGAAGGCTGCTGTTGCTTGCCCACCTTTTGGGAGTCCATGGCATCATCTGTTCTAATATGCAGAATACATCATGCGAGGATTATACAGCATACTCCCCTTGGAGTATACTTCAAGGCCCAACTAGACCAGTGAAAATAGCACAACTCCATCTTTGGCTCTGGTGGAAAAATGGGCCGCATTATATCTTTTCTTGCTGTCAGTTAGGGGGTTGCATAATGGATTTATTGGTTATGGTTGCAGAGGGTAGTCCCCATCTCCCAATAACCATACCTTCTATATTTTACATGAGGAAAATGGGAATATGCATATTAATGAGACAAAACAATTAGGTGCTGAAAAGATGTTAATACATTTTAATGTATGCAAATTTTTTTTTCCACTCACTATCAAGAATTTCATCTCACCACTCAACACTTAGTACTTACTACACTGGATATCTCATGCAATTTTCCCAAGTCTCTCAGCAATGCCATCAGTGTTCAGTGCCTGGGAAGACTCCTCTCAATGTATCTGTAGAAGTTTAGAAGACAATAGGATATTAACTCTGGAAAACTACTTCAAACAAAATGTAAGAGCAGGTTCAAACTGATAAAAGACAAACATTGGATTTGTATTGGGAGGTTCTTCACACAAAAATATTCAATACATCAACTAGGTTTCTAGAGGCAGAAGTGGAGGTGAATGCTCTGAAATTAAGGAACAGTTGAATGCTACAATAGGGTCTTTATGGCCTTTCTCATTAATATGGGCTTTCTCACTCAATTAGTTTGTTATACTGTAAACTGTATAAAGATGTTGTGAAACTTGAAAGGGTTCAGAAAAGATTACAAGGATGTTGCCAGGGTTTGAGGATTTGAACTATAGGGAGAGGCTGGACAGGCTGAGGCTGTTTTCCCTGCAGCGTCGGAGGCTGAAGGGCGACCTTATAGAGATTTACAAAATTAAGACGGGCATGGATAGGATAAATAGGCAAAGTCTTTTACCTGGGGTTGGGGAGTCCAGAACTAGAGGGCATTGGTTTAGGGTGAGAGGGGAAAGATATAAAAGAGACCTGAGAGGCAACTTTTTCACACAGAGGGTGGTACGGGTATGGAATGAACTGCCAGAGGAAGTGGTGGAGGCTGGTATAATTGCAACATTTAAAAGGCATTTGAATGGTTAAGGAAGGGTTTGGAGGGATATGGGCTGGGTGCTGGCAGGTGGGACTAGATTGGCTTGGGATGTCTGGTCAGCATGGACGGTTTGGACTGAAGGGTCTGTTTCCATGCTGTACATTTCTATGACTCTAACATAAAATAACAACTAAGGATGCAATTTAACCATAGAGTGCAGGCAACAATTGCATATATATTGAATTATGTTATTTAATGTTATTTTTAGCACATTCATTTTGATGCAAAGATCTATTTGCCTGTTTAAAGTTGTAAGTTAATTTGTGGATCTCATAATTAGCATTTTCTCTTTTAAAAAGAAAACTTGATTCCACCCACAATGCCAGCTAAACCACTGTCATTGGCATTCTGTGGTTTCACAAGCAAACCTTCCCAAGAGATGGTCTAATTTACTTAATGATTAGATTAATGTGGAGTGGCAAGTCACTGTTGAATGAGCAAAGATGGATTATTGGACAGAAGAAAGGGTAACAGTCACTATATGATTGTGTCAATTGAAACTTTGCACATGAATTTTTACTATGGTTTTAACTTTGCATCTGATTTGCAACATCACTTTTTAAATGAGCTGAGGCACTGGTAGGCATATCGGACATATGACATCAGTGCTGTGATGGAGACCTGATTGATATTCGGGTAGGATTGGCAGATCAACATTTGTGATGATAGATCAAGAAAGTAACAGCTCATGTGATATCCAAGGCAAAGTGGCATGCGAGATCCAAATTTGATTGACAGGTAGGAAGCAGAGGGTGATGATAGAGGGATGTTTCTGTGACTGGACATCTGTCTTCAGTGAGGTTCCACAGGGAACAGTGCTGAAGGCCTTGCTGTTTGTGGTGTATGTTAATGATTTGGAGTTAAATTGGGAGTATAATCAAAACGTTTGTGGATGACACACAATTGGAATGGTGGTAAATAGCCATAGATTGTGGTAGGATATTAACAAACTGTTCAGCTAGCTGAGTATTGTCAAATGTAATATACCCTGGAAAAATGTGCACATTGGGACAGCTAAAAAGGCAAGGGATTAATTATAAATGGTAGAACCTGGAAAGTACTGAAGATCAGAGGGATCTTGGTGTGCATATTCACAGATCCTTAAAGATAACAAGATAGATGGACATGGTTAAGAAGTCATATGGGATACTTGCCTTAAATTACCAAGACACAAAATACAATGGGAAGGAAGTTACACTGGAACTGTATAAAATTCCAGTTAGGCCATAACTGGAGTATGATCGTCATGGCATTATGGGAAGGATGAGGCTACACTAGAGAGGTTGCAGTGGAGACTTACCAGGATGCTACCTTGGCTGAAGGGTGTGAGCTATGAGGAAATGTAGGATAGACTGGGTTTAATTTTCTTGGCTGAAAATGTGTTGCTGGAAAAGCGTAGCAGGTCAGGCAGCATCCAAGGAACGGAGAATCGACGTTTCGGGCATCAGCCCTTCTTCAGGAGCAAAGATTGAGAGTCAACCTTTTGGAGGTGTATAAGATTATGAGGGGCGGTGGGGGGGGGGGGGGGGCGGAGGTACATTGGAAGACATTAGTTGAAGGGTCAATAATCCAGGGCCATAGATTTAAGGCAAAAATACAAGGCAAAGATTTTTGGAGAAGGTTTTCACTCAGAGGATAGTGGGAGCCTGGAACCCACTCTCTGAAAGATTGGGTTGGGTCAGAAACTCTTGTGACATTTAAGTAGCCTTTAGATATTCACATGCATTAGCATAACCTCCAAGAGATTTTGGGCCAAGATCTGGAAAATGGCATTAGTGTAGTCAGATTTTTGTTGACCGACACTGATATGACAGGCCAAATGGCTTCTTTCTATGCTGTAAACATCTATGAGTTGAACATTCGCACTACACAAGTGCCAGGTAATGGACAACATGAGAAAACCTAATGCATAAATAAAATTGCCATCACTGAATTCCCCACTATTAACATTCTGTAGTTTATAATCGACCTCAAACTGACCTGGAAAGTCGTCTTCTTACAGTAGAAATCCACAGCGAATGACTGATGACTTGCAAGAATTATATAATCTTTTCTTCTGATGCACAGTGCTATTACTTGCACGGAGATAAGTTCTGAATCCAACCAGAAGCCAATGCTGTTGACACTAATTTTATCCATAAACTGTGCCAATAAGCCCCCCATAAATAGTCTGAGTTGCTGTGGCATCATGTACATTGACATCCATGTGGCTATCCGATGTATTGGACAGTGATGATAGTGGCTCCAATTTCTTTCCAGCACACATCTGCCCAGAAATCTCTCTCACATTTAAATTGCAATTTAGCACAAACTTACTGGTAATAAACTTACATTCTATTGATTTTCACATAAATCCTAAACCAAACAATTTATTTCAAAAATGGATTAGTGGATTTTAATTGCAGCAGATCATTTCAAACAGCATATTCTTTCGGCTCTTCGCAACAACCAAGGTTCTGACTTTACCCAACCAGCCCAAGCTTGCAAAACTCACAACACAATGTCCAATACGATTGTAACTTGGGCTCACTCTAGGGTGCAATTGCAAGTATGAGAAGCTTCATACACAAGGTCCCGTCCTTTTCTGACAGAACACGTATACGCTCTGAGCTTGTTTCAATTCAACAAAGTAGGGGTGATGCCATTTACTGCTTCATTTTTCAGGGCAATGTTTGGCCAAATTAGAGTTAACCTGCATGGTTTGAAATGTAAACAAAGCCTAGTAGTTAACAGTCAATCATTATTAACTGCTGCATTCTCCATGACAAAGCCTGTATCAATCAGAGTTCACTTGCCAATCAATCGGCACTATCCACTCAAATAGTATAAATGTTTATTCTTCTCCTTTATTAACATTCTTGCAAATTGTACATGATGAAAAGCTTAGAGAAAATATGTCTTATTTTCAGTGATACTCAAATATCATGTTAGTATTAAAGGACTGAAGTTTGATGACAACACTGGGGTACATTTGGCAGTAATTTAGGTTTCCAATATTATAAATTTACCATCAGTTGATGAATTATTGTTCCATTATACTTGACTTTCAGTTGCCTAAATGTAAATCTAATTTTCTTGTATTCTTTGGCAAAAGTGAAAAATCTTATTCCACTAATTTGGTCTTTACAAATCTACACTACCTGACCTTTAATTCAAAACATAGCAGCTTCTTGTTGTCTCTCCTCATTACATCTTAATTGTTTGCAAAACAAGACTCAATGCACTTACCTCATTTCCCAGATGCACTGCAAGAACTCACCATGGCTCCTTTGGCAGCACTTTCCAAACCCGTAATCTCCCTGCTAAGAAGGACAAGGGGAACAGATGAATGGGAACATTCCCACCTGTGTTCCCCTTTAAGCCACACACCAACCTGACTTGGAATGATATCATCGTTCTTTCACTGCTGCTGGTTCAAAATCTTGAACTCCTTCCTTACTGCACTGAGAGCATCCCTACACATCAAGGCCTGGCCTAGCCAGCAAGGCCCTCATCCCATGAAAAATAATAATTTTGAAAACTGTCAAAAAAGAACTGTGAAAGGAAAATATCAACTTAGCAAATCATTTAACCTCCTAAACTTGAAGTCTTAAACATATCTGGATGTTTAGAACTAATACTGCCAGCTGGTTTATTTTGTGGATTTAAATCCAAGAACTACTATCATTGAACGAATGCTGCAGGAATTATTTCACAATCTTCTGTTATCACAGAAGGGTTCCTATCATGGTACAATTTGTTTGACCTCTCTAAGTGTCTATTGCTTCTTTAAAGAGGGACTGTGAATTCCAATGTCAGTCTTGCTTAAGGATTAGTTGTTTGATTTAAATGTTTGTTCTTATAAATGATTATGTACTTGAAAGAATGTGAATGTCTAAATGGCATTTAAGGAACAAGAGTGTATTTTTAAATAAAATCTGCAAAGGAGACTTGCAACTGTAGTTTACTACATTTTAGAATGATTCTGAGATCTCTCCCTGATGCAAACTGAATAAGTTGGTATGGCAGGTTAAAGCTAAAAGATGAATTGAAGGAGGCATGTGGTGGCACGAATGGCCATAGATGTGCAGCAAAAGATTAAAGGCATAGAAGTTGTGAAGGTTTATGGGAGTGGGTGGGTGTCATATATGGGATATGGGGAGTGCGAAAAGTCAGTGCTGGAGGGCAGTTTTATGATTTTAAAATAATTTGCACATAGTACCAAAGCACAAAGGTAGGCTTCAGCCCAACATGGCATAGCACTTGCCTGCATTTGCATTCATTTTGGAATTGCAAGGCCTGACTCCCACAGATCCTGGCCTCCATGGAATGGAAATTAAAATTTCTGGGGCACTTTCTCCCAGGTTGGGTTTGCAGAGTTGGGAAACATCCCCCTCATCATCCCAATAAAAGAACAAAAATTCAAGCCATTGAGTTACTTACAGCACAATTAAGGACATTTGGTCCATGCAGGCCCACCATGGAGCAATCCAGTCAGTCCAGAATCCATGCCTGATTCACATAATCCTGCAAATGTATTTCCTTCAAATACCCATTGGATTTCCTTTCCAAAGCATTGATTTTCTGTACTTCCACCAACTTCATATCCAAGCCTAGATCATTGTAACTTGCTTTGTAAATAAATTGTTCCTCTTTATCCCACTGCTTTTCATGCCTAAAACATTTTTCCCATCCAACCCCAACACTTCCCCACAATCACATGGCATCTTCTCATGAAACCGCAGAATGTCCAACAGTTGTCCATTTACCTCCTCCCTCCCTATTATCCAAGGCTCCAGACATATCTTCCAAATGAAGCAGCAATTTATCTGCCCTTCATTCAATCTAGTCTACCGTATTCACTGCTCACAGTGTGGGGTCCCATACATTGTGGAGACCAAGTGCAGATTGGGTGACCCCTTTACAAAACACCTATGTTTTGTCAGCAAAAATGATTCTGAGGTTCCAGATGCCTTCCACTTCAACACATCACTGTGTTCCCTTGGCCAACATCTGTCTTGGGGCTGTTTTAGTGTTCCAGCAAGAACAGCATCACATTTTCTGCTTGGGGACTTTGCAGCCTTCAGAACTCAATACTGAGTTGAATAACTTTAGAACCTGGTCACCTTTCTCTATATCATTTTACCCATCCCGACACCCCGGGCTCTATCATGACATGGGCAGCTTTTAGCCCAGCCAAACCATGTTCACCTACTTATGGTCCTGATTATCAGTTTTTCTTTCTCACTGTTACTCCATTTCTAGTGATTTTTGTTTCTGTTTTCATATTTTCCAGGACTTCCTCATTTCGTTTTCACACTATCCCTTTCCCACATTATCTCCACTTCTCCAAATATTTGTCAGATTCCCCATTCTAGTAAACACCATACAAAGGATTCATTCAGTATTCTAGCCTTACCCTGTATCTCTAAACAACATCACCCTGTATGCCCTTAATAGGACCATTTAAGCTTTTACTGCCCACTTATGACTTAGCTGTTGATAAATTTTTTGGCTTCCCTTTAATGTTAATGCCATTATATTCCCAGTCTCTAATGTTTAGACTTACTTTTTCTTCACCTCCCTATTGTTTGGACCAGGTTTTCAGTTAAAACATTCACCTGTCCTGCATCAAACAATCTCATATTTTGTTTCATTGTAATCTTTATCTTCTTTGTCATCTGAAGAGCCCTGTTTTGACTCCTTTATTTTTTACCCTAAATGGAGTGCAATAGGCTGTAACTAAAGCATTTCTTCCTTCAATATCAACTATTGCCAATTAAGGTTTTCCTGTCGGTCTCTGGCTCAATTTTACACTGTTAGGTACTATCACATCACGTTAAATTAGAATTCCTTCAGTTTAGAAATTCCATGTTACATTATTCCTTGATCTCCTCCATTACTAATTCAACCCTTATCCAAATGTTTCCACACAGTTACTGGCTCCATCCCATTTCCCAACAGCAGATCCAGCTTATTCTTCTTTATATAAATCTTCTTGAATTAAAAGGAATTTCTCTGGATAAACTTCAAAAATTTCTACCGCTCCTCATCTTTTACTCTAACATTACCTCAATTGATATTTGGGTAATTATAGTCACCCAGTATGACCATTCTATAGAGTCACAGAGCTGTACAGCACGGAAACAGACCCTTCGGTCCAACTTGTCCATGACGACGAGATAATCTACATTAACCCAGTCTCAATTGACAGCATTTGGCCCATATCGCTCTGAACCCTTCCTTTCACATCGCTGTGATTCCCATGCTGATTAATTTCTGTATTTTGCTTTCATTATTTAGGGTTTCATTAATTGGAATGCCCACCTAGCATGGTCTTTTATTTTGCTTCTCAACTCTGGCTAAATGGACTCAGTCCTTAGCCCATCAAGGACATCCCATCTTTCCTACACTGTAACAAGTATGAGGACCCCAACTCCCTTTTGTCCTTCCCTATTTTGAGCATTTTAGATCCTCGTATGTCAAGTGCTTAATCCTTAACATTTTAAAACTGTTCCAATAATTAATACCACATCATATTTCTGCAGCACTATTTATGCTTATAGCTTGTTCCACAATGTAAGAGCAGTTAATCCGGGTTAGAGACAAGAAACTGCCATATGTACTGAGTAGGAGACAGCATTTCATCCTTCACTGTAGACTTCAACACTCCATTTTATATTTCATAATGCAATGGCGAACTTTGTAAATTGCAGGGTGCTTTACTTGGATCTGTGATTACTGTATATTGTCATGTTGATTTTGGTTGGTCATTAATTCAATCACATTCTTCTGACAGAGTGGCAACTAGAATTACACATGATTATTCCATCAGTAGCCTAACCGATATTTTATAAAGTTGTAAAAGACTTCTTTGCTCCTATATTCTACATTCTGACTAATGAGGACAAGCATCCCATATGCCTTCTTCACCACCCTGTCTACGTGTGCTGACACTTCTAGAGATCTATGGACTTTTACAGCAAGGTGGCTTCCTTACTCAATACTTCCTAGGGAGCTACCAGTATTGTACATATCCTTCCCTCAATGGATCTCACAGAATGTATCACTTCACACTTAGCAGGATTAAATTCAATCTGCCATTGTTTTGCCCAGTTTTCCAGCTGATCAATATCAAACTGCAGTCTGAGACCATCCTCCTTACTGTCAACAACACCCCAATTTTCATATCATCTGCAAACTTACTAATTAAACCTTTTACATTCATATTCAAATTGTTAATGTACCTAACAAATGGCAAGGTTTCCAGCACTGATTCTTGTGGTGCATCGCTGATCACAGGCTTCCAATAACAAAAACATCATTCCCCCATCACCCTTTGACTATGATTTGTAAGCTAATTTTGGATTTAGTTTGCTAACTTCCCATGGTTATTAACAACCTCAAAGGTAATTCACCCCTTTTTTATTTCTAAAGTCTATCCAGATGGCCTCATTTGAAGACCATCTAGGGTGATCTCCCTCATTACTGCAGTGATGGATTTCTTTGTCAATATGGAATTCCCTACCTCTCTTACCTCTACCTCCCCACCCGTCTCACCCATCATGCATGAAACTTCTATACCTTGGAATGTTGAGCTGCAATTACGTTTCATATACCAGTGAGAATTCCCATTTATCGTACTAAGCTTATGGTCTTCCTTCCTGCTCCTAAAATTATTCTGCTCTCATAAATAAAAGTTCAACAAGTTGATGAGTTATGCTCTGATTTAATACCCACAATTGCTAAATATCAGCACAGTTTGCTTTGTAAAGGAATATTATTGAGGAGCTGTTCCCCATAAGGAGAGGAGGAGAGGGGGACAGTAGTAGAAGGACAATAACTATTATAAGATCTTAAGACTAATAAGAATTATGACAATTTATGTAATACACTATTAAATGAGATTCCTCATGTCTGATGATCTGCCAGTGAGTTAATGCTCTGATTTATTTCAGGTGATTAAAGGTCCACTCATTTCTTCAAATGTTGGTATTGGTAAATACGATTCTACTGGGTCACAGACTGGGCAACCAACTGAAGCCATACAATCACCCTGTTCACCAACTCATACTGAAGGTAGACAATAAAATAAATCTCTCTGCCTTAAATCAGTCTGCAATGAAATTCTACAAAGAATTAATGTGAATGACGTGTGATCTGGAAGTGACAAAGCTCCAGGAGTCCCCAGTTGTAGAGTCATAGGGTTGAGCAGCTCTGAAACAGACTCTGACCCAGTCCCATTTGCCAGTGTTTGGCCCATGTCCCTCTAAATCCTTCCTCAAACTGTATTGTGATAATGGTCAGATAATTTTTTTTGAGATATTGATTTGAGGGATGAAAGCCAGGACATCAAGTCTGTCACACCAGATCTTCATCAAACAGTGATGAGACTTTTTCTTAACATCTACCTCAGCAGGCAAATGGTTGTTAGGATATCTGCACCCGTCTATAAATTCATTGTTTGATCACCTAAATGCTGTTTTACTCTAGATTCATTGTGGACAGTTATAGTCTCCACCTGTGAGAAACAGTGTACATAAGAAATCAACAGCTCAGTTGATCAAAATTTCCCTGGATCTTGGGAGTCACACTTTTAGTGACTGAGGTTCAAGTCTATTCTGCAAGTCTGTGTAACTGACATTTGTTTGTTTTATGAAGCATTGTATTAATAGGGTTGGTGATTCCTTCCACCAAGAAAATGTCTACACTCATGCAGACAGACAAATATAATGTTGTCAGTGCTGCTATCAATGCCAAAAAATTCACAAACCTAAATCAATAGGTGCGCATCAGCAACAAACACCTTGTTTGAAATCAATGTAAAAATAATGGGACGATGGGACAGAGATTTGAGGTAGGACTAAAGGTGACAAGGTTGCAGAATCAAGTTTAGGGCTGAACAGGTAGAACTATTAAAAGTTGCCATGAAAGGATGAATCCAGATTAACCAGTGTCAACTTGATGACTTTACATATGGATTAATAGCATTACCAGGTCTGGTAAGGCAAAAGTGTTCAGCTGCACTTTCCAAAAATACACTGAATTATACCATCTGCTATTTGCCACCACTTTCCCTCAATGTTTCAAGAGGTGATTGTTGAAAGTATCCAGGGAGACTTTCTATTTCTAACCTTCACAAGTAAGGTGTAAAAAGTTCTGAAGAAGAGTCACTGGACCCAAAATATTAACTCTGCCTTCTCTCCATTGATGCTGCCAAACCCAATGTGTTTTTCCAGCATTTTCTTATTTTGTTTCTGATTTCCCGCATCTGTAATTATTTGGTTTTTTTTCACCTGTAAGTGTTTTTGTCCTTTAGCCATACATGCATGCATAAGGCTAAAAGCCTCGCTTTTAATTACTTCTGTTCGTGCACTGGTCATAATCCTGCCTGTTGACTACATCTTGTCAACTTGATGGGTGTTTACTTTTTAAATTCCTTTTAAAGGAGAAGCCTACCCATAAAACAAAAGAAATTCTCCAAGCCAATGGCCCTGACAAGGAAGAAGCATTGTAACTCTTTCGAGGACAGCCAACAGAAGGAGCCAGGACTAGTGCCACCTACAGGTTCATCAAGACATTCAGCTTCTTATCTTATTATACCCTTCATTACCTGTTAAGTTTGAACACAGTTTCACTGATCTCAAGTTTGAACATAAAATCCTGACATATTTCTGCTGAATATTACAAGATGGTGGTTCTAGAAACCCATTTTAACCTATTTTCTCCTTCTCTAGATACATCACAGCAGGAAGTAGGATGAAGGTGGCATAGTTGGCCTGCCTGATCTGTTGATTACAGTAAGGGCTAAGTTTACAAGATGAGAGGGATAATATTGCTAATTAGACAGGGCATCAAATATATGTGTTTGAAGGGGGAATACCTTCTAAAAATGTGCAGCATCTGGTTAGTTAATTGAAGGCCAATCTTTGTGCAATGTTGGGTGGCTTTGCAACACTAAATTACAACTTGTATCATATGGCACATCCAAACAGATCCATAGCTAATGTTTCCCCAGTGAAAGATTCAAGGACAATCACAGCATCAGCCCCCACCTTGACTGATCGAATGTTCATCTTGGTGTCAGAAAGGTCATGGATTCTAATGTGACGATATACTTAAGTACATAATGTAGGCTGACATTTCAATGCAGTACAGTTTAAAATATTTACATGAATATAACTGATAATATAATAGTCAAAAAATATGCAGCAGCTTGGTTTGTTATAGCCTAAATGAGAAACAAAAAGGCATAATGTAAGTACATATTATACATAGTGTGCAGAACTTTTACTCAAAACAGGACACTATTTAAGTTGGAGTCCGACACCAACTGTAGAATCCTACTATTCTAATTTTAGTGAACAAAAAGATGAAGAATGGATGGATATAGGTCTCAGGTGTACTCCGCTCCTCCTGACATCTTTAAGAATCACAGCCTGGGATCACTTTAAACTTAGTTTCTCAATTGAAGTCATAATTAAGATGAAATTAATAGCTGACTTGAATTCAAAAATTCATTGCAAAACTGCAAGTCATTTGCAGATGATACCAAATTTGGAGGGTCACTGGAATTGGAGAAAATGGCTTAGAAATTACATAACAATTTGGTCAAATTTTGAGTTGGAATTGCAAATGCAATGTAAATGGAAAGTATTGCACACAGGAGGATAATTTTAGTTTGTGATTGGTATTGACATAGCTAAGGATGAAGTTCAAAGAGATGACTAGATGCATTCAACTAATGTAAAGCAGCAATCAACAAAACCAATAGAATATCAAACTAGTAGAGTTGAATACAAGTTGCAGAAACTCATAGAGTGTGCAGTGAGCTGAATACTGTTTATGACTCTGTCATGAGAAGCAAGGAAGACATTGAAATATTAAAGAAAATACAGAGAAGGTGCAAGGCTGATAGGGGAAATAATCTGAAGTATGAGAAAATGGCATTATCACTGCCTATTCCACCTGGAAATTAGGTGATCTCATTAAAGTTTATTATGTAGTTGGTTATGTGAAAGTTAGCATATGAAAGTTAAATCTGAAATACTACTTTAAAATTAAAATTTCAAGAATAGGTGGGAGATCACTGACTCAAACCAGTGAAAAATACATAATTTAGTACTGAAATTAAGAGGTTACATTTCCAAAAAGAAAATCTGTAATTAATACAATCAATGTACTTCTAATAAAATATTCGCATCTATAACTCTTGACATTTTAAGAAACAGATTTGGCCAGGGAACATAAGGTTTTCAGAGATATAGACAGACTGAACACACTTTCTCATCTGTAGTTATGTTGTGATCTTGTAACCTATATACCTGTTGTTGCACTGTATTTCTCTAAAGAAGTGATATTTTTATCTATGTTGCTATTCTTATTTTTGAAGGCTAGAACAATTTAAAAGGCAGGCTTTTTTTAATTGGTTGAAATCACTAGATACACTTCTTTGTTAATCAGAAGCCTGAAGAACAGAGATTGATCTATACCAAGCCAAATTATGTTGTGGTTTAAGAAGCTTAAACAGGCAGAAAGAACCTCTTTTTATTTTGATCATTTATATTACAATCAGTAATGCAATAAGATTTTATAATTCCTTTAAAAGACCTATGAAATCTATAATTGGTTTTAAGAAGATTTGAAAAGAACTTTAAAGAGATCCTTTAAAGGATCAAGTGTAATTTTCTTTGATAATAAGAAAAGCTGGTCCCTATGGCCTGACAATCCTTGACCTGGCAGCAGTGCTAGAAAGAAGGAAATTAAGGAAGAAGCACCGTGGCTGCCAGAAAAGAAAGCTGCAATCACAAAGAAGAGCTCCAGATAGGAGCTGGACAATGAAGGCGATCAGTGCACAGATGCAGACACGAAGAGGAAGCAGACAGAGACAGGAGCAAAGTAGAAAATTCTTGCAAGAAATAAAAGCAAATTATTGTTTGGCAGAAAAGGAAATAGGAGCACTTGGAGGCAATTTCTGCACTTTCTGAAAGGTCTAAAACCTAGAAGGTTGTGTGAATAGATTGGAGACTTCCAAGGGCTGGTTTTTGTCAGAAGTGATCAATCACTCAGTATGCCTTGCTGATGATAAACATATCTGTGAAATTCGAAAGGTAAAACTGTTGTCAGATTGGACTCCTGACCTAGCCTGCATGAATAAACAGCAGCAGATTGTATAAATGTGTAGCTACATTTGTGTGGGGATTGACGGGAATGCCTCTCTATATTAAGATATACCTTTGATGTATTGATTATTTAAAATGAAATTTACATTTTCATTTGAAGTATCATATTCCTGCTAATTATTGTGTAATTTGCATTGGTTATGATCTATGTTAAAGCAGAAGCTACAAAAGGTAATCATAGAACCTTGTTGATAATTTTTTCATTTGTGGGTCATTCAGTAAATGTGGTTATTTTGATTTGTGGCTTACTCACAGTGATTATAACAACTTCTATAAAGCAACATCACCTCTGACAGTTCTCATTTTGAAGGGTCATACACAAATTATTAACCTTATTTCAATGTTGGAAAATGTGCTGTGAATTTTCTAATATCTATTTAGAATGTATCCCTTGTAGAATTCAAAAACAAAGAGGGATTTTATATATAAAACCTCAATTAGATCACACTCACATTACCATACATACTTCTGGTCTCTATTTTGCAGAATTGATAAAAAGCACAGGAGAAAAAGTAAAAAAAAGATTTACAGGGATTGTGCCAGATTTAAAACAATAGAATTGTGAAAAAGTGAACAGAATAGGTTGTTTTCAGTCCAGTAAGGAGAACCCTGAGATGTGATGATAGTCAAACGCTTTAAAACTGTAAATAGGTTCAAAATGTTAGACATTGAGAAGATATTTTGATTTGTTGGTGAGTCCAAAACAAAGGGCCATGAATAGAAGAAAATCACCAATAAATCAAATAAAAAGCAGATGTAACTTCTTAATGCAGGGAATGTTAGAATGTGGTACTGGCTTAGGACATAGAGTGAATGATATGAAAAGCACAGATATAATTAAGGGGAGAGTAGATAAATATACAGGAGAAAGGAGTAGAAAACTATGTCCATGGCGTGCAAGAAAGTAAGGTAAGAGAAATCTTGTATAAAACACCAGCATAAATCTGCAGTGTTGAATGCCTGTTTCTGGATTATGAAATTCTGCATGATTTGGCTAAGTTAAATACTTAAATAGCAGATTAGGTAATGAGAAGAGTAAAGAAAAATTAACATTAGGTGTCTCCTTTTAGGAACCAGGGAATTCTAAGTCTATTTTTGTGTAGAGCACCAGTCAAAGGGATCACAATAATTTTACTCTGAAGGGAGAATGTACAAACACCCAGAAGCCAGTTATCACAACAAAGTCCTTATTAAGCCAAGTGTCTTCTGCATTCATCAAAACTTATAGTATTCCAATAATTAACCATTAATGAACATGGTCGGATATTGGTTAAAATACAAGACATATTCATCCAGTAACATAATCACTATCCTGGTCCAGATATCTGGACGAATATCTTTGTGACTTAAGCTCAAATCTCCCAGTTACTAAGAAATTTAAGTTCAATTTTTGAAACATATCTGAAATTAAAAGATAGTCTCAATGAGGATGACCATAAAACTGGATTTTTGTTTTACAAAATCTCTCCTAGTTCACTAATGTCCTTAAAGGAAGGAACGCTCTTTGATATGGCCAATATGTTGATTCCGCACTTAAAGTTGTAGTTGTGTTCCTGCAATGAACAACTTTAAGTAAATCAGATTTTCCCATTAAAGCAGTAGGTTCTGTAGACCCTCTGTCTGTAGAAAAAGGTATTCCCTATAAATTAAAATATTCTACACTGGAAAATTCCTACGCTGGGAAATGAAATAAATTTTGAAATATGAAAGAAATATGCTAATTTTCTACTTATATCCTGTTTACTGGTGATCCTAGTCATTGTCCATTCTGTTTCCTAAACTTTCTACTCACCTCACATCCTCCTCTGGCCCTCCTGGTCGCTACAGATCCTCTCACTTGCTAACACATGCTCTTACTTCCAGCCCTCCAACTTGTGGCCTCTCCTATTTCCTAACTCAGCCTCATGCTGCTGACTGTCCAATTTGTAGCCTCTGTTGCTCCCTGACCCATCCCTCTTGCTGATCCTACCTCATTCTGAGTTTCCCAATCATCACTTTCCTTGTCTGAATCCTTGCTTTGAGCAACAATGCACAGGAGGAAACAGAATCAGTCTGAATCAAAAGGCCATGCACTAGAATGTTGGTGGTGAGAGAAAGGATGAGGGAGTAGGAGAAGCTATTCCAAAAGAATAATGATTTTGTTGCAGGGTAAGACCAGCATTAAAAGACTTATAATAAGAATACAGGCCCCATTACCCCATTGACACTAAAATGAAACTGTCTAAAATGGTACAATGTTAAATGATGTGTTATGGTATTTGACTGAAGATTCGCAGCCATTTATTTGGTTACTGCTCCTAGCAAGCAGAATTCCATTTAAATAAGAATAAAGCCAACTCACTATTACTCAATATGATCATACCAGATCTTCTATCTCAAATTCACTTTTCTGCCCAACATTCCTTGATTCGCTGAGAGATCAAAACTTTTGATTTCAGTCTTGAAAATACCTAGCCATAGAGTATGCACAACACCTCAAAATAGGCAATTTCAAAGAGTTTGCAACCATGATTAAAGCACAAGTGATGAATTGATAATCCACTTTGGCCTCTTCTGGAGGTCCCCACCATCACAGATGCCAGTCTTCAGCCAATCTGTTTCACTCCACTTCAAATCAAGAAAGAGCTGGATGAGCCTTGACAACAGCCTTCAGCTGTAGTGCTGAAGATCTGATTTCCAGGACTAGCCACAATTCCTAGCTAACCTGTTCCAGTACAATTCCAACACTGGCATCTACTCAACAAAGTAAGAAGTTGCACAGGTATGTGCATTCCACAAAAAAACAGACAAAACACAATTAGGGCAATTATTACCCATCATTTCACTCGCAATCAGTAGCAAGGTGATGGAAAGTTTCAACAGCAGTGTCACCAAACAGGATTTCTCACAATAACCCACTCGGAAATGCTCAGTTTTGGTTCTGCCAGGATCACTTGGCTCCAGACCTCAGTGCAGTCTTCATCCAAAAATGAACAAAGGAGCTGAATTTCAGAGACTAGGTGAGCCATGTAGGCAGCATTTGATCTGGTGTGATAACAAGGAGCCAGAGTAAAATTGAAATGAATGAAAACTGGGGATAATCTCTTCACAGGTTAGAGACATTCCTAGCACAAAGATAGACAATTGTGATTGATGGAGGCAATCATCCAGCCCACAACATCCTTTCTTGAGTTCTTCAGCACCACGTGCATGGTCCATTTTCAGCTACCACGTTAATAATTTTCTGTCCAGTGTCAGGTCGGAATTGGGAATCGTTGTTGATGATTACACAATGTTCAGTTCCATTCTTAATTCCTCAAATGGTCGAGGAGTCTGCGCCAATATGTACATAAACCTAAACAATATTCAGGCTTAGACTGCTAAGTGGCAAGTAATATTGGACCACACAACTGCCTGGTGATTGTCATCTCCATCAAGAAAGAGTCCAACCACTTTGTCTTGAAATTCATTTGACATTAGCATTTTTAAACCCTCACCATTTACATCTTAAGGGTAAACAGTGACCAGAAGCTTGATTAGATTTATACATAAATATCGAACATGATTTTCCCTTTTTAGGACAACATCCTCATTACCAAGAAAACCGGGCCTATTGCACACCACTCAGCTTATTAAGAGCAGACTAGTGAGCTTCAATGAATTTTGTAGTCTATTGCAGCATCAACGCAGGCACCCAAGATCACCAGAAGCCAGTAGCCTGGAGGCACTAAAGTCTGTGTTGCTGCCTATTCCTCATGCGATCAATTGGCAAGAAGGTAAGTATTTTTTCACTTCTTCTTACAGAGTTAGGGCCCTGGAGAAAGGGGGGAGGTGGCTGGGGGGGGGGGGGGGGGGGGGGGGGCGGGGCGGTGCAGGGAGGTGTAGCCAGAGGCAATTGGAGGCTTACCTCCCAAACCTGCCAAACTGGTTGTCTTGGTTTGCAGGTGGGAAACCACTCACTGCCAGGAAGGCAAGTAATTAGGGAGATGGTGAGTTGAGGTACTTAAGTGGCTGTTAATTGGCCTAATTGGCTTAATTGTCAGCTGGTTGAGAAAATCCTCTAAAGCAAATATCTCTCCAAAGCCATTTCATCACATTATTTCTGTTTTTCACTACCTCTCATGCCATCTCCAAGGAAGGGAAAATTCTATCCACTGTGCTACAAGAGCAGGTCAGAGACCAGGCACTCCGCTAAAAATAATTCATCTCCTATTTCCAGAACTCCTATGTCATAATTTAGGAGTGTGATGGAATACTCCCCATTTGTCTGGATGAATACTCAAAAGTCAAAACATCATCCAGGCCAAGGCAGCCTGGCTTTCTGGCACCGTTTTAAACATTCCCTCCTTCAATCACCAGAATCCCTTTGCATCAGTGTGTTGTATATACAACATTCAACATTGCAACATATGAAGGGTACTTTGACAGCTTCTTCCAAGCCCTGAGTCTATCACCTTGTTTAGCACATTTATCACAAAAAAGCAGGGGATCCCAAAGTAGGGGTCAGGGCCTCAGGTAGGTTCTTAAGCTGAAATTTTGATCTTGTGTGCTCCTGAGGCAGCAATGGCTGCTTTGGCACTCTGATTGAGTTACAACAGCTGTATATCTGCTCTAACAGGCCTCTGATTCTCAAACTGTCAAACCCAACTCTCCAAGTTGTCACTGAAGGGTTATGACAATCTACAAACCTCGAAATGGGGTCACAGTCAGACAAAGTTTGGGAAGCACTGTCAATAAGTGTTCCAAGCTGTCTTGATCATCTAGAAAGAAAAGAACTGCAGGCCCATGAGAAACTACCACCTGCATGTTCCCATTTTAGTCACATCCTGACCTAGAAATATTTCACCATTCTGTCACTACATCAAACTCCTGGAACTGCCTCCCTGATAGCACGGTGAGTAGTGGTTCACCACCACATTTTCAAGGATAGTTAGAAATGAGCAATTCATCTCAACAAATGTCCAAATTATTTGATAGGTCAATATTATTAAACAGACAAGTTAGCTGGTCTCATCTGAGAATAGAGAGAGAAATCTGCTGGGAGTTAAATTATTCCAGAAAATAAAAGTCATCACAAGTCATAAGGATATATTTGACTTCCCACGATCAAAGCTGTAGTTGGTTAAACTTTAAAACATCTTTACAAGATACAAAAGAGATTACCAACTGTGTACAAGGCCTCCAACACAATCACAAACAGAGATTCAAACTGGAACCGTGGCTCACAGTGTGTTTAATGTAGTATTTTCTCAGTTTGTTCTACATGTTGCCTGCTGCCACTCTTCTGACATTATGGCATTATTGACTTTCCACCTCCAACCTCTTTGATAATACTGATTTCACCTTTTTAATGGAAGAAACACAAAATATAAGAAGGATATCACTCCAAAAAAAACAAAAGGCCTTAAGTTTTTCAATATCATCCTCATTAGAGTATTTTGACTATTTTCTAACAAAAGTTTTCATAATGCAATTAAACTATGTTTTTGACAGACAAATCTTCTGAGGCAATTCAATAAATTGATTGAAAGTAAAGGTTAAAGGTGATTGGTAAACCTCAACTTGTGAATTGAATAAATAATATTATTGTGAGGATAGGATAAGAATGACTATAAGAAACAGTATAGCAATTGTTTACACAATGTCATAAACAGCACCAAAGTTATTGCCAGTACATCCATTTCTTAACATTTATAAGACACTATACTATAATTCATATGTGGTATAAATGCTAAATTATTGCATTGGTATCTCCTTATTACATTAAATAATCCTAAAATAATCTGAAGATGGATTCTAAATCATTACTTTATTCACAACATGACAACACTGCTGATTCACCACTTCTCAGCCCCCACAATGTTGTTGTGATATACTTACACCTATAAATAAGTCAATTTGTGCTTTAGATCTTGGTTTCTGTTGTTTGTATGGGACCCATACAAATGTCACATTGAGAAACCTGCTGAACATCCCTGTAAATATTACCCCATTCCCAGTGAGCCTCTATTATAGCATCTAAAAGATATGCCTACATTTTCCTGATTTGTCAGTAGAATGGCAGAGTATGTCATCCATTTTCCCAAAGGTATCCTATTAAAGTCATAGTCAATTTTCCTTGGGAGTACTTAATTTAATACTCGGAACAAACTTCCAGCAACCAATCTCCACCACTGTGACAGAGGAAGCTGGAAGGGCTGCAGCAGTTCAGAAGGTTGCAACAATTAAAATAATCTGAAGCACAGTAGATCACTGCAAGAGAATGAAAGAGAGATCTGGATAGAAAAGATTGCTGATGTCATCTCCTCAACCACCACTTTCCTGAAATGTTTGTCTGAAAAATGAAGATGCTACTATACTTCCTGCATCTGATTAAGGGAATTCTGCAGATGTCTGGTTGTCTCAGACAAATTCAGCAATTCCTTCAGAAATGTATCAGAGAGCCTGTGGGAGAAGTAGAAATTTGGGGAAAGGGTAGCTATTCAATCTGATTAGTAACAGAATAGAATATGGACATAAATTAGTTTTCAATAAATGCCTTTAAGTATTCTGATTACTTGGAAGGCTCCTATTATTGCACAATAATATATTTTAATTTTTCAAGAATCACATATTTTTATTTCCTTTACTTTGGACTGTTAGCTAGAAATGGAATATACTGCTTTCAACCAAGTGGACTGTGAGGTGGCTACAGTTATTAAAATCACATTAAGTAGAGCACACTCAGCATTATATACAATGATGCGTTTTCCTTGACCAGTGAGAGCAAACCCAGCCAGAACACAGCTTGATAATAATGTTCTGATTGGTTCCGGACCAGTGGCCAGCTTGTGTGGGGCCAATGCAGCAGAAGTGACAGCATCAAAGCCTGCAAAATGAAAGAATCAAAAATGTCTTTGTGTGTGTGTGTCTCTCTCTCTCTATCATATGTGGTGGTCCCAGTCATAGCTAACTGACTTCTGCTTACCTTCCTCTACAAATTCCCTTGTTGTAATGAAAAAGAGAAAATCAACATTAGAGAGTCTGAAAAGGACAAATTCTCATCCAGGAAGAGAAAGATGACATCTGTGTGCAACAACCTTATTTCATCCATGAAGAAATGGAAGGAATTGGAAGAAACCAAAAGAAAACAACTAATCAACTCTTAGCATCCAGATTAATGCTATCAAACTGTATTTCCCTATTTTCATTTCCTTTTTCCACCCTTAATGATCATATCTTGTCTATCTATGTGTGCTTGTCTATATGAGAGAGAGAAAAAGTAAGAAACAGTAGAGTTTAAGATATAGAGATTTAAGTTAATAATTAATTTATACCATTGATTAAAGGCAATATTTTGGTAATAAACAGTTGTTTTCTTGTTAGGTATAGAGATCTAGTGGTTATTTTCTTTCAACCTAAGTTCATCAGTCAGATGATTTGGGGATTCTCGATTAATTGACGAAAGGTTTTCTGTGGAGTCCACAACTCACACAATGAAAGATGAATGCATGATGTGTGGAACCTAATGGTAGTGGCAAACCAGGATATCAATACAATCAAGATATGATAGAGAAGGTCTAGAGTGGTAGCAATGACTGCTTCCTTCTCTGAGAAGCATACTGGTTCAGATTTTTAAAAGCTTAATTGGAACCATTTAACTGGCTCTCTTTGTAAACTATTAGCCTAAAACAGCAAATGACCAGCACAAGTAGGTTGGATGAATTGAACACACAACACCACTCTCTATGACCATGACAGTGCACTGGCATCAATGTAGCTCATTCCAAATGCAGCTAATTGGGCTGATGGGCATTAACATAGAAGCAACATGGCAGCAAAAGAAGAGACTGAGGTTGTCCATTAGACTGGCATAATGTCATTTAAATTACAGTGGAACAGATTACAAGACAGCTGACAGCATATTTTATAACATTTTTCGCTGCATGATAGTGCTTCCTGCATTAGGAATTCATTGTAATGTATGTGAACAATGGATAATGTAACTTTAAAGGACAAATCTCTATGATGAATTACTGCAATAAAACACATCCACAATACAATACAACATAGAATAGTGATCTTTGACTGTCTTTAAACATCTTACATTTGGCTTTCAAAATGTTAGTGCAGACTTTTTGTTTTCTTCACAAACTCTCAAAACTGACATCCTTATAATGGGCTTCAGAAATGCTGCACCCAGTTGACAGGAATTGTGTATGTGAGAAGAAATCTTATTTTCATTCTCTATCTAAAATGGAGATCCCAACATCAGCAGGAATGGTTGTCCATTTTGAACAGGAGGCTCACAAAAAAGGTCATAAGAAAATGGCACAGACACAAATATGGAGGAAAGTCAGATTTCTTCCCAAATGAATTGTGGCCATTTGTGCAACAAAGCATACCTCTGAACCTAGAGGGAAATCTGAGCTGAAGATTTGGATGTTTATTTTTCATGGCTGACTTTTATTGCACTTTTGTATTGATTCATTTTTGTTTTCTGCTTTTCCAATTAAATTTTTCAATATTTTGAATTAGACTGCTGCACTGGAGTGACTGCTTCCTACAAGAACGGTATGGAATTACCTGAGCAATCAGTAAGTATAAATCTCATTTCATGGGACAACACTAAGTATTTCCAGATTTTATGTAACTCCGTCATATTCCCTTGGCAACACCAACCCTCTCCCTGAACTGCATGATAAAGTGAAAGTGGAAAGAATCCAGAAACTGGTATCCATTTTGAAAACAACAGATGAGACTTTAGTCTCATGGGCAGCCCAAAGAGATTGGATTTGTTATTTAAGATTCTCCTGTAAACCATACAGTTATCAGATTACATCCTATGAAATAATCACATTGCAGTCATTTTTATGCATTCTTATTCACTCTTGATTGTTGTGGATTAAAAACGAAAGGCCTTAGTAACATTCCTATGAACATTGATTGGGCCGTAATATTGTCTCCACATTGAGAATATCCTCCAGTATGCTGTGTGGCACTATAAATAAATGTAGCAACTCAACTCTGGGCATCCATGAGGTAAGGTGGGTCATCAACAGCAGCAGAATTGTACTCCAGCACAATCTCTACCCTCATGTCCTGGTTATCCCCCACTCAAGCATTACCATCAAGCCAGGGGATCAAACCTTGTTCAATGGAAAGTGCAGGACAGCATACCAGGAGAAGCACCAGGCATGCGTAAAACTGATGAAGCTGCAAAACAGGACTATTTGCATGCCAAACAGCATAAGCAACAAGTGATAGAGCCAAGCAATCCCACAGCCAGCAGATCAAAGCTAAGTTCTGTAGTTCTACCAATCATGAATGGTGGTGGACAATTAAACAACTCACTGGAGGAGGAAACTCCACAAACATCCCCATCCTCAATAATGGAAGAGCCCAGCACACCAGTGCAGAAGATAAGGTGGATACATTTGCAGCAGTCTTGAGTCACAAGTGCCAAGTGGATGATCCATC
This sequence comes from Chiloscyllium punctatum, assembly GCF_047496795.1. Classification (NCBI taxonomy): domain Eukaryota; kingdom Metazoa; phylum Chordata; class Chondrichthyes; order Orectolobiformes; family Hemiscylliidae; genus Chiloscyllium; species Chiloscyllium punctatum. The sequence continues at coordinate 42,373,282 of NC_092760.1, read as the reverse complement.
TCAGCCTCTCTCAGTGGCTCCCAGCAAAACAAATGCCAGTCTTCAGCCAATTTGATTCACTCCATTTTATATCAAGAAATGGTTGGAGGCACTGGATACTGCAAAGACTATGAGTCCTGACAACATTTTAGTAATTGTACTGAAGACTTGTACACTAGAACTTGCCAGTCCCTAGCCAAACTGTTCCAGTGCATAAAATCATACATCAAGGAAACAGACCCTTCATTCCAACCAGTCCATGCTGAACATAATCCCAAACTAAACAGGATCCACCTCTCTGCTGCTGGTCCATACCTTTCCTTTTCATTTATTTATCCAAATGTCTTATAAACATTGTAATTGTGCCCACATCCACCACCTCCCTCAGGAAGTTCATTCATTCACCGAATACCCTCTATGTAAAATAATATCATTTCCCAACAATGTGAAAAATTGCCCAGTTGTGTCCTGTACACAGAAAAACAGGACAAATCGAACCCAGGCATTTAGAGCTAATTATCAGTCTACTCTCAATCATCAGTAAAGTAATGGAAGATGTCATCACTAGTGCTATCAAGCAACATCTCCTCTGCAATAACCTGCTCAGTGACACCCCTAGTTTTTGTTCTGCCAGGGCCACTCAGCTCCTGACCTCATTAAGACCTTGGCTCATACATATGCAACAGAGCTGAATTCCAGAGGTGAGGCAAGAGTGATAGCCATATTCAACCAATTGTGGCATTAAGGTACCATACCAAAATGAGAATCAATGGATATCGGGGCAAACTTTTCACTGGTTAGAGTCATACCTGGCACACAGGAAGATGGTTGTGGTTCTTGGAGGTCAGTCATCTCAGCTGTAGGACATCTCTGCAGGAGTTCCTCAGCTTAGTGTCCAAGGCCCAACCATCTTCAGCTGTTTTATCCATTACCTGCCCTCCATCATTAGGTCGGAAGTGGGGATGTTTGCCAATTATTGCACATATTCAGTACCATTTACAACTCCTTTGTTACTGAGGCAGTCCATTTTCAAATGCAACAAGATTTGGACAATATCCAGGCTTGGGCTTACAAGTGGCAAGTAACATTTGCTCCACACAAATGACCTTCTCCATTAAGAGACAATTTATCTACTGCCCTTGATATTCAATGGTGTTATCATCACTGAATCCTCTACTAGCAACATCTTTGGGTTTACCATTGACCAGGAATTTGACTGGACTTGCCACATAAACACAGTGGCCATAACAGCAGGTCAGAGGCTAGGTTTACTGTGGCAAGTAACTCATATCCTGCTCCCCAAAGCCTGTCCACCATCTACAAGGCACGAGGCAAGAGTGTGATGGAAGTGGGGAGACCCTAAAAGAACTGGGCAGTCACTATTTTGGTTGTTGCTGACACAACATTACCTTTATCACTGGCACTGATTTCATAGGACTGCCTTAACTCATGGCAGAACCTAATAAGAATGAATCTGTTGAGATTATACATAATAGCAAAAAATGTTTCAATGGACTGAGAAGAAATAGTGGCAAGCCAGCTAAGGAACATTCAACTAAATTCGACAAGATCAAAGGAGTGACTGTGCTACTATTAATCAGTATTGTGTTGCTGGACGGCCAGATCAAAGTCCAGCAGGTTGGCCAAGAACACATATTTTAGCATTTCACAATCACTGATTATTCACTTGTGTGTGACAAAAGATTAGCTATTCCTTTGTTTTGGGAAGACGTATGATTAAGAATAAGTTGGATACAGTTAAGCATTAGCAGTCAGTGGTATGTTCGTCACAGGTCTTAAAAGATATTTAAAATGTCATTGTGAAATCTGTGATTATCAAGGATTGGCAGGTCTGGAAAATACATCTGCGTCACTGCAGACAGATTATAAGGTAAAACTCAGCAATGTTCACCAAAAGAAACTAATACTGAGAACAAGAATCAGCAGTACAACAGACTTGATTTCATTCAGTAGTTTTTAAATTGGTGTTGTTGAGACAGCAAAACATTTGATTAACAACTTGATACTGCAGAATTGTCAATGCCAGCAATAAAGATAGTAATGAGTCAGCAACCAGTTTTCACTAACATGACTGAGAGTGTGAGAAAATCTATTTCACTCATCAACAACTGCAGAAGATAATAAAGATGTCCAGTTTGAATAGCAAATCAAGGAAATTAAGCTGCATATGACTCCCTGGAGCCAGACCAAAGTCCACAGATTCAAGACATGGTTAAGAAGAAGAAACTGGTGGTCTAAGCAAATAGAGTACTGCAAAAACAAAAGTCTATCACTTCCAAATCAGGAAGCAGTTACCTGATCCAGAATCCAGGATGCTCTCAGTAAGAAACTACTTTTCTCAGCATTACAGTTACTTTGCAGGAAGGAAATTCAGAGCACTAATGATCTACCAGATAATGAGCCAACAGCAACATCTTCCACACAAGATATTTGAGAATTCATAGATGCTGCAGCAAAGAAGTGAAATTACTTGGCATAATGTTTTCAAACTTAAAAGAGGTCTGAAAATAAGCTTTAGCAAATCTATTTCAGAATCGAAACAACACTAAATAACTTTTGATCTAAGGCTGTCACTGGCATGTCACAAATATTGTCTTGTGCCATGATTTAAAGCATGTCGTCCATGTAAACATCCAAAACAATTAAAAATCTTGCTAAGCACTAACCCTAACCTTATCGCAGAGGATAGCCACTGTCAATAGTCCTCAAACAAAAGACACACTACTCTTCCAAGTATGAAGAGAGTGTGATCTGAGAAATGTGTGAAACATCCAGACCATCTGAATTTGTAAAGTCAAAGACATGGAGGGGGAGGGGTAGCAGTAACTGTCATATTGTTATATACATGATTGTATAACCGGTTCACCACAAGGTAAAAGCTTTGAGGGAAATGTAGTATAAGACTCATGTTAAATGTTCATGTTCATGGATTAGTGGTGCTGGAAGAGCACAGCAATTCAGGCAGCATCTAAGTAGCTTTGAAATCGACGTTTCGGAAGGGCTTTTGCCCAAAACGTCGATTTCGAAGCTACTTGGATGCTGCCTGAATTGCTGTGCTCTTCCAGCACCACTAATCCAGAATCTGGTTTCGAGCATCTGCAGTCATTGTTTTTACCATGTTCATCTTCATGTTAGGTTGGCTCCATCTGGTGGAAGCAAGGTGTTCTATCTTGTTTTCAGAGGATGTAGATATATCTGTACTAGTTCCCCAAGGTCCTGATAATTGTGTTTGATCAAATGTAGTTGCACTTATCACTACCATGCAATAAACCTTCATGATATCTAAGAACAGGGCTTTTCTGTGAATACTCTAAGATGGCATATCCTCTACCATTAATTATAATATAGACCCAAACAAAGCAAAGAAAAGGAGGACTGGTGGCAATGAATAACATCAAACAACTCTTTCCAGTACTGAATACCAATAGAGATAGCAAATATCATTAAGTACCAAGGTAGTTCTCTGGGAAGATATCACAATTACTTGATATAGTGTTTATAAACGTAAAAGAGGAATATTTGTGACAGGAAAATGAGCTTTACCAAATTTATTTCAGATTCATAAATGGCACTAACGAGCCAGGCATTTGTTACAAGTCTGCCACTGGCATACAACAGACAATGCAACTTGATGTGATTTAAACATACTTTTTCTGCAAACAAACAATATAATTTAAATGTTTGCTAAATAATTTAAAATCAGCTTGAATCTTGTGCCAAACTAAGGGTCATTAGAGCCATCAATTATAAGATTTTCCTTTCAGGAGCCCATTATTGGCATCAAACACTATTATTCAGCTGAAGCAAAGTTAGATGCAGCATTGAGTTCATTTTAATCTGTTCCAACAATGTACTTCAGCGGCAACCTCAAAAAGAGTTGTTCCTACTTACCAGTTTGGCATTTTTCCATTTCCCACAGCTATATCTTGTGGTTTCTACCTGTCAAGCTATAAATGGAATATAATTAGCTGTATTACCAGAGGTGATGTGAGAGTTCAAAGCTGTTATGAATTCAAATGCTGGCAGTATTCATCAGGTCAGGAAGCAACAGAAGAGAGAAACAAACTTAATGTTTCAAGTCCATGAAGTTGCATCAGAACCTAACCCTAACCCTAATTCTAACTCATCAGAAAAAAAATCACAACAGTAATAATTTCTCTAATATTTCCACTTCAAATAATAGGGTCATTGATCTGAAATGTTATCTCCATAGCTTTTGCTTGATCCACTAAGTATTTCTGGAAATTTCTGCTTTATTTTAGACTTTAAGTATATGCAGTGTTCCATTTTGCAACTGGGAATTAGATTGGAATTTCCTCAAATCTTTGTAACGTACCACCATGTACAACAAGATAGTAGTAAACTCTGAGGCAACAGTGGCTACCATGAACCCTCTTACCGAATAATGGCAGCTATCCTCACACTCTAACAGGTTCTTAAGTCCTCAAACCCTGCTAACTGAGTTTTCACTGATGTGTTGTGAAAATTTTCAAGTTACTAAATGAGGTCAGAGTAGGGAAAAAGAATTTGGAAAGTAGATAAGAGGTATCTCTTACTTAGAATATTGATGTATATTTATGTTCCTTAAAGAATTGAAGTTTTGACCCTGGAAATGTTCAGTGAATGTGCTACTAATGTTGCTAATGATGCAAAGTTAATAATAACTGGTTGTTGATTTTAGGCAGAGATAAGGGAGGCTGTGGCAAGCATTGCCACTGAATCTAAAGAGGACATCCCGATATCTGATGTCTTGCCGGATGAAATCAACAGACAGATCTCACCACCTCGTCACCTCTCCATGGAGCAGAGTTCTCCGCTCAGAGGCAGTACTAGTCCCTCGGTAATTTCTGTCACTATGACCTATACCACATTTGGCCATTTGTGCATTCACATCCTTATGATTTAATTTATCAATATAATAATTTAATAGTTAAACAGCATGTGTATTCAAATGTGCGCCTAATGACAGAAAAACAGGTGAGAGCCATATTGTGATGACAACATAAGGAATCAGCAGAGAATATAAGCAGGTTGAGTGAGTGGGCAAAAACCTGGCCATTGGAGTTTGATTATAGTGAAATGTGAAGTCATGCACTTTGGTAGGAAGAATCAAAAGGCAAACTGTTATCTAAATGTAGAGAAATTCCAAAACAACAAGTGCAAGGCAGAGTGATCTTATGCATGGGCATTCTTATGCATGAAACACAAAAGGTTTGCATAGCAAGTAATCAGTAAGGTAATGGAATTTTGGCCTTTATTGCTAGTGGCTCGGAGTTTAAAAATAGGGGAAAAAAATAAGGACTGCAGATGCTGGAGATCAGAGTTGAAGAGTGTGGTACTGGAAAAGTGCAGCCTGTCAGGCAGCATCTAAGGAGCAGGAGAGTCGACTTTTCGAGCATAAGCTCTTCATCACTATCAATAGTTACCATTCAATTCTGCTAGTCCAAATGCCTGATACATGTTTCAGACTCTGTGCAACTAATTTCTGAAATCTTATCTCTACATCTCACATAAAAAATGTTATAGTGGGCAAAGTGACAGATTATGTATTGGGAACTAATAAATAATTGAATTATACTTATTAATAAATGTGTCCATATTATTAGAAATGAATTTTATGGAATTTCTTAAATGATAATACATGTCAGCATTTCAAGAAAACTCTTGAAGGTAACAAGGTTGATGTCTGGGTGGTGTGATGCATGACAAATCTTGCTTCGTTGTTTTATCCTGAAAGATTATTCATTTCTTTCTCGCCTTCTTCATCCAGTAGTTGAAGCCTATGGCAATGACTGCAATTTGCTAACGATATCATGGCTTATGTCAATTAAAACTACACTTATTGCAGAAGAAGACAAATCATACATATAGTTTGCTGGCAAGTTGTCTCTGTGCTGTTAAAGTCAAATTTCCTGCAGCCAGATTTGAATCAAAGAAAGAAAGCATGGCCTACCCTCATTGAATAGTCAGGCAATGTAGAGTGTGCAATTCCTACTGACATTAACATAGGGTGCCAGCTGACTTTTCAATGTTAATACATTTAGTATTTGGATAGATTTAAGTCCAATTATTGGGAATGCCCTGCACAAGAATTTTTGGCAATGGGTGAAGGTTGGGGATACGTGCAGTGAAATTTTGTTGAAAGACCTAACTCCTCTAAACATGTGATCACACACCATAAATAAATAATTAGGCAGCACTCACATAGATAAAGTAGTGAGATTGATTAACAAATAATCACAAGCAACAATTACCCTTAATATATCTCTATATTTACTTCATTTCAGCAACCCTTAAGACCATTAACTGCTGTTCTTCAACCTTTCCATCCGCCTGTATGCGATTTCCCTATTTCTAGCCACAACCTATGCCAGGTAAGTGATTGGACATGGACCGTAAGCATTTGTGTCTGGGTAACTATTTCTGTTGAACTGCAAATGTTTGGAAAGCAACCCATCAGGTAGACAAAATAGATTTGGCACTCTGACCTTCATTACGGGTGGTCTATAACTTGTTTCATTTCAGAATGTTTGATGTTTTCACTCAAAACAGCATTTTGCCTTGTGCTTACATGATTTAGATTGGATTCAGTCATGAAATAGATTTCCTGCCTATCCCAGTCAATCAGTTAGAAAGTAAATTCCCTGCCTGGTGTGTTATCAAACCCCATGAACTAGAATGCCCCAAATTCATGGAATGCGCTAATACAATTGATTGTGCACGTGACACATGGCCACTGCTTTGGTATCTTTAAGGAGGAAAAATTAATTTGAGTTATGTGCCTGATTGTTCTACCTACTGAGACTCAGACGAGACAGGATGTTGATGTAGGAAGACTGGATCAATTTTAATGCCTTTCATAATCATAAACTGAATTATAAATTCATTTGCTCATTTTAATGGGTCCTATACTAAATAACCACATTTTTGTAGTCTTTAAATGCCCGTTAGTCCCATTGTTTTCTCTGCATACAAAGTGTAGGAATCTATTCGTGTTAGTAGTGTCTGAGAAGAGTAACTGTCCCACAAGAACTTCAATGACACCAGAGAGCAGGTCCCATGCCGAATGATGTTAGATCTCAACATAACATTTATGTGTAATCATTACTTTCTACCTGTCATTCTGTATTTGCAATTTTAGTCAGGACTTTCCTATGAAATAGTTAGTTGAAATAAATTTACTTCAACTCTTTCTATTAAAGAAGAACACTAAGAAAACAGGCCAACTTGCAGTTGGCAAACATACATTTAAGTTTGAAAATTCTTCACACAATAAATGATCAAGAAGAAGGATAGGCTCTTGATGGCATAGTGATGAGGGATGTAAGTTGCTTTTTTGTGGAATGAGTCCAAGATGAGTTCGAATTTGTATTTACATTTAAATGACATTAAAGATTCAACTAATTTGGATATCTTGAAACTTTGTGATCATTTATTTTCCACTTATTGTATAGGTTTTGTATCAGCTGAAAGGTAATACACAGATGTTGGTCATAAATGGTACAAATCCTGGGCAACTGAAAGCAGTCCATGTAGTTCCTTCTGGTCAGCTGCTGGACAACAAATCCCAGTGCATCCAGTTCAGTTCTTTGGCTGGTTCAATGGAAAATACTGCAATCCATCCAGGTGAAGGTACAGTACATAATAAATAGAAATGACCTGAGTGCAGAGGAAGTTACCCTGTGCTGAGAAAAGTAATGTCAGTCAAACAAAAGGATCATTGTGTGTGCCTTTGGGAGTGTGAAACTCTTAACCTCACTAATTTGATTGCTAGTCATGATATTTGCCATTACGTGTACAACATTCTTTTCTGAACAATTGTTAGGCTGGATTTACCATTCAGTCATGGAGCAACCATACTGACTCATGATCTTAATAAAAGCTACCATCAAAGATCTCATAACCCCTGTGGTGTGTTTTCCTCCCTTTCATGAAAACAGTTTGAATCTGGCACCAAAGAAAAAGGAATGTCTTGACTAAAAACAGCAACATTGTCAATTAAACAGGTCAGCAGATAGACACAATTGAAACATTTATGTAAAAAGAAACCAGAATTTTAAAAACACTTCATATCCTTCACTTTTTGTGAAAAATGAGAAAACTATTGAACTTAAGCTGAAGCCAAATGACATAAACTGTAAGCTACACAATGTAAACAAACTCAATTAAAATGTAACCAAAATGCAGAAATTTTACATTTTACATATAAAAATGTGGAATAAAAGTCTAATGATGACCATGAATCCATTGTCAATTGTCCGAAAAACCCATCTGGTTCACTAATGTTCTTCAGGGAAGGAAACTGCCATCCTTGCCTGTGCTGGTTTACATGTGATTCCAGATGCACAGCAATGTGATTGACTCCTAACTGCCCTCTGGGCAATTAAGGATGAACAATAAATGCTGCTGATCCAATGATGCCCTCATCCCATGAATGAATAATAAAATATAAAATTAGCTTTTCAGAACCAGTAATGGAATGTTCTGATAGATCATTCAGCCACTTCAAAACTTGGACACAATTATTGGAGATCTTATTTAGCATATGCTGGTGACAGATTAAGTAAAATGTCCACCAAGATCGCTCCCTGAAACACAATTGGCATGTTGATAGTCTAGCACTAATAGGATGCTGTCATCAAGCCAACAGAATGTTTTGCTTACCACACAGATGAGTAGTGGGATATATGAATTCCAATACCCGTGTGATATTAACTTTGTAGACTAACATCCCATAAGACCATAAGACATAGGAGTGGAAGTAAGGCCATTCGACCCATCAAATCCACTCCGCCATTCAATCATGGCTGATGGGCATTTCAACTCCACTTACCCGCATTCTCCCCGTAGCCCTTAATTCCTTGTGACATCAAGAATTTATCAATCTCTGCCTTGAAGACATTTAGCATCCCAGCCTCCACTGCACTCCGCGGCAATGAATTCCACAGGCCCACCACTCTCTGGCTGAAGAAATGTCTCCGCATTTCTGTTCTGAATTTACTCCCTCTAATTCTAAGGCTGTGTCCACAGGTCCTAGTCTCCTCGCCCAATGGAAACAATTTCCTAGCGTCCACCCTCTCCAAGCCATGTATTATCTTGTAAGTTTCTATTAGATCTCCCCTTAATCTTCTAAACTCCAATGAATACAATCCCAGGATCCTCAGCCGTTCCTCATATGTTAGACCTACCATTCCAGGGATCATCCGTGTGAATCTCTGCTGGACACGCTCCAGTGCCAGTATGTCCTTCCTGACTTGCGGGGACCAAAACTGGACACAGTACTCCAAATGTGGCCTAACCAGAGCTTTATAAAGTCTCAGTAGCACAACGGTGCTTTTATATTCCAACCCTCTTGAGATAAATGACAACATCGCATTTGCTTTCTTAATCACAGACTCAACCTGCATGTTTACCTTTAGAGAATCCTCAACTAGCACTCCCAGATCCCTTTGTACTTTGACTTTACGAATTTTCTCACCATTTAGAAAGTAGTCCATGCTTGTATTCTTTTTTCCAAAGTGCAAGACATCGCATTTGCTCACATTGAATTCCATCAGCCATTTCCTGGACCACTCTCCCAAACTGTCTAGATCCTTCTGCAGCCTCCCCACTTCCTCAGTACTACCTGCCTGTCCACCTAACTTTGTATCATCGGCAAACTTCGCTAGACTGCCCCCAGCCCCTTCATCTAGATCATTAATATATAATGTGAACAGCTGTGGCCCCAACACTGAACCCTGCAGGACACCACTTGTCACCGGCTGCCATTCCGAAAAAGAACCTCTTATCCCAACTCTCTGTCTTCTGTCAGACAGGCAATCCTCAATCCATACCAGTAGCTTACCAGTAACACCATGGGCCCTCACCTTGCTCAGCAGCCTCCCGTGTGGCACCTTATCAAGGGCCTTTTGGAAGTCTAGGTAGACGACATCCACTGGGTTTCCCTGGTCTAACCTACTTGTCACCTGTTCAAAGAATTCCAACAGGTTTGTCAGGCACGACCTCCCCTTATTAAATCCATGTTGACTTGTTCTAATCCGACCCTGCTCTTCCAAGAATTTAGAAACCTCATCCTTAATGATGGATTCTAGAATTTTACCAACAACCGAGGTTAGGCTAATTGGTCTATAATTTTCCATCTTTTGTCTTGATCCTTTCTTGAACAAGGGGGTTACAACAGCGATCTTCCAATCATCCGGGACTTTCCCTGACTCCAGTGACTTTTGAAAGATCTCAACCAACGCCTCCGCTATTTCCTCAGCCACCTCCCTCAGAACTCTAGGATGTAGCCCATCGGGGCCAGGAGATTTATCAATTTTAAGACCTTTTAGCTTTTCTAGCACTTTCTCTTTTGTAATGGCAACCATACTCAACTCAGTCCCCTGACTCCCTTTAATTGTTGGGATATTACTCATGTCTTACACTGTGAAGACTAACGCAAAGTACTTATTAAGTTCTCCTGCTATTTCCTTATCTCCCATCACTAGGCTTCCAGCATCAGTTTGAAGTGGCCCAATGTCTACTTTTGCCTGTCATTTGTTTCTTATATATTGAAATAAACTTTTACTATCATTTCTAATATTACTGGCTAGCCTACCTTCATATTTGATCCTCTCCTTCCTTATGGCAGGTTGACCTTTCACACAATACATCCCATTAACTATTCACAGCAGACAGCATGATGTGTGGGCTGACAAGCCTCAGAAAAGTATATCTACCACTTGAGTGATTCTGCTATCGGAACTCATTTATAAAATATTCTTGGCTGTGCTAACAATTATACCAGAAGCCAACTTAAAGTCATTAGCCATACTTGCAGTGTGGTGCATTTGTGGGTTTAAAAGCTCCATGCATAAATACAATGGACCCTGTTTTATGTTGGTAAAGGAATTTGTACAGACATTGCATCATTTTCAAAAGATAGCCAAACTCTGCTGCATCCCCATAGAGGCTAAGCAGTGACCTTATAGAGGTTTATAAAATCATGCATAGGGGAAATAGACAAAGTCTTTTCCTTGGGGTAGAGGAGTCCAGAACCAGAGGACATAGGTTTAGGTGAGAGGGGAAATATTTAAAAGGGACCTAAGGGGCAATTATTTCATATAGACGGTGGTGCGTGTATGAAATGAGCTGCCAGAGAAAGTAGTGGAGGATGGTCCAATTACAACATTTAAAAGACGCCTGGATGGGTACATAATTAGGAAAGATTTAGAGGGATATGGACCAAGTGCTGGCAAATGGGACTAAATTAATTTAGGATATGTGGTTGGCATGGATGAGTTTGAGCTTAGAATCTATTTCTGTGCTGTACATCTCTATGACTCTAAATAGCTGACCAATCAGAATCTCCTTGCCTGGTCTGAGAATTGAGTTTGACAGTTAACTGTCTTGCAGCATCTCTGTGTCAGTTATGGCCTAACGAATCAACATCGTTTCTCGTTCTATATAAAAAAAGTCTCTTTTTTTTAAAGTTTATTTCGTGTATCTTGATTCTGATGGATGCAAGATGAAAAACTTCAAACTCTTAGCAATGTTTAAGTCTTAATTCTCACATTTCATTTCAATGTTTTTACAGGTCACTTGTCATTGATTATCTTAGCACTTACATCACAAATGTTTATGAATGGACAAAACTATGCCAGCTTTGCAGATATTCCTTTCATCTTTTCAATAATTCTTTGAAGTACTATTATTGCAGTGGCTGAACATCTCCCCATCTATTCCCTTATCCCTCAAGGTTGTTACTCAACCTTGCAAAGGTCATTACCTTCTACAACATACATGCTTAGATAGGTTCCCATGACAATGGAAATATATTGTACCATTTTTACAGTCTCAGCTACTTTGCCCATCATGCTTGAAAAATTGGTCATTGCTACATTTGTGCATTAATATGCATTTAAGTATCAATCTTAATCAATTCTCTCAACCAGGTCCTGCCTGATGGCACTGGACAGAACTCTGAGCCAGGAGGTGACCTACCAGGATACACTTTCCAAAGGATATAGTGAGAATCCCTGGGCTCTGCAGCTGTCTCACATCCCTATGCTCTTAACTTGCACTTCACACTGTTCAACCTGTACTCTACTGATAGGTTGGAGCCTGGGTTTTATTGCCTACAACTGAGTCCCTTTAAGCATAACACCCTGCTCTTGCTTGTTTGATCTTAGCATTGCCAAGCCACTGAGTCAGCTGTCCCTATGTTCAGCCATAGGCTTCAGGAGGCAGCTACAAAATGATTACAGTTGTACGATTATTCACAAATGATCTGCATCCAAAGATGGAGTAAACACTAAGTGCACAGTTCCTCAAATCCTGCAACAAAATGATGTTCTCAATGTATTTTAAAAAAATTATCCAATACTTCTGCCACAGTTTGGAGCAATCAAAGGAGATCTATCAATGTCTTTGTGGTGTCTCAGTAGGTGCTCCGGCAGAGGTCGTATTTCATGGTTGAACATTGTGACATCATCCCGGAGGTCACCCCGATGGCCATAGAGCTTAGGTGGCAGATGTTGATAAGTTGCTTGAATCCAATCTGTACCCAGATTTCAAGGCTAAAGCAGATTAGTTTGGGTATCTCACAGATTTTATTCGTGTAACTTAAAAACTTTGATGGCTCTTACACAGTATTCTCCCCCAAAATGATAAGTTCTGTGTTGGTTTATTGCTGGCATCAATTACTTCCATGATACATTGGCCTCTGCCTTAATTTTGTTAAATTCCCAGGTTATCTCAAGGTCATATTGTACTCTATGAGAACATATTACCTCAACTTGACGGGTGCTGCACCCTTCAACATCAGTACACCCAAAATGGTTAATACTATGAAAATGCAGTTCTTAGCAATATTGTCTTGGGTGGCATGGTGACTCAGTGGTTAGCAATGCTGCCTCACAGCACCAGGGACCCAGGTTCGATTCTGGCCTTGAGCAACTGTCTGTGTGGAGTTTGCACATTCTCCCCGTGTCTATGTGGGTTTCCTCTGGATGCTCTGGTTTCCTCCCACAGTCCAAATTTGTGCCAGTCAGGTGAATTGGCCATTCTAAATTGCCCATAGTGTTAGGTGTATTAGTCAGAGGGAATTGGGTCTAGGTGGGTTACTCTTCAGAAGGTCAATGTGGACTTGTTGGGTCAAAGGGCCTGTTCCCACATTGTAGTGAATCTGATCTAATCAGTCCTCCAAGTTACTTCTCACTAAACTATCTTCTTCTGAGACTGCATGTGGTAGTATGTCATTGTACATAACATAGTCAGATCTTTTATCTTCAACTTGGTGCACAGTATGAGGCTGGGTGCCTGGTGTTATGGTAGTACCAATCCCATCAAAAACTAGGAAGCAATTTTACAATTTGTTTGGATGGGATATGACTGCACCATTTCTCTGAGCTGAGTGAGACACCAATACTGCGTAGTTTACTGGTTCTGGATTAATCAAGTTCAAGCCACTATCCTCAGTGTGCAAAATGCTGTGCACCATTCCAAAATGGATATTATCACCATCTAATTCTATTTTATCAATTATGTTTTGAAACAGTAAATTGAGTGAACCTTTTTACTAGCTGTGCTTCTTATAAACCTGTGACTATGAGTGTGTATTCTGTCCAAGCACTCATTAGACCGCTCATGAACTATAATTGTTTATACTCAAGATGTGTCTTGAATTTAGGACTGAATTAGTGTGACCAAAACATTTTCTGTTTCTTTCTATTCTTATGGCTCCTTAACCCAAGAGCTATATGATTCTTCCAGTCAGAAATCAGATGATTAAATTTATGCTCTGCCCGGGCAATTAATTCAGGGTGTTAACCACTGGTGACCTTTAACTAGTTGACCTTTAACTAGTTAACTTATAGGTTATTCCTAATGTATTCACATAACAATCATCTTTGGATTTCCCATCCTTGTGCTACTGTCTTAAGGCAGCAACACAACAGTAGACACTGTGTCAACTTCCAAAAACCTTATATTACTACATTAAAACATCCTACATCAGAACATCCCAACCAATTAATACTGTGAATGTACAGTTCTTAACAATATAGTTCTTTAAGTAATGGTTCATGTTGAAAGGAAGACAAAATTAGTCCATCTTGGTGAAATTGTAATCATTCCCATAAGTTGCATAGTTTCAGGCGAACATAGGGCTGTTTTCTCATTTGAAAAAGGTGGCTGGTGGTAGAATACCTGAGGGTCAATGCATTTTAGGTGACAGGAAAGTTGCTTGAATCCAATCTGTAGCCTCAGTGGTGCATGAATTGAACATGTACTGTTCACACTAAATCGTAAACTAACATTCCAGCCAACTGAGCTTACTGTTCCAACAACAACTCTTGAATCACTGGGTGCCTTTAGCAGTTATTTTTTTTTCTCCATAGGGTGGTTACATGTTCTACCCAGAATGCAAGCAGGTATTCTTGCCATTGTACACAATGGGCATCTCTCAGGCTGCTAGTACTACCAAGAGACTGTTACTGCTACCATGCTGCCATGAATCTGGATGTTTACCTGAAACAAAGCAGTTAGCAGATCTGCTCTGACCTTTCTGTTAGCAAACAAAGAATGGGTGTCATAGAGATGGAGTTAACACTACGTGTGGCATTTCTGACAGTAAAGTACCAATCTCATTGCAAGATAAAATGGACCACATCTCAGCTGACACAAAGTACTGTTGATTTCATATTTAGTCAATATTTTCAAGATTGCAAGATAAAATGGACCACATCTCAGCTGACACAAAGTACTGTTGATTTCATATTTAGTCAATATTTTCAAACAGATATTAATAAACCATGACAAAACTTCCCCTTCAAAAATGGCACTTTACATTGCTATCCATGCAACTAAGAATGGAAGCCTATTAGGTGGTGAAACCTAAACAACTCAGTTCCACATCTCTGTACTCATATATGTCAATGATTGGTTTGGGAATCAATTCCAGTCTCCTTCCCTCGAAGTGTCTTTTGCACCACAACATGCGCCTCATAAAATTTTACATATTCCACCAGTTACTACCCTATCTCATTTAGATGCCTTGGAAAAAAAGTTACAGTCCAATAAATTATTAATATAGTACATTTAAAATCAAAATCAAACATTTCTGGCTGATCTTGCTTGTTTTTTTTATCATCTCAGATAGCATCTTATTTTGTTTTCTTCAACAGTAATTTGCTAAATTAAGCTACGACTTTTGCATCTGAATTCATCCAAATTTAAATAAATATCATTGGTCTACCAGGTTCCCTCCAGTATGTAATTTATTTCTCTTCAACTGAAACATTTCTTTCATATCCACTGAAGTCATCAATATCATGTGTCTTTTTCTATTATTTTCAGATAATCTCATTAAACTCAAATGAATTTATTTATACAATTCCAAAATCCTTATAAATGACTGATCAAATTATTAAAATTCTGGGACTTCTGATTCACTTCTAAACAGAAGTGGTAAAAGACTAATTGTGCTTGAGGCACAATGTGTAATCCAGTTGAATGAAATCTTATTTTTGTTCAGGGAAACAGTTAACTTCTATTTGTCTGTTTCTCCAAAGGGGTAGCACGAAACAATCTCCAATTCATGCATATTCATCATTCTCAATTTTTTCAACTTCATTCTCCAGTTGATATTTTCAAATTTTGTTCATTTTAACACTTTGAACCCACTGTATCATATACGGACCATATATTTACAAGTTGCAATTAGCAGTATCCAAATTTAAAATTCATTCTCTTTCTGAGGAACAAAATCCTCAAATCTTTAAACTTTGCATGGTTTCTAACTCAAGATCATTCCAATGCATAACTAATCACAATCACTCCAAACTCCTACTTTACATGATCAAATATAAAAGAAAAACCATTATAAAGATGTATGAATTTTGTATCTAGATTTTAAAAATCCAAATATTTATCAGAATATCCTGGAATCATAATTCTGGCCAGTAACCGTGATTCTAGAAATGATTCTTTAAAAAAATACTTTATTTATAACTCTTCATATCAGTTAACTTACTTATTGTATTTTTTAACTTCTGAAATATAATAAGGCACATTCTTAAGAACCTTAACCTGTTTAGCCCAAACAAAGGAAGACCGGTAGGCTTCTACACTCAAACACACGCCCTGAACACTCATTCAAATCAACAACATTTTTCTTTCAAAGAAAAGTTCTCAAACTGCAGTCCAACAACAGGATCTTATAGCCACATGGGGAAGAAAAAGGAAACTTCAGGTGTTAATTGACAGACCTCATTTTTATCCACCTTGATTATCAAAGTTATTACACTCTCAGTGCAGAAGGATACTGCTACAAACTGAAATAATTGCATTTGAACAGCTGAACCATGTGTTTGTTATGACTTCTTCTTAGGCCAATCTTACTATAATTTTCTCCAGAGATATTTCAAATGCATTAAGCAACAACAATTTAAAACATACAACAACCAGACTAGACAGGGTTAATAATTCTCTGATAGCTCTTACAGACACAAAAACAACCAGGATGAAGCCATTAAATACATAGACAAGACATATGATTTTTTTTCAGCAGTCATCTAGGATACTGTGATTAACTTCAAATTCTCCTTTTATGTCGTAATTTTACTTGTACTTTTGTGGGACTGAATAGAACAACATTTTCTCTTTTTAGCCAAACACATAAGCAGCAGGTATGTTGTCTGTTAAGAGTAGTTTGCCTCCTCTTATCTCAGCACCCACCAATTGATGTTGTCTGTTTAGTTTCCCTTTAAATTCCATCATCCCTAACCTCATACAGAGTGGGTCTACTTCTTTGTGTCAACCTTTCAATTTGTCTCATATTTTCTGAGAGTCCTGGCACATTTGTTCTTTACGCTTAATCATTATTCCTCCCTCTGACTTCCCTGACATTTATACAAAATTACTCTTTCATTCTCCTTGTTCCCTTTTGTCTGTTTATCTGGGATTGTCTGGAGCCCCAGTCTCCCTTCGCCTTTTACTTTGGATCTTCTGATTTTTATCTACTAGAGCTTGGTCAGTGACCTTTCACGTCCAGAGCCTTGGTTTCTGCTTGCTGCAGTGCCATGTGTCTCTGTATGTAAGGAGAAAATAAAGGACAAAATACAAAGCTTCTGAGCTCACCTTTCTTTACTTCTCACATGCATGATTTCTTCATAGGAACATACAAAAAGATGCATAGAATTTGGAAGCAGAAGTAGGACAATCAGCCCCTTCCATTCTAGATCATAGCTGACATCAAGATCTTGTCATATTCCTATACTATTTGATGTCATCTGTAACTTGAAATCTTTCAATCTCTGTCTTGAATTTACTTAATGACTAAATTTTCACAACATTCTGGAACAGACAATTCTAAAGACTCATCACTTTGTTCTGGAGGTTTATCTTCCTCTTTATAAAACCATAAGACCAAAAGACATAGAACACAAATAGAACATTCATCTCATTGAATCTGTATCAGCATTCAACAAGATCATATAATCTGATAATCCACAACTTTCCTTTCTTGCCTTTACCTCTAACCCTTGATTCCCCGAATGATTAAAATATGTCTATCTCAGCCTTGAATATACTAAAGTCCCAGCCTCGAATGCTCTCTGCAACACTACCATCAGAAGAATTTCCTCCCTATTGCAGTCTTAAATGGGCAACTCCTTAATCTGAAATCATGCTGTCTGGTCCTAGACTGTCCCACAAAGGGAAACAACCTCCCCACATCTGTCTACCAACCCCTAAGAGGCTTGTGTGTTTCAATATGTTTGCCTCTCATTCTTCTGAATTCTAAGTTAAAATCACAAAACATCAGGTTATAGTCCAACAAGTATTTTTTGAAAATACAAGCTTTCGGAGCATTGCTGCTTCGAGAACAGGTTCAACCTACTCAACCTCTTCTTACAAGAAAATTGCTCTATTCCTGGGATCAACTTAGTGAACAAACTGTGGACTACCTTCAATGCCAGTATGTATTTCCTTAGATAAGGGAACCAGACTGTTCGCAATATTCTAGGTGTGGTTTAATTAGTTCCTTGTATAATTTTAGCAAGACATCCCTGCATTTCATATTCCATTCCCTTTAGAAAAAGGTAAATTATTTGCCTTTCCTATCACCCATTGAACTTGTGTGCTAGCTCTTTGTACTTCATGCATGAGAATTCCCAAATCCTTCTGTACTGCAGTTTTCTACATCCAATTTAATTATGTTTAGCTCCACTATTTTTCTTCAAAATGCGTAACTTTGCAACTTCACAATTTTACCCATTACATTTCATCTACCAAGATTTTGCCCACTCACTTTATCTGTCTTTATTGCTCCGTAAGCTCTGTATCATCATTACCTTTTGATTTCCCACCTGTTTCTGTCATATGCAAACTTGACAAAACATTCACTTTCCTCATCCAAAGCCATTTGTATATATTGTAAGTGATTATGGTCCCAGCACTAATTCCTGTGGCACCCCACTAATTCCTTGTTGTCAACCTAAAAATGCCCTTTTGTCCCAGCTTTCTTACTTATATTAGTTAATCAATCCTCTATCCTTGTTGATATATTATCCCAAAAACCATGACCTCCTACCTTAATAATTGGCCTTAGGCATAATACCTTTCAAATGCCTTTCAGAAATCCAGATATGTTACACATACTGGTTTCCCTTTATCCTTCCTCTTGTTACATCCTCAAAGAATCCTAATATTTTTTCCTCAGTCCTGAATGATTTGCCTTTAGTTCTGAGGCCATGTCCCCTAGTTTTATACTCCACAGCCAAGGCAAATATTCTTTCTGTATCGACTCTGTCAACCACTTTAAGAATTTTCTAGGTTTCTATAAGATTGCATTGCATTCTTCGAAACTGATGAGCATAGGTCTGGACTCCTTAATCTGTCTTTATCGTACATTGCCACCATCCCTGGAATCAGTCTGGTAAGCTTCTTCTGAACTCCCTTCCTTCCTAAGACAGGAGGAACAGGATATTCCAGGTCTGGTCTAATCAGTGTTTTATATAACTTAGGCTAAATTTCTTTTGAGTACAGGAGATGATTAGCTACTCTATCGAGTCTATCCCATACTGTTGTGATGACTTATGTTTCAAGAGTAACACTCCTCACCCATGTGCACTCATGTAATCTCCTGGTATGGGTGAAAAATAAACAGATCTAACTGGTCCAGTTTTTCTTTGAAGATATGATTTGGACCATGATGCAGTTATAAGCAGCAAGGTGGCTCCATATGGGTGGCATAGTGGCTCAGTGTGGGCAGCATAGTGGCTTAGTGTGGGTGGCATCGTAGCTCAGTATGGGCAGCATAGTGGCTCAGTGTGGGCAGCATGGTGGCTCAGTGTGGGCAGCATAGTGGCTTAGTGTGGGTAGCATCGTAGCTCAGTATGGGCAACAGGGTGGCTCAGTGTGGGCAGCATGGTGGCTCAGTGTGGGCAGCATAGTGGCTCATTGTGGGCGGCATAGCTATTCTATCAAGTCTATCCCACACTGTTGTGATGACTCATGTTTCAAGAGTAACACTCCCCACCCATGTGCACTCTTGTACTCTCCTGGTATGGGTGAAAAATAAACAGACCTAACAGGTCCAGTTTTTCTTTGAAGATATGCTTTGCACCATGGCACAGTTATAAGCAGCATGGTGGCTCCATATGGGTGGCATAGTGGCTCAGTGTGGGCGGCATGGTGATTCAATGTGGGCGGCATGGTGGCTCACCGTGGACAGCATGGTGGCTCAGTATGGGCAGCATGGTAGCTCAGTATGGGCAGCCTGGTGGCTCATTGTGAGTGGCATAGTGGCTCAGTATGGGCAGCATGGTGGCTCAGTGTGGGTGGCATAGTGGCTCCGTATGGACAGTATGGTGGCTTAGTATGGGCAGCATGGTGGCTCAGTATGGGCAGCCTGGTGGCTCAGTGTGGACGGCATGGTGGCTCAGAGTGGGCGGCATGGTAGCTCAGTATGGGCAGCATGGTGGCTCAGTGTGGGCAGCATGGTGGCTCAGTGTGGGCAGCATGGTGGCTCAGTATGGGCAGCATGGGTGGCATGGTGGCTAAGTGTGGGCATCATGGTGACTCAATATGGGCGGCATGGTGGCTCAGTGTGAGCGGCATGGTGGTTCAGTTATGGATGGTGTGGTAGCTCAGTGCTTATCACTACTTCCTCACTGCTTCTAGGGACCTGGGATCGATTCCAGCCTTGGGTGAGTGTCTGTGTGGAGTTTGCACATTCTCCCCATGTCTGCATGGATTTCATCTGGGTGCTCCGGTTTCCATACATGATTCAAAGATTTGCCAGTTAGATGGATTGGCCATGGTAAATTGCCTAGTAGTGTCTAGGAATGTGCGATTAGGTGGATTAGCCATTGGAAATGTGGGATTAAAGGGTTAGGGTAGGGGTCTGGGTGGGATACTATTTTAGATTAAGGGCATGGTATGCCCTGCCTGCCAATGAAATTAACTCAGCCACATTAGGGGTATTTACACAGTCTTTGGATAGGGATATGGATGATGATGGGATTGTGCAGGGGGATGGGCTTAGATTAGTTCACAGCTCGGCGCAACATCGAAGGCCAAAGAGCCTGTTCTGCGCTGTACTTTCTATGTTCTAGAGTGTCAGTGCAGACTTGATGGGCCGAATTTTCTGTTTCTGCACTGTCGGGATTCTATGATTCTATACTCAGTGAATCAGCACTCATGGCCCAATATAGCAACTCATTCCATAGGTCGATTATTTTCTGAAAAAGGAAGAAATGTGTAACACCTATTTCAACCCTTATAAGTGAGCTCCCTCATTCTCCCCCACCTATCTAGATGATTTAATATATTAGTATAGGCACAGTCCAGGCACATTATTTTACAGCGATGGCTCAGATGTTTGTTCCACAGTGGCATATGGAATGAGTTATTTAAATCTCTTTGGGTAGGTAATGTGTATTAAGCTGGAAATGAACTTTCTAAACCTTTGATTATCTTGTGAATGGGCCATCTCTGAAGACAGTATTCACAATGAGATCTCAGCATGGTACTATACAGACAAAATTGAATCATTTTGCAGACTATAGCTTAGTATTCCATCATTGAGTACATTTGCCATATCCTGAGTGTCCACTCATACATGTCGCAGGGGATGTTTAATCATCTTATGCAATATATCACACTTCTCTGACTCCAACAAATCCAGAAAGTAGCATTTACCATTTCTACTGTATTTATTCCCTTTTCTACCCTCTTATCCAATAATCCTTCAGTTAATCCTGAGTATCTTTTGTCTCCCTTAATTGTGCATACTGCTTGTCTCTTTTCATTTGAATAATATTCTTTAAATCTGTGAAAATACTTTTGTTTATACTTTAGTTGCCTTTGCACATGACCAGGCTGCCACCTTGTTATAACCTTGATGTATTAGTTTTAGGACTCAGTATGTGGAAATATATTAGATTCATTGAGTCATAGAGATGTATAGCATGGAAACATACCCTTCTGTCCAACCCATCCATGCTGACCAGATATCCCAAACCAATCTAGTCCCACCTGCCAGCACCCAGCCCATATCCCTCAAAACCCTTCCTATTCATATACCCATCCAAATGCCTCTTAAATGTTGCAATTGTACCAGCCTCCACCAATTCCTCTGGCAGCTCATTCCATACATGTACCACCCTCTGTGTGAAAACATTGCCCCTTAGGTCTCTTTTATATCTTTCCGCTCTCACCCTAAACCTTGCCCTCTAGTTCTGGACCCAACGACCCCAGGGAAAAGACTTTGCCTATTTACCCTATCCATGCCCCTCATAATTTTGTAAACTTCTATAAGGTCACCCCTTAGCCTCCGACGCTGCAGGGAAAACAGCCCCAGCCTGTTCAGCCTCTCCCTATAGCTCAAACCCTCCAACCCTGGCAACATCCTTGTAAATCTTTTCTGAACCCTTTCAAGTTTCATGACATCTTTCCGATAGGAAGGAGACCAGAATTGCACACAATACTCCAACAGTGGCCTAACCAATGTCCTGTACAGCCACAACATGACCACCTAACCCCCGTACTCAAAACTCTGACCAAGAAAGGAAAGTATACCAAACACCTTCTTCACTATCCTATCTACCTGCGACTCCACTTTTAACCTGCACTCCAAGGTCTCTTAGTTCAGCAACACTCTCTAGGACCTTACCATTAAGTGTATAAGTCCTGCTAAGATTTGCTTTCCCAAAATGCATTTATCTGAATTAACCTCCACCTGTCACTTCTCAAACCATTGGCCCATCTGGTCTGGATCCTGTTGTAATCTGAGGTAACCCTCTTCGCTGTCCACTACGTTTCCAATTTTGGTGTCATCTGCAAACTTACTAACTGTACCTCTTATGCTCGCATCCAAATCATTTATGTAAATGACAAAAAGTAGAGGACCCAGCACCGATACTTGTTGCACTACTGGTCACAGGCCTCCAGTCTGAAAAACAACCCTCCACTACCACCCTCTGTCTTCTACGTTTGAGCCAGTTCTGTATCCAAATGGCTAGTTCTCCCTGTATTCCATAAGATCTAACCCTTGCTAATCAGTCTCCCATGGGAAACCTTTTGAACGCCTTACTGAAGTCCATGTAGATCACATTTACTGCTCTGCCCTCATCAATCCTCTTTGTTACTTCTTCAAAAAACTCAATCAAGTTTGTGAGAAATGATTTCCCACGCACAAAGTCATGTTGACTATCCCTAATCAGTTTTTGCCTTTCCAAATACACGTACACCCTGTCCCTTAGGATTCCCTCCAACAACTTGCCCACCACCAAGGTCAGGCTCACCGGTCTATAGTTCCCTGGTTTGTCTTTACCGCCCTTCTGAAACAGTGGCACCATGTTTAAAGATTCTTAAAGATATGCCATTTATCTTCACAATCAGTAGAATCACCACTGAATAGGGTTGGCTGATTATTTCAAATCTCAAACCATTTTAGTAAAGTTAGATATTTTAAAATTTAAAATTGAGTTAATTCTCACCACTTTAGCCAACTGAAATTTAACAGCATCGGTCACCGTTTGCCACATTCTCCTTGGCTTGGATGTGTGAGACAGGTTTAGAACAAGAACAAAGACCAAAGAACAATACAGCATAGGAACAGGCCCTTTGGCTCTCAAAGCATGTGCTGACACATTTTGCTCTTGCAGGCGAAAATTCTCTTCACTTGCAAGATCCATATCCCTCCATTCCCTTCCCATTCATGTATTTGTCCAGGTGCTTCTTGAATACTGCTATTGTGTCTGCTTCCAGAATCTCTTCTGACAACAAGTTCCAGGCACTCACCACCCTTTGTGTGAAAAAGTGCCTTACACATCATTTTTAAATTTACCCCCAATCCCCACCCCAGCACCTTGAACCTGTGTCACCTAGTCATTGACCGTTCCATCTAGAGAAAAATACTTTCCACTCTATCCATGCCATTCACAATCTTATAAACTTCTATCAGTTTGCCCCTCTACCTCCTGTGTTCCAGTGAAAACAAACCCCGTCTATTCCAAACTTTCTTCATAGTTAAAATCCCCCATACCAGGCAACATCCTGGTAAACCTTTTCTGTACCCTCTCCAAAGCATCCACATCCTTCTGGAAGTGTGGTGACCAGCATTGTGCTCAATATTCCAAGTGTGGTGTAACAAAAGTTGCAGCATAACTTGTCCATCTTTATACTCAATGCCTCTTCCAATGATGGCAAGCATACCATAGGCCTTTATTACTATCTTATCTACCTGCGCTGCCACCTTCAGTGATCTGTGGATCTGCACACCCAGATCCCTCTGCATATCAATACTCCTAAGGGTTCAGCTATTCACCATCTAATTTCCATTTGGACTTGATATTACAAAATGCATCACGTCATATTTGTCTAGATTAAACTCCATATGCCATTTTTCTGTCCATGCCTCCAACTGATCTATATCCTGCTGTATCGTCTGACAATCCTCCTCACTATCCCTAACTCCACCAATCTTTGTATTGCCTATAAACTTATTAATTAGATCAGCTATATTTTCCTCCAAATCATTTATGTAGATCGGGAAGAGGAGAGGTCCCAGCACTGACCCCCATGGAATACCACTAGTCTCAAATCTCCATTCTGAAAAGCATCCTTCATCACTACCCTCTGTCTTCTATGACTAAGTCAATTGCATATCCATCTTGTCAGCTTACCCCGATACCGTATGATGTTATCTTTTGTACAGTCTGCCAAGGAACCTTGTAAAAGGCTTTACTAAAGTTCATGTAGACAACATCAACTGCTTTTCCCTCATCAATCATCTTCATCACATCCTCAAAAAACTTGATCGTGTTAGTGAGGCACAACCTCCCCTGCACAAAACCTTGCTGTCTAATATTAAGAAGTCCATTTGCTTCTAAATGCATATTGATCTTGTCCCTATACACTGCTAGATATTATAAAGCTCATTACAAATCTCATTACATTGTTCAATTAAGAAGATAACATTTGCAAATCTTTCAGCTGCACTGCCACACCAAATGGTCTCTCATTGTGCCAATGAATGTCTGAAAGATTGAAGGCCTCCACGAAACAAATATGACTAATTCAGAGGCCTTACTCACTTGTGTCCATAGTAATTACTTGTGATTTGAAACCTACCTTGGATGTCAATAAGACGACAGCCAAGATTCACAGGTTGGGGCGTGTATCAAGGTTGGCTGTAATATCCCCGACAATCCAAAGGCTTACCAACAATCACGTTTTAGGCTCACAAATGAAACTTAACTGAATTTATATGGCACTGGAACCTGCTGGCATTCTTCCAAGCAGCTACAGGATAAGAGGGAGAAAAGGGGAAAATATAGTTTGGTTGTACTATTTCACTGTACAGGGGTACTGCAAAAATACTGACTTACTTGTACAAAACATCTCTGAGATCAACTGAGATATCCATAGATTGCATTGAAGTTGTGTGGGTTAAGTATCAGTTTATATCTATGTAGCAAAGCTGTATCACATCGTAGAGTTTTATTGTTAAATGGGATTTTGTTTTTAATCAAGTGACTGGTTTCTTCGGAAAAGTGTTACCTATGTCAACACCACAAACCTCAAGCTTGAACATACAACAGGTAAGGTCAGAAAAACTCTTATTATGAAGTTAAGTTACTTCATTTTAAAATGGCAATGTGTTACTTTGAGACATATGATCTATCTCAAACAATATAACTTTATAAAATGTAGCACAAGTCCTAAGCTTTTTCAGGCTCCCTTTCCATTGTCTTTATAAAGGTTCGATGTTACGGTCAATGGTAAAGTAACAGCATTCCCTGCTGACCGTAAACAAAGCTGCCAACCCCAAAGCTTCAACAATCTATGCACCGTGTATTTCCACTTTGCAGACATTAAATTAATTTTGATACAAATTCACTGGAACCTCCAGGCATCCATCTTCAGTAATATTGTCAAGCGGGGTAAATAGCCAACCAGATTGAAGAGTTCTCCAAATCTACGAATCAGGTAGTAAAGTAGATGGGTTACTCTTCATTTCTTCATGCAAATCCACAGAGAACGGGATAGAGATTGGGATATTAGTACCTCAAACATCATAGATTTAAAAAACACAAATGCAGTTATCATAATGAAAACATTGCATATTATACAAATATGAAATTCGTTTTCCAGGAAACAATAAGGTGTTCAACAATATAACAGTAGTGATGGTTGAGTACCCTGATCTAAACAAAAAGTTATACCTAATCAATGGACTGTAACAATTTTATGGGGAAACAGCAATATTGCAGCATAAATGGGAAAATTCTTACGGTTCAGTGATTCCTAATTGATTTCAATCTGAAGGCATATCAACCATGTGGCAGACTGTGGATTTTCTGTTATTAAACATATATGTTTAGACAGCAGATAATACTGCCATGATAACCACTATAAACTCTGTCCATAACATTGTTATCTCTAATTACAGAAGAGTTCTCTCTATTGCACTGCTGTGACATATATATTTCTTTTCCAACCTTCTTTGTGGTCTAAGTTAGGAGTGTTATATGCAGTGGATGATGGACTTTTTACAGCTGCCAATAACAAAGCTATTAAGATACTGAATTACATCACTGAAGTGCTTCAAAATAATTCAGAGGAAGCACTAATAAAAATATATTGTGGTCTTATTGAGCTGAATGCAGTTTTGGACACCA
Source organism: Chiloscyllium punctatum (assembly GCF_047496795.1). Lineage (NCBI taxonomy): Eukaryota > Metazoa > Chordata > Chondrichthyes > Orectolobiformes > Hemiscylliidae > Chiloscyllium > Chiloscyllium punctatum. The sequence goes on along the minus strand of NC_092760.1, from coordinate 42,347,114 downwards.
AGAAATGAGAGGGGTAGTCAAGCTTTGGAAACATTTCAGAGATAACATGCAGGAGGCGGAACACTGGTATCAGAAAATTCAGTTATTATGAAACACTGGAGAAACATAGCTTCAAAATTGAAAGTCGAAAACTGTTCACTTCCTAGGGGTCTGCCCCAGACTGCCATCTACTTCCAGATGGCAAAGCAGTTTGAGCAGGGTGGATCCATAAGGATCCTGTGAGTATATAGAGCAATGAATGAATGAGACAATTACATTACACAGCCATATTGGCAAATGTGGTGCATATTTTCTAAATTTAGACCACACAGATTTATTCAATAATTTCACCCATCACCCAACAAAGATCAGCATTTACCTGCAATATGGTCCCAGCAGTAGAGCATCTTAAAAAGTTAGAAAACAACAAGTTTCTGTTGAGGTAATTTTGACTTAATTCTACCATAGATGAGCTTAGAAATGTACTGTGCTTTGTGTTTGTGGTTGTCTAGTTTGTAGGTAATGTTTTGTGAACTGCTCATTACAGTCTATGAGGACAGAAGAATACCTGTCCCAGGCATGGGTCCTGTGGTGGCTATGGCTTTTGGTCTGTGATATGACCAGGAAATAGAGCTGGTGGTGGGAGAAGCTCTACTAGAAGGGCTCTACACAGACCACCCTGAGTCTCGAGAGGTTTTTAGAAAGTGGTTATTGTATTTCTGCTTCATCCAGAATCAATATCCAAACAGGCTCAGATGCAACAAGGAGGCGGCCACTGAGCCATGCCACTTCCTTCAAACAAATCTGGGTCACCACTGGCTCAAGGCAGCCTAGCCAATGATGAACAAGGTCAATCTCACTCTCATTGTACACCTTCAGGTTATTTGAGACAGAAATGACAGTCACAGTTCAGTACATCACCCATCACAAGATCTATAAAGTCACAGAGTCTGTCCACATAAGATGAAGGTAATTATTGACTTTTTGTACAAGAAGACAGGTAATATAAGATATGCTTTTGCCAGGAGAACACAATGCTATTGATGGCATGCAAATGAATCTATGGGGTAATCATGTCTAAGTGAAGACATGTAGTGATTGCAATTCCATAGATCAGCAATTGGTATGCAATCATCAAAAATCGTGTTGGTAAATTCTTGCAGCACCCAGGATGGATTAATCATTCAGCAATTAACCCTTGATCCCTCAGAGAGAATCAGAGCTGGCTGCTAACATTTTTACCAATCAAATTTGAAAAGGTACCCTTGAGAACGAGCTGTGGAACTAACAAGAGAATCCTTCAAAATAGATTTAGTAATGTGTAATGAAAGATTAATTAATTAATTCATAATATTATTCTGAAGTATTTTCGAGGGCAGAGTGATCATAACATGCCTGAATTTTGCATTTAGTTTGAGGTTGAGAAACCTGGCTCTGAAACTAATGTCCTAAAATAAATAAAGCTAGCTACAACATTGTGAAGAAGTGTTGCCTAAAGCAGTCTGGGGTATTGATTAATGGGTAAAACAGTAGATAGGCAAAGGAGAACATTTAAAGAAATATTTCACATAAATCTCAACAAAGATATATTCTATTCAGAACAGCAAGATTCAACAAAAAGGATAAATTATCTGGAGCTAACTAAGAGAGTCTATTGTATCATATTGAAACAAAAAGGCAGCAAAGTTGCAATGATTTGTGGTAGGCCAGAAGATTGGAAAAAAAATCTAGAAACCCAACAAAGGATGATTAAGAAGAGTAGAAGGACAAAACCAATTATGAGACCAATCAAGCAAGAAATATAAATCAGACAGTATGAACTTTATATATGAAAAGGAAGAGCTAAAGTACATAATGATTCCTTAGATGTTGATTTTGGAATTAATAAAGAGAAACAAGGACACACCAAATACTTTGAACAAATATTTTATACCTGTTTTCATATTAGGAAGCATTAAAAACATATCAGTAGTTGTAGAAAATCAGGCAGCAAAAGAAGAAGGGTTGAAGAATTATCATTAGGGAAAAATTACCCTTTAGCACGCAGGTACTCACATAATTAGGAAGGATAATGGAATATTGACTTTATTACAAATGGGTTGGAAAAGAACTGGAGGGAAGTCTTGCTACAATTATACAGTGTGCTCATTAGACACACCAACAGTATCACAAATAATTTTGCTCTCCTTGTCTAAGTTAGGTTATGGAAGCTGTTTAGGGAAGTTTTCTTATGTTGATTCTAGGACTGAATGGTTGGTATGAGGAAAGTAGGTTAAAAGAAGGACAAGAGCATTTACCTTGCAAGTTCCCTTCTAAGCCACTCACTATCCAATCTATCACTGTTCCTTCAGTGTTGCTGAGTCATCATCCTGAAACCCCCTCCATAATGGCATTGAGTCTACCTATAGGAAATAGACTACAGTGATTTAAAAAGGCACCTTACCACTACCTTCTCACGGACAGCTAGGGACGGGCAATTAACGTTGGCAAGGCAGAGGAATCCGCATCCCATGAATGAATTTTCAAAATCTAGGCCACACAGTTTCAGAATAATGGTCACCAATGTAAGGCTGTGATGCGTAGAATTTCTTCAATCAGCTACATTTATCCATCAATGCAAATCAAGCTACCAAAAAAAATTTTTTATATTATCTTCATTCAACACATCTAATTAAACAACAGCAATGAAATATTCACCCTTGTGTTCCCATGTGCCTGTCTTCTTGGTGCCTTTGCACATTGTTATGAAACGGAGGCGAACCTTTTCTGTTAATTAAACCAAAAAAGCTCACCTCGCCTCATAATCTGTTAAAAACATGAGTGACAGAGAACTCCCAAATTCCACTTTTTAAAGAAAATAACATCAATTTATTTTCTAACTCTAAAAGTGAACATTAAACAAAAACTATTCACAAATCTAGGCCCCTCTTTCTCTTAACGGCTCAGTATCTGCCTTCAATTCTATTACAGTAGGATGTTCCAATAAGACATTTATTAAAATTACATCAACTTACTTTTAAAACCACACAGTCTCTGTCTTCTGTGTCTTCAGTCTTCCAGCTGAGGATCTCCCTGGGTCATCGTCTTTCTTTTTACTGTGAGTATGTTCACATGAAAATGTACCTTTGATAGAGAGTGTTTCCTAATTTCTTGGAGAGCAAGATGTTAGATGGGCAGTTAGCCCTCTCTCTACTGCAGATGTTCTCTGACCAGTTTTCAAAATATCCGCATTATTATACTCCCAACATTGGATCGTCTCATTGGTTCAAAGTTGGCAAAACAATAAATTCAAACTTGATTAGGTTTTAGTGTCCTGGGGCATAATTTAAATTGAAATTCAAACTGTTTTCAAAACAGCAACCAAAACTCAGGTACCCATTTCACAGCCAAATGTTACATTGTTTTCAATTTTCCAGTACACTCTGGGATTGCCATCTAGTCATATACACAGGTGCTTGTTATCTCTCAGTTCAGAACAGCATTGTCTCTCTCTTAAAGATACAGTAGATGCCTTCAACTTCATAACAATATCATTGTGCTCCTAAACAATGCTCCCTGAATGGCAGCAGCATTTCTGCAAGTGGGCTGATTTTCACTGGGGGAGCCTGCATCTGGCTGGATACCATCAAGCAGCCCTGAGAATTCAGGCTTAACTTTGGACTGTGTGCCAGCAAGTGTTGCTGACTGAGAAGTCAAGAATATGGTGCACTGAATGCAATGGGAGACTGGTGAATGAAAGATTGGTTAGAAGAGATAATGTGAAAATGCAATCACTGATCTTAACCATGTAAAGAGTCGTAGTTTATTGACACTGTTGTTGGGTTCTGAGAATTAGAATCCAGCCATTGATCTCTGCTCACCACCTGTACCCACTTGCTTCACTCCTCCTTGGAGTGCAAGTCTGTTTCTCCTTCATAGAGGGTGCACGGCCTCTAATTTGAAGTCCATCTCCATGTGAAATCCTTCTAATATGACCTCACTAGATCATAAAGCTCATTCGCTGGGCTACTGCCCCAACTGTTTTCACCTTTCGTTTACTGGTTAGCTCTCATTTCATTTTATATTTTCTGATAGTCCTGGTGCAATTGTTCTGCTACTAAATGTTCTCATTAAAGAGGGAACAGACTATTTTTAAGAGTTGGAGATTAGTTGGAACACTGCTTCACATGTCCCTTGGTTGTCAGTCAGTAGCTTTGGTCACTGGGTTGCATGTAGAAATTATTTAAATGAGGAGGCAGTATGAAATTAACATGTCATCTGCTTCCAAGACAACCAAAATAAGCAGATCGCAGAATGTAAACCCATGCTCGAAAGGCAGTGCAATCAAAACTAGGCTTTAGTTGAGAAAGAAGGCATTGAGAGATGTTTATAAGTAATGATACAGAAATTAACTGAAATGCCCTCAAAAATATTTTCATGTATATTGTTTTACTACTCCACTTTGATACTTCATTGGGATACCTCTGTGGCTGTTGATTTGCTGAACTCATTCCCATGTCCATGTTCTCTCTACTTGGCTACATTGAAACCTTTAGTAATGAAGGCATTGCACCAACTTAAGATATATTCCACATTAATTTTAGTTCATTTTAACTGGACAGATGGAGCACTATTATTGTCTTTAGTGCTACTTTCCACTCTTAATTACGCTATGTTGATTCCCTGCTGTAATGTGCACATACGCATAGATTGGGAGAATATTCAATTTGACTATGATACTTTCCATTACAGAATATACAGTGTACAAGACTGTCGCATTGTCTTGGCATAAACTTGCAGGACATCCCTTTGGGTAAAGTATTGGAAGGGCTGCTGTCACTTGCTGAGTACGTTGCTGGGGTGGGTCGTAGTGCACCTGAAATGCTTATAACACAGGAGCAAACACATTCACAAGTGTTTTCAATGTGCATTCAGATGGGCATGAGTCCCTGCTGATCAGAAAGCCCCAGAAAATCACTCCTCAGAGCTCGTATCCTCAAAAATGGCAGGGGAAATAGTGGAGAAAAGGTCACAAAAGATAATATATTCATTAAAAAAAAACATGTTACACATGGTTTGGTGATATTTTATCAAGCAGCTTGAATGCTTCAGTGCCCCATCAGGATGTTGTTGTCAGGTTTTTAATAAGAAAACTAGTGCAGTCATTAGTTTCTTATTATGTTCCCTAGTGCTTCAATATCTTTGTTTTAAAGGCAGGGCGACTGCCATAACCAATTGAACCAAGCAGGTGGAGCAAAGACAGACAGGCAATTAGGCTGGCAACAGAGCCAACTTGTCATTCTTCTTTTTCATTTCCTGTTCCTCTCACAACCTAATTTCCAATTTCCAAACCATATCAATGTGACAATGGGGGAGGGAGAAACTGTAGGTTAGAGTGAAGTGTTAAATGAGGACTTGAATCAAACTGCTCACCTGAGTGTTGTGTATTATGTGCAGAAAACCAGAGGAGACAAATAGGGAAATAAGGAACCTGGAGAAGAAGGAAGCTCACACAGAGAATGAAATGCTATTCAGCAGATTTTCACTTTTGCTCCTGGGTGAAAATGATCTTGGGTTGCAGAGTGGAAAATAAGTGCACAGAATCAAAGCTGGCCTGAATTTCTGTCTATGGATGAGGAAAACAAGTTAGCTGTGTTATGGAGATGTGATCCTCGCTAGCACATCCTAACATCTATTAATTGGCCATACCTTACTATAACACAAACACACTGAGGGAACCTTGAAGCACCATTTGCCATTGTGTAGGAGATCAGTTTACTGAGGAAAATTGGCTGGCATGAGATAATTGTGCAACATTAGACATGAAACTGTAGTCAGGGCGAGGGCTGGATTTTAAAAAAAAGTGCTGTTTTACACCAGTACTAAAATACTTTTCCTTGAAGAAGACAAGTGCACCCAAGGAGAAGAAAATTAATGTCCTGAATATTTCCTTATACTGTAAATCAAGCCTTCACTTACAGACTGTACAGAAATGGAATAATATTGCTCAAAATATGTAAAAGTGATAATATATGACTTATCGTATTCCCAGATATCATGCATGTGTTGTAAAATCTCCCATCCCTTTCACTTACCAAACTGCAATATAATGTACATTTTTCAGCTGCTTAAAAAAATGCTGGTAATTTGCTATCTCTTCACAGTGTTTGTTGGTATGACACCAGTGGCAGGGAGTAACACTAGGGTAGCACTAGGGTGCCACTCTGTGGCTGGTAAGAGAATTGGAGAAACAACTTTCAAAGATGACGAGGCTTCTATCTACCTGGTTTTTATTAAATGTGTAAATGGAATTTCTGACACACTTTCTCCAAAGTTAAAAAAATGAAGCAGCAGCAGTTTTAAAGAAATTCAGAGTTTTACTTACCATGCAATGAACAATTAGAATTGGATGATGGTATTCTGTCAATTAAATTGATGATTGAATCCATTGCAATTGGTTATGGCTCAGTTTGAAGTGGGATTGAGGATGGAATTTGAAATAGAAAGTTGTGAATGGTTGTAAGTGCAAATTGTCTCCATTGATTCATTTCTTTCTCTTGCAATGATCCAATCATTTAGAAACAATCATTTAGAAAACAGAGATGTATTCTGTTTTCAACAATTTAAAGTCTCAGAAAGCTATAAGATGGCAGATTATAAAAATAATTATTTGATATAAGCCCTCATTATTTTCATCTTGATTTTGTGAGGTACATTAGTAACATCATCTTTCACACTAGTCACTATTTTTGCATGGTAGCCTTATTTTTCACTGAAATGCTCTGTATCTATGTAAATGTGTGCACTGCATCATGCGTAGGTGTTTACATTTGTGCAGTACTACTTTATGCTTTAAGGAGTCTTAAGCATCTAGGGTATGAGAACCAAACAACATAAGCAGATTTGTAATAAATCATCCCTTTCTTTTATTATATAGGCAGATTCATGTCAGATTTGTTATCTGATGTACTAGCAAATGGGATTGTGCTTGTGCCACTAACTAGATAGTTGCCAGGGGAACATGAAAAAAAAGATTTTTGGGTGTTGTGTCTACTCTAGCTGGAATTAACACCACATTGTGAAAGCCTCTTTCAAAGGTAGAAATGAGCTGAATTGTGCAACTAAAACAGATTGAGGTCAGTTGCTCTCTGTCATCGCTTTGTACTAATTTTATGGATATAAACTGAGCTTGAAACTCATACTTCAAATATCTGTAGGTGTGTGCATTTGCATATATTTTTATATCTTACTTCAAACATTATCGATTACACAGAATGTTATAAAGCAAATTATGTACTGGGTAAAAAATGATTTTGCTATATTTTTCAGATCTACAAGTCCTGAAGTTTTTATTTTCAGATGAGGTTTAGAGGTTGCACTGTGACACTTCTGTATAACTGTGCTAGCCCAACATTCAGAAAAGTAACTGATCAAACACCAGACCTTCTAGCTGATCATGTTTGCCTTCATTATTTTAGCTGTGCAATGAGCAGTTTAATCTGCTCTTTTTTGCAAATGATAATTGGTTCATTGAGTTACCAGATAGTACAATAGTAGCATGCAGCTCATTTGAAGCACCACTCAGTGATGTCTTTACATACATTATCAAATGGGGGATAAATGTGATTAATCTCTGGGCTCTCAATGTGAAATGTAGCTTACACAAATGTTTTACAGTAAGGTGACCAATCTATCAGATCAACCACGATCACATTGAATTCCAGAGCAGACTCAATGGTCTGAATGGTCTACTTCTGTTCCTATGTCATATCTATTGCTTAAATTCTTAACTAGATATTTTTAAATATGAATATATTCAAGTTCTGCAGTATCAAATGAAAGATATTTAGGTACCACAGTCTATTTAATCCCAATTTATGAGAATTAGAATAAGAAGGCACTGCAAACAAATGGAGTATGAACTGGTTATAGAGACGACCCAAATATTAGGCAGCTTCAATAATGGGTGGCCAATCCACAATGCAAGTTTTGTCACCAGGCAGCAAGTTGCAATCTACCGTTATGTGATAGTGGATTTATATAACGAAGGTTGAAGTTACACAGGTGCTCTTGTATTGAGGCACATGAAAGTAAGAATCTTTCCAAGATTTCATCTCACATTGTTTGGGTTTTATTTTAAATGGAGCAAAAGTTCAGTTTAACAAATCCTAAAGTAAAGAAAACTTCAACCATCCATTAGATTACTGGGAAATTTACAATTTTTCTGCAACATTTTAATATTCATTTAACATACATTTAAAAAATAATCAGTGTAATGAACCATGCAAATGCGTATGAATATTCACTTGGACAACTCTGTATTAATAAACAACGCAGTCATCAGCTGGACACAGCTTACAATGTAACTTGGGCTTAGCTGGTGGCAATTTGTGCTAACCAGTTACTATCCTCAGATAGTGGAATTTAATAATAAAGTTATCATAGTCCTACATTTTCATGAGAGAGAAACAAGTGGTTGTGGTTTAACTTAAGGGTCACCACATCTCAGGCAAGAGGTGGGGCTTTTATGGTGACCTGTGGTATGGAAATTGAATTCATGCTGGTAACATCAGTCTCCATTGCAAACCTGTCATCCAGACAACTGAACTAACTAACCTCTGAATAATAACCTTTTAATTTCTGCTGACAGGGCAATGACAAAAGGTAAAAGAAAACATATGTATGAAATTTGCCCATGTCCAATGGAATGAAAAATAATAGAATGAAATGTTATTTATTACACAGTTGATTTTCTTAAAACCAATTCACATTCTCTCTGTCTAGTCTGGATCAGTGACCCAATATTGGCAGTGCTGTGTTCTGCCATCATTGATATGGTATTTTCCTGCTCCCTGATGTTAATTAGCATTTTGTTCTATTCAGTGGCATAAACAAAACCCATCAAAAGATCATTCAATCTCCTTGTTTCTTTTTAAGTTATAAGTGATAAAATAAATAACCGGATCTATATGGCAATTTAACACCTATCAGAAGCTAATTAATATGCATTACATTTGTGAATTACTTAGTTTTTGAATTAAAGGTGCACAATGTTTTAACTTTATTGTTTGGTAGCCTTTGTTTGTTTTTCAGACACTCAAATATTGTCATGCAAAATATGTCAATGTACATACTAAAGATGAAATGAGTTTTCATTCTTGATTTGTTCGACTGATCTTTTCTGGAAATAAATTGTGCAGGGACAGAATTCAGGACTGAAAGTGGCCCAGCCTTTATCTCAGCAGTGTATGTCTCCAATTTCCTTTCCACCAATCAGGCCTGGCCTCCCGAATCTAACTACTGGGTGTGCAAAGGATCCAGCAACAAACAACAGCAATTTAGGATACACTGTGGTACCTGCAGAATATCTAACACAGGTAAGCAGGATGAGTTTCAGAACCCAGGTGAGAAACATTAAAGTAGAGGATGTAAACTGTGATAAGTTTTCAATTGCTAATAATTTTAACCAAACTCTACTGTAGAAATCATGGCTAACCTGTGGAAATTTGGCATCATTAGTTTTTTAAAACTGACAAAAACTTCTGCAGCACGCACATTCTTAGCAGGTATGAAAATCCAGATGTGGCTGTCAGTAATGCTCCCCAGACTGTAACCAAATAGAAATCACTGAGCTGACAAAAATGCATCCTTTTATACCATAACTTATGTTTACAGAAGATTACATATTGATGATCTGAGATACTGAGATATTTGAATCATCAATAATCACAGGTGAGGTGCCGGAAGACTGGAGGTTGGCTAACGTGGTGCCACTGTTTAGGAAAGGTGGTGAGGATAAGCCAGGGAACTATGGACTGGTGAACCTTAAATCAGTGGTGGGCAAGTTGTTGGAATAATAAGGAACAGGATGTACATGTGTTTGGAAAGACAACGACTGATTAGGGATAGTCAGCATCGCTTTGTGCGTGGGAAATCATGTCTCACAAACTTGATTGAGTTTTTTGAAGAAGTAACAAAGAGGGCAGAGCGGTGGATATGATCTATATGGACTTCAGTAAGAAATTCGACAAGGCTCCCCATGGAAGACTGGTTAGTAAGGTTAGATCTCATGGAATACAGGGAGAACTAGCCATTTGGATACAGAACTGGCTCAAAGGTAGAAGACAGAGGGTGGTGATGGAGGGTTGTTTTACAGACTGGAGGCCTGTGACCAGTGGAGTGCCACAAGGATCGGTGCTGGGTCCACTACTTTTCACCATTTATATTAATGATTTGGATGTGAGCATAAGACGTATAGTTAGTAAGTTTTCAGATGACACCAAAATTGGAGGTATAGTGGACAGCGAAGAAGGTTACCTCAGATTACAATGGGATTTTGATCAGATGGGCCAATGGGCTGAGAAGTAGCAGATGGAGTTTAATTCAGATAAATGAAAGGTACTGCTTTTTGGGAAAGCAAAACTTAGCAGGACTGATACATTTAATGGTAAGGTCCTAGGGTGTGTTGCTGAACAAAGAGACCTTGGAGTGCAGGTTCATAGCTCCTTGAAAGTAGAGTCACAAGTAGTTAGGATAGTGAAGAAGGCGTTTGGTATGCTTTCCTTTATTGGTCAGAGTATTGAGTATTGAGTTGGGAGGTCATGTTGCAGCTATACAGGACATTGGTTAGGCCACTGTTGGAATATTATGTGCAATTCTGGTCTCCTTCCTACCGGAAAGATGTTGCGATACTTGAAAGGATTCAGAAAAGATTTACAAGGATGTTGCCAGAGTTGGAGGATCTGAGCGATAGGGAAAGGCTGAGCAGGCTGGGGCTGTTTCCCCTGGAGCGTCGGAAGCTGAGGGGTGACCTTATAGAGGTTTACAAAATTATGAGGGGCATGGTTAGGTTAAATGGGCAAAGTCTTTTCCCTGAGGTGGAGGAGTCCGGAACTAGAGGGCATAGGTTTAGGGTGAGAGGGGAAAGATATAAAAGAGACCAAAGAGGCACCTTTTTCATGCAGAGTGTGGTATGTGTATGGAATGAGCTGCAAGATAAAGAGGTGGAGGCTCGTAAAATAGCAGCATTTAAAAGGCATTTGGATGGGTATATGAGTAGGAAGAGTTTGGAAGGATATGGGCTGGGTTCTGGCAGGTGGGACTAGATTGGGTTGGGATATCTGGTCAGCATGGATGAGTTGGACCGAAGGGTCTGTTTCCGTGCTGTACATCTCTATGACTCTGTGAGATGCTACCAGATTGTTAGTGAGATGCTAAGTTATCTATTGGTGAACAGCACAGTTTCATGGCACATAATTTTATATTGGAGGAATGCTACTTATTTTCGTCATGATAAAATATTTGTTACAATAAAACACTTTTTAAAACAAAGAGTTTGTAACATTTCAGATTCTCCTTTAATTATATGCGTCTGCTTACAACATTTATTTTGCTATCTGCAAAATATTAATTAACAGAAAATCATTGTGCACTTTACTTCCTGGTTTGCATGTAAGAACACTTCAATATGATTAGATGTTTACCTTACTTGCCCATATTACTGTTGCTGAGTGCTGTGATACCCCTTAACAGTTCTGAAATAGCCTCAGGATAACTACACATAGACTTCTCACGATTTTTGTGAACAGTTTTCTTAGAGATCAGTAGCAAGTTCCAAAGTTTTATCATTGATTGCAAAGTCTGTGCCAATCAAACAATACATTTTAATGCAAGTCATACAGCTACTCCAAATTCAATGCTTCTTTTTCTTTCTAAGCTCCAAATATGACATCCTACAGACTTTTTCCCAGATATTTCTTCACAGCTTTTCTTCAAGTTGTCAGCAAACATGAAATACGTTCAAATAGTGAAAGATTGGAATTTGCAATATCATGATTGTGTGATTATAATACAGCTTATTTTTTGAAAAGGCTAGTTTTTAAAATAATAGTCATAACATAAAAATATCTGCCAGAAGTCCCTAAGTAGCTGCAGCAGAAGTAGGACATTTGGTGCATTGAGTTTACTCTGCCATTCAATGAGATCATGGCTGATTTGATAATACTCAACTCCACTTTATGCCTTTTCCCATAACCCTTTATTCCCTCACTGATTAAAAATTGGTGTATCTCAGTCTTGAATATAAATAATGACCCAGCCTCAACAGCCTTCCATAGTAAATAAATACCTCAGATTCACCCTCAGAGAAAAAGTCCTGCTCATTGTCATAAATTTGATTTGATTTGATTTATTGTTATCATTTGTCCTGAAATACAGTGATAAGTGTTGAAAAAAGGAATCAGCTCCATTGGCTGCACTTCACTTACACTTCATCCAATCTCGTTTACTGCCTTTGCTGCTCCCAATGTGGTCTCCTCTACACTGGGGATACGAAGCATAGACTGGGTGACAGCTTAAGAGAACATCTATGCTCTGTTCATGAAAAGGACCCTGAGCCTCCAGTTGCCTGCCACTTCAACCCATCACATTGTTCCCTGGCTAACATCTCTGTCTCAGGCTTGTTGCAGTGTTCTGGTGAAGCTGAACGCAATCTGGAAGAACAGCACCTCATTTTCTGCTTATGAACTCTACAGCAGCTTCAGTAAAGTGGAGTACAGACCAGACTGTTGTCTTGGAAGATATGTGAGAGCTGGAGCTGAGATTAAGTCTTGTAAAGCTGTAAAAAGAAACTACTGACAGATAGGTATAGGAATGTTACGTTCTGTGGAAACTGCAACAGTAAACTAAACTGAAATAAAAACAAATAAGCAAGCAGCAGCTGAAACATTTGGTAATGTATTATGGGTGCAACCATTCTGCTATCATGTCTGGTTGAGATGAAAGGTGATATGAAGTAGAACTGACAGTCTCTGTGTGTGCAATGATAAAATTATGAAAGAGTGCTAGAGCTGTTTTACAAGGTAGGGCAGCTCTACATAGCTGCGTTCTTATTATTGTTGGGTAAAGGTTATTTTAAAGTGTACTTGGAACTAAATTCTCTGAAGAATGGAAAGACAAACTTCAAATATTTCAAAAGCCTTGAAGGCACATTTTGAAGAACAAGTGAATGTGACTTATTAATTCCTTTTCACAAATAGAGCATAGGTGCCCTGTGACGTGGTCACCCAGTATCATCAATGTAAAGGGGACCACATTATGAGTGGCGAATGCAGATTAGATTCAGTGAAGTATAGGTGAAGCGCAGCCAATGGAGCTGATTCCCCTTTTCAACAATCTGTTGTTGAAACGTACAAGATTCTTTGAGGATTTGACAGGGTAGATGCAGAGGTTATTTCTCCCTGTGTGAAAAGTCTAAGACCAGAGGACATAATCTCAGAACAATGGACCTCTCAATGATCTCTCTCTCTCTCTCTCTCTCTACGGCTGCGTTTGATATTAGCATTGATCAATATAAGACTTCATTAAGATGCAAAAGATAGTGCAAAGTTATTGGCAAGTAAGCTGGCTAAAAATCAGCAACTTTCTAACTACATTCTGGATGACCTTCTGGAAATGCAGATGTTCTTTTGACATTTCCATGGTTCCAGAGGAATATCAGTGCATACAACATGAGAGAGTCAGTGATCTTTTGGGAGTGGAAGTCAATGAGCTACACATTAATCGACGCAGCTTCTCAATGGAAAAAGCCATTGATGTCCACAATCAAAATTTATTCTGTCTGCTAGACAGAGCTTTCAGGTGAATATTAAGCTTAATAAGAAAGAAATTACAATGAAAAATGCCCTGGGAAAAGTACATACACCATGTAACAATATCAAAAGATCTTTGCCCAATAACCCAAAGGTGAGAGCTGTAACAGCAATGAATAGATGTAAAAGTGTAATGATTTTTGTATCCATTGACTATTTGGCAAAATTCCTGCTGTATATTTATCATTGGAGTGTCAGACTTATGCCACCTCATGGCCAAACATGTGCAGTGATATTGGGTTATGGAACAAGAAGCAACATTCACTAAAATCCTGCAACAAGTGACTGCCATGCCAGTGCTGAAATAATATTAGAGAAATGTCTTTTGCACAAATTAGGTTTTGCATAATAATAAAGCCTACTTCCACCTTGACTGAAATCAGAAAACTCAGTCCAAAATCAGGAATTGTGTGTGTTGTTATATGTTGTTCAGTGTCCTTACCATACATGTCCCAACAGAACCATTGTGAGTTTATGATGGTAGTACACAGCTTTCTGTAACTCACAGTTCCAGACTGAGAACACCAAAGGGCATCTGCTGAGATGGCAAGGATGGCAATTGCACTGCTACCTGGATTCTGACAATGTCACCATTTGCTGAAAGAAATTACCCATTTTGACAAAACATTTCATCCTATACTTATGTGGACATTTCACAGGAAATACTAAAGGATAGGGAAAACAACACTTATATGTATGAGAGGAGAGTACTGACAAGTGGATATGATTGATAATGGAAAATGCAGCAGTTAATAATGACTGATGGTTAACTGTCAAGCTTTGATTGTATTTTTATCTATTTTTTTTAAACAAGGCAAGTTGACTCTGATTTATTAAAACATTACTCTGAAAAATGAACCAGAGAATAGCTGTTCAATGTTTTGTGGCATTGAAGTAAAATGATGGATCATATCAAACAGAATATCCCTTTGGCTGTTCTCAAAAAGCATGATACTGACCATACCTAACCAGTCCATGTTGTAAAAGTCACAACACATAGCCAACATTAGACATGATTCTGCAATTCAACAGTATTGCAGAATCCTGATTGGATAATCCCGAGTGTGCAAGAAATTGGATTGTCAAGCAATTAGCAATTGTCAGGCAGACTCACTGCATGGTACACTTATATGTATTGGAAGATAAATCTATTAACAAATAAGGCCCTTGTTTTGGCTGACAGAAAGAAAATGGACACACACTCTGCCTGTTCAACACAACAAAATAGGTAACAGCCAATTCTGGTTCATTTCTCAGGGCAATACTTTGACTAATCAGAGTCAAATCACCTTGTTAAAAATTTAAACACAGCTTTTCAGTTAACTGTCAGTCATCATTAACCGTTGCATTCTCCGTGGCAATGTCTCTATCAATCAGAATCCATATGCCTAACATTCAGCATCCTCTTGCCAACCAATTAGCAATCTATTTCCAGATAGTACAAATGCTGTTTTCCCTTTCCTTGGTAGTTTTCATCAATTGTCCTGATGAGTGTAAGAAAAAGAGTTTCCACAAATTTGATCTTTTCGGTAATACTCAATGTTACTATATTACTCAATGCTGTGATTCTGCTTCTTGCTTTGTCTGATTTTCTTTTGATTTATACATGGCACCTCCCATTTCAGGAACTGGAGATAGCAAGTCTCACTGGAGTAGGATATGTTTTGTTACACTGTATTGCTCTTGAATTCATAGATTTTCCAGTTACATACATCTGTACAAAGTACAGGGGTATTCCTTTTCAATTGTTTGTTACAATTTCTCTGTCTGAGTGTACTCTTAACTCCTCAACTTTAGTGTCGGATTGAACTAAACTCTGCACATCAACAAAGCATAAAAGATATGTTTAAAGTACACATTATAACAGAATAAAAACATGTTGAGTACTATATTTAATTTTTTCAATCTTGTTTTGAACAGCTGCAGCAAGCAGCTGGTGGTCCAATCTCTGAAAATGGCAGTCTTGCCTCCGAGACTAGTGCCCATATCCCTTCAACCATATCTCTAACAAGGTAAGTGCACACAATGTCTGACCTTAATTAACTAGTCTAGTTCAGCTGATGTTAAGAGAAAATTTTTGAAATCAAAATTCTGTATTAAAAGGCATTAAATGTATCCATCTTTATTCAAATCATGTAGTCTAGATTTTTGCTAACTGTACACACAGTAGCCATAATAGAAATGTACATTTGAGAAAACAATGCTGTTGCTGTCAACCTTGATAGCAAAAGTCATCAATGTACTGGAAAGTTTAGCCTGCGTCCTTGGTGGGTGACTGTGAGATGGATTGATCAAGTTGTTATGACCCACATGGGAACCAATGTCACTGGTAGAAATAAGTGCTGGATTTTCACTATCTAGCCAGGCTACTTTCCAACTTAGCAGAGCTGTCTCCTTTAAAAGGATTCCCCTTCGCCATATGTTTTTCTGGGAGGCAGGTGACAAATGGAATTGAGCCTGAGTTTGCAGGTGGCCATGAAGGTGGGGGATTGTGGACTGGTGGGACGTTCTCTGATACTTCCACCTATTTGTTAGGTGAAGGCTGTTAGACCCAGTAGACACCAATGCACACTCTCTCCTAATGCCCACATATTACCCGATGTCACCTCAAGTTAGCCCTCATCCCCCATGTCTGTCATAGGCCCATATTCACTCCATAGCTTCTCATTTAGTATTGACAAAACTCAATGGCTGTATGTAGATGTAAAAAATTAAACTTTTAACAATTCAAGAAAACTCTCTCTAGAATTCATGAAACCTCACTTAGAATATTGTGGGTGGCACGGTGGCACAATGGTTAGCACTGCTGCCTTACAGTGTTAGAGACCCGGGTTCAATTCCCGCCTCAGGTGACTGACTGTGTGGAGTTTGCACGTTCTCCCCATGTCTGCATGGGTTTCCTCCGGGTACTCCGGTTTCCTCCCACAGTTCAAAGATGTGCAGGTCAGGTGAATTGGTCATGCTAAATTGCCCCTAGTGTTAGGTAAGGGGTAAATGTAGGGGTATGGGTGGGTTGTGCTTCGGCGGGGCGGTGTGGACTTGTTGGGCCGAAGGGCCTGTTTCCACACTATAAGTAATCTAATCTAATTTATATGCAATCAAAGGGTCTTACCGTTGTACAAACAAATAAACTTTTATTTACCAACTGCATTAGCTACTTCCATAATACACCCTTTAAAAATACAAATCAAAATGCGAGTGTGGATTTCTTAAAGGGAAACGTGTTTATTGTTAACAGAGACATTTGATGAGGGTAATGGTATTTATGTATCCTGCATGAATTTCCAAAAGGTATTCAATACATTGCCGCATGACAGACTTGTGAGAAAATTTATAGTTCAATGAACAAGCAGGGCAAGGTAAAGTCACTGTAGTCTTGCCAGACCATAGGCTACTCTCTAATGAGAGAGAGAGATAACTGGTGGTGCTGGTGGTTTAACCTGAGGGTCACCACACCTCAGGTGAGGGGAAAAATTGAGAAGAAGGGTCCTTCATAGTAGCCTCAGCTTGCACAGGAATTGAACCCACACTGTTGGTGTCACACTACATCACAAAAGAGCTATCCAGCTAACAGATATAACAGATCACCCTTTTCAACAAACAGCGCAGTTGCAACATGGATACGAAATGCATTAGGGATAGAAAGAAGTGAGCAACTGTTAATTTTTTGAGCTGGAGAAAAGTTTGTTGTGGAGTTTCCCAGGGGTCGGGTTTGAAACTATTGCCTTTCCTGATTTCCGGATAAATAGCAAAGCATGTAAACTGTGAGATGGAAAGTGTAAACTACAAAAGCACATTGACAAGTTGGTGGAGGGGACAGCTGGGTGGCAGTTGGAGTTTAATGCAGTATACATTATACATTTGGGTCAAAAGAATATTGAGGTACTGTACTTACAGTAAAGAGTGCTACCCTATAGTATGTGCAGAGACAAAGACCTGGGTGTATATGTGCACCATATGTGGTAGGACGGACAAAGCAGACTGTATATTAGGCTTTATTGATAAAGGCATGAAATACATGAGCAGATTAAGAGATTTAATAAATATATAAAAAGGACAAGAAGTAAAGTAAATGTTGGTACATTAGAAGCATAGGTCAGAGGAATTATAATGGGAAATGAGAAAATAGCAATGGCGTTAAACAAATAATATGTTTATCTTCACAGCAGAAAACATGAATTCTATATCAGAAAGCGAGCCACCAAGGTGCTTGAATGAGTTATGAACTTATGTTGATTAAGATCAGCAGAGGAAAAATAATGAAGAGACCTCAATGATTAAAAGTTTGAATAATCTGCAGAACCTAATGCTAAGTTCTACAAGAGGTACTAGCAGAAATAGTAAATCCATTAGTCAAGATGTTTCAAAGATTCCTGAAATGTAACATCACCAATCAGGAAAGGATGGAGAGAGAATAATCCCTGAGTTTTAGGTCAGGTAGCTTGACATTAGTCAAAAGTGTAGAATAATGGGGTTAACATCAGAAATGTTAATGGTGATGATGACTGATGTAGTGATGGCGTCAGAATCACGCAGGAAGGAAGAAAAATCTGGAAGGGATGTTGACATTTTAATCTTGTGTGAAAGAAACTGAAGATTCCATTGGGCAATTCCTCCAGAGCTGGAACCCTCTGAAAGTCTCCATTTAAATTGGAGCATCTGGAGTGTTCCAATGATATTAAGTAAAATAAATACCCAGGAAAAGTTACTCCATTAAATGTAGAATGTACCTCCTGAATAACTATTAAAATAACCTGATTGTCACCTCACACACCCCACCAATAACAGCTCCCCCAGGCCCCTTACATTTCCCCAGGCCCAGACCCAACAGCCTGCTGAGATCCTTCCCCCATGCTGTCTCGATCCCTCTTCCCCTGCTCTCAGACCTAACCTGAATTCCCTGGAACCTACTGAACCTAAACTAAACCTGTTTCTCCCTCCCAACACAACTCTGCTGCCACGGGGTCTGACCAGACAACAGTCCTACTTCCCATAATGGCTGACCCGACCCAAACCAACCCAACCCAACCCCTAGCCCAACTCCACCCCACCTTACCTGACCCAATTCCCTGCCACCTAACCTGACCGAACACTTCTCCCTACAGTGCCAGACCTGATCCGAACATCCTGAACCCCAATACCCACCATCCCCAGCCTCCAACCAAACTCAATTTTTCTCACCTACCCCGGCTTACCTTAAACACTGCATCAATTGTAATTTTGGTTAAGAAAGGTCTTTCTTTTGGAAAAACTAATTTAATTAGTACATTACAAATGTAATGTCATAATCATTGCCATTGTCATGACTTATTCAGAAAACTTCTCATCTGCTCATTTTTAGTAATCGGACCCACTTATTAGGCTACATCTGTTGAATATGTCAGCAACTCAGTCTATAGGAATAATTAGCAAATTCATTATGAGATTCACTTTGTTTCTTTTAGATTGCCAATAATGACAACAGACTCAAGGTCTAAGAAACCCTGTAACTGCACCAAGTCCCAGTGCCTCAAACTGTAAGTGCGTACAGAAGGAACTATTGTTTCTATTTTACACAGGAAGATTATATTTGTAATATACAAAGTAAACCCTTCATCAGCAGGATATCCTTAACCTCCACTGGTCTTGTTGTTTCTTGTACTCATAATTGAGAAAAAATGAATATGAAAGTATGTTGTTGACCTCGGGTGCAAGGTTGTCACATTTTAGTCTCAAATATAATATTAATATTGATGTAGGAATAAAAACATTGATACATAGAAAACAGATGCAGGAGTAGGCCATTCAGTCCTTCGAGCCTGTACCACCTTTCAGTACAATCGTGGTTGATCATACAATCTCAGTATCCCATTCCCGCCCTCTCCCCATACCCCTTTAACCCTTTAGCTGCAAGGTCCATGTCTAGTTCCCCCTTGGATATATCTAGTGAACTGGCCCCAACAGCTTCCTGTGGGAGAGAATTCCACGTTTCACAATTTCTCTAAGTGAAGCAATTCTTCCTCATCTCAGTCCTGAATGGTTTACCTCTTATTCTTAGACTGTGTCCCCTTGTTCTGTACTTCCTTAGACTAGAAGACGAAAACTGCACGCAAGGTTTGGCCTCACCAAGGCCCTACATTACTGCAGCAATACATCCTTACTCCAATCCTCAAAGCATCTTGCTATGAAGGCCAGCATGCCATTAGTTTTCCTCACTGCCTGCTGTACCTGCCTGCCAACATTCAGTGACTGTTCCACCATATCACCCAGGTCTTGTTGCACTTCACCTTTTCAGCCACCATTCAAATAATAATCTGCCGTCCTGTTTTTGCTACCAAAGTGGATAACCCCGCATTTATCCACATTATATTACATTTGCCAAACATTTGCCCACTCGGCCAGTCTGTCCATGTCACCCTGCAGCCTCTTAGCATCATCCTCGCAGCACATACTGTCACCCAGCTTAGTGTCATCTGCAAATTTTAGTAAAGCTAGTCATAGTCAGACACATGAACTTCTGATGAATACCAGTGCTGCATATCCAAGATTGATTGCCCAGGATATTGATCATGTTTGCAAAGTATCTTGATCCATCTCCATTAAAAATTAAACTTGAAGACTCAGGGACAAACAGGGGAACCTTAACTGAGCTGTCCTGTTCTGGACTCTGTCAGGCCTTACTTCTGAGATCTCACTTGATTAGTTAAGTTCAGACATACAAATTATGAGATATCGATAAATTACCTGGACACAAACTTGGTTAAAAGTAGTAAGTTACCAAAGCAGGTTGGAGTATTGCTAATAGTTCTTCAAAGAGTAAACAGCTGGCCTGTCTAAGCCTAATTACTTGGTAATTGAACTTTCAATGCCAGGTAATTTACTAAGTCACTCTATTTGGGTTGCAGTTCTGGCATCTTATAGTCACTGTTTATACCCTTATTCATGTGTGGACCTGGTTGTTATATTGACAGAGCCTTTGTGTCCAATAAAATGTCAAGCCCTTACTTTACCATCCACCCTGAATGGCTTATTATAAAGCATGTGAGGAGCAAGAAAATCGATGTTTCAAAACGTCGATTTTCCTGCTCCTCAGATGCTGCCTGACCTGCTGTGCTTTTCCAGCACCAGTTTGATCTGGTTTCCAGCATCTGCAGTCCTCACTTTTGCGTTATTATAAAGCATGCTCAGAACTATTTTCTTGGCCTCGTTGTCTCCCAGAAACAGTTCCACAAATCCCTCAAAACTCTAAATTCATTTTTGCAAAGTTCCATTATTCCTGTTATTTTTAACTGATTATTGAAACATAAAATGTTATACGCTAATTAACTTGGTAACCCAGCAAGCATACGGCTTGCAGCTTTCAGCAGTTTTCAAGTTTACTGTGAAAAGTCTTTCAGCCTTACAATGTATGCTGATCGAATTAGGTCAAGTTTGTGTTTGATAAAGTTATTTTAAATGTGGATTCTTACAAAGCAGAAGTGAGGGAGGTTTCTTTGAACATAAGAAGGACAGGATAGAATCAGGAAGATAAAGAAATGAAGTCATTGAGGATAGTGTCCTGCCGTTTATAATTGCACATTGAGATTACTTAATTTAGAGGAATTTTGAATAACATATTGACGAGATGTTCTTTAGTAATCTTTCTTTAATGAAAACAATTGGCATAACAAAGATCTAGGTTTGGATGCCATTTGCATCTCTATTTATTTCAGTTGTCCGATAAACAATGGTGATGGCTTTTATAATTGCAGAGGGAAATTGGCAGGATCACGAAGGAAAATTGTTTGCCTGCTCCTTGAAGTCAAAAACAGTTTGTGCACAAGAAAAGGAAGAAATTTGTCCAATAAATTGTCATGAGATGAAACAAATGTATTTAAAATATGTCCAAAATGCCTCATTATTATGAGAATATATTTTAGGATTTGTTCTGTATTCCGCTATTATTCCCCATAAGTCTCTGACCCATCGTGGTATATTTGTTACTGTTTGTTTTTTCTCCTTGTGCTCCAGATACTGTGATTGTTTTGCCAATGGAGAATTTTGTAGCAACTGCAACTGCACAAACTGTTTTAATAACTTTGAGCATGAAGCAGAAAGATTCAAAGCTATCAAGGTAAGACTATGCTAGTCTATGTAACTTTAAAAGCACAAATTCAGTGTTCAGACAGAAATTATTTTGATCTTTATCCTCGTCCTTCTCAATCTGTCTACAGCCTTTGACAAAGTTTACCCCAGCATCCACCATTGGCCAACTCAGTGGGACTGCATTCGCTGGGGTCCATTTTTATCCAGCGAATCATAGCCAGCAAATCATAAGTCAAGATTTTCTCTTCTTATCCCCATCCCATCAGCTTTGATGTGCCCTAAGGATCTATTCTTGGCCTCCTCCTATTTATGATTTCCATCTTGCCATTTGATGATATCAACTTAAAATGCATCAAATTTTCAAATACACTTTGATGATCCCCAACTCTACTCAACTTATCTGCTTCCCCTCACTTTGTCCCCACCACCTCCCTGCTTGACCCCTCTATTGTATATAGTAGGTGAGATTCCTTGGATAGAATTTAAAACAAGTGATACAGTTCTCACCTGCTGGCTAGTACGTCAATGAGAATACAGCGACACATCTTTTGGGCAAGGTTCAGTGAGGTCTTTAAGAGACTAGTACTGGGTATCTACCAGGATCAAGGGCCACATCCCATCTCTGTTACCTCCTCTGGCCCCACAAACATCCAAGATATCTGCAATCTTCCAACTCTGGCCTCTGACTTTCCCAGTTTTATCATTACACCATTGGCAGTTATGCCTACTGCTATCTGGATCCTAAACTCTGGAATTCCTTCAATAAAACACCTTATCTTTCATTCTTTAAAGTAACCTTTAAAATGTAGCCCTTTGATCAAGCTTTCAGTCATCAATGTTTATCATGCTCTATGATCCTTTGTGTTATATGTTGTTTTACACTGATCCCGGGAAGTATCTTGAAAGGCTTTATTCTGTTAAAGGGGTATGTAAATGCAAGTTTTACAATAATTATACATACAATGCAATACAGCACAGGAACTGGCCCTTCGGCCCATCACGCGTGCGCCGATTCATAATCCTTATTTAGACTAGTTACTTGTTGTCCATAAGTGGTTTCTATCCGTCTGTTTGCCTCCTGTTCATGTGTCTATCAATGATGTGGAGGAGCTGGTGTTGGACTAGGGCAGACAACGTTAAAAATCACACAACACCAGGTTATAGTCCAACAGGTTTAGTTGGAAGCACTAGCTTTTGGAGCGCTGCTCCTTTGGCAAGGAAATTCGCTAGAGCTGCTTGGGAGGATTTAAACTAGTAAGGTGGGGGGTTGGGACCCAGGGAAATAGTGAGGAAAGAGGTCAATCTGAGACTGGTACAGTTGAGAACATAAGCGAGTCAAACAGTCAGGGCAGGCAGGGACAAGGTAGGACTAATAAATTAAACTGCATTTATTTCAATGCAAGGGGCCGACTGGGAATGCAGATGAACTCAGGGCATGGTTAGGAACATGGGACTGGGATATCATAGCAATTACAGAAACATGGCTCAGGGGTGGGCAGGACTGGCATCTTAATGTTCCAGGATACAAATGCTACAGGAAGGATAGATAGGGAGGCAAGAGAGGAGGGGGAGTGGTGTTTTTTGATAAGGGATAACATTACAGCTGTGCTGAGGGAGGATATTCCTGGAAATATATCCAGGGAAGTTATTTGGGTGGAACTGAGAAATGAGAAAGGGATGACCACCTTATTGAGATTGTATTATAGATCTCCTAATAGTCAGAGGGAAATTGAGAAACAAACTTGTAAGAAGATCTCAGCTATCTGTAAGAATAATAGGGTGGTTATGGTAGGGGATTTTAATTTTCCAAACATAGACTGGGGCTGCCATAGTGTTAAGGGTTTAGATGGAGAGGAATTTGTTAAGTGTGTACAAGAAAATTTTCTGATTCAGTATGTGGAAAACTTGACCTACTCTTGGGAAATAAGGCAGGGCAGGTGACTGAGGTGTCAGTGGGGGAGCACTTTGGGGCCAGCAACCATAATTCTATCATATTTAAAATAGTGACGGAAATGGATAGACCAGACCTAAAAGTTGAAGTTCTAAATTGGAGAATGGCCAATTTTGACAGTATTAGGCAAAAAGTTTCGAAAGCTGATTGGGGGCAAATGTTCGCAGGTAAAGGGACAGCTAGAAAATGGGAAGCTTTCAGAAATGAGATAATGAGAATTCAGAAAAAGTATATTCCTGTCAGGATGAAAGGAAAGGCTGGTAGGTATAGGGAATGCTGATTGACTAAAGAAATTGAGGGTTTGGTTAAGAAAAAGAAGGAAGTATATGTAAGGTATAGACAGGACAGATCGAATCCTTAGAAGAGTATAAAGGCAGGAGGAATATACTTAAGAGAGAAATCAGGAGGACAAAAAGGGGACATGAGGTAGCTTTGGCAAATAGAATTAAGACGAATCCAAAGGGTTTTTACAAATACATTAAGGACAAAAGGGTAACTAGAGAGAGAATAGGACCCCTCAAAAATCAGCAAGGCAACCTTTGTGTGGAGCCGCAGAAAATGGGGGAGATACTAAACCTGTATCAGTATTTACTGTGGAAAAGCATATGGAAGATATAAACTGAAGGGAAATAGATGGTGACACCTTGCAAAATGTTCATATTACAGAGGAGGAAGTTCTGGATCTCTTGAAACGCATAAAGGTGGGTAAATCCACAGGACCTGATCAGATGTATGCAAGAACTCTGGGAAGCTAGAGAAGCGATTGCTGGGACTCTTGCTGAGATATTTGTCGATAGTCAAAGATGAGGTGCCGGAAGACTGGAGGTTGGCTAACGTGGTGCCACTGTTTAAGAAGGGTGGTAAGGACAAGCCAGGGAACTATAGACCAGTGAGCCTGACATCAGTGGTGGGCAAGTTGTTGGAGGGAATCCTGAGGGACAGGATGTACATGTATTTGGAAAGACAAGGACTGATTCGGGATAGTCAACATGGCTTTGTGCATGGGAAATCATGTCTCACAAACTTGATTGAGATTTTTAAGCAATAACAAAGAGGATTGATGAGGGCAGAGCAGTAGATGTGATCAATATGGACTTCAGTAAGGTGTTCGACAAGGTTCCCCATGGGAGACTGATTAGCATGGTTAGATCTCATGGAATAAAGAGAGAACTAGCCATTTGGATACAGAACTGGCTCAAAGGTAGAAGACAGAGGGTGGTGGTGGAGGATTATTTTTCAGATTGGAGGCCTGTGACCAGTGGAGTGCCGCAAGGATTGGTGCTGGGTCCTCTACTTTTTGTCATTTATATAAATGATTTGGATGCGAGCATAAGAGTTACAGTTAATAAGTTTGCAGATGACACCAAAATTGGAGGTGTAGTGGACAGTGAAGAGGATTACCTCAGATTACAACAGGATCTTGATCAGATGGGCCAATGGGCTGAGAAGTGGCAGATGGACTTTAATTCAGATAAATGCAAGGAGCTACATTTTGGGAAAGCAAATCTTAGCAGGTCTGATACACTTCATGGTAATGTCCTAGGGAGTGTTGCTGAACAAAGAGATCTTGAAGTGTAGGTTCATAGCTCCTTGAAAGTGGAGTCACAGGTAGATAGGATAGTGAAGAAAGCATTTGGTATGCTTTCCTTTATTGGTCAGAGTATTGAGCACAGGAGTTGGAAGGTCATGTTGCAGCTGTACAGGACATTGTTTAGGCCACTGTCAAAATATTGCATGCAAATTCTGGTCTCCTTACTATCGGAAAGATGTTGTGAATCTTGAAAGGATTCCGATGAGATTTACAAGGATGTTGCCAGGGTTGGAGGATTTGAGCCATAGGGTGAGGTTGAATAGGCTGGGGCTGTTTTCCCTGGAGCATCGGAGGCTGGGGGGTGACCATATAGAGGTTTACAAAATTATGAGGGGTATGGATAGGGTAAATAGGCAAAGTATTTTCCCTGGGCTCGGGGAGTCCAAAACTAGAGGGCAAGGTTTAGGGTGAGAGGGGAAAGATATAAAAGACACTTAAGGGGCAACTTTTTCACACAGAGGGTGTTATGTGTATGGAATGAGCTGCCAGAGGAAGTGGTAGAGGCTGGTAGAATTGCAACATTTAAGAGGCATTTGGATGGCTTTATAAGAAGGTTTTGGAGAGATATGGGCCGGGTACTGGCAGGTGGGACTAGATCGGGTTGGGATATCTGGTCGGTATGGATGAATTGGACCAAAGGGTCTGTTTCCATTCTGTACATCTCTATGACTCTTTGACCTGAGAATAGAATAAGGCAACAAAGGACCGCTCTAGAACATCTTGAATAGAGGGGCAGTTCCTTAGATTTTACTTCCTCTTCAATCCTTTGCTACTTTAACTACTTGTTCAGTTGAAGAGTAATAAGGAAATGTAACTCATTTTCACGTGCATTTTTATTCAAGATTATGTAATGGAAAAGTATTGATGTTGGTTAAAAGTAATTTTTCATCTATACTTTGTCAATTAGAGGGTATTCAGAAGTTTTATTGTCCATTTAAACTTTATACTCTATAAGGCTCACTCTTCATATTCAAGGTTTCTCCTTTGCTAGTCTCAATAATAACTCTAGTTTGCAGAGTGTGTGACTATACCAATTATTCTTGATCCCAGATCTTGCAACAGAGGAAAATGCTGAGGTCAGCACTTGATGGTCAGCACTGAGATCAAACGATGCCTTCACCTTCTGTGGGACACCTTATTAGTACGTGAAACTCTATAATCAAGGACACATCTAGACTGGATAATATGTTAACTTTGATTGATATCAACTTATTTAACACCTCCCTTCTATCTATTTTTATCTTATCCAATATCCCTATAGCTTCTTCCCCTTCTGCAACATTGTATTCGCAGGACTCCCAGAAGGTTATTGGTTTGAGGAACTTATAGCAATGGGGAAGGAAAGGCCAGAGAAGGATTTGAAAACAAGTATGCAAAGTTTACAACTGAGTTGCTGCTTAACCAAGAATAGGTTCACTGAGGTAAACACTGAGGCAATAGGTGAATGGGACTTCATGAGATTAGTGCATAGGGGGCAGATTTTATCTTCAGTGATAAAGGAGGGTAAATATAGAGCCAGTCCTATTCTGTATTAGCCTCCTCTATTCCAAATAGTGCAACTTACTCACACTATTGAACTCACCCAAGTCTCCTCCCCTCGTATAGCTGCATTCTCTCTGGTCAGCCGTGCACAGATATAAAAAACAGATAAAACACAGTGTTGTATCCAAGTACAAACTAATTTGACATAGCCCATTAACAACATTAAAGAAGGAATTGATATCAATTTAATCTTTGGATTTTCAAGACACAGGGAACAACTGTGAGTATCTATTAGACTGTGTTGACTTCTAGCTAGATCAGAGTGTATTCAGCAACTACATAGACTGCCCTACATCAATGCGCAGCCTCTGTGCTCATCAGCTTTAAATATTTCAAGGTATGCCTGGATTCCAAAGAGTAATTACAATGCTCTTGGCTGTCACCCTGTGATAATTTCACTCCTACTTTTATTTATCGCAGCTCTTGGGAATTGCAGATCATTTCATGTGATGGATGAGAATTTCTAATCTTCAGAGAATTCATAAGCGCAGAGTGCAATGACATTCATTTGTGGAAGCAGCAATAGACTATAGGAGTGCAGAATGATGCTAACCTTTTTTTCCAGGATCACAGCACTAAGGGACACTGGAACTGAAATGCAGTCAATTGGCGTGTGGATATTTCTAAGTAAAAACAATGACTGCAGATGCTGGAAACCAGATTCTGGATTAGTGGTGCTGGAAGAGCACAGCAGTTCAGGCAGCATCCGAGGAGCAGTGGATATTTCTGTCTTGTATCTAACGTCGTTTATCATTTATTTGGTTATCAGATGAGATATTTTTACTGTTTCTAATAAATTATACCTTCCTACTGCTTCAGGCATGTTTAGATCGGAACCCAGAAGCCTTCAGACCAAAAATAGGAAAAGGAATGCTTGGAGAAATCAAACTGCGGCATAACAAAGGTTGCAACTGCAAACGTTCAGGATGTCTGAAAAATTATTGTGAATGTTATGAGGTAAGATGAAATTGAGTGGAATTTGCCTTTTCTCTGAAGGTTCACCTTCCTGTAGTCCCCAGAAACTAAGGGTAGTAATGAAAATAGAAAATGCTGGAAATATGTATGTATAAAGAGAAAAGAACATTTTAATATCACAAGATGGGTTTAGAAAAGGAAAGTGTACTTGATAATTGAATTTTGTGCATATGGAAGTAAAAAGATCTAGTGAATACAGAGTTTGGTGGGTTTGGGCATGAGGTGAAGGGATACTCTGCTCTCTGCTGTTGGAATGTGATTGGAGTGGTGAGGTGAGGTTTTACAGTCTGAAAACCAGGAATTATTCTCAGCACATCTATCTGTGGCAAGTAGATACCCCTGAGTTATTTTACTGCTGGGTTTGATGTGGATTGTGTGGCAGCTGCCATGAGCAACAGCATGATGCATTCTCAACCACAGTATTTAAAGGGTTGACCCAAAGGTGGAATTTGCTGGAGTAGGGATCTGGAAGAATGAAAGGAGAAATTTAAGAATAGATTCAGACCCAACTCAGGCTGTGACCCACCTTAATGATGCCTTCCTTGATGTACTGTTAGGGGCAGCGAGAAACTACAGAGATGTTCTTCCTCAACAATAACTGCAAGGAAGTTTCTGCTGCTCCAAAGAGATATGGCTGGAGATAGTCCAGGAAGGCAGCATTGCCCCTGGGCTCCATAAGACCATAAGACCATAAGACATAGGAGTGGAAATAAGGCCATTCGGCCCATCGAGTCCACTCTGCTATTCAATCATGGCTGATGGGCAGTTCAAGTCAGGCAGCATCCAAGGAACAGGAGAATCGATGTTTCGGGCATCAGCCCTTCTTCAGGATGCCGAAACGTCGATTCTCCTGCTCCTTGGATGCTGCCTGACCTGCTGCGCTTTTCCAGCAACACATTTTCAGCTCTGATCTCCAGCATCTGCAGTCCTCACTTTCTCCTGATGGGCATTTCAACTCCACTTACCCGCATTCTCCCCGTAGCCCTTAATTCCTTGTGACAGCAAGAATTTATCAGTCTCTGCCTTGAAGACATTTAGCGTCCTGGCCTCCACTGCACTCCGCGGCAATGAATTCCACAGGCCCACTACACTCTGGCTGAAGAAATGTCTCCGCATTTCTGTTCTGAATTTACCCCCTCTAATTCTAAGGCTGTGTCCACGGGTCCTAGTCTCCTCGCCTAACGGAAACAATTTCCTAGTGTCCACCCTTTGCTGCTCAGTGCAGATCAGGATATTTGTTATTGCTCATGCACCTACATGTTACTGTATGTATCACCTTCCCATCCATTCCTCTTCAGTCACACTGCATCTTCCAAGCCTACTCCTTTATTCCTCCCATCCACATTCATTGCAAGCAGATGCATCTTTTTCTGTCTTTGCACTTGCTCATATCCCTATCTATCCATCTAGCACTGTCATTGGCCCTCATTTTAATCACAATTGATACCTTTCCCTTAAAGTTACTCTTATCAAATTCACTCTATTGGGTTAACACATATCCTTTGACACTCATTGGTCTCCTCTTCTCTATTGTAGAAGAGAGTTTAGAACACAAAGGAAGCTGTATCCAACTGTCTAGTCCCTCGTTTGCAGTTTTGTCCATATTCGGTGTCCATGGAGATGGAGCATGTGGTGTTTACTAACATGATAGAAGCCTTTAGAGATCAGTGCTATTTTATTTAATAAGTTTCCAATGTCCTTTTATAAGTTAATCATTAATTTGTAGTTTTGCTGCCTCATCAGAGGCAGTTTAACCATTCTCGCTCAAGGATAAGGAAAGAATGCAAGATACACCAATACCTCCTCCCCATCCTTGCACAAACAAAAGAAGTGCTGTTGATCAGTTGGCATGATGGAAACCCTTCCCATTCCCAGCTCTACCGTGACTGAATAAAATACAATGCCCAGACATCATACAGCAATAAACATGTCAACTTGATTGCAGCTTGACTAAAACGTGATCAACTTCAGAAAGTTGCATTGTACCATTCTGATCATGCCAGTACTAATTCAATTCTATGATAAACCTTCCCCACATTCAACAAGAAGAATATGCAAATATGAATCGACAAATCCTCAGGGGAGCTGATTACTTTTTTTTAGATACTTTTATTCAGATACTTGCACTTTATGAGCAGTTAGAGAGAATTAGATTTTCATTTAGTAACTCACACTTCACAGGTGAACAAGAGCAGAAATTGGCTTGAGGGAGAGTTTACATTGAATAGCACAGTCCTTTCCAAGTTCTGCTAAGCTCAACACAATGCTGTACCTTGGGAGCTGTCAATGGGAAGGACTGTCTTTGATGAACATTAGTAATTGAGTGATGTACTGAAAGGTCTTTCATGCACCTACAATTATAGAAAGAATGTAGTAATTTTTAAAGCATGAGGAGGCCAAGTTTGCAATGATGTCTTCCTGCATGGATAGAGTGACCAACTCCATGAGGCATCAGTTGCTGTTAACGATTATGTTCATGCACACATTAACAACAGTAATACATATCCAGCATCATAGATATAATGATATCTAAGCTGCTGGATATGTATTACTGTTTATAGACATTCTTAATGTAGATCAAACTGCTCTAGTTCACAAAATGCTTAGAGTGGACATGGAAGTGGGAACTCCACTTCAAACATTTATCTCCTCAGCGCTGACCTATTCCCTCAACCCAAGAATGAAAGTCCCACTGGCTGCCTACTGTCCTGAAGACAGAGCCTGGTCCTACTCATTGCTGGTGGAGCAATCTTTGGAAGGGTTCTCACAGGCTCCAAAACTCAGGGGCTAGGAGTGAAGAGCTACTAAACTATCACAGCAGGGGTGTGAGTAATCTGCCTCTCTCTCTGCTCAAGGCACAGAGTTATGTTAGATAGGAGCAATGGGGAAAAATAGCTATAAACCTTTGTAGCTCACTAGCAATATGTAAATAGGCACATGAGAAAATGTAACATTGTAGGATCACATAAAATTCACACATTCTGTGTTCTACCTTCCATGGCAACAACGTCTCCTCTAAGGCTGTGTACAATCTGTTCATATCAGTGTATCCCTGTCTATCCATCTAGCACTGTCATTGGCCCTCATCCTAATCAAAATGGATACCTCTCCCCAAACTTATTCTTATCAAATTCACTCTATTGGGTCAACACATGTCCTTTGATGCTCATCAGTCGCCTTTTCTCTATTGCATTCAAGTGGTTCTCTTTATAGAAGGATCTTGTGAGCAGCCTGCATACACAAGTACAGAAAGTATTGGTGACAAATTGTCTTTTCACTTCCTAAACGATAAATGGGAAGACATGAAGTGATTGGAACTAATGGATGGAAGTGTAATAGGTTGTTTGCAAGACTACAATGTGTCAGTGGCACGGGTGGGTGAAAGTGATAAGAAGCAGAGTGGGCATGGCATTTGGACTTAGTGTCTTGGGAGGTCAAGTTTTAGTGTCTTCGACAATGGCTAGGGGAGGTGGGTTACCACTTGTCGGGGTGGAGTGCATCCTTCTCCAACACCCCCACCAGGAGATAGCCCCCTTCTTACCAAGCAGTAGTCTGTGTAGTGACAGTTGACTGGTTGGGGGCTAGCTTTGCCTTTCCTGTCACATGTTAAATAGTAAGAATGGAAATGAGGCCCTGAATTGACCCATTAAACAATCATAGAAGGGTCTCGATAAATCATAGGTGAGTGCTCCGTCTGATGCCTTTCCACCCACAGTAATATGGGTGATATGGAAAGGCCAGAAAGGCTGTCAATTTTAACTTTAATTTACCAGCCATCCCCCACTCCCCAACCGCTAAGTACATGGAGGGTGTCCAGTTATAAACTCCAGTCCCAATTCATTCCATTTGCTCCCTCCACAGTGGTTGCTAAACTTGCTAAGTGTTTCCAGCATTTAATGTTTATATGTTTAATGTTTATTTAATCTTCAGCAACTGCAATTCTTTATTCTTGTGCTACTGAAAATGTTTCCATTTTTATTTTCTTGTTATTTAAATATTTAAATTATATTGAAATGGACGTTACGTCATGTCTAAGACACATTTAATGAAGGAAATGTGTGGCTCGCTTTCCAATTTGAGCAAGTACCATCCTGTCAACTGCCTTTTCTTAAATTAGTTCCCTTTTAATCGATAGTTTGTGTGAAAATACTAGGTCAAGATGGAGTCAACAATTTGTTGACTATGTTGTTTTAAACATCCAAGATTATGTAATACTCAGAAATACAAATGGTTTAATTTTCTGCATTTCATTTGTTGGGAATTAAATGCAAATGGAATTTTCTGTGTTGTACTTTCATGAATGGTCATTAAGTGGGACATAATTGGTCTTATTTATTGTTTTGCTTTTATTTTTGGTCAGGCAAAAATAATGTGCTCCTCTATTTGCAAGTGTATTGGATGCAGAAACTATGAGGAGAGTCCTGAGAGGAGGACATTGATGAGTATCCCTGACCACAGTGATATGAGCATTTGTCAGCCTAGGACTAAACTTTTTCCAGAAATATTCAACTACAGAAAGCAAACGAAAGTGAATAGGGAAAGGTAATTTTATAAATAAACCTTCTTTTTACATGTCAATATTCTATTCTTCTTTATTATATTCAGACTCTTAGGGTACAGTACTACAAATCATAGCGGCCCTCCAAAACCCTAGTCTCACCCTACTCTTCATGCCTAACTCTGGTTGGAAACATCAACAGGCCTTTGACAGCTGAGAAATAAGGAGAAACTGTTGAAGATACAGGCCAAGGACATTTTCCAGCAAGTCTCTCCAGATAATCATTATGGCTGATTTTCCTTTCCTTATCATGGGGCAGAGAAGCCAACTTGGTCTGTATAGTTCAGAATTAAAACTGAGTTAGCAGTAAAATAAAAGATGAACAAAAAGTTTAATAGGAATGGATTGGTGCCTGACAAATATTCCCTATAAAGTCTCCATTAATAATTTTCCATCAGCAAACATCATTCTAGTTCAATGTTTTTCATTTACATGTCAAGTGTAAGGTGCTAATATAAAATCTTTGTATTCATTTCTCTGGTCTACTATTTAGAAATTTATTTCAGTATCTCCCCTGTTACCCTGTAGATTATTGAGCAACATAGTGCTAAAAATGTTAAGCTTGTTCTCAATCTCGGATGAGTCAGAGTCATAGAGATGTACAGCATGGAAACAGACCCTTCGGTCCAACACAACCATATCTACCAGATACCCTAACCTAATTTAGTCCCATTTGCCAGCACTTGGCCCATATTTCTCTAAACCTTTTCTATTCATATACCCATCCAATTGCCTTTTAAATGCCGTAATTACACCAGTCTCCACCACTTCCTCTGGCAGCTTATTCCACACAAGCACCACCCTCTGCGTGAAAAAGTTGCCCCTTAGGTCCCTTTTATATCTTTCCCCTTCACCCTAAACCTATGCCCTCTAGTTCTGGACTCCTCCACCCGAGGGAAAAGACCTTGTCTATTTATTCTATCCATGCCCCTCATGATTTTATAAACCTCTATAAGGTCACCCTTCAGCCTCCAACGCTCCAAGGAGAACATTCCCACCCTATTCAGCCTCTCCCCATAGCTCAAATCCTCCAAACCTGGCCACAGCCTTGTAAATCTTTTCTGAACCCTTTCAAGTTTCACAACATCCTTTCGATCGGAAGGAGACCAGAATTGTATGCAGTATTCCAAAGGTGGCCTAACCAATGTCCTATACAGCTGCGACATGACCTCCCAACTCCTCTACTCAATACTCTGACCAATAAAGGAAAGCATACCAAATGCTGCCTTTACTGTCCTATCTACCTGCAACTCTCCTTAAGGTCTCTTTGTTCAGTAACACTCTCCAGGACCTTACCATTAAGTGTATAAACCGTGCTCTGATTTGCTTTTCCAAAATGCAGTCCCTCACATTTATCTAAATTAAACTCCACCTGCCACTCCTCACCCCATTGGTCCATCTGATCAAAATCCCGTTGTACTCGAAGGTAACCTTCTTCGCTGTCCACTACACCTCTAATTTTCATGTCATCTACAAACCTACTAAGTATACCTCCTATGAGTTGTCTAATATCATGGAGTTTTAGTAAAGATGATACAAATGCCACTGAATTTAAGGACAAAAAGAAACCTCAGTCATCTATATTCAAGTATATGGGTGCAATCCAGAGATCTTGACGAGAAATTGCATTTCTTTGATTGTTTATGAGGAGAATGTTGGGTTTGGTTCTGAAACACAGTACAGTAATCAGCTAACATCCACTCTCAACACTGACAGGATGAGTGGCCACTTAGACATCAACTGGCATCCATAGAAGCATGCCCTATTAGCAGAAAATTTTGGAAAGGAAAAGAATTATATCTGCCATAAAGTCTGGGATGTCATAGATTTTTCCGAAAGTATTGATATCAAAATTTGGCCTTAAAATTGTGAAAGCATCATGTTATTCTGTGGCTGTGCACAATAGGGTAATCTGACACCATCCACAATGGACAATTAACATTGCTATAGCACATGGCCGATTGGGCATTTTATCTGTAATTGATGATGCAGTGAAGCAGAACTAATGGTATTTAGAATGCCTGGTCAATTCATTTCTAAATTTAATAACTTAATTTTTATTTTAAAAAAAGGTGCCCTTTGAACCTCTGAAAATTAGACAATAGGAATCTGGACAGAGCTGTGTGCTGACTTTACCATAAAAGGTAGTTATTATTGGACATAACCGTGTAGTTGGAGGCAACAAATATTCCATGGCGAGTAGTTTCATAGTGCTATGAAGGCAAAACCTGGAACAAGTGGTCATTGGCATATCAAGCTTAATTTGACTGAACATTATAATTATGTACTTTTAGTATTGCTAACCCTTATATCCAGGGCGTTTCTCTAATGTAAATAGTCCTGGAAGCGGTTTCACAACTTAGAAAGCTTCACAATTTCAGATCTAATACTTAATATGATTGCATTTGTTCGAATGCTGTAACTTTTCATTCAAAGGAGAGACTTCTTAAACTGATATGTTCATGTTTCTGATTATTTTGTTAACGTTTTGTATTATTGACAGGCATCCTTTTACCTTTGTTACTTGGGACGTCATAGATGCTACTTGCGGCTGTCTCTTGGCCCAGGCAGAAGAGGCAGAGAAAGCCTATCACTCTCTCTCCGTAGCAGAACATATGATCCTCGAAGAATTCGGCCGTTGTTTGGCACAAATCCTCCACTCAGCATGGAAATCAAAAGAACTGCAGTGTTTGTGAACTTTAAATTCTCTCTGTAATAGATAGTACTTTGTAACATTTATGTGCAGATAATTAGTTTCATCTCACCCTTTCAGTCCTCAGTTTGTGAATTGTGGTTGTTGCCATTGGGATAAGTATACCTTTTTTATTGGGTATAGTCAGTACTCAAACTTACTGCTAAAAAAAGTTTCTTCACATAATCTCAGTTTTAACCTCAAACATTTTATGAAAAAATGTGATGTTGGGAACTTATATTAGGGCTGTATCCCTCTGGTTACTATGCTATTTGTAGAGGCCTTATAAAGTGTATTTATCAAGATTCATAAAATGTTACTATTGCTATCAGACATCTGCTGAATGAATTGTTTTAGCATTTGACTACACATAGACAAATGGGAATTTGGCAAAGATGTAGTTATAACGTCTCTACAGAAAAGAAACAGAAAAATCAATGAAAATAGTTAGTATTGCTCTGACTATAATGTTGCCAGTAACCTTGTTAAGTCTTAAAATATAATTCAAGCTGAAAAACTAGTATTGACTTCTTTGATCCCTCAAATCCCCTTCAACTTTCCTGCTCAGCGTGCAACACTGACATGTCCCTGAGAGACACCAACATTTGTGACAACCTCCATAACCAACTTACTGATGGAAACATGAAGAGAATAGCCACAGAGTCATGACAGTGCACATGCGCTAAAATATTACAACAAATGGTACAAATTTGTTTAAATAGCATTTGAGCAAGACAGACTTTAGAAAAAAAAGTCACCGCAGCAATAGAACTATAATGAGCTTTATTCCTTGGTGAGGGAGGGGAACATCAGCTAAGATTCCCAGTTCTGATTGTTATTCCTTTGATAGCAAATGCAAGTGTATGTTATTGTCAGCTGAGGATAGTATGAAGCTGAGCAGCAATGCCTCACCAACAATACTCTCTTGTTATCCAAACTGACACATCAATAATGTGTGAGGGTGACTGTGGAAATGCAGACCTAACAAGGGTCTGTATCTTCTGAACAGCAGGTGAAGAAAATATGAACCCAAAATTAGTGCAATTGCTTTTGAAAATTTGGGACAACCAGTTAAAATTATAGTTGCCAGCAGCACTACCTTTAGTTTGAAATTAAAAGTTGAGATAGTAAGCTGGTTACAATATTCAGCTTTCCCAGTAGCTCATCAACTGCTCACTACATTTTAGAAGTTTTAGACTGAAACAAGAACATTACAATAAAACCCATTTGTTCAAATCTGCTTGCAGTATTAACAGGGACATATTTTAACACAGTTACACCATTTAGAAATTACAGCAAAAGTGACGACTGAAAATAAGCTGAGCAGGTGACTCAATTGATTAATCCAGTGCTCAGTGTAGGTCCAAGCAGGAAATCAAACGGTCCCTGATTCAATTCATTCAGGACGTTGAATTCAGCATTCTCAGGAGACATTGCCAGAAGTCCAGCAAGCTAGGGAAGAGAAAAAAAATACACAGGTTTATTGCTATGACTCTTGCAATCAAATATATTGTATGGAGAGTAGGATAAAGATTCTCTACAGTACCATCCATGGTAAATATCATGTTGACCCTCATTGTCATAAAGAATGAATATTTGGCTGAGACACAGATGACACCTATGAAACATTTCTGCTCAGGTCAGCTTTACACTTATAGTAATAAAAACTTGCAATGATAATCTTTTTTGAAACACCCTTATCCATAGAAAGAAGAACACGTAAAATCAACAACATAATTATACCGCATCGTCAGTCATGCATTTCATTCTGTACACTCTACAAACATGTGCAGTGCTGACAATAACAAGAAGCTCTCATTATTTGTGGGAAATTAACTTTATCTTAGTACTATGCCCAGTGCATCATTTCCTGTTAACAGGCATCCTGTGAGATTTCTAAAGAATGGGGTATAAATGAGGAACGAAAATCAAAACAGTTATTGACAAGTAACAATTTGTGGCTTGTGGATTTTAAATTCTTTCATGAAATAGCTTTTAAATTATTTATTAAAAAGTATTTTACATTAATTTATTGACAAATGTTTGAAATGAATTTATTGGAACAGATTGTAGATAAATTAATTGAGGGAAGTCTTTTTAATACTTCATGGAAATTTTACAGTACATTTATTTTTAAAAATTAATATCGTTAAAGGATTACTTAAATGATCTTTAATTCATCTTAATCAATATAAATTCCATGATTAATTTTAACTGACTAATACAAATAGATATTGTGATTCCATACCGCTTGTATTTACATTCTCAAATAAAATATTTAGAACAACAAAGTTGTGGCACTTTAATTATAATGTGATTAATAAACATCCCAATTAAAAGGAGATCATTGCCCATAGTGATCACATTGTTTCTTTGGGTTAATCCTTTCTTATTCTTTCATGGGATGTGGGCATTGCTGGCAAGCATAGCATTTGTTGGCCATCCCTAATTGTCCTTGAACTAAGAGATATGCCTTGTCATTTCAGAGGGCAATTAAGAGTCATCCACATTGCTGTGGATCTGAAGTCATAAGACCAGGCAAAGAGAGCAGATTTTCTTTCCAAAAGGACATGAGGGAACCAGATGAATTTATGCAACAATTGATAACAGCTTCTTGATCATTATTATTGATACCAGCTTTCAATTCCAAGTTTATTAAATTTAATATGAATTCCATGAGCTTCCATTGTGGGATATGAACATTGGTACCTACAACATTAGAGCCTTTGTTACCAGTATCAGTGATATTAATACCTTGCTATCATCTCCCAATCTAGAAGGGAAAATAATCAGTATTCTTCTGCCTGATTTCTATGCATCAGTCATGGTCATAAATCCTGTACACAAATACTCCAAAGGACATAATCATCTGTAAATCCCACCAGAGTCAAAAAGTATGATGCTGGAAAAGCACAGTCGGTCAGGCAGCATCCAAGGAGCATGGGAGTCGACGTTTCGAGCATAAGCCCGTCATCAGGAAAAATTATGCTCAAAACATCAACTCTCCTGCTCCTTGGATGCTGGCTGTGCTTTTCCAGCACCACACTTTTTGGCTCTGATCTCCAAACTCTGCAGTCTTCATTTTCTCCCTGTAAATCTCTAGCGTCAAATAGTTCATCAAAATCATTGCCTGAGTCTTCTGTCTGTTCTTTTGTCACTGCCTTTGTCTCTGAAGTACAACTGTGCCTTTTGTTCTAGGACTCTTTTCATCCCTATTCTCTGCCACCAGTCTTTTACTGATCTTTCCCTTCCGTTCCCCTTGTTTCTCTGTGCACATCTCTAGGGTACAACATAGAAACATAGAAAGTAGGAGTATGAATAGGCCATCCAGCCATTCAGGCTTCCTTCACTATTCAATATGATCATGGCTGCTCAACTAATTCAGTCCCTATTCCTGCTTACTCCCCATACCCTATGATCCCTTTAGTCCCAAGAACTTGTAACTTCTTCTTGAAAGCAGTTAATTTTGGCCTCAACTGTACAGAATTCCACAGGCTCTCCATTCTTCAGGTGAAGTTTTTTTTCTCTCATCTTAGTCCTAATGGCATCCCTAGACTGTGACCCCTTGTTCTGAACTCACTGGTCATTGGGAACACCCTTCTTATGTTTACTTTGTGTAATCTTGTTAAAATTTTATCGGTTTCTATGAGATTCCCTCTCTCATTTTTCTAAACTCCAGTCAATATACAGAGGAACCTGATTATTCAAATATCGATTATCTGAATATTGGATTATCTGAAGAAGATCCCGAGGTCCCAATAAAAACATTACGTCAAAGAGCTTTTTCAACCCTGATTGTGTCTTTTGTTTATAGGTACAATGATTAAAAACAAACTCAGCTCACTGAAATGCTGCTGAGAACAGTCCTGGAAAGTCCAGGCACCATTTCTAAATAACTGACCTATCGCCACCCCTCTCCCTCTCCCCACACTTTCCCTGGAATTCTACAGAGGGGTGTACCCTTAACCCCCCCTTTCCCCAGAAAATCTCTCCAACATTGTCCTGTACAGAGCAAAGGTGGAACCTGTCAAATTGTTGCAGTAAAAAGTTGTGTGTGTGTGTGTGTGCGCGCACGCGCTATTTGGACAAAGGCAGCAACAGTCTGACTGCTGGTGTACAGCCCCGGGGGAGGGGGGTCAGCCAGGGGTGCGGGAGGGCGAGAGGCGGGAGGGGCAGAGGTGGACAGGATTGTGGGAAGGGGTGGGACCGGATGGGGTTTGGGGGGGGCAGATAGAGTTGGGGCGGACGGGGTTTGGGGGGGGGCAGGGTGGGAGCGGGCAGGATTGAGAGCCGGGGTGGGGGCGGACAGGGTTTGGGGTGGGCAGGGGGCTGACGCACAGTGTGCTGCTGCCTAGTCTCTTGAACAGGGAGCAGACTCTACAGAAAAGTCTGAACCCCAGAGGAAATCAATTAACCAAACAATCAATTATCTAAACGAAATAGTGCCTGCCCATCTTGTTCAGATAATCGAGGTTCCTCTGTAATTCTAATTGATCCAGTCTCTCTTCATATATCAATCCTGCCACCCAGGAATCAGCCTGGTATACCTTTGTGACTCTTTCCAT
This sequence comes from Chiloscyllium punctatum, assembly GCF_047496795.1. Classification (NCBI taxonomy): domain Eukaryota; kingdom Metazoa; phylum Chordata; class Chondrichthyes; order Orectolobiformes; family Hemiscylliidae; genus Chiloscyllium; species Chiloscyllium punctatum. The sequence continues at coordinate 42,307,569 of NC_092760.1, read as the reverse complement.
AGTCACAACATGCTCCCTCAGGTAAGGAGACCAAAACTGCACACAATGATCTCGGAGAAAGTGAGGACTGCAGATGCTGGAGATTAGACTCGAGAGTGTGTGCTGGAAAAGCACAGCAGGTCAGGCAGCATCTGAGGATCAGGAGAATTGATGTTTCGGGCAGGCACCCTTCATCCTGGTGAAGGGCTTATACCCGAAATGTCGATTCTCCTGCTCCTCGGATGCTGTCTGACCTGCTGTGCTTTTCCAGCACCACACTCTCGACACGATGATCTAGGTGTGATCTCACCAAGGTACTGTATGATTTCAGCTGGACTTTTCCACCTCCCATTAGTTTTAAAGAAGAATAATTTTGGATGTGAAACATTAACTTTGTTTTCCTCATCACCTCTGCTGCCAGACTTGCTGAGTTTCTCCAAAAGCTTCTGTTTTTATTTCACTGCCCAAGTTCTCTCATATCACATTTTCCGTTTTCCTCCACTCCATCATTAGCGTCTAATAATTTAGGGGTGATAGCCATGGTCTCTGGAATTCCTTCTCAAACAACTTCACCTGGCTCCATCCCACTCCAATTTCACAAGTCAACAACAGTTGGCATCTACATTTATTTACTTAAGTAGGAAAGCATCCCAAGGCATTTCACAGGAACATAATCAAACAGGGATTGACCTAGAGCCAAAGAAGATATGATCCAAAGCTTGACCAAAAGTATGGGCTTTAAAGAAAAATCTTAAAGGATGAGTAAAAAGGCAGAGATAAGTAGAAAAGGTAAGGAACATGAGAAATTAAGGCCTTTTAATGTCCTACTTGGGTAAAGAGAATAAAGGATGGTTAAGATGCCAGAGGTAGATTGGCCGGTTGGAGATTTGGAGGTGGTTACAGAGATATCTGGAATGAGACCATGAAGAATTTTTGCATGAGAGTGAAAATTTTATGTAGGTGGCAGCAGGGTACTAGAAATCAATGTGCATTAGTGAACCAAGTTTGATATGTATTCCAATACAGGCAGCAGAGTATCGTATGAACTTGAAGTCATTGGTAGAGTGAAGTTTTTTTAAGATTAGATTCCCTACAGTGTGGAAGCAGGCCCTTCAGCCCAACAAGTCCACACTGACCTTCCAACAGTAACACATTTCCCTTTGACTAATGCACCTTACACTATGGGCAGTTTAGTATGGCCAATTCACCTGACTTCACATCTTTGGACTATAGGAGGAAACTGGAGCACCTGGAGGAAACCCAAGCAGACACGAGGAGAATGTGCAAACTCCACACAGACGGTTGCCCAAGGCAGGAATTGAACCTGGGACCCTGGTGCTGTGAAGCAGCAGTACTAACCACTGAGCCATGAGTTGAGGAAGCAAACTTGAAAGCATTCCAATAATGTAATCTGAAGGGACAAACCCAGGTGCTCTTAAGGGTAATCCCTTTAGCCATGTATTTTTACTCCTCTCACTTCCATTTAGCCCTTTTCTCAATCAGGACTCACCTCTTGCTTCTGAAGTGCACTGTACATTTTTTGATGTGAGGAATGCTATACGGATACAACCCCCTGTTGTTTTGGAATGGAAAGTTGGAAAGAAGAAAAATTTAAATTGATTTATAAGGCACTTTCTGGTATTGCTCAGGATGTCCAAACACACATCATATTCAATGCATGACTTTTAAAATACTGGTACAATCTTAAGTAGATTAATAGTATTATGCAAGTTGAAAGTGAAATTCAGAGTACTATGAAATGTGATTAACTCTCAATATTGATCAATACTGTCCTGAGAGGAGATGGGGACTCTTTTCTTTGGTTTACCAGTGTTCAATAGTGATATAATTTATGCAAAAAATGAATGTAATTTGATAAAAAATGTAATTTGCTTAAAACGGTTACATTTCACTTCCCAGTGCTCATGACATCGCTAATATTGGGATTCTAGCAATGGAGTGAGTGGCAAGACTCCCTTTACTTGCATGTTATGTGGCGCAACATCAATCTAAAGTATGAAATAGGCGCCACAGAATGAGACTCCATGAGCTTTTAGATAGGTGGATCAAAACTGTTCACAATGTCCTAGGTGTGGTCTAACTAATATCTTGTATAGCTTTAGCAACACCTCCCTATTTTAAAACTCCATTCCCTTTGAAATAAAGCCAACATCCTACAAAACGTTCTTAGTACTTCTTGAATGCTAGCTTTTTGTGATTTATGCACAAGGATTCCCAAATTCCTCTGTGCTGTAGCTTCCAGCACTCTTTCTCAATTTAAATCATTTTCAGTTCCTCTATTCTCCCTGGATGCCAAGTGCATAACCTCACATTTTCCTGCCTCATATACCATATGCTAAGATTTTGTTCACTCACGTCACCTGTCTATATCCCTCTGCAAAATCTCTGTGTCATCTTCAGCATTTGTCTTCACCTATTTTTGTGCCATCTACAAACTTGATAATGGTACATTCATTTTCCTCATCCAAATCATGCATATATATTGTAAATAATGGTAACCCCAGTACCCATCCTGTGGCATTCTACAGATTGCCAATTTGAAAATGCACTCCCCCTACCTCGCTTATCCCAATTTTCTGTCTTCTATTAATTAACAAATCCTTTATCCAGGCTATTATACTACCTCCAACATAAACTCTTATTAGAACAGCCATAATTTCACTGAATGCCAGAGCAGCTTCGATGAGCTGAATGGCCTACTTATGCTTTCCCCCTCAGCACTCCACTCTCCCCCCCCCCCGCCACTATTGCATGAATACTGCTCCCTCCACACTCCACCTCAGCTCTGATGAATACTAATATAGACTCCAAATGTTAGATTCCTCTCCCTCTCCCTAAATGTTGCCTGACCAGCCATGATCGCCACAAGCCAGGCAGCATCAGAAGGTGGAGAAGGGTTACACCTGAAATGTCCACTTCTCCACCTCCTCAAGCTGCCTGTGTTCTCCCAGCCTCCTGCTGTCTATTTTGGATTCCAGCACCTGCAGTTTTTCTTTGTGTTCTGATGTGAGAACTGATGTGTTTTCAGCATTTTTGTTTTCAGAAGCACTACTTCTGCTCTTATGTTTTATGATTTTATTTCCTTAAGTCTCTAGAATGATGACATGTACCAACCTACTTTAAAGATGACCATACCCAAAAGTTCTCCTACTTTGTTTCATGTATCAGTCACTTAATGTTAAATGTGTTTTAAACTGTAATCTATTTCAACACATGCCAGACCTAAATGTACACAATATTGTAAATTAATCTGATACCGAATGTTTTCTTTTAATTTAGAAGTCATTTTCTATGACCACGAATCACTCCTAGCCCCTCATACCGAGTTTCCATTTCTAGTTTTTAAACTCTTCTATAAAATTCACTTTTCCAACTGAGCCTCTGACCTTTCCCAACTCCAATGTTAACTCATTTTAACATTATTCTTGTTATTTTACTTTAATACGCTCTATGATTGCAAGTTATTACGAATCTTAGAACTTTGTCTGAAATAGCCTCACATGGTAGTTCAATTTCCTGTGAAGTGGTGACTAACCAGATAAGCACTTCCTCCAAACAGTACAGTATACTCATTCATTTAATTTTTTTAAAAATCCCAAGAAAACTACAGGTGCTAAAAAAAAATCAGAAACATAAATAGAAATTGCTGGAAAAAAATCTCAGCAGGTCTGACAGCATGACTGGAGAGAAATCAGAGTTAACTCTTCGGATCCAGTGACCCTTGCCCAGAACATTCAATCCTCAGCTCCGAACGCAGACCCAGAGGGTCCTTGTCAATCAGCTCCGCCTGCTGGTTTCTGGTGGTCACTGCGCTTCCCGGTTTGTTTACCGTCACGCTCCCCCTGGTGGGGGTTCGAGGTGCTGCTGGCAGCTGGCTCGGTGCCGTGGCTCAGCAGCGCTCGCACTCGTTCCCAAGTTGTTCCCTTTTCAGTTCCGATGTAGCCGGATTCTGCTGAGATCTCAGCACCATGTCCTTCCTGAGTAGCTCGCCCTCCTACAGTTCGCTCACCGGCTTCGAGGAAGAACTCCCAGCCGACAACCTTGTCCTGTTCGAGGTGGCCTGGGAGGTGGCGAATAAAGGTAAGGGGCTGCAGTTCGGACTGCGGCGGCTGCAGGAAGTCCCGGGGGCGGCCGGCTCTACATAACTCGGCCGGGGACAGGCAAACTAACAGCAAGCCCCACTCACTGGGCGACTCTGTCACTAACTGTGTCTCTGTCGGAGCAGCTCCTCATCTGCCCTTCGTGCAATGCAGCAGCACGTACGCTGCGTATGGTTTTTTTAATTTTGTTTTTAAAAAAACGCGTTGATCTATTTGTTAAGTGAGCTTTGCTGATCTGACATTTCAAATGTCATATTACCATAGCACCACATTTCAATATTGTTTGAGGTTGGGTACAGGCGCATTATAGGTTTAAGAAAAAAAACCAACCCTTTTCAATTCTGCATATTTCCCCAAGATAAGAATGTAAAGGTCAAGGGCAAGAAAAAGGTCATCCTCGCCACATCTAAACTCATCCTGCACATAATGTTGAAGGAATCCCAGGCAATGCTCAGGTTTCCTGCTTGCTTGGGTCTTGGCGTCAGACCAGCTGTGAGCAGTCTCTCGTAATATTATGTATAGTAACATTTATTTTACCTGTTTTGCTGACTCACTAACAGGACGTTTCTGATGTTTTGCCCGAATACAATTGTTCTCTGAAGCTGTAGCACTGTTCATCTTAAAGTAGCAGACGTTCTGCTTAAAATGCGTATATCAATATGGATCTAACCCACACAAGAAAGTTTCAAAACTACTGCAACCATGTATCTAGCTTTCCCATCATTACATCTTGAATATCTTTTGTTTTAGCCGTTGTTCAAACCAGATCATTATTCTAAATGTGTTATTCTTCTGAGTTTAGAACGTGTATATGTTTTTTTAAACTCATTTTATGTGTCCTTGTCGTTTTTACTGGTATATTTTGAAGTAATGATCTGGGTTGCCCATATATGGACCATTTGTGATGTTGTAACCTTGACCAATGTTCACCTTGACTCTCTTTATATCTGGTAATGTCAAGTTTAATATATTACTGTGAAAGATTGTATTAGGTAGTTTTTAACAAAGAAAAATATGTAGAATACCCCTACTTTCAATCTGTTGAGGCTTGGGCCTGTTTCTGAAAGGTTATGTGAATAGCCTGCTCCCAGCCACTGTTCATATTGCTAGATCTCTTCCCTGCTGGAAGGTGTCCAGTTTCCAACTTGGCGTCTTCCCATTGTGACACAATGAAACAAGAGAGAACTCTGAGTGCCACTGTACATGCTGCTTGTATATATGATTTTGGCTTAATTGTCAAAATGAAGGTAGGTGCCAACACATTTAAGACTGAAGCAGATAGTGGGTGCTAATGAACTTATTTTATCTTGTAAGGAGATCTTCCTTTTTCTTCTGCCCACCAGGGATTGTTAGCCACACTGGAATTTAGTTCCATTAATGCTAACTATCTTCAAACTTCTTATCCCAATGGCTGTTCTTGATGTGTGACTTGAAACAGTGAGTGTTGGCAGATTGATTAACTAAACAGGCTGAGCACAAACTCAGAATTCAACCTGAGGCTTCTTTGGTTTGTGGAGTCATTCCACATTGAGCAATACGTATTCAATTAAATTTGTAATAAAATTATTTCACCACATAATAACTCTTTACATAAAGCCAGAGCATTTAAATATGAAAGGCCAGAACAATGACTGTGACTTAGTTAGGTGTACTGTTGCATATTAAACTTGCGCTGGTGTCTGAGGTTTGTGTGTTTTTGGGTTGGGAAGATGAGGGAATTGTGGGTCTGGATCTCTGGTCAGTCCATTGATGAGGTACTCATCCAATTTATAAGGCAAATGATGTTTACACAATCACTATTTTTACAAGAATAAAGTTAGTGCCTTCAGGAGAATAGATCAAAGAAATAAAGAAGAAATGTAACCAGCAAAATTAGTGAGCATGCAGACATGTATGTCTTGTTTGTACTATTGTCCATATCTGATCTAGCAAAGGGTTCAGTGTCTTGGACAATAGATTACGTGGACATTTCTTTCAGTTTGGGGAAGTGATAGCCTAGTGGTGTTATCTCTAGACTGTTAATCCAGAAACTCAGCTAATATTCTGGGGACCCATCTGCCATGGCAGATAGTGGAATTTGAATCTGGAATTGAGTCTAATGATGACCATGAAACCATTGTTGTTTGGAAAAAACCCATCTCGTTCACTAATATCCTTTTGGGAAGGAAATCTGTCATTCTTACCTGGTCTGGCCTACATGTGACTACAGACCAACAGCAATGTGGTTGACTCTTAACTGCCCTCTGGGCAATTAGGGATGGACAATAAATGCTGGTCTAGCAAGAGATGCCCATATCCCGTGAACAAATTCAAAAAAGAACAAGGCCTATCGAACAGACCTCATTATGAAAGGAACCACCAATGAATGCCAGGTGCATTTGGGCTGAGGATTCTAGTAATATTTACTATAAATGAACTCTCCTTTCTGAAGGAGAGCCTTCCATTTTCCTTTCCACCCTCTCCATTCGATAGGACTATCTCATACGTTTTAAAAATACATTCATAGGATGAGGGTATTGCTGGCTAAAACAGCATTTATTGCCCATTCCTAATTGTTAAGAATCAACCACACTGTTGTGGGCCTGGAGTCACGTGTAGGTCAATCCCGTTCCCTAAAGGACATTGGTGAACCAAGTGGGTTGTTCCTGACAATTGGTTCATGGTCATCACTAGAATCTTAATTCCAAATACTTTTGTTGAAATCAGATTTCAAAATCTGCTATGTTGAGATTTGAACCCAGGTTCCCAGAATGTTATCTGTGTCTCTGGATTAACAGTCCAGCGATAATACCACTAAGTCATCGACTCCCCTTAAAAAATCTATGTAGATGTTACATACAGTAAAATAGAAACTAAGATAAATTAGGAATAGTGAATGGGTGACAGCAAGTAGTAACTTTGAACATCTGTAGATTGAGGTGGGAAAGGAATGTTATAAGTTTTGCAGTTTTCATTTCCTGGAATTTGGGTAAATGATGATTCAATGAAATGTGATTGCAAGATTGAGAGCAATAATGTTGAACATGTAATTTAGATCAATTTCATTGCAATTCACTAATTCTGAATGGGCAGCAGTGGGGAGAGTGTCAGACTTCATCCTGATCAGCATTTCTGATTAGTCATAAGACACATACATCTAATTTAGCAACAGATGATATTGCAGACCGAATACTAACTTGAAATAGGAGGAGTGTTTTGCTCCAAGCATCAGTTTATGGGCACAGATCAGCCATGAAGCTGCAGTGATAATTCTAAAACTCCTTTAAACCACATAAAGATTGATCAGATTAATAAAACCTAATTTTCATTTTGTATTTTGACTTTCAAAATGTTGCAAAATACATGTTTTGATGTTTTGTATTTTTTAAATAAATGCAGGAGGTTAAAAAGATTTTTAGCAAGAACCAAACCGAAATCAGTGTAAAGACTGCAGTGGTTCAGCAGCTGATGCATGAATGCCCCCACCAAAGTTGTTTTCCCCTCTCCCTCTCCCTGACCGTATTACTGAGAACATGGCAGTGTCACTATTTCAGACGCTTCAGAGCAGAGTTGCCCAGACATGATGGACTCAAACTGAAAGTGGTTAACCGTTTCCACAAATTGCAGTATTTTCAGCAACAAATTGGAACAATAAAAATAAATTAGTTGTCTTCTGTTAATAAGTATACCATCTATGCTACTATTTTCAACAATGTTTCACATCATTGCAATGATATACTCTTGTATTGTGCAACCTGCGTTCAAGTTTAAAATTCAATGTTAATTGTTTCTTGGAGATTGATTTGTTGCTCCCAGCTGTGTAGGGGTGGAACAATTCTGAGATATGAATATTAGAGCAGATCCAAAGTTTGTATCTTTCTAAAGGCACAACAACACATTTGTTTGAAGAAATTGCTGGGCGAACTCAGTAGATCTAACAGCATCTGTGGAGAAAAAGCAGAGTTAATGTTTCGAAGAAGGGTCGCTGGACTCCAAACATTAACAGACGCTGCCAGACCTGTTGAATTCCTTAAGCAAATTCTGTTTTTGTTTCTGATTTCCAGTATCATAGTTATTTGTTTTATTCTACTTTTGTTTAGAAATTATTTGAAGAATATCATTCCAAAATGTAGCTCAACGTCAACATTTTAAAATCTTTTGTGAATGTCCTCAACCCCGGATTCCACTAAGCGCCAAGAATTAAAACATGCTTAGAGTACAGAACAACCCTGGTTATCTGAACATCAATTATCCGAATTTCAGATTATCCGAACAAGATCTCATGGTCCTGTAAAAACGTTATCCAAACAAAAGACTCCCTGCCCGTCGCGTTCAGATAATCGAGGTTGTTCTGTATACCTATGATTTCACCCCATTTTGACTCACCTCTGTTTCAGGGAGAGTTTTGTTTTGAAATAATCATATTGCAAAGTCATACAGCAGATTGTTCAGTGAAGGTTTTTTAAATATATAATTTAAAAGTGTTATTTTACAGTAGATTTTGTGTTTTGTCCTAACTTTGAGGAAATAACAATATTGAACCTGAGTTCGCAAAATCTCATATAATTTATTTTGAAGCCCCACAATCCATCAGAGAATAGACAAATGTATAGATACATAGCACCACTCATTTCCTCAGGGCAATCCAAAGTGCCTTAGAGTCAATGCAATTTCTTTTTGGAGAGTAGTCATTGTTGTTTTGAGTGTTACTTTGAAAGTTAAAATTCCCTGATCTTGGCAGTAGTAAAATTTTCTGTCACCAGTTTGTTTCTGTTAGACTCTCTGCTTGTTGCTGTTCCCTTTATTGAAGTCCAGTCAACTTCCTGTCTTACTTGTAAACTTCACTGTCCAAAACTCTACATACAAATAAAATGGCACTTCGCACTTGGAGTTGAACACACAACTGCTGTACTCATCCTGACACCGAGCCAAACGCCATCAAATCATTTTTGAAATGTCAGTACCATATCAGATCAACAGAAGAGCCACATGCTACTTGGCACTGCCGGGTCTGGAATATAAATGTAATATTCGTAAAGTAGGTGAATGTAAAATTAATTCACAACAAAGTTTACTCGTCCTATCTTTACTGTCTCCAACAATTGATGAATTTGCACCATCTCTAATCCTGCATGGACTATAAACAGACTTTGGGCTGAATGAGTGTAATCATGTATATTCTTGTAGTTTTATAATCCTGCTATAAAATCCTCCTAAATGACTGTCCCATGTAACCCTGGCAACTGAAATATGATCTGAAAATGTGTTGGTGGAAAAGCGCAGCAGGTCAGGCAGCATCCAAGGAGCAGGAGAATCGACATTTCGGGCATGAGCCCTTCTTCGGGAATGAGGAAAGTGTGCCAAGCAGGCTAAGATAAAAGGTAGGGAGGAGGGACTTGGGGGAGGGGTGTTGGAAATGCGATAGGTGGAAGGAGGTCAAGGTGAGGGTGATAGGCTGGAGTGGGGGTGGGCGTGGAGAGGTCAGGAAGAAGATTGCAGGTTAGGAAGGTGGTGCTGAGTTCGAGGGTTGGGACTGAGACAAGGTGGGGAGAGGGGATATGACGAAACTGGAGAAATCTGAGTTCATCCCTTGTGGTTGGAGGGTTCCTAGGCGGAAGATGAGGCGCTCTTCCTCCAGCTGTTGTGTTGCTATAGTCTGGCGATGGAGGAGTCCAAGGACCTGCATGTCTTTGGTGGAGTGGGAGGGGGAGTTGAAGTATTGAGCCACGGGGTGGTTGGGTTGGTTGGTCCGGGTGTCCCAGAGGTGTTCTCTGAAATATCCCGCAAGTAGACGGCCTGTCTCTCCAGTATAGAGGAGGCCACATCGGGTGCAGCGGATGCAGTAAATGTTGTGTTTGGAGGTGCAGGTGAATTTGTGGTGGATATGGAAGGATCCCCTGGGGCCTTGGAGGGAAGTAAGGGGGGGGGGAGGTATGGGCGCAAGTTTTGCATTTCGTGTGGTTGCAGGGGAAGGTGCCGGGAGTGGAGGTTGGGTTGGTAGGGGGTGTGGACCTGACGAGGGAGTCACAGAGGGAGTGGTCTTTTTGGACCGCTGATAGAGGAGGGGAGGGAAATTTATTCCTGGTGGTGGGGTCCATTTGGAGGTGGCGGAAATGACGACGGATGATACGATGTATATGGAGGTTGGTGGGGTGGTAGGTGAGGACCAGTGGGGTTCTGTCTTGGTGGCGATTGGAGGGGCGGGGCTCAAGGATGGAGGAGCGGGAAGTGGAAGAGATGTGGTGGAGAGCATTGTCGACCAGGTCTGGGGGGGATCTTGCAGTCTTTGAAGAAGGAGGCCATCTGGGTTGTTCGGTTTTGGAACTAGTCCTCATGGGAGCAGATGCGGCGGAGACGAAGGAATTGGGAATATGGGATGGCGTTTTTACAGGGGGCAGGGTGGGAGGAAGTGTAGTCTAGGTAGCTGTGGGAGTCAGTCAGTTTATAGTAAATGTCCGTGCTGATTCGGTCGCCCGAGATAGAAATGGAGAGGTCTAGTTAAGGGAGGGAGGAGTCTGAGACGGTCCAGGTAAATTTGAGGTTGGGGTGGAAGGTGTTTGTAAAGTGGATGAACTGTTGAACCTCCTTGTGGGAGCACGAGGCAGCGCCGATACAGTCATCGATGTAGTAGAGGAAAAGCTGGGGGTGGTGCCAGTGTAGCTGCAGAAGATGGACTGTTCCACATATCCTACGAAGAGGCAGGCATAGCTGGGGCCCATGCGGGTGTCCATGGCTACTCCTTTAGTTTGGAGGAAGTGGGAGGATTGGAAAGAGAAGTTGTTCAGAGTGAGGGCCAGTTCAGTCAGTCGAAGGAGGGTGTCAGTGGAAGGGTACTGGTTGGTACGGCGGGAAAGGAAGAAGTGGAGGGCTTTGAGTCCTTCGTGATGGGGGATAGAGGTGCATAGGGACTGGATGTCCATGGTGAAGATAAGGCGTTGGGGACTGGGGAAGTGAAAATTATGGAGGAGGTGGAGGGCGTGGGTGGTGTCCCGAACGTAGGTGGGAAGTAGGTGGACAGGACTGTGTCAAGGTATGCAGAGATGCATACTGAAACTGAAATATGAGACTGCTGCTGTCAAATGTTACTGACTACACACTGTAATCAACAAGCAATGTCTTCCTTGATGTTGATTACAGTGATTACTAGTTTTTGATACATGCGTGGTTAATTATTGTTTGTCCAACTGACTTTTAGTTAGGGTATTTTCTGTGATGTCGCATACTTCTCAGTACAAAGCAACATATCCTCTAACTTGACATGAGCAGCACCAAAGGGGCTCTGCTAAGTTTGAGAAAGAAGCTCTCGCACTTTTGAAAAAAAAACGGGAGAGTTGAAAATGTTTTCAGAGGAAGTAGTAAATAATGTTATAAAAATTAGCCCTGGAGATAAATACCTGAAATGATAACTTATATTTTTGTGGTGTTTGGATTGAGGTGGATTTTTAGTTCAAAGAATTTTGCTTTCATGAGGATACTTCAGATCTTAACATTTTGTTTTTCAATTGAGCTTTTTCCCTTTCTTTCTCTTAAAAGCCTAATTCCTTCAGGTCAATACTTCCATTGATGATGGTTGCCTGACAACACCTCACCTTGCTGATTATTCCTCATATATGAAGCTAAGCTAGTTGGTTAGATATTAACAGAAGGGGACATCAAAGCTTTACCTGATCATTTCTACCCAATTTCATTGATTGTCCATGCCTCAAGAAGTGTCACTTAGTACTGAACAAGATTGGGAAACCTGACTCATTTAGCCTCTTCCTATCCCAGCAATGTTGTAATCCATTTTTGGCATCAGTCAGACTGAGACTTGCATAGGTTGGGGATAGGAGTCAGGTCTGCCAGGTCTATAAAGATTGATTTGCCTTTTTTAAGTGCTAGTTTTACTGAAATGATTCACTTAATGTAAAATAAAACTTGCTGATCTTTTTTCAAACCCAGGAGAGAGCTATATTTTTGAAAAGTCTATAAAAGATACATTATCTGGTTTTAATGCTTCCGAAATCTTACAGTATGGTCCTTACAATATGAATAATTTCAACAAGTTGAATTAATGAAGTACCTTTATTGTAGGAAGGTTTACAAGGCACTTCACAGAAAGATAATCGAACAAAACTTGATATGATTCCAAAGACTTGAAGATCTCAGTGAGGATGGTTAAAAGCTTGGTCTGAAATAAAGTGGTAATAAGGAGGACATAGAGAAATGGAGAGACAGTGAAGATAATGGAAGGAACAATAGAATGCCGGGCAACCCCAATCTACCAATTACTGTCCCACCACCTTCCTCACAATCATCAGTCGAATGAATGTGGAAGGGGTAATAAACAGTGCCGACTAGCATTGCTTGCTCAGCAACTGTCTGCTCACTGACACTCAGTTTGAGTTCTGCCAGTGTCACTTAGCTCCTGACGTCATTACAACCCCTTGGTCCAAGCTTGGACAAAAGATCTGCATTCGTGAGGTGAAAGTGTCTGCCGTTGACACAAAAGGCAACATTTGTCTGACTGTGACATCAAGGATTCAAGTTGATAAGAATCAGAAGGAAAACTTTCCAGTGGTGGACACAGCCCAGCATTAAGGAAGTTTGTTATGGTTATTGGGGGCCAATTAGCTCAGTGCCAGGCCATTGTTGCAAAGGCATAGCAGTGCATTCGTGAGGCCAACCAACCGTCTGTTTCATCAGTGACCTTCCCTCCCTTATTTAGTCAGAAAGTGGGGATGATTTCTGATGGTCACTGATAATTGCACAATTTCCAGCACCATTCATGACTCCTCAGGTTCTGAGGCAGACCATGTCCACATGTAGCAAGGCTTGGACAACATTCAGGCTTAGGCTGATGGGAAAAATGGAATTTACACCAATCATAGGCCAGGCAATGACCATCTCTAATTTGAGAGAATCTAGAATATCCTTGTAACATACAATAATACGACTGTCTCTGAATTCCCCCTTTATTAACATGCTGGTATTACCACCAACAAGAAACTGAGTAGGACCAGCATATAAACTTTTGGTTACAAGAGAAGGCTGGGAAATTTGTGGTAAGAATTTTGTCACCTATCTCTCCAATGCACCATCTATAAGACAGGTGAGGAATGTGATGGAATATTCTAGACTTGCAGGTCTAAACAAAGCTAGAAGTTGATACCATCCAGGACAAAGCAGCATCCTTGAATAGCGTCTGATTTGCCACTTTAATCATTCAGTCATTCCACCATGGATGCACAATGGCAGCATGTTCATGATGCACTGTAGCAACTCATGAAGGCACTGCTGATAGTTGCCAAAATTAAGGACAGTGGCAGCAGATCAGAACACCACCATCTTCCAGATCTCCTTCAAGCCACAGTCCATCCTGACTTGGAACAATATTTCCTCGCTGTCGCTATGTCAAAATTTAAAAGCACCATGAGTTATACCTGCACAAGTACACTGTAGCAGTTCACCAATATAGCTCACTACCTTCCTCTCCAGGACAGTTAGAGCTGGCCAACAATTGTTGGCCTTGCCATTGACAACCATATTCCGTGAAAGAATAATGAAAAGTTTGGGGCCTACAGAATGGCATTAAAGTGAGAAGTAAATAATCTCTTAAGTGATCAGAGTTGGAATATCATGAAATTCAAACGATTTTTTAGGTCTAACTCAGGCCTAGCATTGAAAGTTACTCTCAGTAGCCCACAATATGAAATATGGATCATTTCAATTGTTTATAAATTGGAAAAATATCAAAGCACAATCTGCACAGTTGGAAAAATGGGAAAATATCAAGAAATAGAAGTGAAGGTTGTAAGTTAAATATGTATTTGTTGTTAAAGTGATATTTTGCCACGGCAAGGGGAAGAATTAAGTGTTGTATCATTACATAAGAAGTGTTGCAGGCTAGTGATGACATTCTGATCCATTCTCTGTGAAGATTTGCTAATCTTTTGTAGATATTTGATAAATATCAGTCCTGTAAAGAGTAACTAAATACAATTTAACTGTGAATCAGTTAAATTTTGAATTGTGAAACATTTGTGCCGCTGTCTATTATTTACACTGTTAAATATATTTGGAGATTTCCCTGTAGTGATTTGAATGGGTGGGGCCAGAATCCATGAGATGATACTTGATGCATGACCTTTGGAAGATGTAGTCAAATGAACTTATTTTTATTGCATTCGTTTGTGAGAATATATAGGTCTTGAAGTATAATTTCCCTTTGTTCAATTCTGACTTTTTTTTTCTGTTCTAGTCGGTGGTATCTATACTGTCATCCAAACCAAAACCAAGTTGACAGTAGATCAGCTTGGAGAGAATTATATTCTGATTGGTCCCTACTTTGAGAACAGCGTCAAAACACAAGTGGAGCTGATTGAGCCACCAAACTTGGCCATTAAACAAACTATTGATTGCATGAACTCAAGAGGCTGCAAGGTATTGTAAATTCTTCACATTCTGTTGAGTTGGGAATAACTTGGCTGTTTCACTGGTTACATAATTTGGAGATGCCGGTGTTGGACTGGGGCGTACAAAGTCAAAAATCACACAACACCAGGTTATAGTCTAACAGGTTTAGTTGGAAGCACTACCTTTTGGGGCTACCTGATGAAGGAGCAGCAGTCCAAAAGCTAGTGCTTCCAATTAAACCTGTTGGGCTATAACCTGGTGTTGTGTGATTTTTAACTTTGACTGGTTACATTGTGGAGTTTTAAACAGCATAGGACGTCCCTTTATGTGAATACTATAAACAGCATATGATCTGGCTGTACTTCAATATTGTAAAGAGTTAGAAGTAGCTAAATATGACATTCCATGACTTATCTGTATTCTTGAATGTTGAGATTTTTTAATTCTTCATTTTATTTGTACCATAGCTAAATATATTTTGAAACATACAGGTGAATTTTCCATTGAGTTGAAAGCTGTGTTTTAGAGCTTGTAAGTCTGCTAAATTTATAGATTAATCATCATCTCTGTTGTTGTATGTGAGACCTTGCCAGAAGGAAAGACTTCGAACAGGGTTGTGGATGCGAGAACCACTGTTCCAGAAAGGAAGTGAAGACAGTGAACGGAAGTGGGTTAAACTGTTAGAAAATATTCTCGAAATTATAGTGCTTGGTATCAGGGTGAGACATGCAGCAACCAGGAGACAAGCAGCAGATATTTCTGACTTGGGAAGTAATGGTTGTGGATGGCACCTTGTTATTCTAACTGTGAGATTGCCAAAAAAAAAACAAAATATAGTTGGCTGGCTCATTATTCAGAGAAAAGTGCACCCAGATCTTCAGTGGCCCAATATCGTTCACCGTGTCCCTAGCTGGAAAAGGAAATGGATGGTGAACATTTTCGAAGCCGGGTTACGATTATGATTGCGATTTGGTTTTTAGTTTGTCTTTAGGAGCTAATTACAGGGTGGCAATGGAATGTTCATAATGTCTATATTTTACAGAATCCTGTAGAACTATTATCAACATATTCACAAATTGGTGCTAAAACATTCCATCCTCCCCTTTACCACAACTAGCATTTTGAATTCCACTGAATATGTTCAATTTGATGCAGAATTTTCTTTTTAAACGAAATGTAATTCGGGGACAAAATTGAAATTGAGGGAGAAAGTTTTGTCTCAAATGATCGTTCAGTAATGAAATTAGAAAAATAATTTAAATGGAAAATATTCTGAGATATATGCAAAACCATTGTCACAAAGGCACATTGATGATGACTAGATACTTAAATAAGATGAATACAGTGTCCTTATAAGGATTTAAAGATTTAAAGTCTGGGTGGTTGAGTGTACATATCCCTGGGGTCCAGTTGGCTCTGAAACAAGGAAACTCCCTTCTGACTGTTTGCTATAATGTAAAATTAATTTGAGATATTGTCTGCTTGTACTTAGCACCAACGTCTGACACTAAATTAATAGTTTCACTCAGAGGCCACAAGATGGTTAATGTGGGAAAATGCTTAGTTTGAGGTAATTGTTTTGGCATGGAGCTGTGTAAACGAAGTCAGGAGTAACACTGGTGATGCATAAAAAACTTCCATTTATGGAAATCTTATAATTTAGGGAAAAAAACAGAGTCTCAAGCTGATGAAAACAAATGGGTTCAAAGACTAAGGAGTTATTAGGAATGGTGACCAAATGTTTACTCAAGGAGGCTGGGCAAGGAGGGTGAGGTATGGGGGTGACTGGGAGGAGGAGGGAGAGAATGCTAAAGGAGTTTGAAGGTCTGATCATCAATGGAGGAGCACATTTGCTTGATGAGGGAGTGAGGATGGGTCCCCATGAGACCATAGCAGAGTTGAGGGGGTCAAGTAAGCTAAGAGAAGCATCCCCTGGAAACGAGTTGTTACTTAACCCCTTGGGTACAGAAAATGGATTACTGGGATGAACTGTTTGTGGAAGTAAGAGAAGTAGTGTACAACTATGTCTCAAAGGAGTTTGACAGTAAAACTTATTGTTTAACAATCTATGTCTACATGCATTTAAACATGCAATTATTGACAAAGAACATTCAACATTAAAGTATTAGCATTAATCTTTGAATCAAGTAGGCCAATGTATAATATGCAACTCTCCAGTGTATAAAATATACATTTCACATAACTCCGTTCTTGAATGCCTTGAATAATGCAGTAATTTGTATAACAAATAGGGTTTGGGCAAAAACACAATCCTGTTTATTGCCATTAGTTGTTGAAAATTGTGGTGATGCGAACTTTATTCCATTGTTTGTGTCATCATACCAATGTGTAATAGCAGGAAAATATTCACAAGTCTGCCAGCCATAAGACTTTAAAGAATCTCCCAAAGTGCATCATTATTCATAAATCAAAGAACCGTGTAAATGTTCTGATGCATTAAGCACTCTCAGGTCAATCCATATTGATCTTGACACTGGATGCCTGAAATGGAAAATGCATTATTCCCCAACAATAATGTCAAACAAAGAGATGTGCATCAAAATCACAGAGAATCCTTCCAAAATGCTTTATGTATAATTCATTGTTTTGAAGTTTGAAAATGCAGCAGACATTTGGTGCCCAGTTGTATCAAAAAACCTGATGAAACTTTTTATTATTTGATGCCAACAACATTGACCAGGACACCAAAAGAACTCCATTTTCTTCATTGACATCATGTTAAGGATCCATTCAATTCACCCAAAAAGTAGTAGGGATCATTCCTTCAGTACTGCATCAGAGTATCTGTCTATGCTGTGTGCTCAGAACAGAACTTGAGCCCACAATCTTGTGATTTAGGATTGGGAATGCTACACACAGAGCCAAGCTTGGACCCTGTATTTATTTGGTTTTGTTAACAACCTTTAACCATTAATAAGGTATAAAACAAATAGATTCCTGAACATTAAAAAGTTTTAAACCTAATTATCAAAAGAACAGTTCAATTGTTAAAATAATGTTTCTTTAGATTGTGTTCTATTGTGAAAATCTCTCCTGCATGATCAATGTTTTCTATTTTGCTAACATGTTCACAGCTGTGACATTTCCCTTTGCCTATTAATAACCTTATTCTAGCAAGTGTCATCTGAAGAGAACTATATTTGTATATGGACATCAGAAATGTCAAGGACAAGATGAGGCCATTCAGCCCATTGAAGTTCACCTCTGTAACCCCCTTACTTTCCCATTATATACCCAGACAGCAGACTAAATTCCCTAATGTATTGCCCTCTACCACTTATTTTAAATATTTCACCATGTATTAAGTGAAGAAAATTTTAATCTATTTCAAAGTTATCTTTTAACTTTTTACATTTTTCATGCCACCCTAGTTACGTAATACTCTGGACTTATCTATACCATTTTATATTTTACATATGTCATCAACAAGTACATGCTTAACCATCATCTAAAGATTCTCATTTCTTTGTCACTTGTAAATGTTTGTGTTCCTCTTTATTTACATCAGTTCTGATGCACGCTTGTTATTATGTTACTATGAGATACATCTCATGTAAAATTTCCTGTATATTCCAGCCAGTAAAAGGGATAATGTTAAATGATCCTTGTATAAAATATTGTCAGATACAGTAGGTGTTCAATGAACAGTCCTTTCTTTGTATTGACGTTATTGAGCACCATCAGAGAACCTGCTAGAGGGAGGTGAGCAGAAAATTGAGACCAAAAGAAAGAAAAGCGTTGGTGAGCTACAATAGATGGGAAATAGCATCAGTGGGTTGATTCCTATGGGTGTAGCCTCTAAGTTCAGATACAGCACCAACTCCTAGAATGATTCATCAGAAGTGCCAGTGGACAATTTTATCTCAGCCTCCTCCAGTGGTCCCCATTATCAGTCTTCTGCCAATTCAACACAATCCATGTACGATCAAGAAATATTTGGAGGTATTGGATACTGAAAAGGTTATGGGCCCCGACACCATCCGAGCAATAGTACTGAAGACTTGAACTCCAGAATGTGCCAATCCCCTAGCCAAGCTGTCCCAGTACAGTTACAATACTGGCATCTACAATGTAGGAAATTGCCCAGATATGTCCTGTTCACAAAAGGCAGGACAAATTCAACCCAGTCAATTACAGCCCCATCAGTCTACTCTCGATCATCAGTAAAGTGATGGAAGGTGCCAGCAACAGTGCTATCAAGCGGCACCTGCTCAGTGGCGCCCAGTTTGGGTTTCGCCAGGACCACTCAGCTCCTGACCTCATTGCAGCCTTGGTCCAAACATGGACTAAAGCGCTGAATTGCAGAGGTAGGGTGAGAGTGACAGTCCTTGGCCTTAAGGCCACTTTTGAGTGTGGTTTCATGGAGCCCTAACAAAACAGGAATCAGTGGGTATTGGAGAAAAACTCTCTGCTGGTTGGTGTCAAACCTGGCACAGAAGAAGATGGTTGTGATTGTTGGAGGTCAGTTATCTCAGCTCCAGGACATGTCTGCAGAGGTTCCTCAGGATAGTGTCTTAGGCCCAACCATCAGCTGTTTCACTTATTACCCTCCCTCCAATCATAAGGTTAGAAGTGGGGGTCTTTGCTGATGATTGTGTACAATATTCAGCACCATTTGTGACTTTTCAGATACTGAAGCAGTCCATGTCCAAATGCAACAAGATCTTGACGTTATCCAGGCCTGGACTGACAAGTGGTAAATAACATTCAGCACACACAAATTCCAGGCATAGACCATCTCCAATAAAAGACAATCTAATCACTGTCCTTTGACATTCAATGGTGTTACCATTATTGACTTTCCCACAATCAACATCCTGGGGGTTACCACTACCTAGAAACTTAAATGGACTTGCCACATTAACACAGTGGTTACAAGAGCAGCTCGGAGGCTAGAAATATTGGGGCACCGTAACTCACTTCCTGACACTTCAAAGACTGTCCACAATATACAAGGTACAAGTCAGGAGTGAGATGAAATATACCCCACTTGTCTTGATGGGTGCAACTCCAGCAGCCCTTAAGAAGGTTGACACCATCAAGGACAAAGTAGCCTGCTTGATTGGCACCTCATGCACAAACATCCACCACTGATGCTAAATAGCAGCAGTGTGCATTATCTGCAAGATGCACTGCAGGAATTCAGCAAAAATCCTTAGAAGTGTTTGTGGGTTTGGAAGGTACTATCTAGAAGGATAAGGGCAGCAGATACATGGGAATACTACCCCTGCATGTTCCATTCCAAATCACAATTAAATCTGCTATTAAGTGTCAAGGGAGATGGTTAGATTCTCTTCTGTTTGCATTGGTAATTATCTGGCACTTGTGTAGATAAATTTTACTTGCTGCCTGCTAGCGCAGATCTAAAGATCTTGCAGATAGAAATGGGCTGCTTCATTCCCTGAGGAATTATGAATGGAACTGAACACACTGATGAGAAGAAATTAGATCAACGGTAATTTTTTTCAATCCATTGAGTTTTCCACCATTCAGTAAGATCATGGTTGATCTGATTTTGGGTTCACACTATTTTTTTGTCTGACTCTTTCATAACCTTTGACACCTTTTTGTAGATCAAAATCTATCAATCAATTAACATCCTCACTTCCAGCCTAATTTTAGCAGGCATCCAACAGCAGATAGAAGTAGGTGGGGAAGAGTATCCCAATTCTTTTGGGCACTTTTCTACAGGGAAAGATGACTTTGGCAATCTGAGAGAGATGAAGACCATAGTCGTGGGCAAACGATAAACAATGGAAGGGCAGAAAGCCTGAACTTGAGTAAGAGGCCTCATGGTGGCGAAAAAGCCAGGAAGAAGAATTGGAACAGGTACTGAAGACCAATAGACATGAATATCGAGGACTCTAGCCAATGACAGTGACTAGGAATCTGCGAAATAGCAATAAAGTGCACACACAGTTGCAGGATGCCTACGTGGACTGCCTGAGCGAAGCCCCTTGATTTCGAATAACAACAAAGAGGAAGAAGGTCCCTTTTGTGTCTAAAAGGCAAGTAATTGATGTTACGTGGCCCAGGGAGGTTAGCAGTAGGAGTTTCTTGTACTTGACTCGTTACCCAAGATCCGGGTAACCAAGATCCGGAGTTAAGGTCTATGACAATATTCTGATGGTCAGCAACTTTGAGTGAATATTCATGGTTGCTGCCTCTACATCACAGTTTGCCATTAATGTTTATAAAAAAATTGTTGCCAGTTAAGTAAAGAACCCCTCTTTTATAATACTGGTGCAGAGTATGTGTTTAAATTAGCTGTTATATAATGATATGATTAAGCAGCCAATGATTGTTGAGCCTTTGACACTACCCTGATGAGTTTCTACTGTGTCCTGGGGCTGAGATGATTGCCTTGTGCCAACCACAGTTATCTGACTTTGTGGGGGAATAATTCCAGACAGGGGACAGTTTTCTCTGTTTCGGTTGACTTCAATTTTGCCAGCCTCCATGATGCCTTGATTCCAGGGCAGTACTTTCATCTACCTCTGGAATTCAGCTCATTTGTCCATATTTGGATCATGGATGTGATGAGGTTCAAAGGCAAGAGGTCTTGGATGAAGCCAAATTGTCATGCTGAAGACTTCTCCTCTGTGTAGTTTATTTAGCGAATGAGTGCCACATGATCGTACATGCCACATGTACCATCTGTAACTTTGTTGGTTATTGATATAGGT
Organism: Chiloscyllium punctatum; assembly: GCF_047496795.1. Classification (NCBI taxonomy): domain Eukaryota; kingdom Metazoa; phylum Chordata; class Chondrichthyes; order Orectolobiformes; family Hemiscylliidae; genus Chiloscyllium; species Chiloscyllium punctatum. The sequence continues at coordinate 42,286,388 of NC_092760.1, read as the reverse complement.
TGATGTGTCAACATTGGCTGGAATGGCTTTGATCTGCTTTTTGTGAGCAGCAACTACTTAGATGATTTTTTGCACTGGCAGGTAGATTGCAATGAGCTAGAACAACTTGACATGATGCACGTTTTCAGCACTACAACTCAGGCAGTGTCAGTGCTGTTTGATATAGTATTGCCATTTTTCACTGCTGCTGCTGTTCATTGTTAGCCACTTGTTCTGTTCCATTTGGCGGTCTGCATTGCCTGTTATTCACCAAGTTTTATACATTGCAGTGACCTACTACAGGTACTTTGAAATTCTTGATCCTTTTTTATGTAAATGGAAAAAGTGCAATAAGTGTTTCGAAGAATACACACTTGCAAAACACAGAATAATATGGTTATATGTGTTTTAAATCAGTGAACAGTCTAAGCCATTTCTTTTCAGCAACTTACCCTAACCACTCTATCAGAGCCCTTCATTACATTAACACTCTCAATTACATTTTAATCATTCATCCTTCCTTTGGAAGTAGTCCCAGCATCACAGTGTCTCTTCCCAAAATTATAGTTTATATTCTGGATATATGCTTTCCGCAGCTTTCATTTCCTTTCTATAATGGTGCACCAAAAACTGCAAACAGTATTTAACTGTGGCCTAACCAATATTTTGTACAAATTCATTGTTGTTCCTTTGGTTTAATTCACTAAAAAAAGCTGTAATGTTGTTGGTGTTTTGTTAAGCAGCCCACTTTTCCAGTTACTGAATTATACATTTTAAAGTTCTTAGAACTCTGTCTTCACCCACACCCTTCAATATTATTCCATTGAATCTACCCTCCCATTTCTTGTTTTTCTTCCTAAAATATATTAGTCATATCTCTCCACATTAGTGTTGTTATTGATGCATTCACACTCATCATACTAATCCACATTTTGATGAGGTTTTTCACACTCCCTTTGTTGTTTGGGTTAGGCTATGGCCATTGGCGTTTCGCTGAATGGTTTTTACTTTGCCCGAGTGTCAGTGGAATATTCCTCTTTAGAATTAAATGCTTGAGTCTCCTGTTTTTACCTTCGTCATTATCAAGAAGGCTGCTGCAGTTGGAGTCAGTGGCAGAAAGTGAATTGTAAACCCATTGCATCAGAATGAAATGACTCCTGGCCCTGTATAATATGGATAATTCAATGTAATCTCTCCAATTGGCAATGAAAAGAAATACCTAATTGTGTCGTCCACAATATTTGCTTGACCCCATTGAATTATTTCTAGTCTTTCAAGAACTTGAGAATATTTTTCCATTTGTAGTTATGTAGCCTTGTCAAATAAGTATCCATTTGTATTTGCTACTATTGTCCATGATCAGTTTGAATTTCATCAGAACAGCTGAAAAGTCACCAGCCTTGAAATCTTAACTCTGCTTACTTCTCACAGATGCTGTCACACCCAAGTTTCACCAGCAATTTCTGTTTTTGTTTCAGATCTCCAGCCTCCATAGTTCTTTGTTTTACTTTAGTATTCAAATGACTGATTCACTTTCTGTTATTTTTCCTGTGCTCTTTGTATTAACAGCTACAGTGATGATCTGCTACTTTTGTACATGATGTGTTCACTAGTCATTTGTGATCTAAGCAAAGGTTCAAAATATCTAGGATCTAAGATGAGGATGTTTCAGTTGTATATTTTCTCACGCGGTGCCACTGTTTAAGAAGGACAAGCCAGGGAACTATTGACCAGTGAGCCTGATGTTGGTGGTGGGCAAGTTGTTGGAGGGAATCCTGATAGACAGGATGCATATGTATTTGGAAAGGCAAGGACTGATTAGGGATAGTCAGCATGGCTTTGTGTGTGGGAAATCATGTCTGGCAAACTTGATTGAGTTTTTTTGAAGTAACAAAGAGGATTGATGAGGGTAGAGAGGTAGATGTGATCCATATAGACTTCAGTATGGCATTTGACAAGGTTTCCCCATGGGAGACTAGTTAGCAAGGTTAGATCTCATGGAATACAGGGAGAACTAGCCATTTGGATACAGAACTGGCTCAAAGATAGAAGCCAGACGGTGGTGGTGGTGGGTTATTTTTCAGACTGGAGGCCTGTGACCAGTGGAGTGCCACAAGGATCAGTGCTAGGTCCTCTACTTTTCATCATGTTGCGGCTGTACAAGACATTGGTTCTGCCACTGTTGGAATATTGCATGTAATTCTGGTCTCCTCCTTATCAGAAGGATGTTGTGAAACTTCAAAGGGTTCAGAAAAGATTTACAAGGCTGTTGCTGGGGTTGGAGGATTTGAGCTATAGGGGAAGGCTGAATAGGCTGGGATTGTTTTCCCTGGAGCGTCAGAGGCTGAGGGGTGACATTATAGAGGTTTACAAAATTATGAGGGACATGTATCGGGTAAATAGGCAAAGTCTTTTCCCTGGGGTTGGGGAATCCAGAACTAGAGGGCATAGGTTTAGGGTGAGAGGGGAAAGATATAAAAGAGACCTAAGGGGCAACTTTTTCACGCAGACGGTGGTACGTGTATGGAATGAGTTGCCAGAGGAAGTGGTGAAGGCTGGTACAATTGCAACATTTAAGAGGCATTTGGATGCGTATATGAATAAGAAAGGTTTGGAAGGATATGGGCCGGGTGCTGGCAGATAGGACTAGATAGGGTTGGGATATCTGGTTGGCATGGACGCTTGGACCAAAGGGTCTGTATCTGTGCTGTACATCTCTATGACTCTGTAAAGAGAAATAATTCAGTGGGGTCGAGCAAGTATTGCGGACAGCACAATTAGGTATTTCTTTTCATTGGAGAGGTTACATTGAATTACTCATATCATAAAGGGCCAAGAATTATTTCATTCTGATGCAATGGGTTTATAATTCACATCCTGCCACTGACTCCAACTGCAGCAGCCCTCTTGATAACGATGAAGGTAAAAACAGAAGACTCAAGCATTTAGTTCTAAATAGGAATATTCCACTGACATTCTGGACACCTTCTTCACTTCCCGAATCTCCACCCTCGAACCCCACCCTTCCAATCGCAATAAAAACAAAATCCCCATGGTCCTCACCATCCACCCCATCAACCTCCAGATACAATGCATCATTCTCCGCCATTTCCACCACTTACAATCAGACCTTACCAGCAGAGATATATTTCCCTCCCAATTCCTGTCTGCTTTCTGCAGAGACCATTCCCTCCGCGATTCCATCATTAGATCCGCTAACTCACCCTCCACTCCTGGCACTTATCACTGCAGAAGTGTAAGCTCTGTGCCCACACCTTCCTTCCCTCCTTCCCTCTTCCCCACCACCACCAACCTCTATCTAAGGCCCCAAAGGATCCTTCCAAATCAGGCAGAAATTTGCCTGCACCCCAAACACCTCATCTACTGTGTCTGTTGCCCTCGATGTAGTTTCCTGTACATTGGGGATACATGATGCCAACTTGCAGAATGTTTCAGAAACCATCTCTAGGACACACACACACAATCAACCCCACTACCCTGTGGCTGAACACTTCACCTCCCAATCCCACTATGCCAAGGACATGCAAGTCCTGGGCCTCCTCCACCACCAAATCCTAGCCATTTGACTCCTTGAGGAAGAACACCTCATCTTCTGCCTTAGGACTTTCCAACTCCACAGGATCAATGTTGACTTCACCAGTTTCCCCTTTTTCCTTCCCCCGCCTTTTCCCAGATCCAACCCTCCAACTTGGCACTGCCCTCATGAACTGTCCTACCTGTCTATCTTCCTTTCCATCTATCCACTCCACCCTCCACTCTGCCCTATCACCATCTCCCCCACCTTCATCTACATGTAGCATTCCCAGAGACCTTCCGTCCAGCCCCATCCCCCTCCTATTTATTTCTCAGGCTCCTTGGCCCTTTCCCACATTCCTGATGAAGGACTTATGCTTGAAACATCAACACTCCTGCTCCTTGGATACTGCTTGACCAGCTGTGCTTTTCCAGCAGCACACTTTTTGACTCTGATCTCCAGCATCTGCAGTCCTAGCTTTCTCCTATATTCTACATGCAATGATAGGTTACATTCTGTGACTAAAGCTATGTGCTGTCCACAAACTCAGATAATAATCACAAAGAAGGGTCCCATTATGTTGTATTAAGTATTTATTTATCTTCATGGAACTGAAGGTTCGAATCGGGCTGTGGGGTCGTTCTTGCATTGGGGCTGGTCTGCTTCTTTTTGTGGGATGGTTTATGGATCTTTACAAAATAACAAAGATCTTCATATCAACCTGCCTTGATCTGCTACTACCAGTTAATACCCCCTTTAAAAAGAGTGTTATGTTCCTCAGTTTTCGTTTCTGCTTTGCTGGGGCTAATTATCCTTCAGTTGTGATCAGTTATCTGTACCAGTTGAGCATGTTTGCTCATGTTATTGCTACACTTGGTTTGTGTGAGCAGCTGATTCAGAATGAGGGTAATCTGCAGTTGGCACTGACCTCCATCTGAATTGTATCTTCAAATACAGCAAGGACAATTGCACAGTTCAGAGGGAACTAAGAGAGGAGTTTTACAAAGGTGAAGTCAATTCAGCAACACTACTATTTCTAATTGAATTCCGACAGCTACCTGACATCTTACTTTTTTTTTGGCTCAACTCCACTTTTATCTTTTAGACTTCCTCACTATGTAGCCTTGCACCATGACACTGGCAGAGTGTTGCAATACTGTGCTTAATGTTCACATTAACCTCTTGCTGCAACCTTGGTATCTCTTTTTTAAATCTATTTGAGGAATCTTATTCTGCAGCAAAAATTTTCCATTTTCATTTAACCGTTTAATTCCCTTATTCAGTTTAGTTGTTGTATTTATTAATTTTAGGACCAGGACACTGAATTGAATCCCCTCTGTCTGGCATTAATAGGCAGGCATGTGTTTAAAGTAGGGCAGTGCTTATAGCATTTATTATAGTATAGCTTATAGCATATGGCCATCTATGTCTCTGCTACTCTGGTAGGAGTCTTAACATGGGAAATCCTGGTTCCTGCAGGCCCAGAGCAATTTGAAGTACTGATTTGTGGATTGTATACTGTGAACAATAAGGGTATTGGTACTTGATGTTCAGTAACCTAATCAATGGCCACATAGGGACCACAGTACGCTGCTCAAAAAAGAACTTCCAAAAATAGTTTTGTAAATTCTATTGGCTCTGTAACCACCACCAGGAGTAGCATTCTACATCCTAACAACTTGTTACATGACAGCAAGTTACACATGTTACATCTGCTTCTTTTGACCCTCTCCTTTAAACCTACAGCCCTTGATTACTGATTATTCAGCTACTGAAAATATTTTCTTCGTCCTATCTGCAACCATTATGTTTTTAAGCACCGTTTATCAAATTTCTTCTTGACTTTCTTTACTCTTTCAGTAAATTCGCTGCACCCTGTTGCAAGTTTTCACATCCTAAAATGCAGTGCCCAGAATTGGACTCTCCACCAACAGGGTCTGAACGAGTGTTTTGTACAGTGTTGCATAATTTTCTGACATTTTGAATCCTGTTACTCTTCTAAGCTTCGATCCTATATGCTTTATTATTTGTCGGTCTGTCTTTCTGCTTTTGAGGCACCCCAGGTTTTTCCCTTTACTATTTAGCTTTCTTCCTGCCACATTTTATCATATCATATTTTTCTGCATTAAATTTTACCTGTTATGTGTCTGTATATGCTGTGAGTCTTCTTGAAGCTTTCTACTGTACTGCTTACTGTACTTTAACACTTCTCATTATTATGGTTGAAATAACCTCCTTTCAATGTCAGTTGAGCATACTCCTTGCTGTGCTTGTTGAGTTGTATGAACTTGATCCACAATTACATAGAACATAGAAAAATACAGCGCAGTACAGGCCCTTCGGCCCTCGATGTTGCACCGACCGAAGCCAACCTAACTTACACTAGCCCAATAACCTCCATATGCTTGTCCAATGCCCGCTTAAATGACCATAAAGAGGGAGAGTCCACCACTGATACTGGCAGGGCACTCCATGAACTCTCAACCCGCTGAGTAAAAAAATCTACCCCTAACATCTGTCCTATACCTACCACCCCTTAATTTAAAGCTGTGTCCCCTAGTAACAGCTGACTTCATTAGCGGAAAAAGGTTCTCACTGTCAACCCTATCTAAACCCCTAATCATCTTGTACACCCCTATCAAATCTCCCCTAAACCTTCTTTTCTCCAATGAGAAAAGCCCCAAGTGCCTCAGCCTTTCCTCATACAAACTTCCTACCATGCCAGGCAACATTCTGGTAAACCTCCTCTGCACACGTTCCAATGCCTCCACATCCTTCCTATAATATGGCGACCAAAACTGCACACAATACTCCAGATGAGGCCGCACCAGAGTCTTATACAACTGCAACATGACCTCAGGACTCCGGAATTCAATTCCTCTACCAATAAAGCCCAGTACACCATATGCCTTCTTCACAGCACTATTTACCTGGGTGGCAACTTTCAAAGATCTGTGTACATGGACACCAAGATCCCTGTGCTCATCCACACTACCAAATAGTCTACCATTAGCCCAGTAATCCATCTTCTTGTTGCTCCTACCAAAGTGAATGACTTCACACTTAGCTACATTGAATTCCATTTGCCACCTTACTGCCCAGCTCTGCAACGTATCTATATCCCGCTGTAACCTGCCACATCCTTCTTCGCTGTCCACCACTCCACCGACTTTCGTGTCATCTGCAAACTTGCTCACCCAGCCTTCAAGCCCCTCCTCCAGGTCATTTATAAAATGTTATGCTGTTACATAGGTGAAGGTGTTCATTTACTGGTATGTTAATAATTACACTAGTGATCAGAGTCCTTTAGTGATAGCCATTATATTTAACAGCTTGATGCAGTTTAAATGAAGTTTTCATCTTTCTTCCTTGCAATATCTTTTAGAGACAATGCATAATTTGTAGACCATCATTGACCATACAACCCAGAGGTTTTTGACACAAAATCTGTTCTGTTTTACAGGTCTATTTTGGCAGATGGCTGATTGATGGAAGTCCTTATGTCGTGCTGTTAGACATTGGTGCTTCTAATTGGAGTCTCGACCAATGGAAGACAGAGTTGTGGGACTCTTGCAATATTGGAATTCCCTGGTTTGACAAGGAAGCTAATGATGCAGTGCTCTTTGGGTTTCTCACCACATGGTTCTTGGGAGAAGTAAGTATTCAGATATCTTTTCAGTTCAATTTGAGAACATAATGGCCTGAAATGTCCTAGGAACTTGCTGCAGAAGGAATTTCCCAGGATGTTACAAGGGGTTGGGACTCCAGATATATGTAGAAGCTGGGATTCTTCTTCGAGCAGAGGTTATTAAGGGGAGATTTATCAGAGGTGTTCCAAGCATATAGGTACGGAAGGAGAAAATGCTTCCAGTTGCATAAGGGTCAGTAACCAGAGGACATGAATTGTAATCGACAAAAGGAACAAGAGGTGAAATGAGATAGAAAGTTCTGAAGCATTGACTTACAATGATCTGGAATGCACTACCTAATGGATGGTGGAAACAGATGTAATAATACATTTCAAAAGAGAATTGAATGAATGCTTGAGAATGGAATGCAGGATTCTGGGGAAAGGGCAGAAATGTGGAACAAATGGATAGACCTTTCCAAGGGTGGCCTCCTTCTGTGCTGTCTGGTTCTGTAATACTTTGTTTAAGTCTTTTATACAGTCTGCTCAGGTAGTAGTTTCATGGTAATTTATTTTACAATTTCATCCATCTTTGGATGAAACATTTTCACGCAACTTCCTTTTACCCTTTGAGCATCAGTGAACAGTTGAAATACCAGAGGAGCGGATAACTTAAATCAAGAGTTTGTAAATTCCGTTACTTCATACGTTATTCCTGGCCACATCATCTGATTAAAGTAACAACCAGAAAGAGAAGCTGCTCAGCATGGACAGCTTCAAAGGATGAGTGTCAAGCATGAATACCACGTGCATTTAACAGACTGCTGTACAGAACCCTTGGCAGTATGTGATTGGCAATGCACAATACGACTAGATTTATTTACACATTAACCATACTGTCACAGAGTTGGGATGAAGTACTTGCATTTTATTTACAACAGTCTCTTTTTCCTTGATCCCTGCTAAATAACATTAAAACTTCTGCTAAATAACATTAAAATTCAGACACATCTGCAATTATTGCAATACACTCCAAAGATAAAGAATGGTCATACTCAACGGGCATACGACCCATCACACCTCCTCATACTAGTACGTCCATTTGTCTCATTTATACTGTACGAATGCTATAATTCATAAGACAATAAACTTTGTAAGGAGCAATCACAAATGGGCACCAGATTTTTTTTTAAACCTTCTTCTTCATTGCTCCTCAAGATTCTCTGCAAACTTCCCAATCCACCTCTTTGAAAACATTGGATGCTGGGTTTGGCTCACTGTACTCACCTTCTGTCAACTGCACCAAATAATATTAACCAAGACACTACTAACAGAGTTGCAAAACAAAGATACTAAGAGAATCAGCATGTTGCTTCTCACAAACATCAACCACCAAGTCAATTTGTGAACAATCATGAACTCGTGGTGCAGAAATTCCAATGACTAGGTAGTCTTTGGAACAGAGCAGATTACAGTTGTGCATTGGGACTGCGCTGAAATCTTGATGCAGTTGCAGCTGGCTCTGCAAGAATGTCCACATCTTTGGGGCAATAACCTGACGTCTGGCACACTGAAAGAATTAGAGAGTTTCAACATACAAGCTAAATAATTACCCAGGAAAATTCAAATGTTTAACAATAGCTGTAACTCTAGGGTAAACTTGAACCCATCATTCACCACTCAGCCATGGCACCTGGATTTGATGCCCTGTCCACCTGATTAAACTGCCTAGAAGACCGTAAGATAAAGGAGCAGAATTGGGCCATTCGGCCCATCAAACTCCTCCACCATTTGATCTTGGGTGATATGTTTCTCAACCTCATTCTCCTGCCCTTCCTCTATAACTCTTGATCTCCTTACTAATCATAAACCTATCTCTGTCACAATGACATTGAATGACTTGGCCTCATCTGAAGCAACGAGTTCCTAGATTCATCAAGTTCTGGTTGAAGAAATTCCTCCTTCTCCTCAGTTCTAAAGGCTCATCCTTTCACACTGATGCTGTGTTCTCAGGTCCCAGTCTCTCCTACCAATGCTAATGTCTTCTCCATGTCCACTGTATCCAGGCCTCCCAGTATCCTGTAAGTTTCAATGAGATCCCCCTTTATCCTTCTAAGCTCTATCAAGTACAGACCCAGAGTCCTCAATCACTCTTTATATGCAATGTCCATCACCCCCAGGATTCCTCCTGAGGAATCTCCTCTGGACCCCCTCCAATGCCAGCACATCCTTCCTCAGATATGGAGCCCAAAACTGTTCAGAATATTGGAAATGTGTTCTATCCAGAGCCTTATACGGCCTCAGGAGTACATTCGGGCTCTTGTATTCCATCGCTCTTGAAATGAATGCTGCCAACTGAACCTGCAAGCTACCCGAAGAAAATCCTGAGCTAGGACTTCTAAGTCCCTTTATGCTTCAGATTTCCAAAGCCTTTCCTGATTTATAAAATAGACAATGCCTCTATTCTTCCTTCCAAAGTGTATAACCTCCTACTTTACCCACATTGTATTCCATTTGCCACTTCTTTGCCCACTCACACAGCCTGTCCAAGTCCTTCTGGAGCCTCCCTGCTTCCTCAACACTATCTGTCCCTCCATCTACCTTTGTGTCATCTTCAAACTTAGCAAAGATGTTGTCAGTTTCTTCATTTAGTTGTTAATTTATAACGTGACTATCTTGTGGTCCCGCACTGACCCCTGCGGAACTCTAGTAGTCACCAGCTGTCATCCTGAAAAAGACCCCTTCATCCTGACTCTCTGCCTTCTGCCAGACAGCCAGTCCTCTATCCATGCCAGTACCTTGCCTCCAAACAACATGGGCTCTTATTTTGTTCAGCAAAATGAAAGTTTCTTTTCTCGTTTGATCAGTGGTGGAAATAGCATTTTATGGTAATAGGGCATAGCAGCATGTTAACAATGTATCAAATAATTAAAATACTCTGAGTAGTTCAGCCTTGTGCATTTGGGATTCACTAACTGGGAAACCTTTGTCTCTCATCATGCCCTGAAATGTACAAAGGCGAAATATCGATGGCAGTGCTGACTTTGACAGTACTTGAAAACCACCAGCTCCATTAGGAAACAGAACATCTCATAGAACTACAGAACAAATAGATGGTGGACAAGGAGTGGGGGTGGGGGTGGGGGTTTGGGGGGTGGGGGGGTGGGGAGGGGGGTGATGATGATGATTAAAGTTCCAGGGATAAAATCTGACATCAGTGTCTACTTAAACATCTGTTTTTATTTAAGACAATTTTTTGGGTGTCTGCATAATTCCTGCTGAGGTGGTGTACTAACAGTTATAATATTTGGATTGGCTTCTTTTAAAGTGATGTTTGCCCTAATTTGAAGTTAATGCCTCCTGCATGAACATATGTTTTGTGAAGGTAACTCTAAAAGGGAGATAACTGTTAAGGGGTTAGTTAAAGGGGAAGGGTCTGTAGATTGATGTAGAAATGTAGCTCAGTGGTCAGAGCCGTTTCCTTCATTCTCTAATTCTCGAAGAAGACCTGCTCCCTGTTGCAGCTGGTAGTTACCTATTACCCATGGCTGTGGGAGTTGCCACTGCCATCAAGTTGTTTGCCTCTGGTCCTTCTGAGGCACTATCAAAAACATGTTAAAATGTTTCCAAGTTGGTTGTTCCTCACACCGTAGGCAGATGAGATTCCAGCTACAAAAGAAGGTCCATGTAGGTCTGCATTTGATCCCCTGGGAGTTTCCATGATGCTTTCACACTGCAATCGTCCTACATCCTCAATCCTTGATATCTGGAAATACTTTTGAGAATTAGATGGCAAAAGCTGTTTAGTGAACTTTTGAGCAGCCCCTGTGAGTGCTGCCCCTGACAGCTATATGACTATTGGATGTGTTATTGAGCAAGGAATATCCTGATACTGTGGTTGTATGCCTCAGGTCTGGAGGTCCCTTTCAGGACTCATCAGCAAGAGTCTTTAGCATAATTGTAGTGTGCTACATTCTGCAGAACATAGCCTAACAGTAACGACTAAGATGGAAGATAAGCTAGTAGCTCATCATCTAATGAGTTCATGAAACAAGAAAGAATTCAAAGGTAAAGGTATGGCACCCAGCATCAGACCATTTTATTGACATTGCTGTTTGAATTCCCCAATATTGAAGCTTCAGTTCATACTTGACCAAAGTAACTGTGATAGCTTCTGGCCACCCCAATAGAGTTGTCCTGTTACATCTGCTAATTGCTCCTTCACAAATTTGTTTTTATAAATTCAGTTCTTCAATTCATTAGCAATTAACTGGTAAAGCATGTTCACACCTACACCCAAAATTAAGAAACATGGGAAAATGGTACAAATGATTATACCACTGATGAACCAAAAAACTTCTCCTTATCCTGCCTTCTGACATAGTGCAACCCTTGTTACTTGAACTGAGTAAGTGACAGTCTGCTCTAAACACCACTCTGACACACGTAATATTCTTGGCCAGCAACTCTGAGTGGTAAAGATCATGAGAAGCAAATCAAAGTCTGCTCCGGTGCAGCTACACAGAGTGTTAGAGTCTGTCTCCACTAGAAAACATGTGTTTTATATATTTAACAAATTAATCTGTCCAATCTAGCTGACCTACAACTGTTGGATATGCATAATACAAGAACTTGTGTCATCAGTTGGATTGTGGTATTTAACCATTTCCTTTCTTGGTACAAAATCCAGAATGACAATGTACTAATATGGTCACTGTCCACCAAAGAGTGCTAATGAAATAGAATGCTTCCAAAAATAACAAAGGAAATAATTTGCTTTGTAGACAGAAGATCTAGCTTCAAGTATAATTTGTTGCCAGGAGTCATAGAATCACACATCAGTGTGAATACTTAAAAGATATAAAAACCTGCAGGTTTCCCTGGTGGATTCCCTGGTGATTTCCTACACTAAAGTGATGGAAGGCACCATCAGTGTTGTCAAGGAGCATTTTCCCAACAATAGCCTACTGCCTTCTTAAGATCTGGAGCAGTCAATTTAACTTGAATTGTAATTGATTTGATTTAATTTAATTAAAATATGTTTCGCCAAGTCAATCCCATCTTGCTCCATATTTTTAACTGTCAGTTGCATTGTCTGAGCTCTTTATTTAGCCTGGGCCTTGTACCTTGAGGCTACTTGTGCACAATTCTGCACCACTACCACTGGCCTTTGGTCAATCTTTTGACTGCACATTGCTGCTTAATCTCCACTTTCTTTTCAGCTGTCTTGTTATTACCATCACGTGAACAAATAGCTTTAGACTGGATTATGTTTACTTTTAGATGCCTATCATGAAGTTCATGAATTACTCATCATAACTTTTGTAAACAATTGTTTAAAAATAATAGAGATCGCATGTTATCCTTTTGAAAATTTTTTTTGCTGTTGACTTACTTTCTTCATAACACAGAACATAGTACGTGGAATGTGAGGCCATACATTTCTTTAGAAGAATTCTAAAGATCTGTCTAGCCCAGTGTGAAACATTCATCTGCCCCATACATTCACCTTAATCTTGTCTCACATTCTTGGCTCGGGAATGTTAGTATAGTCTTGAATCATGGTAGCATTTGAGCTAACCATAGCATCAAAGCCAAGCTAAAGAAAAGGCAATGGGAATTGGTCAATGCTACATTATAAACACAGAAACTAACAGGAGGAACTGATGAAAAATTTTCTTCCTTTTTTTAACCTGCAATTACGCCCAAGGGCACTCTGTTGTTTTAGCTCTGATCAAGAATATTTATTGTCCCTCTCCGCATTTCCCTACCACTGTTATTATTTGTTAGGGAGTTGGCTCTTTAGAATACTCAATCTGAAGGATTGAATTTTGAAAGTATGCTGTATTCACTGAAATAAATGTTGGCCTTTATGGTTAAAACAAACTATTTTCCAGTTTGCAGCCCAGTCGAATGGTGAGAACTTCATCCTCGCTCACTTCCATGAATGGCTGTCAGGGATTGGCCTGGTTATGGCTCGCATTCGAAAACTACCCGTTGCAACAATTTTTACAACTCATGCAACATTGTTGGGACGCTACCTCTGTGCTGGCAATGTTGATTTTTACAATAGTCTGAAAAAGGTAAGTGTGTATTTGTAGCATCTATGTCCTTTCTATGGTTTATACACTATTTATTTTGATAAGAATGTCATGGTGTGCAGGTTATAAATGACACAAAGTAAAGTTTGTGGATCTACTTTGAGAACGGAATATTGCAAAGAACAACAATGTTTACTGCCTCTGGGACTTGGCTATAAACCCATCCAAGAACAATTTAGCACATTATAAATTATCATAGGATGAGGAAAAGCTATTTTCTCCACTGTGACAGTGTAATAACAATGAAGAAAAGAATGGAATAAAAAGCAGATACTGGAAATCTGAAACTGAAGCAGAAATTACTGAAAATACTGAGCAGGGCCTGCAGCATCTGTACAGAGAAAGCGGAATCAACATTCTGGGTCCAGTGACTCTTCCTCAGAGCTAGATGATAGCATCTCGGGGGAAACGATACTATTAATCTTGATGAAGGAGGGTTGGGGTGGGAGGAGAGAAAAGGAGTGAGGTGGAGGTGGAGACCAAACAAAGAGAGAGAGAGGAATAAAGAATGGAAACCTGGCACAAAAGCACAAGATACTCGAAAAACAGAAAATCAGCAAATTTCTGTAATTGTAATGTGCAAAATTGTTTTGAGGGTTGTTTCAGTATCTAATTCACAAAGGCTGTTTCGCCTACTACATGTGGACGTGCCAGTTGTCACGGTGTAACAAACACGAGGGTACCTTCTGGTTAGCCAGTGTGATTGCAATCCTGATATCGAGCCCCAGTTTGGTGATGAATCACAGACCACAAACTCACTGGCTCCACCTACTGCTGGGCACTTTATGAAATAGTGTATATTTTTGGAAGTAAAATTGCAAATTATTTCATTAGTATTTCATATGATTTTGATGTGCTTAGACAAAGTAATGAATTTCCATGTGCTTGGTTAGAATTTGGTCTAACCTGGCACACAAAATGAGTGGTGTAATGCTGTTGGTGCTTATAAGCCCTGCTTAGCACTGGATGTTGCAAGCACAGACAATGTGTGTTCATTAAAAAGCCTAGACAATTTAAAGACAAGGGTGTTGAGCCTTTTTAATACCACCCCAGTTCCAAACTGTCTCCAGCTATCGATTAGGCTTTCATGTGGCACGCTACCAGTAATTGCTATTTATTTGCTTTTCCCAAAGCATTAATTAATGATAATAGGAGCCCCACAAGGTCACATCTCCAGAGGTTTTTGGAGTGGAGGAAGCAGTTATGTCAGGTTTAGGATACCTGAGATGAACACTCTTACCCTTCCCCCATCACCTGCAAAATAGGAGACCCTCACATTGGTAGAGATTACAGTGGAAACTAGTCTTTCAGTGATTGCAGTGCCAACAGACGCCAGTAGCACTGCAATGAGAATGAAGGTATGTCTAAGCCTTATGTTAAAATGTCCTACAGAAATGTTCCACTCACAATATACCATCGTGGATATGATGACAAATGCGGGAAGACATGTCATCATGAACAGGACCTAGGATTGCCTGTTAGGTTGCACCTTATGCTCAGATGTCACCAACCAATTCTGTAAATGTAGGCAAATATGAGTATGATAACCTGTTTTTGCAGGGTCTGATACAGCAGAATGCAAGATAGCCAAGCTGCATTATCTGCTTCAAGGATAACAATGACGTGATTCATTGCATGTTTGTGCAATGGATCGTATATGTGTTAAGTTTTGGCATGCTTCTCTGGAGTGGTGCAAACAGTTTGGGCAGTACTAGAGTCATAGAGATGTACAACATGGAAACAGACCCTTTGGTCCAACCCGTCCATGCCGACCAGATATCCCAACCCAATCTAGTCCCACCTGCCAGCACCTGGCCCATATCCTTCAAACCCTTCCTATTCATATACCCATCCAATTGCAATATTTAAGAGGCATTTGTACCAACCTCCACCACTTCCTCTGGCAGCTCATTCCATACACGTACCACCCTCTGTGTGAAAAAGTTGCCCCTTAGGTCTCTTTTATATATTTCCCCTCTCACCCTAAACCTATGCCCTCCAGTTCTGGACTCCCCGACCCCAGGGAAAATATGTTGTCTATTTACCCTATCCATGCTCCTCATAATTTTGTAAACCTCTATAAGGTCACACCTCAGCCTCCGACACTCCAGGGAAAACAGCCCCAGCCTGTTCAGCCTCTCCCTATAGCTCAGATCCTCCAACCCTGGCAACATCCTTGTAAATCTTTCTGAACCCTTTCAAGTATCACAACATCTTTCTGATAGGAAGGAGACCAGAATTGCACGCAATATTCCAACAGTGGCCTAACCAGTGTCCTGGACAGCCGCAAAATGACCTCCCAACTCCTGCACTCAATACTCTAACCAATAAAGAAAAGCATACCAAATGCCTTCTTCACTATCCTATCTACCTGCGACTCCACTTTCAAGGAGCTATGAACCTGCACTCCAAGGTCTCTTTGTTCAGCAACACTCCCTAGGACCTTACCATTAAGTGTATCAGACCTGCTAAGATTTGCTTTCCCAAAATGCAGCACCTCACATTTATCTGAATTAAACTCCATCTGTCACTTCTCAGCCCATTGGCTGATCTGGTCAAGATCCTGTTGTAATCTGAGGTAACCCTCTTCGCTGTCCACTACACTCCAATTTTGGTGTCATCTGCAAACTTACTAACTTACTAACTGTACCTCTTATACTCGCATCCAAATCATTTATGGAAATGACAAAAAGTAGAGGACCCAGCACCGAACCTTGTGGCACTCCACTGGTCACAGGCCTCCAGTCTGAAAAACAACCCTCCACCACCACCCTCTGTCTTCTACCTTTGAGCCAGTTCTGTATCCAAATGGCTAGTTCTCCCTGTATTCCATCAGATCTAACCTTGCTAACCAGTCTCCCATGGGGAACCTTGTCGAATGCCTTACTGTAGTCCATATATGTCATATCTACTGCTCTGCCCTCATCAATCTTCTTTGTTACTTCTTCAAAAAACTCAATCAAGTTTGTGAGACATGATTTCCCATGCACAAAGCCATGTTGACTATCCCTAATCAGTTCTTGCCTTTCCAAATACTTGTGCATCCTGTCCCTCAGGATTCCCTCCAATAACTTGCCCACTACCAAGGTCAGGCTCACCGGTCTATAGTTCCCTGGCTTGTCTTTACCGCCCTTCTTAAACAGTGACACCACGTTAGCCAACCTCCAGTCTTCCGGCACCTCATCTTTGACTATCGATGATACAAATATCTAAGCAAGAGGCACAGCAATCACTTCTCTAGCTTCCCACAGAATTCTAGGGTACACCTGATCAGGTCCTGTGGATTTATCCACCTTTATGCGTTTCAAGACATCCAGCACTTCCTCCTCTGTAATATGGACATTTCGCAAGGTGTCACCATCTATTTCCCTTCAGTTTATATCTTCCATATGCTTTTCCACAGTAAATACTGATGCAAAATACAGGTTTAGTATTTCTCCCATTTTCTGCGGCTCTACACAAAGGTTGCCTTGCTGATCTTTGAGGGGTCTTACTCTCTCCCTAGTTACCCTTTTGTCCTTAATATATTTGTAAAAACCCTTTGGATTCTTCTTAATTCTATTTGCGAAAGCTACCTTATGTCCCCTTTTTGCCCTTCTGATTTCTCTCTTAAGTATACTCCTCCTGCTTTTATAAGGATTCTAAGGATTCACTCTGTCCTGTCTATACCTTACATATGCTTCCTTCTTTTTCTTAACCAAACCCTCAATTTCTTTAGTCATTCAGCATTTTCTATACCTACTAGCCTTTCCTTTCATCCTGACAGGAATATACTTTTTCTGGATTTTCATTATTTCATTTCTGAAAGCTTCCCATTTTCCAGCTGTTCCTTTACCTGCGAACATTTGCCCCCAATCAGTTTTCGAAACTTCTTGCCTAATACTGTCAAAATTGGCCATTCTCCAATTTAGAACTTCAACTATCCATTTCCATCACTATTTTAAATATGATAAAATTATGGTCGCTGGCCCCAAAGTGCTCCCCCACTGACACCTCAGTCACCTGCCCTGCCTTATTTCCCAAGAGTAGGTCAAGTTTTGTACCTTCTCTAGTACGTACATCCACATACTGAATCAGAACATTTTCTTGTCCACATTTAACAAATTCCTCTCCATCTAAATCCTAAACATTATGGCAGTCCCAGTCTATGTTTGGAAAGTTAAAATCCCCTACCATAACTACCCTATTATTCTTACAGATACATGAGATCTCCTTACAAGTTTGTTTCTCAATTTCCCTCTGACTATTGGGGGGTCTATAATACAATCCCAATAAGGTGATCATCCCTTTTTTATTTCTCAGTTCCACCCAAATAACTTCCCTGGATGTATTTCCATGAATATCCTCCCTCAGCACATCTGTAATGCTGTCCCTTATCAAAAATGCCACTCCCCTTCCTGTCTTGCCTCCCTTTCTATCCGTCCTGTAGCATTTGTATCCTGGAACATTAAGCTGCCAGTCCTGCCCATCCCTGAGCCATGTTTCCGTAATTGCTATGATATCCCAGTCCCATGTTCCTAACCATGCCCTTGAGTTCATCTGCCTTCCCTGTTAGGCCCCTTGCATTGAAATAAATGTAGTTTAATTTATTAGCCCTATCTTGTCCCTGCTTGCCCTGACTCTTTAACTCACTTCTGTTCTCAGCGGTACCCATCTCAGATCGATCTCTTTCCTCACTATCTCCCTGGGTACCCCCCCCCATCCCCCCACCTTACTAGTTTAAATCCTCCCAAGCATTTCTAGCAAATTTCCCTGCCAGTATATTAGTCCCCTCCGATTTAGGTGCAATCCGTCCTTCTTGTACAGTCACTTCTACCCCAAAAGAGATTCCAATGATCCAAAAATGTGAATCCCTCTCCCATACACCAGCTCCTCAGCCATGCAATCATCTGCTCTATCCTCCTATTCCTGCTCTCACTAGCTCATAGCACTGGGAGTAATCCAGATATTGCTACGCTTGAGGACCTCCTTTTTAAATTTCTGCCTAACTTTCTGTGATCTCCCTTAAGAATCTCAACCTTTTCCCTTTCAATGTCATTGGTTCCAATGTGGACAATGACCTTTTACTGGCCCCTCTCCCCCGTGAGAACATTCTGCACCCTCTCTGAGACATCCTTGATCCTGGCACCAGGGTTACAACACACCATTCTGCTTTTTCTCTGCTGGCCACAGAAACGTCTGTCTGTACCTCAGACTACAGAATCCCCAAACACAATTGATGTCTTGGAAGCCGACGTACCCCTCGTTGCATTAGAGCCAGTCTCAATACCAGAAACTTGGCTGTTCGTGCTACGTTCCCCTGAGAATCCATCACCACCTACATTTTCCAAAACATCATACCTGTTTGAAATGGGTATATCCACAAAAGATTCCTGCACTAGCTGCCTACCTCTCTTACCCTTCCTGGAGTTAACCCATCTATGTGACTGTATCTGAGATTTTCCCCCCTTCCTATAACTGCCATCCATCACATACTGTTGCTGTTGCAAATTCCTCATCATTTCTATCTGTCTCTCCAGTTGATCCACTCGATCTGATAAGATTCGCATCCAACAGCATTTATGGCAGATATATTCCGGAGTAACCCATAAACTCTCTTTAAACTCCCACATCTGACAAGAAGTACATATCACTGCAAAGGCCATTTTTGCTCCTTCACAATCTACAGACCCAGAAAATAACACCGACTTATTCCTCTACAAACACTGCCCCAGGTTAACTTAATAGCTATGGCTTATATTTTAAGTTTAATCAAGAGACTTATCTCCAAAAACATATAATCAAGAAAGAATCCACTGTACCCACTACTGCAGCCTTTCTCTTGGACAGACTTAAAACAACAATGAATTTATCTGATTCTGTTTTGTGAACTTCGCCCAACAATTCCTCCAAGATTAGTTGTGAATTTCACTGTTTGTTAATTTTCCCAGATGCACTCCGATGTCCAGCAATACATGAATTCAAACAGCAAAGGTGGTAACTGTGCAGGTTCTCTCTCTCTCCCTCTCTCACCATGTGCTTCCCTTGTCTGTTTCTCTCCCTTTTAAAAGTGCTGTTGCTTTGACTTGTTTTCTCCAAAGTTCCAAAATAATGCAACAGCATATAAAACAGTAATTGCTGCTCCTCGAATTCGAGGAATTCAATGGAGATCAAATGATCGGCTGCAAATTCAGGTTTGCATCCACGTGTCCTTGGCATTGAATCATATGATAAATGGAGGACCTTTGGCCTTTTGCTTCTTGACCGGTTCTTAGGAAGAGCTGTTTCATTTATCAACATGTCCTGCCATTTTCAGTAATTTCTGTGTCAGCCCTTTTGACATGGTCTATCTATCAATCTTCTGTCCTATCAGTCTTGGCAATGGTTGTAGATAGCAACTTTCCGTCAATTGAATTGAAAACTGTTGTCAGTTTAGGAAACGCAACGACCATAGACACAGAATGACTGAAGAGTATAAAACAGTTAGTTAGTTTAACTGGCTTAGCCAGGTTTCCCCCCTACCTGTTGTGTTGTCACTTAGTGTATCCAAAGTTTGCACTTAGTCTTCCAACAGAGGTCAAACTCAAACTGAGTGTTAACAACACTGGACTACAAGTAGGTCTTAAATCAAGCAATGGGTTGAGATGACATTGAGCTGAAACATTAACTCTGTCCCTCGCTCTGCAAGGTGCTGCCAGGTCTGCTGACTGTTTCAGGTTGGTTTTGTTTCAGATGTCCAATTTCTGCAATATTTTGCTTTTGTAACCCAGACTGGAACTGATTTACTACATAAGGAGCAGAATCACCTGCAATAATATTTTGTTAAAACTATTAACCTGCTTACGTATTTCAACTCCCAGTTTCCCTTTGGCTCTGTGCATGCTGGCCTTTGTCCCTTTAATGCGTTGTTGGCTGGAGAATATATGACACGTTCAAAGAGATTGGGAAGGGTTTTGTTTTGGGAATGCCAGCTTCGTGAAGCCTGGGCTGGTGAGGTAAGGGAGCAATAGATGTTCCATATCGATGGATTGGCTGGTGACTTCCTTTCCTTTGTGGTATGCTTCATGTATTCTACCCATTATTTCCTGTTTGTATTTGAGATTTGCTCAGTTCATGATTCCTCTTTTTATCTAAAATTGTGCACTATCCTTACAGCTTGTTTCCTCTCTTGAAACAGTTTGATGTTGATAAAGAGGCTGGTTCAAGGCAGATTTACCATCGATACTGCATGGAGCGAGCTGCTATTCACTGTGCCCATGTCTTCACCACAGTGTCAGAGATAACTGCCATGGAGGCAGAGCACCTGCTGAAACGCAAACCAGGTGAGTTCACCTGAATCAGTCCTGTGTTTAGGAGAACTTCTAATATTACTCTCTTGCTCTGTTTATTTATCCAATTATTTACTCCAGATCTGGGGAGCCAAATGACCACTTCCTTATTTGTTACGTTGAGAACATAGAACATAGAAAAATACAGCGCAGTACAGGCCCTTTGGCCCTCGATGTTGCGCCAATCCAAGCTCACCTGACCTACACTAGCCCACTATCCTCCATATGCCTATCCAATGCCCGTTTCAATGCCCATAAAGAGGGAGAGTCCACCACTGCTACTGGCAGGGCATTCCATGAACTCTCAACTCGCTGAGTAAAGAATCTACCCCTAACATCTGTCCTATACCTACCACCCCTTAATTTAAAGCTATGCCCCCTCGTAATAGCTGACTCCATACGTGAAAAAAAGGTTCTCATGGTCAACCCTATCTAAACCCCTAATCATCTTGTACACCTCTATCAAGTCACCCCAAACCTTCTTTTCTCCAATGAAAACAGCCCCAAGTGCCTCAGCCTTTCCTCATACGATCTTCCTACCATACCAGGAAACATCCTGGTAAACCTCCTCTGCACCTGTTCCAGTGCCTCCACATCCTTCCAATAGTATGGCGACCAAAACTGCACACAATACTCCAGATGCAGCCGCACCAGAGTCTTATACAACTGCACCATGACCTCAGGACTCCGAAACTCAATTCCTCTACCAATAAAAGCCAGTACGCCATATGCCTTCTTCACCGTACTATTTACCTAGGTGGCGACTTTCAGAGATCTGTGTACATGGACACCAAGATCCCTCTGCTCATCCACACTACCAAGTATCCGACCATTAGCCCAGTACCTCATCTTTTTGTTACTCATACCAAAGTGAATCACCTCACACTTACCCACATTGAACTCCATTTGCCACCTTTCTGCCCAGCTCTGCAGCTTATCTATATCTCGCTGTAACCTGACACATCCTTCCTCACTGTCAACAACACCACCGACTTTCGTACCATCCGCAAACTTGCTCACCCAACCTTCTAGCCCCTCCTCCAGGCCATTTATAAAAATGACAAACAGCAATGGTCCCAAAACAGATCCTTGCGGAACACCGCTAGTAACTGCGCTCCAAGATGAACCTTCACCATCAACTACTACCCTCTGTCTTCTTCCAGCCAGCCAATTCCTAATCCAAACCTCCAACTCAGGGATTTAAGGGGTTTATTCTGCCATTTTGCTAAAGGGTATCCCCTAAACAGACAATATGCAGCATTGTTGGTGTCTCTGCCCAAGTTCATATCGCTCTTGCACTGAGTGATGCAGCTACGCTGCGCACAGGCTCTGGCTTGTCCTGAACCTATTTAACAAAGGCCACTTCCTTCTTGGTAGTTAACAACATGTCATTTGATAGATGAGTCAAGTAAAAGCAAAATACTGGAAATTTGAAACAATAACAAAAATTGTTGGAGAAACGCAGCATCAGTGGAGAGAGAAACAGAGGTAATATTTTGACTCCAATATGACTCTTCTTCAAAAGAGTCTTCTTACAATAAGGTTAATGTGAATAAGGTTAATGATTCAGTTTGATGACCTTACTTAAGATCATCGTCCTGAGAAATTGACTCTTTCTCTCACACCTACTTCCATAGATGCTGAATATTTCCAACCTTTTGTGATTTTCTTTTAGCTTTACACTATCTGCAGTATTTTGATCCTACCAGACCAAAATAGTAGCATTGGAGTAATCACAAGAACACATAAATATATCAAATTCTGGAAATACACAGAAAGTCAGTCATTCGTTTTTTGCACAACTATGTGCTCTAACTCAACTGGAGATTTTTACTGTGTTTTTTTATATCTGCATGTTTTGAAGTACTTTTTTTCTTCCTCTTAGATGTGGTCACTCCTAATGGACTCAACATAAAGAAGTTCTCTGCTATGCATGAATTCCAGAACCTGCATGCACGCAGTAAAAGTCACATCCAGGAGTTTGTCCGGGGCCACTTCTATGGGTAAGTTCAAAACAAAGCGAGGACATGGTGGAAAGTAGGGAATTGGCCTTTTTTTTTTGACATAGTGGGTTCACATTACGCTCTGTACTGGAAGGTGTTCCTGGGTGAAAATGTTATTTTAAGCATATGACCATAGAACAATGTCTCCTTCAGAACCCTTTCTTGAATAGGAAGTGAAAAATAACATTGAAAGATATGAAGCAGTAGCTTTCAGATGTGTCAAAGATCTAAACTGGCATTTCTTTGTGGAATCGACTTGAATACACCCTAGAGTTCTGAGAGAGGTTGCTGAGGAAATAGCAGAGGCATTGGTTGAGATCTTTCAAGAGTCACTGGAGTCAGGAAAGGTCCTGGACGATTGGAAGATGGCTGTAGTAACCCCCTTGTTCAAGAAAGGATCAAGGCAAAAGATGGAAAATTATAGGCCAATCAGCTTAACCTCGGTTGTTGGTAAAATTCTAGAATCCATCATTAAGGATGAGGTTTCTAAATTCTTGGAAGAGCAGAGTCTGATTAGAACAAGTCAACATGGATTTAGTAAAGGGAGGTCATGCCTGACAAACCTGTTGGAATTTTTTGAAGAGGTAACAAGTAGGTTAGACCAGGGGAACCCAGTGGATGTGGTCTATCTGGACTTTCAAAAGGCCTTTGATAAGGTGCCACACGGGAGACTGCTGAGCAAGGTGAGGGCCCATGGTGTTCGAGGTGAGCTGCTGGGATGGATTGAGGATTGGCTATCTAACAGAAGGCAGAGAGTTGGGATAAAAGGTTCTTTTTCAGAATGGCAGCCGGTGACGAGCGGTGTCCCGCAGGGTTCGGTGCTGGGGCCACAGCTGTTCGCATTATATATTAATGATTTGGATGAGCGAACCGGGGGCATTCTAGCGAAGTTTGCCGATGATACAAAGTTAGGTAGACAGGCAGGTAGTACTGAGGAAGTGGGGAGGCTACAGAAGGATCTAGACAGGTTGGGAGAGTGGTCCAGGAAATGGCTGATGGAATTTAACGTGAGCAAGTGCGAGGTCTTGCACTTTGGCAAAAAGAATATAGGAATGGACTACTTTCTAAATGGTGAGAAACTTAATAAAGCCAAAGCACAAAGGGATCTGGGAGTGCTAGTCGAGGATTCTCTAAAGGTAAACATGCAGGTTGAGTCTGTGATTAAGAAAGCGAATGCAATGTTGTCTCTTATCTCAAGAGGGTTGGAATATAAAAGCAGAGATGTACTACTAAGACTTTATAAAGCTCTGGTTAGGCCCCATTTGGAGTACTGTGTCCAGTTTTGGTCCCCACACCTCAGGAAGGACATACTGGCACTGGAACGTGTCCAGCGGAGATTCACACGGATGATCCCTGGAATGACAGGTCTAGCATATGAGGAACGGCTGAGGATACTGGGGTTGTATTCGTTGGAGTTTAGAAGATTAAGGGGAGATCTAATAGAGACGTACAAAATAATACATGGCTTTGAAAAGGTGGATGCTAGAAAATTGTTTCTGTTAGGCGAGGAGACTAGGACCCGTGGACACAGCCTTAGAATTAGAGGGGGTCATTTCAGAACGGAAATGCGGAGACATTTCTTCAGCCAGAGAGTGGTGGGCCTGTGGAATTCATTGCCACGGAGTGCAGTGGAAGCCGGGACGCTAAATGTCTTCAAGGCCGAGATTGATAGGTTCTTGTTGTCTAGAGGAATTAAGGGCTACGGGGAGAACGCTGGCAAGTGGAGCTGAAATGCGCATCAGCCATGATTGAATGGCGGAGTGGACTCGATGGGCCGAATGGCCTTACTTCCACTCCTATGTCTTATGGTCTTATGGTCTTATGATTGGTGTGGTTTTGATGTAGTTATTTATGACGTTGTATGGTAGCGGGACACCCCTTTATATGAATAGACATTTACCTCACTGCCTCCATTTGCTGTCATTTGGAATGGCCTCATGTAATTGAGTAAGCTTTATGCTCATTTTGTATTGAGCTCAAGATATTGTAAAGATGTATGATTTCGCAAGGAATACATATCTTTTCCTCTTTAAAATATAATGGACACTGAGAACAGTTACAACACATAGCTAAGTGAAATCATCTGAATATGGCAATGGCACCCTAAAATATAGAATCTCTACAGTGTGGAAACGAGCCCTTTGGCCCAACAAGTACACACTGACCCTCCGAAGAGTTACCCACCCAATCCCCTAAATTTACCCCAGACTAATGCACCTAACCTACACATCTCTGAACACTATGGGCAATTTAGCATGGCCAAATCACCTGACCTGTACATCTTTGGATTGTGGGAGGAAACCGAAGCATCCAGAGAAAACCCACGCAGATATGGGGAGAATGTGCAAACTCCACACAGACAATCGCCCGAGGCAGGAATCGAACCCGGATTCCTGGCACTGTGAGGCAGCAGTGCTAACCACTGAGCCACCGTGCCACCCCGAAAGTGATTAATGTTGCAATTATTGCCTTTCCACATTTTGAAGAAGGCATAGTTGAATTTCCAATTGTAGCCCAGTTTTTAGCAAGTCTCATTGTGAGCAATGAGGTTGGAGATTGAAATCTTATTGAAGGACTTAAACACAAAACTTCAGTAATGCATTGGAGTGATGGCCTTGAGGTGGCATTCCTCTGTCAGAGTTGGTGCCTTTTGGATGAGACCTTAACTTGAAGCCTTATCAATCTGCTAGATGTCAAGGATAGATAACAAATATCCCATGACACTAATTCTACGAAGAACGGGACTGGATCTGTCTTGTGGCTGACCTAGTATTTATCTGAAACAATGTTGCAAAGAACGGAATCAGTGGTCATTAAATGATTAATGTTTGTGGGAGATGGCTGTGTTTAATTTGGTTGCAGCGGTTCTTACATTTCTGTAGTGACTAGGCTTCAAAAAAATACTTAATTGACTGTAAAGAATTTTGAGATGTCCTGTGGTCATGAGAAATGTTATATGAATGCAAATCTTTAATTTATTCTGGTGGCCAAAATCAAAAGCTTACAGCATGGGAAATTACTGGAGCTAACTTGAATGTATACCTTTGATATTGATGCTTCTTTGCACAGTGCACTAGTGCTGAAAGGATATTTAGCCACCTCCTCTATTGGGTGCTATTGATAGTTCTCTCTGGATCATATACAAAGCACAGCATTAATTTGGTTTGTTTTACTTTGAATTTAGAACTCCTTGATGCTGATTCTTCCTCAGTGCACACACAGAAGGGATCACAGATATTGCCTTATCAGTTCATTATCTTTTCTCAGTGAGCACAAGATTATAAAATTATAAATAACAACAACAACAAAACCAGCAATTGCTGGAAAATATGGAAACCCAGTTTTTAAGAAGGGTCACTGTACTTGACACGTTAACTCTGATTTCTCTCCACAGATGCTGCCAGACCTGCTGAGATTTTCCAGCAATTTCAATATTTATTTCTGATTTCTAGCATCCACAGGTCTTTTTGGTTTTTAATTATAAAATCATAATTATTTTTTCCCAGATGCCTGAACTTTGACTTGGATAAGACCTTGTTTATTTTCATCGCAGGAAGATATGAGTTCTCAAATAAAGGTGCTGACATATTCCTGGAAGCTTTGGCCCGTCTAAATTATCTACTCAAGGTGAGAAGCAGAATCCAAATTGGATCATCCTTTGTTTGTTGTCAAGTGTGAGTCTAGAAGCAGAACATGTATTCCACCGAGCCAATTCCAAAGTCTTAGGAAACATGTTCCCGTAATATATGTTGCATTCTTCCATCAGCTTCTGTATGATGATGTCATACAGTGCTAAATAATCCAACGTTGAACAAAACGACACAAAACCAACTTGCACTACTGTTGTGACTTTATTAGAAAGACCCAAGGCACCTAATAAGAGCACTATCAGTAAAGATTTGACATGGAGCCACAGCAGGAGATGTCAAAGCAAGGGACCAAAATCTTGGTCAAAAAGGAGCAGTTTAAAGGAGGAAAGCGAGGTAGAGTGGAGAAGTAGTTTAGGGAGGTTATTGCAGAGCTTAAAGTCTAGGTTACTCAAAAATAAGCTGCCAAAGGTGGCGCAAATAAAAGCAGGGGATGCACAAGTTGCCAGACTTGGAGGAGGGCCAAAGACCTTGCAGGCTTCTGGGGCTGAAGGGGATCGCACAGATATGGAAAGTACCAAACTGATGGAGGGTTTTGAAAGCAAGAATGAGGGTTCTAAAAGTGAATGGTTGCTAACAAGAATGGAAGTGGGCGGATGAGCCTGATTGGAGTAAAACAAACCAAACTACAAAAAACAAACATGATTTTTCAGTTGATAGCACATTCAAAGGTTTTGGAGGTTGGGTTGGTGTAGTGTCCTGGATGATGTTTGAGTCATGAACAGTTTTGAAAGAGAGCTGAGCCCTGTAATTCTTCGTGTAGTCCAACCACATTCCACTGTGGTGATTAATCGAATTGTCTGCAATAAACATTCAATCTATTGCCTGACCCTATAGTGAGGAGATTAGGGGAATAGAGAAGACTGACTGCGGTGAGAAGTAATAGTTTTAATGGGAGCAAGAACATCAAATATAAAAGGAGAGCATGCAATTCGGCAAATTGGTAGCTGCAGAAATAAGATGATGAATACTGGGCCAAACTATGGGTGTCTGAACTGGTAACTTAAATTTCACTGCTGTTACAAATTTTAAGTATTACAGTAGATCTTATTCATGATGTGAAGGAGCCGGTGTTGAATTGAGGTAGACAAAGTTAAAAATCAGAGTAGTGCTGGAAAAGCACAGCAGGTCAGGCAGCATCCGAGGAGCAGGAAAATCGACATTTCGGGCAAACGCCCTTCATTAGGATTCCTGACAAAGGGCTTTTGCCCGAAACGTCGATTTTCCTGCTCCTCGGATGCTGCCTGACCTGCTGTGCTTTTCCAGCACTACTCTGATCTAAACTCTGGTTTCCAGCATCTGCAGTCCTCACTTTTGCAAAGTTAAAAATCACACAACACCAGGTCACAATACAGGTCTAACAGGTTCATTTGGAAGCACTAGCTTTTGGAGTGCTGCTCCTTCATCAGGTAGCTATTGGGGCAGAATCATAGGACACAGAATTTATGTCAAAAATATCAAAGTATTATAGAACTAATGCAATGTATTGAACAAACCTAGGTTGCTGTTAAGTCTTTAGTCACTTAGACGGTGGTTGCAGGTTTCAATTCATATTTGATTAACATATTAATGAATCAAAACCTGCAACCCATTCTAAGTGACTAAAGACTTAACAGCAATCTAGGTTTGATTAGATTAGATTCCCTACAGTGTGGAAACAGGCCCTTTGGCCCAACAAGTCCACAACCACCCTCCGAAGAGTAACCCACCCAGATCCATTTCCTTCTGACAAATGCACCTAACACTATGGGCAATTTACCATGGCCAATTCACCTGACCTGCACACCTTTGGATTGTGGAAGGAAACCGGAGCACCCGGAGGAACCCATGCAGACACGGTGAGGATGTGCAAATGCAGACAGTCACCCGAGGCTGGAATTGAACCTGGGTCGCTGGCGCTGTGAGGCAGCAGTGCTAATCACTGAGCCACCGTGCCATCTTTCAATATGTTTCATCAGTTGCATTTTACTTTGATCATTTACTATAAACTCTGTGTCCTATGAACCCGCCCAACTAGCTACCTGACAAAGGAGCAGTGCTTTGAATGTTTATACTTCCAAATAAACCTGTTGGACTATATGGTCTTGTTTGATTTTTAGTGTCATAGAGATGTACAACATGGAAACAAACCCTTCGGTCCAACTCGTCCATGCCGACCAGTTACCCCAACCCAATTTAGTCCCACCTGCCAGCACCTGGCCCATATCCCTCCAAAACCTTCCTATTCGTATAGCCATCCATAAATGTTGCAATTGTACCAGCCTCTAACACTTCCTCTGGCAGCTGATTCAATACACGTCCCATCTTCTGCGTGAAAACGTTGCCCCTTAGGTCTCTTTTATATCTTTCCTCTCTCATCCTAAATCTATGCTGTCTCATTCTGGACTCCCCCACCCCAGGGAAAATACTTTGTCTATTTATCCTATACATGCCTCTCATGATTTTATAGACCTCTATAAGGTCATCCCTCAGCCTCCAACACTCCAGAGGAAACAGCCCAAGCCTATTCAACCTCTCCCTATAGCTCAAATCCTCCAACCCTGGCAACATCCTTGTCAATCTTTTCTCAATGCTTTCAAGTTTCACAACATCTTTCCAATAGGAAGGAGACCAGAATTGCACACAATATTCCAACAGTGGCCTAACCAATGTCCTGTACAGCTGCAACATGACCTCGCAACTCCTGTACTCAATACTCTGACCAATAAAGGAAAGCATGCCAAACGCCTCCTCCACTATCCTATCTACTGCAACTCTACTTTCAAGGAACTATGAACCTACAGTCCAAGGTCTCTTTGTTCAGCAACAATCCCTAGGACCTTACCATTAAGTGTATAAGTCCTGCTAAGATTTGCTTTCCCAAAATGTAGCTCCTTGCATTTATCTAAATTAAACTCCATCTGCCACTTCTCAGCCCATTGGCCCATCTGATCAAAATCCCCTTGTAATCTGAGGTAACCTTCTTCACTGTCCACTACACCTCCAATTTTGGTGTCAAATCGCAAACTTACTAACTGTACCTCTTATGGTCACATCTAAATCATTTATATAAATGATGAAATGTCGTGTACCTAGCACCAATCCTTGTGGCACTCCACTGGTCACAGGTCTCCAGTCTGAAAAACAACCCTCCTCCACCATCCTCTCTCTTCTACCTTTGAGCCAGTTCTGTATCCAAATGGCTAGTTCTCCCTGTACTCCCTGTGAGATCTAACTTTGATAACCAGTCTCCCATGGGGAACCTTGTTGAACGCCTTACTGAAGTCCATATATATCACGTCTACCATTCTCTGCCTTCATCAATCCTGTTCGTTTCTTCTTCAAAAAACTCAATCAAGATTGTGAGACACTATTTCCCACACACAAAGCCATGTTGACTATCCCTAATCAGTCCTTGCCTTTCCAAATACATGTACATCCTGTCCCTCAGCATTCCCTTCAACAACTTGCCCACCACCAACATCAGGCTCACTGGTCTATAGTTCCCTGGCTCGTCCTTACCACTTTTCTTAAATGGTGGCACCACGTTTGCCAACCTCCAGTCTTCCGGCACCTCACCTGTGACTATTGATGATGCAAATATCTCAGTAAGAGGCCCAGCAATCACTTCTCTAACTTCCCACAGAGTTCTAGGGTACACCTGATCAGGTCCTGGGGATTTATCCACTTTTATGTATTTCAAGACATCCTGCACTTCCTCCTCTGTAATATGAACATTTTTCAAGATATCACCATCTATTTCCCAACATTCTATATCTTCCACGTCATTTTCCACAGTAAAAACAGATGCAAAATACTCGTTTAGTACCGCCCCCATCTGCGGCTCCACACAAAGGCTGCCTTGCTGATCTTTGAGGGCCATAATATATTTGTAAAAACCCCTTTGGATTCTCCTTAATTCTATTTGCCAAAGCTCTCTCATGTACCCTTTTTGCCCTCCTGATTTCTCTCTTAAGTACACTCCTACTGCCTTTATACTCTTCTAAGGATGCACTTGATCTATCCTGTCTATACCTTGACAATATGCTTCCTTTTTCTTAACCAAACCCTCAATTTCTTTAGTCTTCCAGCATTCCCTATACCTACCAGCCTTTCCATTCACCCTGACAGGAATATACTTTCTCAGGATTCTCATTATCTCATTTCTAGACTTCCCATTTTCCAGCCATCCCTTTACCTGCGAACGTCTGCCCCCACTCAGCTTTTGAGCATTCTTGGCTAATAACGTCAAAATTGGCCTTTCTCCAATTTAGAACTTCAACTTTTAGATCTGATCTATCCTTCTCCATCACTATTTTAAAACTAATAGAAGTATGGTTGCTGGCCCCAAAGTGCTCCCCCACTGACACCTCAGTCACCTGCCCTGCCTTATTTCCCAAGAGTAGGTCAAGTTTTGCACCTTCTCTAGTAGGTACATCCACATACTGAATCAAAACATTTTCTTGTACACACTTAACAAATTCCTCTCCATCTAAATCCTTAACACTATGGCAGTCCCAGTCTACGTTTGAAAAGTTAAAATCCCCTACCATAACCACCCTATTATTCTTACAGATAACTGAGATCTCCCCACAAATTTGTTTCTCAATTTCCCTCTGACTATTAGTGGGTCTATAATGCAATCCCAATAAGGTGATAATCCCTTTCTTATTTCTCAGTTCCACCCAAATAACTTCCCTGGATGTATTTCTGGGAATATCCTCCCTCAATATAGCTATAATGTTATCCCTTATCAAAAACACGACTCCCCTTCCTCTCTTGCCTCCCTTTCTGTCCTTCCTGTAGCACTTGTATCCTGGAACATTAAGCTGCCAGGACTGTCCATATTTCTGTAATTGCTATTATATCCCAGTCCCATGTTCCTAACCATGCCCTGAGTTCATCTGCCTTCCCTGTAAAGCCACTTGTATTGAAATAAATACAGTTTAATTTATTAGTCCTACCTTGTTCTCTGCTTTGATCCTGCCTGCCCTGACTGTTTGACTCACCTTTGTTCTCAACTGTACCAGTCTCCGATTGATCTCTTTCCTCACTATGTCCCTGGGTCCCACCCCTTCACCCACACCTTACTAGCTTAAATCCTCCCAAGCAGCTCTAGCAAATCTCCCTGCCAATATATTAGTCCCCTTCCAATTTAGGTGCAATCTGTCCTTTTGGTACAGGTCACTTCTACCCCAAAAGAGCTTCCAATGATCCAAAAATGTGAATCCTTCTCCCATACACCAGCTCCTCAGCCATGCATTCACCTGCTCTGTCCTTCTATTCCTGCCTCATTTTAACTAAGTAGATCTTATTGGCAGGAATAGGCAAATGTGTATCTGTCCACTGAATTTCCCATCAGACTACAGATGATTTAATAAAAATATGGAGAAAACTGACCGAGGAAGATACAACAAGATAAGAAAAGAACATTTTATAAAAAAGTGTTTGGCTGATTTTTGCTGTTTTGACAAGTACCTTGCTGTTAGTGTTTGGCCACAAGATGGCAGGACTGAAAATGTGTTGCTGGAAAAGCGCAGCAGGTCAGGCAGCATCCAAGGAGCAGGAGAATCGACGTTTCGGGCATGAGCCCTTCTTCAGGAATGAGGAAAGTGTGTCCGGAAGGCTAAGATAAAAGGTAGGGAGGAGGGACTTGGGGGAGGGGCGTTGGAAATGTGATAGGTGGAAGGAGGTTAAGGTGAGGGTGATAGGCCGGAGTGGGGGTGGGGGCGGAGAGGTCAGGAAGAAGCATTTCCAACGCCCCTCCCCCAAGTCCCTCCTCCCTACCTTTTATCTTAGCCTGCTGGACACACTTTCCTCATTCCTGAAGAAGGGCTCATGCCCGAAACATTGATTCTCCTGCTCCTCGGATGCTGCCTGACCCGCTGCGCTTTTCCAGCAACACATTTTCAGCTCTGATCTCCAGCATCTGCAGTCCTCACTTTCTCCACAAGATGGCAGGAAACAACATCTTTTTACTCAGTTGGCAATATAACCACTAATGTGCTGTCCCTTCAAGATTTGGTTTGACTACATATTTAATTTCTCTCTTCTGACCTAACTTGAAGCCATTGATACTTGCTGAGATCAGTCCTGAAATGATAAGCTCCACCTTGAACAGTCAGCAGCATAGAGCAAAGGAAATGGGACGAATTGGATAGCTCTTTCAAGGAGCTGCTGCAGCTACAATGAACCAAATGTTCTTCTCCTGTGATCTATCATCCTGTAAATTCAGATTTGCTCCATCAGTTGCTACCCTTGATATCTTATTCTGTATGCTTCATAAACTTCTTCTTATGAAATTTTCAACAAATCTTATGAAACATTTGAACTTTATTACCAGCGATTATTTTTCTCCATCATTTCCCTGTGGAAATTTTGGAAGTTGCCTTCAGTCTTTTCCCTTTCAAGCAAGGAACTTTTGGGTTATTGGCCATTGTCTACAAAGGAACCAAAGACAAATGTCTTCGAGAGATCACCCCTCCCACCTTCATCGACCTATTGCACTCCCAGCTGCCTTCCCTCCAGCCCTGCCTCCCTCCCATTTATCTCTCAGCCCTCTTGCCATCACCGCCCCACCCCGCATTCCTGATGAAGAGCTTCTGCTCGAAACGTCGACTCGCCTGCTCTTCTG
This sequence comes from Chiloscyllium punctatum, assembly GCF_047496795.1. NCBI lineage: Eukaryota > Metazoa > Chordata > Chondrichthyes > Orectolobiformes > Hemiscylliidae > Chiloscyllium > Chiloscyllium punctatum. The sequence continues at coordinate 42,253,575 of NC_092760.1, read as the reverse complement.
ATGCTGCCTGACCAACTGTGCTTTTCCAGCACCACACTTTTTGACTATAGATTCTGAAAGTGTGGGACAAGGTGAGGAGGCAAACCTCCTTGAAGAACAGGGTAAATCTCCCAAGCCTGGCTGGATCATAACCTCAACTCCAGAAACTGATACTATATTAGTTGCATTCTTCCAATTGATTAGTGACTGGTCCAGCATTCCTGACTGAGTGTCTGCTGTGCCTGAAGCAGCAAAAGATCCTTCTGCTTTGTACTCCATCTTTATGCTAACCATGCAGTATAGCATTGATATCAATATCAGACCAGATATTATGCGCCATTCCTCATGTGATTTTAGCATTGGTGGACAGAAAATTGTTCAAGAGGTAACTGGTCTATCACCTATCCAGTCCCCCATCTTGAGCTTATCCCATAATATGGAAGGTGGGCTGGTTATTGAGATCAGCACAAGTCCTTCATCGGGAATGAGGCTTGTGGGCCAGGGCTGAGAGATAAATGGGAGGGGGGTGGGGTTGGGGGAAGGTAGCTGGGAATGTGATAGGTAGATGAAGGTGGGGAAGAAGGTGATAGGTTGGAGAGGATAGATGGAAAAGGTAATGGACAGGTCAGGAGGGTGGTGCCAAGTTGGAGGCTTGGGACTAGGATAGGTGAGGACCAGGGATTGGGGGGTGGGGTGCGGGGGAGGGGGGGGGTGGTTCAGAGAGGTGGGGGGGGGGTTCGGAAGAGGTGGGGGGGGGAAGAGTTCTGTCTTTGTTGTGTTGGGAGGAGTGGAGTTTGAGGCTGAATGTGTGGGAAGTGGAGGAGATGCACTGGAGGGCATCATCAACCATGTGGGAGGGGAAATGGTGATCTTTGGAGAAGGAGGCCATCTAGGATTTTCTAAGGTGGAGTTGGTCATCCTGGGAACAGATGCGGTGGAGGTGGAGGAATTGGGAATAAGGTATGGTGTTTTTACAGGAGGTAGGGTGGGAGGGAGGGTTGTCTAGGTAGCTGTGGCTGACAGTGGGCTTGTCATAGATGTCTGTGGTTAGTCGGTCGCTGGAGATGGAGAGGTCCAGGATCTCCCTTCCAAATAGTACTGTGGGGGTACTAGAGACACTAGATGAACAGCTAACAACATCTTACATGTATAACGTGCCTTTTTCCCGTCTCTTTAGAGGTAGTCACTTTAGTTCCTTGTCCGTGATATCCTCTTCAGTGATCACTTTATCTCTGTATATCTAATATGCTTTTACAGCAACTATGTGTTCTTCTTGGTTTCAGGCCAACCTTCCATCTCAACTTCCTGGAGTACTTGATATGTTGCATTTCATTTTGTAGTTTTATTTTATCTTAGCAAAACGCTTATCTGTCAGTTTCAATGTTTCTGCAGAGTTGATAAACTCCAGAACATGTTATGCTGTTGCTTTACCTTGCATCAAAAGTTTTCACACACTGCACTGGCATCATCAACATCTCTCTTTTTGGTTTCTTTTATTGTGACTGCACAGCTATGGACAAGCAGATTTTTTTAACAATTGCTTCCATTCCTGGAGAATCTTTCACTACATTTTGCTATATACATTGATGCTCTTCTAGCACAATAGAATACCAAACAGAATGCGCACTCATGTACCTTCCAGATTGCATCAAGATATAATAAACAACTGCTTCTTTCATCCAACCTTTGTTGCCAGTATCAGTTCTTTGCACCAAAGGTAGAATTTATTTACTGTAGAGGTGAAACCCATGAAAACCTAGCTTTAATTTTTAACCGATATACAATTGCTGGAGACTTGTCAATCAGTGAAAGCTGTTTCTTCAACTACCCTGTCAGGTTCCTGTCTAATGTCTTGTGATATTAATAAAAATGTGAGAAAATCTCCAGTAAACTGAAGTTTCACGAATATGACCCCAAATTGTGGCATCTTCATTCCAAATTTAATGTTAAGGGTTTAGGTATCATTCTGGTAACTTTACACTGCACTCCCTGAAAGGTCAATATATTCTTCCTAAAATATCGTGCCTGGAGCTGTTAATAGTCCTGAATAAATGGTTGATACTTCCATGAGTAAAGTGTAACTTTTAGCCCATTATATTTAATTAAGATTTGTAAATATAAAGGCCAGCATTATCGTAGATGTTTTAATTTTTTTCTGCGTCTTCTATAGTTTACCAGATCATGCATATAAATCCCTGACTTGGCTTGGACCTCCTGTGGTCCCAGGTTTTCACTGTTTAGTTGTCTCGAGCATAGAGGTGCTCAGAACTATTTTTCTGACTAAAATAAATTGACTCCAAAATGAAACAGAATCACTTGTCCTGAAATGCAGACTTCAGTTTGTAAAAATGGCATACGTGATATTCTCATTAAATATGGGTCTAGGTTAGAATGGCACTGGAAATGCACAACAGGTCAGGCAGCATCCGAGGAGCAGGACAATCGATGTTTCAGCAAAACCCTTCATCAGGAATGAGGCAGTGGACCTCTGGGGTGGAAAGATAAATGGGAGGGGGTGGGGCTTGGGAGAAGGTAGCCAAGAGTACAATAGGTCGATGGAGGTGGGGATGAAGGTGATAGGTCAGAGAGGAGCGTGGAGCGGGAAGGAAGTTGGCAGGTAGGATAGGTCCATGCCCCCCAACAACCCACCGCCCCCTCCTGGCACTTTCCCCTGCCACCGCAGGAACTGTAAAACCTGCGCCCACACCTCCCTCTCACCACCATCCAAGGCCCCAAAGGAGCCTTCCACATCCATCAAAGTTTCACCTGCACATCCACCAATGTCACTTATTGTATCCATTGCTCCCGATGCGGTCTCCTTTACACTGGGGAGACTGGACGCCTCCTAGCAGAGCACTGTGGGGAACATATCCAGGACACCCTCACCAATCAATCCCACTGCCCCTTGGCCAAACATTTCAACTCTTCCTCCCACTCTGCTGAGGACATGCAGGTCCTGGGCCTCCTCCACCACCACTTCCTCCCTACCTGATGCCTGGAGGAAGAACACTCATTTTCCGCCTTGGAACACTTCAACCCCAGGACGTCAATGTGGACTTCACAGTTTCCTCATTTCCCCTCCCTCCACCTTACCCCAGTTCCAAAATTCCAGTTCAGCACCGTCCTCATGACCTGTCCTACCTGCCAATCTTCCTTCCCACCTATCCGCTCCACCCTACCCTCTGACCTATCGCCTTCATCCCTACCTCCATCCATCTCTTGGCTACCTTCACACCAGCCCCACCCCCTCCCATTTATATCTCCACCCGGAGGTACCCTGCCTCTTTCCTGATGAAGGGCTTTTGCCCGAAATGTCGATTTTCCTGCCCCTCAGATGCGGCCTGACCTGCTGTGCTTTTCCAGCACCACTGTAATCTAAAATGATTTACAGCATCTGTAGTCTTCACTTTTGCCTTTCTCATTAAATATGCCATTTGGCTTCTGTGGCTGAGTATAGTGATCTACATAATCCTAACATTTCACTGGGGAACATCCATTAAGCCATTACAACAGGAATCATCTTGTCGGTCTCTTAGAAGCAATGTTCTAATGGGCCAACAAACCCTCTCATCGTTTGCAGTAAAAGCTGAAAATGCAAGGAATAGAGCAGTTTCACAAACATGAAGAAATCTTTTTATTCATCACTCAACAGGACTGCCGGCCAAGGTTAGCATTACACTCTTAAAGCAGCCTGCAACTTGAAAATGAACCAGGTCATTAATAATTCCATCGAGTGCAGAATTCATTTATTTATTGACAGAAGTTGCATTTTTCTGCACCTTCAGTTTTTTTTCTGAAGACTGTCCGTTGCAGGAGTTTAACTCCACAGATGCCAGCAAGAATCCAGTATATTACCCTTGTGGGCATTCTTAATGCCATTTATTTGCACTTTATATTTGTCCCTGTGTACTGAGGACAATGGGATGTTGTGAAATAAGAAAAATAATATGTGCAGGTTAGAGCTGCAAGTTAACATTCACTAATGTACTATTACTTTTGAACAGTTCATTCAGCGTGAAAAGTAAGACCTCACTTAATGTTTCTGCTCTGAAACAGGCAAACCGAAGTGAAGTAACGGTGGTTGCATTTTTCATCATGCCTGCAAGGACCAATAACTTCAATGTGGAAACACTTAAGGGGCAAGCAGTACGAAAACAACTTTGGTAAGGAAAGCACGCACTGAAAGTAGTCCCCAAGAAGAGTTGCAGTTATGTGTAAAAGTCACTGAATGATGATTTAAAAGAGTACTAGATTACATTAGAACCTATGGGTAACACATACAAGTACAACTTGTATTTGTAATGATATTGGAGCCTAGTCATCTGAAGATGAAAATTCTAACAAACTCTGAACGAGAACGTGAAACCCAACTGCTCATCTTTAGTAATCTTAAGAGAAGGAAGAGCACTGTTAGTGAAATTGATTGGATGACTATGGAACCATTTGGACCTATGAATGTTTTGATTTGGATTCACAGCAGATTTACTCCAAAAATAGACTGAAGGGAGGTCTTCATTTTGTAATGGTGTAAGATAGGGCAGCAGCCTATCTTGTGGTTTCCCCCAATTTTCTTTTTCATTACCATCCGCAAAAACAAACCCTGCCAGATTAAAAAAAAGGGGCTGCCTATTTGCTATCATCACCAAATTAACATTATTGTGAAATCTCAAGACTTACCCCCAACATCTTAATAAAAACCGAAAGTTGTGTTCCAGTGCGCGCTATGGATGGAATCATTTGCCACTGGTCTCATGGTTACCGTCCATTATGGAGGAAGGGAACAGGGCCAATTTCACTTTCCAGGCAGGAATTGGACAGTCGAGAGCAGCAACCACTTAAAGGAAACAACAGAGAACCCATCACAATTTCTGAGTCGCCCCGAGTTTTCAAAAAGTGAGGCAATCAGTGGGCGACACGGTGGCACAGTGGTTAGCACTGCTGCCTCACAGCGCCAGAGACCCGGGTTCAATTCCCGCCTCAGGCGACTCTCTGTGTGGAGTTTGCACATTCTCCCCGTGTCTGCGTGGGTTTCCTCCGGGTGCTCCGGAAATCATGCAGGAAATCAACCTAGAAAGGTTCTGCTACTTTAGACCCTGTGTCCTAACAAAATTAACTGTCACTGAAATCATAGGAAGATGATTAGTGGGTAGCATTGAAATAAAAAGGTTGGGGACTTGGCACGTCTGGATTTGCTAGCATTTCCTCTTTGTCCTTTCTTGACTCTCTCAGTAATGTACCTCTACCTTCTGAATGTGACATGGGGCACTGAATCATTGCATCGTCAGAACTGCCAGTGCTTCCCTTTGCAGTTACCTTCTAATGGTTACCCAACTCCTTTTTTCCACTCATCAGCACTCTACCTCCCCATTTTCTTAACTGGCTGCCTTATCTCAGCACATCGTATACCTTAATTAAACAAAATGCTGCAGCTTACATGTTAACCTACATTTTGCCCCCGAGTCCAAATATTCCTGAACTTTGAAGGTTTTACTCAGTTTCTCTGCCTCAGAAAGTTAATTTCAAATTGCATTTTTAGTTTCAAACACCTTCAAGACCTCAATCCAACTAGCTTGATCATCACCTACCACTTTGTCTCCCCCGTGTCTCCAGTCCTCAAACATCACATATTTCTCCACATTTCTCCACACACTCTTTGTTCCATCACTGGTTGTTCAACAACTCTGTTCTCCTACAGTTAGTACGCCTTTACCTTGTCAAATCTCAAACAGCTTTAACAAATCCTATTAAAACTCTTCTCATAGACTGAGCCATTGATTCCTTCCAATGCATCTCCATTTCCACTCCACTCTGTATCCTTTTTTTTATTTCTCTTCCAAAATGCAAATCACTAAGATAGCTTTCATATGTGTGGATTGCTATAAAACTTTCTTGTTGTGTATTTAATTTACAAGAAATTTTGCTAAGATTTGATTTTAAAAAGTAACATAATTTCTCTTCCTGTTGGCTATCGTACTCGACTAGAGCTAGTGATCCCTTTATCTCAACTTGCTGAAGAAGCCAGATTTGACTAGTATTTAAAGATCTGTATTCATTTAAACAAAAAACTGCATCAAAGTCTATGACCTTTTGCACTTTTTCAGCTTTAGGTTGTTCTTCTCTAATTTGAATGGCAGTTTTCATACAAACAGCTGCAATGTCAACTAGAGTATTTATGAAGGCTGGTGAACAATACCACCTCATGCATGGCCTTACAAAAAAAATGCACAGTTTGCAATACATCAATAACATGCTGATAACTTCCCTCCTCTACTTTCTGTACCTCAAATTTCTTGCTGTTCTCTTTCAGTTGGTCTTGAAAAGCTCAAGTATTTCATGTTCTGACTACATTTGCAACACAAATGTGTTTTAGGCTTTTTTGTATGAAAGATCTCATTGTTCTTATTTAACAAGCACCTTCATTCAGAGTAACTACATTAAGATGAGTGAGAGTTTTAGCACCTGCTTGTGGGCATTGGAACAAAGAAGCATTGTTTTCTGTCACAATGTACGTTATCCCTCATTTGTATTCATGATTTATAGGTGTATTTCTTGTTTCTGAATCAGATAGTCTGGTATTTGAATTACATGAAGTATTAAAACCTATGTTTTGTTGTTGATTCTGAACAATAGTGGGGATGGGCTTTATGCTGCCTGTGGTTCTCCATGCTGACTCAGGTAACTTTGTTGTTTTTGTTGAATCCCAAAAAGGATTTTGGTTTTGTTAGGAGGCTCATTCTGTAGAGGGAGGGAGTTGACTGGTACAGGGATGTTAGGACTGTTTTCAGTAGCAAAACATAGACAGATATCTCTGGACAAAAAAAGTGTGTTTGAGATTTGTTAAAATGCTACAATTTTGCATATTGTGTCTTAGTCCACTGACTTGCCTGAATTCACTGAACTCATTAAACTTTTGAATCTCTTTGCCTTTTTATGCAATCCTGAAACATGGCATGTTCCTTTTATCTCCTTTCTTCTTACCATTTAAAGTTCCAAACATCCTTCTATATGAAATTACTTGTGATAAAAGTACACTTCTTTTAAGTATATTGTGTTTGCTGCTCATCAGTGTGACCATCTCTATTGTGGGGAGTCCAAGGACAGATTGCGTGAACACTTTGAAGAATAACACCATTCAGTTGACTTCATGTCACTTTTATTAAATTTCCACTGCACTCTTAATCTGGCTTTTCTGTTCTTGGTCTCCTGTGTCACTCCAGTGAAGCTCAATGTAGGTTTGACAAACAGCAGTTTACCTTTGTGATGATGCTGCACCTTTATCAAGGTTATGTTGTCCTTTTTTTTCAAAAGGGGTTGTAAAAGGCAGAGGTATCAACATGGCCACCAGGCTCTGCCTAAGTCAACAATCAGGGGAGGCCATTAAGTTTTTTTTAAACACTTGTACCAGTTCTCCCAGTTCAGTTCAGTTTTATAGTTTAGTTTTGGTTTAGAAACTGATGGGGACAGAGAAGCAGCTACAATGGAAAGAGGTTCCATGCTTCAGAAAATGATCCCAGTCTGATCCTCTCTCTCTCTCCTTCCCTCTGACATCTCTCCTGTAAGAACCTGTGTTTGAATTTACTTTCTTTTCACAAAGGGTGAATGGAGATGTTGCAGGAAATTAGAACAGCTTCTTTGTTAAGTTGCATGTCTGTTAGGTTTTCAAATAAGTGTTAATCTAAATTCTGTTTTCTTTTGCTTGTGTTTCATTCGATGGTGTGTAATTAAATTTTGTATTAATTGAAGCCAAGTGGCTTAACCAGCTGCATCACTCCTGGACTATCCACCTTTTATCTGCCTAAATCAACGAGAAAAGTTAGAGTCTGGGCTACCTTCCTGAAATGTTCTGAGAGGGTCTGGTCTGGTCCATAACACCTTTGAGTTAAGCACTTCACAGCCTTCTGGACTCAACAATGAATTCCATTATTCATACTAGGACCTGTCCCCTCACTTTGTCTCATTTAACTTCGTTTTTTGGACAGCAGCTGTTGACAGTGACAAAGTTTTCAGATTCACATCCTCTCAAGACCCAGATTTTATTTCTTTGCTTGTCCAATTTCCATCCTTCTTCATGTTTATGTTGTACTATCATGCCTTTTGTCCGTTTAGCTTGTATTTCTGTCACCTTATGACAGAGTTAATAAAATAAAACAATGGAATATATAATACCTTCACTTTGGCACAGCTGGTTTTGAGAACACATTTTCAGATAATCTGAATGATGACCCCAAGAAGTGCTGGGACCAATAGGAAGCTAATTTCCCAATCTCCATTTGACGCAGTATCACTGCCAATCAGAGACAAAGAGAATGAAACTTAGCCCCAGTAGAGTTCCTTAAAATTGAAGCCCATTTGTTCCACTTCTCTCCAACCTCATAAAACATGGACTTCAATTACTTCAAGGTAAGTCAAACCAGAAGGACAAAAAGGAAAACTTAAATGGCTGAAAATAAATTCTAAAAAAAAATCAAATTGTTTTTTAAAAAAAAGTGCTGACAAAAGATTCAAGTGCTCCCAATATTATTTATTATTATTAAATTAGGTGAGACAGAAGTATGGAAGTTCAGGATCGATTAGGGTTAGATATTACTTCTTTTGGTTTTTATCTACTTTTATTGATGTTATTTAGATTTAAATATATTTAACCCTGCCTCACCTGACTTCTGCACCCCCTCACCCTGAAACATCTAGTTTTGGGCTTGGAGAAAAGCGGCAATAAGAGATAACCACAGTTCTGTTAAAAAGTTTAGAAGGCAGGTTCCTGCCATTGTTACATAGATTAGATTACTTACAGTGTGGAAACAGGCCCTTCAGCCCAACAAGTCCACACCAACCCTCCGAAGAGCAACCCACCCAGACCCATTCCACTACATTTACCCCTTCACCTAACACTACGGGCAATTTAGCATGGCTAATTCACCTAACCTGCGCATCTATAGACTGTGGGAGGAAACTGGAGCACCCGGAGGAAACCCACGCAGACACGGGGAGAATGTGCAAACTCCACACAGACAGTTACCCGAGGCGGGATTAGATTAAGAATCCCATTATACAAGAGGTCTATGGTTCTGTCCACATAGGGGATGTCTGAGATGATTACCATGGTCTTTTAATTATGATTCATAGGTATACATGCTTAGATTTCTGTTCTGACTATATACTTACAAAATTCATCTGCTTAAGAACGTCAAGCTCCTTTTCATAAGCAACAGTTAAAGGATCCAGGTGAATGTCTGTATTTTGATCTGATGAAATATGTTTCAGTTCAATTTTGTAGCATGTAGTTTGGAAATAAATGTTTGAGTGCCCAAAGTAAATGAATAACCTAGTCTGAGTCTGAAGTGAGTATCCTTTGAACAGAATATTAAACCAAGAACCTGTTTGTCTTGTTAAATATCGTTTGACAATTTTGACAATAGGGAATCTTTCCTGAACCAATACAACCAAAAGGTTCAATCAACTTATCGTTGTTTGCTAAATGATCCTAGTTGAAATGCCTGACTCATTTGTTTGCTTAATACTAGTCAATACACTTTGAGAGTGATTTGTTCTGTGAATTGATAGGTGATGCTGGTTTATTTTGTTTACTAAATTTATGAAGGTAACTAGTGACATCTGGCTGGTATTTTTGTGACATATAATTGACAACATTTAGACAAAATGCACAACAGATTATAAGGATACAATCACTTTGTCCCTTTCCTCTCACCCTGAGGGTGAAATAGCCTGTTCATGAATGCAATACCCCTTCATGACACATTCAATAAATGTGTAGATTTGCAACTTCACAATATGTTCATATGATAGCAGCAGTAGCTTGTGCTCAGGATTTTAGAACCTGAGCAACCATTGGCATCACAGTGGCACATCCAAGAGAATGGGATAACACATTTATAGATGTGGTCACCCACAATTTTAATTCTATGCAAGCAGAAAGGGAAAGGGAGGCTGACAGTTAACAAGGAGTCATCTGGTCATTCAAAGGAGTCTCCTGAGTGAATTTCATTCTCCAATTAGTATGCCATTCTGTATATTAATGGGGTTAATGGCTCAACTGAGGAGTACAGTCGTAGACAAGTTACAGCAAGATGGGTGACTCAACTGTATTGAGGAACTCGAGAGAATTTTGGAAAAGAAATAATGGGGATCAGACAGGTATTTCTGCAATAGCAAATGTAATCCCAGGTCGGTATCTTACGTGCTTGGTACCAGAGTCAGGAATGTCACTGTGCAGCTGCAGGTGGGGTGGGGGGGGGGGGGGGGGGGGGAGGTTGGTGGTGGATGAATAGCCAGTGGTCAGATGGTAATGAGGTCAGGTGAATTGAGGGATGTGACCTCTCCTAGTTTAGAGAGCTAGGAGGGAAACAAGCAAGAAAGACCTTAAAGACAGTAATCTCCAGACCACTCCCAGTACAGTGCACATCCCAGTACAGGATAGAACAGATGAACAGATGCCCGGAGAGGTGGTACAGGAGAAAGAGCTTTTGATTGCTGGGATATTGGGACCAATTCTTGGGGGCCAGGCTGATTGGGTTGCACTTTCATAGAGCTGGGAGCAATGTCTTTGCCAGATGATTTGCTGGTGCTGTTTGTGAGGTTGTGAACCAAATTAGCAGAGATGTGGGAACCAGGAACTAGCAGTGAAGAGGATAACCAAGATGTACCAAGAATTGGCAGAGGCATAGAAACAGAATTGGAAGTAATCAGAGATTATGTGAAGTCAGAGTGAGAAGAAATGTTATAAGATCCAAATTAGGTTCACTCTGTATATATGTGAATGCGCAGAGTTTGGTAATTAAGGACTTCAGACCTACTACTATGTCTTCCTACCTAGCATTGTTGAACCTCAAATGATTCAAACTACTTCTTGGATGCATTTTAACATGTTCTTCTCATTTCATGAGGTTGAAAAAGAAAATTTATGCCACTTGCAATGTTTCTAAACTGGGCTCCACCCTAACATCTAAGCACCATCTTTGCCAAGTTTTAAAAACAATTCATTCCCAGGATGAGAGTGTCACTGGCTAGACCAGCATTTATTGCCCATCCCTAATCATCCAGAGGGCAGTTAAGAGTCAACCACATTCTGTGGCTCTGGATTTACATGTAGGCCAGATCAGGTAAGAATGGCAATTACCTTCCCTAAAGGACATAAGTGAACCTGGTAATCAACAATGGATTTATGTTCATCATTAGACTCTTAATTCCAGATTGTATTTATTGAATTCAAGTTCCACCATTTGCCGTAGTTGGATTTGAACATTAGCTGGGTCTTTGGATTAATAGTCCAGTGATAATATCATGAGGGTGTCACCTCTTCACATTGGCACATAGGTTAGCGTTCTTGAATTTTAGCTTTTACTGGGTGAATCTAACAGCAAAAGCAGTGAGGGAAAGTATTTGCATAAATGTAACACCCCTTATTTCCTCAGGATATCCTGCTAATGAAGTACTTCTGAAATGCTGATTTGAAAGCAAAGTATGAAAGCTCATTTAATGAAAGGCCATATAAACAGTAAGGTGATGAATGAATGACTAAACCGTTCTTAATTTTTAAAATTAAGAATTAAATGTTGGTCAAGGCACCAGAAGAACTTGCTGACTATTCTTCAAATGGTAATATAAGATTTGTTATGAGGGCAGGTGGAGTTTTCATTTAATATCATTCAAAACAAGGCATTTCCTACATCCAGTACTATGCTGCAGTGTTGGCCTGGTTTGTGTGCTGTTTTAGGGCTTGAATGTACATTTTTCTAGCTTGGCTAATTGACACAAGTCTGAGGACTAAGATGGAGTATAGACACTGACTGGAGTACAAGCACTGTTATTCCCTTTCATTAGACCTCACTGGGGTCTGCTTATAAATGGGATTGCTATTTAAACAAGATTATTTGTGAAAGTCACTTAAGGCTGTACATAATACTTGTCAAGGTCTGGTGAAGACAACTACTGAATTTTTACAGCAATGAATGAACAGCTGTCTGCATTGCTGTCTCCAATAGAGTGCTTGGAAACTCAATGGAAACAGCATAGACTGTATCAGTATTTGTCATCTGTGGTGGCATTGTTCATACAGACTCAAAAATACAAGAGGATCTTTTACCCAGTTTCAAAAGCTTTTCTTAATATTTCTTGTAAGAGCCCCAGTATATATCAGTCTTTCTAGTTCCACTGATGTGTCTAGAGCTGCCACTGCATGGCCTCTATCTGCCTTTTGCCGAACATGATTTCTGATTTTTGTTTTCTGCCTCAATCAGGGTTTGACCTCTTATTTTCAGTCATTGAACGTGAAGCAAGCAATTATCATCTCAGAGATCCTGGGGACTGTACTTCAGTGTGCCCTTTGATATGAGAGCTGCTTGAAGATATTAATGGCATATGTATTATTGACTCTGGTCATTTCAGAAGTTGCCCTTTGCCCTTTTCAATTGCCCACTACTTTCCTTATCTTCAATGGATAGAATCTAGAAAACTAATTGCATGAGGAGTGTTGATACATTCTGAGAAACTGGGGAGAGTTTTCTAGACACACGCTAATTATAGTTTGCAACTTCAGCTCATTATGTCATTGTTTCAACTTAAAATATGAAGTCCAAGACCAGTTAAAAGGAGCTAAATTCTTCAAATGAAAGCTTTATTAGGAGAAACAAGACAATTCAGGAGAGTAAATATAATCAAGTAATTGTAAACTGCATTACTTTTTTTTTAAATAAACCAACCATTATTTTGGATATTACGAGTTTCAATTGCTGAGAGAATCCTTTTTAAATAAAAACAAATTTAGAGTATGTTTTGAATGATTTGTGGTAATCCATTGTCCGGTTACACAATCATAGGGCGATATGCTCATGCCATGAAATAGCAAACATTGTGTATAATAGAATCTGTCATTTTAAAAATTAAAATAGTTATCACAATTCCTTGCGCAGGTATAATGGATATTACAAACACTGAGCGACGTGTACAAAACTTGATATATAGTGGAAAGGGTACTTCAATGATTGATATAAGCTTCAAAACTTGTAACTGCTAACTTTGAATAGCCTTTATCATGTTCATAGCCAATGTGGGTGTTGTAAATTTGAGTCAATCAAAAGAAGGAGTTTTATTATCGGCAAGTTAATATTTTATTTCAGTTAAATAAAGCCTTCTGTACTTTCTTATTGATGATCAAATGTCATCTGGTGCAAAAAGGAAGATCATTAAATTCTGTCTCCAGGTTCAGATGAGATTGTGACAGAGAGATTCCTATTATCTGAACTCTCATTTTATTTTTGTCTCAGGGACACCGCCAATGTGATCAAAGAAAAATTTGGCAAAAAGCTTTATGAGTCTCTTTTGGAGTAAGTACCTCTGCAGACAATGCAAGCACAGTCATTTAATAACAACAAATGCTGCATTGCAAGACATTGTTTGAACAATTTGGACACTTGTTTGTTATTTTCTTGATGTTAAGTATTTTTGTCTCTTTGGAGTTCTGCCTTTCTTCACGATACTGCATCCGCTCAGTTCTGTTAATTTCTGACTCCTGAGTTGGTAACTTTCAAGCTCAACATGAGTCTGAACACTCCAATGAAGGAAAAAAAAGTGCAATATTATTGAAGTTGCTGTCTGTTGGTGGGAAAATCTCTTCTTGTTCAGGCATATATTAAAGTTTCCAAAACACTATTCAGAATAGAACAGTGAGTCTAGTGTCCTGATCAATATTCCTCCCCAGCTCAATTGCAATGAGAAAATTATTGATTTTATACCTGATATGTTGCTAACACAGAATATTGTCTGTATTTTCTTACAGGACTTTAGCATGAGAAAAAGGTTGTTTATTGTGTGAGGTTCTTTGAGATTCGATGAAGTGAAATATAAGTGTGCATTATTATAAGTTTACTTTCTGCATTGAAAATGATTAGTGCTGGAATGTTGTATCCCAAGTAATGCTTAAAACCATCATTAAGAAGGTATCATGGGGGTAAACCGGAGTGTAGCATTGTTTGCAATATATGATGAACCAAGGCTGTCCATTCTGGAACCTGGCATTGAAACAAGCTCAGAACGATGGCATTAAAATAAAGAATCAAAGAAACAAGCAAAATTTACCCAAATGGGTCATAAAACTAATTAGTGTAGGACATGATGAATTTAATAGTGATGGAGTAAATGAAGTTATATCATATTGTTTTGAGGAGAATTAGGAGCTTTACTGTGTGTCCATGCCATGCTATGTTTGACCTGAAGTGCTGACAGTAGATAATAAATAGAAGAAAATATGTTGCTGGAGAAAAAGCAACCAAAAATGTTCTACCTACCACACAAATGAGTAACATGGAACATTAATGTTAGTACTGGAGTGATGCCTAGTTTGGTAGGCTTTACATCCCAGTGACAGGTGGATCATAACAGGCAACACGCCCCTTTGGCTGTTTGTAACAGGCAGAATACTGACTGCAGCCAATCAGTCATGCTTATCAAGCTTAGAACTTAGTGGCTAACATGATTGGACAATATTGCCTGAAAAATCCAGGTGTGCAAAGAATTAAGTTAACAACCAATTTAAGATCTGTCAGGCTCACAATGTGGCTCGCTTATGTTTGCAAGTGGCGTGTATTCAAATGCAGGGCCCTGTTCTCTATAAAGAAACAGAGTGTGTGGTATGTTTTGCCTTTCTTAATCAAACGAAAGCTTGAGGGACAACTATTCCCTGATCCATTCCCCATGGCAATACTTCAACCAACTGGTCAACTTGACAAACTATCATCTTTCTCTCGTTTAGCATAAATTATTTATTTTTTAATTTTTCTATTTTTATAGGGGAAGGTGATGGCTCAATTATTAATTCAGGGATCCACAATGTTCTGGGGACTTGGGTGCAAATCCCACCATAGCAGATGGAAATTAAATTCAGTACAAAGTATCTGGAATTTGGGGTCTAATGATGACTATAAAACCATAGTCAAATGTTGTAAAAATCTTTGCCTGCCCTACATTTGACTCCAAATCCACAGAAATGGCTCTAACTACCCTCTGGCAGTGAGGGAGGGGCAATAAATATTAGCATGGTGAGAAGTGCCCACATTCCTGTGAATATTTTTTTTAAATAGCATGCTTGCATAGCCTCATGAATGCAGAATGAAAAACTCTGACAGCATGCCTCTTTACTCAGCAAGAGGAGATTTTTTTTTTCTGATTCATTGTCCATGTAGTCATATCCTGAATACGCACTTAAAAAAAAATGTGAAAGAAAGTTAAATGATTGTGGGAAGGTGAAATGTTAAAACTGTAGCTTTGATGCTGTATTTAAAAAGACTTTATTTGGTTTCAGAGGGGAGATGCCCAATATAAACTCAATTTTGGATCAGGAGGACTTCACTATGATGAAGAGAGCCATATATGCTACTCAGGTAAGTATTTAACAGAGAAATTCTGGAAATCTCAGGTTTCTTTTCTGGAGTCCCCATTGTCAGGTTTTACCCAATGTAAACGATATCACAATAAAGAAAAATGCAAAAGAAATTAAATAAACTTAAAACACACTGTTAACCATTGTTAAGGTTTGGAAATAAATAATTAGGTAATGAGTAAATTGAAAGGAATGTGAAATATAGTTCTAAACCTTGGTCAGTAGTAGGATAGTCACAGTTGGCCTCTGTATTCCTGGTTCCAAAGTTCTGAAGAGATAATGTCGGACTCAAAATGTTAACTCTCTTTCTCTCTTCACAAATCAAACGTCACTGACTGAGTTTCTCAAACATTTTCTGTTTTCATTTCAGATTTCCAGTCTCTGTAGCATTCATTTTATTTAAGTTTCTGTGCCTCTCCCCCTTGTTTATCTAGAAACCAGAGGTTTAAAAAAAATTCAAGTTTAAAATTTAGCCACGTGATAATTTTCGACAAGCCCACATTTGTGAGGTCTGTTTTGCTGCCCAGAACAGGTCTACTTCACTACATCCCCTTCACAAACAATGACTTTACCATCGCTGAATCCTCAACTATCAATGTACTGGCTATTACCAATCACCAAAAATCTGAAGTGGACCAGCCATGTAAATAAATACTGTGGCTACATATGCAGGTCATAGCCTCGGAATTCTAAAGTGAGTAACTCACCTCCTGACTCCATCATCTACAAGGCAAAGTTAGGAATGTGATGGAATAGTCTGCATTTGCCTGAATGACTGCAACTTTAACAACACTCAAGAAGCTTGACACTGTCCAAGACAAAGTAAATCAGTTAACTGGCACCTGTCCATCATCTTTAGATACCACTCTCTTTACCACCAATACAGTGTGTACCATCTGCAGTATGTACTGCTGCAACTCATTATTACCATAACCATTATCATCTAGAAGGACAAGGGTAGCCGACAGGCATGGGAACACCACTTGCAAGTTCATCTCGAAGCCATACTGTCCTCATTTGGAATTATATGTTACCATTACTTCACTACTGTTGGATCAAAATTCTGGAACAGCACTGCAGGTGCACCCCCACCCTAAGGACAGTGGCATTTCAAAAAGCCGCCACCTTCTTGAGGGATGGCAAATGAATACTAGCCCAGTCAATGATGCCCACACACCATGATCAAACGAAAGAAAGTATACAAACAGGAACCTTGCGGTGGTGTGGGGTCCATTTACAATTTGCAGCAGCAGTGATTGGGATGTGAAGTAGGGTAAGCTACCTACCTGACAGTTCTTGGACTGCTTACAAGCTGATCACAAATATTTGTGTTCACCTGTGAGTCTGAGAGTAACAGGAATACTTCTTTGCCTTATTTAGTGTCCTTTGCCACCACTGCTGCCATGAGATTTCCCAGAGTGACAAACCATTCTCATTAAGTACTACCTGCGATTAATACAAATGGATCCTAACTTGAAAATAGTTGGGGCTTTTCACAACTAGTACCAGGAGAGCAGGATGATCATTCCTAGCATCTGCCTGACTCAGGCAAATGTTGAAAATCATTCACAGGTTCACTGAAAACTGTGTGTGCGTATGTGTGTACGCGAAAGTTAGGTAAGAATGCTGTCAAGCTCAGATGGGAATCACAGATGTCCTACCCTGCTGCTCTGCAAACTGCTAGCCTGTTGATTAAAATGGGTTTAATTTCAGAGCAGACCATAGATACATAACCAGCACAAACAAGAAAAAAAAACTGGTGACTGTCAATTCTGGAAGGGGAAGTCATGATTTGGAGATGCCAGTATTGGACTGGGGTGTAACAAGTTAAAAGTCACACAACACCAGGTTATAGTCCAACAACCAGGTGATGAAGGAGCAACGCTCCGAAAGCTAGTGCCTTCAATTAAACCTGTTGGACTATAACCTGGTGGTGTGTGATTTTTAACTCTGGAAAGGGAAAATTGTGTTAAAAATGATTACCATTCTTTGACCAAGTTCTTACCCTTTTCACTTCTCTGAAATGTGTATCATGTTGTTAAACAGCGGCGTTCGTTACCTCCTATTTGTACACACAACATGCTGGATGATGCCAATGATCTCATTCTCAAGGCAGTCCGAAGGATTGGGTTGTTTAATAGCATGAGTGACAGAATTAAGGTAAGCAAACTACTTTTATTAGCTGCCATGAAAATTTCTTAATGAATCTGAATGGGTCATATGAGCAGCAGACTGACAATTTTCAATTAGATAAAGCTGTGCTAATAGTCTAAGAATGGTTATTGTATACATGAAACTCTAGTAAATGGAGAAATTACACTCTGTAACAGCTTATTGTTTTTGACTCTTTTGTATGATTGTCATCAACAAAGGAACAAAGGAATAAATTGTAGCATGTATATATGTACTTTTCTATAGAAATTCATACAAAGAAATAATAGCAAAGAAATGTCATCACCTGATGTGTTCATTTGGGCCACTAGATGATAGAATTATAGAGACATCGAGTCATAGAGATGTACAGCATGGAAACAGACCCTTTAGTCCAACTCATCCACGCCAACCTGAAATCCCAACCCAATCTAGTCCCACCTTCCAGCACCCGGCCCATATCCCTCCAAACCCTTTCTATTCAAATACTCATCCAGATACCTTTTAAATGTTGCAATTGTACTAGCTGCTACCACTTCCCCTGGCAGCTCATTCCAAACAAGCACCACCCTCTGCATGGAAAAAGTAGACATTAATGCATAATGAGGCAGGTGAAATAAATTATCTCAGAGTCAAAGATCCCCTAGGATACAATGACAGTAAATAGTGTAATTTAGTATTCAGTTTGAGCGTGAGAAATTTTGGTCAGAAACAATTGTGCTAAACTTAAATAAAGATAATTAAGTAACAATGATGGCAAAGTTAGATGGAGTGGACTAGGCAAGAGAATTAGCAGCAATGGAACAAAACAGATTTTAAAAAAGTAGTCCATGACTTACAACAAAGACATATCCAGAGAGAAAGAAGAATTCTATGAAAGAGATTAGCCAATTGTAGTTAACAGGATAGCATCAAATTGAAAGATAAAACATACAATATGGCAAAGATTAGTTTCAAACCAGTGGATTGGATAAGTTTTATATTTTCTGATTAGCAATCCAGAGTGGAAATCTTATTAATTATCCATGCCTTTATGCTAGTTGTATTTTCCCACTGCAGTCCTGGGTAACACAAAGCAATGATTATACCTTGAACCTATTTGGCCAGTGCCACATGGCTTTCCCACTTGCAGCTTCAGGTGGGGTTTATAAAGGCATCCTTATCTCTGCTTTCTTCTAAATAGCTTATGTTCGTTCTCCAGGTCATCTTTCACCCTGAGTTCCTGTCTTCCACCAGCCCATTGCTTCCTTTGGATTATGAGGAGTTTGTACGTGGCTGCCATTTGGGTGTGTTTCCTTCTTATTATGAGCCATGGGGATATACTCCTGGTGAGTTGCAACCAATATTGAAGCTTTTCACTATATTTTACCAAGTTGTTCATTGTAGAGTACAAGTAACAATAAATCATCATTCATATTAAAATGCACCTGGAAAGAAGTCCAAACAATCCCTGAACATCTAATTGTATGTTTGTGGAAGGTCAAATATCTCTATTAATTAACAATTCACATAGTGAAATAAATAAAAAGCAAAGAATATTGACTTCCTGGTTTGAATAATGGGAATACTTCAATTTGATTGGCTGTTTACAAGCCACTTGTGTCTACAGAACCCCTTGATTTGACACCAGATTCAAACTCGTCAGGAAAGAGGAAAATCTTGCTACTGGGATTACTATGCTTTAGTGAGCCATTTAACTTCAAAGTTGACACAATGTGCCCTTGCTTATACTGACCACAAAATCCTCAGTTTCAATTTGAAATCTAGTTTTATCTTAAACTTGACTAACAGCCATTTCCTCTGTGTTTGGTGTGACACCAAGCCAGAAAGAGCAGGAAAATGCTAGCATTGACTGATCTCCAATCTCTACTGAGCTAACTGGTCTCAGGCAGAATAGTGGAGATGGTCTTCATGCTGTTAAGCTCTACAGGAGAAAAACAACCAGGATTCGGCCTCCTGTTTACTATCTCCTGACATCTTGCAAGTCTTTCAGTAGGTAATACTTGCTAAAAATACTTGCTATCTAAGCTGGCATGGGAACGTTGGCCACCTGGTGGAGATATTAAAAAATTGCCAATGGAATTGCAGCTGCTCTGCGAATACTGCTTACTTCGATAGAATGACTGTTGACCATTAAGTTTGAGTTCGAAATAATTTAGTTCTCCAGCAATGCACAGTGTTATACTGAAAGGTCAACTTTATAACATTATTTAATAGTTAATCACTTTGCTGTCAGGACTAAGTGGTTTCTAATGGGATTAACCATTTATTTCCTTCCCCCAGCGGAGTGCACAGTGATGGGAATCCCTAGCATCACCACCAATTTATCTGGCTTTGGGTGCTTTATGCAGCAACACATTGCTGATCCAGCAGCATACGGTAGGTATTGCGCTTACTTTGCATACCCCCTAGGAATTGATGGCGTGCTACCTTTTAACCATATTCATTAGTAATAATTTTACTCCGGTAAAAGGCAGTTCTGGAGAAAATTGGTGAGGAAAATTGAAAAGAAAATCGGGGTATATTATTACTAAATCCAGTGCAGAGCCAGGGAGAGCATTATAGAAATGTAACTTTTCAAAGGTTTTGGGTCTACAACTTAAGGGGTTTCCACTCGTCCATCTCTAGATTGGACCAGGTCTTGACCAGCCGACTGATATCAGGCACAGACTGTTCCCATTTATGCATGAATTTGCCTCCTGCAACCAACATTTGGATCCTTATATAAATCTGCTAATGCCTATTACAAGCTAAGCCTATTGGGCCTGTTGAAAAGCATCCAATATAGCACATGGCTTATTCGCAGGGTAGATCAGGTAAATGAGATGTGACAGAAATCCCATATACCATCACCCCGACTCTCTTTCCACATCCTAAACTCCTCGCACCTTCATCAGCATATGGTGATTGAAATCTCCAAGCTTGAGTTTCAACAGCCAAGTTCAATCCTGACCTCCAACATCTGCCCTAACTGGCAGTGGTCAGTGGCTCATGTTCCACAGCACAATTCTTCCAGGTAGCAGTCCTGGAATGCTGGCAGTAAAACTGTAGTGCTGGGCAGCTGACATATATTTATTTACATACTGTCCATTAGCTAATTTGAGTGATTTTTAATTTTGGTTCTTTTTAAAATTCAGTGTTTGAAAATGCGGAGTAACTTAGAAAAGTTTGAGGAAGTGGAAAAACAATTGATTTTCCCCTACACCAGCCTTAAAAAGCCTTAATTGAAATGGACTTTCTCTTCATAATTTGCATTCTTTCAGCTGTAGGTAAATACAGAGGAGTTATCTGACAAGTATGATACATTTAAAATTTAATTACAGTGAGCAGTTAGTACAATGAGATTGATGTATTTTACCTTAGCGCACCTGACTAATTCAATAACACAGAAATGAGCTCGGACCGGCCCTTTGCTGATAATGTAGCCTCCATCTCACCTTTTATCTGGTGCTTTTATCTGATACAGTAATTATTACTGATCACTGCATGGGGCCACAGTCTTGCGTAGTTTTCAGTAATATAATCACTGTAGCTGGAAACAGCTCTCTCCTCTCCTGCCTGCTGTGCGCCTTCAAATTGGCCTGGCGTAAAGGCGAGCTGTGCCCGTGAGGGATGTGTTCCTTGTGTAATGACATTAGAGAAAGGACCAGTCAGAGCCCAGTTCTTTGTTAATAAAATTACCCTCAATGGTACTAATGCCACAAGCAAATTGGATAATACCCTACATTTCCTTCCAAGTAAATAATTGTTCAGCCTCACGGAAACTGATTGGATTCAGAAATAACTAAATCTAGTTGCAATGAAGAGTGCGTTGGAGCTCTGATACAAATAGTATCATTAAAACCCTTACGGGCACAATAGCAGACGTGGTTATATAAAGAACTGCAGGCAAAACGCACTTTGGAGAATGATGTGTGACAGGCAAAGAACATCTGGTCCTTTATGCAGACACGTGTATTAGGTACCCACTCTTTGGTATGTTATTGATAAAACAGACATTGTGGTGTACAGAAAATACTTAAGGAGCTTTATGTTAGTGAGAACAATATAGGTGCAGTAACATTCATAAGAATAATATAGATTAAATATGTTAGTAAAATAACATGGGCAAATATATTAGTGAGAATTAAATGGGTACAACATATTTGTGCAAGTGACATGGGTATAGTATATCAGTGACAATAAAAGAACACATTACATTTCACATGATTTCTAACAGCATGTTTTTGGTTTAACGTGTTTGATAAATTAGCACTGCTATCATGTTTAATTAAACTCAAAAGTTGAGCAAGCGCAACCTATTTTTCTAAACAAACTATCACTTTGCAGTCCCTACCCAACCCTTTCCTCCCACTCTGCATGTTCCTTCCCCCCCCAGTGCTACCTCCCAACTCTCACTGCTTACTCTGTCAGTCTCACTGCCCCTGTCTCATGCTCTTGCTTAAAGTGTTAGTGAGAGGGAGAATTAGAAGGAAGTAGTGAGCAGGAGACGTGACAAATAGTAGGGTCAGGGAGGAGGTGGAGAATGGGACAGTCAGGGTCAGGGAGGAGGTGGAGAATGGGACAGTCAGGGTCAGGGAGGAGGTGGAGAATGGGACAGTCAGGGTCAGGGAGGAGGTGGAGAATGGGACAGTCAGGGTCAGGGAGGAGGTGGAGAATGGGACAGTCAGGGTCAGGGAGGAGGTGGAGAATGGGACAGTCAGGGTCAGGGAGGAGGTGGAGAATGGGACAGTCAGGGTCAGGGAGTGAGTGTGGAGAATGGGACAGTCAGGGTCAGGGAGGAGGTGGAGAATGGGACAGTCAGGGTCAGGGAGTGAGTGTGGAGAATGGGACAGTCAGGGTCAGGGAGGAGGTGGAGAATGGGACTGTCAGGGTCAGGGAGGAGGTGGAGAATGGGACTGTCAGGGTCAGAGAGGAGGTGGAGAATGGGACAGTCAGGGTCAGGGAGGAGGTGGAGAATGGGACAGTCAGGGTCAGGGAGGAGGTGGAGAATGGGACAGTCAGGGTCAGAGAGGAGGTGGAGAATGGGACAGTCAGGGTGAGGGAGGAGGTGGAGAATGGGACAGTCAGGGTGAGGTAGTGAGTGTGGAGAATGGGATAGTCAGGGTGAGGTAGTGAGTGTGGAGAATGGGACTGTCAGGGTGAGGTAGTGAGTGTGGAGAATGGGACTGTCAGGGTGAGGTAGTGAGTGTGGAGAATGGGACTGTCAGGGTGAGGTAGCGAGTGTGGAGAATGGGACTGTCAGGGTGAGGTAGTGAGTGTGGAGAATGGGACTGTCAGGGTGAGGGAGTGAGTGTGGAGAATGGGACTGTCAGGGTGAGGTAGCGAGTGTGGAGAATGGGACTGTCAGGGTGAGGGAGTGAGTGTGGAGAATGGGACTGTCAGGGTCAGGGAGGAGGTGGAGAATGGGACAGTCAGGGTGAGGTAGTGAGTGTGGAGAATGGGACTGTCAGGGTGAGGTAGTGAGTGTGGAGAATGGGACTGTCAGGGTGAGGTAGTGAGTGTGGAGAATGGGACAGTCAGGGTGAGGTAGTGAGTGTGGAGAATGGGACAGTCAGGGTGAGGTAGTGAGTGTGGAGAATGGGACTGTCAGGGTGAGGTAGCGAGTGTGGAGAATGGGACTGTCAGGGTGAGGTAGCGAGTGTGGAGAATGGGACTGTCAGGGTGAGGTAGCGAGTGTGGAGAATGGGACTGTCAGGGTGAGGTAGTGAGTGTGGAGAATGGGACTGTCAGGGTGAGGTAGTGAGTGTGGAGAATGGGACTGTCAGGGTGAGGGAGTGAGTGTGGAGAATGGGACTGTCAGGGTGAGGTAGTGAGTATGAAGAATGGGACTGTCAGGGTGAGGGAGTGAGTGTGAAGAATGGGACTGTCAGGGTGAGGGAGTGAGTGTGAAGAATGGGACTGTCAGGGTGAGGTAGCGAGTGTGGAGAATGGGACTGTCAGGGTGAGGTAGCGAGTGTGGAGAATGGGACTGTCAGGGTAAGGGAGTGAGTGTGAAGAATGGGACTGTCAGGGTGAGGGAGTGAGTGTGAAGAATGGGACTGTCAGGGTGAGGTAGCGAGTGTGGAGAATGGGACTGTCAGGGTGAGGTAGCGAGTGTGGAGAATGGGACTGTCAGGGTTGGGTAGTGAGTGTGGAGAATGGGACTGTCAGGGTGAGGTAGCGAGTGTGGAGAATGGGACTGTCAGGGTGAGGTAGCGAGTGTGGAGAATGGGACTGTCAGGGTTGGGTAGTGAGTGTGAAGAATGGGACTGTCAGGGTGAGGTAGTGAGTGTGGAGAATGGGACTGTCAGGGTGAGGTAGTGAGTGTGGAGAATGGGACAGTCAGGGTGAGGTAGTGAGTGTGGAGAATGGGACTGTCAGGGTGAGGTAGTGAGTGTGGAGAATGGGACAGTCAGGGTGAGGTAGTGAGTGTGGAGAATGGGACTGTCAGGGTGAGGTAGCGAGTGTGGAGAATGGGACTGTCAGGGTTGGGTAGTGAGTGTGAAGAATGGGACTGTCAGGGTGAGGTAGCGAGTGTGGAGAATGGGACTGTCAGGGTTGGGTAGTGAGTGTGAAGAATGGGACTGTCAGGGTGAGGTAGCGAGTGTGGAGAATGGGAGTATGGGAGGTTCAGGGAATGGGAGAGATGGAACTGGAAAGCAACAAGCAGGAGGTAAGTTGGAAGAGTTAGCCAGTTACTGAGAAATTTTAAGCTATTAAAAGTTAGTGGGAGGTTAGTTGGGCCAGTTAAATTCATGACAGCCAATAGGTTGCGTATTTAATTTAAACATTACAGGTCAGAAACATGATCCCCTTTTATTAATTGTTTGCTTACAGGAAAGTGATTTTTGTTAACACTCTGTAAGGAGCACATTAAAAATGTTAACTGTAATACACCTAAAGTGTATTAGAGCGATACAAGTACAGTATAACTATTGCAAATATACAGGCTGAGTGTATTGGTGAGAATTACATTGCTGCAGTATTTGGCTAGCATAGTACAGGCATAGTATGTATTTTGGTCAGCGTAGCACAAGCGTAGTATGTTAATAAGAAATATGGAGCAGTAAATCAGTCAGAATAACAGAATGCCATATGTTAGTGAGAATGACAAGATTACAGTCCATCAGAAAAGATAATACAGGCACAGCATTATTAGCAAGAATATTATAAGTGCAGTAGATTAGAGAATAATGCAACCACATTTTTGTGAAAATTGTGCGAGTGCGGTTCATTTACAAAAATACATTTTGAAATTAAAACAAATGGAATGGGGACAATATATTAGATACAATAATAAACATGCAGTACATAAGTTCAAATTGTTTGAATATGGTATGTTAAAATAATATAGAAGGAATGTATTAAGAATAATATGGGTTTGATGTAATAACAAAGCACATTGGTGATACATTTGCAGTATGACAACAATAATAACATGGGCACTGTACAATGTCAAGAGTGAGATGGACACAGTGCATTAGTGAGAACAAAGTTTTCTCACTTTGTTTCAGTGAACCACGAAGTGTCTAATGCTCACCACAAGCTCTGCTTCCAGCCTTTGTATGGTGGCGTCTAAAGTGACAGTTTAGTCTTAGAAAAAGGCAGTGTGATGTATTCAACTATAGCCCTTCACTTCCATTGAGCACATCTGGAAATGAACTAGTCAGTCCAGTTTCAGATTTTAAATGGAATACAAGATTTGAATGTGAATATTTTGGAAAAGACTGTGCATGTGTGGCAGAATATATAGAATGAAACCTATTAGCTGATTTGATTTCAAACCGAAGGGGAGGTCATACTTTGTATCGGGTTCAGTCTTCGAGATCTTCAGTATGATTTGTCCTTGCTGGCAGGAAATGGCTTGACCAACAACAGGTTTTCGGTGAAAATGATGCAAATACAGAAAATGAGGAAGAGTCATACTGGACTCAATGTTAATTCTGTTTCTCTTTAGGTGAATGGTGCCAGACTTGCTGAGTTTCTCCAGCTTTTTGTGTGTTTATTTCAGATATCCAACTTCCGTAATATTTTGCTTTTATTCAAAGAAAAGAAACTAATCAAACAAAAGTAATAAAAAGTGATAATGATCACTCAGTGACCAATGTACAGGCAGCCTCCCCAACTTTGACTATGTTGCTGATGGGAATTAAAATCTGCTTACGTTTTCAGTCCCACTGTAATTTTTTTAAGTGAGAACCTGCCCAAAACTGTCTTTTTGGCCACTAATTGCCTCATGCATTAGATGACTCAGTTTAGGCTTGCTTTTCCTTCAGGGATTTACATCCTTGATCGTCGTTTTAGATCTCTGGATGACTCATGCAATCAACTGACCTCGTTCATCTACAGCTTCTGTCAACAGACTCGACGGCAACGTATCATTCAAAGGAATCGCACAGAGCGCCTCTCTGATCTGCTGGACTGGAAGTATCTAGGAAGGGTAATGCTCAACAAACCTTCTCAGTTTTAAAAAAGAATTTAATCGATATTCAACTCTGACTAAGTATTAGTTTTGTGCAGTTACCTATTGCATGGTTTTAAAAGCTGGAATGGCTTCATCACTTTCACACTTTGCTTTCTTTGTTATATTCTGGTTTCACTACTCCCTATCTTTGTTTTCCAGTTTCTTAATTTTCTCTAAGTAGGCTCTTGCTATTTATTTCATCAGGAGTTCTCTTGATTATCTATGCTGACTGTGTCAGAAGATCTATAGAAACATCAACAGAGGGGCCTCAGTTATCTGGCATTCAGTTATCTGAATATCAGATTATCTGGCAAGATTCAAGGTCCCAGTGTTTGGCTAAACTATGTTATCCGGCATTCCATTATCCAGAATTCACTTAACTGTACGAAATACTCCCTACCCATGTCCTTCGGATAATTGAGGTTCCTCTGTAATTCTTCTGTCTCAAAACCATCATTTATTTTCTGTCCACATTACCATCTCTGAATCAACTTATGTCTAACAAATTTATTGGAGTTCTTTGTGGACTAACATGCTGAGGATAAAGGAGAACCAATGGATGTACTGTATTTGGATTCCCAGAAGGCATTTGATAAGGGGTCACATCAAGGGTCTTTGTGGAAAGTAAAAGCTGACATTGTAGGGAGCAACACTTTGCTGTAAATAGGAGATTGGCTGCCGAACTGGAAACAGAAAAATGGGTTATTTTCTAGTTGACGATGAAATGAGTGAAATGACGAGGAATCAATGCTAGGGCCTCAATATTTACCAGTTTATATAAATGACTTGGATACAGGGGCAGAAGATAAAGTTGCTATGTTTGCTGATGACACAAAGATAGGAAAGTAAATCGTGAAGAGGATGTAAAGTTAAATGAGTGAGTAGAAGTTTGGCAAATGGAGTATAATGTGGGAAAATGTGAAATTGTTCATTTTGGTAGCAAGAATAGAAAAAAGCATGTTATCTAAATGGTGAGAGATGTTCTAGAGCTGAGATTCAGAGGTCTGGCTGCCATCATGCATGAATGACAAAGGTTAGTCTGCAGGTGCAACAACAATAGAATGTTCTTGTTTACTATGAAGGAGGGACAGTGAACTGCTGCAGACTTACATGTTCAAGAAGGCAGCTCTTTACCACTTTCTCGAGGGCAGCTAGAGACAGGCAACAAATGCTGGCCAGCCAGTGACCCCCATGTTTTGTGAGTGAATTAAAAAGAAAATGGAGGTGATATTTCAGTTATTGGTGGGGCCACATCTTGAATACTGTGTACAATATTCATCTCCTTATTTAAGGAAGGATGTCATCGCATTAGAAGAAAGCCAGAGAAGATTTACCAGCCTAATACCTGAAATGGGTATGTTGCCTTCTAAGGAATGGTTAGACAGCTAGACATGTGCATACCAGAGCTTATTAGGGTAGCGAATGATTTGGTTCAAGCATGTAAGATCCTGAAAGATCTCCACAAGGTGGATGTAGGAAGACTTTTCCTTATTGTCTAGGAGAATCTCGAACTAGAGCTCAATGTTTAAAAATAAATGGTCACCCACTTAAGGCCGAGATTAGGAATTTTTCTTCTCTCTCAGGGTGGTAAATCTTTGGGAATTTCTTCCTCAAAAGCTGACTAAAAGAAAGTCTTTAAATATTTTTACACCAGTGATAGATCGATCCTTCATAAAGTAAGGGGGTGAGAGATTATCAGGATTAAACAAGAGTGTGGAGTCATCAAATCAACAATGATTTATTGAATGGCCTGAGGGATCACAGATGCTATTTATGCTCCTAGTTCATATTTACACAAATGCTGAGCTGTTTGCTTCTCCATGCTTCAGTCTAGTTATACTGTAATTTACATTCGTGAAATTTGGATATGAATGAGTTGAAAATGCCTTGTCATTTCACATTGGTAAAACGGATGCTATCTTCTCTAACCTCTGCCAACAAACCATCCAAATCTGTGTACCCTTTGCAGACTGTTCATAGAACAGTACTGCTCAGTACAGACCCTTTGGCTGTCTATGTTGTGCTGGACCTCTATCCTGCTCTACGTTCACACTCACCTACATACCCTTCACTGTACTAACTTCCATGTGCCTATCCAAGAGTCGCTTAAATGTCCCTAATGTATCCGACACTACTACCACTGCTGGCAGTCCATTCCACACACCCGCCACTCTGTGTAAAGAACCTACCTCTGATATCTTCCCTAAACCTTCCTCTAAATACCTTAAAATTATGCCCCTTGTAGTAGACATTTCTGCCATGGGAAAAAGTCTCTGGCTGTCCACTCTGTGCCTCTCAACATCTTTTGGAAATGCCAGTGTTAGGCTGGGGTGTACAAAGTTAAAAATCGCACAACACCAGATTATAGTCCAACAGATTTAATTGGAAGCACTAGCTTTTGGTGCACTGCTCCTTCATCAGGTGTTTGATGGAGCAGCGCTCTGAAAGCTAGTGCTTCCAATTAAACCTGTTGGACTATAACCTGGTGTTGTGTGATTTTTAACTCTCAACATCTTGTACACCTCTATCAAGTCATCTTTCATCCTTCTTTCTCCAATGAGAAAAGCCCTTGATCCCTCAACCATTATTCATAAGGCCCGCCCTCCAGACTAGGCAGCATCCTCATCAATCTCCTCTGCACACTGTTTAAAGCCTCCACATCTTTCCTATAATGAGGCAACCAGAATTGAACACAATATTCCAAATGTGGTCTAACCAGGATGCCTATAGAGCTAAAGCATAACCTCGCGGCTCTTAAACTCAATCTCCCTGCTAATGAAAGACAACACACCATACACATTCTTAACAACCCTATCGACATGGGTGGCAACTTTGAGGGATCTATGGGTGTGGACCTCGAGATCCCTCTGTTCCTCCACACTGCCAAGAATCCTGCCTTTAAACCTGTATTCTGCATTCAAGTTCGACCTTCCAAAGTGAATGACTTCACACTTTTCCAGATTGAACTCCATCTGCCACTTATCAGCCCAATTCTGCATCCTGTCAATGTCTCATTGCAACCTACAACAACCGTCCACACTATCCACAACTCCACCAAACTTCATGTCATCCGCAAACTTAATAACCCACCCTTCCACTTCCTCATCCAAGTCATTTATCTTTTTCACAACTTGCTTTGCTACCTATCTTTGTATCATCTGCTAAATTGGCTATAATGTAGTTGATGTCTTCATCCAAGTCATTGATATAGGTTGTATATGGTTAAGCCCCCAGCAGCAACCAATGTAATACCAGTGATACTGTAACCATAGTTCCAGGTTCACAACCTGAAAATGACCTATTTATCCTGATGTCCAAGCACTACATCTTGCTCTTTGCAAATCTCTGTTGAGATCCTGCCACATTGACACCTTCTCCCTATGTTTAAATGCTTCTTCCTTCAAAACCTTCAGGTTGACCATTGCATCATGAGCTTTGCTTTTCCCATTACGCTCACTGCTTGTTTTCTTTGTTTGTAAATGTAAAGTATTTTCAGAGGTCATTCTGCACATGAAGAGCAGTACAGAATTGTTTGTGTTTTGTGTTCTCACTATACATGAGTACTCTCTAAATGAGAGCAATGTTATTTCTTTGTGCAAAGTATGTGGAGAGGTTGCTTCTTTGTTAATAGAGTGCATTCTTGATTATGTTTTCAGTATTACATACATGCAAGACAGATGGCGTTAGCAAAGGCTTTTCCGGATTCCTTTACATCTTCACTCTGGGAACCTGAGGTAGTAAGTGAAATTTTTGTTAATGTGGGTGTTTGTTTGTAATGCTAATTATTAGTACTGCTTTAGGAGTTGCCTAAAAGGAAATGTTCATTCTTGTTGTTCAGATTACTTACTATCTGTCTATGATTACTTCAAGCAAAATAAGATCAAATTGTAATATCTTGGAATTTCAAGCTAAAATTTCTTTACAATTCCATCAGTGACATTGTGTCACACCTGTGCTTTGATGTGACCCTTTTTTGCTCCAGCCTTTGGACTATATTACATTACATCCCTCTCAGTCCATAATGGAGCTCTGTCTAATGTTGGGGAATTGAGCCCTTATACAGGGGAATCTCAATTATCCAAATACCGATTATCTGAAGGCGATCTCGAGGTCCCGGTAGAAACGTTACATTAAAGACGTGTTTCCAGCAGTGATCGCATCTTTTGCTTACAGTGATTAAAGAGGCACCATCTCCAAATGACCGACTGCCTGCCCTCTCTCTCTCTCCCCACACTTTCTCTGGAGTTCTACAGAGGGGTGTAACCCCGCTTCCCAGGAATAATCTCTCCAACATTGTCCTGTGCAGGGCAAATGTGGTTGTGTCTGCGCGCTATTTGGAGACTTACCCCACAGAGGCAGCTGCACCAGCAGCAGTCTTATTGGTGTATAGTCCGGATGCCCCGGAGAGGGGCCGGAGGTGGTTGGCGGGGGGCTGTGTTGGGGCAGGGGATCGCACGATTTGTGCTGGGGTTCGGGGGCAGGGTTGGACCAGGTTGCAGGTGGGGGCAGGTTTAGACCAGGTTGCAGGTGAGGGGTGGGTTTGGACCAGGTTGGGGGCAGGTTTGGACCGGGTTGGGAGTGGAGTTGGCCAGGGGCCATGTTGGGGCGGGGCCTCGTGCACTGTGTGCTGCTGCAGTCTCCTGAACAGGGAGCAAACTTTAAAAACTCCAAGCCCCAGAGGAAAGGCATTCAATGAATTTTCCAAATAATCGATTATCCGAGCGAAAAATTGGCTGCCCATCATGTTCGGATCATCGAGTTTCCACTATATTGATATTCTTGCCCTTCAGCATTATATCCTCTATATCATGGTTTTCATACTAAGGCTGTTCATTCTGCATTTAGTTGGTATTTGATTATTGCCTTTTCTCAATTGCACACCTGTTTTCCTGTGTGGAATTGATATATTTCTGTTTACTTTTTGGAAAAAGGGACTACTGAATATCTGAAAAAGTGTCATGTGCATGAATTAAGTGGTATGAATGGTTGTATGGAGAGCTACAGTGTAGAAAAATCCCTAAGCATTTAATCTAAGCATGGGGACTGTGACTTGGCAGAGTATCAAAAAACAATTTGGCTTTTCATGGTGTTCATACCTTAAATGTTAGACGTTAACCACAAAAGTTACAAAGTTACAGTAATGTCATAATATTAAGAGATTTCATACTGAGTATTTACTTTTGAACCTTGGAAATTTTTTAGTGTTTAGCTTAGGGATTATCAAGGGACTTTGAGACTGTATCAAGCAAGTTAAATAGAAGAGAACCAGTGGATGTGATCTATTCAGATTTCCAAAAGGCCTTTGACAAGGTGCCGCATTGGAGGCTGCTAACTGAGTTAAGAGGCTGTGGTGTTATGGGTAAGGTATGGACATGGGTAGAGAATTGGGTGACTGGCAGAAGGCAGAGAGTAGTAATATAAGGGGTCATTGTCAGGATGGCAGCTGATAGCTGCTGGCGTTCACAAGTGTCAGTGTTGGGACCACAACTATTCATGTTATACATTAATGCTCTGGACAATAGAACTGAGATTATTGTTGCTCAGTTGGAAGATTACACTAAGATACATGGAGGAAAAAGTAGTATTGAGGCAAATGTAATGCCAGCATTTGTTCCAAAGGGTGAGGGAGGGCGATGGACTGCTGAGGCTGTATACAGCTTTGGTCAGACCACATTTAGAATATTGTGAGCATATCTGAGGAAGGATGTGCTGACGTTGGAGGGGGTCCAGAGGAGGTTTACAACACTGATCCTGGGGATGAAGGGCTTGTGATACAAGGAGCAATTGAGGACTGTGGGTCTGTATTCGATGGAGTTTAGTAGGATGCGGCGTAATCTAATTGAGACTTACAGAATACTGAGAGCCCTGGATAGAGTGAACATGGAGAAGATGTTTCCACAATTAGGAGAGACTGGGACCTGAGGGCAGATCCTCAGAGTGAAGAGGGCAACCCTTTCGAACTGAGATGAGGAATTTCTCAACTGAGTGTGGTGAATGTGTGAAACTCATTGTCACAGAAGGCTGTAGAGGCCAAGTCATTGAGTGTCTTTAAAACAGAGAGAGATATGTTCTTTATTAAAGGGAATAAGGGTTATAGGGAGAAGGCAGGATAATCAGGTTAAGAAACGTATCAACCATGATCTAGTTATGGAGCAGACTTGAAAGGCTGAATGGCTGATATATCTTATGGTCTTATCATGTAAATATATCATGTTTCATTTTCCTTTGTGTTGTGAATGACTAAGCTTTGTTTTAAATTGTAGAGTGAAGGTTTCTGCTATCCAAGACCTGCTTCCAAACCACCATCCCCTGCTACCTCCCTTCATTCCAGTCCCTACCACAGTGAAACCGAGGAAGATGAAGAACGATATAATGAAGAGGAAGAAGCGGAAAAAGACCGAATGAACATAAAACCAATTGCTATGATCAATTCAAAATTAGAGAAGAGAAGGGTGAGGAAAAAGAGCCAGACCAGTGAGCCTACATCACCGGGAAGCCTTAACCACAGCTCTAGTGACCCTGAAAACCATAGTGACTTGGGGATAGATGAAAGGAACTAGAGCCATGTGAGAAATTATTAATGATAACCACTGGGCTGCCATATTTTACCAACTCCAAAACTGGTTGTGATGATTGGCAAGGTTAAGAATTTAGACAGAGGATGGGATCATGACTTGAGTTTTAATGTTTACGTTTGACTAGTATGGAAGAATTACTTAAAATGATAGCCTGAATGCTTAATGCTTCCAAATGATGAGACGTAGAAGTAATGACAGACAAACTGCACTTCTGAAGTCTGGCCTTAGATTTTGAATAGATTGTCCAGACATTTCTTACTGTCTGTTCAAAAGCAGGATGGGTGGCAACCTAAAATAGTCAGATTGCTTTAGAGATTGTATACCCAGAGTGACATAGTTACACTGAACAAAATCTGCACGAATGCCTTTGTTGCACATTTTTCTGTATAAATTAACGTGTCATTACCTGTTCACAGTCGATGGTATTTTTGAAATAGGTATTTCAGCAAGTAGAACGGAATCCTTGGAAAACTAATAGATGCTTTTGTTGTACGGTTGTATTGAAGGAGTTCCAAATATTGCACATTACTTAAAACAAATTTTACTCTTGAATGACCAACCATCATCTGAACTCTAAATTAAAACACGCCAACTCAGAAGCCTCCCAGTTACTAGCTCTCTTTCCTCACTACCCTCACTATAAGGCTGTGATTTATATGTTATCACAATCAGATGGAAAATTTTGCAAAATGACTTTGATTGCTATGTGTATCTTTTAAGATTTTTAAAGGAATGGAGCTCCTTTCATATTTTAATATTGGAAATAAGTGAAAAATACTCAAGGTACTTCCTTTGTTCCATTTTATTCAGGTACAAAATTAATTCACAAAGAAATTGAGCTTTTGTTTTAATGAGCCAAATGAGCTTAGCCTTGCTTCCCTGTTAGACTCCTCTTAAGACACCAGCAACCTGGAGCAACACCACCAAACTTATTTGGGGCTTGTAACATTGGACAGTCCTGAGGGTCTATCTGGTGATGCCCAATCTTGAAACATTTTCTTCTTCCTGTCATCCACACTGTAAGTAATCTAATCTAATCTTAAAAAAAACATAAAACAACCGACCAACAAATGTGGATGTAAATGTGTGTAGTTTTCCCTTGGTACAATCTGAGGAAAGTACCAAGATTTGCAGGACAATACAGAGAATTGGAGGATGGAAAGTCTTTTTGGATAGGACACAGCACTTTAATCAAGAAATTTTGGACCTTTGGTTTCTTTTACTGTCTAAAGAGAGGCAAGAATTGTTGTTCTCCAAATGTCAGAATTCTAAAATTTGCGAGTTATGAAATATACTGTTTTAGTGATATTTTTCCATTGTGGGCACCTTGATGACAGCTTTCAGACCTCCCTGCATCTGCAGTTTCTCCTAACTCCTGATGTTCAGTTTGTGTGTATTTTCTCTGTTGAAAGTAAACTTGGAAAATTGTAATGCATTAGCATATTCTAAGTGACAGTGAAAAGTGAAACTGTGTGCAAATAGTTATTTTAAAAGCATGCAAATAAAACAAAGTACTTTTTTAGTTTGGAGGTGAATCTTTTTTCTTGCCTCATTCGAAAGCGCTGGCTGGGCTTAAGCACATTGCCATGGAAGCATCATGCCACTTGTCCAGCTTTGTGTATGAGCAAAGTTTTGCCATGGTATCATCTGTTCATGTGTACAATTGCAATTTTCACTGCTAATGCACAAGCATGCAAGAAGTAGGCGCAGGAGACCATTTGGTCTCTCAAATCAGCTCCACCTGACTTTTAAAATTCCGTAATTGTAAAATTGAGAGGTAAGAAATTCCATGTTTTATATTCTGACAAAATTATTTAAATTGTAAACAGTAAAATTAATCTTGGTTTCAATGTAAGTGCAAGTTTGTGGAGGAGGGAAACTGTATATGACAGCATATTTGTAGCTTAATTGAACCAAGAAAGGAGGAACATGCATACTATGTGAGGAGAGAAATTTCAACTGGGAATTTAAGTTATAAAATAAAAATACATTTCACACAGTAACTTGTATCCTGTTCAACAGTGAAAAACTGTTTTTCAACATCTTTATCAAATTTTAATAAATACATTAAGGAATCTCTTTATGTTAGCATTATGTGCAAGTATAAGGTCTTTAACGGTGAAACTCACTGTACAAGCAGATTTGGTATAATAGAGACAAAATGCCTACATCATCTGAATCGGTTAATACCGTAATATGAACTTGGGAAAAGGCAGCATGTAGCATGTGCAACCTTCAGATTTGTATTCGGGGTGCCCATTGGTAAAAGGATTTAGTTGTCACAGTGTATAGTGTTGGTATAGAGTTTAAAAGGCCACAGTTACCACTATAGGCAGAGACAAGTGGTGGTGATTTATTAGAGAATTTATTATTAATGGAAGTGTCATGCTCTGTTCGGGATGGTAGCCCATTCAATCTAGGAAGAGTAAAAAACATACATACAGGTTCTATAAGCACAGTACCAGTTAGATATTCAAAAAGCCTGAGTGACAGGATATATTACGTGTACAAGAGGCATATACTGTAATTGGCAGGATCGGGCAAGTGATGGCCTTAAAAGACATGTGTTGAGGCCTCATCTGTTTACTGTACTTATTGCCAACTTGGATGATGAGATGGCAAAGCACATTTCAAATTTACCAATAACACAAAGAGAGGCACTATTGTAAGTGTTGATGGGAGCATAAAATCATAGCATAAAACTCATTAAAGGACCAATGGATTGCTGGCCTTTATAGCCAAAGGACTAAAATACATGGGGATAGAAGTCATGTTTCATTATACAAAGTACTGGTTAGATAGGAACACTGCAATATCCTGAGTGATGATTTTATCAAACTCTCCAAGTTAGTAAGGCAGACAGGTTGGTGGTGTGTTACAGTTCACTCTGGAGCTATATGCAACATGTAGTCTGGAGCTAACGAAGAATCTCACCTCCTGCTGCTTTTAGCTGGTATTCGCAGAGATAAAGAATTAGGAACACCATTCAGGCTGTCAAGCTTGATCCATCATTTTATGAAACTATGGCTGATCTGAGTGTGGCTTCAAATTCCTTTCATGTCTACCCCATGTCAAAAAATCTAATCTCACCTTGAATATGTTCAATTACTAGGCCTCCACTGCTTTCTTTGAAGTGGAATTATGAATTCAATTGAGCCCATCAAAAAACAAACTGCTTATATCTTTTTAAAACTCTGAAAGATGTAGCTTTATTTCTCTTGAATGGATTCAAGCCTGGGCCTTAATAGCTGAGTCATGAATCTTGCTTTCCTCTACATTTCAATTATTTCACAACCATCCCTTCCAGTACTTCATGGCACATACAGTCCCTGGACAGTGTGTCACTGCTTTTGTTTCTAATCAATGCCTGT
Organism: Chiloscyllium punctatum; assembly: GCF_047496795.1. Taxonomy (NCBI): domain Eukaryota; kingdom Metazoa; phylum Chordata; class Chondrichthyes; order Orectolobiformes; family Hemiscylliidae; genus Chiloscyllium; species Chiloscyllium punctatum. The sequence continues at coordinate 42,217,659 of NC_092760.1, read as the reverse complement.
GTGCTGCTTCTTTTGAGCTGATCAATGTGGTACAGTGATAGTGTCCCTGCCTCTGAGCCAGGAGACCTTGGTTTAAAACCCATCTGCTCCAGAGCTGTGTAATAGCATCTCTGAACAGCTTAATTAGAAACTACCTAACTTTGATGTGTTACCACTCACTATTGATCTCATGACTTAACTGTGTCAGCAAGCATGGTGAGTTATTATGAACCCATACCTTTCCTCTTCATAATACACAGAAATACAAAGTTGCTTCCCTTAGTTTTGACTTCTGAACCTTGGCAAGTATGCTGGCTATGAACTTGTCATGTGTGATATGCTTCTCATGCAATAAAACATTTATATACTAGATTGCTTGAAATAAATATATGCATGCAGCCATCTCTCTTCAACCCAAACATCAAAAATAGTCTGTAAATCTTGCACAAGCGATTGTATTTATTTCTTCAAGCTTTTTTTAATCCTAAACTGCTCCTCTTTCAAAGGTACAGATTCCCGCTAAGGTACTGTGGTATTTTCCCAGGTGACTATTCTTGGTATCTGGTGGTATGCAACCTCTAACAATATGTGGTAGTGGGTAAGGCTTATTTGAGGTAGTTCCATGCCACCAAACCTCCTTTGCCTTAGATCTATCTAGTTAGCAAAAGAGGATGCATTAAAGTAGGCTTTTTGCATGATAGTAATATTCATCGATATTTGCTCAGGCATAATTACTTGAATCTCCGGGAGCTGATGGAGAGACATTTGCTCCCTCCAAAAGTTGAAGTAGAACTCTTTTTTTTGTTTCCACCCACAGGCCGTGTATGACAGCAGATGAATGAGTGGAGACAATGTCACATTAACTCTGTCAGAACCATTCTCTCACAATGGCAATCCTTAATTGCAACATACAAGAGGTTATCAGATATCACAGGCTAATCACAGCACCATTAACATTTCTCCACTGAGGTACCTTGAAAAGTCAACCTGAACCTGGGGGGTCTTGGTAAAATGATATAGTATAATCTTATCCTGCTGAGTTACCAGGGCATCTAATTGTGCTGATTATTAAAACTCCAGTCATAAAGTGCTGCAAATATACTAATTTATTATCATTAAATTTGTACTATCACACAACTCATGAGACTCTTCATTAAAATGTAATACAATGGCATTAAAATTCCCCACTTCCACAAGTAAATTTGTAATATTCTGAACCTATAATGAACCAGTCAAATTGAACACTGCAGCGGCAAGTGTGGTGAAATCTCAAAACTCTTGGAAATTCATTGACAGTCTTGGAATCTTTTTTGAAAGGAAAAACAGCAGCAAATACATTTTGAGAAACAATTTGCAATGATCCATAAGTAATGGACCACACAATGATGTAAGAACCAAGTGGGTTAATCAACACCCGCAATCAATCATATCCCAATGATACACAGTGAGAGCTGGAGATTTCAACTGCTCAAAAAAAGAACAAGTCTTCAGATTCAGTACATCATAATAAACATTGTGAACATATCAAGTAATGCTATTCAGTGGTCACATATATGATTTTTATGAAAGTAGTGTTCAAGAGGTAAAGTTTAATGAAATTGCTAAAACATTCCAGCTGTCTGCTAGTTCTGAAATGAAAACGGCCAGTTCTTTGGTGGTAAGATAGAGGAGATACACTATTGCCAGATTTGGTCTAACATCATAATAAAATCATAGAATAATACAGATGAGCAAAGTCATTAGTTTATTATAGGTCATCTGTTGGGAAATAGGGTTTCATTCTACATTCCTGCATCCATTTCATTCTTAATGCAGAGAATTTCTTGCTGATTGGACTCTATCTGAAATCTATTCAACATGTTGATCACCCAAGATGAGCTCAAACTTCACTTTATTCTGTGCGGACCTTGCCCTCTTATAATTTACTTTGAAACAGTGTTTTTGGATGTATGTATTTTGCACTGTTAAGTGTCTTTTATTCCTAAATATAACTTTTTAGGTAGCCTTAAAGGTTGAAGAACATAAGCTTGACCACTCTTGTTAGTTCTACAGGGAGACTGAGTGTAGCCTTCCGAGATGAAACACCCGCAAATGTATTCTATTTGTAATACAATTTACTACTGAAAAAAGGCAAGGAAAACAAGGAAGAGTGCATTATTGAGCCCAAGAAGTGTCAGAGTTTTGTTTCTTAGAAATTGGAATTTTAATTCCATAGTTATGTTCTACATAAGGTTGAATATTGAGGATTCTGATACAGCTAAAGCCTTTGGGCCCCTACTTTACTCCTACCCACCTCTTACAGGTCACTATAAGACTATCTCATGGAGCTTAAATAAAGTAACAGTATGAATGGTTTCCACATATTGAATTTGTTGATGACTGTGCTACTTCATATTCACAAACTTCATATTTTTCACACTTGCTTGCTTCCAGTAATCCTGGTCCAAAAGTGCTCGTACCCGTTTGTAATCTGGAAGAAAAGGGGAAGTATCAAAACCAACCTAAATGCACTTCTTTTAAAAAGAAATGTAAATAAATTGTTTACAGAGTTCAAACTAGTATCAAAAATCCAAAACATGCACTTCAGAACGGCAAGAAATCTTTGCTGTAAAAGATTACATTAGGGAGAAGAACATATCATGGAGTGGGGTAGTGTAATAGAAATGGCATAAGGTCAGAGGATCCTGCAACTCCAATTTTCAAAATTTACTCTATACATGCTCTGAATTAAATAGTCAGGCTTTAATGATTTGAAGACAGATCTAAAGATGTAAAGTTGAGGGAATCTAGTATTTCCACAATCCTCTTATTATCAATAACAATGAACACAGCTAGTAATAGGAGAGAAGATTGGATAACTCATGTACAATTGCCACTGATTGCAGTATCCATCAAGAACAAAATCAGGGACACCTACCGGTAATCAATCCTATGGCTCTTACTTGCACTGTGTCCAGCGTTAGAATGAGTCCATTGCTCATTTGGGACTAGAACAACACAATATTTAAGGTAGGTTCTGATCACAAGATCATATAAAATGCATTGATCCCAATAAAAATGACTCAATTTTATATTTTGCCTCCAGGACAAGTTTTAGGGTAATGAAGAAAAGCTGGACAAGACCATAGAGGTACGGATATTCAGGAAGACGTTATTGATATAGGTCAATAGTTGAACTAATACCTATGGATGATATTTCTGTGAAACTATCTAGGTTGCTGGAACATTTTACTGGAACACTCAAACATGAAACTAAAATTACAAACCTTTAGCCAAATCTAGAATACTGTGTGCTATCTTATTCCATTTACAAGACGGGCAATATCCTAATATTCTCAGTTACAGAGCTGGTACTTTTATTTGGAAAAGCATTGAATTTTAAGAGGTGTTTATTATTATTGAGATGTTTAAAGTCATGAAGAAAAGATGAAACAACTTGTACTGACATAATACCTTTGACAATGTCTTTCAAGACATCCTTAAATGCTTCCCATTCAATGATGTCCTTTAGAGTTATAGTCAATATTTTGAAATAGGGATGTAAAATTCTGCTCAAAGATTATCAATCGAAATGTTGACTTTGCTTCTCACTCAACAGATATTACCTGACTTGCTGAGTATTTGTTGCATTTTTCATTTGCATTTTCAATGTAGGAAGCATGGCAGCCAATTTACAGGTCCCATAAATAGCAGAGGTTAATGGCTTGAATTATTTTAAAATAATACTGATTAAAGGATATTACTCAGCTCATTGACTTTCACACTTGGGTATTTTTTTTGTATTAAACTTCAATTTGTAGCCTATTTGCAGTATTTATGCTTTCATCGGTACAGTTTTTTTAAGGTCTCCCTTAGGATCCCCTTTGCTTTCCCTCTTTTGATATACTCAGTCCCCCCGAATCAGAAGGTTTTCTGTCAAACCTGACTCCAGAAACAAAAAAAAAGTACAGCAAATACTGGAAATCTGGAACAAAAACAATTGCGTTCCTTTTTGTCTGTTCCAATCTCTACCTATTGTGTACTTCATTCCCTCCTCCATCTTCAGTATATGTACCAATGTTTTCCTAGCCACAATCAGCTCTGAAGATGGGTCATTGGACCTGAAATATTAACTCTGCTTTCTCTCCACAGATGCTACCAGACTGGCTGAGTTTTTCCAGCAAGTTTTGTTTTTGTTCCCAATCCAGAACCTTGAGCTTAAACTCTAGACTGGCATTACAGTGAAGTGCTGAGAAAGTGCAGATAAGAGATTTACCTGAGGCCACATCTGACCTCTCAGATGTAAATAATCCCAAACTATAATTCAAAGAAGATCAAGGAACATCTTCACTGTCATGGCCAGTTTTACTCCCTCATCCAACATTTAGAGGCCTACTTTCTGATCATGATCTCATTGCCAGCTGTGGAACTTCTTTGTGTAAAAATTCACTGTCCATGTTCCCTGTGCAGCAAGAGATGCTAATCTTAAGAAAGTACCTCATTAGCTGTAAAGTATGTTGGAACATCTGGAAGTGACGAAAGGCATTATATAAATGTAGATCTTTCTTTATGTCACAGTGGGGTCCAGTATGGGGTCCAGTTAAGCTGTCATGTTTTGTTCCTGCATGATTTAGAGAACTTCTTTTTAAATTAGACTTTCTATTTATTCATTAATGGAAATGTTCTTAGGTCTCATACAAAACCATGATGGAACAGTCACCTCTCCAAAGCGTGACTCACACTAGTATCAGAATGTTTTTCACAACAAATCTACCCAAGTGGAAAATGTGTTATGTGGTTCAGCAGTCCTGACAATACTGATGCACCTACAATGCACTTCAAGGTTATAACAGCACTAAATTAAACCACAATTGTTGTTAATGTTTAAGATGGTTCTAAGGGTCTCAGATTCTGGAGGTTCTGTTCCATTGTTTTGAATAAAGCACAATCCCTGTTGTCACCATTGTTCCAAATTACAGATCAAGGTGATGTGAATAGCTATTTATGCACTTTATTGACATTCAACCTTATCTGTCCTCAGCCTTTTCTGAGTCAAAGAAACAACTGAAGATAAAAAATTACCCCATTAAATGCCAGGATTCCCTTAGAGTAAACAATTCAATCTTACCTGGATTCCATCACCTTTTAAATAGTTTGAAGATTTCTAAGAAGGTTTGAGGGGTATTCATCTGAGCTACAATAATTTCTGTTGAGGAACTCCAAGAGTAAGAAGTAGGTCTTCTTGGACGGCCTAGCAATTTCTTCAGATATGTGTAAGTGTCAGGGGATTGGAGGACTGTTAACATTGCCCCATTATTTAAAAGGTAAGGCAGGTATAGACCAGGAAATTGCAAGTCAATGTAACAGTGGATAAGTTAATCATGGCTAGTCAGCATGGACTTGTTAAGCAAAAGTCGTGTTTGACAAATTTTATCAAATGTTTTGAAGTAACCATGTGTTTTGATGAGGGTAATGTATACAATATGGTTCATATGGACTTTAGCCAGGCTTCCTTAAAAATTCATTCATTGGATGTGGGCATTACTTTATTGCTAATCCCTATTTACTTTGCTTGACAAGATTATGGTGAACTGTGTTCTTGAGCTGCTGCAGTGCATTTGAAATAGATACATATAATGCTGTTAGAGATGAAGTTCTAGAATTTTGACCCAGCAACAGTAAATTATTAGCGATATATTTCTGAGTCAGGATGGTGAGCTTGGAGCAGAACTTTCATAGGTTGGTGTTCCCATATATCTACTGCCCTTGTCTTCGTAGCTATGGGCATAAATGGTGCTCTTTGTTGTAGGCATGGATGGTGCTCTCTATGGAGCCTTGGTGAATTTCTACTGTGCACCTTGTAAATGGTATACACCGATATTACTGTGCATTGGCGGTGGAGGGTGTGAATGTCCTTCGTGGCAAATGGTTCAAGAAATTGATACCCAAGGGGGTTCCAAGGCAAAGTTAGACCCAAAATTGCCTGAGGTGCAGGAAGCGAGGGTGATGGTGGAAGGATGTTTCTGTGACTGGAAGTCTATTTCCAGTGGGAATCAGCAGAGCTCAGGGCTGGACACTTGCAATTTGTGCTGAATACTAGTGATCTGAACATAAATGTAAAGGATATAATCAAAAAATTTGCAAATGACATGAATTTTGGTAAAATAGTAAATAGTGAGCAAGATATTTGTAAAGTGCAGGAGGATCTCAATGGACTGGTCAGTTAGGCAGAGCTGGCAAATGGAATTTGTAAGAGTATGCACTTGGAGAAGTCAGCAAGGTAAGAGTAAACACCATAAATGGTAGAACCCTGGAAAATACTGAAGATCAGAGGGACCTTAATGTGTGTATCCACAGAGTCCTGAAGGAGGGAAGGGAGATTAAGTACTTCAGAATCATATATGATACTTGTCTTTATTAGTCAAAGCGTGATCACAGTGGTTATGTTGAAACCGTAAAAAATGTGGTTAGGCCACAACTGGAATACTGTACGCAGTGCTGGTCACAACATTATAGGTTGGAGGATATTGCACTCGACATGGTGCACAGGAAATTTACCAGAATGCTGCCTGGGCTGGATGGCGTGAGCTATTAGGAAAGGCTGAATCAACTGGGGTTGTGTTCCTTGGCACAGTGAAGGTTGAGAAGGGACCTGATAGACGTGTAGAAGTTATGAAGGCCAGAGATAGGGTGGATAGGTAGGCACTTTTTCCTTGAGCAGAGAGTCAATAACAAGATGACATAAATTTAAAGAAAGAGGTCAGTGTCCAAGAGGGGAGTTCAGAACATTTTTTTTCACCAATGGGTGGTGGAAATCTAGAATTCCGTGGTTGGGAGGGTGGTTGAGTCAAACATTCTTGAATCATTAAGCAGGATTTAGATATTCACTTGCAATTGCATAGTTTTCAATGCCATGGGCCAGGAGCTGGAAAATCTGATTAATGTAGTCAAATATTTGTTGACCAGTATGGGTCTAATAGGCTGAATGGTCTACTTCTATTGTGTAAAGTCTATAAGTTTATGACACTCACTCCCTAGCTTAGCATATGGTAATACATATTCCATAAAAGTGCTTTTAAACAAGATCTCCATTTCTTATGTAACATATTTTGGGTACACTGGCTATTACAGTATATCTTATATCAGAATCAATAGAAATTGTTGGTATATTGTATTATCAATTATATTTGTTGCAGCCTGACATCATCAATGGCTGTTAGTATAGGTACTGTCAGTATTTGTACTGATTATTGGTTGGGACTCAATATTATCAGTGGCTATTAATTGAGAATCAAGCTTTAGCAACATCAATGACTATTAGTTGACTATGAGCAAACATCATGTTTTTTGGTATTTGGCAGAATTTTCAAGAGATGAAGGAAAGAAACTTAGGTCGTGCGTGACACTACTATATAGATCAGTTTCATTGTCATTAACCCTTATTCTTTGATTTACATACTTCATATATTTGTTAGCTGCTCATTTTCAGTCTCCATCACTTACTTTCAAATAAGTACTTCCTTAAATAATTAAAATTTGGTGCAAACTATACTAATTAGAAATGCAGGGTGTACAATAGGACTGTAAGGACTGTACAATTCACTGTACAATGCTCTGATAATGGCTTAAAAATGTGTTGCTGGAAAAGCGCAGCAGGTCAGGCAGCATCAAAGGAACAGGAGAATCGGCGTTTCGGGCATAAGCCCTTCTTCAGGAATACTCTGATAATTTCAGGTTTTAATGTTATTCTATTCAGTACTTTACTATTTTAAAAAATATTGTCTTGGATCCTAATCTGGTCCATTCAAAGACTACAATATTGTGGGAATACATTTCTTTATTAAAAGAATGGTACCTGAAATATATATTTTCTAATAAGCCATTCCATGCCAGTAACTTTTTTTGTTTTTGTTTACCACCATCATTCATCTAGTTTAGCAAGCAAAGCTGAGTTGGACCAAAGGGTCGGTTTCCGTGCTGTACATCTCTATGACTCTATGACTATAATAAGTTGAAATGGGTCAACTACCTCCAAGGAGAAGATTCCAGGTGTTTATGTCATAGTGATAATAATCATTGCCTTCAGCAGATCTTCTTCCATCTGGAAGAAGAACACAGTTATTCTGGATTTTAGTAATGAAGCATTATTCTCTTCATAGGATTGTTAGTCAGTAGAGAACTTCTTAGGTTCATGTTTCAAGTTTCTGTGAGACCATAGGTAAGATAATGATGAGATTGTTGACAGGTTAAAGTAAATGTCAGTTTGGAGGATCAAAACACTCTCCCATTTTGGTACAAAATATATACTTAAGTATATTGAAGCTTCTTTCATAATATCCTCTTAGGCCATCACAGTTCAAGTATGTTATGGATTAGATGTAGTGTAAAACTCTCCATACTCGGTCTACTCAAATAATCTTGGTTATAGTGTGGCCAGATTACCCTGTCCATGACTGAGTCAATTGTCAGATCAGCATGGTGTAGAAACAGAGCAAATCGCCTTTGTTTTATGTTGGAATCCAGCCTCGTGCCTTAGAATTGAGGAATAACAAAGAGTCCTGACACTCACATAATTATTCTTCAGTGTAAGTTGCTGCCTCCCATAGCAGAGGAAAGAAAATTGTAGGACATGTTCTTTTCTTAAAGAAGTATTCATTTTCTTCTATTTAACTGTAGTCTTGCTTATCCTTAGCTTAATTAGATACTATGTGACTTAAATAAGTTGTTATTGGAATTTTGTTGCATTATAGAATTTTAGGTTTTGCTGTAAATGAGAATGATCCTGTGCATCATAAAATTAGTTCATCTCTGGGCAGCATATGAGGTGCCCAACCATTCAGTTGTGATTTCCGTTCTTACTGACTGCACAGTGACCCACTTGGCCACTACGGAAAATTCAATGAATGGGCATTGATCAAAGACTGTGACAGCTAGTGCAACTGTTCCAGAGTCAATTCCTTCAGTAGAATATAAGCCATTAGGAGAGAAAAATTAACAAATAAAATAATGGTTCTCCTTCAGCAAGAGAAGAAATAGCATCACTTTGCTTCTAATGTGTTTATCAATGAATATGTGTAATGTCTGCAAAAGAGCCAAGATCGTACAAACAATTTGCAAGTACCCTCTGGACCTTAATACAAAACTTGCATGGAGTGGATTGGCATTGATGCTGTAATACTCTGATCTATTACAATAATACACTGCACTGACACTTACAACCTCATTCCCGTTCTATGTTCAGCTCAGCCAACCATGAACTACCTCCTTTGGTCAATAATTGGTGTGATGCCTTAACAGTGGTAATTATTTTTTATTATCTGAAGCTGGAGACTTTAATACCAGTGCCACTGGGGTCATTACTCAATGGCAAAAGGTAATTTAACTGTCCAAATGCTACTGAAACAATTAATACAGAAGAAGGCTGTGATTAGCTTTGGTTTGCCTTGCAATAAAAGTGGTTTGATTAGATGAAATACAAGATTGTTAGGAGAAGCAGCCATGACTATAGAAAATGGTTGCAGTATAGCATTTAACTGATGCTTTTTTGTTTATCTATTGCTATCATAGTCGACCTCTGCAGAATGGGTTTTGCCCTTCTCTCAGATTTCTCATTCTATCCATGCCACTTACAACTCAACAATTACATGAATAAGTTTTACTTACACCTTCCCTTAAGGTACAGCATGGACTGTGGACCCCAGTTTTTTGGAATAACTTTGCTCTAGGGAAGAGAAGAAAAAAATGTAAACAAGTATAAACGAATATGGCAAGAATTAAGTTCCCAAGAATTAAGCATTTATTCGAGAACTTTACCTTTGGTGTGCAGCAGGATTCAACGACGAGAAAGATCATTAAAAAAGCACAAGTGCAGATTACTGCCATCTTAACTTTCTATAGAGAAAGAATTGAAAAGAAATAGGATAAGATAGTCTGTGTACATCGTCAGATACATTGTTCTGCATTGTAGAGATTGCTAACCTGATGTAGAAAATGGTACTCATCAAAAATAGCAAGTGCTGAAAATACACAATGGGTGAAACAACTTCAAAGGGAAAAAATTAAGTTAGTGCTTTGGGTAGGACTATTGATCAAAACTGCTCATTGCTATTTCATCAGCCCGCTACCTCTAATACTATTGTTTCTATCTAGTAATGCAACAGGCCAGTGATATTTGCCTTAAGTGACCACTTTTCCAAAGCCAGCCATGGCAGTGGCTATCAGCTTGTTGTTTGACAGTGGGGGTGGTTATCCTGCTGACTTGACTCTCTCCTTACCCAACATCCATGCACATGCGCATTGTACAAAATCTTGAATTAAAATATTGGTAGTTTGCTCATCCCTTCCCCCACTCCAACATTCCCCCCCCCCCCCCCCCCCCCCAACATACACACACACACATGCACACAATAGGTCATCCGATAGGTGTCCCAACTCAGGTTAACCAACTCAAGATAAACCTAGATTAAAGAATACCCCAAAAACCTTAAATATGTACAGCATTGCTGAAAAGGGTTAATGAGAGATTTCAGTATAAAGTAATAAAGAGCTTAGATAAACTAAATTTGAACAAATTAAATTTTCGGAGTCCGAGGCAGTTCGACGTTACGCAGCACTCAAGCAGTACAAAATGCAAGTTCCAATTCTTGTACTGCCCCTAAATGCAAGGCGAAAACTGCTTTGCGTACGTGCAACATTGTGGAGCAGCGACGTACTGAAGAAATCAAAGCAACTCCCCCCAAACACCCAAACCATTCACTGTTACTTTCAGCAACATTAGCAAGAGTTTGCAAACTTCCTGTTTTGGGAAGAGAAAAGACAGTGTGTGAGTTGGTCACAACCTTACGTGAAAATACAAAGTTGGTGCTATTTCACACAATTCATTTGTAAATAGAAAAAGGAAAGCGCTTTTGAAAATAAAACAAAAACACACCAAATCGAGCGCCTTATCACGCCTCTCAATGTCAGTTTAAAATGCTAGTGTGATATGAATTACTTTGACATGTAAAGCCTGCTATGATATGACTTTTTTATCCATTGTAATACCCACTAACCGTTAACATTTCACCACGGGTTCAGTATGTCCTTGCTCCCACATAGGCAGCCTGCTCTGTGGAGCTCCAGCACATCTGGTGTCAGCTTCTGCACATATACAGGTACAACATACACCTGATGCTCGGTGGCTCACATCTGGCACAATACTGTAGAACATAACGCCAAGTCAATTCTATATTGATTCTGTAAGTGGAATGTTTTCTATAGCCTTCACAGCAGAGGGAATGATAACTGACAGGCATATAGGAACAAGGTTTCTATGTAAAAATTGCATTTATAAAGTAACCAGTCGTTTCAAAAGTCTTCACACAAGGGAAGTAATACCAAGTGCAGTTAAGTGTTGCTCTGAAGAAAGCAGAACATTCTGCAGCAAAATACAGCATTTTGTACTGCTTGACTGCAGAGTAACATCAAGTATTGAGAATTCTGAACATTTAATTTATCAGAATTTGGTTTATCTAAGCCGTTTACTTCTTAATATTGAAATCATTTATCAACCTTTTTCTGAAATGCTGTACATATTGAAGGTTTTGGACTATTCTTCCATAAATACAGGAATAACTTGCTCTTTCTGATCTTAATTGAGAGATGTTTGCCAAGAGCTGTCTCTGTTCCTGAAGGCCCGGTTTTGACAATCCATCAACCTGCCACTCCGTACAATGGCTCTTCAGTATTTAAGAAATATAATTTCTCCCCAATTTTACGACTTAGCATCCTCCTCGTTCAAGGCATTGTGCGACTGTCAGCGTCACCTTACACTAAGTTCACAGCCCTCCTGTATTACTATACATTTCTTTCTCAAAATAATTAATTCAAAATAAATCTCCCGTTTCCTTACCATCATAATATGTTTTCTTCTTCTGAGCAGCGGCCCTCACAAGTTCTCAGTTGCTCTCTCAATGTGATTTCATTCAGACTGCTCACACATAGACATGCCCAGCTCAAGTCTGAACTCTGTTGGAACACACAGAACGCCAGCAAGGTTCCTGAAGTCACAGGTCTCCCGGCCTCCCCTCCCTCCGACTCCAGTGTAGGGACAGGAGGGCGACCTCTATAAAACATCTCAACTTCAATGCAAGGACGTCATCGCTAGCCCTGACACCATCAGCAGAGCGAGTGCAAGAAGGACTTAATTCAATTTGTCAAAAGTTTGCCACAAATCTCCGAGACAAATGAGACATGACCCTGTTAATGTCTATTTGTGTTCGGGGACATGGAGTGACGGATGAGCGAGCTCAAATCCATCGATAAACCAGCGAAGAGATGGGTGCTGGCTGTGAATATTGGTAAAGCTCAATTTTAAATGACCACGCCGAATTAAATAAATCACCAGTAAAATCTAAACTAAACATACTCAGTAATTAGATTTGACAATCCTAACACATTCGATGACAGCAACCGGTAAGTTTATTGATTTGAGTGTTGCACTCTTTGTAATCGTCTGTTGCTAGGAATTGAAACACCAGATTGACAGGACAAATAAAAGAACTGCATTACAGACATCGCTAAACAAAAAAGCTAAAGACAAGTTGCTTGCCGATTTATGAAAGTTCATAGCAGATTAGTTTAAATGAGTAAAAGCATATAATGTGAGACTGAACACAATCGTGCCATCAAATGTAGAGATTCGATAGCATATACATCTGTTAATCCAACATCACTGCTACTTCACTACACAAGTTTTCACAGAAACACAACTCACAGATTAGTCTGTACATAAAACTGGGCCCTTTCTGTAGATTGTGACTATATTACATATTTTGTGAGATTGCTGAAAAGGGACATGAAGTGGAAGTATTTATCTTGCACTCAGCAGGACTGTGACATAAGAAACCAAAAGAGAAAATGCTGGAAAATCTCAGCAAGTCTGGCAGCATCTGTAAGGAGAGAAAGGAGCTGACGTTTCCAGTCTAACTGACCTTTTGTCAAAGCTTTGACAAAGGGTCAGTTAGACTCAAAATGTCAGCTCCCTTCTCTCCTTACAGAGGCTGCCAGACCTGCTGAGATTTTCCACTATTTTCTCTTTTGATTTCAGATTCCAGCATCCGCAGTAATTTGCTTTTATCCTGTGACATAAGAAAACTAATTATGCAAATTGTCATTTGCTGTCCAGTATTGCTGAAAGAAACATTGAAGTTTTTGGCTTGCGCTCATCAGAACCATTTACAAGAATACCAAGTCAAGGGAGGAGCAATATATCGGTTGGCTGAGAGGATAGGGCTGATTGGATGGCAAGTGGCCTCTGATTGCTGTGGGATGCTGGCTTCATGGCATTGCTTTTTCACATTTCAAACTTTATATTGGCTCTCCTGCTCTGTTGAAAAGTGTGGTGCTGGAAAAGCACAGCAGGTCAGGCAGCTTCCAAGGAGCAGGAGAGTCGACATTTCAAGCATAAGCTCTTCATCGGGAATCAGCTCATTCCTGATGAAGAGCTTATGCTCAAAACGTCAACTCTCCTGCTCCTCAGATGCTGCCTGACCTGCTGTGCTTTTCCAGCACTACACTTTTCAAATCTGATCTTCAGCATTGGCAGTCCTCACTTTCTCCTATCCTGCTTTGTGTTGATGCATCTTCAAATTGTGGGGATAGTCATCAGTTTTATGTGGAGCCTCAATATTTCATTTGTGCATGTAAAATAACTTAATTCTACTTACAGTAGTTTCAGAGAGTGCAAGTGTTGCTGCTTTCCAGATCCCTGAAGAAGAGAAGAAGAAACAAAGGAAGCACATGACTTATCAGCTTATAAGTCTTTGAAAATACAGATCTTAGTATTTACTGTTAATGAGTGTCTCACTTCATACACTGACCACAATACCCTTTCAAATACTCTCTCCAAGCACAAATCTTGTGGGAGTATCATTCCTGATGTTAGATCCCTAGTACCTCAACCAAGTATATGCACACTATCATGAACCTTACCAGACTGTTATGTTGCAAGACATCCTGCTTAACCTAATGAGACACAGAATGTTCTGAAACGGTGATGAATTCCAAATGAACACATTGCTCAAAGACGAGTCCATGTGATCCAATTTCCAGTGAATAGGAATCCAAAATCAAAATTTACTGAAATGTCAAACAACAGTTTTAATACTGTGACTCATAAAATAAAGGCAGCTGCTCTTTTAAGAAACAGGGAGACAAAGAAGATACTGCTACGGTGAAGTGGAGAAAGTCTGTTTTGTTAACAACTAAACGAAATGCTGTTGAGGGCTTGTTTCTGTTCAAATGGAACAGGACAAAAAAAGTTCTTGGAAATTTAAGGAAGAGAGTCAGCAAGGTAAACGTCACTGCTGAAAATTGTAACCAACATACTCATGCTCAGCAGAATATATTTCAACGAGGTAAAAACAATGACTGCAGATGCTGGAAACCAGATTCTGGATTAGTGGTGCTGGAAGAGCACAGCAGTTCAGGCAGCATCCAAGTAGCTTCGAAATCGACGTTTCGGGCAAAAGCCCTTCAAGGACACTGGAAATTTCAATCTACCATGACAGGAAGAATTGAAACTCCCAGAGAGCTGGACAATACTTCGAATTATTGCTTACGAACTACACTTCTGCCAGGAATATAATGCATGGCAAAATGGAATGTAAAGCATATTTCCATTGTGTAAATTAGTGCAAAGGTTTTTTTTCCCCTTTTTTATGGCATATTAAGTCTACTAATTGCCTGAAACTAATCTTTAATCTATGTTGACTTTAGTTGTTACAGTAAAAGTCTTTAAATTTGAAATCTTATCCTGTGGTTACTTCCATCGGACACTCAGAAATACATTTATTTTTAAAGAGGATCAGTTTTTGTAAGGATTGTACAACATACACGGTGAAGAGAACTATCAAAACTGATTCTGATCCAATCCTCACCTGACATCCATCCATTTGCAGTTTCAGTTCAGATTTATTGGGAGTGGAGCTGCAGATAGAGTTTTCAATTCATGCAAATTCAGTTGTTGAGACCAACAGTAAGATTAATATAGTTGCTTCAAGATCAACTAACACATTGTAAACTTTGCTTGAAATCTGGGATCTTCTGGTCTGTGCAATACCAGCCAGTGATCTTTCCCACTGGATCATAAGAATAAACTTTAACCTTCACAGAATGGGTTTGTTCGAGTCTTGATAACAGCTGCTATTGTAAGTAGGAGCTCAGTTCACAGACCAAAGTTTTGTGGGTGTGCAATTATAGGTCTTATAGATAGTTTTTAAAGATCACAAAGTTTGTTTGTTTGTTTTCCTTCTGGGTTTGTGACAGTGGAAATAGTGAGCATTTTATGAATCTGCAGGAAACTTTCAGAAGTTTAATTCACCAGAGCCTGTACACCACATAAACCACACACAACTGTGGCCAAGAACTGAAGCAAGTGTCTGTGTTACAGCATGCAAGTAAACATTTCTGAAACTGGATGGAATCAGCCCTTTTAGTTTTCTATTATTCTAACTTCTAATAGTTTTTCACATCTGTTAGAATGTTGTTTGTTTAAAAAGGATGTTTGAATCATCCTTGCCTACTGTATCACTGTTCATATCTTTCTCTATGTCTGTGTCCTTGGTCAGCTTTGACTTATTTGCTTTTTCTTATCAGTGTCTTTCGGCATATTTCTCTTTAACTTCCTCTGAATGTCTATATCTTGAATCTTATATTTGTGTATGATTCTCATACTTCTTGTGTCTGTTCATAAATGTTTGTGAATCTTCTTTACCCTGGTTCTGTTTTTTCTTTCCATTCCATAGTTCCTCAATGATTGGTCCTTTTTTCTATTGATGTTTCTCCCTCTCTGTCTCCTTCCCTATAAGGAGTAGTTTGAATGTGGATGAACAAGTGGGCTTTTGTACAGATTGAGGTCATGTTTAAATCATAGCAAAGCAAGTGTGTAATGAATCCTGACTCCAACCCACTGATTTCCATAAAATAAAGAACTGCGAATGCTGTAAATCTGAAACAAAAAAGGATTTCTGCTTAGGAATCTTGCAGCTTCTGGAATTGAATATTGAGTTTCACTAACTTGCGAGCCTGATTCCATCCCTCCCTGTTTTGACCCAGTCCCACACTCTGGTCCTGTCATGACATAGGTTGCTTTCAGGGATTTTGCCAGAAACATTGATTTTCCTGCTCCTCAGATGCTGCCTGATATGCCATGCTTTTCCAGCACCACACTCTTGAATCTAATCTCCAGCATCTGCAGTCCAAACTTTCGCCTTGCTTTTCCCACATCCAAACCATTTTCACCCACTCTTAGTCCGATTATCACATGACATAGGTTTCAGCACAGCCTTGCCACTCTTTCCTACTCTCAACTTTCATTATTATTTAGAGTCATAGAGATGTACAGCATGGAAACAGACCCTTCGGTCCAACCCATCCATGCCGACCAGATATCCCAAACCAATCTAGCCCCACCTGCCGGCACCTGGCCCATATCCCTCCAAATCCTTCCTATTCATATACCCATCCAAATGCCTCTTAAATGTTGCAATTGTACCAGACTCTACCACATCCTCTGGCAGCTCATTCCATACACACACCACCCTCTGCGTGAAAAAGTTGACCCTTAGGTCTCTCTTATATCTTTCCCCTCTCATCCTAAACCTATGCCCTCTAGTTCTGGACTCCCCGACCGCAGGAAAAAGACTTTGTCTACTTATCCTATCCATGCCCCTCATAATTTTGTAAACCTCTATAAGGTCACACCTCAGCCTTCGACACTCCAGGGAAAACAGCCCCAGCCTGTTCAGCCTCTCCCTGTAGCTCAAATCCTCCAACCCTGGCAACATCCTTGTAAGTCTTTTCTGAACCCTTTCAAGTTTCACAACATCTTTCCGATAGGAAGAAGACCAGAATTGCATGCAATATTCCAACAGTGGCCTAACCAATGTCCTGTATAGCCACAACATGACCTCCCAACTCCTGTACTCAATACTCTGACCAATAAAGGAAAGCATACCAAATGCCTTCTTCACTATCCTATCTACCTGCAGCTCCACTTTCAAGGAGCTATGAACCTGTACTCCCTAGGACCTTACCATTAAGTGTATAAGTCCTGCTAAGATTTGCTTTCCCAAAATGCAGCACCTCACATTTATCTGAATTAAACTCCATCTGCCACTTCTCAGCCCATTGGCCCATCTGGTCCAGATCCTGTTGTAATTTGAGGTAACTCTCTTCACTGTCCAGTACACCTTCAATTTTGGTGTCATCTGCAAGCTTACTAATTATATCTCTTATGCTCGCATCCAAATCATTTATGTAAATGACAAAAAGTAGAGGACCCAGCACCAATCCTTGTGGCACTCCACTGGTCACAGGCCTCCAGTCTGAAAAACAACCCTCCATCACCACCCTCTGGCTTCTACCTTTGAGCCAGTTCTGTATCCAAATGGCTAGTTCTCCCTGTATTCCATGAGATCTAACCTTGCTAATCAGTCTCCCAAGGGGAACCTTGTCGAATGCCTTACTGAAGTCCATATAGATCACATCTACTACTCTGCCCTCATCAATCCTCTTTGTTACTTCTTCAAAAAACTCAATCAAGTTTGTGAGACATGACTTCCCATGCACAAAGCCATGTTGACTATCCCTAATCAGTCCTTGCCTTTCCAAATATATGTGCATCCTGTCCCTCAGAATTCCCTTCAACAACTTGCCCATCACTGACGTCAGGCTCACCGGTCTATAGTTCCCTGGCTTGTCTTTACCACCCTTCTTAAACAGTGGCACCACGTATGCCAACCTTCAGTCTTCGGCACCTCACCTGTGACTATCGATGATACAAATATCGCAGCAAGAGGCCCAGCAATCAGTTCTCTGGCTTCCCACAGAGTTCTTGGTACACCTGATCAGGTCCTGGGGATTTATCCATCTTTACCCGTTTCAAGACATCCAGCACTTCCTCCTCTGTCATCTGGACATTTTGTCACCATCTATTTCCCTGCAGTCTATATCTTCCATATCCTTTTCCACAGTAAATACTGATGCAAAATATTCATTTAGTATTTCTCTATTTTCTGTGGCTCTACAAAAAGGCTGCCTTGCTGATCTTTGTGGGGCCCTATTCTCTCCCTAGTTACCCTTTGGTCCTCAATATATTTGTAAAAACCCTTTGGATTCTCCTTAATTCTATTTGCCAAAGCTATCTCATGTCCCCTTTTTGCCCTCCTGATTTCCCTCTTAAGTATATTCCTACTTCCTTTATACTCTTCTAAGGATTCACTCGATCTATCCTGTCTTTACTTGACATATGCTTCCTTCTTTTTCTTAACCAAACCGTCAATTTCTTTAGTCATCCAGCATTCGGCAGCCTTTTCTTTCACCCTGACAGAAATATACTTTCTCTGGATTCTGGTTATCTCATTTCTGAAGGCTTCCCATTTTCCAGCAGTCCCTTTACCTGCGAACATCTGCCTCCAATCAGCTTTCGAAAGTTCTTGCCTAATACCATCAAAATTGGCTTTTCTCCAATTTAGAACTTCAACTTTTAGATCTGGTCTATCCTCTTCCATCACTATTTTAAATCTGATAGAAGTATGGTTGCTGGCCCCAAAGTGCTCCCCCACTGACACCTCAGTCACCTGCCTTGCCTGATTTCCCAAGAGTAGGTCAAGTTTTGCACCTTCTCTAGTAGGTACATCCACATACTGAATCAGAAAATTGTCTTGTCCGCACTTAAGAAATTCCTCTCCATCTAAGCCCTTAACATTATGGCAGTCCCAATCGATGTTTAGAAAGTTAAAATCCTCTACCATAACTACCCTATTATTCGTGCAGATAACTGAGATCTCCTTACAAGTTTGTTTCTCAATTTCCCTCTGACTATTAGGGGATCTACAATACCATCCCAATAAGGTGATCATCCCTTTCTTATTTCTCAGTTCCATTCAAATAACTTCCCTGGATGTATTTCCATGAATATCCTCCCTCAGCACAGCTGTAATGCTGTCCCTTATCAAAAATGCCACTCCCCCTCCTATCTTGCCTCCCTTTCTATCCTTCCTGTAGCATTTGTATCCTGGAACATTCAGCTGCCAGTCCTGCCCATCCCTGAGCCATGTTTCCGTAATTGCTATGATATCCCTGTCCCATGTTCCTAACCATGCCCTGAGTTCATCTGCCTTCCCTGTTAGGCCCCTTGCATTGAAATAAATGCAGCTTAATTTATTAATCCTACCTGTCCCTGCCTGCCCTGACTGTTTGACTCACTTCTGTTCTCAACTGTACCAGTCTGAGATTGATCTCTTTCCTCACTGTCTCCCTGGGTCCCACTCCCCCGCCTTACTAGTTTAAATCCTCCCGAACAGTTCTAGCAAATTTCCATCCTTCTTGTACAGGTCACTTCTATCCCAAAAGAGATTCCAATGATCCAAAAATGTGAATCCTTCTCCCATACACCAGCTCCTCAGCCTTGCATTCATCTGCTCTATCCTCCTATTCCTACCCTCACTAGCTCGTAGCGCTGGGAGTACTCCAGATATTACTGCCCTTGAGGACCTCCTTTTTAAATTTCTGCCAAACTCTCTGTAATCTCCCTTCAGAATCTCAACCTTTTCCCTTCCAATGTCATTGGTTCCAATGTGGATAATGAACTCTTGCTAGCCCCGCTCC
Organism: Chiloscyllium punctatum; assembly: GCF_047496795.1. Lineage (NCBI taxonomy): Eukaryota > Metazoa > Chordata > Chondrichthyes > Orectolobiformes > Hemiscylliidae > Chiloscyllium > Chiloscyllium punctatum. Next base: position 42,198,051 of record NC_092760.1, on the reverse strand, counting down.
CCCGTGAGAACATTCTGCACCCTCTCTGAGACATCCTTGCTCCTGGCACCAGAGAAACAACACACCATTCTGCTTTTTCGCTGCTGACCACAGAAACGTCTGTCTGTACCTCGGACTACAGAATCCCCGAACACAATTGATCTCTTGGAAGCTGGTGTACCCCTCATTACATTACAGCCAGTCTCAATACCAGAAACTTGGCTGTTCCGTTCTGTCCTGCAATCATTAATCCCTTTGTCTGCCTACCCCGTTCATCTCTCTCTCTCTCTCATACTCACACTCCAAACTTATCTTCAGCAGAAATACCACATGTTCCTAGCTGCCATCAGTTCTGATGAAGTGTCACTGGATTTGAAACATTAACTCTGCCTTATTCCCACACCTGCTGGGTTTCATCAGTAATTCCTGTTTTTGTTGCCACTGATGTTTGTGTACAATAACTTTGGAAAGGCAGATTGTCCACTTCAACACATTAACTGCCCAAATGCAACAACAAAGGTTTTTACAATTTAACTGAAAGTGGTTTCCTGGGCTCATTGGAAAATCACCAGTCTGAACAAAGTGAGAACACTACAGTAACTGAGGCCCCTGAAGACATACCACATGAACATTTCTCAGTAAGTTCTGACACCTCAGCTGCTGCTATGCCTGATAGTGTGAAAGACCTTGTTCAATGTAACTGGCCAGTTACTTCAAAGTGTCATCTAAATTTCTGACATACCAATCTGCAGCCATCTGGAAGTGTAGTGAAGAAAGTTACCTCAGAGTACAATGGAGTCTTGATCAGATGGGCCAATGGGCTAAGGAGTGGCAAATGGAGCTTAATTCAGATAAATGCAAGGTGCTGCATTTTGGAAAGGCAAATCAGGGCAAGAATTGTCAACTTAATGGTAAGGTCCTGAGAAGTGTTGCTGAACAAAGAGACCTTAGGATGCAGGTTTATAGTTCCTTGAAAGTGGTAGGTAGATAGGAGAGTGAAGAAGGAATTTGATATACTTGCCTTTATTTGTCAGTACATTGAATATAGGAGTCGGGAGACCGTGTTGTGGCTGCACAGGACATTGGTTAGGCCACTTTTAAAATATTGTGTGCAATTCTGGTCTCCCTGCTACAGGAAGAATGTTATGAAACTTGAAAGAGTTCAGAAAATGTTACAAGGATGTTGCCCGGGTTGGGGGGTTTATGCTATAGGGAGAGGCAGAATAGGCTGAGGCTATTTTCCCTGGAACATCAAAGGCTGAGGGGTGACCTTATAGAGGTTTGTAAAATCATGAGGTGCATGGATTGGGTAAGTAGACAAGGTAGTTTCATCACGAAGGGGTGGGGAGGGTGGTCCAAAACTAGAGGACACAGGTTTAGGGTGAGGGAAAAAATTTTAAAGGACCAAACACGCAACTTTTTCACGCAGAGCATACTGCATGTATGGAATGAGCTGCCAGAGGAAGTGGTGGAAGCTGGTACAATTACAACATTTAAAAGTCATCTGGATGAGTATATGAATAGGAAGGGTTTGGAGGGGAAAGGGTTGGGTGCTGGCAAATGGGACTAGATTAGGTTAGAATATCTGGGCGGCATGGATGAGTTGGACCAAAACGACTGTTTCCATACTGTACATCTCTATGACTCTATGATTCATTGTCCTGCAATTCCACAGAAATAAGGAGATTACCAAAAAGGTACATCTTGCCAAAAGCCAAACTTACCACAGGGTGTAAAAGCAGATAGGATACCTCCACATGACAGAACACCAGTGTTTTTGGGAATCTTGGGGTCTCACCACATGCAGTGGCAGAGACACCAGACCTTCTGTTGAATAAATAAGGTAGCCATCATTTATCAATTACTGTTATGGTAGTATTCAACTCCCTTGTCTCTAGATCCTTCTGGGTCACTGTCCAGGATCAGCACAGGATCTGACAGTTGGCAGGACACAAATGCACAAGATAGCTGTCTGCTGGTTTGCTGTGACAGGCAATTATGTCAACTTTCACGCCAATAATTCCAGTCCATGTTCGCAGAGGCTTTGTTTTGCATCTCTTCCTGGTTTCCAACAGTTGTATGGCATTATTGACTGCGTATATTTGGTAATGAAAACATTCTCTGATCAGCCAGCAGAGTTCATCACCAAAAGGCCATGATGCTATTTGCCTGCATCAAGTATACAACCACAAAAAGATGTTTGTGAAGGTTTATGTAAGGTTCTCAGGCAGCTGCAATGATACTTCCATCTTCTAGTGGTTGCCCTCACCTTGATTTCTTCTCAAATCAGATTGCTCAGAAACAAGAGGTACCCCTTTAAGTAATGAGTGCTGACATAGAGTCATAGAGTCATAGAGACGTACGACATGGAAACAGACCCTTCGGTTCAACCCATCCATACCGACCAGATATCCCAACCCAACCTAGTCCCACCTATATTTGTGGAGAAAATATAGAGAATCACCAGGAGACGCAGAGAGTTCTTCAAGAAGTGGGTCTTTTATTTGCAAACAAAAAACTGTGACACTCAGAAAGCAGATTCTTGAATGCCTCAGTGCCCATGGATTTTTATATCTATTTTTATCATGTTTCTGTTAGCTTATCAGAATGCCCAACTATATTAATCAAAGTACCTCACTCTAGTTACACAATAAACCAGTAATGTTTGTTCCCATTATCTCCTTAGTTGTACATTCTACTGAATGTTGTTCTAATGTCACGGTTAGATATTTATTGCTAACACTGCTACAGTGATCTTCCATTCCAGACTAACCTGTCATGATAGATATTTAGCTATTCTACCTATTACAATAGGATTCGGTGCTTTTGAGAACTGATCCTCAGAGAGGGGTAGTTCTGGATGCTTTTGAGAACTGATCTTTCATCCTCAGAGAGGGGTAGTTCTGGATGCTTTTGAGGACTGATCTTTTACAATATCTATTACAATAGTCTCCTGTCTCAAGCTGACTCTGCTAACTAGTAATTCGATATTTTAATGTCATGTCCCAAATATTTATGGCCCCAATCCTGTCATAATAACACTTAACAGAGAAACTTGCTTTATTACTTGTGTTATCTCATCTTGCTATAGTGACCTTTCAGCCTTAACCTTACTCTGCTAATTGGTGTAAGAGCATTCCACTATTCTTATCCCATCCTGCCTTCCACAGACCACACATTGCCAGTGGATTTCATGCTTTAACCCTTCCTATGCTTTCATGTTCTTTATTTTCCATACACCCAGCCCATTTCCCTCCAAACTCTTCCTATTCATATACCCATTCAAATGCCTTTTAAATATTGCAATTGTACCAGCCTCCACCACTTTCTCTGGCAGCTCATTCCATACACATACCACCCTCTGTGAAAACGTTGCCTCTTAGGTCTCTTTTATATCTTTCCCCTCAAAACCCTAAACCTATGCCCTCTAGTTCTGGACTCCCCCACCCCAGGGAAAAGACTTTGTCTACTTATCTTATCCATGCCCCTCATAATTTTGTAAACCTCTATAAGGTCACTCCTCAGTCTCCAACTCTCCAGGGAAAACAGCCCCAGCCTGTTCAGCCTCTCCCTGTAGCTCAAATCCTCCAACCCTGGCAACATCCTTGTAAATCTTTTCTGAGCCCTTTCAAGTTTCACAACATCTTTCCGATAAGAAGATCAGAATTGCACGCAATATTCCAACAGTGGCCTAACCAATGTCCTGTACAGCCACAGCATGACCTCCCAACTCCTGTAGGAGAAAGTGAGGACTGCAGATGCTGGAGATCAGAGCTGAAAATGTGTTGCTGGAAAAGCGCAGCAGGTCAGGCAGCATCCAAGGAACAGGAGAATCGACGTTTCGGGCATAAGCTGAAGAAGGGCCCATGCCCGAAACGTCGATTCTCCTGCTCCTTGGATGCTGCCTGACCTGCTGCGCTTTTCCAGCAACACATTTTCAGCTCCCAACTCCTGTACTCAATACTCTGACCAATAAAGGAAAGCATACCAAATGCCTTCTTCACTATCCTATCTACTTGCGACTCTACTTTCAAGGAGCTATGAACCTGCACTCCAAGGTCTCTCTGTTCAGCAACACTCTCTAGGACATTACCATTAAGTGTATAAGTCCTGCTAAGATTACTTTCCCAAAATGCAGCACCTCACATTTATCTGAATTAAACTCCATCTGCCACTTCTCAGCCTATTGGCCCATCTGGTCAAGATCCTGTTGTAATCTGAGGGAACCCTCTTCGCTGTCCACTACACCTCCAATTTTGGTGTCATCTGCAAACTTACTAACTGTACCTCTTATGCTCACATCAAAATCTTTTATGCAAATTACAAAAAGTAGAGGACCCAGCACCGATCCTTGTGGTACTCCACTGGTTACAGGCCCCCAGTCTGAAAAACAACCATCCACCACCATCCTTTGTCTTCTACCTTTGAGCCAGTTCTATATCTGGCTAGTTCTCCCTGTATTCTGTGAGATCTAACCTTGCTAACCAGTCTCCCATGGGGAACCCTGTCAAACGCCTTACTGAAGTCCATATAGATCACATCTACCACTGTGCCCTCATCAATTCTCTTTGTTACTTCTTCAAAAAGCTCAATCAAGTTTGTGAGACATGATTTCCCACGCACAAAGCCATGTTGACTTTCCCTAATCAGTCCTTGTCTTTCCAAATACATGTACAGCCTGTCCCTCAGGATTCCCTCCAACAACTTGCCCACTATCAACGTCAGGCTCACTGGTCTATAGTTCCCCGGTTTTTCCTTACCACCCCTCTTCAACAGTAGCACCACATTAGCCAACCTCCAGTCTTCCAGCACCTCACCTGTGACTATCGATGATACAAATATATCAGCAAGATGCCCAGCAATCACTTCCTTAGCTTCCCACCGAGTTCAAGGTACACCTGGTCAGGTCCTGGGGATTTATCCACCTTTATGCATTTCAAGACATCCAGCACTTCCTCCTCTGTAATCTGGACATTTTACAAGATGTCAACATCTATTTCCCTACAGTCTATATCTTCCATATGCTTTTCTACAGTAAATACTGATGCAAAATACTTGTTTAGTATCTCCTCCATTTTCTGCAGCTCCACACAAAGGCCATCTTGCTGATCTTTGAGGGGCCCTATTCTCTCCCTAGTTACCCTTTTGTCTTTAATGTATTTGTAAAAACCCTTTGGATTCTCCTTAATTCTATTTGCCAAAGCTATCTCATGTCCCATTTCTGCCCTCCAGATTTCCCTCTTAAGTATACTCCTACTGCCTTTATACTCTTCTAAGGATTCATTCGATCTATCCTGGCTATACCTGACATACGCTTCTTTCTTTTTCTTAACCAAACTCTCAATTTCTTTAGTCATCCAGCATTCCCTATACCTACCAGCCTTTCCTTTCACCCTGACAGGAATATACTTTCTCTGGATTCTTGTTATCTCATTTCTGAAGGCTTCCCATTTACCAGCCGTCCCTTTGCCTGCGAACATCTGCCCCCAATCAGCTTTTGAAAGTTCTTGCCTCATACTGTCAAAATTGACCTTTCTCCAATTTAGAACTTCAACTTTTAGATCTGGTCTATCCTTTTCCAACACTATTTTAAATCTGATAGAATTATGGTCCCTGGCCCCAAAGTGCTCCCCCACTGACACCTCAGTCATCTGCCCTGCCTTATTTACCTAGAGTAGGTCAAGTTTTGCACCTTCTCTGGTAGCTACATCATCTCAGTTATAGGTAAGGAATCAAACAGCTGTGACCCTAGATGTGATCCAGTAAAGACAATGTTGCTTAATGATGGGATGACAACGTAGCAGAGGGGATGCGGGACCAGCCACATGTTTCCTTGGATGAGTAAGAAAGGGAGACTGACTGAGATGTTTGGGGAGATGATGTTACTGCTGAAGAAGCCATTGCAGTAATGAGATGAGGTAGATGGGCAGAAGAGAACATAAAAGTGATCAGGTTTGAGACTGAATGATATTAGACTTAAATACATTGATATACCCGAACTAGAAGCTAACTGTGGTTGAAGCGTTCTGATCCTGAAAGGAATGTTGATTCATGACATTTAGACCTTATGCTCCTTCAATGCAAGTTATTTTTGATTGAATGACCTCTTTGCTTAGTTTCTGAGCCCAACATTAGCCTGGATTTGTGCTGGCAAACATGAGAATTACAGAAGCACTCTTCACATATCACCGAGTGAGGAGTATGCATCTGTCATAGAGATCCAGAAGTCTATACAATGCTGAATGATTATCCATGACCAGACATCTTAAGGTCATACTTCTCCAAGGTCATGCCTCAGAGGGCAAAAGAGAGCGGCAGCCTCAGTGCTCCAGGTACTGTCCCACATGATGTAGAAGTGCCTACAGTGACCAGGGAGCTTTAATGTTGGTGATAAGACAGACATAACCAATCAGACACCTTAACACTGTTGTTGTATAAAATGTTACATTTATGAATTGTGCTTGGTTCTGCATGACTTTGACAGCTGTGCACGCTGGCTTTGTCATCTTCCTTTTCCTACTGCTACATGACAGTGCTTCATAGACAGCCACAGCTGAGTTGAGGAAACCTTCTGAATGCTGGCTCGCCTCAGATAATTTTGGAGAGTGTTCTTTGATATCCCATGTCCTAAAGGGCTTCAGCCTCCTGAGAGTCCCCTGGTACAACCTTCATGAACTGACTTGTTGGAGGTGGTTCAGCCCCTGGCAGATAGGAAATGGAGAGACCTGTGATCTCTGAAGCCTCCTTAGATGATGTCTTTGGGTGCCTGACTCTTGGTCCTCCTCATAGGTGCAGTCCTCTGTCCTTCGCTCCAGTCTGTTCATGATCTCTGGCACTTTTCACTGTGTGAATCTCGGCTTGGTTTTTGCATTACCATCACTTCATAATGGCCAAGTACAAAGATTGAGCAGGGGTCTGTTTTCCAGCAGTCCTCAGAGTGTCAAAGATCTGAGCTGTAACTTGCTGTGCTGGCTGCAAGCCTGTGCCAGTGCTGTGCTCATCAGAATGTGACCCTGAGCTGACTCTAGATAGACAACTCATGGACATGAGTCTCTTTGTGCTGGTTGGGCTTAGAATTGCCTTAACCGTGTATCTTTTGAGGATGCTGACTCATTCTTCCCAAGGTGGTGCTCAAGGAGATGCTAATGATAGGCCTTGGGAGATGGGACTTTTATTTTTGTTTGCATAGATTAGGAGTGGAATCTGCATAGAAAAACATAAAGATTTGTTTGTTTTGCAAACCATCACACTTACCCAAGAATCTTTCAAGATGCTACTGCTTCATGTGCAGCTGCTGACACAGAGATGCATTAAGGGATGTGGAAACGAATATTTTTCGTCCACTCATAGGTACAGATTGAAATGTCTATCCCCAGAGCTGTGAATGCGTACTTTAACTTTCCTAGTATTAAGAAGGCAGTATGGAGCATCTGAGGAGTTAAGGGTTCTAAATGATCAGTGCTTCAGTTTAATCAAAGAGTTTAGGAAGGTGAAAAACAATAATGTATGTGATGATGTGCCTGATTGAACACATGTCGTCATCCATTGGAAACAGTATATCCCTTGTCTCCCAGACAGCCTGCAGGAGGATCCTAGGAAGGTGTTGCTGAAATGTGGAGCCACTTTCTGCTTGACCTCAGACACCTCCAGAGGTGTGCAGAGCTGGTCAACAGATTTGTTGAATGGTCCTGGCTTACAGGGAGTGTTGTGCAATTCAGGAGCCTTTTAAAAAATGGCACCCCAGAAGTTGGAGTTCAAGTGGTTCTGGCAACCTTCAAACTTCCTGCAGATGAGATTCACAGATTCATGTAAATACAATGAGGTGAGAAGAATGTAATTGTGCAAGACAACATGACCTGGGCTCCCAGTAGAAGCTTAATTTATCTCCAGAAAAACAGATTCCACAATATGTTTTTAGTATATACCATTAATATAAAGAGCTATAGTAAACAAATTAGATTAGATTAGATTACTTACAGTGTGGAAACAGGTCCTTCGGCCCAACAAGTCCACACCGCCCCGCCGAAGCGCAACCCACCCATACCCCTAACCTAACTTCTTGAATTTTTGAAATTCTTCTTGAATTTTTTGAGGATGTAACTCGGAAGATGGACGAGGGAGATCCAGTGGATGTACTGTGGGCGGCACGGTGGCACAGTGGTTAGCACTGCTGCCTCACAGCGCCTGAGACCCGGGTTCAATTCCCGCCTCAGGCGACTGACTGTGTGGAGTTTGCACGTTCTCCCCGTGTCTGCGTGGGTTTCCTCCGGGTGCTCCGGTTTCCTCCCACAGTCCAAAGATGTGCAGGCCAGGTGAATTGGCCATGCTAAATTGCCCATAGTGTTAGGTAAGGGGTAAATGTAGATGTAGGGGTATGGGTGGGTTACGCTTCGGCGGGGCGGTGTGGACTTGTTGGGCCGAAGGGCCTGTTTCCACACTGTAAGTAATCTAATCTAATCTACTGTACCTGGACTTTCAGAAAGCTTTTGATAAAGTCCCACACAAGAGGTTAGTGAGTAAAATTAGGGCGCACGGGACTGGGGGCAAAGTACAAGATTGGATATAGAATTGGTTGGCTAATAGGAAACAAAGGGTAGTGATTAACGGCTCCATTTCGAAATGGCAGGCAGTGACCAGTGGGGTACCGCAGGGATCCGTGCTGGGACCGCAGCTTTTTACAATATATGTAAATGATATAGAAGATGGTATCAGCAATAACATTAGCAAATTTGCTGATGACACAAAGCTAGGTGGTAGGGTGAAATGTGATGAGGATGTTAGGGGATTACAGGGTGACCTGGACAAGTTAGGTGAGTGGGCAGATGCATGGCAGATGCAGTTTAATGTGGATAAATGTCTGGTTATCCACTTTGGTGGCAAGAACAGGAAGGCAGATTACTACCTCAATGGTATCAAATTAGGTAAAGGGGCTGTTCAGAGAGATCTGGGTGTTCTTGTCCACCAGTCAATGAAGGCAAGCATGCAGGTACAGCAGGTCATGAAGAAGGCTAATAGCATGCTGGCCTTCATAACAAGAGGGATTGAGTATAGAAGCAAAGACGTGCTTCTGCAGCTGTACAGGGCCCTGGTGAGACCACACCTGGAGTACTGTGTACAGTTCTGGTCCCCAAATTTGAGGAAAGACATTCTGGCTATTGAGGGAGTGCAGCGTAGGTTCACGAGGTCAATTCCTGGAATGGCAGGATTGCCTTACACGGAAAGACTGAAGCGACTGGGCTTGTATACCCTTGAGTTTAGAAGACTGAGAGGGGATCTGATTGAAACGTATAGGATTATGAAAGGACTGGACACTCTAGCAGGAGGGAACATATTTCCGTTGATGGGGGAGTGCCGAACCAGAGGACACAACTTAAAAATACGGGGTAGACAATTTAGGACAGAGATGAGGAGAAACTACTTCACCCAGAGAGTGGTGGCTGTGTGGAATGCTCTGCCACAGAGGGCAGTGGAGGCCCAGTCTCTGGATTCTTTTAAGAAAGAATTGGATAGAGCTCTTAAAGATAGTGGAGTCAAGGGGTATGGAGATAAGGCTGGAACAGGATACTGATTAGGAATGATCAGCCATGATCATATTGAATGGCGGTGCAGGCTCGAAGGGCAGAATGGCCTACTCCTGCATCTATTGTCTATTGTCTATTGTCTAACACTACGGGCAATTTAGCATGGCCAATTCACCTGATGTGCATATCTTTGGACTGTGGGAGGAAACCGGAGCACCCAGAGGAAACCCACGCAGACACGGGGAGAATGTGCAAACTCCACACAGTTAGTCGCCTGAGGCGGGAATTGAACCCGGATCTCTGGCGCTGTGAGGCAACAGTGCTAACCACTGTGCCACCGTGCTGCCCACAAATGATCATTGGCATCTCTGTTCATTAGAAATAATGAGAGAGAATTGGCTATATATAGCTTGAGGGTAACTATCGCACCAGCATGAGGTGAAATGGGGAGGCAGGCCTTCACGAGGTATCACATTGATTTTGGAATGAATCCTGTGCTATTGGCTTTATTCTGCACCACACTGTTGTCATCTAGCCCAGTGAGCTGAGCAACAACCCCATCCCCCCCACCCCACCCCCACCTCTGCAAACATTAATATAATTTGTAAACGTCAGCTGTCCCAGCACTGATCCTGTGGAACAGTTCACACATTCTGCAATCTGAATAACTCCCTGCTTACTACACTTTGTGCTTTGTGTCTAGAAGTCAGCTGAAAATCCATCCTGCTGTATATCCCCATTCAGACGCATCTTATTCTTTTGAAAATCCTGGTAAATTATGTCCATAAAATTAACTTCTCAAAAAATGCCATACCGTAGGTGAAGCAGAATTTCTTCTTTCCTACTTCAAATCCATGCTGATTATTCATTAATTTCTAGGATTGCATTAAGAGATTCCTCATCAGGAGATTTGGGGATAGAGAGAATTTAATTAAGGGGAGACTGTGGATTGGGCACCCTGTCTCCTTGTTGTGGGGTGGGAGACCCTGTCACCTTGTTGTGGGTCCCTATTGCACCTATCATACTCTCAGCTACATTCCCCCCAGCCCCAACCCCCACCCATTTATCTCTCAACCCCCTTTGCTCACAAGTCTCATTCCTGATGAAGGGCTCTTGCCTGAAACGTCGATTCGCCTGCTCCTGAGATGCTGCCTGACCTGCTCTGCTTTACCAACACCGCACTCTCGACTCCGATCTCCAGAATCTGCAGTCCTCACTTTCTCGTAATAATTATGGACAACTAATGGCTGGAAGGGGAGTCACCATGCAAGGAGACCCCAAAATCAAGCGGTATGTGTTTATTTCCAGATTCCAGGAATGTCACATCCTCAATGATACTCACTCCTGATCATTGGAATCAGGAAGAGGGGATGCCTGCTAAGAATCACCGCAAAAGTTGTGACCCCTACCATCCCCAGCCACTAATGCCATCAATGGAACCTCCATGATCACTGTCTCCTCCGCCTATGGCCCTGGGTTCCTAATTGATCCTAGGCCTCTGAGTGGGTGCAAGACCAGCAGCAGTCACTGCCCCAGTAGTGCTGACAGGAAATGGAAAGTTACTGACCTCCAATTGGCTGTTCGCTCTAAAGGACTAGATTTCCATCATGGTCAGGCAGCATCTGAGGAGCAGGAGAATCAATGTTTCAGACATAAGCCCTTCATCAGGAATGTGACATTTCGGGTTTATGCCCAAAATGTCGATTCGCCTACTCCTTGGATGCTGCCTGACCTGCTGTGCTTTTCCAGAACCACACTTTTCAACACTGCAGTCCTCATGGAGTCCTCAATCCCAGTGAAAGTCTGACACTAGTCAATCCGTGCTTGATTGGCCCTTAAATTTGGCAGCAGAGGCATTGCCATACCCCCTCTGTTTCTCCAGCTGGCAGATGAGAGGCCAAGGCTAAATTAGACCCGAGATATTCTTCTACTTTCTCCCGTAGGAGGTGATATGGGTTTTGCTTTCTGCCACATATCTTACCTGATGTAGCAATGCTTATATAATACTTGTGACAGAAGAACTAGGCACAGATAATGTGATATTGAAGGATGCTTCAGAGATTTAATATAGTTACAATACTCACAGATGCATTCACAATGTCTGGACTAGGAATTGTTTAATCAGTTACAGAAGAAGAGCATGCTTCTACTGGTATTCTATCTCCCTCTTTAATCTACTTTATCTTTCCTTTTCTCAGTCAATGAAGAAACGCAACTAATATTACTTTATCAGGGGGTTTGTGGGTTTAGAATCACATCCAGGACTGTGTCTCTTTGTGCTGTGACCTACATCAGCTGCAAGATATGGAGCACATGAGCTGCAAAGATTGAGATTACTGCACCATGCTTCATTGCTTAGCTGGTGTGAAAACAGATGGTATGGGATTTCCACACAACCCGGATGTTGTGGTTACCACATCCAAGAACATTGCCGTGGATAAGACTTTGCTGAAGTCATTGCACCTCTACTCACTGTTAGTGATCCGTGGGACTTTCCTGTTCGACCTGCTGTAAAAGTCCATTACTTTTGCTGAGGATATTGTGGCGTTGAGTATTTTTTTCTGTGACTGTCTTAAGAGGTTACATTTCACACTACATTTCAGAAAGCCACTACATCCTGTGCAGGAAACAGGAAAGAAGGTTGCTTAAGATATGACTCTTCTCCAGCCTCCATTCACTAAGTCCTCTATCACTGTTCAATGCTTCATTATTAATCAATAGTACTCCTCTCAACTATTATTCCAGATTACTTCTGAGTTCAAAAAACTGCCTCACACACTTAAACTTCAAATAGCCTCTCTTCCAGGACTTGAAACATAAGCTTTGAGCTTCTAAATTGAGTGCAACTCAGGAGTGAAACCCAGAATTGCAATAAATGTTATTGTCATTTTATCAGATGTCAAGTTGCACCCAAGTGCCCACCCAATCTCATCAGAATTCACCCCAATTTAAGATGGGCATTATTCAGTATGGGTAGTCAGGGTCCAAGGAAACATCAACCACACCCCCCCCCCCCCCCCCACCCCACCCCACACCAGTTTATTTCTTCCTTCAATCTAAAAGTCTAAAGTTTTATGAATGTAACCATTGATCATGCATATCAGGCACTGAGGGTAGAGTTTCCCAGCACATGAATGGCATGGAAAATGCTGAGCCGTTTGGGAAAATATGGTGAGATAAGCAGAAATGAGATTCATGATATTGAGGTAAAATGTCCTATTTTCTGACAGCATGTTGAATGGTAAAGCAAAAGATTTAATTAGTGAGTGGGGGTGGATGCCTATTTGTAGCCAATAGTATCTCACCTCTCATCGTTGAAGTACAATTTCCAATTCTCCCACATTCAGTAAGAGAAACATGTCAGTGACAATTCCTGACGTGGAAGTCAGTGTGGGTACCTGGTGATTCCAGCTCACTGCTCACTCCTCTGCACTTTCATCTTGGACACCAGTCCCAAGTGGCCCAGATTACACTCCATGGGCACTGACTGTCCACATTACTCACCCATGGAAAAAGGCATTGGATAGAGACCAGCCTCTCCACATCCTCATGGCCCACCTCCAAATCCTCTTAAAATATAGTCTGCACTTCGGAACATACTAGCAACTTTCATTGTAATACAGTTGCTAGGGCAGTTTGCACACTGGGACATGCACCAAAGTCATGGATTTGGTGTATGTCAAAGATTCCATGCTGGCTTCTTAGCACTCATTCACTTTACACCTACTCAGATGCTCACAGCATCTTGCCTTCATAGAGTCATAGTGTCTTAGAGTCCTACAGTATGGAGACAGGCCCTTTGCCCCAAACCGGTCCATGCTAACCGAAATGTCCATCATGCTAACCCCATTTCCCTGTACTTTACACATCCTCTTCTAAATCTTTCCTATCCATTTATTTGTTGAAATGCCTTTTAAATGTTGTTAATGTACCCACCTTAACCAATTCCACTTGCAGTTCATTCCATATTTGTACCACTCTCTGTGCCTTGCCCTACCTAGTCATTTTGTGCTTTACATTCTCATTCAGAACTTAAATGCTCACAGTGCTTCTATTATTGCCTTGTTGTTTAGCACAGACACAAAGCCAGACAGCCTGACAGGGCTGTCAGCAAGGGAGTGGACATGTTCCTGCATGGCACCATGGTACACCAATGTGACCATGCACCACGTGCCAGCAGCTTATGTGGTAAACCCACTGCATATCCTTCAACCAAATGGCCATGTCTGTATGGCAAAGGGGTGTAGTCTTAGTCAACTCAAGGAAGACAGCCTTCACTCAGGAGGTCCCAGCACAGATTAAGAGCAGTGTCTGATCTCAGGTCAGTGGCTTGAATAGGGTTATTCAGCCGTTCGGGGTGGTCAGGATCAGGGAGCCTGTATCACTGCTGTCCGGGCAGTGGGTCAAGATCAGTCCTGCAGATCTGGTGCACGAGTCCAGGGATTCGCGATTAGTTAGTCAGGGAGATGCACAGAGATAGTTCAGAGGCCCAGCCACCTATCAGGTTTGCCTGAATAACTTACTCAGAAGGGTGCACCATGGTCAGTTCTGATGATGAGCTCAATTACAGTCAAAAGAGGGTTATCAGGGTCACTACTGTGGCAGGGACAATTGGGGTAGTCAAATGTGGGGACGGTGAGGTGCAGAGAGAATGCCAATCAACAAATAAGAGGGAGGCAGTAGCGCATAGAATAAGGTGGGTTACTGAGGGTCAGTGGGGCTGGGTAATTCACAATCACAACCATCCTGGTTTAAAGGGGGACAGTCCAGCATGATGGTTGGCATGACTAAGGTCTAGGCCAGAACTCAGAGAGTAACATTGGGAGATGAAGCCATAATTTAAAGAGATGTGTGTGAACATGCTCAGTACTGATGGCTCAAAAAGGAATACAAGGAGAAAAGGAATTTGGAGGTTTACTGTGAGCAGGTCCTTTGATGACCAAGCTGACCCTGTGCCAAGCACAACTTGCATTGCCTTTCATACTCATGCTAATTGTAAATGTGAAATGGAAAATTGATGTCACCACACCCAGAGGGGGGCTGAAGGAAAGAACTTATTCTGTCGGGGCTCTACTTCTGAGTGAAACTAGACTCTTCAAGGGGCAATTGCATTAATCAGTAATTTTCACATACAGGCTAAAGATGTCTATAAACATAATACTCTGCATGTGAAATACATACAGTGTCCAATAGTGTGGGATACTATCCTGTTCACAAGCAATCTTCACCATATCTGTAGACTACAGATAGTTATTTCCATGAAGCAGAATTAACCATAGGAGACAATGCATGATCACATAGGCTGTACAGAGTCACAGATCTCTCACTTCAAACTGGAAGTATTCATGAACAAGCTCTTATATGCAGTGCTGCTTTTCTTGGATGATGTTGGGGGATAAAGGTGGGAGTACAAGGTGTCAGTAATCCCACTGCATTTATAATCTCCTGCTGTATTTACACGCTGTAGCTTTTGTTGCATTCTTTGGAATAAGGTCCCTCTGTCATTTAGAGGCATCCTCTTTATGAGAGTCCACTAGCACCATTGTATAGAGAAGGATGCTAAACTGTTGTTGTATGCAATTCGCCTGCTGATTGCTACATTATTAAGGAGCAGTTCTGTTTCTGACATTCCCCGCACAGAGTCATTAGAACCATGACCAATAGATCCAGCCACAGGATGGGTCACCATCGCTGTGTCTATGGTGTAGTGGAGGTCCCAATTGTTTAATTGTCCACCATTGCTTCCCCAGCATTGCAAACTATGCTGGCAGAGAAGTTATTGTTGCTGGTAAATAAATTTAGTTATCCTCTGGGTGAACTTTGCTGTGATTGTTTCCAGCTGAGCAGCTGGGTGGGCCATGTCAAAGAGCATCAAAGTCAACCACATCATGTAGGACTGAAGTTGAATGTTAACCAGACTGGGTCAGGGTAGAGATTTCCTTGCCTGAGATTTTACAAGAGTGATGTTCACCTAAGTTTATTTAATTCGATTTCACTTCATTGTCAAAGTAGGATTAAACACATGGTCTCCAGGTAACTAACCCCATATCACAAACACTAGACCAACATAGAGACAATCACAAAGATTGTCTGTAACATAACAATGGATAAAGCCATACAATTAAAATAAAATTAATGATTTTTAGTCACAATTAATTTACTTCAGAGTTATTCAGTCTAAACTGGACCATTTATTAAAGAAGCACCACCATTTCTGATTTTTTTCTCTCCGCTATGTACTTCCTGTTTATGTTTAACCTAGTGAAACCTTTCTCTCTCTGTTTCCTGCGCATATCGGAACTATCTCCACCTTTTTTGAATACATATTCTATCTCTCAGTTAAAAATAGTTGCTGATGAAGGAGTGCAGATTGTAACAACTTATTTCCTGTCTCAATCATAGCATCACAACGTTCAGATATTGAAGAAGGCCCTTTTGAATTGCGAGGTGAACATTTGGACAGAAGGATTAAATCTTCCCATCCTCGGAGAAACCCTTCCTCATCTGTCAGGTACAGTTGCAATTTTCTATAGCCTGGGACAAGACTTGGTCCTTACCTCATTTGTGCACGTACACTTACAATTGGGAAAGCAGGTCACTTTAGTAGATTTTTTTGCAGAGAAGTGTGCACCTACACTTACGATGTGCAATTATACACATGAATGCTTTCATTTGTAACCACAGAATATATATAGAGACAGCATCTTAAGCTTTTTTATATGGCTTCACTTTTAGAGAATGAGGTGGAAGCATTTTTATTAGAGAATGCTAAAATGTAGGGAGGATGTTCGGGTAAGAAACCATGTACATGTTATGTGCCTTAACATTGTAATTGTGTTCATGCTGTTAACAACAATTTCTTTCAATACCATGTAAAGATATAGCTACACATTGAAAACTGTACCTAACATGTTATAGATTCATACAGCATATCCTTCGGTCCACCTGTCCATGTTGACCATAATCCCAAATTAAACTAGTCCCATCTGCCTGCATTTGGCCCATATCACTCCAAACATTTCTTATTCGTGGACTTATCTAAATGTCTTTTAAATGTTCTAAGTGTACCCGCATCCAACACTTCCTCTGGAAGTTCATTCCACACATTTACACCTGTGTAAAAAAAATTGGCAAAATGTTAAAGCGTCATGCAGCACGGAAATAGACCCTTCAGTCCAATCAGTCCACGTCGACCATAATCCGAAACTAAACTCGTACCACCTGCCTGCACTTGGTCCATATTCTTTCCCATGCATGTACTTATCCAAATGTCTTTTAAATATTGCAATTGTACCCACATCCACCACTTCCTCAGGAAATCCATTCCACACAGGAGTCACTCTGTGTAAGAAAGTTGCCCCTCATGTCTTTTTTAAATCTTTCTCCTCTGATCTTAAAAATATGCCCCCTAATATTGAAACTCCCCCATCCTAGGGAAAAGACAAATGGAGTTCTGTTATTGGACCTTTTGGAGAAGGACCCACACATAGATGGCTCAGTTTTTTTTGTTCTTGTTTATTTTTTGTCCTTATGGATTTCCTGTTAGCAAATGATTTTATTTAATCTATTCTTGAAAACTGGGTCTTGCTAACTAGGCATTTTGTAATGCCCACTCCTGGCATCCTGATGAGTTCTTACAAGTGAATGGGCTTGCTGCACTATTCACAAAAAGCAGTTAAGAATTAATAATGTTGTTTTGTAAATGGAGGCACATATAGACCAAATAAGGATGTCTGGTTTGCTTCCTGAACGAAATTAGTTAGCCAATTTTGTCATGAAATTCTATCAACTTAACAACCAATTTTTCTTCTCATTTCTCAATATGTTTAAACTGACCTCAAATCTCCAACTGCCATGGTAACCTATGCATACTGTCCAGGTCTCTCATTATTGGGTCAGTAATATAACTACTGGAGGTTTTGTGGTGCAGTGCAGAGGATGCCTGCCTTTGAGCTCAGGTTGGAAGATGTTTTTATAATGTGGCCGAACAGGGACATCCTTTCAACATATGCCAATGGCAACCAGTGAGAGCAGGAGAGAGGCCTGGTCAGCAACATGAAGGAAAGGAACCTCTGCCAGCATTATCCATAACTCCAGACTAGAACATGCTTGCCACAGCAACTCGAACTTCCTGAGGGGACTATAACCCATTATCACCAATACAGCAACTACACTACTCTAACCTTAAATAACAAATCATGGTAGGTGGGATTTTTCAATGAACACGTTTGGGAGCAGTGTGTACTGTTTCATTGCTATTGGCTTACCGTTAAGATTGCATTCAGCAGATGTCTCTTTGTGATTCCCAAGACTGGTCAGGCTGTTTGGCAAAAGTGGAAAATGTCAAGAGTCATCTCATCATTGCATCAATAGCCCCATCAACGATCAACAGCTAGTTTCACAGAAAGAAGAAGAAACTAGCAGTCAGAGTTCAAGGATTATTAATTCAGCACTATATTCACAAAGCATACAGCAGTAAAAAATGTTTCCAGTATTATAGAGGGTGCATTTTTAAAAAATCTGTTTTATATTAGAAATTATGGGATGACCAACATACAGTCATATTTGTAGTTTTAGGATTAAGGATTACTTTAGAGTATTACAGTATGAAGAGGATTGTCATTCAATGGCTTCTGCAACATAGTTTATACCAAACAATCAAGCTCCAATTAGGTTTCTTTATATTGGTTGGATCCTGAGCATTAATGCCTGATATATTTAAACAATCCCAGCCTGCTTTAGAATAATAAAGATAATGCATTTTTTAAGATCAAAAATTTAGCTGTAGGCTCAACAATCAGATTGCTTTGTGACAGTTCAAGTCAACATGCCCCTTCTCATCATATCTTTAACTTCTTTAATCTTGACAAAGTTAATTTACCTCATGAACCTATTTATGCTTCAATGACTTTCCAACATATTGCACAATTTTGTTTTGGACAAAATTTTCCACAGTATTTTCCTTTTTATACCTAACTTCCTAATCTCTATTGAAAAAGAAAGGTCATTTGCGTCCTTCATTATAATAGGTGTATAGGTGCAGAAATTTTCCATATAGCCCCTCAAGCTTGCTCCACCACTCAAAAAGATCATAGGTGATCTTCGATAAAATCTTCACTTCTTCTGTGTTAGTTGTGATGGCATCATAGACTAATACATGGAGTAATTTGGCCAACATTTATATGGGTAACACTAGCTTTATTCGTATTATCTGTTGAGATGGTAGTCCTAATAATGAAAACTTGTAAATGAGGACTTGTAAATGAAGATAAACTTTCCAAATTTGTTTCCTACATCTCTCAATTCACTTTGTACCCAAAAACTATTGATTATAGCCTTAAATATACTCATTAACTGAGTGTACAGAGTCTGGTAGAAAATTCCAAAGATTCACAGCCCTCTGAGTGCAAATAAAATCTATCATCTTAGTAGTAATTGGTTGATTGCTTAATCCTGAGATTTTGACCCCCTACCTTCAGACTCTTAAGCCAAGATAAAAAGCATCTCAGTAACATCTCCTAAATGTTTTATACATTCCAATTAGATCAAGTCTCAGTCTTCTAAACTCTAGAGAACATAGGCCAATTTATGTTCTTAGGCATCAATCCAGTAAGCCTTTGTTGCACCCCCACAATATCTTTCTTTAGGTAAAGAAGCCAATACTCCAGGCTCCTCACACATTGGCAGAAATATTTCCTTAATCTTACACTCCAACCCCTTCAGATTTACTTGAGAGTAAACCTGTTGGACTATAACCTGGTATTGTGTAATTTTTTTTTAACTTTGTCCACCCCAGTCCAACACCAGCATCTGC
Organism: Chiloscyllium punctatum; assembly: GCF_047496795.1. Taxonomy (NCBI): domain Eukaryota; kingdom Metazoa; phylum Chordata; class Chondrichthyes; order Orectolobiformes; family Hemiscylliidae; genus Chiloscyllium; species Chiloscyllium punctatum. The sequence continues at coordinate 42,178,737 of NC_092760.1, read as the reverse complement.
ACATCACAGAAAAAAAGTGACATATTATTTGTCTTACTAATTGTTTGCTATACCTGCATATTAGCTTTCTTGTATATGGATGTCCAATTGCCTCTGAAAACCAACATTTGGTATAGTTTTGCCCTTAGAAAATAGGTATTTTTTCTATTCGTCATAACCTTCTGAATAAACTCTCATCTCCCCCCATTATTCTCCATCTGTTCCCTTATTTTCACTCATTTATCCCAGTGTAAGCTCCTGAGCCATGCTTCTTTCCCATCTGTTTTTGTTTTGATCTCGGTTGTAAATTGAGGGGCATGGATAGGATAAATAGACCAAGTCTTTTCCCTGGGGTAAGGGAGTCCAGAACTACAGGGCATAGCCTTAGGGAGAGAGGGGAAAAATATAAAAGAGACTTACGTGGCAACTTTTTCATGCAGAGGGTGGTACGTGTATGGAATGAGCTGCCAGAGGAAGTGGTGGAGGCTGATATAATTGCAACATTTAAAAGGCATCTGGATGGGTATATGAATAGGAAGGGTTTGGAGGGATATAGGCCAGGTGCTGGCAGTTATTTGTCATAGTTAATCTAGTTAAATTTAGGTTGTTAATAAATCAGTTTTCAATTAGCATTGTCAAGTAGGATATTCAGAGTTAAAGTTTATTGTTTAGGACCTTCTGGCAGAACAGAAAATGTCATTATATATTTAACTGACTTTAACTGGGACTGGATTGGTTTGGGATATCTGGTCGGCATGAACGGGTTGGATCGAAGGGTCTGTTTCTGTGCTGTACATCTCTATGACTCTATGACTCTACTGATCCTTACACCACTCCAGTAGTTACACCCTGACATTTGAAAATGATCATTTACTTCTACTCCCTGTTTTCTGTCCATTATCAAACACTTTAGTCAGATTAATATTTTGCCCCTATCATGTATTAATTCCCTTATGTAAAATCATAGCAAATAATCATCTGAAAATCTTCACTCTCAAACTCAATGTGATATTCCATCAAATTATGATCACTCTTCTCAAGACTGGTTTTAAACATGGGTGGTGTGGTGACTCAAACATCTACTAGCAAATTACTAAATAATCATGTTTCAACATGCTATACAAAGCTGAAATATACTGTTCCCTATTAAGGGATTATTTTATTATCATTGTGGTAATTTAAAAAAATATATATAATTACATTTTCTGTTCTGCCAGAAGGTCCTAAACAATAAACTTTAACTCTGAATATCCTACTTGACAATGCTAATTGAAAACTGGTTTATTTACAACCTAAATTTAACTAGATTTACTATGACAAATAACTTAGAAAAATACAATCTTGCCACACACATTTTCTGATCTGCAGGTGTTATGGGGGTGGAGTTATTTTTAACATTTAATTTCTTCCTTGTAAAAATCTGAAGCTGCTCTGTTATATCTCTGGTATTAGTCATATAAAGAAATGGCAATAATGTATCCCTTATCTGAGATAATAGGGGTAAATCCACTATTCCTCAGCGTCAGTTCTGAGGAAGGGTCACTGGATACAAAACATTATCTCTGATTTCTCTCCACAGTTGCTGCCACACCTGCTGAGCCTTTCCACCAATTTCTGTATTTGTTTCTGATTTCCACCATCGGCAATTCTTTTGGTTTTTAATCCGAAGCCATCTTCCTCTCTATCACCAGCACATAGTGATAACATTGTGTACCACATAAAAGATGCACTGAAGCAACTCACCTACGGTCCTTCCACACCTAGAAGGACAAGGCAGAGCAAACATGGGAACACCATCACCAGCAAGTTTCCATCCAAGTCACACACCATGCTGACTTGGAATTATACTGCCATTTCTTCACTGTTGCTGGATCAAAATCCTGGTACTCCCCCATAACACTGTATCTACAACATATGGACTTCACCAGTTCAAGAAGGTGGTTCAGGGGCAACAAATACTGGCCTTGCCAGCAACACAGACATCTCATGAGATGATATAAAAACAATAGCTTATAGTTCTCACAAACAATGTAACTTGAGCGCTCATAGGAATGCCTGTGATTTCCTGACAGGCACTCATTGTGAGTGCTGCTTCCAACTGGAAACTCCAGATCACAGAACCTGTCCAGTCAGAGAGAACTGTAAGTGCTGGAAATCTACAGTTTTAAAATACAAGAGGTCAGAAATGCACAAAGAGACTGATTTCACAAATACCCATTACTGGCAGGAAGGTTTGAATCCCCACAGCACATATGTTCAAAACTGGTTCTTGGAGTGCAAATAGCAACTAAGAAGTAGTTAACATTTCACATTGTGTGTGATGAGATACTGTAATGTTGCATACTGTCAGTATTGCTGTGGGCAATTGGATGCTGCCATTCTAACTGTTGTTTAAAGTTGAGCCAGTATGTCCGTACCTTCAATACCCTGTTTGGCCCCATGTCCCATATACTGTCCTTCACAAAGGCTGCTTTCTCTATCAGCACAAAGTCAGTCAGACAACTTAACTGCTACTTAGCTTGGTGTAAACTGTCCAGCTAAGACAGAGACTAGATAATTCTGGTGGTCAGCTTATGATGGAAGATACAGGAGAGGAAGAAATTTACAGAAGTCAAAAAACACAAAGGCTGAGAAACATTGATTCCTTGCATGAAAATGTACATTCTGGTTAACAGATACTTTCAAAAGAAACAAGATAAAACTGTCGTTCATGATGGCATCTCAAACTGAATCCTAATGTTTCATCATAAACTTTAAACTGTGTTCAATGAAATCTTCAGCTATACCCTTCTGTCCTCCAGCCTTAATTATTCCATTGTTCTCCTCGTTTGTCTACCATTTTTCATACTCCAAATCCTCAGCTCATCCTATACACTTCTTTCCGTATCCTGTATCAAGTCCTGTTTGCTTCTGGCCTGTTGTCTTATTTGGGCACTTTCTCAAAAGCCTCAACCACACTGTTGCATCCTAACACCAATGACATATTTCTTTATCTCTAAAAGCCAGTTACCAACTTGCCTCCTTCACTACCTCTAATTCTATCACTCTGCAGTTTACATCACATCTACCCATTCTGTCTCCAAGGTCATCTCTGCCATGAAGCCAATCTCCTGCTCCTGCTGTCTCGTTTTCAGCCTCCATTGTAACAAAATAAGATACAGCCTTGGCAATTTCTGAAGCAGAATGGAAAACCATCTCATATTCATCATCAAGGCTGCTTGCATTGATCTCTGCAATGTTATCTGCTTCATGATCAACCCTTTATTCCTTCCTTTTTTATTGGTATTTCTCCAATGTCCTCATTGTTAACCTTCTGTTTCTCACCTTTAAAAAATCCATTTCCAAGATCTTGTCCCACGTAAAGTCCTATTTTTCCATTGCTCTTGATGAAGTACATTAGTTTCCTAGTTCCATTCATGTCCTTACATTTTTCTATACCCTTTCCCATCTTCTATAATGTTTTCAAGCATTGGAACTCCTCCTAGATTCTATGAGTCTCTGACTCTGATCTCTTGTCCATCTCTGCTTCTCATTGGTTGCAGAGCTTCTGCCCTCCCAAGACCTATTTTCCAGAATTCCCTGCTGAAAACCCATAAATTCTCCACTTCTCTCTTTACCTTCAAAAACCTTGTCAGAATCCATCAAATATGGTTCCCATCAACTCTCCTAAATGTCATGCCATAGTTTGGTATCTGTTCATATTGTTTCTCCTCTCCTCCATCCTCTACTCAACCATGTAAAGCATCTAATGGTGCTTTTTAGTGTAAACATACAATGATGATACTACTCGAGACATCATGCAGCATCTATGGAAAGAGGGCAATAATATTTTGTCTGTGAACCTCCATCAGATGTAAACTTTAATTTTATTTTCTTTGTTGAAATAATTGTTGCATACTATTGGGTGCTGCATCACACTATTAAGTACTATCACTTTTGCATGTTGTTATCTGCCATCTGTATTTTGTACAGCACTTTTGCTGCTATTGGAGTTGCTGATATTATTCCCTGTTAAGATACCATTTTGTATTTCTGCATATGGCTTTGCACTGTTGGACATTGTTGTATAACTTAAGTTGTTTGGACACTGCTGCATGCCGCTGCCTGTTGTTGAACATTAGCGTGCCCTGCTGAGTGGTGGTCTGTACTATTGGATACTGTTGCATAATGCTGGATATCACTGAATTTTGTTGTGTACTGTTGAGTGTTTTGTGCACTGTCAGTAATCATACTTTCAACAGAATACTGTTGGGTACTTTAGCTAATTTGGATGTTTTTATACTATTGTGCACTATTGGTGCTGTTGAGATCTATTGGATAGTGTTCTAACTGCATTTTACCCTACTAGTCTAGTCTGGCTTTATATAGTAGAGGGTCATTACTATCCCAATTGAGCTTAAATGTAATCTGAATGAAATACAGCTTTGTCTGCAAATAATTATTTCATACACACAAGTGAAGCCATTTGGTTCTGTTTTCAATTGTGCATCGAGTACAAACCGATTCATTTGATTGTGTCCTCGCTCGCCTTTGTCTGTTGGGAAAATACCACCTGCAAGGTCACATTTGAAATGACTTCCAGTTGTCTACAACAAGTAAATAATGAATGAGAGCATGTGAAGAGATGGGGTTGGTGGGGCAGTGGATGAGAGGGATCCTGTTAATTGTCCTTCCTTAATCTCATCATGAGTTACTTCTTCAGAACTTTGGATATCCTGATTTGGATATCCGAGAGTTAAATGAAACATAGAATTAAGAATTATTTCCAAGGTCATAACCAAATCACTATATCACAACATTGAAAATTGCAATACAAATCATCAACCTCCCTCTATAATCCCAAATTCTCCATGATGTGGTCATCTCTTACCATATAAATGGGAAAACGACAGATTAATGTAGGAAAATAAAATGCCCAGTTAATGTCAAAAAGAGGGACAGGTTTGAGCCATAGGTGAGAGGCAAGACATCTGTGAAAAACCTTTCTTTTTCTCTCTCTTAAGTGACCTGTTATATTTATCCAGAATTTCTTGTTTACAGTTTTGAGTTCATGCAATGTGTATTACTTTTTTTAACCTGACGATCTGTTTTTCAAATATAATCATATATCATCAAACTGTGAATCAGCCTGTTGTCTAAAGATTGACAGATCTAATCATGCAATACTCCCTCAGTACGGCGTCAAAGAATCAGACAGTTATGTGCTCATGATAACCTGGAGGAAAGTTTGAACCAACAACCTCTGCCTTCAGGAAAGAAAGTCTTACCACCTGAGCCAAACTTTTCCCTCATACAATGATTTACTTTCATGACATATTTTAAATAAATATCTATTCCGTGGTGCTTTGGTTATATTTAGCTTAGAGCTGCTTCATCTTTTTGGTGACATTTTGGTTAACTTCTCAAATTTTCCATCAACAACCTTACATATCTCTATAAAACCATGGGTGAGGTGTCAGAAGACTGGAGGTTGGCTAACGTGGTGCTATTATTTAAGAAAGGTCGTAAGGAAAAGCCAGGGAACTATAGACCGGTGAGCCTGATGTCAATGGTGAGTAAGTTGTTGGAGAGGATTCTGAGGGACAGGATTTACGTGCATTTACAAAGGCAAGGACTGATTAGAAATAGTCAACGTGGTTTTGAGATTGAGTTTTACATATCAAAGAAGACTGATGAAAGCAGAGCAGTGGATGTTCCATATTAAGTTAGCAAGATGTTCGACAAGGTTCCGCATGGTAGACTGGTTAGCAAGGTTAAATCACATGAAATCTAGGGAGAGCTAGATATTTGAATACAGAAGGTATTTGAAGGTAGGAGACAGAGAGTGGCGGTGGAGGGTTGTTGTTCAGCCTGGAGGCCTTCAACCAATGGTGTGCCACAAGGATCGATGCTGCCACTGCTTTTGTCATTTACATAAATGATTTGGATGTGAACATAGGAGATATATTTAGTAAGTTTGCAGATGATGCTATAATTGATGGTGTAGTGGACAGTGAAAAAGGTTATCTCAAAGTACAACAGGACCCTGATCCTATGGGCCAATGGGCCAAGGAGTGGCAAGTGGAGTTTAATTTAGATAAATGTGATGTATTGTATTTTAATAAGGCAAATCAGAGCAGGACTTGTACAGTAATGGCAAGGTCCTGGGAGTGTTGCTGAACAAAGAGACCTTGGAATACAGTTCATAGTTCCTTGAAGTTAGCGTCACAAGTAGACAGGGCAGTGAGAAGGCATTTGGTACAGTTGCCTTTACTGGTCACTGCATTGAGTATAGGAGTTAGGATGTCATGTTGCAGCTATACAGGCCTCTTCTGGAATACTGCATTCATTTCTGGTTCCCTTGCTATAGGAAAGATCTTCATAGAATCCCTACAGTGTGGAAACAGGCCCTTCGACCCAACAAGTCCATATTGACCCTCCAGAGAGTAACCCACCTAGACCCATTTCCCTACCCTACTCTATAACTCTACATTTACCCCTGACTAATGTACCCTACACATCCCTGAACACTACGGATATATAGCATAGCCAATCCACCTAACCTGCACATCTTTGGACTGTGGTAGGAAACCGGAGCACTTAGAGGAAACCTATGCAGACACAGGGAGAATGTGCAATCTCCACGCAGTTGCCCAAGGCTGGAATCGAATGTAGGCCCCTGGCGCTGTGAGACAGCAGTGCTAACCACTGAGTCACCATGCCACTCCAAAGGGTGCACAAAAGATTGACAAGGATGCTGCCTGGTTTGGAGGTTTTGAGCTACAGGCAGAGGCTGAAAGGCTGAGGCTGTTTGCTCTGGAGCATCGGAGGCTGCAGGGTTGCCTTATGGAAATTTATAAAATCATGAGGGGGCATGGAGAGGGTGAATAGCCAACATCTTTTTCCCAGGGCAGGTGAGCCCATAACTGGAGGGCATAGGTTTAAGGTGAAGGGAAAGATATAAAAGGAACCTGAGGGGCAATCTTTCACACAGAGGGTGGTACGTGTACAGAATGAGCTGCCAGAGGAAGTGGTGGAGAAAGGTACAACTACAACAGTTAAAAGGTATCTGGATGGGAACATGAACAGGAAGGGTTTAGAGGGAAATGGGCCAAATACTGACAAATGGGACTGAATTAATTTAGTATATCTGGTTAGCATGGACGAGTTGGACTGAAAGGTCTGTTCCATACTGTACAGTACTATGACTCCATGACTCATCAAATAACCACGGAAGAAGTGTTTGCATATGACATTTTAAGAAAGATTTTTACTGTGTTTTTTTAAACTGAGGACATCTAGGAAACTTTGGCATTAAAAATTACGTGGAACAGTAATTCAGTCCCTGAGGGATTAAGTGATAAAAAGATATGATGTTTCAAAACAAAACTGGGTGACAATGGAACAAGCAAAGAAATAAAGATGTGTCTCCAACTGCAGAGAATGAGATCTGAAATAGTTGAATTTGATGTCGAGTTTATAAGACTGTAAAGTGTGTAACTGAATGAAAAGGTGGTACTGTGTCCCATGCTTAAGTTAAACTTATTTAAAACATTTGTAACAGGTTGACGACAGAGAGGCCAGAGTGGGGTGAGATGGAAAGTTTAACGTCAGTCAGATATGATGGAGGCCCAGAAACAGTCTTGCAAACTGAACGGAGGCATTTTGATAAGTGGTCACCCAACTTGCACATAGACTGTGTGGAGGAGACAATGTTGTAAGCATGAATTACAGGTTACTAATTAAAAGAAGTACAAAGTAAATAATCCTTTCGCCTGGAAGGAGTTTGGGTCTTGGACAACTAGTGACTCAAATTAAACTTGCTGCTGATAGAAAACGCTGATACTCAACAGAGCAAGAATGCTTCTAACGACATGTTAATGGAATGTCCCAGAAAACAACTTTATCTATTCCTGCATGTTGTCAATTATTCTTTCAGATTTAAACATTTTAAGCTTTAAAATGTTTCTTTTCCTTTACTTTTTTTTCTCTCTCTCTTAAGCCAATCTCTTTTATTCACCCTTATTTATCTTCCCACACCTGGTTTTGTTTTGAACTACTCCCTCTAATCCACGAACTTTGTCAATTCTTCTGTTCATTTCTCAGTCCTTTAATCCACTGCTTATGGAGGAATACTGTCGGTCCCATTATTTATCAAGATCACCAAGATGCCCTGTGGCCATCACCAATTTTTTGCCAGCTCATACTTCCATTAGCTTTGGAGGTAATTATTTAAAAGACATAACCTTTTAGGTAAAAGCTAATATCTCCCATTCCAGCAAAATCTGCCCCAATATATATTGCCCCTAAAGAAGTACATATTTTTCAGAATTCTCATAGAAAAGGAGGAATGGCATTTGAAATGCAATATTGTCAAATTATTCAGCAGACACAAAGGATCTGTGCCTGTGATCCATGAACAAAGTACAGTAATCTATTAATGACATTTCATTCATACTTTTTCCAGTAAACAACTGAACGGGACTCAAAAGATTAAGCACAGTACGATGTTTCACATCCGTCTGTCAGAAGTCTGATGAAAAGTCGTTATTTCTTAGGGATCAAATGGAAATCCTATTAATTTACGAAATAAAACAACAAACTGCAGGTGCTGGAAATCTGAAACAACAGCAACTGTTGGAGAAACTCAACAACTCTGGCAGAATCAGTGAAGAGAAAGCAGAGTTAACATTTTGTGTCTTGTGATCCTTCTTCAGAACATGAACGAATGAATCCCATTAATCCAGGTCAGATCTACCAATTACAGATTCAATGATAGCTATTGAGTCCCCTCAGGGAAATTTCCTCATAAGCATTCCCAGATTCTACTGATAATGAAACAAATTATAAGCACAGGCAATCCTAGGTTGTGAAAAGGTTCCTTTGTTGAGTTGATTTGCATTCAAGTTGGAACACAATACAGAACAATCTAAAACAGCCATTTATAAGTACAGGAAATGTTTGTATATCAGGTTTTTAAAATTAGATCCGTATAAAGGATCAACTTCATAAGTACAAGTGTTCGTAAGTCAGGGGCTTTGTAATTCAGGGATCCTCTGTATTCACCAATTCTCAAAAACCAATTATCTACTCTGCTGGAATTCTGTACCCTAAAACATGTAATCCTGCATCGTTCACCTCAAAAAAAAATCATGTTAGCTTTTGCATCAGTCAACAAACAATGTTTTTTCATCACAAGTGGTCAATCTGTACATTAGTAATAGCATTCAGAAGCTGTTATTTTATCAGTCAAACCTAGTCTACCATATTTAACAACATCCTTGACAAATCAGGGACTTTGGAATGAGAGGAAATTTGACAATTAAGTGCTTGAACTCACCAAGTTGAAAGTCCAAATTTTGCAAGTACTTAAATCTGAATTTTAACCTGTTAAACTACTAAAATATATTGGAAACCAGGCAGGAGAATCACTCTGAGTGCTAAATGAATGAAATGGATAAATCAGATTTAGTGCACATACGTGACTTCCATTGATCATATTGATGAGGTGTACCTGCTCCAGTGCAAACTGTTAAGCAGCATTAACTATTGTTATTTACTAGATTTATTGTATGCTATCATCTCAACCCAGTAGTGGAAGGAATCAAGTTGATTGCATGGCATTTATTTTAGTCAATTTAAATTGATTAGATACTGTAAAAATGAACTATCAAACTGATTTCTATTGTCTCATTTTAATACCTGGGATTTTTCCTGGATTAAAATGGCTTTTAAAAAGGAAATACATCTAAATAAGTTGACTGCAGTGCCACCTGACCATAGGTTGGGCCCGTTCATGGAACTATCAATAAACAAGACCCAGTCTGAACTGAAATTAATATGCCATCAAAATGACTGAAACCAGGCACACAGATATATATCTCCTGTTTGATATTCATCTTTGTGAAGTTTCACACATTGACATGGAAGTTATCTGTACATTATCCAGCTTATAAAAAAAAACAAAGCCAGACATGGGAATAAACAAATGAACTGTATTTCAGGCAACATCTTTAGGGCACAGCAGAGACAATGGTGGATTCGGGACAACATGAGTGGAAAACGTGCCTAATGTCTCCCTGTTTTGTATCAGCTGTTGGAAGTCAACTCCCAGTGAAAAGCAAATCAGAAAAACATCCATTCTTGAAGAACAAAATTGTAGTCTTATGTTGGAAACGTAGAATATAGGAGCAGGAATAGCACATTTAGCTCTTTGAGCCTGTTCTGCCATTCAGTATGATTACAACCAATTGCCAACTCAGCATCCTTCCCTACTTTCTCACTGTATCATTTGATCCTTTTAGTCCAAAGAAGTATATCTACATCTTTTGTAAAAGCCTTTGATGTTTTGGCCTCAACCATTTCCTATAGTAGGTAGTTCAACAGGCTCACTGCTTTTTGAGAGAAGCAATTTCTCCCCATCTCTGTCCTAAAAGGTCTACCCCTAATCATTATACTGTGACCATTGGTTCTACATTGCCTGGTTAACAAGAACATCATCTCTGCATCTATCCTGACTATTCCTGTGAGAACTTTATAGGTTTCTATGAAAGTCCTTTAACCCTAACTTTAACCATAACTCCCTCATTTTTCAGAACTCGAGAATATATTCCTAACTTATCCAGTCTTTCCCTGTATGTCAGTTCTGGCAAGAATTAGTGTAGCAACCCTTTTTCACATTCACTCAATAGCCAAAGCATCTTTCCTCAGATAAGGAAATCAAAACTAAATACCGTACAGTACTCCAGGTGTGGTTTTACCAATACCGTCTTTAGTGCAGCAAGACATCCTTACTCTTGTGCTCAAAACCTCTGGTTATGAAGGCCAATGTACCATTTAGCTTCTTCATCATGTACTGGACCTGTATACTTATTATCAGTGACTGGTGTACAAGAATACTGAGATCTTGTTTCACCTCCTGCTTTCCCAATCTATTCCCATTCAGATAATAATCTGCTTGCCTGTTTATTTTTGTTATCAAAGTGGATAAGCTCACATTTATCCATATTATGCTGCACTTGCCATGTATTTGCCCACTTTCTTAACTTGTTGAAATCACACTGAGGCATCCCTGCCTGCATCCTCTCCACAAGTCCCACTCGGTTTCACGTCATTTGCAAATTTTGAGATATAATATGTACTTTCATCATCTAATAATTGATATTTATTGTGAATAACAGTGTCTAAACACTGATCCCTACAGTACCCTGCTAGTCACTGAGAATAATTTAGAGAAAGACCTCATTATTGTATTCTTTGTTGCCTACCTAACAACTAACCTCAATCTATTTCAGCTCAGGATCTTCAATCACATGTTACATGTTAATCTCTTATATGGGGCCTTATTGAAAGCCTTCTGAAAGTCTAAGTAAACCACATCCACTGCACCCCACCTCCCGATCATCAAAATTCCAGCAGATTTGTCAAGTCTGACTTCCTCTTCATAAATCTATGTTGACACTGTCTGATCCTGTCATTATCTTCCAAGTGCTCTGCTATTAACCTTTTATAATGGACTCATTTTTTTTCCACTACCAATGTCAAGCTAACTGGGCTATAATTGGCTCTTTTCTGTCTGCATCTCTTGTTAAATATTGGGGTTACATTAGCTATCTGCCTTTAATTGTGTTAGTTTCCTCAGGGCCATTTCCTTTTTAATACTAATTTATGTCAATTCCTTCTTCACACTTAACCCTGCGTTCTCTCATATTTTTGGGATATTTTTTGCGTCTACATATTTGAAGACAGAACTAAAATAGGTATTTAATTGGTCTGGCACCACTTTATTCCCCATTATAAGTTCTGTTTCTGCCTGTAAGGGACCTATAGTTGTCTTTACTATTCAGGTTTCTCTTCACATACCTATAAAAGCTTTTACGATCATTTTGTACTTTCCTTTAAGCTTATTCTGAAACTCTATTCCCCCCTTTTAATCAGTTTCCTTGTCTCCCTTTGCTGGAATTTAAACTGTTTCCAATCCTCAGGTCTGTTGCTTTCTTTGGCCAGTTTGTTTGCCTCTTCCTTGGATTCAACACTGTCCCTAATTTTCATTGTTAGTCATTGTTTGACAGGAACGAGTAACGCTTGCAGTTTGTCCGTGCACTTTTCAAATGTTTGCCATTACCTATCTACTGTCATTTCTTTAAATAATAATCCCCAATATATCATAGTCAGCTCACATCTCATACCATCCTAATTTCCTTTATTTAAACTCAGGATCCTAATCTCAGATACTTTCATCTGAGTGAAAAATTCTGGCTTATTGTGGTCACTCTTCCCAAAGAGCCTTTGCACAACGAGATCATGAATTATTCCTTCCTTGTTACAAAATACCCAGTCAAAGATGGCCTTTTCTCTAATTTGATCATCCACCTACTGATCCATAAAAATATCCTGTACCCACTCCTAGAATTCCTCCTTTATGGTATTGCTACTGACCTGATTTGTCCAATCCATATGCAGATTAAAGTCACCCATAATTACAGCCACACCTCTATTACTTGCATCCTAATTTCCTTTTCAATGTCTTCTCTAGCGTTGCTACTGCAGCTTGGGGATTGATATACAACCTCTAATACCATTTTCTGCCCCTTGATGTTTCAATCCATATAAACTCTACTTCATCAGAGCTAATACCCATCCTCAAATCTTTAAACCAAATACCTCAAGTACTTTTAAATTGCATATTCTTGATCTTCCATTTTTTACGAGAACTATTCCCTTTTTTTACAGCTAATTCAAGTTTGTATGTGTTTGTTGAATTGAAAGTGTTTGATGTCATATTTTATTGTTTTTCTCAAGCATCAAAACTCCTCTTCCTTGCACCTAGGAAAACCTTGTAATCAGCCTGTCATTTTTGAACCAGCAAACTAGCAAATTGGAGGGTGATAAATGTGTGCTACAAAGAATTGAACATCTTTCTTACAGCCAACTGAGGAGGTTATAAAGAGGGGAACCTATTCGCTCTTCTTCACCTGATTGTAACAAGATTTGGAAGTATAAATTTGCCATATAAATAGATAGTTTGTGGATCATAAATGTGGTACTAATAGCTGAGGTTACCATTGAAGGACTCTACTTCTCAACCTCTCCCCTTGCTTGGTGACCCTCAAGTTAAACCACCATCGGTCGCCTCTGTCTAATGAGAGGTCAGCTCTATGGTCTGGCATGAATATGGCCACATTACTTACTTGATTTCTTTGCTAATGGAATGTGGATTAAATATCTAAGCATAGATTGTTTATACATTAACAGAGTGGGGTGAATGCTCATTTCTCATTTCTCAAATTCGATACATGTGCAGAGTTCTTTGCAGGGTGTAGCGACTCAGAATACATGTGCTGGGGCCAGATAGTCACTGGTGCGTGGCACATAAAGATCATATTGTAAATCATGAAGGCAGTTAACTCTTGCATGAAGTTGTAAACATTCTGTTCTTTGAGCTGCTAGAGATCAGAGTCAAAAAGTAGGAGAACTGACATTTTGGGCCTAAGCCCTTCATCAAGAATGTGATGATGAAGGGCTTATGCCCAAAAAGTCTATTCTTCTACTGCTCAGATACTGCCTGACTTGCTGTGCTTTTCCAACATCACACTTTTCAACATTCTGTTCTTTGTTAACTGATACAGTAGAGTTGTTCAAAAATATCCACATGACAATAAAAGTATACATTCAGTTCTATCCACCTTCTCATTCTCATATCACTCAATCTTTTCCTTCCAAATTATCTCTTCTGCCCATTTAGATGGTCCACCTCAGTATCATCTCTTGTTAACTGATCAAATAAGTCCAATGCTCAGTCAATGTTAAATTTCTACATGACCTCCCATCTTTGGATTATTTTTCTCAATCATTATAAAAATCACTGAAGAATTCATGATTATTAATGCCCTAATTTTCCATTCATTTTTCTACCTCCTCTGTAGGTGACTCCTTTCCAGTTTGGAGGCTCAACTGAAGTCATGGAATTTGCTTACAGCCATATTGTGTACAATTCGCAAAACATACCTTCCCCAAATCCCAGAAACAGAGAACACGGTAAGTACCAATTTCTTCAATCTCAACAAACGTTAATCCATTTTTTTTGACATGGCCTTGTTTATTGAAGTATATTCAATCTGTTCTCCCAATTGCTTTTTGGCTAAATATCTCACTTGTAGTAATGAATGACACAGATACTAGAAAACCATAGGTTTGATTCTCATTGAGGAGAATGTAGCTCATGTGCTGGTTAAGTGTTACAGTTGTCTTCAGCGTCTCTGGGTGAGTAAGGAAACTGATGGGCTCCCAATGCTCTGCCCTCTTATCTGTCAGTCCATCATCAATGACTGGTCCTACCTAGTCTATTCCCTGTTAATGACTTACTGCCCTAGTCAGTAGGTTTATGGACTGGATTTCATACATAAGGATTTTAAAGAATCACAGACTTAAATTCTGACTGTAAATTTAGTTGATATTAGTAATGCAAAATTACCTAGTAAGAAACTAGATTATAATCTTCGATCACACTGATGTGCATTCAGTGCTTTAATACCCAACTTGTTTGAATTATCAGGCCCATTTATATATATAGGGTAGTGATCTGAAAACAGTGGTACCTTCATTGGAAAACAATTGAAAAGCTAGCCACTTGCCAAATTAGTGCAAGCACAGCAGATTATAAGGTTACAAATTTTTCTTCCCATCTGTAGGAGAGACTGAAAGTGTCACCAACCAACACATGACATTATCGACGTGTAGGCTCGACTTATGAAAGCGATGTGGGTATCATTACTTGGTGATAAGATATGGGATGGTTTTAGGTCTGCGGAGGTAGTGTCTCGTAGATTCTCACCTGCCCTGAAACTTAAGAGAACAAGGGAAATTACAATGAAATTTTTTGTAGTGTAAATCTAATTTATTCAACAAGCTGAGAGGCACTAATGCTATGGAAAGAACAGTTTTTAATTTTTTGCTCTTTGTTGTTAATGTCTAGAAGCCCCAGCATTACACCACTATAACTACTATTAAAATCTATTGGAAAGTAGTTTGGAATAATCAGAGCTAAGTAATCAGTATAATCAGCTGATGGACTGATAGCTTTTTAGTTAGCCACTTGACAACTAGTTGTTTCTCATTCTGATCATGGGAGAGCAGTAGGTGAGCTCATAGTGGGGAACAGTTCAAAGCGGGCTTTTTGCTGCTATGTCCTCTCTCTGAAATGAGTTCAATAACCCAAACAATACACATCTGAGACTTTGGTGCTGATTATTGAGATATACAAGGCCTTTTTATGAATTACCTTGTATATTTTGTGGAAACTTATCTTCTCAGTATTTCTGAGGCCCTTGTGTAATCACTTTGAAACCACCCTTCCAATGTGAGAGTGTCATCTGTGAGAAACTCGTTTTGCTGCTTAGAGATTGGAATCATATACCTTCACTATGCAGGTTACTCTACTCTGTCCATCAATCTCAGTATCATTGTTAATTTAAACTGCCAACATTAACCTTCAGGACTCATACATTGTAATTGAGACAGTGTCATCTGTGGAGCCATAAAACCGGCAACAGTCAATGCCACCAGGCAAAGAGTTGAGAAAGTGATATGAAAAGAGGATAGATTAACTGGGAAGTTAAGGGACCCACTTGACAAGTGGAACATTCCAACTGTTGCCACTCTGCCAATAATGCACAGGATATACTATTTCAGTATAATATTTTCAGATAAAAATATATTTCTTTCTAAAGAACTTTTTAAACTTTTTGAGGTTATGTTAGCAGGTGGTAATGTACTGGTTTCCTGTTTCACCCCCATTCTGAAGCTTTCAGTGCAAGATGTGTGATAATATTCAGTCAGAAATTAGAAACCAATGATAGGAGGTGAGGTTTCTCTATCAGTGACTCTAGAGCCCAATGCATGTAGGCTTGTTTCCACTACACTAAGCAGGAGTAGAAAGTTTGTGATGCACTTTGCAACGTGGCAGTATGTTGGTGAAATTAGCAACACGTGAACACTGTTATATTTCCATTGTTAAGCTTTCCTGAGCTTATTATGTCAGAGTCGTGTTGTGAATACTTGGATTTCAGCAGAAACAATTTAGTCTTTGAGTGCCAGCTACAAAAACTTCAGACAATAGACCATGGAAACTAATTGTTTGGAAACATCCTTGTAAATGCTGTTCTGCCCCGGGCTTTCTGATACCTCATTCTTTCATTATTAGACAAGATTTGTATTATCCACTCACTTAGTCATCGTAACCAGATGCTACTGCTATATTCAGCTCTATATCCATTATGACTTGTCTATTCATTTGTTCCACCGCCTCAGCCCTTAAAAAATAACCTTCTTTCAATTTATACCCATTCCATCTCCTTATAAAGGCAGCAAGCAAATTATCATTCCTTTAGAATATTGATTAAAAATCAAGGCAAGAGAAGTGCACTATTGTACTCGCAGTTATTCCTGAAGGTAAAGGATGCTCCAGTGTTTGTTGCTTTGGTGTTCTAGCATGAGTGGTCAAGTCATTAATCATGCGTGGTTGCCTTTAAAGTCTTCTAGACATAGCTTACTCAGGACATATAATTTTGAGATAATTGTTCAATCACTTTCTAAAGAACAAATAGGTTTCACCTTGAACTCAGCAAGAGGGTTTTCTTTCCAGAAATGGTAGTGATCAACTGGGTAGCTTGTTTTTAGCTGGCTTTTCACTAAGTCAGCAGTTTCTCATTCAACTCAACCAATAAAGACCAAACACCTCTTCAACCCTTTCACTGTTCAAAATATACCCATCAGGAGCCTGCGGCAAAGTCAGCAGTTATCCCCCGTCACGTACTTTCTAAGAAGCTTCCTTAAAAAATAAATTCTAATGACCACAGTGAACACACAACGACTACATTTAAAGAAACAACTCCAGGTATTTCTACAAAACTTAAAATAAATCAATTTTTCTGCAATCCTTCAAAATTTAAGTCCACCAAATAACATTGCTAGTAGGCCATTCAGTTCAAGAGGCAATTCAGGATGGGTAACAAATGCTGGCCTTATCAGCAATGTCAACTGTCAAATTGAAAAAAATAAGCATTTTTGTTACAGTTGTAACTTGTGTTGTCTTACTATCCACTGGCTACTTCATCCCATGACTAGTATTAGTTATTCTGATGATCACCTCACCCATTACTGCAATTTTAGCCCTGTCCTTTAAGCTGGCACAATGCACCTCATTGTTTTGAAAGCATAACGATGTTAGTGGGAATATAGTGCCTGACTGAATACCAGCACCATTTACTATCTAGTTCTGTTTAAAATAGGTGTTGGGTTCTGTTGTGTCTCTGGGGTGAACAGTGCAAATTATAGGCCAGTCAGACCTAGCTTGATTTTGAACAAGATAAAAAGGAAGCTTTCACTTTTAAGTTCTATGCAAATTCATCCTTAATAATGGACTGTAAAATCTCACCAACGACTGAGGTCCGGTTAACTGGCCTATAGTTTCCTGTCTTCTACCTCCGTCCCTTCTTGAACATGCATATTACAGTCCTCAAGGACCCTCCCTGACTCCAGTGGTTCCTGAAAGATCACCACTAATGCCTTCACAATCTTCTTAGCTATCTCCTTCAAAGCTTCGGTTTGTAGTCCATCTGGTCACAGTGATTTATCCACCTTCAGACCTTTCAGCTTCCCCTGTACCTTTTCCATTACACTCACCTCTTTCCCTGAATCTCAAAGTTCTGATATGAAACTTGTGTCTTCCACCATGAAGACTGATGGAAAGTACCTATTCAGTTCCTTTACCATCTCTCCAGCCTCACGACTTCCCCAGCCTCATTTTCCAGCAGACCAATATTCACTCTTGTCTGTCTCTTACCTTTTATGTATCTAAAACAGCTCTTGCATTCCTCTTTTATATTACTAGCTAGCTTACCCTCATATTTCATCTTCTCCTCACCCTACCATTGCTTTTCTAATTTTCCTCTGCTGGTTTTTTAAGGCTTTCTAATTCTCTAGCTTCCTGCTAATCTTCTCCACATTGTATGTTTTTTTCTTTTCTTTTTATGTTGTCCCTGACTTCTCTTGTCAGACATGGTTGCCTCATTTTCCCCATAGTATGTTTCTTCTTTGTTGGGATGAATTTCTGCTGTGTCTCCCGAATATCCTCCAGATATTGCTGCTATTGCTGCTCCACTGTCTTCCCCATTGGGCTCCGTCTCCAATCAACTCTGGCCAGCTCCTCCCTCATGTCTTTGTAATTGCCTTTTTTCGATTGGAGTACCATTACATCTGATTCCAGCTTCTCCTTCTCAAACTACAGGGTGAACTCCCCGAGGAGTTCCATCATCTTATGCTCCCTAATCAAATCTACCTCATTATACATCACCAGAATTATCTGTTCCCTAGTGGACTCTACCACAAACTGCTACAAAAAAATTCACCTCATATACATTCCGCAAATTCCTTTTCTTAGAATCTACTACGAACCTAATTTTCCCAGTCTACCAGCATATAGAAGTCCCCCATGATTGTTATAACAGTACCTTTCTTACATGTCTTTTCTATCTCCTGATGTTCTGATTACTGCTGGAAGGCCTGTACATAATTCCCATCAGAATCTTTATCCTTTGCAGTTCCTCCACTCTATCCGCACAGATTCTATACATTCCATAAATATATCTCTATTTTCCATAGATTTAATTTTATTTCTTACTAACAAGGCTGTTATGACACAGGGTAAACCTCCTTGCTTGATTTAAACCAGCGATACAAAAAAGATTTATCCCGTGCAATAATCTGTGAAAATACGGGAGGCCAAGAACTAGTTAAAGTAAAGAGTAATAATTTTGTTTCTTAAAGTATAACAGAGAATAATTAACTAACAACTATTTACAACTCCTTTCTCTAACCTACCTTTTACTTTCCCCTTCTATAATACTAGTCCAATAAAACCCCTGATTAAGATTTACCAAAACATTCAAATTTTAAAACCAGCCAGCTGTCAAATCTTCTCTTGTTATCTTCCTCTGAAGATTTGCTCTCCAGGTCAGTGTCAATGTTTTTTCTCTGCGCAACCTCCTTTTCTAGACAGGTACCTCTCAGAAAGGTCTTACTAGCAGCATACATCTGCTGGTCTTTTGGCAGTTCTCCCCAACTGTTCAATTTTTCCTGGTCTTTTACTGCAAAGCATCAGATTGTTTCATTGGTTTTTAATATTGTCAGTATACTAAATTCAAACTTGATTGGAGGTTGGTATTTTGGAGTATAATTTAAACTGATTGGTCAACTTCGAACTTGTTTTGTCATCTCCAGGCAACCCAGCTAATCTAACTGTTCAACCAAATGTTACATTGTTACCTTATTCAGAACAATTGGGGTTGTGTCAGATAGTTCTGATAGCTTTTAATTCTCTTAAAGGTACAGTACCCCTTATTGGGGTTTGGGGTATTTGTGGTTACAAACGTAGAAATGTCTTTGTCATCTCTGATAAAGGTACCTGCCAGTAACCACGCATAAAATCCAACTTGGTGAAGTAACTGGCTTGTCCAACTTTCTCAATACTGTCCTCTAATCTAGGAATTGGATATGAGTCTGATTTTGTAAGGGCATTGACCTTCCAATAATCTACACAGAATCATTGAGTCTGTCTGGTTTGGGAACTAGGATGATTGGCAAACTCCGTTCGCTCTGACTTGGTTCGATGATACCCTTGTCAAGCATGGCCTCTACCTCCTTCTGGACCTGTCTGGCTTTAAAAGGATTAAGCCAATAGGGGTGTTGTTTTATCGGAGCAGTACTCCTTATATCTACTTCATGTACAATAGCATTAGTCCTCCCCATCTGATTCTTACAGATGTCCTGATACTGTAGTAACAAATCTTTCAACTGTGTTCTATGCACCTGAGACAGATGGCTTTCTAACCTATCCCACTCCTCCAAGACTTCTTCATTTTTAATCTATTTTGAGGTACATCAAAATCCACATCATCTGGCTTTGATTCCTCACTCTGCCTGGCAGTAACTAACATCTGTTTATCTTTTTCTTTCTCTCTAGTATAATATGGTTTCAACATGTTCACATGACATACCTGATACCTTTTTTTTCTATCCGGCATCTTTACTAGATAGTTCACCCAACTCAACTTTTTCTCAATTTGATAGGGACCACTAAACCTGGCTTTGAAAGGATCTCCTATCACTGGTGACAATACCAACATGTCATCCCCTCGGGAAAATGTCCGAGTCTCAGAGCTTCATTCTATCCTGCCACCTGCTTCATTCTATACTGTGCCCTCATTAGGTGCTGTTTAGCTTACTCACCTTCTCTATTTAATCTCTCCCTCACCTCTGATACATAATCTAAGTGTGAGATCTCTGACTTTTGTCCTGTCAATTTTTCTTCAATTAATTTCAAAGGACCTCTCACTTCATGTACAAATAGTAACTCAAAGGGAGTGAACTGAATCGATTTATTTGCAGCATCTCTAATGGCAAACAGTATGAATGGGATGCCTTTGTCCCAATCATTCAGGTAATCCTGACAGTATACTCTCAACATGACCTTCAGGGTCTGATGCCACCTTTCTAAAGCTCCCTGGAATTCAGGATGATACGCACTGGATTTAAAGTGCTGTATACCTAAGCTATCCATAACCTCCTTAAACAGCCTAGCAGTAAAATTAGACCCTTGGTCTGACTGAGGCTCTCTGGGTAGCCCATACCGTGTGAATAAAGCTACTAACTCCTCTACTTGATACTCCATAGTGAAATTGCCTCCGGAAATCTGGTAGACACATCCATTATGGTTAACAAGTACTGGTTCCCACTTTTAATTCTTGGGAAAGGACCTACACAATATAAATTATAATCTGCGAGAAATGTTCTTCAAATGTGGGAATTGGCAACAAAAGTGCTGGTGTTATTACCGCCTGTGTCTTACCACCATTTGACATGTATGACATGCACAGCAAAAGTTAACCACATCTTTGTGCATTCCGGGCCAATAAAATGTTTTTGTACCTTAGCCTCAATCTTTCATACTCCGAGGTGACCTCCTACAGGTAGTTCATGTGCTACCTGTAACACTTTCTGTCTGTATGCTATCGGCAATGAAGTCTGGTGCACTTCAGCCCATTTCTCCTCTGCCGTGGTCTCCATTTCTGTCTTAGGATTCTATCTTTCAGAATATTCTCCGGAATATTCTCTGCCTCCTTTTCGGAGTACGCATCCACATACATATCTTTTATCATCTTGTATTGCTGTTGCAAGTCTCTTAACCTTTCAGAACTAAACACTTCTGTCTGACCCGCTGCCTGTTCAGGTTTTTCCTGCACTATTATTATCAAACAGGGTGTTCACCAACTGAACCTTAACTCCTTCATCTTTCTCTTCTTGCTGTGACTTATGATGGTGTCATCTGGTTACCAGGATATTTCTGTTTTAACTCCTCAGTTTCTTGGTCTTCCTTGGGCTTCTCCACAACAAGGGGTGTCACTCCCACCTTGTATCCTGCCCAATCATTCCTAAGAACAAACTGAATTTCTGGAACTGACACTCTGTCAATCACACCCACTGTAACTTTCCCAGCCTTAAGTTGGCACTTCAACCTGATCTTACATAGGGGAATGCTAAATTTCTGTCCATCTATCCCAGAGATCAGCACACTCTCGAGTAATAGATCAGAAAGAGTGCATATTCGCTCATCTCTTACTATCTGCGACTGATTAGATCCGGTATTTATCAAAATTATAACTTCTTGTCCTTCTCCCCCTGTTCTTTCTGAGTAAACTTTACCCACAGAGTTGAATTCTTTGTCGAGATCAGGTACTAACTCCATACCCATCCCCTGCCTAGGCTGTGCACTCTCCTGCAGCTCCTCGGCTCTTCTTGGGGTCTCCTTTACTATCTTCACTAATGCTACTGACTGAGCTTCTTTACCACATCTTTTCCCACAATGCCTTTCTTTAATGACCAGCACTATGACTTTACGTGTCCCACCTTCTGGCGGTGAAAACACCTTTTCCCAGTGCCCTTCTGAAACCACTGGCACTGTAATTTCCTGTGTCCCATTCCATTACAGTGAAAACACCTGAGGCCATTTACCTCCTTTTCACCTCTTGGGCTTCTTTAACATGCGGTAAATTCTTACCAGTGTTCTCTACTCTTGTTTTGGTAGTGTAGGATCTCCCCTTCTCCCAACATTTATCCCTCACAGGACCAAATTCTGGCTGGAAGCTTGTCTTATGAACCAACATGTACTCATCTGCTAATTGTGCTGCCTTTCTCTCTTCCTGGACTTTCTGTTCCTCAGCGTGAATTCTAACCATCTCTGGAAGTGAGTTTTTAAGCTCCTCCAGCAGAATAATCTCTCTTGGAGCCTCAGAGGTCCTATCTATCTATAAAGCACGCACCCATCAAACAAAATGACTATGTTTAATTCTTTCAAACTCAACATGAGTCTGACCTGGTTCCTTCTTTGTGTTTCTGAAACACTGTCTATATGCTTCTGCTACCAATTCATAAGCACCTAAAATAGCCTGTTTAACCTCTTCATAATCTGTTGACACCTCATCTGACACTGCGGCAAATAACTCACTAGCTCTGCCTACTAGTTTAGTCTGAACTAGCATCACCCATCAATCCTCGGACCACTCCATCTACCTAGCCAAGTTTTCAAATGAAATAAAGAAGGCTTCTACATCTTTCTCATCAAAATGTAGCAGAGTTTTGACATATTTGTATATATTACTACTTTCTCCTTTAATCTCCATCCTGTTAACTTGACTTTGCTGACTAATTCGCAACTTCTCAAATTCAAATTCACCCTCTTTTTGTCTCTTCCTTTCTTCTCTGTCTCTTTCTCTCTCCCTTTCTTCTCTCTCTTTGCTCAGCTAAGAACCTTCTCTCTCTCTCTTTCCTCTCTCACTCTTCTCTCTCTTTTTCTCTCCCTCTCTTCTTCTCTTTCTCTCTCCCTTTGTTTATCTTCTAACCCCATTTTCCTCAATAGTAATTTAAGTTTTTTTCTACCTCTACTGCACTTGTCTGTTTTTCTGACACACCTAAGTGTCTGAGTAATTCTCTTACAATTTCAGCTTTACTTTTGTCCTTGGTTAAACACAAATCTAACATATTTGCTAATTCTAAAAGTATGGCCTTTTTCTTTCCTTCTAAACTTTTTTGACAAATCTGAGAATCATCTTCACATCCCAGAACCTTTATAACAATTTTAAGAGCCATTTCTCTCACTTTTAATTTAATCAACCGCAAGTCACCAAAATTAAACAGATTGTCTCACCTATGTTTTATTTAAAGATCTAGGACACTAACCTGCAAGCGTTTAAATCTGCTGGGATTTTGTATCCCCAAATCATTAAAATCTGTATAAACCAAGTCAAATCACAAATCCAAGACCCAAACTGTTCAAATCTTGCACAAAAGCCTCCTAACCCATTCAAATCCTAACAACGAGCCCCCAAACTGTTATGACACGGGGTAAGTCCCCCCCCCGCTTGATTTAAACCAGCAACACAGAAATGATTAATCCCGTGCAGTAATCTGTGAAAATTTGAGATGCTAAGAACTAGTTAAAGTAAAAAGTAACAATTTTATTTCTTAAAGTATAACAGAGAATAATTAACTAACAACTATTTACAACTCCTTTCTCTACCTATCTTTTACATTCCTCTTCTATAATACTAGTACGACAAAACCCCCAATTAAGATTTACCAAAAAATTCAAATTTCAAACCAGCCAGCTGTCAAATCTTCTCTTCTTATCTTGCTCTGTAGATTTGCTCTCCAGGTTGGTGTCAATGTTTTTTCTCTGTGCAAACTCCTTCTCCAGACAGGTACCTCTTAGAGAGGTCTGACTAGCAGCCTACATCTGTTGGTCTTTTGGCAGTTCTCCCCCAACTGTTCAATTTTTCCCTGTCTTATACCTCAAAGCATCAGATTGTTTCATTGGTTTTTAATATTGTCAATATACTAAATTCAAACTTGATAGGAGGTTGGTACTTTGGGGTACAATTTAAACTAATTGGTTGAATTTGAATTTGTTTCATCATCTCCAGGCACCCCGGCTAAACGAGCTGTTCGACCAAATGTTACATTGTTACCTTATTCAGAACACTTGGTGCTATATCAGATAGTTCTTTTAACTCTCTTATAGGTACAGTACCCCTTACATCTTCATAACAAGGAAACCTGCCCCCTCTGTCCATTTCCTGTGCTTTTGATAAAACGTGTATCTTTGGATATTTAGCTTTTAGCCCTGATCCCCTTGCAGCTGTGTCTCTATGATATCCACAACATCCAATTTCAATCTGTGATATAAGCTCTTTTATCTTATTAAGTACAATACCTCTCAGTCCTGAGTTGACCAGCCCCTTCTCATAGTTGTCCCCTTATCTGCTGTGCTTGACATTCCTGACCCTTTCCATACTTTCTGTCCTATAACCTGTTCTGGAAACTTTCATAACCTCTCCTGAACCCTCCCCACCTTTAACTAGTTTGAAGTCCTTGAGACCACCTTATATAGCCTGTCCTCTGCCTGTCTGTTAGGATTCTGTTCCCAGATTGGTTCATATGGAGCCTCTTCCAATGGTACAGTTCCCTCCTGTCCTAATACTGATGCCAGTGCCCTATGAAATGGAAACCTTCTTTCCCGCACCACTCATTTTGCCATGTATTTACTTGACTAATCTTACTTTTGCCAATTTTCAAGTGGCTCAGGTAATAACCCAGAATTTACAACCTTTGATGTCCTTCTTTTTCTAATTTTTGTTCCTAATTCCTGATATTCCCAAAACAGGATCTCTTACCTACTCTTGCCTAAGTTGTTGGTACCAATATGGACCACACAATTGGATCCTCCCACTCCCCCTCCAGTTCAAACCGAATTGAGATGTCCCTCACTTGGTGCCAGGTGGGATTCTCGATCCTGCTCACAAAGGATGCTAACTGCACCTCTACTTATAGAAACCCCTAGCACTATCATTCCTCTTTGTTCTTCCTCCATTTAAATAGCTTCCTGGATCATAGTGCACTGGTCAATTGGACTATCCCGCCGTAGTCCTTTTCCTCAATCATACAGGGAGCACGTACCTCATACCTGTTGGACAAGCTCAAGAGCTGAGGCTCCTCAAGTGCTTTGTTCTTGATCCTTCTACCTGCTTCACCTCCTGTTCCTGACCACTGGCCAAATTTGAAATATTTAAGCTACATGGGTGATCTATCTGGAACACAGAGTTAAGGCAGCTCTCCCCCTCCTGGATGTGCTACAGGTTCCAGCTCACCAACTCTGAACCAAAATTGCTTGAGCTACAGACGTTCATTGCAGGTGTGGTCACTGTGGCTCATAATGGGATCTACCAGCTTCCAAATCATGTAAGAAAAGATCTGTACTGCCATTCCTAATATAATTAATTAGTTTTAATTATTATTAAAAATATTATTTTCAGATAGTCCCTAAATTATTATACTCCTTTCTGAATCTATCTAAGTCTAGTCCCTAATGTAGGTCTCTTACCAGTCAATGAGGACATATAATTGACCACAGGTGACCGAGTAGAGGTATATGATCATTTATTCAACTGAATGCAGGAGAGCATCGCTCAGTCAAACTGTAGTAAGACTTTTGGAAATGCAGAGAAATTCCAGGTTCTTATACAATTTTGGTCATACACACCATTGTCATTGTCTGAATTCCAGTCTTGGCTCATAAAAACAGAAGAAATAAATATCCATTCTTGGTCACAGATTAATGTTATTCATGTCTTCTTCATCCACTCAGGGATCATTGAATCGTATTGTAGCCTGGCACTAATTTTGATCAATTTCTTATCGGTATCTGTCACCTCCTCTCTGGACTATTTTGCAAATATCAACTTCTTGTTTGTACAAGGTTCACCTACAGATTCCTGCTTTCACTAACCTCAAGAATGTGCAAGAGTCATTTGATGTAAGGTTCATGTGATGAAGTCTGCTTGTTACTTTTTACTGTGAATATAAAAATCATGATTTAACACTTAAGTGGAAGCAAAATCACCATAGTCCCTGACAGCTGCTCTGTCTCTGTCTCATTAGAGAGAGAGAGAGAGACAACTGGTGGTGTTTACTCTGACGGTCACCATGCTTCAGACAAAGTGAGGTTGAGAAGCAGAACCTTTCATGGAAACCTCAGCTTGTGTAGGAACTCAACCCACCACTGTTAGCATTACTTTGTTTTCACAAACTAGCTGTGCAATCAACTGAACTAACCAACCCCCTATAAAACCCTTACAGTCTAATTCACTCTTCCTGTCTGCAGCAGTCAGCATGCTTAACCAAACACTGCTTGCTAAACTCAGAATGTAGTGTACAACAACATTTACTAAAAATGCTGACTGAATTAGGAATTGCACAGGAAACCAAACGAAGATTATCAGTCAGGCTCACAGTGTAATTTAACTGCATGTCATAAAAGCTACATTTAACCACACATGGGCCTATGACTACGCATTAAAAACCAAAAGAACTGCAGACACTGTAAATAAGAAACAAAAACAGAAGTTGCTGGAAAAGCTCAGCAAGTCTGGTAGCATCTGTGAAGAGTAATCAGAGTTAATGTTTCAGGTCTGGTGACACTTTCTCAGACCACATGTTGCACCTTTTTTGCTGAGAAAAGTGCGAAGAAGACAGGTCCACCCTGCTGCATCCCCTTGGCAATGCCCTGATCATGAATGGATTTGCCCGGTTTGAATGAACTGACAATTAACATTTCTTCTGCATCTCTATGCTATCTGTAGTCCAACCAGTCAGCACGCTCTTCTCATGCTGTGTACGTTGTTGTTTCTTTTTTAAAATTGTTTTCTTGTGTTTCAATCCTGATGAGTGTAAAACAAAAAGCTTCAACGTCATATCTTTTTTTAGCAAACCTCAAAAAATGCGATCAGATTTATCAGCCATGAGCTATCATTTACAAAGCCAAGTCTCTCGCTGAGTGTTTGAAATATTTCCAGATATTCAGTCACGTAGTTCTTTAATAAAGACACTAAAACATTTCCAACAATAGATGTTAGGCTAACTGGTCTATAATTCCCCTTAGTTTTCCTTTGTCATCTTTTTTAAACAGTGAATGACATATTCACTTTTCAAACCCAAAGTAGGATCCCCAAATCATGAGAACTTTGGAAAATAATAATTAGAGCATCTGCAATATTCTTACCTATTTTCTTTGTAATATTGGAATAGAAAACCATCCTTAGGAATGGGATCCAACAGTGAACTATCCTTGGAAACTTTGAGATTTATCATTCTCTAGTACCCCCTTGTCCTCATTACTGATGGTATTTAATGATGTTAATTCTGTTGAATACTATAGACAAGAGGTAAGATCCTCTGATGTTGGATATGCTCATTGTCTGGAACTCATCTGGCATTATCTAACCTGAGCATTAGTGAATAGCGTATAAATGAGTAAGTGCCATTTAATATCACTGTTGGCAACAGCTTGCATCATTTTGCATGTGTAGTCATTGGTCATAGTGGATCAATCCTCCTTTTGTGGACATACCATACCTAGACAATCTTCCATACTGTCTGAAGATATTCTCTTGTTCTAATTTGTCTTGTTATTTTAACCACCAGAAAAAAAAACATACATTCAGTGTAGGGTCAAGTTTTATTGAGATGTCAGATTCTGACATTAGTTTTCTACACAATGATTTTTTTCACATGCAAATACCATGCTTTCTTTTATTATTACATTTCATCAATGCTATCAATAAATAACAGTGAGGCAAAGACACATAGAAGTGAAAGCATGAGCATATACACAAAGGTAGATGGAAAAACCAATGAATTATAATTAAGATGCTGGTACATAATTAAAGTACATTTTATCATTCTCAATCCCTTCCAATTGTCCCATGAGTATGGTTATGTTATCTTACTTAGTCTTGTAATCTTTTTCATAAGCCCCAATGATCACATCGGTATATTCCCCATCGTCACAGACATTGCAGAATGCTTACTTTCAGATATTGCATCAATATCTTTGAAAATGCTGTTCTTGCATCCTTTACACAACAGGCAGTCTATAGTCCCAGATTAAATAGAAGGCTGCTTTAATCTATTTTGCACTGATTTGAATTTAATGCACCCTTATCTCACAGGCTGACTAGGCATTGAGGTCGTCAGAGAGTGTCAACTCTCAATCCCACAGATGGTAGTATTGTGAATTTCTGGAACAGATTTGTTTGAGGGGTGGCTAGATCTGAGCCCAAATTTTCAGCAGTACAGCCAAGATCTTATCAGGACTCACAGCCTCTACTGTGCCCAGTGCATTCAGCTGCTTATTGATATCAAGTGGAATCATTAAAACTGGCTGAAGTATAACAAATGAATACTGTTTGTAGGTGTTGACTAGTTTTCTCTTTGTATTCAATTGCAGAACACAGGCATGATAGATCAGCTTCTGTTCCAGATCTTGTGGAAAATCAAACATATTCAAGCACAAGCTTCAGACCTCTATCATTACCGGCCAATCACAGTTTTCATCAATATGACAACCGATTCCTGAAATCATCTGGAGATGAGGATAACTGCGTATATGCGACTGTTCCAAAATCTTCACATGGGAACCGAGCAAAACGTCCAATACCTCCTGCCAGAAGCAAAAAATCAACACCAATGGGTAAAGACATTTTGTTGCCCTGATCCATTCAGGTATATCACCTGGATTTGTGATTCAAGTCTAAAACAGTCAGGAAGGACCACAGGAGTCAGCCTGTAAGATTGAGCACTTTAGATATGTTTTGTCACATAGGGAGCTGTATTCTGTTTTTATCTATAGGATATGGGAACTACTGACCACATCAGTATTTATTGTCTATCTATAATTTCCCTTGAGTTAGTGGAGGCAAGCAAGTGTTTTTGAACCACTGAAGTTTATGTGGCATCGACAGAGCTGTTAGGGATGGAGTTCCAGGATTTTGACACATTGACTATAATAGAGTGACAGGATGGTGTGTGAGTTAGAAGGGAACTTAGTAGCAATGGTGTTCCTATGCACCTGCTGCCCTTGCCCTTGCAGGTGTAGAGGTCATGATTTGGATAATGTCACCAAATGCTCACAACTAGAATGCATATCCTAGTCATACAGTCATAGAGTCATAGAGATGTACAGCATGGAAACAGACCCTTCGGTCCAACCTATCCATGCCGACCAGATATCTCAACCCAATCTAGTCCCACCTGCCAGCACCCGGCCCATATCCCTCCAAACCCTTCCTATTCATATACCCATCCAAATGCGTCTTAAATGTTGCAATTGTACCAGCCTCTACCACATCCTCTGGCAGCTCATTCCATACACGTACCACCCTCTGCGTGAAAAAGTTACTCCTTAGGTCTCTTTTGCCAATCATTGTGAAGCAGGGGAGATACAATATGGCAAAGAGGATTGGGAATTTTTTTAACCCCCCCCAAAAAAACAAAAAAGGATAAACTTGCAAATGATATCAAAAACAAAAGAGATGATAGTGAACAAAAAGACATGTTTTATACATTCTCAATGTTTTCCGTTATGTTCTGTGCTGTGATATCAGATGAGGAAGACAACCAGGCTCCACCTCTGCCTCCACGTCTTAATTCTTTCACCACACATCAGCTCTCTGCAACGCTGCCATGTTCACTAAACCCACCCCAACGGGTCCCGCCACCAAGGCCCAAACGAAGTAAGTTGGCTCATAACAAATAAAATTATTTTTGTTTCTTAACATGATTGAACTTGAGTGCCCATGTAATAAGAGTAACTAAAGTTTAAAAATAATTAATTAAAATGCTGGGAGTGATCTGGAGGACACGTAACATGTACATTAATTACTTTTATTACATGTAACTTACTCTTGGTCATTTCTGACATGCACTCTTGCTCCACTGTTTCATTATTGAGTTTGATTGACACTGTTGCTGGCCTGTTCGTAAGTTGATGATTAATATATTAATAATTAATAGAGTATAAGACGGGGTTTTAATATTGCAATATCGCTGCATTCTTCTAGCTTTTCCAGCCCCTAAGAAAACTGGTTCTCAGCCAAGTAAGAAAGCCAATGTGAACGTGGTCTCTGTTAACCTGGGAAAATTGGTAGACGTCAGTAATTGTAAGTGCATGACTGGGTTCATTGTTCTTTTGTATAGAAAGTTAAAGGGATCCAAATGCTTATTATAGGCTTAATCCTTTGATCTTTTATACTAAAATGGAAAACAGATATACAGCTAGTTTTCTCACAATGCTGGTTTTCTACTTTAACCATCCCATAAATCGCATTACATAATTCTTCCCCTCTGTTGCTGTGAATCACTAGGTCATAGGAAGAAGGTTTGTATATATAGTGCCTGAACACATTTCACAGAAAAACCTTCCATATAAAATTACTTACTAATGTTGTTAGACCTGTCTGGTGAATTTGCTTTCATGCATGCTAACAGCTTTTTTCTAGCTGATGGTCAGCATTTTAACCCGTGCATCACTTAAGGTTTCACTTAATTATGTCAATTTCAAAGAGGTCAGTTGAATGGTCGGGTTGAAGGATGTTGTAATGAATCCTGATCAGTTCCGCGGGTCGGAAGCCAGTCTGAGCAAATCTGATGGAATTGAAGGTTGTTGGAACTGACTGTTAAATCTGATGTGAGTGTGGTACCAACTGAGTCAGACTGAACTTGAACACTTTCTTTCTGCTGTGTTACAGTGCAAACCCAGGCTGTGAAAGCCATCTACTGCCAAAGATGTTCAGCAGCTTTGTCCAGCATTAGTCGGATTCACCAGAAATATGCAGATATTGTGAGTTCCACAGCAGTACTATAATAGTGAATGTTGGGCATAATTGAGAATCTAGAGCCTTTTTAAAAGCATCGTTCAATGCATTGAATCTATAAATTCAAAGATTATGATATATAACAGTCTTCATTGCTGTGGTTCCCCAGTTACTAATGTTGGATTATCCTTGTTGCATGATTACTGAGAATTGTGAACTTGTAATGGAAAACCTCATAACACTTTCAATTGAGAAGGAAGCTAATGCCATTTCAATTTACTTCATGATCATGCACCACCCTCAAATGAAAAAATAACCAAATGATTTTACTTTTAGTAACTATTACTTTAACATGAATCAGACGCAATATTAATTAAACACGAATTAAAAGGGCAGATGAACTGCTGTCATGATGCAGTGCTAGTGTCCCTAACTCTGAGCCAGGAGACCCGGTCTCAAATCCCACTTTACTTAGAATCTCTACAGTATGGAAACAGACCCTTCAGCCTAACAAGTCCACACTGACCCTCCAAAGAGTAACCCACTTGCTTCAGAGAGGTATATTAACATCTCTTAATAAGTTGATTAAGAAATATCTTAAAAGACAAATGGCACAAGCATTAGCTTTTGCATTCTAAAGTTCTCTAACTCAGCCTATAATACATAGGATTGATCATTTACCCACCCAATTGAATCAGCCCTTGCATTGTGTTCACTGGCAGTTGTATGAATGTCCTGGATACAGTTGACACTGACAACATGTCTACAAACTTGGTCATGTCAGTCCTGGTAGGCATACAATCAACCAACCGACAGTACCCAGTTCACAATCTGGCCCTTTTATATATAAACATTCAGTTTTTTTTTGCATGTCTGAACTACTTAAACCCCTTTTAGGATTCAGTCCCATTTAGGACATTCATAAAACTTCTCCTAGAACTTCTGGAATTCTATTTTTCTTCTTACTGTGAAAATGAAAACCGACCTATTCATAGTTTTCTATCCGATTTTGCCTCACACACATTCTGTGTTCCTCCTTCAGTCCTCATCATCATTCACTTTCTGCCTCCCTCTAGTTCCCCTATGTCTTTGGCTGAAAGGTTTCCACAACATAGCCTCCTTCCTCTTGGTATTGTATCCATGTCAAGAATCACCAGTTGACAGGTATTTTCTTCATATCCAAGAAAATCACCATTTATCCCCTTACAATTAATACTAACATATAAATATCCTTTTCAAATACAAAAACCGAAATTACTGGAAAAGCTCAGTACATCTGGCAGGATCTATGGAGAGAAATCAGAGCTAATCTTTTGGGTCTGAAACATTAACACTGTCTTCTCTCCACAGATGCTGCCAGACCAGCTGAACACTTCCAGCAATTTCTATTTCTTTTCTGATTTCCAGCCTCCACAGTTCTCCTGGCTCTTTACAAATAGTTTTGAAACAGTTATAGATTATCCATGAATTTTGAAGAAATTAAAATTTTCCCTATTTCATATTTGAAGATCATCACATATGACAAAGGGCAAAATAAAGCAAAAATGTTAAATAGTTGTGATTAAGTGGCATGCCCATTTTTAGTCTGGTAACAGGTTACACCTGTCAGTTCTACTCCAGAACTCCATACTCTAACTTGATATTATGAGTTTTCAGTAATTGTTTATTCACTTTACTTTTCCATTAAATCTCTAACTGTTGGTCTTTTCCCTTTCTTATCCAGATATGGCCTTGCGAATTCTGTAGTAAGCAGAATGTGATCACTCGATCCTTCAGTACAATACCCAACAGTCAAGATGTCATATATCTCTCAGGGTCTACCAATGAAGATTACATAAATGTGGACGACTCCTTGGTTGTTTTCTGCATTGATGTCTCTGGAAGCATGTGTGCAACCAATGAGGTAAGGAGAGCTCCTGTGGTATATCAGAGATACCCACACACAGAAAATTCATTTGACTCTTGGAAGTAACTTCAAGAGCAACATCACATTGTATGCTAATGCCTACTATCAACCAATGTCTTTAGAAAACTCTCCATCAGGGAGGACAAACTTGTTTACTTATTTACACCACTTACTACAACACTAAAAATAGTTTTACACAGATAATCATTATAGGTACAATAATAAAGCTACTCAAAATTTGGGAAAAGGCTTATTATTGTAATCCTAACCCTACAGAATATAGAATACATAATTATGACTGTCCTTAACCATATACTATTTCTCTGGTAAACTAGCATCATGTTATTTTAGGAAATCAGGGAAATTTTCTGAAAACTTAGGGACAAATATTTTAATTCTGCAAATCTGACTCCTCAGGTCAATTATATTTTCAGCTTTCCTTTGCAGTACCTTATTTTTAATGCTTTCTAACACAGATTATTTTAATGTTAAAACTAAATTTATGCTCGATCCATTTTTCATTGTAACATTATGAAAATTTTCTGCTTGGCTCTTTTTTTCTGTCTCCCATCATCCATTTTGGAGTCAAAGTGGGTTTTAAAACTGTGGATTTTTTACTGGATGCAAACTGTCTTCAAGAGCCCATCCAAAACCTTAAGTAGGAAGATTGACTTGACTGTATCTGCAACATAATGAGATTAGCTTTTGGTGTGAACCCATGTTGGTTCAGAAATGTTTTGGTTAGTGAACACAGTTATTAAGAACTATGTGCTGTGGTGCCTGAACAAATTAAATTATCCAGCACCACTCTAATCTTGACTCTGAATTAAATTATCCATGCCATTCATTAGGCTGCAGATGAACAACATAGACATCGAGCTCAGAAACAAACAAAACATATGTGACATGTACGTTTTAGATTATCTTGCACCTTTTGAAGTGAAATTAATACCAATAGGAGTAGCAGCTTGGTCCAATTGATAGTATTCTTTTTTTGAGTCAGAAAGTCATACTTTGGGCTAACAAACTATTCTGGATCAGTTTCAAAATTGCCCACTTATGTTTCAATCCTATCTGCACTGAGCACTCCTAGACGGGGGCATCCTGCAATGTTGTTGGATACAAAGGATGGGTATGGGAAGTAAGCCAGTGGGGGCAGGTATTGTCTGGCTGGCTGGAGGGGAGTGTCATCTCAGGTGGGGGATTGGTCCTATGTGTATTGGTGTGTATGTGGATGTGTTGTATTTGTGTTTGTGTGTGTGTTTGTGAGTGTGTGAGTATGTGCTTTGGTGTACATGTGTTGGGGTGTATGTCAATGTGTATGTGGTGTGTGTTAGTGTGGCTGTATGTGTGTTCACGCTTGTGCGTGTTGGTGTGTGGGGGCGTGTATGTGTTGGTGGGTGTGTTGGTGTGCATGTATGGTGGCGTCTGTGTGCATGTGCATATGTTGGGTGTGTGCTGGTGTGTGTTCGTGATGCATATCTGTGTGAGAAAATGTATTGGTGCATGTATGTATTGGTGTGTGGATGTGTGTTTGTATTGGTGTGTGTGTATTAGCGTGTTTATTAGCATGCAGTGTGTATTGGCGGGTGCTTGTGTGTACTGATGGGTGTGTGTGTATTGATGGGTGCGTATTGGTGTGTGTCTATGTATTGATACATGTGTCTGTGTCTTTGGATGTGTGTGTGTGTGTTGGTGTCTCTGCATGTGTAGGAATTCAGGGAAGGGTAGTTGGTGGTGTTAAGCAGGAGTTAGAGGTTCTGTTGCATTATTACCCAGAGGTTAGAGTTTATAATTTTCTAACTTCTCATGGGTAACTATTAAACTCAACTGAATCAGAACATTTGAATTTCCATCTTTATGGGGCATTTTTTAGAAGGTTCCACACACAGAATAATTGCCCTACCAGAAGTTTCAATTTTCTGAGCAATTCTTATCCCTGGCATGGATTCTGCTGGGTCCCATCAAAGCAGCTCCATTGTATCCATTTGAAAATCCATGCCCTTGACAAGATAATAAACTGAGGTCCAATCTGACTGCTTTACTGATTCAGTGGATGTTAGTCATCTCATGACACTTTTTAAAGGATAGCAAAGAGTTTCCTTTTATGACTGTCAAGCATTGCTCCTTGAATCAACATCAATAAAAGTAGATGAAATGGCATCTTGAAGGTGTACAGTGGTTGTTGGGTTTAGCAAAGTAACTGTCTCTACAATCCAAAGGTATTTATTGCTTGAAGAGCTTAGAGATAATTTGACAAAATTAAGTGTTAGTGAGATGCTGAACTTTACAGAGTTTGTAATATGTGAAATATTAAGAGATTTCAAAAATAGAAAACAGAGTGGGAAACATGGGCGTAGTGTAAAAAGAGCAAGAATTATGGTTTTTGTGATAGAACAGGTCCATTAAACGCATCATGATATTTATCTTTCAGATGTGTTGTTTTTAGAGGGTATATTTCATTATTTCTACATGGCTTCCTTAATAGTTTCCAATACAAAGACCCAATTTACTTCAGAGCACTGTGATACTTTTGGATGTTTGAAATACAGCATAATGGTCAACATGGGGCCATTAGAATTGTTTACACCTAATCCAGAAGCCATATCTAAAATAACTCAAGATCCTCTGTTCTGTTTTATAGATTGAAGTTTCTGATGACAGTTCCAGAACAGTTCATGTATCAAGATTGCAGGTAATTGTTTGCTTCATTGCTTCAGAGTGGGGTGTGGAGACCTGAAGGGTAATGTACTGAATGTTGAGTTGCATGGCACACTGGGTCTTCTGTAGCTCCACTGGATACCTTGCCTCAAAACCCTGGTTTGGAAATAGGCACACGAAAATCCATCTATGTGACAGAACTACAGTTTGTTACCTCATAACTTTTCACCTTTAACAGTTGTTCTCTTATTTCCAATATTGTTTGATATCAGCTTATAACTAATGGTTGCCAGTCACAGTAGCACATCACTGGACAAGCCTCCTGCTCATAAAAAGACTGATGGGCAGCACGGTGGCGCAGTGGTTAGCACTGCTGCCTCACAGCGCCAGAGACCCGTGTTCAATTCCTGCCTCAGGCAACTGACTGTGTGGAGTTTGCACATTCTCCCCGTGTCTGCATGGGTGTCTGCATGGGTTTCCTCCGGGTGCTCCGGTTTCCTTCCACAGTCCAAAACTGTGCAGGTTAGGTGAATTGGCCATGCTAAATTGCCCGTAGTGTTAGGTGAAGGGATAAACGTAGGGGAATGGGTCTGGGTGGGTTGCATCTCGGTGGGTTGGTGTGGACTTGTTGGGCCGAAGGGCCAGTTTCCACACTGTAAGTAATCTAAAAAAAACCTGAATATTCTCCTCCCTCCCCCGATCCCACTACACTCCTCATCCATTTTCTCAAGAGGAAGATGCCCGTCACAGTGACAAAGGAAAGAGACATTGAATGGAGATCTGATTAGGGAAATAAATCTGAGAAGATGCCATACTTTGCTCCTGCTTCTCTCAATTTTAGTTTTTCATGGAGCTGTAGGTTTAGAAGTGGGCCTCCAAGGAGTTTGGCAGTACCAGTTGTGGCTGGCTTGTTTGTGCAGATACACCTGTATCAGTTTAGTTGGAAATGATTCAATAGTGGAGAATAAGTAGCAAACTAAAGAAAAAGGAAACAATTTAGAAAACTAGTCACTTCTTTCATTCTAGCAAGATGTATATGTTTTAAATTTAACCCTATATGTGTAAATCTCTGAAATAGGTTATAATTATTATCAATTATTCAACAACCAGTTTGTTGCTAAGCTGATTGCTTATTTTCCATTCTTCACCTTCCTTACTTTAATTAATAAGTTCCTGAAAATGTTTATTAAGTTCTCTGTTTGATTCATCACCTTGTTTCAATATGGTCCTACTTGGAAGATCCCTTTTCTAAGAATTTCATCATCATGTTTTAAAGAATATATCGCTTTAAAGAGTAATTTTGCATAGCATCTCTTGAAAAGGCAGCATTATTATTACTAATCTTTCAAAAGTGTTTCATTAGTATCTCTCTAAAGAAGGAGCACTGCAATTAGGAACCATTTTCTACATTGAGTCCCTGAAATTCTACTGTAGTTGGTAAATCTTAACACACTTGTACAGAGTGTGGTCTCATATTTGTTGGATGCTGTGTGTTACACATCAAGTGAAATTGGA
The DNA here is from genome assembly GCF_047496795.1 of Chiloscyllium punctatum. Taxonomy (NCBI): domain Eukaryota; kingdom Metazoa; phylum Chordata; class Chondrichthyes; order Orectolobiformes; family Hemiscylliidae; genus Chiloscyllium; species Chiloscyllium punctatum. The sequence goes on along the minus strand of NC_092760.1, from coordinate 42,141,936 downwards.
TTTTGGATCCAACACCACTGAGGTTCTGCCCATCTCCTGCTGAAGTTCTAGTGGGGTCTGATGGAGCACTATGGGAAATGGCATAGCCGCTTGGTGTTAATGTTATTCTAGTTCTCTGCAGGTTCTGCAGAGGGACACAGAGGCAGAATGTGAGAATGCTCGCTAAAGCTCAAGAGCCTAAATTGTGCCACTGGGATTCTGCATTCAGAGATCCTTTTGTAACACAAAGATCCCTGTTCAAAGTTTCATAATCAGGAACATGTTTTTTTTTTAACAGAGGTGAATATCTCACCACCATAAACTCATTTAAAAACAAAAGGTTTGGACATCTGTGAATCCATAATTTTGGTGTAAATGTCAGGATGTGTCTATCTGGAACCTCCATCATTAACCTCGATAAACTTTCCTAAACCTGCCATTTCTCAGTACGTGGGCACCACTGGAACGAGGTTAGAAGACCTGCCGTAGGAAAATCACTCCAGAAAATGCTGGTGTGGACTACCCATTTTATAAACAAGATCAAAATAAGAGAGAATGTTTCTGAGAAATTGTTGAAGGGTATGCCCAAACCTATGACCTCCAGGTGAACATTCCTGCTGTCATTCAGCTGGCTGTTATGTGTCTGAGTACCTGTTAATATCAGCCTCCAGCAGATCCCAATCCCAGGGTAAGACAACTCTGGGTAGTGATTGTAACTCATAGTTCCCTGTTTGGGGCTGTTAATCTGGTCCAACCAGAGAGCCCTGGTGATGGTATACCAGCATCTATGGAGTTATTTCACTCTGGACTGTTAAAAATACCTCTGTGGTCACAGGTAAATCTTTACATGGGCAGAGTTTCCAACCCAATTTAGGGCCTCTCAGAGAGTGAACGGGAACCTTTGGACTTTATTTTATCTGGGGTCAGACCTCTTTCCTGTGCCTTTTGCTGAATCCATGGCAACATACAGCAGGGAGAAACTGAAAACAACACAGAAACTTTGAAACTGGTTTCTCACCATTAGGCACTATCTGAAAGAAATAATGCTGAAAGTGAAACATAAAGCAGGGGCTAAAAGCAAGTTTCGTTGCACAAACTGGCATATTTCAAAATAATATTGTGTTGGCTGCACAGGTACTTGAAAATTGTTTCTGATAACCACAAGTACATGAGAGTGTGTAAACGAACTATTTTTGTCATAGGAGAGCCAGGAGATCTCAGATACTTCTGAAGAACTAAACTGTCATTTCAATTACGGAAACTGAACTGGAAGTTTTCTGGGTTTTGGTTTCAATCAAAAAAGGCTTTCCCAATAGCTGTGCCAATAGGTGCACTTTGTGCTGTGATACCAAAAGCTGCTGGATTCAAGCCTGGTTCCCTACTGCATTGTCTGATGTCCATGAGTTAGCAGGGTATGAGGTGAATCAGGTAGGGCACGTGCTGGTTCTAAGTGTATGATTGGATTTTGGTTAATGATACAGTAACACAAGGAAGCTCACTAGTAATTCCTTCTATTATCAAATCCCATTGACCCTGATTTGGAGATGCCAGTTTTGGACTGGGGTGTACAAAGTTACAAATCACACATCACCAGGTTATAGTCCAACAGATTTAATTGGAAACACTGCTCTGAAAGCTAGTGCTTCCAATTAAACCTGTTGGACTATAACCCATTGACCCTGTACTCATTGTCCAAGCTTCTATGTTATAAAATTGTTGCTGACAACACTGGGCAGAATTTAATCCAGGAAATGGAGGTTTCACCTGCCAGTGGAGAATGGCAAGAGCGATATATTGTCTTCATTGGGAAACTCCTGTCTGTTTTCAGGCAGGAGATTCTGTCCACCCCAGAGAGGTCCCGGTCAATTGGAGGCAAGCAAATCTCAATTGCAGAGTGTAACCAAGATTGGAGGCAACTGCCCTACTATTGATTGGAACTTCCTTGGTGCAAATAGTTTGGATGGAGCAGATTTTATCAGGTGTCCAGGAAGGATTCCTGATTCAGTATGTAGATAGGCCAACTAGAGGGGAAGCCATATTTGATTTGGTTCTTGGCAACAAACCAAGTCAGGTGTCAGATTTCTCGGTGGGAGAGCATTTCGATGATAATGATCACAACTCCCTGACTTTCATTATAGTCATGGAGAAGGATAGGAGCAGACAGTATGGGAAAGTATTTAATTCTGGGAAGGGGAATTATAATGCTATTAGGCAAGAACTGTGGAGCATAAATTGGGAGCAGATATTCTCAGGGAAATGCACGACAGAAATGTGGAGGCTGTTTAGGGAGCACTTGCTGTGAGTGCTGGATAGGCTTGTCCCACTGAGGTAAGGAAGGGATGGTGGAAAGAAACCTTGGATGGCAAGAGATGTGGAACATCTAGTCAAGAGGAAGAAGAAAGTTTACTTAAGGTTGTGGAAGCATGGATCAGATAGGGCTCTAGAGGGTTACAAGGTAGCCAGGAAGGAACTGAAGAATGCACTTAGGAGAGCTAGAAGGGGGCATGAAAAAGCCTTGGTGGAAAGGATTAAGAAAAAACCCAAGGAATTCTACACTTATGTGAGGAACAAGAGGATGGCCAGAGTGAAGATAGGGCTGATCAGGGATAGTGAAGGGAACTTGTGCCTGGAGTCAGAGGAGTGAGGGGTGGTCCTTAATGAATACTTGCTTCAGTGAGAGAGTAGTGAGAGAGAGCTTGTCCTTCATGAAACAGGCTGATACGCTCAAACAGTTTAATGTTAACAAGGAGGATATGCCGGTAAGTTTGAAAAGCATAAGGATAGATAAATCCTCTGGGCCAGATGGGATATACCCAAAGTTACTACAGGAAACAAGGGAAGAGATTGCTGTGCCTTTGGCGATGATCTTTGCATCCTCACTATCCATTGGAGTACTATCAGATGATTGGAGGGTGGCAAATGTTATTCTCTACATTGGGAAGACAAGACGCCTACTTGCAGTACGCTTAAGAGAACATCTTTGGGACACATGCATGAAGCTACTCCAGCACCTCGTGGCCGAACACGTCAACTCCCCCTCCCATTCCACATGCAGGTGCTAGGCCTCCTCCACTGCCAAATCCTAACCACCTGACGCCTGGCGGAAGAACGCCTCATCTTCCGTCTTGGGACCCTCCAACCACACATAATTAATGTGGATTTCACCAGTTTCCTCATTTCCCCTCCCCCTAACCTTATCGCAAATCCAACCGTCTAACTCAGCACTGCCCTCTTGAACTGTCCTACCTGTCCATCTTCTTTCACCTATCTGCTCCATCCTCCTGTCTGACCTATCACCATTACCCCCACTTTCATCTACCTATTGCACTCTCAGCTACCGTCTTCCCCAGCCCCACCCCCTCTCCTATTTATCTCTCTACCCCTTTGGCTCACAAGCCTCATTCCTGATGAAGGGCTTATGGCCAAGACATCAATTTTCCTGCTCCTCGGTTGCTGCCTGATGTGCTGTGCTTTTCCAGCAACACATTCTCAACTCTGATCTCCAGCATCTGCAGTCCTCACTTTCTCCTGACAAATGTTATTCCCTTTTTCAAGAAAGGGGAGAGGGATAACTCTGAGAATTATAGACCAGTCAGTCTTATGTCGGTGGTGGACAAATTATTGGAGAGGATTCTGAGAGACAGGATTTATGATTATTTGGAAAAGGATAGCTTGTTTAGAGAGAGTCAGCATGGCTTTGTTAGAGGCCGCTCATACCTCACAAGTCTTACTGAAGTACTTGAGGATGTGACAAAACACATTGATGAAGGTAGAGCAGAGGATGTGGTGTATATGGATTTTAGCAAGGCGTTTGATAAGGTTCTTCACGGTAGGCTCATTGAGAAGGCATGGGATACAGGGAAATTTGGCTGTCTAGATTCAGAATTGATTGACCTATAGAGGACAGAAGATGTTAGTAGATGGAAAGCATTCAGCCTGGAGCTCAGTGACTAGTAGTGTTGTGCAGAAATCTGTTCTGGGACCTCTGCTCTTTGTGATTTTTACAAATGACTTGAATATGGAAATGAAAGGGTGAGTTAGTAATTTTGCCAATGACATGAAGGTTGGTAGAATTGTAGATAGTGTCAATGGCTATTGTTGGTTGGATTGACAGGATGCAGAGCTGGGCTGAGAAGTGGTAGATGGAGTTCAAACTGGAAAAGTGTGAAGTGATTTGTTTTTGGTCGAATTTGAATACAGATTACGGGGTTAAAGGCAAGATTCTTGGCAATGTGGAGGAACAGGGGAATCTTGGTGTCTACCATAGATTCCTCAAAGTTGCCACCCAAGTTGATAGGGTCGTTAAGAAAGCATATGGTGTGTTAGCAGGGAGGTCGAATTTAAGAGCCGCGAGGTTATGCTGCAGCTCTATAAAGCCTTGGTGACACCACACTTGGAATATTGTGTTCAGTTCTGATCGCCTCATTATAGGAAGGATGTGGAAGCTTTGAAGACGTTGCAGAGGAGATTTACCAGGATGCTGCGTGGACTGGAGGGCATGTCTTATGAAAAAAGGTTGAGGGAGCTAGGGCTTTTCACATTGCAGTGAAGAAGGATGAGAGGTGACTTGACAGAGATGTACTAGATGATGAGAGGCATAGATAGAATGGATAGTTAGAGACTTTTTCCCATGGCGGAAATGTCTATCACAAAGGGCATAATTTTAAGGTGATTGGAGGAAGGTTTTGGGGAGATGTCAGAGGTAAGTTCTTTACACAAAGAGTGATGGGTGCATGGAATGTACTGCCAGCAGTGGTGTTAGAGGCAGTTACATTAGGGACACTTCAGCGACTCTTGGATAAACACGTGGATGATAGTAAAATGCAGGGTAGGTTGTTTACATTAATCTTAGAATAGGATAAAGGATCGACACAACATTGAGGGCTGTCCTGTGCTATCGTATTCTATGTTCCATGTTCTATGCAGGCAATGCACTCACAAGAGACTCTGAATTGCCAAGGAACCCAACGCCAAAGTTAAAAGGGATCCAATGGATGGGAGCTGATGGGGGAGAGGGGGATTGGAGGAAAGGGTGCAGATGGTTCTCAGCACTCCACTGATGCTATTCCACAGTATAACGTGCTGGTCCCTCAATCAGGAACTCATAGAGTCATAGAGTCATAGAGATAAACAGCACGGAAACAGACGCTTTGGTCCAATTCGTCCATGTAGATATCTCAAAACAATCTAGTCCCACCTGCCATCACCCGGACCAAATCCCTCTAAACCCTTCCTATTCATATACCCATCCAAATGCTTTTTGCATGTTGCAATTGTACTCACCTCCACCACTTCCTCTGGCAGCCAATTCCACACATGCACCACCCTCTATGTGAAAAAGTTGGCCCTTAGGTCTCTTTTATATCTCTCCCCTCTCACCCTAAACCTCTACCCTCTAGTTCTGGACTCCCCCAACCCAGGGAAAAGACATTGTCTATTTACCCTATCCATGTCCCTCATGATTTTATAAACCTCTATAAGGTCACCCCTCAACGTCCGACGCTCCAGGGAAATAGCCTATTCAAACTCCCCTATAGCTCAAATCCTCCAACCCTAGGAAGAAGAGCAGAATTGCACACAATACTCCAAAAGTCGTCTAACCAATGTCCTGTACAGCTGCAACATGACCTCCCAACTCCTGTACTCAATACTCTGACCAATAAAGGAAAGCATACCAAACGCCTTCTTCACTATCTTATCTACCTGCTAATCTACTTTCAAGGCACTATGAACCTGCACTCCAAGATCTCTTTGTTCAGCAACACTCCCTAGGACCTTACCATGCTAATATTTGTTTTCCCAAAATGCAGCACCTCACATTTATCCGAATTAAACTCCATTTGTCACTTCTCAGCCCATTGGCCCATCTGGTCAAGATCCTGTTGTAATCTGAGGTAACCCTCTTCACTACACCTCCAATTTTGGTGTCATCTGCAAACTTACTAGCTATACCTCTTAAGCTCACATCCAAATCATTTATATAAATGATGAAAAGTAGTGGACCCAGCACCAATCTATGAGTGATTAGATTAGATTCCCTACAGTGTGGAAACAGGCCCTTCAGCCCAACAAGTCCACACTGACCCTCCGAAAAGCAACCCACCCAGACCCATTCCCCTAACACTACTGGTAATTTAGCATGGCCAATTCACCTGACTTGCATATCTTGGGACTGTGCGAGGAAACGGGAACACCTGGAGGAAACCCACGCAGACACGGGGAGAATGTGCAAACTCCACATAGAAGGTTGCCCGAGGCAGGAATTGAACCCAGGTCCCTGCCACTGTGAGGCAGCAGTGCTGACCACTGAGCCACCATACCACCCATCCACTGTGCCTTTGAAAGAGTAGACCCTCTCAAAAAGCTCGCAACCAAACCCAACAGCAATTTGTTTTTCAAAATGCCCTTGAAGAGTTTTCCCCACCTGCTGCTGTCTGAATTCACATGGTAACAGAAGCTTAATTGGCTGGAGTTGGTAACGATCTTCATATGCTACCCTCCCAGTTAAAAGCCACCTTCACCCTCAAACCCACATCAGGAAGGTGCTAAATTCATTATAATTAAATTGTTCCCAACAGTAAAGTTTTCAGAAGAATTGGAGAAACAATTAAAAAACAAAGTGGAACAGTCTTTAGAACGTGTTTATGCTCAATTCTCTCATTGACATCCTTTATATATATTTTACAAACTGTTTAGTGATCCATGTGTGTCTAATCAGAGACAGTTCCTTTACACAATCAAAACAAAGTAATGGCAACGACAAGATTCACCATCAGGACTCTCCACAGCCAAGTCCAGACTCCAGTTGGGTCTTTATATAAAAGTCAGGTCGGGGAGGACGTAAAGCAATGGGAGAGCTAAGCATCTTCTTTCTTACAATCCACATGAAAATAATTATAAAAAAACAAATTTGACCACCTACTTTCTTGTTTGTGGCAGGTTTTAGTTCTCTATACAAGCAGTGTTTCCATGTGAGCCCCAACAAGTCAATGAGGTTCATGTTACTTTTGCATATTGCTATATAACAGATAAGATTGCTGCTGCTGTTGCTGTATCTTGGGGGTGGAGTCTCCAAATGCCGTGTGTGCACACAGACACAGACACACACTCACACACACAACTTTTTGCTGCAACATTTTGACAGGTTTCACCTTTGCTCTATACAGGAGATTGTTGGAGAGATTATCTGGGGAAGGAGGGCTTAGGGTACCCACCTGTGTAAAACTCCAGGGAAAGTGTGTGGGGAGAGAGAGAGTACAGGAGGTCAGTCACCTGGTCAGGTCCACACCCCCCTACGACCCACCCTCCCATTCTGGCACTTTCCCCTGCCACCGCAGGAACTGTAAAACCTGTGCCCACACCTCCTCCCTCACCTCTATCCAAGGCCCTAAAGGAGCTTTCCACATCCATCAAAGTTTCACCTGCACATCCACCAATATCATTTATTGTATCCGTTGCTCCCGATGTGGTCTCCTCTACATTGGGGAGACTGGGCGCCTCCTAGCAGAGCGCTTTAGGGAACATCTCCGAGACACCCGCACCAATCAACCAAACCGCCCCGTGGCCCAACATTTCAACTCCCCCTCCCACTCTGCCGAGGACATGGAGGTCCTGGGCCTCCTTCACCGCCGCTCCCTCACCACCCGATGCCTGGAGGAAGAACGCCTCATCTTCCGCCTCGGAACACTTCAACCCCAGGGCATCAATGTGGACTTCAACAGCTTCCTCATTTCCCCTTACCCCACCTCATCCTAGTTTCAAACTTGCAGCTCAGTTACTGTCTCCTTGACTTGTCCGACCTGCCTATCTTCTTTTCCACCTATTCACTCCACCCTCTCCTCCTTGACCTATCACCTTCATCTCCTCCCCCACTCACCCATTGTACTCTATGCTACTCTCTCCCCACCCCCACCCTCCTCTAGCTTATCTCTCCATGCTTCAGGCTCACTGCCTTTATTCCTGATGAAGGGCTTTTGCCCGGAACGTTGATTTCGCTGCTCGTTGGATGCTGCCTGAACTGCTGTGCTCTTCCAGCACCACTAATCCAGTATTTGGAGATAGTGCCTGGGCTCCCATCATTCCAGGACTGTCCTTGGCAGCATTTCAGTAAGCTGAGTTCACTTTTATTCACTGTAAACAAATGGCGCGATCGGTGTTGGAAACACATCTTTGATGTAATGTTTCTATCGGGACCTCGAGATCTCCTTCAGATAATCTGATATTCAGATAATCGAGGTTCCTCTGTACTGTGCAGGAAATGTGTTTGCAAATCTCAAGCCAGACTTTAGAATAAAACACAGGTGACCAAAAGACAATTCAGCACCACAACACTGGCAGCAATCAAAGTGTTAAGAAGGTGCAAAAAACACTAACACATCAAAGGTCAGAGTTAACCAAGTGTGAATCAAATTGATTGATTAGCTTGGCCATTGAAAGGTGACCTCAGTATATCATGACGTGCCATCTTGAAAATAAAACAAGTTCTAATGCTGAAAGCCTCCTGCCAACATACCATATCTATGTCACATTTGGAATACATGAGTATTGAATAAATAAGACACCTAGCATTCTATATCGGCCAGGGATAAATCAGGATACCTAATGATTTATGAATGCATGTGAGGTATGGTCATTGTATTAATCCCAGTAGCACAGGGGGCTTCGACATCCTTACAATGTTCTATTCACTCCTTGGAAGAAAGCAGCAACAGATCTTTTCAAAATGCACAGGTAGGATTACACTCCTATGATGGGTTAGTTTGCTAAATTTACATGATTGTTTAACCATGTAAAATGTTCAGTTGAAGGCAAAATCATGTCAGGAGCATTATATACTTTGAACTAGTCATTCAGCTCAGTACTTATTTGTCTTATTTATGTTTGTGTTTTATGGTGATAAGTGATGTTTAGAAATACAGTGATGTCATCATGCCGTGATGTCATCAATTTTGAAATGATGCCTTTCATCAGTGTAGAAATGGTGAGTGCTTCATTATAATAAAGAGAATTTGGGGTATAATTCATCCCGAAATAAACCTAATGGAGAACTCTCTCTGGGACACTTGATATACGTTGTGATCGTCATGAATTCTCATTGTGGCTTCATTTTGATAGTTGAGAATGTATAATTGGACATGGTCTAATGTAGAGCATGTCATACTTGATCAATTAAACTAACTGCAATTGTCTTTGTTACAGAGTGTTCAAGAAGCCATCTTGAGATCTTTGAGTCTCATGACTCAGACCTGCCCTCAAAAGCGAGTTGCCTTGGTTACGTTTAATGATGAGGTACAATGCTATTTAGAAAATACTGTAGATGGTACAATGGGTGGATAAACTGATATGTGGGAATGTTAGATTGATGGCTGGCATACTTGGTAGTCTATCGTTTGGCTGAGGGGGTATACCAGAACACCTCTCCATAACAGTTTGAAAATCTATCTCCTTCCTCCATCTTCAACAATTATTAGTCTTATTAACAGTTCTTCCTAGAGATCAAAGTACAATTAAAGGTTGTGCCATGACATGGAAAAGATATCAGGTCAGATCTACTTTTCAAGTACTTTAAAAAAAGAGATTTGCAATGCATTGAAAGTCGAGGCTGCAATTTGAATAAAGAATTGTCAACTTTATGCCTATCTTTTGGCCTGCGCAATGTCTATAATTTCAATCTAATAGTCTAATATTAACAGGGTGACAAGAAATACTGCAATTGAGGCAGTTGTCATACATCCCAAGCTGGTTGTTGCTGGGATGCCCTTTAATGTTCTGGTTGATCTCCATGCACCCAATGATCCTGCTTAATTGTTAAACCTTCCTCAAAAGTCTATGTTAAGAGGTCAATTGTCAGAAACCCCCAGTGACGATTAATTCATTCTGGGTGCATGAACAGTTTTCAGTTGGGTTCAAAAAATTCAGCAAAAACCTTGTTTCTTACTGGGACTTTCTCCCTTCCTCTCTGCAGGTAACAGTCTATGGAGATGGTCTGGGTGAGCCTATAAGACTGAGTGATTATCAGCTATTGGATTCTGACTATCTGAAGGAAAGAGGGAGAGAGTTTCCTGCCCCACGATGCATTGCAGAAAGTCTACAGGCACTAAATTATAGGGTCCATGAGTAAGTAATGAATGTTAAACCATTGTTCCATGGACATAAAACATATTGCTGTTTTATTAGAGTTAGGTTAGGCAATATAAACTGCACACAACATCCTGCTAGACATGGCTACACTGAGATATTTCCCTTTAATCAGAACTGAATATGAAGTCCAGGTTTCACCACTCACATTCTCAGGAAGCATATTACCTAATTCATTTTCAAGAAAATTCAAACAAGGAAAGAATATGCAAAATGCTTTATCACTCACCTTTACTCAGGACTCAGTCTCAAGCCACTTTATTCCTTTCCTTGCTCTCTGTTTCAAAATTAGGCATACCGGCAGCACTGGAGCTCATTCGTTACTAAGAAGTAGAAAAAGTGCAAAAAGATCATATTCATACAAAGGCATATCAGTATCTGGAATAATTTATCAGACTGACTTGTACAGGTGCAAATGTTAAGAACACTCATTTACAGCTGGGTACTAGTCTAAGTGTTTAAATACCAGAGCTGGAACTTTGATGAGCTAAACAGACAGTTCTTGCTCCTATGCCCTCACTAATCTTATCCCTTTCACATTGCTTTGTTTTGTTTGATCTCAATCAATTGCTCTCCTTTGCTCAAGTGACTGATCCTCCTGGGATCCAGCTCCATGAACAGGCCAGTTGATGAACTGAGAATGCCCGTACAACACTTCTCTTTTCTTATCCCCAAGATTAGACAGTTACACTGACTCCTTTTTAGTCCCAGTCCCTCAGTGTTCACAACAAATTTCAAATTTAACCAAGATACTTAAATGGCTATTTACATAAGTTTTACATTGTATCTGGCTTAGTACTAAAATCAAATCAGCCAAGTTTCTTCTGTCAATAAAGAAGCGTTTAGTACAAATAAAACTTGCTTAAAGAAACATACTAATATTATTGACAAAGAATGGTTTAGACTGTACAAAGATAGATATGACTTATATTCTAACATTCAATCTTAACGTGAGGTAAAAATGGTTAACATATGGTTGAACACCCCATAGAATACATCAAATCACACATTAAGACAAATCCGACTGATTCCTCAGCATTTATCTGCAGACATTAGTGAAATGTGGGTTACTATATCTGGTTTAAAAGTCACAAGACATTACAATGTTTCACTTCCCTCGATTCTTGAAAACTGGACTTCAGTACTTATTCCCAGACACAACTCCACTTCTTCACAGGGACGTGCACCCAACCAGTACTTGCCCTAAGTTTGTTTCCTGTGATCTAATCTGGCTCAGTCGCACAAAGCAGATACTGCTTGTGGGTTTCTTTACATTTGCTCACAGATTCACTGAACTATTAATGGCACATGGCTTTTCCTAAGTCTCCCCAGGACTTTTCTGGAGTCTTGAAGTGAACGCTTAGCAATTCATTAAATCCTAGAACTTCAAATGAGTTCTAAGAAGACAGGTCTATCCATCTACTCTTAACTTCTATCAGAGTCCCCAAATCCTTGTAGTTCAGTTGCCTTTTCAGCAAGGCAAAAGTGAGGACTGCAGATGCTGGAAACCAGAGTTTCCAGAGTGGTGCTGGAAAAGCACAGCAGGTCAGGCAGCATCCCAGGAGCAGGAAAATCGACGTTTCGGGCAAAAGCCCTTCATCAGGAAACTGCCCTGATGAAGGGCTTTTGCCCAAAACATCGATTTTCCTGCTCCTTGAATGCTGCTTGACCTGCTGTGCTTTTCCAGCACCACTCTGATCTAAACTCTGCCTTTTCAGCAGTCCAGCTCAACAGATCTTTTCTGCATGTAGCTTGCTTCTGATTGTAAATGTCTTCTTCTTCAATTAACTGTCACCCAGGACTATCTTGAGTAAACCCTGAAGTGTATTGAGTGACCTATTGAAAACCTTACAATAAGCCACATCCTTACTCCTAGACGAAACTAAATGTATCGAATCTTTTGGAAAGCTCAATATATCAATCAGCAGTGGGAGTCAAATATAGCAAATCCTTGGAATTGTCTGTTCTTGAGTATTACAATGTTCACAATGCATATGCTCCAACAGCTCAAAACTACAAACAGGAAAATGAATACATCATTCTTGCCTTCAATTAATGTGCATACAGTGTCCAACAGTGGTCTCTTGGGTGAACAGCAACATACAAACTCTTTTTGATCTGCCTAGACAAACATAGTTTCAGCACTTGCACCAATGTAAGTTTAGATAATCCAGCACAGTCCAGGACAGAATTGTGCTTCACCTTGATACCTTTTCTTGACAGAATGAGAGAGCAAGGAGCAACTGCCCTCGGACCAGCTGCGTTGATATCAGTATCAATAGCATCAAAGAAACCTGGGTCAAAAGTGAGTGATGTAACATTCCAAAATTAAAGTAAATGTGGATCAGAAGCAGGGCTAAAGGAAAGAGCTGGGAAATGGGATTCGTTTTTCCAAAATGTTAGCGCAAACACTGTGACCTCAATTTTCACTCCTGGTTTGGGAGAAGTGAGTCGGAACAATTCTACCCTCCACAGACCCAATCTTTAAAATTCTGTTCTGGAACCATGGATATTAGTTCCAAGAGCGTTGGTGTGGCTGCTGCCGAATACATGTTTGAAGAATTGCTGGATGTGGAGGAAGGTCTGCCTCAGTGCTGTCAGTTCATCACAGCTTTGGAAAAATGATCAAAACACAGCCTTCATCTTTCTCACCTACTACCAATGTCAACTCATACTGCACTCTCACCCAATCTCTGTGGCTCCTTGTACACTTCATACCAACTCATGCTCCTTTGTGTACCCCTTATCCATGCAAACCAATGTCCCTATAAATACCCCATGACTCCTGATACCCATCATGCCTATCTATCCCCCTTCAACAGAGATAGCACATAATAGATTCCCTTCAACTCTGTAGTCTGTTACAGCCCTCATGCCAATGTAATGCAAACTCCTGCTCCCACATATCACTTTTGCCCTTAGATCTTCCATATCAATTCACTGAGTACCCACAACGGACAGATTTCAGGACACATAATGAGAAATAATAAAGTTGTCAAGAGTATGTTAATGAAATCTTTGTTTTAAGTAAATTGACTCATTTATTTTAAAAATCATTCACTACATTAACCTTTTGAAATCATTTTTAAAAATAAGCATTTGTCGGTGCCTCTTCAGATACTTTATAAGCACTAGAAGCTGCAAATTACAAACCTAAAGTCATCCCTCAGCAATTATGACAAATTAAAATTCAGTACCTCCTAATCCCATTCCAATCCAGCCAATCTCTGATTACAACAGTACTGTTTCTGATGGCAGAGGAAGTGATGGAGAACTGGTACAATTGCAACATTTAAGAGGCATTTGGATGGGTATATGAATAGATTACTTACTTACAGTGTGGAAACAGGCCCTTCGGCCCAACAAGTCCACACCGCCCCGCCGAAGCGTAACCCACCCATACCCCTACATCTACATTTACCCCTTACCTAACACTATGGGCAATTTAGCATGGCCAATTCACCTGGCCTGCACATCTTTGGACTGTGGGAGGAAACCGGAGCACCCGGAGGAAACCCACGCAGACACGGGGAGAACGTGCAAACTCCACACAGTCAGTCGCCTGAGGCGGGAATTGAACCCGGGTCTCAGGCGCTGTGAGGCAGCAGTGCTAACCACTGTGCCACCGTGCCGCCCAATAGGAAGGGTTTGGAGGGATATGGGCCGGGTGATGGCAGGTGGGACTAGATTGGGTTGGGATATCTGGTTGGCGTGGACAGGTTGGACCGAAGGGTCTTTTTCCATACTGTGCATCTCTATGACTCTATGGCAGATAAGGTGCTCACTGGACTTAGTTGGAAACTTGAGTAAAACTGGGGAACTTGGACACCAACAAGACTGCATTAAAACCTTGACAGGATCCTTCTTACCTGGAAAACAATGGAATATTTGCCCCAGAAAGAAGATGAGATTTTCCACTCTGACTGACATTAACAAAACTGATAACGTTAGCTTAATCAATACTGGTTCTAGTTTAAGCAATTATCAGCCTGCACTCAGAGAATTATAATATTTTTACATTGGGAGGAACAGGAGGAACACAGCTTGTTACACAGCAATGCATCATGGGCTCATTCTTGTGATGCCTCTGCATTCTGAATTCTTGGTACCACTCTTACAATTAAGCGAGGTACAAATCAAAATCTAATGCTTTTGTATGCAGTGCCCCCCCCCCCCCCCCCCCAACAATCTGTTCAAATGTGGTAAAAGCACTATAGGAGTAACAATAGAATGGAAAGTAAGTAGAGGCAACCAATGAAAAGGTCTATTTAAAAATAAGTTTTTCACTTCCTCTCTTTAAGACACTAAAGTCCATGGGTGCTGAGTACTCCCTGGCACTTTGCCCAAATGAACATATTTTGTTGTTTGAAGTTGGGCAGATTATTCAGTAGTGTGTTTACCTGAATTATGTTGTCACTCAACATTAAGTATCATTGGCCTTCCAACTAGAATTGCTGGTTACCAAAATGAGGCAATCACAATGACTTGATTGCAGTCTGAAATTGGCCATCTCAGCATGTTGTACAAGGCAGTTAGGACCTGAAAGGATTAACTGATTTCACAAGGTCAACTCTGCACACCAGGAATATAAAGGATAAAACAAAGACCTGTAGATGCTGAAAATATGAAACAAAAGCAGAAATTGCTGGAGAAGCTAAGCAAGTCTGGCAGCATTTGTAGAAAGAATACAGATGTAATGTTTTGAGTCCAGTGACCCTTCTTTAGAACTAATAGTAGCTAGGAAAAGGTGGTTGTTAATGCTGATGACAGGCAGCTGGGGGCTGCGAGTGAGTGGAAAAGGTGGAGATGGAGCTCAGAGAGAGAAAGAAAGTTAGCCAGGGAAGAAGAAAAGCTGATAATGGGGACAGCGAATAGGTGAAATGGGTTGGCTGTGCTGAAAGCTGTCCTTGTCATGAAAAGGGTGTGGGGATTGAAAGGCTTGTTCTTAAGGAGCTAAGCAGTCCTCCAAGTATCCTACTTGGTTCGTGAGTTGTTATTTTAAGTGATAACATCATGAAGCTAAAATAGTAATGTGTACTTATTCTTAAATTGAGCCCGATGGGTCACAAGAGACAACCATGTATCACAGACCCAATATAACTAGCCATCAGGTATATCTCAGTGTAACTCATTAGTATGGAAGAGACCAATTTACTGTTTCAGAAGACTGAGCCTGTCTTCTGCCTAAATTGTTATGTGGGCATCCTTTCCCACATGGTATCTAAAGGCTAGATTACTTCCAGTATGAAAGGTTGATGTTGTCAAGTCTACTAAATGTCTGCCAGATAGTTCTAGATCATATCTGACATTAAAACACAATACAGATCTGGAATTCAATTGTGGGGTCCTCTGGCCTTACTACAAAGCTCACAATGATTCATTCATCAAGTCTTCATGGTACTGAGGAATGATGAGGAGCTAAACCTCCTCATTCACATCAAGCTGCTACACCAGGTTTATCAATGTGCCTTCAAGTGCTATGGGGATATTGAAGACAGTGATCTGTACTGTGTCTCCTATAGAAAGGTAGGTTCTCAACTAACATGTTGCGTCTGTGAGGACACTGTCAATAACCACAGTGAATTCTATGTAACTTAGGTAATCATCTGCACAGATGGGAGGGCAAATACAGGCCTAGGATACTTGGAGAGTGTGGAGGAAGATATCTACGAGTGTTCCAGACAGTTTTACACTGATGTAGGAGAGCAAGCCACTTTAAGTGGGTAAGCAGTCTTCTTTTACAATCCATAATTTTTAAATATTTTTAAACATTTCAATTTAAAATACAAAAGTGCTATTTTGTAGGTAAATGCAGTAGTAATTCTGCACTTTAAATGCCTCATAGAAGCAAAAAAAGCTGCTGATGCTGGAAACCAAAGTAGACACGCAGAAGGCTGGAAGTACACAGCAAGCCAGGCAGCATCAGGAGGAGGAGAAGTCAATGTTACTGAAGAAGTATTACACCTGAAACGTTGATTTCTCCACCTCCTGATGCTGCCTGGCTTGCTGTGTTCTTCCAGCCTCCTGCATGTCTACTTTACATGCCTCACAAGCAACCTAGAGATAATTAGCACAAATACAGAAATTGCTGGAGAAACTCATCAGGTTTGGCAGCATCCCTGGAGAGACAAACAGAGTTAATATTTCGAGTTTGGTATGACTTTGTTTCTTTCACAACAGATGCTGCCAGACCTGATGAGTTTCTCCAGCATTTCTTTTGTTTCAAATTTTCAACATTTACAATACTTTGCCTTCTTAAGAAATATTTAGCATTAACTTCAGGGTTGTATAGAAGGCAAGTGATTATGAATCAGCTGATCCATGTGTTACTCTAAGTATGGATCAAGCTACCCACCGAAAATCTACCTAGACTTGAAAATTCCCATATCTCTCCATTAACAAGCTTTTGTCAGGAGCTGTACTCCATGGTATTTGTCCTCCTTACTTTGAGGGATTGCCGCTGCTGCTGATGATGATGGTGATTTCCGTATCTGAATATTTTTCTCTCACTCTCAAAACAGCTTGTTGTCTGATCCTTACCTTTAGCCTGCTTCAGCTTTCATCTGAATTGAAATACTTCTGCAATTTGCTCTGAACCTCTGATTTTTGTCCTTTCAGTGCTCTAAGTAAACTCTTCAACAGATTCCTTCTCCTACCTGTACGCATACTACATTAAAGTAATTATAGTGTTCTGTTGTAATCATTCAAAGGTATCAAATCTGTGGAATTCCTGATCTCCATCACATTTTGCTCCTTCCTAGAATATTTATGTTTTCAAAATCTAATCTTGGAGTTATGTAACCACTACATCCTGCTTTGACTTAGCTTCTCTCCTTCTTTCTGATTGCAATATATTACTAATAGTACTCCATTTCCAAATATAAATGTATACATTTACTGATTATGGAGCAAACTGAGACCCCATCTATAACTCAGTAAAACTCCAATTGTAAAGTTGTGGTAACAGAGAGATAAAACACAGAATCGTTCTGTTCTGCAGTGCCATAATTTCTGGTTTTGCTCTAGGGTGATTGTATCGGTTCTGACAATAGAAGGCACGGACTGTCGACTGGCAGAACTCGGCAAACTGGCAGATCAGTCAGGAGGAAGGGTAAGATCCCAGAGAAATGAGGGGAAGTCATAATGTTGTCAATTACTTCACTTTAAAATGGAGGGTGTGTCCCAAAAGTTAAATAAATTACGCATGCAGGAATTTCTTGAAAGCAGTGAAAAAAGTCAACTGGTGAATAATTTTTAGGCATTAATTTCAGGCAAAAGCAGCCTCAGCATTTTAAACTTTGGTCTTGGTCCAGTGGGGAAATAATCAATGTAATTATAGTACATCATTGAATCATAAACTAGAAAATGTCAGGTTCAATTCCTAGCTTATGTTGAATTAACTGACTTCAATTGCGACAGTAATTGGGATGCGACATCATACCTTGTCAAGGGAAGGAGAAACGTTTAACCAGGTTTTCTCCTCCAGAAAGCTTTTTCCTATTTGTTCATAGGATGTGAGTATCAATTACTAGCCAGTATTTATCGTCCATCTCAAATTGCCCTGGAGAAAGTGGTGGTGAATTGCCTCTTGAGCACTGCAGTTCTTGGGCGAAACACCCACAGCACTCTTGAGGAGGAAGACCCAGGATTTTGACGCAGCAACACTGAATGGAACTGTGATATAGGTGCAAGTCAGAATGGTGTATAACTTGGAAAAAGAACTGGTAGGTGGCTGTCCCTATGCATCTGCTGGCTTTGTCCTAGGAGTTAGAGGTCACGGGTTTGGAAGGCAATGTCGGGTTACTGTACCTTGTGGATGGTACACACTGCTGCCACTGTGCTTGGCTGGTGAAGAGACTGAATGTTGAAGGTGTAAGTGTGATGCCAATCAAGTGAACTGTTTTGTCCTTGATCATGGAGAAAGTGAGGACTGCAGATACTAGAGATTCCTGATGAAGGGCTTATGCCCAAAACAGCGACGCTCCTGCTCCTCGGATGCTGCCTGATCTGCTGTGCTTTTCCAGCGCCACACTCTTTGACCCTTGTCCTTGATGGTGTTGAGCTTCTTGAGTGCTGTTGGAGCTGCACTCATCCATGAAAGTGGAGAATAGTCCATTATACCCTTGACTTGTGTCATGTAGATAGTAGGCAGGACCTGCAAGTTGTCACATATCCAGAGATAGGGAGACAAACTATAGCACCTCTTTGTTGAATCTCTTCTTCACCTTATGCACCAGATAGAAATATACAAAATTTCTGGCAATGGGAAGCTTGTACCATGTCAATGAATCATTCAATGCATGACTCTTTCTGATTCCCACATATACCATTGGATATAGCAAGAAAAAGGACTTTGTTCCAGTATGTTAATACTGCAGTCACCTGATGTATGTCATTCGATTGTTCGCAACTGGTACATCTCTGCTGCTCATGGATGGGCAGAGCATGGAGCTGCTTAATGAGCCATCATTATAACCTTTTCTTTATTCATTCTGGAGGGCTGGCTAAAAGAAAGCTAAAAATTCTTAAATTACTTCAGTGACAAGTGAATAATTTGGCACTACCAAATTGGAGGGTATGGTTTTACTCAGTGCTAGAAACACATAGACATGAAATCTGACTAACAGTCATCAGCAGTTCATTCAGTTCCATGGGAGGCCCTACGTTTTCAAGCTCCCAATCTTTCGGCAAAATTCTCCCAATGGAGATCAGATAAGGACAAGAAAAGCTGGAAAAGCCTAGCAGGTCCAGTAGCTTCTCTGGAAAGAAAGAGTTAAAATTTCAGGTCAATGACGATGCACTATTGTCAGCACCTCCAGGGGCAACACCATTAGTCTTCTCTTCAGTCATGTGCCCCTCCACAGGACAGAAGAGATTCAGCGAGACGATGACAGGAGCCTGGGGATAGAGACAGTGGAGCCTGAGATGTGTTATCCTGAGGCAATCAGTGCAGGAGAATACAGGGCAATTCAGATTCTGGGGCTTGACATCTTGAAAGTGTATCTGCCACTCGCTTTTGCTGTCCTCCTACAGTTCTGGATCTCCAATCCAAAAACTGTCCAACATTCAGCAGAAACTAATGAAGGAAGTGCCACTGTTTGTTAGATGTTATGGAGTGAAATGGCTATTTGATGGTTTTGAACAAAAGCTAATGGATCAACATTATGTTTGTTAATTCTAAATTTGTAGATGAAATTAACTTTGTCTATAAATCTAATGGAATATCTATCTGTCAATCAAACGCATACATTGTACGAACTGTTCTCCAGGAGGTATGATCCTAGAACTGAAGAACCCTGTCTGATGGTCAATCTTAATCACATTTAAAAAGTGCTTATAGATAATTTCTGACAAGTCGGTTTTGCCAACATCTTCATGGACATGCATAAACCCATCAAACTTAACTGCTTCCTCCATGAATGGACAAACATGACTTCCTGAATTGCACCACGTTGTGCTCCATTGTCTTTACAGGTCATCACAATTAAAATTGGCCAATCAAATTTTCCAGCTACACAGAGTTCCAACTGGTTCCTGTGCCTCTCATGGCAGTGTTAGGACACTTTTGTGTCCTGTATTAAATGTCCTGCATCATTGCACTCCAGGATCTTTCTGGGATCATTCCACAACACTTGGTTTGTGAAGTCAGGCCCCTTTCCCTCAGAATTTTAGTGAAGTATGAATATGAAAGAATCAATCAAACTGTAACTTAATTCTCCTCAACTATGTTATGACCATAAGATTTGGTACCCTGGCTGTTGCTTGCTTTTTTTAAAGGAACATACATCATTGATTATAAGATTACAAAATATTCAATGAAGTGCACCTAGGCTGAAGCTCTTATTCCTGTGTTACATTGTTATCATTTCTCATTTCAGATTAATATTGTTGATCCAACTAATTTATCAAAAGAGATTCAGGCCACTTTGGAAGATGATGTAATTGCCACCAATGCAACTGTCACCTTTGTGGTCCCTGAACAGATGTGAGTAAAACCTTCTCAGGCATGAATGCATAGAGATATCCTGTAATTCACTGAAAGTCATAGGTAATACAATGTTATTAATTCAGTAATCTATTGCACGGCATTTCACAAAAGGGAGAACATAAAACTAAGAAAGAATGAAGAAGAGTAAGGGATGTGAACCCACAGTAGATGATAGAGATTTTGAAAAGAATATTGATGATGGAATGAGCTTTTGTACAGCAGGCAGAGGACAGAGATTTAGCAAAGTATCTGGGTGCATAATGGCTGTACTATTTGGTACAAAAGGTCACAAATAGATTCAGATTTCCATGACTTGGCTAGCACCCTTTCATCTTTAACACCATTCTGGCAATCACCAATAAACACCCAAGGCTCTGACACTCTCTCTATTCCTTGCCAACAATATATCAGTCGATATAAAATGATCCACTGGACCCAATTGATTTCATCTTTCTTTTTGCTGAAGAGGTTATGGCATTTGTTACACCCATGAACCAATGTTGAGATTATAAAGTCAAAATACTCCAGATGGTGTAAATCTGAAATAAAAACAGAAAATGCTGGAGATATTCAGCAGGTCAAGCAACATCCATGGAGAACGAAATAGAGTTCCCAGTTAATAGCCTGTTAATGTTGAGACAATAATTTCCACATTTTCTGTTCATTATGCAGGAAAATACTTTGATTTTTTAAAATTATTCCCTTGTTTATATTTTCATGTGCGTATTTCTGTAAAACCTGAGCTACAAACTTCAGCACTCCAGTTTAAGGCTCCAACATTTCTCACAGTATTGACTCAAGAGACACTGATTCATAGAAGCTCTCCTGTAATGGGGCCATTACTTGCCTTAAGTGATAACATACCTTATAAATCCAATTTCTTGGACTGAGTCCCCAAGTTTAGATCATAAAATTCCATAAAAGCTCTCAACAGTACCTAGTCCAATGATTTCCTGATTGGCATACATCTTCCACAGTAGTCAAAGTTTTTTTGCCTATGTCATAATGCTTCAGTCCAGTTTGATTTTATACTACAATGGCTCCCAATTCTTGAACCCCTCAAATATTTTAATATTTCACGTCAGTCCCTCTATGACTTACCCCTCCCTAGCTTTGTAATCTCTTCCAGCCCTCCATGAGCTCTGTCTCTTGTGCACCCAGTTTCCTTTGTCGTAAGTTGGCATTTGTATATTAGAAGGTAGAAACATAGAAATTAGGAGCAGGGGTAGGCCATTTAGCCCTTCAAGCCAGCTCTGCTATCTTATGCTGCCCCTTTTTATATTCATTTGTGAGATATTGGCTGGCCAGCATTTCTTACTCATCCCTAATTGTTCTTGAGAAGGTGGTGGTGAGCTGACTTCTTGAACTGCTGCAGTCTATGTGCTATGGGCTGACCCACAATGCCATTAGGGAAGGAATTCCAGGATCTAAGTCCATGTCCTAAACTCCCAAATTCCCTTTGTAAACTTCTCCACCTCACTTCCCTTCTTTAAGATACTGCTTAAAATCCAGCTTAAGCCTTTGCTCACTTACCTGATGCCTCTTCATCAGGCTGTGTTACATTTTTTTTCCTTGTCTGATTTGATCTTGTAAAATCCCTTAAGATTGTCTATTGCATTAAACATGTTAAATAAATACAAGTTGTTGTTTCCATCCACTTTACTGGCAAGAGATGATTAATCTTTTCTTTTGTCTTTTTATCGTTAGGTACTTTGGATATGAGGAAGAAACAGGAAACAAATATGTCAAGCAGATTGGAAATGTGACTAAAGATACAGAATTGACATTTGAATTTGGAATAAAAGAAGGTCATGTCCAAGGTAAATGGCTGGATGAAATGCCATTTCTGCTTTACTAATGTGTTGGATAGCTTTCGTTCCAACTGAGAGGTACCTTGTACCCTAGGAAGATGGCTGCCATCTGTGACTAGAGAGAGGGAATCTAATCTAAGTATGCATCAATTGATTTTATAGCATTCTGCTTAGATATAGCCAATGTGGTTCCTGACATTCTAACATCATGTGAGTTTACTTAGCTTCGTTTTACAAAATAATGCACCATGGGATTGTGAACAAGGAGAAGGGAATATAGCAAAACTTTCATTTGTTTGACTTTCACCAGGGCCAATATTGTGATTCAAATTAAATAAATAAGAAAAATATGAAATCTAGGAGTACTTAACATGTAAATGAAGGGATTGTGGGTTTTGCAACTTAGGTAAGTATTTACTTTGTCTCCCTAATTGCTCTTGAGAAAATAGTAGTGAGCTACTTTCTTGAAACGCTGAGTCCATTTGATGTAAGTGGAGATGCACAATGTCATTCAGAAGGGCATTCCAGGATTTTGGCCCAGTGACACTGAAGGGACATTGTGTGGTTTACAGGGGAACTTGCAGATAATGGTACTCCCATGTGTCTGCTGCTTTTTTCCTTCTAGATATTATTGTAAGTTCTTGGAAATCTAATACTCAAATCCCAATGTATCTCTCTCAGGCCTTCTTCTGCAAATTCAAAACAGGATAGCCTTGATCATCAAAAGCTGCTGCTTATTAACTCTTCCCAAGCTATAACTTGCAGCATAATAAATCACAAGTGTGACTTGTTGCTAATTGTTTAAAAGGACACATAATCAAACTCTAATTGGCCATAGAAGGTGATGGAGATTGACTGATGTCATCTCCCACTATTTCCTGATTGGTTCCTACTGTTGTCCATAGTCTCTCTTTAGTCAGAGATCAGCCTATGGTCCTCTATTACTATATCAACTCTTACCATCCTCTTCATTAAGTTTGTTATTGGTGTTTGACTTAAGATAAGTATTGTTTGCTTTTTTATTAAAAAGAAAAGGGAGGTATATGTAACTCGACTCAATGATTGATGTCTTGAGCCCATACCTCACTTAACTGGTGAAGTTCCCATTCAATCAGATACTTAATTCTCACTATGTTTATTAGCTTTGTAACAAATGTTACATTTAATCAATTACTCTTTGATGTACTAATACAAGAGCATAGATATAGTTATAATTCATTGATGAATGCTAACATTTCTGTTTTGTTTGACTTTGGAAGTCTGGATTGTAAATTAAACAGATATCTCTCAGTCTTGGAGTTGTAAGTCTGGATACTGAAATTAACCTGTTCAAGTGTGTAATAACACACCTCTATGTGATGGGGACTCACCTAGATACACATTGAGGGTAGGTAGGACTCGAACCCAAATTTTCTGGCCTACAGCTAGGAATATGACTTTTGCACCACAAGAACCCACAGTGTTAGTCTAAAACATTAGGCTAGATTCCGTTCTCCACGTTCACAATCCCATGGTACATTACTTTGTCAAATGAAGCTACATAAACTCACATAATATTAGAATATCAGGAACCACATTGGCTATATCTAAGCATGCTATAAAATTAATTAATGCATATTTAGATGGAAGCAGACCCTTTGGCCCAACCAGGTCCACACTGACCCTCCAAAGAATAACCCACCCAGACCCATTCCTCTACCCTATATTTGCCCCTGACTAATGCACCTAGCACTATGGGCAATTTAGCATGGTCAGTTCACCTAACCTGCATATCTTTGGATTGTGAGAGGAAACCCACACAGACACAGGGAGAATGTGCACACTCCACACAGACAGCGGTCTGAGGCAGGAATCGAAGCCAGGTCCCTGGTGCTGTGAGGCAGCAGTACTAACCACTGACTCTATAACGTAAAATGTTTGCTTCAAGTGCTAATTTCCTTACTACTCCTATAGTAGTGATCTTGGATTTGGTAGGTGCTGGCAAAAGAGCCTTAGTGAATTTCTGCCTTGTATTTTGTAGATGGTACACAGTACTGCTACTGTGTGTCAATGGTGGTGGGAGTGAATGTTTGTAGAACTGTGGATGCTGAAATCAGAAACAAATATAGAAATTGCTGGAAAAGCTCAGCAGATTTGGCAGCATCTGTGGAGAGAAATCAGAGTTAACATTTTGGGTCCAGTGACCATCCCTCAGAACTGGACCTGAAACATTAACTCTGATTTCTCTCCACAGATGCTGTCAGATCTGCTGATGTTTACCAGCAATTCCTGTTTTTGTTTGTGAATGTTTGTAGACACAGCTTTGGGCCGTGGCCGTGGCCCTTGCAACCTAACTGACCCATATGAGGTACACTTGTAGGATGTCCCTCTAACCCTTTCAGTTTAACACCAGCAGCCTATATAATACCATGCATGAGGAGGCCAATTTCCTACAATTGTTATTGTAATTGGTTAAATTGCCAGTTGTAGAATAGCTGTTATCCAACCAGAGACACTTGAAAAGAGGTGGGAACACAGGGGATTTGATACAAACTTTTTCATTCATTTCTGCCTATAGATGAAGGATGGCTAATGAGATTCCAGGAAGGGCAGTAGAGATGAACCAGGAATTATAGACTAGTGAATCTCACATCAGTGGTAGGGAATCTGTTGGAGAAAATTCTGAAGGACCAAATTATTTCACACTTGAAAAGGCATGGGTTAATTAGGGATAGTCAGCAAGGCTTTGTCAGAGGTCTTACCTAACAAATGTGTTAGTTTTTTTTTGAAGATGTGATCAAGTGGGTGGAAGCAGACCCTTTGATGTAGTTTATATGACAAGGTCTCACATGGGAGACTGATTGAGAAGGTTAAAGCAGATGGAATTCATGGAAACATGGTGAGATGGATCAGAAACTGGCTTAGTAATAGGGCACAAAGGGTAGTGGCAGAAGGCTGTTCAGGTGACTGGGGGCTGGTGTCCAGTGGTGTGTCACAGGATCATTATTGGGACTCTTACTATTTATTATAAAAGTAAATGATACAGATGAGAATATGGGGAGAGTATTCAGCAAATTTGCAGACGACACCAAGATTAGTCGAGTGGTTAATGACAAAGAAGATGGTTGTAGGTTGCAGGAAAACATAGATGGGTTGGTCACACGGGCAGATCAGTGTCAGATGGTATTTAACCCTAATAACTGTGAGATAATGCACTTTGAACAAAGAAATGAGATGAGGAAGCATTTAATGAATGGCAGGCCACTGGGTGGCTTACAGAGCAGAGAGATCTTGGGGTAATGATTCACAGATCCCTGAAGTCAGCAAATTACATGAATAGGATACTTAAGAAGGCATGTGGGACACTTGTTTTCATCAGTCGTGGCATAGAGTAATGGATCAAGAAGGTGATGTTGGAGTTGTAGAGAGTATTGATTAGGCCACAGCTGGAGTACTGTGTGCAATTCTGGTCACTTCACTATAGG
The DNA here is from genome assembly GCF_047496795.1 of Chiloscyllium punctatum. Taxonomy (NCBI): domain Eukaryota; kingdom Metazoa; phylum Chordata; class Chondrichthyes; order Orectolobiformes; family Hemiscylliidae; genus Chiloscyllium; species Chiloscyllium punctatum. The sequence continues at coordinate 42,116,557 of NC_092760.1, read as the reverse complement.
AAGGTTGTGAAAGCACTCAAGGCGGTATGGGGAAGGCTCACCAGGATGATGCCTGGGATGAAGAAATTGAGCTATAAGGAGAGACTAGATAGGATTGGATTGCTTTCTTTAGAGCAGAGAAGACCAAGGAGGGACATGATTGAAGTGCTGTAAGATGACAAGTGGAATGGCTAGGATGAATAGAGAGCAGCTGTATCTATTGGTTAAGATGTCAATCATGAGAAGGCATAGTTTTATGGTAAGGGGCAGGAGATTCAGAAGGGATTTGGGAAAAAGACTTCTTCACTCAGTGGGTGGGGGGAGTCTGGAATGCACAGCCTGAGAAACTAGTGGAGGCCAGAAACCTTATAACCTTTTAAAAAATATTTGGAAGAGCACTTCAAACATCATAATATTCAATGATATGGGACGAGTGCAGGAAATTGGGGTTAGTGCACTTTTGGTGCAGACTCGATGGGCTGCCTTTTCTGTGCTGTACGAATCTATGAATATACTGTCTTTGTTGCAAAAGGCTGTGTTTATTGTCAACTGAAAACAAAAAATGCTGGAGATCACAGCGGGTCAGGCAGCATCCATGGAGAGAGAGCAAGCTAACATTTTGAGTTGAGATGACTCTTCTGCAGAGTTGAAATGAAGTGTGGAGTGGGCAACATTTAAACAATTGTGGGGGCTTGGGAGGCAATTGGAGTGCTAGGGAAGATGTATGTGGTGAAAGAGACAACCAGAATTCCTGTCGGAGGAAAGAAGATTACCACCACTAGGTGGCAGCGCAAACATACCCAGAAACACAGCTTTCTGATCAAAATCAATGGCTATTACAGTGTGGTGGAGTTGACTTGGCACTGCAGAGTTTTACCACAGCAAGAGTCCTTAGTGCCTCACCTGCCACCTCTCATGTTGCCTCACTCCATGACTGAAGTGGTGAACTGTGCCTCATGAGTGCAGCAAGCCATGGGGTTGGGAGAACGTGTGGCAGCAGCCAGAAGGATGGCCAGAGAGACCACTAGGCAAGCTAACAGGCTCTTTTGCAACGTCATGATACATCATCACTATCTGTGCATGTGGCCAGTAGCCATGTCTGTGGACAGGTTGGTATTGGCAACATACATGCTGCTTGCAAAATCGCCAGACCACTTACTTCCAAACATGTCTCTGATTCAGAATGAAATTCCTGCCACAGGAGTCCTTTAGACCCTTAGCCACTTGTCATTGACACCAAAGTTAAAAGCTTTGAGTAGGTACAATATTTGAGCAGCTATCAACATAGCTGAATCGGTACAGCACAAGTTGGAGTACGGCAGAAACAGAGAGTCAGAAACAGGAGTCAGAAACATAGGACTAACAAGGGACCCAGGCCTCAGTGAATGACAGTAGGATAGGGATCAGTGAAGGTGTAAGTCAAGAAGGTCAGGAAACTGGTTTACTCCAATGCTGGGTTTGATGAACACTTGAGTGCCTATGAAGAGGGAGTCCCCCGAAAGCCTGCAATGGATTTGCTTATTGGGCTTCCCACATCACGGGTACCCTGCCCACCACAGAGTTAATGCCAACAGTGACAAAATAAAGCCCATAAGTTAGCATTAACTGTCCACTTCTAAGCCTTAATGAATGGTGGGGCAGAAAGACCTTCCACAAGTTTTTTTTTGTTACAGACATATTAGAAACAGAGGCAACAAAGTGGCAAGATGGCAGATCTACTTAGCACCTACCTGCCTGATTAAATGCCCCATCTCAAAATTCATCTCAAGGAAGGACATTAAGTATCATCCTTTGTGCATGAAACCACCTCAGGCTCAAGCAACATCCACCACCTTGTGGCAAGCAGATGCATTACATACAAAAGTGTAAATGGTTCATTAAATACATGCAAAAAAAACTTAACACTTAAAGTGTTTATTTCTGAAGAAGTTTTGGAATCATACCACTTAATCTTCTGCAATAATTCAGTAATATAAATATCGAATACTGGTATTAATATTATACTAAATAAAACACAAATATTAGTTTCATCCTGAACTCTTGCTGCGGATTTGTTTCAATTCCAAAAATACATTTTATTTTTGTTCTAATTTGAAGACTGAAAGCTTTACTGACCTATGTCTGCAGAGTTATCAGCAAGACCTCAGGCATCTCATATATCTGACCCTCTGTCACCTTGATTGTTACAGATTATTCAACTGTTGAAGGGTTCACAATTGTGAGAATCTTGTTTTTACTTGATACCCACATGCTCACTCTTTCCAATCGGCAATGCTGTATAACAATTGGACATTCTAAGATCTAACATATGTCTAATGACGGGTTATCTGATATCAGCTAAGGTTAACACAAGCTAATTATCAAGAGCTCTTGTGCAGTGGTGGTGTCCCTACCTTTGAGCCAGGAGGCCTGGGTTCAACTATCACCTGCTCCAGAGGTGGTTAGAAAACCTCTACACCACTGTCATTTTTAATGTATCAATTTGAACTCAGCAAAATAAAGATCAAACTGAGGACCTTCAGGTTTGTGAGAGAAGCACCAATGGTACCTAGCCTAACTTGTGCCAACAGAGGCACTGCCTTTAACTGCAATTGGTCATAAAATCACATCACTATCCCTTCTCTGCCTCTGTCTTTGTCTCTGTTTCTCTCTCTCTCTGTATCTCTCTGTCTCGCTGGGCCATAAATTTCAGGAGCCCTCTGATACTCCACCTATTCTTAACTTTATTATGGTACACAGGGTATGGGCAGGCAATTCAACCAGGTATTCATAATGAGGCCTTCAGTTTTTCCTGGTCTGAAGTGTGAATTCCTAGCTGAACTCCAACTATAACTAATACAGTTCGATCTCAGCTAGTGATGGTTATACACAAGCAGAGGGAAAGAAAGCTTTGCTTGATTGACATCTCCATTACGTTGGAATAACCTGCTGTTTTGTGCATGTGTATTTGCCTACACAAGATTCAAAAGTCTAGAGTGGATGAAAACGTTTGATATTTATAGCACAAATGGCTGTGATTGATGGACACCTTCATGAAGCCGTGAACTGAAACACAAAGTAGCTGTTCAAAACCTGTTTGCTAATTGTGAAATAATCCTGAAGTTGATACAAACTTGTCAATGACTCATTGGATTTTGTGCATGGCTGGTACACGGAAGGTGGGTGTGAAGGATTTGTGGGAGAAGTGTAAGCGGCTTAGCATAAGGGGGCAAGAAAGGGGCATGTGGAATATGGGGGCTCATGGGAGAATCAAGATTTGAGGCAGTGGTTCAATTCCATTCTGTTCCTGCTTCCCTGAAACTATGAGGAGGGGTCCTTCTCACTACTATCAGCAGCATCCCTTGGGGTGGGGGTGTGTGTTGCTAACACACTTGGGTCTTAAGCAGGTTCATCATGTGATCACTGGATTGTGGGCTTCCCCCTTCCTCATATCAGGTCCCATGATCAGAAAATTAGTGCATGCTAAAATTGGAACTCCACCATCTTTCCACTTAGCACCACCACCATTTGAGTCAAGTGAACTCCCTATACACCACTGATTGAATCCCAATAGTTGCAGAGCAATGGGTTAACATTGGCCTTTGAAGCTTGGATTTATAGGAGAAAGGTAGGCAATTTCTAACCTACATACTCCCACCTGATCAAGCAATATCCACTCCAGACATGCAACTCACCTCCAGGAGCAGAGGGGAAATTAAGTTCTGTCCATTGTGTTTGATGTGATGTTCCAGTTACTTGGCCTCTGTGACTCAGACTTTGTGAATCTCTCTTAATTCCTTTAGCTGTCCAGGCGATCGAGAAGTTGCCTTTTCAGCTACAAGTCAGCTTCACCACTCAGGATAACAGACAGGCCTGTCGAGTCATCAGTCAGGAGAGACATATCACAAGCAACAGGTACTACAGGCTGTGCTTTGTACACTAACCCTCAGAACAATCTCACCAGCCCTCCACCACCGGCTGATATTTATCTGAGTTGTAAAGCAAGGTCATTCCAATACATTTGCAAATTCAAGTGTGTTTGCTCACATTAATTTCCCAAATAATACCTGCCTTGTAAAATAAGCAGAATCTAGTTCTTCAACAGGTAAGGTGGTGTACTTGATGTCAAAAGTGACAATATTGTGGCTTTATGAATGAACAGACACAGTTATGAGGGCCAGTGAGATTATCTGATTAAGGGATGGAGAATAGGCCTGACTATGAGAAGGAGAATGATTATCAGAGGGAATTGATCTGAAATTAGGAGTCTGATCATTTGGATTCTCTTCCTTATTTATAAAAGCTGATTTTAAGTGCTGGAGGCAGATTTGTCTTGGAATTGTTATTCTTCAAAAACATTAGAAATTCCGCATGAAGCATTACCTCCAGTCATACATCTAAATCTTATGTGTAAGGACTTTTATGAGGAGAGATCCATTTTCAAAAATGTTGATAATATCTCTTCTTGAATGCCATCGAAATTTTGAAAAACAAAACTTTGTATCTGTCTTATAAAGTTTGTTGGCTTCGACTTTATCAGGCACTTAACAACTCCAGATCATTGAACAAATATCTGTACATTTTTGGGGTCCTGTCTCCTGTAACATTATCCCTTTGCTTTTGATATTTGCTTTTCCTTAATTGTATTCTTTGTTGCACAAGTATTTAATGTCTTACCTCGTGTAATCATTTATGTAAAAGATTTTCATAACCTGGCTATTTCCTTCTCCAATGCTTCTTGATGTTGGAATAAAAGGCTGTCTTTTAAAGGTATTTGTGTTTTAACCTAGCAACCCTGTTAGTGGCAAGTTGCATCATTAACACCAACAAGCATTATTTCCTAATCTATCCATGCTCATCCCTAAATGAGTATTCCCAGCTTACAGTTCATTTTTCTGCAAAGTTATCAATGATATAGAGAGGAATAGATAGGATTTACAAGCACATAGTTTAAAGAAATTTTGTCTGCATTACTTCGTCAGTCAATGTTTTGTATTACAATAATATGAAGAAAGATCGAGTGGCACTGGTTTATTTTAGATGTTTCCTCTTGTTTTTCAGCTCCTTGGTTGAGGACAATGTGAACATAACTGTATTGGGAATACATGCAGCACAACTTAGTGGTCGATTGACAATGGAGGGTAAAGTGAAAGAAGCTCGTAGGGAGGTGGAAGCACAGAAAGAGCTCATCCAAAAGATTGTGTAATAGAACTTTCTTCCATATTAAATAAATGATTGTTATATAGAGTGATTGGTCTTTCCAAGAGGGAAAGAGTTCAGTGAGTGATGTGAAAAGATAGCTTAAGTAATGTGAAATGTTACAAAGTCAGGTACCTTGTTGTGTGAGAGAATTGATACACCAGGGCTCAGTGGTAAAAGCAAACCAAAACAAGAAATAGCCCTCAATTTCAGATACAGTTGAAAGAGACGAGGAGCTCCATAGTTTTCTGGAGCAGATGATGGGTGCAGTATACTCTGATTTCAATGCAGATGTGACAGAAAGATATTTAATATGTACTGTATAGGCCTGTATACAGAATTCTTACACTCTGATTCTACACCTAGCATCAAATGCTGTGTGGTCAGAGAGGGAAAAATAGGAATTGGGTTGGTTCTTAACACTGGTTACTCTACCATAGCTCTTCTGTTCATTTATGGGATGTCACATTCTTACTGAGCTGTGATGCCCTACAAGCAAATAAACTGGGCGGCACGGTGGCACAGTGGTTAGCACTGCTGCCTCACAGCGCCAGAGACCCAGGTTCAATTCCCGCCTCAGGCGACTGACTGTGTGGAGTTTGCACATTCTCCCCGTGTCTGCGTGGGTTTCCTCCGGGTGCTCCGGTTTCCTCCCACACTCCAAAGATGTGCAGGTCAGGTGAATTGGCCATGCTAAATTGCCCGTAGTGTTAGGTAAGGGGTAGATGTAGATGTAGATGTAAGGGTATGGGTGGGTTACGCTTCGGCGGGGCGGTGTGGACTTGTTGGGCCGAAGGGCCTGTTTCCACACTGTAAGTAATCTAATCTAATCTAATTTCCTTCTGAACCTTACATGTGAAGAGTTGTCAATGCCCATGAGCTGCTCTCCAGCCATGTTCAATATTTTCAATGAGAGGAAGAGAAATGCAGGCTGAAATAGTTTGTTATAATCCTTAGCCAGTGCCAATTAAACTGAGTTCAGGTAGGACCCTATCAGTGGTCCATCAATGGGAAACATTTCCCACAATCCCCTACCTCCAACCACGCCCCTCCCCCACAACAGCACCCCCACTAAAACCCAAGCCCAAAATTGATTTAAACCCAAATTCAAAATAGTAAAGCACAACACGTGAACATAACAGTCTTCTAACCATGTCCACTATATTAACCCAGCATTAACCCATTTAAACCAAATGGTTTCACATAGTTGCATATTCAAAATGTGGGCAGGATAACCATGCAAGAGTTCCATTCCCAGAATCTGAAACAAATTTAGAAAGCCAATTACAAAATTCCACAGTGATTAGAAAAAGCTACTAATTACATTAATCAGGAATGAAACTTCTAATGAAAAGGAAACTTTCTAGTTTGGATGACTTTTGTGCATGTTTTTCACAACAAAGTGAGAAATTTTCATACTGAGATTGCATTCCCAAGCTGGTTATAACACAGTAAGTTGTGATATAAGGCTTTTTTGCTCTAACCCAGCAATGTGCCTTCTCCCCAATCTTACAGTCAAGAGTGGAAGACTTTATTGCTCTATTTACCCTATAGCAGCAACATAACCTTCATTCAATAGAAGCACTACGTAGTAGGGAGGGGTGGGAAGAGGTTGTCATTGAGGTCATGCCTCAGTGTCCATAACTGTAAATGAATGTGGTCAACTGTTTAGTTTTCTGTCTGTGTTTAGTGAATGTTTGGCCTGCACATGCTGGTTGGAGAAGCAATATAAACAGAGTGGAACCTAATATCAAACTCAAACACACCCACACACACACACTCTCTCCTTCTGTTGAATTCTATAAATAAGGCATTACACATATAAAGTAGTTTTGGTTTGAAGTGTTACTGACTGACTCTGTCCACTTTCAGTGAAAAAAAACAGAACCAAAAGGAGGATGACATTTATCAGAACTGGCTGTGTTCTGTGGCAGTTGTGTGTGAAGACCTGACAAACCCTCAGCAGGTGAATATTAAGTTTAGATATTTCCCAGTGAGTAATAACATGATGCTTTGGTAAATGTAGGACACATGTATTTTCCCTGTGGCTCTTTATGCAGCATCAAATATAATTCAACAGCTTTGGTCCAAAGAAAGTAAGAGGTGTTGTCCTTACACATGAACGAGCTTATCCAATGCATTGAGCAATGGAAATCACAGAAGATCATAGATGTAAACTCTATTGAGCTAAATGCATTGGGATGTTGTGGGTCTTTGAAATTTTCAAATTCAGCTCTGATGTTCCTACTAGTCAAGTTAAAACTCACTATCAAGTCTATTTGGATATCTCGCATTTGTGTGAATCAGTTGTTTAGAAACTGAAAGAGAAAGAATAATGAGAAATATTACTCCTTTCAAAAATGCTACATCTTTGACACACTGTACCTTCAAAGTGTGGTTTATTTTACAGTTTGCCTCACACAAAACTGTTTTTTTATTTACAATTATCTTCTTTCAGGTGGAAAGCATAGCACAAGGAAAGAACATAACAGAAAACAGTGATTCTGTTTTTAAGGTACATTTCTACATCAGTTTAATTTTCCAAATAAACCAGTTTATTTTCAGGCATTAGTTTGAAACCATTGGTGGCAGCCGGGAAAGGTATTTGAAGTATTACAATTGACTAATTTCCCTGGTTTAGTGCAGGGTAGAAGGGGAGGGGTGGTGGTGAAGCAAACAGGATTGCCAACAAGTCAAATTTAGCCATAATGCTTCCTACTGTAGAATAGCCTCACAGCTATTCAGGTTCACACAAGAATTAGACAGGTTACATTGATATGATAAACATTGTTACAGGGACTCCTCCTTGAGGAGGACCAGATGTTAGGTCTTACTCCTTTGAAATCCTAAACCATTCTACCCATAGTCCATATGATATCAACATAGTGGGTGGTGCTTAAGGCACTCCTTAGTATTAACCTGGCACAGTAACTCAGTGGTTAGCACTGCTGCTTCACAGCGCCAGGTCCTGGGTTTGATTCCAACCTCAGGCAGCTGTATGTGTAGAGCTTGCACATTCTCTCTGTGTCTGTGTGGGTTTCCTCCCATAATCCAAAAATGTTCAGGTCAGGTGACTTGGCAATGAGGATTTGCTTATACTGTTATGTGCATTAGTTGAGGGAATGGGTCTGGGTGGTTACTCTTTGGAGGGTTGGTGTGGACTTGTTGGGCCAAATGCCCTCCATATTGTAGGGAATCTAATCAATCAAACCGTAAGTAACCCTTTCACTGTCATAGATAACATCTTCCTGCAAGCTTTTTTTCCAAGATTAATATCATATTTTTTATGGGTATATCATTATATTTATCACTATCCCGTCTTACCCAAGTCTCTAAATTTGCAAATTCAAGCAAAATGGAGGCTTCACTATCCTCCTATACATATTCTGATTTGGAAGACTGGTAGTTTGCTGGTTACCTTTGTTTCTCTTCCTGACAGTCTGAGGTTTGTAGGTTGCTCTAACCTGCAGGCCATTTCCATCCTTCTGCATGGAGGTGGAACATCTTTTGAATCAGACAATTTATGCTTTGCAACAGTCTAAATCTCTGAAGCAGGCAATTTCTTTCTTGCAATACATTTAACAATTGGGCATGAATTGGTCCCTTCTTGAAAGTATATGCACCACATCTTCAATCATTGTCAGCATATTGTTATTCTTAATGTGTTTGTAGATTTATGCTGAAAAAGCACACAAGCTTTTTATTTCAGCATGTTAATTTCTTCAGACTCTTGTTCACGCTCAGTGACTCCATTATTGGCAAAACCAACATATTCAATTACTCAGTTCTAATTGAGGATTGTTTCTGGCTTAGCATGATATCTATCTCAGTTACTTAGGATCCTTCTTGGGAAGATGAAGAAGTCAGATAATTTGCTTGAACTTCCCTCTTCCCAATCTCCTTAGCATCAAAATCAGACTTGAATTTTTCTTAGCTATTTTATAACCAGTCTGTGTTGCACTCTGAGCTATATCACTATGGATTCATCTATGGGCTAAGGTTCATTGGCTATCTGATTGTTGATTGTTCTCATAAACCTTGCTGTTTCTTGCAGTCTGCATGTGCTTCGGTGTTAACAGCAGCAGAAAACATTTGTGCCAATCTAGTGCACTCATAGGTGTCCATTTTGTTGAAATGATGAAACAAATGTCTCACATGAACACAACAAATCTTGATAGATTCTGTTTTTTGTTTAGGTTCTACCAATAAGTCTAGAGTGTACTTTAAAATCTTCTACCAGCTGTCCTTTGTCTGACTGGCCCTTCTTTGGTTGTTGCTTGCCCTTCTCTTCTTTGAATTTACATCATTTAACTCATTTTGCCATTTGAAGAAGACTGAGGTCAAGATATGCCTTTCTACTGAAGAGTAAGTATTTGTGATGATGAAGTATATACTAGTTTTCTAGTATTATATATCCTGCATATTGAAGAATTGCCTGTAGCATACCTTTAGTCTGAAGTGCAATGCCTTCTTGACCATGTAACTGCACTCTTGTCAGCCGCAGATAAACTTTTCTTACGCATGACTCATTGTCTGATAATATAGTGCACTCGCCCTATGTCTAACTTGATGCGTGTGACTTGACATATCAGTTTGTCAACATGTAGGGTCTGGATCACCTATTCATCCAGGAACACTTTAGGTTTTTTTGTCTGTTGTAGATTAGCCTACTTATTAAGCTTTTTATGTGGATAGATATTTGATTTCTTGCTTTCTGAAACAGTGTCTGACCTCGACACATTTTCTGAAAATGGTCCATTGTGTGACAGATAAAGCATTCAGTTTTAATAGCTGGTCACTGCCTGTGCCCTTGAGGCTATTTGTTTTATATCATTGACAATGCTTTTCATGTTTCATGTGTGTCCTACTCACCGACCTAGTTTCTCACAAATATTATTTGTAGTTTTATATATTAAAAACTGAATGGACACTGCTGATTATCTGCCCCAATATTGATCTTCTCCTCTTAGGATTGATCTGTGCTCCTTCTTGATTTCTGCATGACTGACCATCTGAATGGCTTTTCCTGTAGTCAGATCTTCTTTTGACTGTAATGAAGCTGACAAAGACATGTCAGCAATTCCTACAGTAATCCTATGTCTTAGAATCATAGAATCATAAAATCTCTACAGTATGCAAACAGGCCGTTCGGCCCAACAAGTCCACACCAACCCTCCGAAGAGTAACTTACCCAGACCCATTCCCCTTCTCTTTTATGAATTCTGACTTGAAATCACCATTGTTACATTTCTCCCCTAATCTGTGGATATCATTAATGAAATCATCTTTGGATCCCATTGATTTTTGAACTCTTGTATTAAATTGTGCTCTTTCAAGAATTTTACTTGCTCTCATGTTAAACTAATTGTCAAAGGCTTCCATTACCCCTTCAAAAGTATCTGGTCTTTCTTTTGTACCATGGCAAGCTATGAGATCATCAACTTTATTCCCAATGTATATAGAGCATAGTTGATTGTTCAGCTTCTGTTCTATTCTCTAATTTGGAAGGTAATGTGTATCTTTGAAACTGTTTTCTCCAAGATATCCAATTCTGTTTTCTAGTTGGCCCATCTTTGAGATAAAGTCTTCCTCGTAATATTCTCATTCCATGTCTTCCTAATCTAATGATATATTTTTTCTTGCTTAAGTGTTCAATTTGTAGTAATAAGTTATTTTTGCACTTTGCTGCTTTACTAGATGGTTTTCCCACATTCTGCAATAAAGGATTCCTGCCTTTTTCATTGTTTCAGTGTTTGGCATAATAAATCATTCCTATTTCTCTAGTGGTTTTGTTGGAAGACACCAGGCTTCGATACATGATTCCCACTTTACTCAGGTTTTGCTGAATGATTCATACTTCTTGCAGTTTAAATAAATGATTCCTATCTTTATCATGGCTTGAATAGCTTGAATTAATCTCTTGAATTTCCCATGGCCTAAATAAAGTCTCCTAAACTACTTTTCTCTGTTAGACCAGGCCAACTTTTGATCTGGCCGACCATTATCACTTTAATTACTGGCACCAGGTCTACTAGTTTGGATATATTCTTCTATTATGGCCATTTATTTCCATTTCCATAGCCTTGCCTCATTGTGCCTGATCACTGTGGTGACAATGCTCAATCTGGTCTGGTTTTTTTTTTAACTTCTTACTTTTCCAACCTGGATTACTAGGTCATTTAAAAATTTCTTTTTCACCAGGGAGGTGCTAACTCTCAGTAGCCACACATCTCTTAACCAGCTCTGTGATGTTTTCACTACTCATTAAAGTATTCCCCAATGTTGGGGATTGCCAGAAAGGTTTTTTCAGTCACTTCTTAAAGTTGCAGCTCTTCCCTGCTGCTTACTGTGCTGAACAACTTAAACCTGAGTGTGAAGATCATGCACTGCTGCTCATCCTATGTGATACAAGAAGTCAAATTAAATCCACACTGCTGCATACCATGTTGTTTAGGAGACAGGAAGCAGGAAACTATAGACCCATTAGCCTAACATCTGTCATTGGGAAAATGTCCATTATTAAGGAAGAAATAATAGGACGTTTAGAAAAGCTTAACACAGACAAACATTGGTTTTCTGAAATGGAAATCATGTTTGGCAAATTTGAGGAAATAACAAGCAAATAAAGGGGAACCAGAAGATGTAGTTTATTTCAATTTTCAGAAGGCATTCAATAAGGTGCCACATAAAAGGTTATTGCACAAGATAGGAGCTCACAGTATTTAGGGCAATGGCTTGAGGATTGGTTAAAACACAAAGACAGAGAATCAGGACTAATGAATCTTTTTTCAGAGTGGCACAGTCCTAGGGTCTCAGTTATTTACCATCTACAGTAAACTCTGCTCCCTCTAAGCCAGTAACATACTAAAATTTGCTGCTAATACAAAAATAGGTGGGAGGCATTTTGTGATGAGGACATGAGAAATCTGTAAGGAAATACAGATTGGCTGAGTGAAAACCTGGCAGATGGAGTTCGATGAAGGTCATCTAATGAAAATGTGAGATCATGTGCTCTGGTAGGAAGAATCAAATACAAACTATTACTTAAATGGATAGAGATTTCAGAGAGATCCAGGTGTCTTTGTGCATGAAACAAAAATGTTAGCATGCAGGTGCAACAAATAATTAAGGTGGCAACTTTATTACTAAGAGATTGGATTAAGTACAGGGAAGTCTTGTTACAACTGTACAAGGTGTTTGTGAGGCCACACCTAGAGTATTATGTACAGTTTTGGTCCCCAAATTGAAAGGCATATTGGTATTGGAGGCAGTTCAAAAGAGATCCATGAGGCTGATTCCTGATATGAAAGGTTAAACAGGTTAGGACTTTGTCATTAGAGCTTAGAACACTATTGAAACATGCAAGATTTTGATGGGGCATGAAAGAGGAGTTGTGGGCTGAAAAAGATCCACCATGATCTTGTAGAATAGCAAGGTGGGTTTGAGGGACAGAATGGGCTACTTCAATCTCTCATGATTTTATGCAAGGTCACTACACTGTATGAGACATTGCCTCATCCCCTTGAGTAAGAATTGCACAATTTATTTGATTCAGTGTGATAGAGGAAACCCACTTCCTGCTGGTTTACTATAGCAACTAGTTACAGGTCATATTCAGTGGTCAGAATAATTTTGCTTTCCCAAAGGTTCATTTTAAGATTTCGCAAGGACTGCTTTTTGATTTGAGAGCCTCTTGTTCATTTTCTGTGGCTACATTTCATTCTAACTAACCTTTTCATTAGATTAGATGCAATCATGCAGTAATTTTAACATCTGTATTTGTGTTGACATATGGGTACTTTTACTTAGGGCGGGATGAAAATAAATTGTCATGAACCTCAAGGATTATTTACAGTCCACTAAACTTAAAGCCACAGCCTACAAGGAAAGCTTAAATTTCCCAAACAACAAAGTATCTGAATTGGCACAACAGCTATAAGTTAGCAACCAAAAGTTTTATTACAAATAACAGATAGACATTTCATTTAAAAAAAACATGAATTTGCATGGAATTCTTTATCTGGGAATTCAAGTATTCCCATTCCCAGTTAGCCAACTTTATTGACAGTCTTCCCTTGACATCCTCCCTCTCCCCTTTACAGCCACGGTCTTCTCTCCTCTACAGTCACTGGCTTCTCTCCCATCCCAATTCTAGCCTCTTATTTCTGTCAGCCTTGAAATTCAAACTGGCTGCTGCCTTTCACACAAGTCACAGTCCAACCCAGCTTTGCCCAGCAGACCTACTCCATACCCATTACCTCTGGTCCTTGCCTCACCCAACTGTCTCACTCCACCATCCCCCAATCCAGGCCTGGCCCAGCACATGCATTCCACCTCCTGACCTGGCCCAACATTCTCACTACACAAACGCCAACCCGGGCCTAGCCTAGCAGCCTCACTCCACCCCCTGACCTGGCCCAGTAGCCTCACTCCACCATCCCCAAATCTGGGCCTGGACCGGCAAACTCACTCCACCATCCCCAAGCCTGGCCTCCTCCAGCAAGCTTGCTCCTGTCCTAGGACCCCAGCTTCACCAGTCTTGTTCTTCACCACTACATTCACAGGTTAGCTCTCTTTCTGACACTGGCTGATGATAGGTTTATTATTGAGCCTATCATCAGCAAAGACAGGGGAGAAGCTGTCTGTATTGAAAGAACAGCTCCTTTCAAAATTTCTCAGTTCCACATACAGGGACAACTTTTTTTTTCTGATTGAACATCCCAAAAAATAAGATTTCTCAGGTGATTTGACAACTTTTGGTGGCTGTTTTGCTTGCTCCCCCCATATTTTTGAACACTGATTCTATGAATATCACAGACAGTGCTACAGAGACTTTGAAGAGGATCAGATGTTCAGTCACTTGCCTTTGAGATCCTAAACTGTTCTATATACACATTAATATAACATCTCCATAGTTTGTGATACCTATGGTACTCGTCAGTATTAACCCTTTCAGATCCAAACACATCAAGTATCAGGTCAACTACAGGTGCTCATTCCATGGTCTGTCTGTCTTTCTCTCACTCTCTTTCTCAGTCTCTGTGTTTAAAAAAACACAATCTTTATTCACCATTCCACATCTGCTCCTTTGTGGACAGTTCCAACCAACTACACCATCCTAGTTGCTACCATCAATTCTCTTCAATATGGGAAATATCCACAGTAAATTAATGTGATTCCATCTTACATTCCCAACAGGTTTTATCCGATGAGGTTGCAAACATGGTTTATCGCCTGAAAAACGCAAAGAGCAAAATGCTGAAGAAGCCAGTATCTAAACCAAAATCTACTCTGGTGCCAATGCTTTGAATATAAATCGTGGGAGATCACCTAAATATTTGTAATGTAAACTATGCAATCTTTTCATTCATTTGTATTTTACAAAATATAGCCATAATGAAAATAAATTATATTTCAAAACAAACTGTTTAAGTCCTTGCAGCAAAGTGCTAAGACCAAATGCTTGAGATCACATTCTAGGAGTCCATTGGGCTAATTTCTTCTTTCCTTTCTTTTCTCATGGCCTCAGCTGAACCACATGAGCTTTTCAGGATCACCTAAGCAACAGGTTTTGTACCTGTAAATTGGAGGTTAAATCTCTAAATTTATAAGTAAAGTTATGGTGTATTAACAGTTTCCCTAGCGTTTGATAAGTGCCACGTGACAAGGTTAATTGGTACACTCTGGTACACTAAAGGCTCGAGCCAAGAGTGGGGTGCTAACTGAAGACTTTGACATATTTTCATTAAAAAGAGAAGACTTCAAAACTAAAATCAAAGATTCCCAGATTTATGATGAGAATTTTCAAAGCTGATCAAAGTAAATGGTTGCATAGTATTGAAGGGTTGATTCAACTACAGTTTAATATGAAGAGTACAAAACAAAATTAGACTGGAACTTTTCTCATCCAAAGGTCAATACTGATGTCAATTGGTTACTCAGGAACAACAACTAAAATCAGTTGGGGTGGTGGTGGCTGAGCGCTAATGTCACTGACCTGGTGCTCCAAGCTAATATCCTGAGGACAGTGATTTAAATCCCACCAGGTGAATAGTAACATTTGAATTCAGTCTGGAATCAAAAGCTAGTCTAATTGTAAGCATTGTCATTTCAAAACAAAAACTGGTTCACAAATGCCCCTTTTGGAGTGGAAATGTACCATACTTGTCTGGTCTACGCATGACTCCTGACCCACAGCAATGTGGTGAAAGTGATTGCTGGAGATTAGAGACAAAAGTGTGGTCTAGAAAAGTACAGCAAGTCATGTAGCATCCGAGGAGCAGGAAAATCAGCGTTTCAGGCAAAAGCCCTGATTCCTGATGAAGGGCTTTTGCCCAAAACATCGATTTTCCTGCTCCTCTGATGCTGCCTGACCTGCTGTGCTTTTACAGCACCACACACTTGGCCCACAGCAATATGGTCAACTCTCAAATTGCATGGAGAGCTGATTAATACAGGGCAATTAAGGATGGGAAACAAATGTCAGTCTTACAGGTGATATCCCCAACCAAGAATTTTAAAAAGTGCACGACTCTTCTCAGTTGGAGAGAAACAATTGATGTATATGCTGAGAAGGCAGGTAAGTGAAAAAAAATTAAAGCCTAGGTTTTAATAGATCAATAGCATTTTACATACCCCTAACAATTCATGTAATTTTAAAGCATCAGATATTAAATTTGACTAATTTTTCTCTTTGTCTACACATTTTCTTTACCTGATCAATCCAGAGTATGTGATACATGAACGAAAAATGGAGGTTCCATTTCACATAATTCATGAATTGAGCCACATGGACCAAGCAACCACAGGGCCAAACCTCAGTCTATTTTTAAACAGCTTGGCTAAGGTGACACTGGTGATGTTCCTGTTGCTTCAGGATTTGAGTTTGAGCAAGAATGTACCAAATTATGGTCACTACTGTACAAGGATCAGAACACACTGTCTTTGGAACTCTAGCTGAGATTTTCTCAAGGCATGAATTTTGTTTTCTTCGGGGCTACATTTTCACTTTCATTAAGTCTCTTAAGAGGTATTGGAATCAAATAGTATTTTATGTGGTTTGTAAAAAGTTTTACTTCTTTAGATAGATGAGATACATACAGCAGCAAGTTTGTTCCCCTATCATCTGTGCTTGCCGACCTATACTAGCTCCCAGACAAGGAACATCAATTTTAAAATTCTCATTCATGTTTTAAAATCCCTTTGCAGCCTCCCTCCCTAGCTCTACAATTTTTTCTAGTTTCCTAACTCTCCAAGATACCAAACTATGACTGCTGGTGCAATGTCCTTTTGGACAAGACATTAAACTGGCCTCATCTAAACATTCAAGTGACTACAAAATATCATTTAGTACTCTCAGTGTCTTGGAGGGTGTCTTTGATGGGAGGAGGCTGATGGGATAGACAAAGGAATTCCTCAACTCAATGTAAACCACATGATCATTCCATGTACATAGTGTAAATGGTTCCTTTTTTATTCGTTGGAAAAAAATGCCTGCTTTATGATCTCTAGGCCATCTGCATGTTTAAATCTCATGTTACAATTGCAACATGAAAATAGAGAATCTAGCTCTTTGCATTCATACTCATCAATACTGTTCCCTAAATCTTTAACTTCTTTTTCATCATTCATTTGTCCACAATTTTTATTGTCAACAATCATTCAAATGAAATCTCAGCTTCACAACTGAATGGGTAGAAGTTTATTTTATTCTCTATTCTAAAGCGGTTACGTCTTACTTTGTATTGGCCCTGTGAAGATCAGGTTGAAGAATCAGTACAGACATCTAAGAGAGAAGAATTAACTTAATGTGAAAAATGTCACATTGAAGATTTTCCTTGCACAGAAATGTTTTTGGATAAATTCTCCCCATCAATGTTGAGCCCCCACGGTGCTAATTCTCTAATCACATATTCTGTCTTTGGAGGATTGGCAAGATCCAAGAACCACAGAACATTCACAGGGACAGCACCTCAAAAAAATCTGTTTCTACTATTTTGAGGTGATTGTTCTTTAACTGGTCATCCCCATAATTGAATCTTTGCATGCATTTTTGATAGCTTTTGAGAGCAAGTTTGGGTACTGCCCTCCCCCTCTTCCCAACCCAGTAATTTAAGCCCTGCTCCTCTAAGTACTTTGAATCTGTCTTTACCAAGAAAGAAGATCTGGCACACTTGTTGTGCATAAGAAGATCTTTGAAATGCTGAATAGGTTTAAAATAGGAGCAAGAAGAGGTTGAGGAAAGGCTTCCTGAGTCTGGGTTGATAGGATACTAAGATGATCGGGATACATCCAAGGACACTTAGGAAGGCAAGTATGGAAATTCCAGACATAACCTTCCAATATTCTTAGCTACAGATGTTGGTACCACAGTACTGGAGGAGAAGAAATGCTACAGTCTTGCTCAAAAAAGGTGTGTAAGATAAATCCAGCTGCTGCAGGCCAGTCAGTTTAGCTTTGGTGGTTGGAAAGCTTTTAGAAACGATAATCTGGGACAAAATTAATGATCACTTGGATGTTTGTGGTTGAATTAATTAAAAGCAAATTGTGTTAACCAACTTAATTGAGCTTCTTGAGGAAGCCACAGAGAATTCATGAGGTCTACAAAGGCTATTTTTTAAAAATACCTTTTTGAAGTCTATGACATAAAAGGACAATAGCAGTCTGGATTAGTTGGTTTGAGTGACAGTAAAAAAAAAGAGAATAGTGACCAATCATTTTTATTTTCCCACTGACTAGTCAAAGGCAATATAAGGAAAAGCTTTTCTAATGCAATGAGAAGTTATAATCCAGAATGCATTTGCTTGACAATATAGCGGAGGCAAATTCAATTATTGCTTTCAAAAGAGAATTGGATGAGTATCTGAAGAGAAGAAAAGAAATCACAAGGGAGGGTTAGCTAAATTGGTGTTGTTGAGAGATGGTTCAGACCTAATAAGTCAGATGGCTTCTTTATTTGGTGTAACCATTCTATGATTCTATGCTTGATGATTGGCAGAGCATACAGCTGCTCAGTCAATGTTCACAGCTGACATTCACATGAATTAGAAACACCCAGGTGTAGTGCCAGGAGCACAGAACAGTAGCTCACTGAGGATTCAATCATTTAAAAAGAATGGCATGAGATCATATTGACTGGTTAGGAGGGCCATATAAGTAACAAGTGAAAAATACCAACTTGTTTTGTACGATTTATTAATAGATAATAGACAACCCACTGACATCAATGGAATACAGAATCATATATGGATGTAAAATGAGCTGCCATTCACTGCCATCCATTTTACATTATAGGTGAAGAACAATTTCACGGCATTACCTTTTACAATTAAAATAAACACTTTACAACAAAAGCAAAGACAAAAGCAAACTAGGATACAGAACATAAATATATAAACCAAAAAGGTAACTACCATCTGAATATTAAGATACAGATTATTCAATGCATGCACGGTGGTAATGTTGACAGGATGTTTATATACAAGTTCAGTAACACTGTGTGCTAGTTGATCTATGGAATTATAGGATAGACAATACTGGTCAACTAATCATGAAATGGTCTATCATTGGCTGTTGTGCCCCAAAGTGAAATAATTGATACAGCAGTGGTTATTGCATGTTAGATGCATAGAGCTGTGTACAGATCCATCAATTATAAAACTGAAACGGATTATTAAAAGAAATAACTAACTATCTGAAGTAAGGTTATTACATTTTGCTGCAACTGTTTCCAGTCTAAACTGGCTTAAAGGAAACTATACAATAAAATGCAACATATCTTAAGATTGTTGACTGAGTTGATACTTTCCATTCTATTATACTGACGCTACAGCTAGATTCTCTTATTAATTATCAAAGGGCAGAAAGTCCAGTTCTTGTGTATTAGTGAAAACCCGATATAAACTGTGCTTGCACTGTCCCTGCAATTAAGATTCACATTTAATTAGGATTCTACTTTAGCGTACCAAAACAAAACACTTCAACCAACAGTCATTCAGCTAAGAAATTGAGTATTGGTACTGAATAGCAGCCATATTCCTCCAACTTTAAAGAAAAAGTTTTAAAATTAAAAATGAAAAACCCACAAATACAATCATAACCCACTTAAGTATGCAAAACAGTTTCAAATCTTTATGTTTTGCTGCATTACATCTAAAAAGTTTTTAGTTTTATCATAGGTATAGATTATGTTATTAAGATGGAAGGTCCTAACAGAGCATGCTTTGAAAGACAGTCAGCTTGCAATCTGCAGTTTTCTTGTATTAACATATGTGCTTCATACAAAAGGGTCGATCCTTAACTTTTTCAGGAAAGCCACACAACCCCCATTAAATACAAATGAACACTCATCAGCGTAATGAAACAATCTAGTAATACCACTATAGTTTCTCACAAGGAAAAGAGGATGTTACAAAGAACAAGTGCCCTTTGTACCAATTCATAAAATTACTGAATAACAATATGTTAAAACTTTTACCAATGATGCAGAGATCTAAAATAAACAAATATTTCCTCTCTTTTCTCATCTGTCCAGAGCCAGAGGAAAGCTGATTCCTCAAAATGGAAAACAGAAACTGTTCCTTTTTACCAAAAATATTACTCTCTAATGTAACATATACTTTTCCTTTACTTGCTCTTCTAATACTGCACTGTACATATTTATATATAATTTATATATAAAATAAGCTGGGTTTTGGATTACAACGTCCCTGGGTATTAAAAAACTGGGATTAAAACATGAAAAATACTTCTGAGAAATATCACACTTCAGGCACTTAACACTAACCAAATTCTTCTGTCTGCTATTTTAACAAAGATTTGTTTCATTTAACCAGTTAATCATCTTGTTTAGATTGCAAATATATTAGACTTTCATATAATATAGTACATGTAGCAATAAGGTAGTAGTACATCTCAATACCAAGTATTTCAGCAAAGATGGTGAAACCTCAGAGTACACGAATGCTAACAATGGTGAATGCAGCTATGGTTGGCCTCATTATCTTTCTTGTTATCTTCTCTTCAACAAAGTCAGTCAGGTTCCTGCATCTGAAATAAGGTGATGTTAGGTGAGAGCAGACAAGTGTTCTCAGCTGTGAAGTTCCTTATGACTGAGCAATCTGGCGTTTATCTAGATCCACACTTGTGGAATGAGTAAATATAGAAAGATAGCTGGAGTCCACCTAACACTCCTTCAGCAACAATCCTCAATTCTAGACAGGTCAAACACAAATGAAATAAAAAGGTGACGTTTGGTTCCCATGCACTTACGGAAATGTTTATACTGAGAAAAGTAAATTATAAGACTAGAGAAGTTTAAAAAAGGACACCTTTGATTGTTTTGTGAGTCTATGAAATAAAGCACTAACCTATGTAAAAGAAAAATTTAAGATACAGAAAACCATTATGCAAGACTCTATTGCTCATAGATGCAAACAATGAAGTGGAGTCCTGTACTCATCTGATCTGCCAGCTGTATACTACAAAACCTATTCTCAGAAAACATCTCTTCTGCTACCAAACAACGTGTATATAATGTATATATACACACGGTATATATAAACTAGTTGCTAGATTTGAAACTGAGACAGAGAGCTGAACAGTACCAGACAGCAGTTAAACATTCCCTTTTGCTTGAGTAAATTGTAAACATACACTGACACACAACTGTACACATGCCAGACTATAGTGATTATTTCCCTTTAATCCAGAGTGCATTATTGATGCACAGCAGTTAATTGCACTCCTGCCATGTGCACATGCCATATATTATGCTGAGTGAATTGCATCTTTAAATTGGTACATTTTGTGGACATTAGGGCACTTCAAGACTATGTACACCACATTTTAGGTTTCTCATTGTTTGTTTCAAAGACTTGAAAAAGAAATAAAACAAATTAAGAGTATCACACACAGGGAGCACAAACACTTGTCCTATGTCTAACGAACAGATCAGAAGTATGCCGTCATCAGCATACTGCAGTTCAGCTACGAAAGAACACAGACACTCCAACCTCTCGCAAAGCGCACTCAGCTGCCTATGTATGGAAGTGTAAGAAATTACATGTAAGAGTAGTCCCTAAATAATACAGAAAAACATATTTAAATGATTAGAAGTCTAAACTAACTCAACTGATTTAAACTTGAAAGCAATTATTTACAACTGGCCTCAACCTTAGTAAGTTTATTCAGAGCTCCCATTCCGGATCAGAGTTAGTGGTCTTTGAATGAAAAAAAAATAGGCTGACTTCCTAGCTAGGTTAATGCATAAAGCATGACAAATTGACAGCATTTCCAATATGATCTGGTGGCTTCAAGAAAGAGAGAAATTTAACAGAATTTTCCCCACATAGTTGAGAAAATGTTTCATCTTTAATTTCTAAAATTCAATGTAGCTTTTCTTTTTAAATACTGACTGTTTTCTGTATCATATGCTTACCTCTATTATAGAACATTGCCATTTTTCTCTCTTGACTTTGAATATTTGGTTTATTTCTTTCTGACCAGTGCATCAAAAACAGATTTGATTGGAAAAATATATCAACCTGATCTCCAAGATTTTTCTAAAATTCTCCACTTGAATAAAAATCAACTTCTCGTCTTAAGTTTTGTGATTTACAAGGTTATTGGATTGGGAAGCCTTCTTTACGCATGCCCCCTGAAATTTAATTCCACTTAAGTTTGAAATTAAAACAAATTTCTGGAAGCAATCACTCTGTCTGGCAGCTTCTGTGCAGAAATAAACAGAATTAGCATTTCAGATTAACCATTCTGATTAATGGTCAGCATCTAAAATATTAACCTGGAGTCAATAATGTTGGCCTATGTTGCTCTGACAAGGAAAATCAGGGGTGTGTGCACATACTTTGCTTGTTTCATAGTGATCTGAACATTAGCTTGAAGCTAACATTAAAGAGCTCTCACATTTCATTTCTAAACTTCCAAGTTCTTTTTGCCTCTCTCTTGCGTACATGGATATGATACAAGAAAATACTTTATTTAATAAGAGATACTTGTCTTATCTCTAATCTGACTTTTTTTTTATCCATTGCAACCGTTCTTCCTCCCCTTACCTTTGCAATATTATTGAGATCGTGGCTCCTCTATATTTCCTTTCATCTTCCTGTTAACCCTTGATACCCACTTTTCTCCCCCATTCTATGTTGAAATGAAAATTCATCAATCTCTCAGACTCTCATTCTTCCACATGAACACCAAGTTTTGGGTCTTTCAGAGCTCCCTCTCCCTCTGCCTTCCATCTCCCTGAAACCGAGTTTTCAGAAACTTAATGTTCATCTACTTTGCTTTTTTTGTACTATTTTAAACTTTGGTGATGTCCTGCACTAGTTCTCTACCTAGGTTGGTATAATATTGGAGACTTAATACACAACAGTCCTATTCTACATACAAAATCAACATTATTAGTACCTTATTGTGTCTATTATTGTGTCCTCAACAGCTCAAATGTGCATGTCTTAATCGATTAAGTCTGTTCCTGGAGAAATGTCTATATTATGCCATCTCATGAATTGAAAAACAGTTTTGTTTATCATTATATTCAGAAAGATTATGGATATTATTGCTACAATACTTTCTACTGTGCTTTTACTGTCAGCACCAAGTACTCAGTTAATCCACACTCCCCCCAATAATATGCTTCAGTTCCAAAGTCACTAGAGCACTCCTAATTATAGTGCACATTCTTTTTAATTCTCACCCTTCAGTTCTCTCTGCAAATTTGTCAATTTAATGCCAGCCACAATCATAATGGGAGTAGTTTTGTGCCATGTATCCCTGATTACTAGAGACTGAATTGAGACCTCCATTGTCCAGTACTCTTCCAGGCAGCAGACAGCATGTACTTTTTTGATACTCTTACACAAGATTCCATCCAGTGAATTTTAATTCAAATTCCAGAGTGAAAGACCAGTTCGTAACTTACTGCACCATTTACTTTCACATTGTTCATTGAATCTTACGATTTCATTAATGATTATAACCATTAATTTTTAATCAAATGAAGTGAATTATTTAACACATTGGAGTAAATCATGTTAACCAATACACTGCAATATTGTGCACTACACATTTTGTGCAAAAAACTTCATTAGAACCTCAAAATATTCTTCTCTATTTTCTTCTCTGATGGAAGGACAGAACTTATAACTGCACCACCACAGCTTCTCTAACTGACACATTGCAAAGATTTCACACATATTCTGAAAACAAAAATCATAAGAGATTTAATTTAAGTGGTGCTGTTTAAACTGTCATTAGTGTGCCTCTCACCAAAACTGGTGAAAGCAAGATGTTTTTGTGGCTTATAACTCTATCTAAATCAGTTAATAGAGATTATATTATCATTGCTTAATTTTAACCACCCATAATTCTAAAGATCAGTACCTCTGACTATTTCTAAAGAACATAGCCTACATATCACAGAGAGCTCACTACAGAATTTACAAGCTAACTACTCCTGATGCTTCAGCTAGATAATTTACTGAATCGCTCAGTAATGCAGAAAAGGAAATTTCCATGCTTGATATTGGCCTGTTGTGAGTTAACTTATCTCAGCTACAGCACTGTTAAATACGTTACAATCAGTTTTAGCATACTGTCTGTAGAGATAGGAGACAATCACATACAGCTGTCTATATACTGCAGACACACAGTAGTTACACAGCAGTCTAAATACTGTAGGTACAACAGACAGTTACTAATGACTGTTTATATACTGTGGATACATAATACAGTAGCTCTATGACAATCTAAATACTGCAGGTAGAGGAGACAGCTACACACAGCAGTCTATATATTACAGAGACAGGAAACAGTTACATCTATCAATAGATCTAGTTCAGGAAATGTTATATCTGTAATTCTCCTGTACCTACATGTTTCTGTGTGCATAGCTCTCTCCAATGAGCACAACCTGTCTTATCGATCTAATAGAGTCCTCAGTTTAGCAACACTTATGTTCTTAATGCACTGAAACCAATGGATGATATTTAGTAGTAATGCCTATTATTCTTTCTTGGTGCTGCAACTTTACTCCACTCTCATGTGTAAGAAGGAAGTATTTTGGCTGAAAAACTGAGAAAGGAGTAGGAAATAAAATTGTAAAATGGAAAATTGGGCTCTGATACACACCTATTAAAAATAAAAGCAAGTTCAGGAGCAATATCTTTTGTTCAGAATACTCCACTATCTCTAAGAGACACGTCCTGAAATTTCTGCGGTTCTTCAGCTCTGCAGCTTCTCTGGAGAGAAACGGCATTTTAAAACAAAAGAGTACTTTGAACAAAGAGCTCCCAGTGGCCTTTGCATAATTTCTTACAAATCCTTACAGTCATTCCTCAACCAAGAGTGCAAGGTATAAATGGCCTGGTACTGAATAAGCAACCAAGTACATTCAATTGGAGAAATGGTAATATCTGAAAGTGTCTCTCCACTTCTCTGACAGTTTCTTCTTGATACAAGGAAAACCTATTGAATTTAAACACAAGCAGAAAAAATATGAAGTTTCAAATTAACTGTGAACAGCAAGTGGCTTTAACTTGTTAAGGTAATGAGTAGCTGAAATGCACAAACCATGAAGGATTCAGATTTGATCGTCAGTCTGTTTGGAATTACTAGGAGTTCCAGAGTTCCTGAGCGTCTCTGGATGGAGATGGAGATATAATACAAAAAGGAAAATATCACTGTTGATCGTCAGTCTGTTTGGAATTACTAGGAGTTCCAGAGTTCCTGAGCATCTCTGGATGGAGATGGAGATATAATACAAAAAGGAAAATATCACTGGTTGCTATTCAGCAATGTCTGTTGAAAAGACTGCATGCGAGGCCATAAGTTGAGAGCAAGAATAAGATCAGCTGTGATACCACTGTAGTCAAGTGTCTTTTTATCACCCAATGTAACAGATAACACTCACTACACCAGCTTACTCATGGCTGCTTGATAAGGACCAGACTGTTAGAAGTCTTTGAACCATACCCCAGTTTGAGTCAACACCTTCAAAAACTGGAGAAGAAAAAATTCAGCGGACAATTACAATAAATAAGTTTGCAATTTTAAAGCAAAGTATTTGATCTTTATATTTTGGTACTCTTTCATTCTGAACTTCAATTCTGTGG
Organism: Chiloscyllium punctatum; assembly: GCF_047496795.1. Classification (NCBI taxonomy): domain Eukaryota; kingdom Metazoa; phylum Chordata; class Chondrichthyes; order Orectolobiformes; family Hemiscylliidae; genus Chiloscyllium; species Chiloscyllium punctatum. The sequence goes on along the minus strand of NC_092760.1, from coordinate 42,091,268 downwards.
AATGCTGCAGGGCAAAAGTAGAGTGTGGAAGTGACTTTCTGAATACATGATACTAGCAACCTCAACCATCAGTTACTTGTTTCTGAATTCAAGTGCTCTACTTCCCTCAATCTTCTTTCGTTTGGCAACGGTCCCCATCACAAATACTTATTTATGAAATTATTCTCTACACAGACACTGTAGTGTGGGTTAGCACCAGAACATATGGAATGCCAGCACAGCCATGTTGAACTTCCCCCTAAGTCACATTACAGTAAAGGGTAGATTTTCCCACAGCACCTGGTCTATGACACTGAAAATAGGTTATTATTTAAAAGGATTGAAATGTACCACATTTTATAAAGGAAAAATGTGCCATCACAATTTAAAATTAGGTCCCTCTAGTCACTGCAAGCATTACCCAGGGTATGCGCAATACATGCATGAATTAGTATATAGCAATTTGTACATCAAAAACAAAACATTACAGAAATTACAACACAGAAAATCATCACTTGGCCATCAAACTTGTGTCTGTTCTTCAACTGGCGGTGCCTATTTTAATCCCATTTCCCTAATATTTCCCTGAAGCGAAGAATACTTTGTACAAGAGGTAGGTTCTGTATCATGTGAATCAGGGCCAGAATGGTCCCTTGGACAATTCTGATTACCTCAGGAGGTCACAAAGGAATTTTTCCTATTGCTCCTACCACTCCCATTATCTGGCTTGGATTTCTCTCTGGTTTCTCGCCTCTCCCAGAAGGATGGGATGGGAATGTGCTCACTGTGTTGTGCAAGACATCATATCTATTTGGGAATGGACCAAGAGACCTTTTCTGGATTGTCATTTTCAAAATGTTCATTCATCCTTTCTTTTACATTTTTCCCTTTCAAATATCTTCCAATTCCCTTTAAATGTCATTATAGTTTCATTTTGAAATTATATATCAACCAACTGATATCAGTCATAACTCCTCCAAATACTACAAGGGCATTTCATAACATTGTTAATAAGAATGACTCTGAAATTAACAATGTCATAGAATTCAATGCAAAATCTGCTCATTCTCTGATTCTAGGGATAATCACTGAAATGAATTTGGACCATTTCTATCTCCTTACTCATGGGAAAGAAGTTCACAACAAAACAAAGAGTGCAGTATGATGAGAACATCTAGCGAGAGTTCAGTTGGAGTGTTGTCTGCCCTGGTTTTAACTACAGCACTTACACCTTTCTTACTGCAGAGGTAACGATAAACTAACATAGAAGCAAACCAATGAAAATAAATCATGTGGTTCTAAACCAGATCACACCATAATTTCCAGGTTTCTGTGCCCATGGAACTCAGGAATACTTTGTTACATTATTGACAGAGCAGGTTTATCCCTCAGTTCATCTTCCTGACATTCCTATCATTATCGTCCTTGCATTCCACAACTGACAGGGAAATGAGCATCTGGGCAGCATAGTAAGTGGCCATGATGATGGCCCGGGAGTAAGGCACAGGGAAGCAAAACTTATTGACAGCGATGGTGAGGTCAGATACCATGAAGAGTACAGCTCCAAGGCAGGCACAGAGTTTGGTCCATGTCCAGAGGTCGTTGAAAAGCTGCACCCCTGCAATGGCTCGCCAGCCCATGAATCCAATCAGAGCGATGTAAACTGCCACCAGGTAGGTGAAGGGACCGGAAAGATATGGGTAGAGCAAGCAGTAAGATATTCCACAAATAACCACCACCCCACAGCCAGGTTCAGGGTTCAGGGGCTTCATTCCAAAGGCTGAGGTGTAGAGAATGTGCGTAATTGCAAACATGAGCAGGCCTGAGGAGTCAAAAACAAAGCAGAGTGAATAAAACAACTTTTGGATTAAAAATATAAAGATCAGAATTAAATAAAAAATTTCAACACTTGAAGTTTAAAATAAAGATAGGAGATTTTAAATGTTTTTCAAAATTCTTCTGTTGATAAATAAACTTTCTGGAATGGGACAGTCAGTCATTCGGTTCAAAAAGGTTCCTGGTTTGATTTACAAACTGCCGTAAGTTGGCTAACCAACTGCTGGCAATATAACTGGTTTCAACACTTATTGGCTCGAGGGACAAAAATGAAAATTCAACCATGGTTCCCACGACACTGAGCCCTGCTCATAAACAGAGTGCCATTAGCTCGGGTCAAGAAAAAGGAGGCATATTTCCGGTATAGATAGCTGGGATCAAGTGAATTCCTAGAGGAGTATCAGGGCAGTTGGAGTATAATTAAGAGGGAAATCAGGAGGGCAAAAGGGGAACATGAGATAGCTTTGGTAAATAGTTAAGGAGAATCCAAAAGATATTCTATAAGTACATGAAGGGAAAAAGAATAACTAGGGAAAGAACAGGGCTACTTAAAGATCAACATGGCCATATGTTTGAAATCACTGGAAATGTGTGATTCTAAACGAATACTTCACGTCAGTATTTACTGAGGAGAGGAATATGGAAGCTAGGGAAATAAATAATGATATCTTGAAAGGAGTTCATATTACAGGAGGTGTTGAAGGTCTTAAAACATGAAGGTACATAAATCCCTGGCACCTGCTCAGGAGTTTTGCAGAACTTTGTGGGAAGCTAGGGAAGAGACTATTGAGCCCTTTGCGGAGTTAATTATAATCATCGACAATCAGGGGTGAAGTGCCGGAAGGCTGGAGGTTGGCTAATCTCGTACCATTATTTAGGAAAGGCTGTAAGGCGAAGCCAGGGAACTACAGACTGTCGAGCTTTACGTCAGTGCTGGGTAAGTTTTTGGAGGTGGTTCTGACAGACATGATTTACATGCATTTGGAAAGGCAAGGACTGATTAGAGATAATCAACATGGATTTGTGCATGGGGAATCATGCCTCACTAACTTGATTGAGATTTTTTTAAAAGAGGTGACAAAGAAGACTGTTAAAGGCAGAGCAGTAGCTGTTGCCTATATGGACTTCAGCATTCGTTAAGGTTCTGCATGCTACAGAACATCTCCGGAATACTCGCACAAAGCAACCAATCAAGTGGCTGAACACTTTAACTCCCCTCCCACTCCCCTAAAAACATGCAGGTCCTGGGCTTACTCCATCGCCTCATCTTCCACCTTGTGACCCTCCAACTACATGGGATCAATGTGGATTTCATCAGTTTCCTTATTTCCCCTTCCTCCACCTTATCCCAGATCCAACCTTCCAACTCCATACCGCCCTCTTGACCTGTCCATCTTCCTTCCCACCTATCCACTCCACCCTCCTCTCCAATATATCACCTTCACCTAGCTCCCATCCCCCCCACCTCCCCAAACCCCACACCCCTCTCATTTATCTCTCAGCCCCCTTGGCCCACAAGCCTCATTCCTGATGAAGGGCTTATGCCCAAAACCTTGATTCTCCTGCTCCTTGGATGCTGCCTGGCTGGTTGTGCTTTTCCAATACCACACTCTCGACTCTGATCTCCAGCATCTGCAGTCCTAACTTTCTCCAAAGGAAGGAGTGCTGGGTCCACTGTTTTTCATCAGTTATATAAATGATTTAGATGTGAATATAGGAGGCATGATTAGTTCGTTTGCAGATGATACTAAACTAGGTGGTGCAGTGGATAGTGAAGAAGATTATCTGAAAGTACAAGGGGACCTTGTTCAGATGGTCAATGGGCCAAGGAGTGGCAGAAGGAGTTTAATTTAGATAAATGTGAGTGTTGCATTTTATAAGGCAAACAAGGGCAGGACTTATACAGTAAATGGCAGGGTCATGGGAAATGTTGCTGAACAAAGACCTAGGCATGCAGATGTATAGTTCCCTGAAAGCTGAGTCACAGGTAGACAGGGTGGTGAAGAAGGTCTTTGGTCTGCCTTCATTGGTCAGAATACAGAGTAAAAGATTGGCAAGTCATGTTGCAGCTACTTTTGTGAGGTCATTTGTGAGGCTACTTTTAGAATACTGCATATGATTGTGGTTGTCCTTTGATAGGAGAGATGTTGTTAAATTTGAAAGGGTTCAACAAACTTTACAAGTATATTGCCGCGACTGGAAGGTTTGAATTATATAGAGAGGCTGAATAGGCTGGGTTTTTTTTCCCTGGAGCGTCAGAGGCTGAAGGGTTACCTTATAGAAGTTTATAAAATCATAAGAGGCATGAATAGGGTGAATAGCCATGGTATTCTTCCTAGGGTTGGGGGGGAAAAGAGTGTAAAACGAGAGGACAAAGGTTTAAGGTGAGAGAGAAAAGATTTAAAAAGGACCTCAGGGGTAACTTTTTCACACGGAGGGTGGAGTGTGTATGGAATGAGCAGCCAAGGGAAGTGATGGAGGTGAGTACAATTACAACATTTAAAAAGCAATTGGATGGGTATATGAATAGGAAGGGTTTAGAGAGGTATGGGTAAAATGCTGGGACTAGATCAAACTGGGATGTCTGGTCAGCCTGGACGATTTGGAACAAAGGGTCTGTTTCCGTGTTGTATGAATCTATAAGTTATTAAATGGGATTACTGTGATATTGAATAACTAAGCAATACACGCGGTCCATAGTTGCAACATAGACATTTGGAAGATGTACCAAGAGGGTGTATAATTGAGTTAGATAACAAGCAGATAGGAGCAAGGATAAATGGATCATTTTTGGGCTGGCAAATATTTAGATTAAGTGCCACAGAGATCAGTTCAAATTTACATTAATGACTTGTATGAAGGGACCAAATATATGGTAGGTAAATTTGCAGATGACACAAAGATAAGTGAAATGAACATACAGACACTACAAAGGGATATACACTGGTTTAGTGTGCGGGCAGGAATTTGGCAGTTGAGATATAAGATGGGAAAATGTGTACTTGTCCATTTTGGTAGGAGAAATTGAAAAGCATTATATTATCTGAATGGGGAAAGACTACAAAACTCTGTGCACAGAGTGCAGCAAGTGATTAGGAAGGGAAATGCAACGTTGGTTTTTATTTAAAAGGATTTCAATAATAAAAAATAGGATGTGTTGATGTAACTGTACACTGCCTTTGATAGAGCATATCTGGAGTACAGTTTGGTTTCCTTACTCTTAAGAAGATACAATAGCATTAGAAACAGTTCAGAAGAGACTGACTTGACTGAATCCTGAACTGAAGGAGTATCTCAAAGGAAAAATCTGTGCAGGTTAGACTTATACCCATTGGAACACAGAAGAATGGTCTTATTTAAATATACAAGCTCCTGAAGGAACTTGACAAGGTGGTTGCTAAGAGGTTGTTTCCCTTTGTGAGTTGAGGCTAAACAAGCAGAAGCATTTTGAAAATTAGGGGCCACCCATTTAAAATTAAGATGAGGAAAAAGACGGAGAAAATTTATGATGAAACAAGAAAGGAAGGTGTAAGGTTGAAAAGCTGTAATCAGTGGGGCTCCACAGTGATCAGTGCTGGGACCGCAACTGTTTTCAATACAAATGAATGATTTGGGAGGAAGGAAGCAAATGTAACAAAGCCAAGTTTGCAGAAGACATAAAAATAGGTGGAAAGGCAAGTTGTGAGAGGGATACAAACAGACATTGATAGGTTAAATGAGGTGGCAAAATGTTTGGAAATGGAGTATAATGTGGGAAAATGTGAAGTTGTTCGTTTTGGAAGAGGGAACAAAAGAACAGAGTATTACCCAAATGGAGAAAAACATCATAAAGTTGCAACACAGAGGGACTTAAGGGTACTGAAACAGAAAGATAAAACAAAGGTGCAGCAGGTAATCAGGACGGCTAATGGAATGGTGGCCCCTATTTCAAGCAGGTTGGAGAAGAAAAGGGAAGTTTTTCTATAACAGTAGAAGGTACTCAAACTACTGGACTGTGCCTCACAAAACACTTCACATTCAACAACCAAATATATGAACAAATCAACGGTACACCCATGGGCTCACTCATCTCTGGACTCATCGCAGAAGCAGTCGTGCAAAGATTAGAACAAACAGTCTTACCGCAAATTAAACCCAAACTCTGGGTCAGATATGTGAATGAACACCTTTGTAATCATTAAAAACACAGAAATAGAGAACACACACTGGATCATCAACGCCACTCACAGGAATCCGATTCACTAGAGAGGAAGAAAAGGACAACCAACTCCCATTCCTAGACGTCATGGTACAGAGAACACCGAACGGAGAATTCACCACAAAGGTATACAGGAAAGCCACACACACAGACTAAGTCCTGAACTACGAAAGTAACCATCCCAACACACACAAAAGAAGTTGCATCAAGACGCTGTTCAAAAGGGCCACAACACACTACAGTACACCAGAACTGCAAAAAGAGGAAGAAGAACACTGATACAATGTATTCGCCAAAAACGGATACTTTCGCAATTTCATCAACAGCTACCTAAGGGAAAGACAACGGAACGAGGACATGCCACAACCCAAAGGACTAGCCATACTACCATACATCAAGAGCATTTCCGAACCGACAGCCAGACTACTTCGACCACTAGGACTCATAACAGCACACAAACCAACAGCCACTCTCAGACAACAACTCACCAGAACGAAGGACCCGATTCCCAGCATGAGCAAAACCAACGTAGTGTACAAAATCCCATGCAAGGACTGCACAAAGCACTACATAGGACAAACAAGACAGCTAACGATCCGCATCCATGAACACCAACTAGCCACGAAACGACACGACCAGCTATCCTTCGTAGCCACACACGCAGATGACAAGCAACATGAATTCGACTGGGACAACACTACTATTATAAGACAAGCCAAACAGAGAACAGCCAGGGAATTCCTAGAGGCATGGCACTCGTCCACAGATTCAATCAATAAGCACATCGACCTGGACCCAATATATCGACCACTGCAGCGGACAGCTCGAACTGACAACCGGAAGCGGCAGAGACAGGCCACTATAAATGCTGGAGGAAACAGCACAGAAGCGCTTCACAGGAGGCTCCCAAGCACTGAGGATGTCACCTAAACAGGGGACGAAACGTCTGCAACACAAATTCCCAGCTCGGCGAACAGAACCACAATAACGAGCACCCGAACTACAAACATTCTCACAAACTTTGAAGTAGATGGTCCTAGTAAAACCAAGTCTGGAGTACTGTGAGCAGTTTTGATTTCCCTTATTTAAGGAACAATGTTATTTCATCGGAGGCATTTCAGAGAATGTTCAGTAGGATGATCTCTGGTATGCAGGGATGTCTATGAGCAAAGGCTAGAAAGGTTGGGTCTCTACTTATTGGGAATTGAGAGAGTGAAAGGTGAGTTCTTTGAAACATTAAGGGGCTTGACAGAGTTAATGCTGAGAAGATGTGGAAAGGAGGTTTCTTCTTGAGGGAGAACTTAGAACTAGGGATCATTGTTTAAAAGGAAGAGCAATTCTTTTATGAAAAACGAGAGCACAAGTTCTTTCTCGGAGGGTATGAATCTTTGGAAATCTCTGTCAAAAGTCAGTGGGAGTCCTGGAATATTTTTAAAGCAGAGGTAGATAGATTCTTGGTGAGCAAGGGGTAAAAGGTTATCAGGAGGTAGATGGGAACACGGAATGAACATTGGAATAATCAGATCAGCCATGATCTTACTGAATGAGGGAAACAGGGCCTATTGTTGTTCCCAACTCCCACATGCTTTGTTGCCTTGGAAATTGACTTCTTTAAAGTGATCATTCAATTTCCTTTTGATATTCTCCACTGTTTACAGTTGCACCACTGCTGACATCACACAGGCTGAAAAACAACACCATCACCATGACTTACTGCCTTCTATCCTTAAGCTAATTCTTTTTTTCGAATTGAATACTGACCGTCCAAAGTCTCAATTTTGTAAATCACTTTAATTTTCTGATTTAACTGCATCAATATCACAGACTATCATCCATATTTTGCCAACATTTATATGGATAGAGCTAACTAACCAAGTATGATCAGCTGAGATGCTAATCCTAATAATGTAAATGTAAACATAAATCTTGTTAGGTCTTTTTGTGATACTTGTCAAATGATTTCTTAAAATCCATATACACAACATCCACAACATTCCCTTCACCAACTTTTTCTGTTATTTTGGCAAAAAAAAACAAAGTTATTTATTAGATAGAGCCTAGCCTGTCCAATCCTCTCATAAAACGACCCACCCATTCTAGATATCACTCCAGTAAACCTTCTCTGAATTGCTTTGAATGCAGTGGCATCTTTCCTTAAATAAAGACACCAATGCTGTGGACAGTACTTCAGAAGTAGTCTCAAACATACCCTGTATGACTAAAGCATAACTTCACTAATTTGTATTCAATTCCCAACTGAATTTCAATCTATGCACTAGAACATAGTTAAGGAGAGAGATTGCAAACATTTGAGGCTAAGTGTTTTCCTATTCTTCCTGCTAGAATGGACAATTTACATTTTCCCATTTTATTCTCAATTTGTTAGATCTTCACTGATGCAATTGACCTATCTATATCCCTTTATAGTCTTGTTATGTCCCCTTTACAACTTACTTTCCTACCTATCTTTATAGGCAAATCATCAGTAAGTACTGAAAAATACATTCAGTATTTTCAAGTCATTAATATAAATTCTAAATGATTGAGGGCACAGCACTGATCCTTGTGGTATACCACTCGTTATACCTTGCCAACCAGAAAATGATCATTTTATTCCTGTGCTCTGTTTCTTGTTACCAGCCAATCCTCTATTTATGCAATATACACCATAAGCTCTTACTTTCATAATAATCTTTGACATGCATGTTATCAAATTCCTCCTGGAAATACAAGTACATACATAAATGGAACTTGCTTATAGCAACTGTTATTTTCTTAAGGAACTCCAATAAATTGGTTGTAAAAGAGAAATCATGATTAACCATGTTGTCTATGCCTGATTACCTTGAAATTTCTAAGCACCCTACTATAACATCGTTAATAATAACTTCTAACGTTTCGCCAAAGGTAGAGGTTAAGTTAACTGATCTGTCATTTCTCACCTCCTATCTCTCTCCTTTTTTGAATACAGGAGTTCCTTTCACTATTTTTCAAATTACTGAAACCTTCCCCAAGTCTAGGGAATTTTGGAATATTAAATCCTATGCATCAACTGACTCAATACAATGTTTTTATTCAAGACTCTAGGGTGAAGTCCATCAGCACCCAGAGATGTATCAACCTGCAAGTCCAATACTTTGATCAGCACTTCCCTAGTGATTTTGATCTTCTTGAGTACCTCCTACCTTTACACATTGCAAATAACAAATTAGAGCAGTAAATGGTATAATTGAGGAAATGTAGAGTGGAGACTGATGCAAAATACCTGGTAATTAATTAGCCATTTCCTTAATTTTCCTTTCTAATTTCCCAGGCTCACTTTCTATAGGATAGGTTCTCACTTTAACTTTTTTGAAAATATTTATAGAAATACATAAAACCTCTTTTTATGTTTCTAGCTAGCTTTCACTCATTTTAATTTTTGTCTTTTTTTGTTTATTCTTTACTTTTTTTTTTAAATATACTGTCCAATCTTCTGACCTACCACTCATCCTTGCACAATTATATGCTTTCTCTTTCAGTTGAATACTCCCTTTAACTTTTAATTAAGCACAGTCCTCTCACTGGATTTTTTTCTTTCTTGTTAGAATTTTCCCATTCTGTGCTTTCTGAAGCATCCCCATAAACGTCTGCCCTTGAATCTCAATTGACCTACCCTTTAATTAAATTTGCCTGCTCACTTTAACTAGCTCTGCGTTCACGCACTCATAGTTGTCATTATCTAAGTTTAAAATACTAATCTTTGACCCTTTTTTTCTCTCCCTCTAACCAAATGTAAAAGTCAATCAGATTATGTTCCCTGTTCCCTGCAAAGTAATTAATTAAACCTGTCACAATGTACAATATCAGGTTAGTATAGCCTGCTGTCTGGTTGCCTCCAAAATACATTCACTAACTTCCTCATGCTACTTTTGTCCACCTGATTTTTCAAGTCTACTTGTAGATTAAAATCTTCATGATTGTTGCTGTACCTTTCTGTCACTTTCACATAATTTCCTCCTTTGCACTCCATCTTACCATGTCATTATTACTAAAGGGACCTGAACATCTTCCCCACGTGACTTCTTGCTTACATTGTTTCTCATCTCCATCCAAACTACTTCTCGTAGAAGTGTCCTGAATTTATGTCACCTCTCTCGATTATGTAAGCCATAATTAACAGATCCACACCTGCACCTTTTCCAGCTTCCTAAATGTCATTAACCCTTCAACATTCATCTTTTAACCTATGTCATCCTGCCACTACATCTCTGTAAAGGCTATTTGAATCATACTTCTTTATTGTCAACTGGACTATCAGTTCATATGTTTTAAATGATACATGTATTTAGATGCAGAAACTTTACTTTTGTCCTTTTACTGTTTTTGTAACCTCTTGCCTTATCTGTTGCCTTTATACTCTTTAGGTCTTATTGTCACAGACTTTATGATTTCCCAATTGCCCTCTCTTTTATTTTTTGATTTACCACATTGTCCAAAATGTGATCCCTTGCCCCCACTATTTAGTTTAAAATCCTCCCTACTTATTTCAAAGTTAGAGTCTATATACAGAAGAAAACCACGCTCTTGACCCTGCAGTACGTGTCTGATATAGAACGAAGAGTACTCTGATGTGGGGCACTCTCTTGGTTAGCATCTTATATCATATGCAAAGAGGGAATGCCTAAGGGGATATGGAGAGACTCTTATGAGATTTGGAATCTGGAGTTAGAGGAAGAAATCACGTCAGAAATGTGGGAGGATATATGGGGGAAATGTAAAGAAGATTTCAAAATGCAATAGGGCACAAGCAATGCAATTGAAGATCCTCCATAGGGCACATATAGTGCTAGCGAGACGAGCAAAGTTTAAGAAAGAATCTTCCCCAAAATGTCCCAAATGTAAAAACAGTGTTGGCACTCTTACACATTGCCTCTGGTCCTGTTACAAGATCCGTGGGTATTGGGGGACTATAGTGAGTGAACTGGAGGGGATTTTGGGAATGAAAGCTCGGGAGGATCGGTGTCCCTCCTCTTAGGACTACTGAATCTTCCCTCTTTGTACGAGATTATTCAATATTCTGACATACTGTGCGAGGAAAAACATCCTAATGAATTGGATATCAGAAAAGTCGCCAGGTCTTGTCCGATGGGTGCAGACTTATGATAGAGCACGAGCCTCAGGATTACCTGACAAGTATGGTGCACTATGGAATGGAGAAATTTTAGAAGAAATGGCAGCCCTTTCTAAATTACACAGACATGGATTTGTCGGCGGTATTGATAAGGGCCTTTGTATAGCTACGAGGGCCATATATGGCGGTCAAGGGCCCCGGGGCAGGGGGTTGGGGAGGCCCAGTAAATATGGGTATAATCACTGTTGCCCCCATGGATGGCAGCCTTGGTGGAAGTGTGGCGAGTGGAGTAAATGTAATATAGTACAATGTCGTGTAATTTAATTTTGGTGGATTGAAATTTAATTTAATGCTATTCTATTTAATTTAAGTTTGTGTTAGTTTGGTTTAAGTTAAGTAAATAAGAGTTGACTACAACCTGGAGAATAGTAGGCAGTTTATTGTTAACGTTATTGTAATATAACACAATAGTGCGATATTCCCACTTTTCTCTATCTTCGTAGTTTAATAGCTTTTTTTTGGTTTGTGGTTTTTTTCTGTATAAAAAAGGAAAGATTTTTTTCAATAAAATATACAAGAAAAAGAAATCCACCCTACTTGACTCATAATGAGAGTCACTAAAACATTAGTGGAAGTATTGTTTCAGAGTAAACCATCCCAAACATACAGCCCTCAATTCCCCTCAGAATTGGTGCTAATGCCCCAGAAACCAGAACCCATTTTTCCCCACATCAGTCTTTGAGCATCATATTCATTTTTCTAATCTTGTTTGCCCTCAAAAGATGTAATTACTTTTGAGGTCCCCTTGCTCCTCATAATAACTACGTTGTAATCTTTCCTCGTCAAGCCTGTTATTGGTTCATGACCAGGATGACTGTATTCTCTCCGTCCCAAAACAAGTTCCTCTTCAGCCTTGAGCAAGTATCCTGGAATTTGGCACCGGGCAGCAACATAGCCTTCTGAACTTTCACTCTTCCCTGTAGTGTCAATTCCCCATCATGATACTGTCCTTACTACTAATACATTCACCTTTGTTTACCCCCACTTGAATGGTTTCCTATACTATGGTGCCATGGTCAGTTCGCTAATCCACCCTGTGGCCCTCATTACCATTCAAACAACTGAAAGAACCTCAAACCTGTTGAACAATTACAAAAGCTGACACTTCTGCAAGCCTGTCCTCCTATATGCCTCACACACAGTCACAACCTCAGGGAACAAAGACCCTAACGATTGTGACCACTTCTTGGAATAAAGTAGTTTTCTCCTACCATGATGTACAAAATCTATAGTTTGACGCCCAAATCAACCTCTGAGCCAAAGCTGAGGTCCATGAGTTCCTAAACTTTGCAATTACAATGCACTACTTGCCCTGTCAACTTTGGGCCTTAAATAAGTAATTAGTTATTAAATACATTAATGTCTCTTTTCACTACCATTTACAGTACTAACTTAAACCTCAGACTCTAACAAATTTTATCACTTCTGAATAAAATAAATAATGAAATCGCTAAATTCACACTTCTTTTCTAGAGTCTTTTAAATAACAACAAACTAGATAACTACATGTGGCTTAAAAAAATTAAGTTTTTCTCCATTTCAGCACTTAAACACAATTACTCAACAATCAATCAATCAGCAATATCATAGTTTGATATGTTTATTCAAACCAGGCATATTTATCCTCCACTCTACTGTTTTCCCATGGGTCTATTCCTCCAGAGAAAGGTTAATTATTACTTTTTAATTTTATTTGTAAAACATTTAATACATTTAATGTTATTTACCTTACCACTTACTGTAAAAATGTAATTTAGTAATAAAACAGATCTTTACTTCTTAGTAATTTTGTTAAAAACATGGAATTATATAATGTCCAGCTACTTACACACTCTCCTCGAGCAATCACTCACTAGCCAATCACCCTACAGGTTTCATGTGATGCCATTGCTCAGTAATTCTTTCAAAATGTCTGTTTCGTGTCTACCGGTCACCTGCTTCACCAGGTGCTACTGACTGTCAGGGTCCTCTGCTCACCCACTCCTTAGCGCTGCTGATTGCTTACCTCAGGATCTTCCATCTGGCTATCCAGAGAAATGCGATCAACGAAATGGGGATCTAACAGTAACCTGATGGGCTAAATGGCATCTATCTGTGCCATAAATGAATCTATAACATCAGTACGGGAACCTAGAGGCAAATATGATCATAATAAAATTTCACATTGCTTTTGACGGAGAGAATCTTGGTTCTGAAACTAATGTCTTAAACATATAAAGAGGTAATTAACAAAAGGTATGAAGACAGATGTGGTTAGAATAGACGGAACATATAGTAAGACAAAGAAGCAGTAGAAGGCATTTTAGGAGACATTTCATAAATCTTAAAGATATATTCCATTGAAAAATAAGACTTCATGTAAAAGATGAGCAATATAAAAAAAGTTAAAGCATATAAAATTGGAAGAAAAGGCATACAAGAGTGCGAAGATTAGAATATTACAGCCAGCAAAGAATAAAAAGTAAAAAACTGAATAAAATAGAGTATGAGTGATGACTAGCAAGAAATACAAAACCAGATGGTAGAAATTTCTACAAGTATACACGAGGGCTCGTGCAGCACAAAGGTAGTGTTCCTATCTCTGATAGAGAAGGCCCAGGTTCAAGTCCAACTTGTTCTAAAGTTACGTTGATTAGAAAGTAAGTATCTATATAAAAAAAGGAAAGCTAAATTTATGAGAATTTGACCAAGTACTTGCACTTGGTTTGACAGTGAAAGACACAAAAATCATCTCAAGAGTAGAAAACCAACAGTGCAATCTTAAAACATTCATCATTTGAGAAAGAAATACAGGAAGAAGTTGTGAGACAAAATGTTATCCTGTCCCTTAGACCTCATAGCCTGCATTCTTCAATTTAAAAAAAACATCTGCTGACAGAGTAGAAGAATACAACCAATATATCCAGCACATTGAAACATTGCAAATGTAACACTTGTATTGAGGGAAGGATGGAAACAGCACGGTATACAGCAAACTAAAAAAGTCAGTTAGTCCAAAATATGATTTTGGAAAATGCTGGAATCCATTTCTAAGAAATTAGTAGGAAATCTGAACCATCATTATATAATCAGGCTGAGTCATAATGGCTTTGTGAAAGAAAAATTATGGTTAAGAAATTGGATTCTAAAAGTTAGTAAGTCTTGCTAGAACAACGCATGGCACATTTAGAGCATGTGTACAGTTTTCCTCTCCTAACTTAATGAAAGATATGCTCGCATTGAAAGACATTCAAAAAAGGTTCACTAGACTAATTCCCGGGATGAAGGCGTTGTTTTATGAGGAAAGGTTAAGTCGTTTGAGTCTATTTTCATTGGAGTTTAGAAAGGTTTTATTGAAATATTCAAGATACTTAGGAGGCTTGACAGACAAAATCTAGAATTAGGAATGAGAGGTTTGTGAAAAGATTTGTAGCGCAGGTGCCGGTTGCAGTTGTTGTGAATATGTTCGCAGAGCTGTGAATCTGGTTTGGAGGAGTTTTGTTCCTTTTCTAGGTGACATCCTCAGTGCTTGGAGCATCCTGTGAAGTGCTACTGTACTATGTCGGTTGGAACTTATTTGGTTTCATTCCCACTGCTTCTGGTTGCTCGTTGCAGTGGTCGGCATCTTGGGTCCAGGTCAATGTGTTTACTGATGGAGTCTGTAGATCAGCACTAAGCTTCTACGCACAACACAATAATAATGGGACAAGCGAAACAGAGGACAGCCAGAGAATTCCTAGAAGTTGACACTCATCGACAGAGTCCATCAATAAACATATTGGCCTAGAGCCAATATACCATTCACTGCAATGAACAACTGGAACCAACAACCGGAAACACTGGGAACGAAACCAAATAAATTCCAACCGACAGTACAGCAGCACTTCACAGGAGGCTCCACAGCACTGAGGTTGTCACCTAGGTTAGAGACGAGACGTCTGCAAACTAAATTCACAGCTTAGCAACTGCATTAGGGAATACAGTTTAGAAACATCAAGTCTCTATTTAAGACTGAGATAACAAAAAAAATTCTTCTCTCAGATGATCATTAAATTTTTTAATTATCTTTCCCAGACAGCAATGGAGGTTGTATCATTGGATAAATTCAAAACCCAGTTGAAGAGAATCAAGATTATAAGGGTGGGATGCAGGCAGGAAAGTGGTGTTAGGGTTACAATAGGATAAGCCATTATTTTGCTGAAAGCTACAAGTGCTGAATGACCTAGTCCTATTCTAATTATCTTGAGAGAACATATCATTAGTACTGGAACCAGGATTTCACCACACCAACATAGTAGCACCAGCATCTCACAGCATCAGTACAGAGATACTAGGATCTCTCAGAATCTGTATACTGTAGATGCTAGGACCTCACATCTTCAGTACCAGTACAGGGGAATCTCATACCACCAGTGCAAGCATGGAGACACTACCCTTGACACAGTACCTCAAATTCTAGAAAATAGTCAAGGAGAAAAAGTTTCATTGATTCAATACTCAACTGCAGCACGTGTGGCACTGATTATAACAATGCACATCATATCCACTCACCGTGAACAAAATATCCTTGTTCTTGCCATATAAGAAAAGCATCTCCCAGAGCAGAAAAAATCAGGCCTGCCAAGATCTTCCTTGCATTGGAGCGTGTCCCCAGAAAGTTGATTCCATGTGCCAGCAAGAATACCCAAAGACAGAAGATTGGCAGGCATTTAATCAGTGCACTGAACCACGATGGGCTCGAGGTTGGCAGCCAGAGGACAAAATATACGCATGTGGCCTTAAAGAAAGGCACTAACTTGGGTCCCTCGTTTTTAACCTAAAGATGATAGTAAAAAGAGAGAGAAAGACACAGTCAGTCAGTCAGTCATGATATTGAAATCTGTATAGTTAAATACCAGCTTTTGTTTGGCTAATTCTAAGAACATTTTCTGCAACCTATCTAGTCTTTACATTGTAGATACTACTATGGTCATTACCACATTAAACTCCCTGCTTGTGTTCTTCCTGAGCTGCAAATATACCATCCAATTTACCTCTCTTCCTTGTTGTGCTGAAAATAGAGAGTTATCACTCTCTGTCTCCTTTTAGAATTCATTCATTGCTAGGTCCTCAGATTGTGGAACATCTTACCCCATCAATCTTCCCTCCATCTGAACTCTGTAGATTTGTAAAACCCATACTTTGTGATACTTAACAACTCCTTTCTGACTTACTAGCATTTTTTTCTGACTTTGTGCCTCCATCGGAGAGTCTTGAGAAAGCACAACCAAAATTGTTCACAATCTAACACTTCCAATCCAATCTTAAGGTGTGCTGATCTCAACCTGGGCAGTGGTTAGAGCTTTGTAAGCTCCTCACTATTGGGCTAAGAGGGAAGAAATGCCAAAATAATTACAGTTTGTGATCACGATCCAGTCACCCTGTCAAGGATGAGATATGATCCATCTTGATCTTGACAATAGTCAACTGCCATTACACATATATGGGGTCATTATCGCAAAGTGGTCCCATCTGTGTAACTGTAGTCCAATCATTCAATGTTCTAAGGCACTTTCAAGATTTAAGGAGGCGGGGGGGGGGGGGGGGGGGGGGGGGGGGGAGAAACGACGACAATACAAAGCTCTCCAGCATTGCCTATTAGGAGCCATCATTTAATAATAATGCTGCAGGCTGACACAGAACACAAGTCCTCAGAACAGTAAATATTCACCATTTCAGTCTTTCTTCAGCTCCCTTCAGCTATTTTTTTTTCCAGGGATATCATATTGTCCTTCTCTTCAATGAGAAATTGCTGACTGCTCAAGTCCTCTATGTACCAAGATTACCTTCACAGGAAGCACAAGGCAGCCTGCTGCTTGTCAGCTGTCTGTGCAATCTAAAGTTTCAGTACCGGCTTGGGGGAATGTCATATGATTTCATGCACTTACAAAACCATGGAACCAAACAAAAACATCAGTTAACCCTCTTCCACTCAGAATGGTTAACACACAGATTCACTGGCTACTTAAAGAGGCTTTTGCCAACAGTTTGTGTTGATTTTCTATTTTTTCTATCCAAAAATTTACATAGTAGTGCAAAGCTTTCCACTGTCAAGTTGTTTAGTTAATTGCTCCCACAGCTTTCATGCCTGAGGCGTATAAATAAAAACTTGGAGTAATGCCAGTCCATAGTGGCTCTTATTTTCCCTTTGCATTCAACCTCATTCATATTTCACAGTGACACCTGAACCGGAGAGTTCCAATCAGTTTTAATTTCTCACAAGCTAAATTAAATTGGCTGCCAATGCCAATTTTGATAGCCATCATTTTATGCCACTCTCCCACACTGTCTTAATACCAGTCTCAAGTGATACCTGTTTTTGTACTCCTCTAGTATTCACTCTCTAAAATGAGTGAGAAAAGAAATGTCTCCTTTCTTCAATGGTCATTTTTTCATCTACTGCCCTACTGAAGTTGAAGTTCTAGTTTACTGAGAATCGAGTCCTTCTCATATGAAATCTGTTCTGGCTGTTGAGTGTGAAATCAAAGAAAAAATGTCTAGTGCACATCAGAATTACTTTAAATAGCAAAATTATCAAGAAGACTTGTTACGAAGCATAGCTTTGAATGGATTCCAGAGTGGATAATTTCAGCAACATTTTTTCTGAAAACAACATAGAGTTTTCTCCAATGTTTGCACTTCAATCTCAGAATGAAAGTTGAATATTTAATTCAATATACTGGAACATGCAGAACATGCCTACAGCAAACTAGAACAATATTTGGTTCTCTTATAGGCTGTGCTATTTATACAAAGGAGAGTCACGATGGATGGAAATGAGAATTTCTGCCACTCGCTGCATTGCTACAAAGTTGCATTGCTCCATTGTCCTTTTTCTCATTATCATATTCATTCTGTCCCAGGGCAGATACAGCATGATTAGATGCAGAGAGTAAGGTTCCCTTTATGTTGTACCACCAAGATTCCACAATTAAAAGACATAATACATGCAAAGTAAAACTCCATTTCCTTTACCTCAAAAACAGATCTAATCTCAACTTCAGAGTAGCATTTCATCTCCCATACCAGCCATTGTTGCAGCTTCTTTCAATAAAATAAAATGCCACACCTCAATGCCAATTTATGCTAAAGTTTACATATGCATAATAAATAGAATTAAGATTGACAGATTCAAATAAGTATGATCTTTTATAGTAAGAAAGGATACTTATATCCAATAAGTATATGTTTATATTAAATATTCATCAAATAAATGATAATGCAATGTATCACTCAATCTACTAACTCATTCATTATCCTGCTTAGTAATAAGCAGTATAATGATATTGCTTATTACTGAGCAGTAAGAAACTGCTCAAAAGAGAGATGGGGTGACAAAATGTTTCCAATAGGGCTTGGAGATTTTGCATTACATGGTATAGCTGAATTCATTCTGATAACAACAAATTGCACTTATATTTTGCCTTTAACATAAAAAAGTTCCCAAGCAACTTTACAAGAATATTATAAAGCAAACTCAAACGCTAAACCACATGAGCTGATTTTAGGTCAGGTGGCCAAGTTTGGATGAAGAGGTAGGCTTAAAGAAGTGTCTTAAGAGAAAAGACAGCCAGACAAATAGAGATGTCACGAAGGAGAAATAGATGGCCTCAGAGATGGCAAAATTAGTGGATAAAATCTCACCTAGGGCGAAATATGCAACCAAGGTTACATACAGTCTGATTTAACCTTAGACCATTGCCAGAAAGAGGGATGGAGTCGGTAGGAAGGGAATAGAATTTAGTGGGGGGACCCAAAGTCAATGGATTTGTTCATCTCAAAGTCTAATGGGAGGAAATTTCTGTTAATCCAGTACTGTTGGATAGGCAGTCCTGCAAATTAACAACAAGAATCCAAGGAATATCCTGAGTTAAAGTTCTCAGATATTTCACATGTCCCTTGTTAATATCCTTGACTCCATAGGGTGCACATGTATCAGACATTTTATATATATAATATATATATATATTGTTAGAGTTTTGGGACACCACACAATTTACAACCTACAATTCACCACCGCACTGTGGACTATATACCTGTTAAAAGAGCAACAGAGTCAGCAAAAGAGAGGTGACCCTGTGACCCTCTTTACTACATTCTAATAGCTGGTTTCCAAAAAGAGTACTAGGGAGAAGATTACCAATCTCATCCTCCTGATTGTGTGCAATGGAGAGACCAAAATGATCTGTTTGAAAAGCCTTCCACAGTAAAGAATTATAACTTGGGAGTGGGTGCTAATGGAATAAATTATTGTCTACTTCTGGAAACTGGGCCTAGATCAAGACCAGACTGGTCAGATGGAAATCTGTCTCTCAGTTGGCTGTAAGGAACTGATTTTACTTTATAGCTAATTGCTCCATTAAACCACTTAATTTTTCGCCAACGGGGAAAATTCTGCCTCACAAGTTTCTGCAAGAGAACAAGAGAGGGAACAAGCCTTAATTTCACCTGAATATGCCAAGAACTGAAATGCAAAGCTGTGGCTGAGGGATGAAGGTAGACCTCAAATAAAGTCTGAACTTTAATGGAGTGCCACAGATGCAGGCTATAACAGAGTTACTTACCTCCTCTCAGTGAATGTACCATAAACAGCCAGTTTCAAATCTGATTACAGGCAGTAACAGCGATAAGGGACATGAATCCAAATGTTTGTCTTCAAGTGCTGCTGTCTCAAAATAAACAGTTCCTAGTCTACTGTAGTCATATCACAAATCCAAGGAGAGCAATCCGAATAGCTTTTGAGAAGTACAAATAGGTTAGGACTCGTGGAAAAGAACTAGGGAGCCTTCCCTTTCAGAAATAAGAAGGCTGGCAAGTAATCAATTACCTGAACTCTGCCAAAGATCGTTTGAATCCATCACTGCGAACTAAACAATAGCAACATGAGAATGACTCATTCTATAATACAATGATTACAAGAGAGTCTGAATGTTCCTCCATTCCAGTTATTAAGCTCAAATTGTTTTGTAGATGAAAAACACAACTCCACTTAAGAATTAAACAATGATCTGAAATACTTTCACTTATTTTTAACTACCTAAGTATGACACAGAGACTGACAGATCAGGAACATATCAAATTCAATTCCTAGTATGTGGGGAATTAATCAAACCGAAAATGGTGGTATTGCTGCTGCAAATGGTCTCAGCACTCTTGAGATAGGGATCAGAAACAAATCTAGTCTTTCAGGTTTGCTGCACAGAGCAAGGCTGCAATAGTCTGCTTGAAGACGTTGTTATCCACACAAAGACACACACAGGAAGAACAGGCGTTTCACTAAAATACTGAAGAGCTGCTGGTGCCCCAAGCCCCTCTTTTCCCATTTCCCCCTCCCTTGTGAATTGGATAGCAGCTGAGGAAAGAATATTAGATCGAACAATCCGACGGTATAATTTCAAAAGATGTTATTTCTCAAATTATAGTTGTAATGCAGCCATTAAGACAGAAAACTGCTTAATGATGTAAATAGTTGACACAGAAGAATAGCTATCCTCTCGCCGACTGAACTGTACAATACTTCAGCTCACTGCAATGTAAAAAACTTCTAAAAAAATGAGAAGTAAAGATAACCAGAAAGAAAAGGACTAGAAAAAAAGCTGAAAGAACTCTACAGATGCTGGAAATCAGAAACAAAACAGAAATTGCTGGAAAAACTCAGTAGATCTGGCAGCATCTGTGGAGGGAAATCAAGATTTAACATTTCGGGTCCAGTGGCCCTTGGACCTGAAATGTTAACTTTGTTTTCTCTCCAAAGAAAGGGCTACAATTGTTCACTGAAGTTTCGGAACTAGAAGGTTTGTTTATCTGTTTACTTTCTGAGGCGACCTTACTAGGAAGGTCAGAAAACAGTGTTCATCCTGAATTGTACTTGAGATGGTGGTACTGGGAATTCTTCTTGACCTGCAGCTAACTGTGTTTAGTGTCTCATACTGCTATCAGGTTGGAGGTTCAGAAATTTGACACAGGGATGAAGAAAAACCAACTGCACATCTTCAAGTCAGGATAGTCAAATGTGGTAGTGTTCCCATGCACCTACCGGTTTTATCCTTTCAGACGGTGAAGGTCAATGTATCTGCAAAACATGATTGAAAATTGATGGAATATTCACCAATTACTTGGATGAGTGCAGCTACAATTATGTTCAAGAAGCTCAACACAGAACAAAAGTGCAGGTGATTCAGTATCCAATAATGGTGTATTATTGTATTCTCATATACTGTCTATAAAATGCATTCCACCAACGTGCCAAGCTTTCCTTACTGGACATTTCTATAAAGGCAAGGCTAATCCAACCTTGTCAACTATCACTTTATCACAATACTCTTAATCATCAGTGCAAAATTTCATTCAGACTTGTCCAAACATGGCACTAACCTCATTTGTCATGTTGCATCTGCATTTGATATCAGGACAGCAGTCAACCTAGTGTGTAACAAGCAGCTCTAACAATAAAATGGGGTCGAGGAAATCAATTCAGTTGCAGCAGTCCTGGCAGGCACTAAGGAAAAGGGTGTTCTCGTTGAAGCTCAATCACTACAGGCCCAGGACTGTTGAAGAAGTTCCTCATTGCTAAATCGTCTTTCAATGCCTTCAAAGATCATCAGCTAGAGTAAAGCACCCTACTAGAAACATTCAGCATTTGAAACATCCACCCCTCTACAATTGGTGTATCATAACTATGGTGTGTCCTATCTATAGGAATAGACTGCCATAACATGCTAAGGATTTGGAGGTGCCGGTATTGGACTCGGGTGTAGAAAGTTAAAATGACACAACACGTTATGGTCCAACAGATTGATTTGGAAGCCCTAGCTTTTGGAGCGTGGCTAAGGCGCTTTGATAGTTCCTCCCAAATCTGCAAACTACACAAAAATGGCAGTTGCATGGTAACACCACCATCTTTGAGCTGTCACCTAAGGCATACATTATCCTAATATGGAAATGTATCACCGTTCCTTCATTATCACCCAGATTAAAATCCTAGATTACTTACCCAACACGCTCCATGTTTGTATTTTAGCCATAACACCTGCAGCTGTTCAGGAGGAAACTCACTGCCATTTTCTCAAGGGTTGTTGGTGATGGACAAATGTCAATATATTTCATGCCCAGAGATTGAAAAAAAAAACAATTTCTTTGGCATTCAACTCTTATGTTACTGTCTAAGTCAAAAGGGCTGTGACAAGAGAAGCAAGCAAGAGAAGGGGAACAAATCAAACAGAATGTTAGTGAGTACATGTCACTCAATGGCAGTGTTAATGGCCACTCTCAATGTCATTTTAGACAAGACAGTTTGCAGCAAGAAGGCTGCCGAAGATTTAGTGACATTGTTTGAAGGCCTTGGTATTTACAATAAAGGCTTAGCAGAATATTTCCTGAATTATACATTGAACTAATATTACTTCAGTATTATTTCTCCCCAATTTGAAATTACATCAACTTATCTCTTGGTTTATTAATCTGTTAGTAACCCAAGTACATGATGCCAAATATAATACCACTGGTTACTATCTCTGTCAGCAACAAACACTGGGGTCATTGGAACCGTAAGCATATTAAGAGATACAATGCTATCATTTTAATCTCTAACTTAAGTCGTTTTTAATAATTCTTTTCACAATTACTTCACTATACAATGACTTATTTACATTGTTGTAAATGTTAATACTAAATGAAAGGATATTGTATTATCTAACTACATGAAATAAAACAAAGGAAAAAAAGTGTTCAGCTCAGCAGATCAGGCAGCTTCTGTGAAGAGAAACAGAGTTGTTGTCACAATGTTAATGCTGTTTTGCTTTCTACAGATGCTGCCAGAAATGCTGAATATTTCCACCATTTTTTGTTTTTAGATATCCAGCATCCAAAGCATTATGCATTGGTTGACACCAGCTGTGCCACTGGCTTAAGTTAAGAATCAGGCAAGAGAACTTTGAGTTCATTAAGTGTTAGATCTTAGATGCCTGAGCAATTGAGAACAGACACAGCAAACAGTTGTGAAACTGATTCAAATATCTAATTTGTTTTGAATTAAAAAGCATTAATTCATGAAAATCTCATTTTTATACCATTTTTTATAATAAGTTTGCCTCCAACCTGACTTAGAAATATATCACCATTCCTTCTCTGTCACTGGGTCAAAATCCTGGAAATCACTCCTTAACAGCATTGTGGGTCCAGCTACAGCATGTGGATGCAGAGATCAAGAAGGGAGCTCAACACCACTATTTCAAGGGTAACTGGGAATGAACAATAAATGCTGATCCAGGCCAGTGATGCCAACATCATATGAATTAAATATAAAGACTTGCATTAATTTCTTTTATTAAATTACTATCTTACAAGGAGCTGCCATCTTGGACAGAAGCAGAACTTTTAACCTAATATTACAGAATTTAGTTGCTTGCCACATAAATTGACTTTGAAGTACCACAAATTCAAGGGTTTTTGACAGAATTGAGTTAAGTTTATTTGAGCCTTCCACTTAGATACCTTCCCCATTATTAACATCGCTCATCTTGATAAACATATATCGTCACTAAAACAGTGTGGAAATCGAAGGCACAGATATGGAGGAAGTACCTCAGGAATAAATTAGTATTGTTGAAAAAAAGCTAAATATAATTGTGTTGATTTTTCCTTCTTCACTTTTCCTCCCACAGCCATCCTTTGCAATATTTCTCTACAGTACCTTCAGCAGCACAGGGAAGTATGCATATCTGACTTTCTCTGTTATGTAACACCCTATTATTAGGAAAGAATGATCCAAAAGCATGCTTGTAAAAATACAGCAGCCTGTGAAGAGGATCCATCCCTAACTCTACAGCAAACACACTCTGAAAAAGTGCTGTCATTGAACCTGACTCCAGGTCCTTGACAGATTCAGCAACACAAAAACCCCAAAGAAGTATCCATTGTAAGATAATTATAATCACAAGTAAATTATTGTTGTATTGTACATTTGTACCAGCAGGAGCCCATGAAGAAATGGTCGAGGGGACACAAGACCACACAAGTCTATGTGTGGGTTGGAAGGACATGGTGACAGGCTGAGGCATTATGTCAGGCTGGGCTCAGTGGAAACTTGTGGAGACAAAAGGCGAGGTGATGGGGTGATCTGGAGGATGGGGGCTGCTTCAGGGATAACAGTATTTGGAGATGGGGTATAGGGATAGGGATGTGGGACAGGGATGTGAGATAGGGGACAGGGGACAAAGATGGGTGCGGGAATGTAGTGCAAGGATGTAGGATACAGATTGGGATCGGGAATGGGTGATGGGGACAGGGACTAGGGGATGGGGATGTGGGATGGGAGATGGGGATGAGGATGGGGTGCATGGATGTGGGATCGGGGTCAGGGATATAGGACGGGAGATGGGGATTGGGAATAGAGTTTGTGGGATGAGGAATAAGGGTGGGAATGTGAACAAGGATATGGGATGGGGAACAGGGCATGGGGAACAGGGCATGGGGATATAGAACTCGGGGATGAGGATGTGGGATGGGGAATAGGGGCGAGGATGGGGAACAGGGATATGGGATGGGGAATAGAGGATGGGGTTGTGGGACAGAGGATGGGGATTGGGAATGCGGGAAAGGGGCAGGGAGGGGGAAACGGGGTATGGGATGGGGAATAGGGGTTGTGGGATCGGGAATAGGGGTGGGTATGGGGAACAGGGGATGGGTAATAGGGCATGGGGGATGTGGAACAGGGATGTAGGATGGAGAATAGGGGGCAGGGAATAGGGGCAATGATGGGGAACAGGAATATGGGATGGGGAAATGGGGATGGAGATGTGGGACGAGGGATGGGGATGAAGGTCGGGTGCGTGGATATGGGATCAGGAAATGGGGGATGGGGCAGAGATGGGGGACAGGTATATGGGATGGGGAATAGGGAATGAGGATATAGGACGGGGAATAGCGGACAGGCCGAGGAACAGGTGATGGGATTGTGGGACAGGGAATAGGGGCAGGGATCGGGGGCATGGAAATGGGATGGGGAATGGGGGGGTGGGGATGTGGGACAGGGATGGGGGAAAGGGGATGTGGGACAGGGATGGGGGATAGAGGATAGAGGATGGAAATGTGGGATGGGGAATAGGAGTCAAGGACAGTGATTTGGGATGGGGAATAGGGGACAGGAACAGGGATGGGAATGTTGGGCAGGGAATAGGAACAGGAAATGGGGGACCAGGATGTGGGACAGGGAATAGGGGACAAGATGGGATGGGAATAGGGGATGGGGGGCCAGGATGCTGGACAGGAAATAGGGGATGGGGGACAAGGATGTGGGATGAGGAATAGTGGATTGGGGACAGGGATTGGGGATGGGGATGGGGATGTGGGACACAGAATAGGTGATTGGGGATGGGGGACAGGGAATAGGAAATGAGGGACAGCGGACAGAAAATAGGGAATTGGGGACTAGGGATGGGGGACAGGGAGACCGGGGTGGGGGGGGATTGGGGGGATGGGGGATGACCCCTCCTCCACTCGGCCTGCTGAGAAATAAACAGCAAACTCCAACCGTAAGCTCGCGCTCACCACGGTGACGGGTGACACCATCCTCTCTCCGTCCTGCGTGCCTGGTCGCCGGGCTCGGCTCCTCTTGGCCACCTCCTGAATGTCGATCGCGAGCCCGCTCCGCTTCTGCCGCTGCCCCCGGAGCCGATTTGCTTCTGTTTTTGTTTTGATTCCTCCTCCCTGTAGCCCCGCCCTCTCAGGTCCCGTGACGTCACCTGGATGTGGGGGCGGGTACCTGCTGGAGTCACGTGACTGCAGGTTGACCGCTGGTAACCCCAGGGGTCCTGGGGGAGAGAGGACGTAAGGTTTGGGTCACTCGGTATAATTAACGCTATAACCAATAGCTGGTTAAACCTACTGCTTGCAGAAATATTCTGTAGCAAAAATAACCCCATTCTATGTTTCCTTCAGATAACTGCTTTCAGAAGAAAATTCACATTTCCATTTAATTAGATACAACAAAACCGGTAGGAGGTCTCCTGATGCATAGGATAGTCTCCCTACCCTTAAGATGTTTTTGGTTTCCACTCCCACCTCACGATTTGGTGGCCAAGAAAGGTGTATTCCTTAAGCAGCCAAAAACATTTGAGTAAAACTTTCCAATGCACAACAGTGGTGAGGGGATAAATTCCTTTTTACCCATAGTGATGAATCTTAGAACCTTTGCCATTGTGGTCCATAGCTTCGGACTACTACATAAATATCAAAGTCATGTTGCTACAGCAAGTTGAAATCCCTCAGTACAACACACCACAAAATAGTCGAATTAGCAAAACCAGCTATTGGATCACCATTTATTTTAGCTGAGCAGCGCAGATATGATTTTGATTTGATATGATTTATTGTCGTCACGTGAAAACATGTACAGTGAAAACTTTTATTTTGCAAGCAGTACAGGTAGATCATAGCAAACAGGGACAGATCTTAGGGTGCTTAGAGCAAGGCATACAAGATTACGGCTGCATCGGAGGTGAACAAAGCAAGATCAACATTACTTGAAGTTCGAGAGGTCCATTCAGCAGTCTAATAACAGCACAGAAGAAGCTGTTCTTGAACCATTTGCTGAGTGTGATGATGTACCTGAGTAAAATGTGATTGCTTCTTTATTTATGAACAAGTGAACATTCTGAGTCGCAAGTCATCAGAGAGTTTTGAGATCTGAGCTGAGCTGCTACTGGTGAAAACCTTTATGTTGGCTTCAGTCTGAGGCCAATTCAACTAACCAGAGCTATAGCATCTGCAAGCACCAAAGTCCCAGACCAGGCTGCCTGGAACTCAGGGTGACTGTGAAAAAGGTGAAGGAAGGAACGCTAGTTGATTGGATCTTATTCATGAAGAAGGTCTTCCTAGAATGCTGTGGGTTCCAAGCAGCAGATATCTACCATCTGCAGCACTTCTCCAGCAGGAGATACTTTGATGTGACCTTCCAGAGCATGAAACAATGCGAGCATCTCCTGAGAGTATTTGGGGAGAAAGGAGATGAGGGACTTCTCTCTTTCCTGACTGCAACACCACTGTTTGTTCTCCATGCTTAGAGGAGCCGAGTTGTTACAATCCGTATGTACAACCCCTACGTCCAGCAGCAAATATTCTAACCTTCTGGAGAGGTACGTCCAGTTTGAAGGAGACAGCACTGATGTAGTGGACCTGTTCAGAATCTGGACCAGCAAAAGGTCAATCAAAGTGGATGCCAGTGGGTACATCATCCAACCTCCAGCTTTGCAATCAGTGGATTGTCACTTGAGCTGACCTGCTATGGTGGATGTTTATGTTGGTTTCAGCCTAATGCCAATCCAGTGTCCAGCCAACCAGAGCTATGGCCTCTGCATGCACCCACGGCCAGTGTGTGTGGAACAGAGGGTGATTGTAAAGATGGTGGGAGCTGCCTGATATATGTGGGGCAGCCTAGAGTGTGCTGAACCTGTGGAAGGCCAGGGACCATGGCAGCGGACTGCAAAGTAACCCTCTGCAGCAGCGGCAAACAGGAGGGTCAGCAGATAAAGACAGGTACATGGATAGAAAAGGTTTAGAGGGATGTAGGCCAAACACAGGTAAACAGGACTAGTTTAGTTTGGGAAACTTGGTTGGCATGTTGGACGAGTTGGTCTGAAGGGTCTGTTTCCATGCTGTATGCTCTATGACTCCATGACTGTAAAGAGACCAAGAATTGCAACCAGTGGGAAAAATGGTACAAAAGGTGGCTACAAACAAAAACAAGAGACCAGGTACCAATGAGGACAAGGTGATGACCACTTCCCAGCCCAGAAATGCCAGACATCACATCGATTCCAGTGCAACCCCATCTCTTGTCATCAGGAAACAGGGGTTACTCATTCCACCAAAGTTCTGGGTAACCGGGAGCAGTGACATTCTGAACCAGGAGCAGAACACAACAGCAGCTCTGTCTGATTCAGGACTGGACCTTCCCAGCCTCATCCTTCAATACCAGATTGGGTCAATGCTCCCAGAACAGCTACCTCAGCCCTGTGAGGGTGCAGCTAATTTGCCCACACCACAGGGTTGCAGGGTCTCTCCTAGTGACAACACCAGATGGAAACGGTATTAAATGAGTGGTAACCTAAAAAAACTTTAAATGTGTTTGAAAATTGCCACTGTAAATGTGCTTAGAATAAAAACCATTACACCATGTTTTTCCAGCTTGACATCCTGTTTCTGCAGGAGTGCGGGATACCACACCTCAGCAGCTACAGGAAAGTATTGAGATTGTTGGCCCCACAGACTTTCAATTTGGTCCGGGATGGGTAACGATTACCCATGGATATTCAGCTGTGAGGAGGCAACTTCAGCATCTCCGAGGTTAAGGCAAGCACCTCCTCATAGCATACGTTATGTACAGAAATGCTCCCCTGAGATTAATTAACTTGTATGCCCTGATGGTAAAGAGTGAGCGGCTGGCTGTCCTGCAACAGCTCCCACTGTTACTGGTGATGTCCAGGCTGGTCATTTGGCCGGAGACTTCAACTGCATCATCGATGCAGCTGGATGATACAGAAGGGCTAACAGAAAACTGGGCACAACATCCAAGGACCTGATGGATTTTGCCAAGCTGTATGATATCTTCAGTACCCCTACTGACACAGCACAACATCGATGTACCTGGAAGTGGCCAGATTGGTCTATCCATTCAAAAGAGAGAGTCAGGGAAATCTGTCCAAACTCCAGAAAAGCATGCAGAACCTGTTGCAGATGATGGGAACAAATGTCAATGAGAATCTCCAGGAGGTGAAAAGCCAGCAAGCCTTGACCTTTGTCTTGGAGGCTTCCAAGATAATCTTTGGTCCAGTGTCCACTCCATGGAGTGGCTGAGATGTGCTTCTTCTTCTAGAAGGTCCATGAGGAGACCTCTATGCTTAGCAGCCTAATGGAAAGCAATGGCTCAGCAACGTCATCTCAGTCTGGCATCCTGAGGATTAGCTACTCCTTTTACGCCAGACTGTTTGACACAAAGCTCACAGATGGTGCAACCTCCCAGTCGTTCCTGTTCCCTATCACCAAGACCGGAGATGACAGCACACGGGAGAGGCTATCTCTGACCAAGGCCCTTGAGTCCTTTGAGAAGAATAAAACTCCCAGAAGTAGCAACTTGCCGGCCAGGTTGTATTCAGCTCTTTGGGACTTGATTGGCCAGGACCTGCTGGAGGTGTCCAACAGTATGCTTCCAGCCGGTAGCATGTGTAAAGATGGAAAGATATCATCACCCTCATCTACAAATAGAAGGGGGGAACAGAGGAAATTAGAAATTGGCAACCAGTTTCACTGTTGAATGTGGATTTCAAATCCTGTCTAAGGCCATCACCAACTTGATCAGGTCTGCTCTGGGCTCAGTGGTTCACCCTGAAAAAATCTAAGCTACACTGGGCAGGACAATATGATCTAGGAGCAAGTGAGGACTGCAGATACTGGAGATCAGAGTTGAGAATGTAGTGCTGGAAAAGCACAGCAGGTCAGGCAGCGAATCGACGTTTTGGGCAAAAGCTCTTCATCAGAAATTAGACTTGTGAGCCAAGGGGATAGAGAGATAAAGGTGAGAATTCTCTTGTTACTTGGATGCTGCCTGACCAGCTGCTTTTTTCCAGCACCACACTCTCAAGGACGATATGATCGCTTACATGCAGGACAGGGGGGTGGAGGCTTCATCAGCTTGCACCAGGAGAAGGGCTTCACAGGAAGTTGCACACCTACACATCTATACAGTCAACACAGGAATTCTTGGACATCATCAGAAATATACATATAGACAAGGAAGAAACTATGGTCTCATTCGATGTAATGGCACTGTTCACCTCTATTGACAAAACCCTAGCCAGAGAAACAATAGCCAACTTGCTGGACATACAGAACAGACAACAAGACAGGGAATCTATCAACAAAGATGGCATACTCAAACTACTGGACCTGTGCCTCACAACACACTTCACATTCAACCACCAAATATATGAACAAATCAACGGTACACCCATGGGCTCACCCATCTCTGAACTCATAGCAGAAGCTGTAATGCAAAGGTTAAAACAAATAGTCTTACCGCAAATTCAACCCAAACTCTGGGTCAGATATGTGAATGACACCTTTGTAATAATTAAAAACACAAAAATAGAAAACACACACCGGATCATCAACGCCACACTCACAGGAATCCGATTCACTAGAGAGGAAGAAAAGGACAACCAACTCCCATTCCTAGACGTGATGGTACAGAGAACACCGAATAGAGAATTCACCACAAAGGTATACAGGAAAGCCATACACACAGACCAAGTCCTGTACTATGAAAGCAACCACCCCAACACACACAAAAGAAGTTGCATCAAGACACTGTTCAAAAGGGCCACAACACACTGCAGTACACCAGAACTGCAAAAAGTGGAAGAAGAACACCTATACAATGTATTCGCCAAAAACAGATACCCCCGCAATTTCATCAACAGATGCCTAAGGGAAAGACAACGGAATGAGGACATGCCAAAACACAAAGGACTAGCCACGTTACCATACATCAAGAACATTTCTGAACTGACAGCCAGAGACTACTACGACCACTAGGACTCATAACAGCACACAAACCAACGCTCAGACAACAACTCACCAGAATGAAGGACCCAATACCCAGCATGAGCAAAACCAGTGTAGTGTACAAAATCCCATGCAAGGACTGCACAAAACACTACATAGGACAAACAGGAAGACAGCTAACGATCCATATCCATGAACACCAACTAGCCACGAAACGACACAACCAGCTATCCTTAGTAGCCACACACGCAGATGACAAGCAACATGAGCTTGACTGGGACAACACTATTATTATTGGACAAGCCAAACAGAGAACAGCCAGGGAATTCCGAGAGGCATGGCACTCATCCACAGATTTAATCAATAAGCACATCAACCTGGACCCAATATACCGGCCACTGCAGCGGACAGCTGGAACTGACAACCGGAAGCGTCAGAGACAAACCACTACAAATGCCGCAGGGAACATCATAGAAGCGCTTCAGAGGAGGCTCCCAAGCACTGAGGATATCACCTAGGCAGGGGACGAAATGTCTGCAACACAAATTCCCAGCTCAGCAAACAGAACCACAACACCTACACGTGGAACATAACCTCCAAAATGGGCTTTAGGGAGGGAGTCTGCAATTGGATCCAACTGGTCTACACTAACATCAGTGGGTCTCAATCAGTGGATGTAAATCAAAGTTTCCCAGTCAGATCTGGAGTCAGGCAGGGCTGCCCTCTCTCTCCTGCCTTGTTTGTGTGTTTGCCAGGTACATCAGGAAGGATGCAAGCCTGAGAGGAGTGACTTTTCCAGGCAGCAAACGTCTGTAGTTCAAAGCCTTCCTGTACATGGATGTTGCTGTTTTCTGCTCGGATCCACTGTCAATGCACAAACTTATGAGCATCTGCGACCAATCTGAACTGGCCTCAGGAGCCAAAATTGAAACAAGAGTGAGAGATGTTGTGAAAGATGTAACTGGCCTCATTGCTGTGGAATTCTCCAAGTAGTTGGATCATTCCATATCACCACGTTCTTTGGAAACTGAGCCAACTGATCCTTTAGCCCCTTTACCGACAGGACAGATTACCTGAAGGTGCTTGGAAAATGGTTTGGAGGCATCGGGACATGTGCAAAAACTTGGAAGGATTGACTTGCCAAGGTGAGACAGAAATGGGCAGATGGGAGCACTGATCCCTCTCCATTGCAGGTAAAAACTTGGGCATCAGGTGTATGATCTTATCGCGGTTGTTGTATGTAGCATGGGTTTGACCTATTATCCTTGCGTGCACCACTGCAGTCATCCAAACTATCTTCCACTTCACCTGGAGGTCAAAGATGAACCATGTCTGCAGGGCCACCATGATTAAAGCTCTGGATAAGGGGGTGAAGGACATCTCCTGATGCCAATCTCTGAGTATGGCTGCAACAAACTGCATAGACCCTTGGTATACAAATATCACCTGTCATTATGTACTGAGGTTCTACCTGTTCCCGGTGTTGTGAAAGATGTAACTGGCCTCATTGCTGTGGAATTCTCCAAGTAGTTGGATCATTCCGTATCACCTATCCGTTGTGGAAGAATTTGC
This sequence comes from Chiloscyllium punctatum, assembly GCF_047496795.1. Lineage (NCBI taxonomy): Eukaryota > Metazoa > Chordata > Chondrichthyes > Orectolobiformes > Hemiscylliidae > Chiloscyllium > Chiloscyllium punctatum. The sequence continues at coordinate 42,058,932 of NC_092760.1, read as the reverse complement.
GAAAACAAAAGATTTTGACCACAAATCCATCAGAAAGAGGTCAGCAATAGTGTCCTCAAGACCCTGAGGGAAAAGACAGGGTGGATCCTGTTGAGTGGTTCCCCTGAATAAACTGTCATAGCCACTTTGCAGACTTTTCAAAAAACATGAAGACGTAGCTTGGCTGGTGGTGAGAAGGGGGCTACCCATCAGATCCTTCATGTTACTATCACAGGGATTGCATGCTCCATGTTACTGCCATTGCTGGACTCCCTAGGTCATTGTTTACTTCAAATGGCCATCAAGGCTCTAGCAACTTCTCACTCAGATTTATTAAGAGGAGGAACAGCCACTCAATCAATGTTCAACTGATGTAGGACCACAGCCAAAGCACAACTATGTGCCTGCTTATGTCCTTGGCAGCGGCCGTTAATCCTTCATCATTCAGCAGTCCAGATTGCCTCAGATCTTCACAGAATCCTCAAAGTGTGCAGGTGAAACTGAGGAGAGAAGAGCTAACCCTTGGAGATGGCTACTCATCTCTGGATAGGACCCTAGATAGAGGCACAGAAGTAATACGACCATTGCCACTTGCTTAATATAACAACCATATCTGAGTTGTGGCACCAGTCGGGTGGTGCCCTTTAATACTATCCTACAAGGAACTCGACCATTGTGGTGGTCTACTGCTTGCTCCATACCATGGCTTTTTAGAGTGGGCGGAACCCAGAGGATAGTGAGTCTCAGGAAGGAAACAGTTCATTAAGGAAGAAACAGGAACAGGAGGTGAGAGAGGAAATTTAGATGATGCTGAATATAGTGGGATTTATGATTTGCTGGCCTCCTCTTGCCACGCTCCTCGAAGGAAATATCCTGTCACTCCCTCATTGTCTCCAGCATTTGATCTAGGTCAATATTGTTGAACTGAAGGGCAATCCTACCCAGCCCACAAGTGTTCCTGCTTTTCTGTGACATCTCACTTCCTTTTCTGCTGTGGAGGTTTTTGACACAATCAGCAGATTTCTCAAACTCCAATGTATTGAAGGTTTTATATCATCTGTAACACAGAAACAATGGTTTATGTGATCGATACCAGTGCTATATTGACACAAGATGACTTTTCTCCTCTTCTGTATATTTATTGTGAAGAACACACATGAGTTTCCATGAAAGGGATAAGATGCTTCATTATGTTCCCTACTTATCTCTCCATCTTACAACAATTGTCATCTGTAGGATTTCTAAAGAGAGCCTATATAACAAGTTTCTATAAGTGCAATACAGTGGAAGAAAGATCAGAAAATGTTCAAAAGATTTTGCAAATCTACCAGGTCAATGACCTATCCTCAGAGATAATTTGAAATGTAAGCAGTTTCTAACAAAATTCCCTTCCTTCCTCTAAAGTATGACTCAACATGTAGCGGTCAATGCAGATCAACAAGAGTTTAAAACAAAATCTCATTTTTATATCAAAAGATAAAACAAATTTAAGGAAACACCTTTCCATTTATCTTAGATCCTTTCATATATTCCAGGTTGTGGAAAGAGAATATCTTAACACTATTCCTTACAATAGTTTTGACTGACTAGTCAGGGATGGGATATTATTTATGATGCTATGTCAGCTAAAAGAAAGCACAGCTGTTAAAAAAGCTATTGACTCAGGAAACAAGTCCCTGTACTCTAGGTGATAATATGCAGTAACTGATCAGCCAAGTGTCTGGTGACAGCCACGTGCTAATCTGTGCGGAACCATTTCAAATGAACAGCTGAAACCTTCACTTGGCATGTTAACATTTTAATTCCAATCTAACTTAGAATAGTATGAATTTCACTTCAGAAGAAGCAGGAGAAATTGTGCTCAGTTGCAACTGTTTCTTTGTGGCCTCTGAAAATACTGAAACATGTTGTGATATGTGTGCACACACTTCGGGTGGCATCTGCACCAGATGTCACCTTGGTAAAGGGATTTGCAAACATTTCCTAATGACCTGGAGCAGTATGCAGAACAGATAGACTATGACATCAATCTGCATGTAGTGCAGATTTAATGACAACACTGCCACTTCTAAAAACCACCTACAACAGCCTACTTATTTACTTATTGTCAAACATCTCAATAAGACAACATTGAATAGCCGCTATTATGACTTAAAAGGGATTATAAACTGCTTACAGGCTATTTGACATATGTCTGTTTACAGCTGGAGAAATCATATACATTTTGACACTTTCTTATACTTGCCTAAAGTTTAAATACTCTACATAGAGAGAGGTCTGACTGACACTGAATTATTTTTCTGTCCATTTATAATGAAATTAAAATCTTCTGCTGAAACAAATTGCTTCAAAACATGGGTGATCTGATATGGCTTCCTCTGTGAACTGAGCACAACAAAGGGAATGCAGTGAGGTCATGCAGAACATGACTAGATGGAAGAAAAATGAGGTGGAGAGAGGAAAGGACTCGCAAAATCCACAGAAGGTCTTTAAAGGCAACTCCTTTATCTTGAATGACAACCACTGGTAAGCACGTCTTCACTACACTAAAAAATTGTGAGAAAAATCTGCCAACTGCTGCAACCATAACTGCAGCCTCAAAGCAGGGCAAGGAATGCATTGTCGAATTTGTCAAGGTGACCATGGTTTTATTATGCATCAAAAATACAACACAAACAAAAATAATATCTAGACCGATGAGGAAGCATTCCAAGCTTCCACTGCAGACCTTTACTAGCCATGATATTAGGTATCAAATGGTTCATCGTAGTTCCTTTCAGAAGTTGGTTAGCCCATATTCCATGAATGAATAAAAAACAAAGCCCCATTACTCCATTAGATGCACCATTAACGTAATATTGTTGATTCAGTAATGGATATGGCCATTTCCACTGTTCCTTACTGTTGCTCAGAATAAAAGAAATGCAGACCAAGCTTGTTTAATTAATATATTTTAAATATTTGTTTATTATGAGCAAACAGCCGCTACTGATTAACATATATGCTATGATTTGGAATTAAAATATATTTTCTTAATTCCACAAACATAAACACACATACAATATATAAAGACAAACTACTGCAGAGATTTGTTTAGAAAAGCAAGAGGAAGAGGAATCAAAAGTCACACTTGAAGAGTGTTAAGGGGGCTTCAAACATTAACAATTCAAAATGAAAGGTGCCACTGAAAAAGCTGAGCGATAAGCTGTGTCCCAGGCCACAAATACAATAAGTTGAAAGAAAAGCAGTTCTGGGTGAAAGACATATTTGTGATTTACCCTTCCAGGAATACACAAAAAAAGGATTAAAGAATAATGTATCCACTACCAATTGTCGTTAAAAAAAGATTTGATTTGCTAATGTTTTCGGGAGGGAAATCTGTCATCTGTATTTAGACTGGTCCACTTGTGACTCCAGACCCTCAGCAATGTAGATGAGTTTTCACTGTCCTCTGAAATAGTCTTGCAAACCATGTAGGTCCAGTGTAATTAGAGATGGGCAATGCATGCTAGTCTCAATGACATCTTATAAACAAATAAAAATAAACAAATCCAAAACTGCATGCTAGCATATTTGGTTCTGGTTACTTTAGGAAGGACAACATATTGTAGTATTTGATCAAACTGGCTGATATTGGTAACATGGATTACACTCAGCTGGAAGTCTTTCAACCTTGCACCAAGTTATAATTGTAAACTGCAGACAGTTTAACTAATGGAAATTAATCACCACATGTTCTAGCAAGCTTGGCTTTCCAAGAATCAATGAGGCCAATTGCATGTGTGGCATTTGACAGATAATTTTCACAAAATCAAAGAGGAATGTTCTTGAGTAGAAATAAATAGTGATCAGGACCAGTTTTGAAATATTAAGTGGCTGGTCTTAATTACAATTAAGATATTATCCCTGTAGTAATGAACTGTACTGCCTCAAAAACACTAACTGTTGAGACCAGCGATAAGATTTCTGGATTTACTTAACTTGTTTAGGTGTCATTATCTCAAAGTAAAGATCCAATTGATAAATCTCAGTGAAGATAGTTTTCTCCTTAACTGCAATAGAGTTATCTCACTAACTCTGTAATCTTCAGTTGGGGAATTAAGATAAATGCTATGTTAATAACTTATGGATAACCTACTTAAAATATTTTACTGTAACAAAACTGAAGTTTAAAACTGGATTTTCTGCTTGAAATAAGACAGAATTCTTTCTCTTTTTCTTGGATCCTATTTTAAGATCAAAATAACTGTTATTGTCTGTCTTTGAATAACATGTTTAGTTTTTAAATAAATGGCTTTACTTTAGAATACGTACTGTCTCACATAGTTCTTTGTTTCACTAATCCAAGAACTCAACTCTGAACCCTCTTTGGTGGGGTGTATATTACTGAGTAGTATCTGGAATGTTATAATCTTGTTGAAACTTAGAAAATAAGCTATTTAGGATGGTAATAATTTGGGCAGATGCAAAGGGTGGGGGTTCCTTTAACTTTAGAGGAGATTCATTGGTCCTGTAGACCCATTTAACATCTTTATCATTGGTCTGTCTCATTATAAAGGTGAGAAGAATCATTTAAAAGGTATGCCTGATCTGGGGTTTGTTCTATAATGTTCTATAATTTGTTCTATAAGGGGCAGCAAGGAGGCTCAGTGGTTGGCACTGCTGCCTCACAGCACCAGGGACCTGGGTTCAATTCCCGGCTTGGGTGACCGACTGTGTGGAGTTGCATATTCTCCCTGTGTCTGTGAGTTTCCTCCGGGTGCTCTGCTTTCCCCCCCACATACCAAACGATGTGCAGGTCAGGTGAGTTGGCCATGCTAAATTGCCCATAGTATTAGGTACACTGGTCAGAGGTAAATGTACGGAAATGGGTCTGGGTGGGTTACTGTTTGGACGGTCAGTGTGGACTTGTTGGGCTGAAGAGCCTGTTTCTACACTGTAGGGAATCTAATCATGTAATTGGCTTTGAAAGGGTTAATCCTGAATTCTGCATTAAAGTCCAACCATTCTAATGAAATCGTCATGACTTGGGTGGGGAAAGGCAGAACAGAACTTGACGGACACAAAGTTAAAAATCACACAACACCAGCTTATAGTCCAACAGGTTTAATTGGAAGCACACTAGCTTTCGGAGCGACGCTCCTTCATCAAGTGATACAAAGTTGCCATGTATGTTTTCTCATAGTGCAGAATTTTCCTGGGCATTGAACAAAATAAGCATTGGTGAGAAAGCTGGGAAAACCCACCTCACATAGCCAGCAAGGAGCTTCTTGACATCCAGAGCAAAAAGTTTCATTTCCCAATCAAGTGATGAATGGTGAAATGAGAATCTCCCTAGTGAGTGGTGAGTGTTAGCATGCATTAATATTTCATTAATACCTGATTGATATTCAGTTTCCCATTTTTGCACCCTTTGGATAGAAACTAGACCACAACAATTCCCAACATGAAAGTCAGGGCAGTTATCTGCTGACTCCAACTTGCTGTTTGCTTTTCCAGACCTCCATCTCGGACACCAGGCATCAGCATCTCAGGGCATACACCATCTGCATTGATCACACCCATCCCACGACCATAAATTAGGCCACCTGGAATATATCAGTCTCACTGCATGTACTTGTAATGTAGTTCTGCACTTTGGGGTGCACCAGCACCATCCATTGGAATGCTTCCGTCAGGACATTATGGGTCTGCAGGGACAGGCACCTATTTCTTGGATTTGACTGGGTGCATCTCAGGGCATCTCACTTGTTTTCGCAGTTTCTCACAAAATACCTACTTTGATACTCAAAGCTCTCCTACCTTGCCTGCATGGGTAAATAGGACAAAGTGAGGACTGCAGATGCTGGAGATCACAGTCAAAAGGTATGGTGCTGGAAAAGCACAGCCTGTCAGACAGCATCTGAGGAGCAGGAGAGTCAATGTTTTGAGCATAAGCTCTTCATCAGGAATTCTTTTTCACTGAATGGGTGAATACACTATGTCCCACTGTGTGGACAAGTATGGCTAACAGACATTTGTCAGTAGGACAAAAGCTAGCTGCTCATACTACTAAAGATATGTTCTGTTTCTGATGTTCATTTGAAAATTGACCAAACAATCGGAAAAAAGGTGTTATCTAGCTGTAGAACAATGAAGGTGCAGAGAAACTGAGGAGGAGATGTACCACCAAGGCCAGGAAGAGTAGCAATTCCAGCAGCTGCTGAAATACCTCCACATGAATAAGTTGTAGCTGAAGATCCCTTCAGGAGGTATAGGAGGCCCAGAGCATCATGCTCAATGCCATTCCTGCAGTGCAAGGTGCAGTGTCACCCCACTGAGAATGTCCTGGGACACTGTCACTGCACTATGCCAACTGCTGGAGTGGGACCTATGAGCAGAAGGGGTGGGCGACCATCCTAACCTGTCATCTTGGTGCCCACCCCTTCAGCTCACTGGTCCTACTCCAGCAGTTGGCATAATGCAATGTCAGTGTCCCAGGTGACAGGGGCACAAAAGTTTATTGCAAGCATCCACTGGTAATTCAGCTGGAATCTTCAATTGTCCACCCAAAAATGTATCAAGGCTGTTAATAATACAATTGATGCCAGATCACAGCAATTCATTGCAGTTCCCTGTGATGAGGTCAGTGCTGTAGCCAAGGCATTGGATAACTAGGTTTCACAAAGTGCAGGCCATCATAGACTGTACACACTTCATGTTGAGCGTGTCATGTCATAACTCAGCAGAGTTTATCTAATTGTTCCATTCCATGATGCCTATATCCTTGGGAACTCATGTTCATGCTTCATTTATATAGCTACAGAAGTCTACAGCATGGAAAAGGCCCTTCGGTCCATCAAGTCCATGCCTGTCAAAAGCAACCATCTAACTATTCTTAACCCAATTATAACTATGCCTGTGGACTGTGCTTTACAAGGATGTTTAGTGAAAGACAAGAGGTCCCCTTGCAAGCATAGTTGATGATTTAATCATATAACCCTTTGACTGAGGCTGGGCATAGATACAATGCTGGCCATTCTTCAACCAGGGTCATGGTGGATTAGACAATGAGTTTCCGATGCTTGAACTAATTTGGGAGCTTTAGTGTACAGTCCAAACATAATCTGCCTCATAATCTTAGCGTGCTGTGCCCTGCACAATTACAGTGGACAAAGAGGATGTGTTGGAACCTAAACAGCTGAGAGAACAGCATAAGTTTTCCAAGGAGGAAGATGAAACATGCGCTGGAGGAACATCATCTTCTGCATGTTAGAGCACAGTAGCATTAGGTCCCACAAACCAGGCATGAATTAATGTGGCACCTGGTTCCAGTAGATCAGAACTGGGTGCAATGATTTTGAAACTGAAAATGTTTCAGGATTCCTGAAGAAGGGCTCATGCCCGAAATGTCGATTCTCCTGCTCCTTGGATGCTGCCTGACCTGCTGCGCTTTTCCAGCAACACATTTTCAGCTCTGATCTCCAGCATCTGCAGTCCTCACTTTCTCCCCGCAGTGATAGTTTGTTGTCTGTAAAGTTGTTGTTACTCGAAAAGCAAGCAGTGTATTTCTGCTCCCAAAGGAAAATTCAGGTTCTGTTTATTTTTGTTTGCTTCTGCTGTTGCTGAATAAACATTTGAACCATTTGAGACTTTCCTGTATGTGATTATCCAACACTGAAAACAGGAAGATTCTGGGCTACGCTGGGCACTGAGAAAAAGGTAGCACTCACCTTGGCAATGGACTCAGTAGGGATGAGGCAAAGGATGGATAAGCTGTGTGGCTTGGTTTTTAATTAGCGATAGATATAAGAATGTGCACTTACATGTGTAAGGACGTATCAGCCTTTTACATGTTTTGAAAAGCACTGTTTGCTTTCCTCTAGTGCAGTGCAGGTTCATAGTGCCTTGAAATTGGAGTTGCAGGTAGATAGGATAATGAAGAAGGCATTTGGTGTGCTTTCCTTTATTGGTCAGAGCATTGAGTATAGGAGTTGGGAAGTCAAGTTGCAACTGTACACGACATTGGATAGGCTACATTTGGAATATTGTGTGCATTTCTGGTCTCCTTCCTGTTGGGAGGATGTTGTGATACTTGAAAAGGTTCAGAAAAGATTTACAAGAATGTTGTCAGGGTTGAAGGATTTGAGCTATAGGGAGAGGCTGAATTTGCCGGGCCTGATTTCCCTGGAGCGTCTGAGGCTGAGTGGCGACCTTATAGAAGTCTATAAAATCATGAGAGGCACGCATAGGATAAATAAACAAGGTCTTTTCCCTGGGGTGGGGAAATTACAGAATTAGAGGGCATAGGTTTAGGGTGAGAGGAGAAAAATTTACAAGGGACCTAAGGGGCAACGTTTTCATGCAGAGGGTGGTGTAAACATGGAAAGCGCCGTCAGAGGAAGTGGAGCAGGCTGGTACACATTTAAAAGGCATCTGGATGGGTAAATGAATAGGAAGGGTTTAGAGGGATATGGGCCAAGTGCTGGAAAATGGGACTAGATTAGGTTAGGATATCTAGTTGGCATGAACGAGTTGGACCGAAGGATCTGTTTCCGTACTGTATATCTCTGTGACAACTCTGGATTATCAGCATTTGACCAGTTGCATAGCTAGCCTTCAAAGATGGTACTGGCACCAGGAACTCTGGTATTTCCAAGCAATGACAAGTATTGTGGTGAGTGGGAGAATACGACAAGGTGGGGCACCATAGGATTACTGTGCAAAAATAAGGATGATGTGGTGGTGCCAGTGTTGGCCTGGGTTGGACAAAGTCAAAAATCACATGACGCTTTGTTATAGTCTAACAGGTTTAAGCTTGTGATTTCAAAAATCTGTTGGACTATAACCCGGTGTTGTGTGATATTTGACCGAAGATAATGAGGAGAGTTTGTAAAGATAGTATGAGAAAACTTGTTAGCCTTGTGGGGAGAAATCATCCTCAAAATGCACTAAATTGACACTTAGCTAATTTCTGGTAAAATTCAGCCCATTCTAATTGTAACAACTTGTATCTAATTGTGATCATTCAGAAACCACCTCTTGTTTATGACAAGACCCACTTCAAGTTAGACTGTGAAATGGATTTCTTCTACCACATCAAACAGAACAGGTCATGAGGATGCCAATCTTAGAAGAAAATGGTAACTGCAGATCCACCTATTCATGACCAAAGGGCCCATTTAGTTCACAAAGTGTAGTGACAGTGGTGGTCATCTGAAGTTTTAATTTAGCCATTCCACTTCAACATTACATGCAGAAGTACAGATTAGAATTTGAACAAATTCCAGTGAATCCAGAAGAAACTTCTAATTTCAATTTCAAGAGATTTAGGCAGTCATCAGTGGAATGAGTTGAACAATCGGATGCAGACACAATTGTGGCAAGGTTAAACAAAGCAGAAGCTTTTCTTTATTCCTTCATGGAATGTGGTTGCCATTGGACCAGCACTTGTTTCCTGTTCCTGATTGTCTTTGGATTGAGTGACTTGAAAGGTCATTTAAAGAACAGTTGAGAACCAACACATGTGGATCTGGGGGTCACATGTATAGCAGACTAAACAATAATGGAAAATATCCTTGCTAGATGGCATTGCTGAAGCAAATGTGTTTTTACAATTATCAATGGTGATCATGAAACTGAGACTGGCTTTTATATTCCAGATTTATTGATTGAATTTAAATTCCACTGAATGGGATGGTAGGTTTTGAATCCTTGTCCTCTGGAGCATTAGCCTGGACTTCTGGATACTAGTCCTCTTATTATAATCCGCAGAAGACTGGAAACTTCCATTTTAGCCACAAAGGGCAATAAACCTCCATTTTAGCTGCAAACATGCAGGAAATCCATCCATTGAGATGCTGCAGAATGGAAAAGCTTTAAAGTAAAAAGAATAAATACTAACTTTAGGAAGATTGGCAGAAGAAGTGATACTACCAGTTAAATTTAATTTCAGAGATAGGCCAAATAGAACACAGAATTGACCATCTGGAGAAAACAGTTCTTGGAATTGCTTCCAAACTGACTCTCAATCTGCAGCTATGCAAGTGAATGCATCTGTATTCACCTAGGCTATAACTGATGAAGTTATAGCTTGCCAAGGCATTAGAGAAGACACTGATACTTCTGGTTAAGTTTTAAAAGCTTATGACTTCAATCTTTGAGCAAATAAAATTATTGAAAGTGCAACATGTAACAGAAGAGTGCAGCAATCAAGGGAATCTGTGGATAATTTAATTAACAACCATACAGTTTAGTGAAAAATATGACTATAGAGATTTGAAATCAAAATTCATAAGAAAGAGAACTGTTGAAAGAATTGCTGATGAGTCTTTGTCAGATTATAGTCCAAAGAAGGTTTGACTTTGGAGGAAGCCATTCAGATGCTGAGTGAAACAGAAGTCCAGAAGCATCACAGATCAATCCTGAAAGAGGATCAAACTGATGACAGAAAATCTGAAAAATCCCAATTGCTAACATGCTTGCCTTATTTAATATAGGACCCTGTTCTTGTATACCCCCAAGTGGTTTTCCTCCACCCACTATTTAAAGTAGGTGTTGTAGATCTCGGCCAAAAAAGAAGATGGTGGTAGTGAATCTACCTTATAATAGTCAAATTTCCGGTTATTATTGTGTTATGCTTCATGGTCAATATGCCACTAGGAAACATAGACATAAACTCAAGGTAAGGACTAACTTCAGGATTAACAGAGTCTAGTACATGTCATACTGACTGCAAGGCAAAGTGTATAAGGAAGATAAGGCAGCGAAAGTCACAGTAAGATAAGTGTTAAGCAGGTATCAAATGCAAGCATGTCAATGAAGTTCAAAGTTAATCAAGCAAAAGGCAAATTTCAGAAGACGTCCAAGCTTTTCATATTGTTAGCCTTAAAACCTATGTGTAGTGATTGGAATGAGGACCAGGTGGGTCTCATTGACTATGAGATCCTTGATTGGGGGTTGTTAACCTGGGCCAATCAGGGAGTCCTGGCTGACAGATATAAACAAGAGATTCAGAAACTCTCCTCATTCTAGGCACTGGCTGGTCAGAACCTTGTACTGTGTCCATGCAAATAAAGGGTGAATTGGTGATGGAATACTGGCCTCTGCAGTTATCTCAGAATGACAACGGTATTTTGTGATCATATGTGCTGAAAAACATCATGTTTTTGCTGTGTGCCCTCTTCCCTTTTCAGGACATATGATAACAACAAAAACTGTTGTTATCATATGTCCTGAAAAGGGAAGATGGCACGCATTAAAAACTAATATCAACACGACAGTAGTAACAATATATTATGGCAATACTGAAAGATTTATACCTCAGCAAATGGCACTTCATCTTTGACAGATTACCTCACAACATTTAGTGGATCATCAATTCCATGCATCAGCCGAATCGCACTGCAGTGCCAATTCACAAGCTTATATTAACTTCCTGAAATCATATACTTGGGAAATACCAAAGGAGCAGGAAGTACAGCATGCACATTCAGAGGAAATTTCAAGTGGAACTAGATGAGATGGAAGAAAATGGTATAATTTGATGACCATACAGATTGGTGTAGCTCCATCACATGTTATTAAAGAAAGATGGCACCATAAGGGTATAGCTAGATCCAAAGCTCCTCAACTTTGCATTTAGAAGCTATCTACACATCATACCAATGCTAGTAAAAATAAATCCAATATTTTCCAAAGCAAGATTCTTTCCAAAGAAGTTGCAAAGCATGGATGCTGGTCCGTACATCAACCAAAATAATTCAATGAGCTCACAATGTTTTGGACATCATTTGGATATTTAATATTTTTCATGGTTACCTCTGGTAATGTATGTATATATGTTGCAAAGCAAACAAAACAGCAGGACAACATAGATTAGATTCCCTATAGTGTGGAAAAAGGCCGTTTGGCCCAACAAATCCACACTGACCTTCCGAAGAGTAACCCACCCAGACCCATTTCCCTCTGACTAATGCACCTAACACTATGGGAAATTTAGAATGGCCAATTCACCTAACCTGCACATCTTTGGACTGTGGGAAGACACTGGAGCACCCGGAGGAAACCCACACAGCCATGTGGAGAATGTGCAAACTCCACACAGACAGTCACACAAGGCTGGAATCAAACCTGGGTCCCTGGTGCTGTGAGGCAGCAGTGCTAACCACTGAGCCACCATGCCATAAAGCAATGACAACAACCTTCACCTGCAGATGACAGCAGTAAAATGATCTGGGATGATATTTAACAGTATGAAGTTCTTGATCAAATTCAGGCAGATAAACTTCATTGTGTCCACTATTTGGCCCATGGAATTCATCCTAATTCAGGGAAGATCAAGGGTGTTTAACAAACATGTACCCTGCAGACTAAAGCAGATAGAGATTTTACTTTTGATTGTTTAAAAACTTCCTCTCAGCGTTTATTCCCAACTTGTGGAAAAGTTATCTCCATGGTGAGATGTGCTCAAGAAGCATGTCCATATGTATTACATGACAATGATCAATATGTCTTTGATTCTCTCAGAGGTCCTGTCAGCAAAGTCTTGCCAGTTGCAATATTACAATCCAGGAATGTACAGTTTTCAAAATAGAAATGTCATAAAAGTGGCTGAAGTCACTTAGAAGATGAGAAATGTCTTGATTTTGATTTGAAAATCCTGTCAACTGTGAAAGCCAACTATTCAAAATAAAGCCCAAGACATTAGCTCCAGTGTTCAGTATCATGCAGTTCACATATATATTTATTTGGCAAGAATTTTCATCATTGAAATCGACCATAAACCATTTGAAATGATACGTTGAAACCATTAAAGAGCGTACCACTATTAGATGCATGTGCTTGTCAAAGTGCAAGGACATAACTTAGTAAAGTTAGATCACATGGGATTCAGGACGAGCTTGCAAATTGGAGATAAATTTTGCTTGATGGTAGGAGGCAGAGGGTGATGGTGGGGGCTTGTTTCTCTGACTGGAGACCTACGAGCAGCAGTGTTCCACAGGGTATGATGCTGGGTCCACTTCTATTTATCATTTATATGAATGACTTTGATGAGAATTTAGGAAGAATGGTTAGTAAGTTTGCAGATGACACCAAAATTAGTGGTATAGTGCACAGTGAAGAAGGTTATGTAAGATTACAAAGAGATCTTGAATATTTGGGCCAATGGGCTGTGGATTGGCAGATGGAATTTAAATAGGATAAATGCGAGATCTTGCATTTTGGTAAGATAAACAAGAGCAGGACTTACCTGGTAGGGCCCGGGGAAGTGTTGTCGAATAGAGAGACCTGGGGGTTCAGGTACATAATTCTTTGAAATTTGCATTACAGGTAGACAAGATGGTCAAGAAGACGTTTAGCATGCTGCCTTCATTGCTCAGACCATTAAGTATAGAGTTGGGACATCATGTTGAAGTTGTACAGGACATTAGTGAGGCCATATTTAGAGTACAGTGGATAGTTCTGGTTGCTCTGCTATAAGAAGGATATTTTCAAATTAGAGAGTTCAGAAAAGATTTGCAAAGATGTTGCCAGGACTGGAGTGTTTGAGTTATAAGGAGATGCTGGATAGGCTGGGATTTTTTTCCCCAAAGTGTAGGAGGTTGAAGGATGACCTTGTAGAGGTTTATAAAGTCTTGAGGGGCAGAGATAAGGTGAATAGTAAAGTTCTGTTCCATGCAATAGGGGAGTGCAAAACTAGAGGGCATATTTTTAAGGTGAGAGGAGAAAGATTTAAAAGGTACCTGAGGGGCAACATTTTCACACTGAGGTTGATTCATATGTGGAACAAACGGCCAGATGAAGTGGTAGACGCAGGTACAGTTACAATATTTAAAGACATTTGGACAGGTACATAAATACACAAGTTTAAAGGGATATGGGCAAGTGGGACTAGTTTCGTTTGGGAAACTTGGTCAGCATGGACGAGTTGGACCGAAGGGTCTATTTCTATGCTGTATGACTCTCTGACTGTCTGACTCTAAGCAAGAGATAAGCCAGGTACTAAGATAATCATATCTAACACACTTTGAATCTCACCCAACCCTCACAAAAGCCAAGATATTCCTCTAGATCTATATGTTGATGCTGTAGACTATGAAGTTGAAGAAGTTCTCAATGTTGACCTGTTATACTTTGGCCAGAGCTAATGTGATCATTGCAATCAACAACTATTGAAGTTGAGCAACTAAAAGAATTGTAGAAGATTGTAATCCAGGTTTGGCCTGACAGTGTTAAAGAAGTACCAAAGAAGATTAATTCACTTTGCCATACAAAGATAAATTGGTTTATCATGATAAGTTACTTTCAAAGACAAACAACTCCTAATACCAAAACCATTATGGCAAGATATCATATCCATATTACAACAGGGACACATGAGTTTTGGCTACCATATGTCTGTGTACTAGTCAAGAATGAATCAAGATATTCAATAACAAATGAATGCTCGTGAGGCATGTCAATCATATCAATACAAGCAGCAGAGGACCTTCTACGTCCAACCAATCTTCCATCCATCCCTTGGACAAAAGTAACAATAGAGCAATTCACAGTAAACAGGGGTATTTACATACTTCCAATGGATCATTTCTTCAAATTTCCCATTGTTCAATGACTTATCAACACAATGAGTTGACACGATCAGTACAATTTTCGGGTTATTCATTGTCACTGATCTGGCAGTGTTAACAACAAAACAGTTTATTGGCAAACCATTTTAAGATATGTATACTAAGTGGGAAATGACCCATATCACCTTGTCGCCTCACTCTCAAACCACACTTGATCCATTCTCAAACAGCTCAGCAGGACATATAGTATGTACAATCAAATCAATACTCATAAAGAGTTGAACAACAAAACAAGATGTTTGCATTCCATTGCCATATTTTTGTTCAATACAATAGAGATGGAATTACCATCCCCAGCACAACTTATGTTCAGCAGATACATGTAAATAATATTGCCCAGCAATCACTATCTAACCATCCCAAGATACAGGAGAATCTTTCTCAATGGCAGAATAGAAAAAAAGATCCACAACAAGTGAGCAAGTAGAAAATTAACTGCTCACTGGGCAGTAAGTGTAAGTTAGAATTAAAAATTCTTGGATACCAACAATGCTTTTTCGAATATTCAAAAAGGCCAGATCACACAAAGTTATTGTAGATCATGGTGCTACATTGCAAAAGAACAGAAACCAGCTCCAGTTATCTTCACAGTATATAAAATCTGAGATATTGATCTTGGCACTCATGCCTGAAGAATGTAATATTTATACATAATAATTAGTTCTAATCACAGACTATTGGATTCTTCAAGACCATGACATTCATACCCAGCTTCTTATGCTGTAGGAGATAAGATAAACCTTGCCCCATCTGGTAAAACACACTTTTAGAGGCAAAACTCACCTTTTATCTTATACAACATGGTGTCAGTGGTTGTTATATGCATATTTAATGTAGTGGCAAAATTACACAGGATTGTCGCAAAAGCGATTATAATCTACAAAAATGCCTCGAAAAAACTGTACTGTATGGCAGCTACAACACAGACATCCACCCAATAAATTGGCAGTTTGCATAGACATGCCCTGTCCATAGAAAGCAGGACAAATCCAATCCAGTTAATTACACCCATCAGTTTACTTTCAATCAACAGCAAAATAATTGACTGTGCTATCAGTGACACTTACTTGTAAAACACCTGCTCTTTGATGTTTAATCTGGGTTCCATCAGGACTGCTTTAGACTCTGCAAGGCCTTTCCAAAATCTGCAACGTGATGAGTAGTCTCCACAGAATGAGCGCAACTCCACCAATGTACAAAAATGTTGTCGCCTTTCAAGATAAAGCAGACTGCTTGATTGGTAGCCCATCCCCTACTAATACATGGTGATATGTATCATTCAGGTACACATGATATACTGCAGCAACTTGCTGAAACTCCTTTGTCAGCTTCACTCAAGGATGTAGCCGACATCACCTTAAAGAGTAAGGGCAGTTGGTGCATGGGATGATCATCACCATCAGGATCCTCTCCAAGTCACACATCATCCTGACTTCAAAATAAAACACCATACCTTCATCACCGCTGGATCAAAATCCTGTAAATCTAACAAACAGCACTGTGTAAGTGTCTTATGACAGTTCCTACATTTTTGTTCACAAGAGTAGGACATATCCAACTTGCCCAACTACTACTGTATTAGCTTAATCCCAATTATCAGTGAAGTGACAGAAAGTGCCGATGCCACTTACTCACCAATAACCTATTCTCCGGTGCTCAGTTTAGGTTCTGCTGGCAGTATTGAACTCTAGGTTTCATTACACCTGGGTCCAAAGATGAACTTAAAAGCTGAATTTGAGAGGTGATGTAAGAGTGACTAACATTGACATTTGTAGGTAGAATCATAATTGTTACAATGGAAAATAGTTGCGGTTGTTGAAGGTCAATTATATCTGCCCCAGTGCATTACTGCAGAAACTGCTCAGGGCAGTATCCTTGGTTCAATTATTTTTGACAGCTTCATCAGCGATCTTCACCCCATCATAATGACAGGTATGGTTGTTCAATGATGTTTGCAACATTCAATAGAAGTTGCAACTCTTCAAGTAATCAAGGAGTTTCTGCATGCATGTATCAAGATCAGTCAGAATACCAAATATACACCTTACATTGATATGCCTGGCTTTAGAATTAGCTATAAGTAACATTTGGAACACACAAGTGTCAAATGATGACCATCTCCAACAAATGTAAACTCAATGATATCATTGTGACATCAATAACATTATTATCATGAGATTCCCCATTGTCAACATATTTGGAGTAACCATTAACCAGAAAATGAACTACACCAGCTGCATAACAGACTAGATTATGTCTTGACAATAACAACTTATATTTATAAGGAACGTTAATGGAATGAAATGTCCTAGACCAATGACCAATGTTGACCATGTTAGATTTTAAGGAGTGTCTTAAAGGATGAAACTGAGGTAAAGAGGTGTAGGTTGTGTATTCCGGAACTCAAGAGCATGCTTCCAGTAGTGAAGTAATTAAAATTGAACATGTTCAAGAGACCAGAATTACAGGAGTGCTAATGTCTCAGAAGCTTGTGGGGCTGGACGGTCACAGAGGCTAGGAAAGTGCAAGTCGACTCTGAGATTTATAATCAAGATTAACAATTTTAAAATCAAGTCTCTGCCTGACGAGAAGCTAGAGGTCAATGAGCTGGATTGTGATGAGGAAACAGTTCTTGCTACAAGTTAAAACAAGCGAAAAAATGTTTTAGATTGCCTCAAGTTTGCATATTTTAGGATACAGGAGACAAGCCACAAGTGCATTGGAATTCTCAAGCTTATATATACTGAAGGCATGGGTGTGGGTTTCAGTTGTGAATGGATTAAGACAAGGACAAAGCATGATGAGGTTATGGAAATGGAAAATAGGTGGCCTTAGGTGATAGACCAAATAAACAGACTAAATCTTAGAGGTGAGTCAGACATGCTCCAATAGTGTGCTAATTTATGTGTATACCTATCATATATGTGCATTGTCTGTTTGTTAAAACTTGGCTAAAGCTATAATATGTCTTTTAAGGATACAGGTTCTGCAATGTTTCTGAATAGGAATGATTAATAAATTTGCAGATGACAGCAAAATTGGAGGTGCAGTGGACAGCAAAGAGGGTTACCTCAGATTACAACAGGATCTTGACCAGATGGGCCAATGGGCTGAGAAGATGGAGTTTAATTCAGATAAATGCGAGGTGCTACATTTTGGGAAAGCAAATCTTAGCAGGACTTATACACTTAATGGTAAGGTCCTAGGGAGTGTTGCTGAACAAAGAAACCTTGGAGTGCAGGTTCATAGCTCCTTGAAAGTGGAGTCGCAGGTAGATAGGATAGTGAAGAAGGCGTTTAGTATGCTTTCCTTTATTGGTCAGAGTATTGAGTACAGGAGTTGGGAGGTCATGTTGTGGCTGTACAGGACATTGGTTAGGCCGCTGTTGGAATATTGCGTGCAATTCTGGTATCCTTCCTATCGGAAAGATGTTGTGAAACTTGAAAGGGTTCAGAAAAGATTTACAAGGATGTTGCCAGGGTTGGAGGATCTGAGCTACAGGGAGAGGCTGAACAGGCTGGGCCTGTTTTCCCTGGAGCGTCGGAGGCTGAGGGGTGACCTTATAGAAGTTTACAAAATTATGAGGGGCATGGATAGGATAAGTAGACAAAGTCTTTTCCCTGGGATCGGGGAGTCCAGAACTAGAGGGCATAGGTTTAGGGTGAGAGGGGAAAGATATAAAAGAGGCCTAAGGGGCAACTTTTTCACGCAGAGGGTGGTACGTGTATGGAATGAGCTGCCAGAGGATGTGGTGGAGGCTGATACAATTGCAACATTTAAGAGGCATTTGGATGGGTATATGATTAGGAAGGGTTTGGAGGGATATGGGCCGGGCGCTGGCAGGTGGGACTAGATAAGGTTGGAATATCTGGTTGGCATGGACAGGTTGCACCAAAGGGTCTGTTTCCATGCTGTTCATCTCTATGACTCTATAGTTATGTCAGGAATAAAAGAATGATGAGAGTAAGACTAGGGTCAGTCAAGGACAGTAGTGGGAAGTTATGCGTGGAGTCCGAAGAGATAGAAGAGGCGCTAAATGAATATTTTTTGTCAGTATTCACACATGAAAAATACAATATTGTTGAGGACAATTCTGAGATACAGGCTATTAGTCAAGATGGAATTGAGGTTCACGGGGAGGAGGTATTAGCAACTTTGGAAAGTGTGAAAATAGATAAATCCCCTGTGATGGATGGGATTTATCCTAGGATTCTCTGGGAAGCAAAGGAGAAGATTGTAGAGCCATTGACTTTGATCTTTTGTCATCATTGTCTCCAGGAATAGTGCCAGAAGACTGGAGGATAGCAAATGTTGGTCCCTTGTTCAAGAAGGGGAGTAGAGAAAACCCTGGTAATTGTAGACCAGTGAGCCTTACTTTGGTTGTGGGTAAAGTGTTGGAAAGGATTATAAAGGATAGAATTTATAATAATCTAGAAAGGAATAATTTGATTAGGGATAGTCAACCCGGTTTTGTGAAGGGTAGGTCGTGCCTCACAATCATTAATGAGTGCTTTGAGAAGGTGACCTTCTCAAAGGTGGATGAGGGTAAAGCATTTGATGTGGTGTATATGGATATCAGTAAAGAGTTTGATAAGGTTCCCCACAGTAGGCTATTGCAGAAAATACGGAGGCACGGGATTGAGGGTGATTTAGCAATTTAGATCAGAAATTGGCTAACCTTAAGAAGACAGAGGGGAGTGGTTGATGGGAAATGTTCATTCTGGAGTCCAGTTACTAGTGGTGTACCGCAAGGATCTATTTTGGGTCCACTGATGTTTGTCATTTTTATAAATGATCTGGATGAGGATGTAGAAGGATGGGTTAGTAAATTTGCAGATGACACTAAAGTCGGTGGAGTTGTAGATAGTGCGGAAGGATGTTGCAGGTTACAGAAGGACATAGATAAGCTGCAGAGCTGGGCTGAGAGGTGGCAAATGGAGTTTAATGCGGAAAAGTGTGTGGTGATTCACTTTGGAAGGAGTAACAGGAATACAGAGTACTGGGCTAATGGTGAGATTCTTGATAGTGTGGATGAACCGAGAGATCTCGGTGTCGATGTGAGTAGATCCTTGAAAGTTGCCACCCAGGTTGATAGGGTTGTTAAGCAAGTGTATGGTGTGTTAGCTTTTCTAGGTAGAGGGATTGCGTTTCAGAGCCATGAGGTCATGCTGCAGCTGTACAAAACTCTGGTGTGGCTGAATTTGGATTATTGTGTACTGTTCTGGTCGCCACATTATACAAAGGATGTGGAAGCATTTGAAAGGGTGCAGAGGAAATTTACCAGGATGTTGACTGGTATGGAGGGAAGGTCTTATGAGGAAAGGCTGAGGGATTTAAAGCTGTTTTTGTGAGAGAGAAGAAGGTTAAGAGCTGACTTAATAGAGGCATACAAGATGATCAGGGGTTTAAATAGGGTCGACAGTGAGCACCTTTTTCCTAGGATAGTGATGGCTAGCATGAGGGGACATAGCTTTAAAATGAGGGGTGATAGATTAGATTAGATTACTTACAGTGTGGAAACAGGCCCTTCGGTCCAACAAGTCCACACCGCCCCGCCGAAGCGTAACCCACCCATACCCCTACATCTACATCTACCCCTCACCTAACACTACGGACAATTTAGCATGGCCAATTCACCTGACCTGCACATCTTTGGACTGTGGGAGGAAACCGGAGCACCCGGAGGAAACCCACGCAGACACGGGGAGAACGTGCACACTCCACACAGTCAGTCGCCTGAGTCGGGAATTGAACCCGGGTCTCCGGCGCAGTGAGGCAGCAGTGCTAACCACTGTGCTAGATGTCAGAGGTAGGTTTTTTATTCAGAGTAGTAAGGGCATGAAATGCCCTGCCTGCACCAGTACTCACCAAATTTAATGGCATTTAAATAGTCATTGGATAAACATATGGATGATAATGAAACAGTGCAGGTTAGATGGGCTTCAGATTGGTTTCGAGAAAAGATCAATAATTTTGAACAAGCAAAGCAAACACTTGACAGGCGTATCCCAGAGGGCCAAGGGGCCTGTACTGCGTTGTAATGTTCTATGTACAATAATATCTTGATCAGGTGGGCCAATGCTCCAATGGGCCAAGGAGTGGCAGATAGGGTTTAATTTAGATAAACGAGAGGTGTTCCATTTTGGAAAGGCAAATCAGGGCAGGACTTATACACTTAATAGTAGATTCCTGGGGAGTGTTTGTCAACAAAGAGATCTTGGGATGCAGGTTCATAGTCCCTTGAAAGTGGAATCTTAGATAGACAGGCTAGTGAAGAAGGCATTTGGTAAACTTGCCTTTAGATTATATTCCCCTACAGTGTGGAAATAGGCCCTTCGGCCCAACAAGTCCACACCGACCCTCCAAAGAGTACCCCACCCAAACCCTTTTTCCCCTCTGACTAATGCGCCTAACACTATGGGCAATTTAACATGGCCAATTCACCTAACCTGAGGAAACCGGAGAAAACCCACACAAACACTGGGAGAATGTGCAAACTACACACAGACAGTTGCCCAAGGTTGGAATCGAACCTGGGACCCTGGTGCTGTGAGGCAGCAGTGCTAACCACTGAGCCAGCGTGCCGCCCGGTGGTCAGTGCATTGAGTATCAGAGTTGGGAGGTCATGTTGTGTTTGTATAGAACATTGGTTAGGCCACAATTGGAATACTGTGTGCAATTCTGGTCTCCCTGCTATAGGAAGGATGTTGTTAAACTTGGAGAGAGTGAGAACTGCAGATGCTGGAGAGTCAGAGCAGGTAAAGCATGCAGCTGGAAATAGCACAGGAGGTCAAGCAGCATCAGAGAAGGGGAGTCAACGTTTCAAGTCAAAACCATTCATCAGGACTGGGAGAGGGGATGGGGAATAGCAAAATAAATAGAGGGAGGTGGGATGGGGCTGGCGAAGAGGTGGGTGGGGTGGCGATAGGTGGTTACAGACAGGAGGTGGCTGTGATTGGTCAGTGGGAAGGGTGGAACGGTTGATGAGAAGGAAGATGGATACAACTCCCTCTCCCATTCCCCCAATGACATGTCCATCCTGGGCCTCCTGTACCATCAACACTCGGCCACATGCAAATTGAAGGAACAACAACCCATCTTCCGCATTGGCAGCTTACAACCATACAGCCTTAACTTAGAATTCACCATCTTTCAAATCTCCCCACCCCTACTTCATCTCAGGCCTAGCTCTCCTTTTCCACTCTGCCCCTTTAACCTGACCCTACCTGTCCATCTTCCTTCCCATCTATCTGCTTCACCCTTCCCACTGACCAATCATAGCCACCTCCTATCTGCATCCACCTATCGCCATCCCACCCACCTTTCCCCCAGCATCACCATTCCTCCCTCTATTTCGCAGCCGCATTCCCCTCCCCCAGTCTTGATGAAAAGTTCCAACCTGAAACGTTGACCCGCCCATCTCCTCTGATGCTACATGCCCTGCATGTTTTAAAGCTGAAAGGGTACAGAAAAGACGTTGCCAGGATTGGGGAGTTTGCTGAATAGGCTGGAGCTATATTCCCTGGAGCTTTGGAGGCTGAGGGATGACCTTTTTGAGGTTTATAAAATCATGAAGAATATGGATAGGGTGAATAGCAAGGTCTTCTTCCCAGGATAGTGGAGTCCAAAACTAAAGGAAGTATGTTTAAGGTGAGAGAGGAAAGATTTTAAAGAGATGCAAAGAGCAATTTTTCTTGCAGAGGGTGGTGTGTGTATGGAAAGTGCTAAATAGCACCTGGACAAGTATATGAATAGGAATGGTTGAGAGAGATATGGGCGAAGTGCTGGAAAATGGGACTAGATCAGTTTAGCATATCTGGTCTGCATGGACAAGTTGGACTGAATGGTCTGTTTCTGTGCTGTACAACTTGATGACTCTATAACACGGAAATGGTGTATCAATGATATTCCTGTAACTGGATGCACAGGTTGATCAGTCAAGGATATATAAGTCTGTGTGCACTGGTTGATCGGTTAGGGGTGTATCTACAATGTATGCATTGGTTGTTCACTTAGGGAAATCCCTGAAATGTATGAGCACCAGTTGTGCAACGATTGTTCAGTCAGAAAATACCAGTAATATGTGTGCATTGGTTGTGAACTCAGAGATATGCCTGTCAAGTGTTTGCTTTGCTTGTTCAAAATCATTGAACTTTTCTCGAAAACACATAGTATTTAAACAAAAAAAAAATTCAAACCTGAAAAGACTGCCTAGGCCCTTGGATGGTGAACAACGAGGAGGTGAAGGGATGGGTGTCACGCCTCTGTGGTTATATAGCAGATGCCATAGGAACAGGGCTTGGTGTTGGTGGTCATGGAATGGACTAGGGAGTCCCAAAGGGAACAATTCCTGTGAAATGCACAAGGGGAGTGAAGGGAAGATGCATCTGCTAGAGTTGTTTGAAATGGCAGAGAATGATCCTTTGATTGTGGAGAAAGTGAGGACTGCAGATGCTGGAGATCAGAGTCGAGAGTGCGGTGCTGGATAAGCACAGTAGGTCAGGCAGCATCAAATGAGCAGGAAAATTGGCGTATCAGGTATGCTTGTGTCTGTGAGCCTCATTCCTGATGAAGGGCTTATGCCCGAAACATCGATTCTCCTGCTCCTTTGATGCTGCCTTTGAATGTGGAGGCTGGCCTTCAAATTGTGAACCATTTCTTCCTTTTCATTTAGCTTGTTATGTTCTCTATCACTATGTCCTCGCTCTCCTCCTCTCACTCCAGTGGGACTGTCTGCTCTTTCAAGTCTGGCAGTTAGACACACAATTGTTCTGCCATTCTCACATTCCAATCACCCATCCCCAAACTGTAGCAGAAATGATGACCCTCCAAGGCTTCACTTCAGCTCTGATGAAGAGTCATCTAGACTCAAATATTAGCTTGCTCTCTCTCCATGGAAGCTGTCTGACCCGCTGTGATCTCCAGCATTTGCTGTTTTCAGCACAGATTCCAGCACCTGCAGTAATTTGCTTCAACGTTGGGTTTGGGATTATTGGATTCAAAGACAGTGAGTGGTGAGTTTTTTTTCATGTCTGTATTTGGTTGGTTTAAATAGGGCGTGTCTTGTGTAATAGTGGCTCTTTCAATCACTTACAAGTTTCCGAGGAGTGGAAGAAGTCACTGAAGGTGTTTTACATGAAGTGTGCAAGGTGAAACTTTCAGAATTGGTGAACAAGTTAAAGTTGGAGGTGCTTGTGTCTATGAGAAAAGGGGAGATAATTGCAGCAATACCTTGGCATTTACAATTGCAAGGAATACATTCAGAATCATTGGAAATTGCTCAAATTCAATTGTCAGTGAAGCAGTTTGAATTAGAGGCAATGGCAAGGGAAAAAGCAATAGAAAGAATAGCCCTGGCAAAACAAAAAAGGAAAAGGAAGAGAGACAAAAGCAAAAAAGAGAGAGAGATAATCAAAGTGGAACAAAGAGCAAAAGGATTAAAACAGCTTGAATAAGAAAAGGAAATGAAACAGTTGAGTTACAATTAAAAACAGAAACAAGGGAGAAAGAGATAGTTTTTGAACTTTGAAAGTTGTCAATAAAAGAGAAAAGTTGATTTAAAATGGCAAGGGTAGAAAGTAGGAGTAGTGATGGGGACAGTGATGAAGAGCAATAACCTAGTATATTGAAGTCAGTAGCTACTCAGAGGGTGAACACACTTAAAGTAATCTTCAAGAATAATTAGAATCTGGAAAAGATCCAGGGGATTGGAAAACTGCCAACATAACACACTAGTTCAAAAAAGGAAGCAGACAAAATAAAAGGTACCTACAGGCC
Organism: Chiloscyllium punctatum; assembly: GCF_047496795.1. NCBI lineage: Eukaryota > Metazoa > Chordata > Chondrichthyes > Orectolobiformes > Hemiscylliidae > Chiloscyllium > Chiloscyllium punctatum. The sequence goes on along the minus strand of NC_092760.1, from coordinate 42,034,564 downwards.
AGTTAACTTAACATCTGCTTTGCAAAGATCACATAGTTGTTACAGTACAGAAGGTGGCTGTTTGGCCTATCATGACTGCACTGACTCTTCAAACAAGCATCATTTCTGAGTGCTCATCTCCTGTTCTCCCCATTACCCAAAAATACTACTTCTATCCAAATAATGATCTTATACAATCGAGAACCAAAATGGACCTTCCCCCACCAAATTTCCAGACAGTGTATTCCATACCCTAACTACTTACAGTATGAAAACAGTTTTTTACACATCACCTTTACTTCTTTCAAACCAGTTTAAAAATACATTATCTATGCTACTTTTATGGACAGGAACAACTCCTCCCTATCAACTCAATATAAACCACGCCTGATTTTTGAAACCTCGATCAAATCTCCTCTCATCCTTTATCTCTCCAAAAGAAAAGTCTTAACACCTTCAATCTATCTGTGTAATGTGTGTGCATTGGGTGTTGGGTCTGGGGTATCTCCACAAAGAGTGTGCACTGGGTGTTGGTTCTGGGGGTCTATAGAATGTGTGTGCACTGGGTGTTGGGTCTGGGGTATCTCTAGAAGGTGTGTGTTCCGGGTGTTGGCTTTAGGGTATATCTGCAATGTGTGTGCACTGGGTATTGGATCTGGGCTACCTCTGAAATGTGTGTGTGCACTGGATATTGAGTCTGGGCTAGCTCAGCTATGTGTGGTGCTGGAAAAGCACAGCAGGTCAGGCAGCATCAGGTGCACTGACTTTTAAACCGCTGAAGCCAGGCACCAACTTGAAGACACCTCTTCCTACCGCCTCACCCCCTCCCCCCAACTCCCCCTGGCCATGACCTCACCGCCCATCACCAAACCATCATCTCCCAGACTGTTCACAACCTTATCACCTCAGGGGATCTCCCACCCACAGCTTGCAACCTCATAGTTTGGGAACCCTGCACTGCCCAGTTCTACCTCCTATCCAAGATCCACAAGCCTGACTACTCCAGTCAGCCCATCAACTCAGCACTGCTTTTGCCTCATTAAACTCATCTCCACGTACCTCAATACTGTTCTATGCCCGGGTCCAGGAACTGCCTACATTTGTGAGGGACACCACCCATCCCCTCCACCTGCTCCAAGACTTTGGTTTCCCTGGCCCCTAAAGTCCTATCTTCATCATGGACATCCAGTCTCTATACACCTACATCCGCCATGACCAGGGCCTCCAAGCCCTCTGTTTTTTGCCTCTCCCGACATCCCCACCAATACCCTTCCACTGACACTATTATTCATTTGGCTGAACTGGTTGTCACCATCAACAATTTCTCCTTTGAATTTTTGGACTTCCTCCAGATGAAAGGGGCAGCTGTGGGCACCCGTATGGCCCCAGTATGCCTGTCTCTTTGTCAGCTACATGAAATGGTCTATCTTCGACAGTTACACTGGCACCACCCCTCACCTTTTCCTCCGCTACATTGATAACTGCATTGGCGCCACCTCGTGCTCCCACAAGGAGGTTCATCAACTTCACCAACACATTCCACCCCGACCTTAAATTCACCTGGACCATCTCTGACACGTCTCTCCCCTTCCTGGTCTGCTCCATCTCCATCAACAGTGACCAACTCAACACTGATATTTTTTACAAACCCACCAACTTCCACAGCTACCTGGATTACACATCCTCCTCCCCTGCCTCCTGCAAAAATGCTATCCCTTATTCTCAATTCCTCCACCTCCGCCACATTTGTTACCAGGAGGACAAGTTCCACCGCAGAACACATCAGATGGCCTCCTTCTTTAAAGACTGCTATTTCCCCTCCCACGTGGTTGATGATGCTCTCCAGTGCATCTCATCTACTTCTTGCACCTCTGCCCTCGAACCCTCCCAGTTCTCAACTTCCACCACATCAACCTCCGTATACATCGCATCATCCTCCGCCATTTCTGCCACCTACAAATGGCCCCCACCACCAGAGATATATTTCCATTCCCACCCCTATTCACTTTCCGTAAAAACCATTCCCTCCGCGACTACCTCATTAGGTCCATGCCCTCCAACAATGCATGGTCCCCTCCTGGCACCTTCCCCTGCCACTATACGACTTGTAAAACCTGTGTCCATATCTCTCCCCTTAACTCCATCCAAGGCCCCAAAGGAGCCTTCCACATCCATCAAAGTTTCACCTGCACTTCCACATATGTCATTTACTGTATCCGTTGCTTCCGATGCGGTCTCCTCTACGCTGGGGAGAGAGGACGCCTACTCATAGAGCATTTCAGAGAACACCTCTAGAACACCTGCACCAACCAAACCCACCACCCCATTGCCAAATATTTCAACCCACCCTCCACTCCACCAAGTACACACAGGTCCTGGGCCTCCTCCATCCCCATTCTCGTCCACCCGCACATCGAGGAAGAAAGCCTCATCTTGCGCCTTGGGACCCTCTGACCCCATGGCATCAAAGTGGATTTCATCAGTTTACTCATTCCACCCCCGGCGCCACACCCCCCCACCTTATACCAGTTCCAAGCTTCCAGCTCGTCACTGGCCCCCATGACTGTCCCACCTGTCTATCTTCCTTCCCACCTATCCGCTCCACCCTCCTCTCTGACCAATCACCATTACCCCCACATCCATCCACCTATCAGCTACCTTCTCCCAGTCCTATTCCCTCCATTTATCTCTCCACTCCTGAGGCTCCCAGCCTCATTTCTGATGAAAGGCTTTTGCCCGATACGTTGATTTTCCTGCTCCTCAATGCTGCCTGACCTGCTGTGCCTTTCCAGCACCACATTCTTAACTCTAATCTCCAGATTCTGCAGTGCTCACTTTCTTTTAGCTCTGCAATGTGTGTGCACTGGATGTTGGCTCAGGGGTATCCCTGCAATGTGTGCGCATTGGATGTTGGGTCTGGTCTATCTCTGCAACATGTGAGTGCACAGGGTGTTGAGTCTGAGGTATCTCTAGAATGTGTGTGCTTGGTGTTGGGTCTGGGGTATCTCTAGAATATGTGTGCACTGGGTATTGGGTTTGGGGTATATCTGCAATGTGTGTACGGTGGATGTTGGGTCTGAAGTATCTCTGCAATGTGTGTGCACTGGGTGTGGTGTCTGTGGTGTCTCTCCAATGTGTGTGCACTGGGTGTTGGGTCTGTGGTGTCTCTGCAATGTGTGTGCACCGGGTATTGGGTCTGGGGTGTCTCTGCAATGTGTGTGCACCGGGTGTTGGGTCTGGGGTGTCTCTGCAATGTGTGTGCACTGGGTGCTATGTCTGTGGTGTCTCTGCAATATGTGTGCACCGGGTGTTGGGTCTGGGGTGTCTCTGCAATGTGTATACAATAGGTGTTATGTCTGGTCTATGTCTGCAATGTGTGTGCATTGGGTATTGGGTTTGGGGTGATTCTGCAATCTGTGTACACTGGGTGTTGGGTCTGGGCTATGTCTGCAATGTGTGTGCACCGGGTGTTGGGTCTGGGGTGTCTCTGCAATGTGTGTACACTTGGTGTTGCGTCTGTGGTATCTCTGCAATATGTGCGCACTGGATGTTGGGTGTGGGCTATCTCTGCAATGTGTGTGTGTACTGGGTGTTGGGTCTGGGGCATCTGTGCAATGTGTATATAATAGGTGTTGTGTCTGGGCTATGTCTGCAGTACATGTGCATTGGGTGTTGGGTCTGGGATATGTCTGCAATAAGTGTACATTGGGTATTGGGTCTATGGTATCTCTGTAATGTGTGTGAACTAGTTGTTGGTTCTGGCATGTCTCTGCAATGTGTGTGCACTGGAATTTGGTTCTGGGGTATCTCTGCAATATGTGCGCACTGGATATTGGGTCTGGGGTATCTCTAGAATAGGTGTGCACTGGGTATTCGGACTGGAGTATCTCTAGAATTTGTGTGCATTGGGTGTTGGTCTGCGGTATCTCTGCAATATGTGTGCTTTGTTTGTTGGGTCCTGGGTATCTCTAGAATTTGTGTGCACAGGTGTTGCATCTGGGATAACCCTGCAATTTGTGTGCACTGTGTGTTGGGTCTGGCGTGTCTCCAGAATATTTGTGCACTTGGTGTTGGGACTGGGGTATCTCGAGAATATGTGTGCATTTGGTGTTGGGTCTGGGGTGTCTCTGCAATGTGTGTACACTGGGTTTTGCGTCTGGGATATCTCTGCAATATGTGTGCACTGGATGTTGGGTCTGGGCTGTGTCTGCAATAAGTATACATTGGGTGTTGAGTGTGTGGTATCTCTGTAATGTGTGTGAACTAGTTGTTGGTTCTGGTGTGTCTCTGCAATGTGTGTACTGAATTTTGGGTCTGGGGTATCTCTGTAATATGTGTGCACTGGATGTTGGGTCTAGGGTATCTCTAGAATAGGTGTGCACTGGGTATTGGGTCTAGGGTATCTCTAGAACTTGTGTGCATTGGGTGTTGGTCTGCAGTATCTCTGCAATGTGTGTGCTCTGTTTGTTGGGTCTCGGGTATCTCTAGAACTTGTGTGCATGGGATGTTGCATCTGGGATAACCCTGCAATTTGTGTGCACTGGGTGTTGGGTCTGGCGTATCTCTAGAATTTTTGTGCACTGGGTGTTGGGACTGGGATATCTCTAGAATATGTGTGCACTGGGTGTTGATCTGGGGTATCTCTGTGTTCACTTGGTGTTGGGTCTGTGGTATATCTGCAATATGTGTGCTCTAATATTGGGTCTGGCGTATCTCTAGAATTTGTGCGCACCGGGTTTTGTGACTGGAGTATCTCTAGAAATTGTGTGCACTGAGTGTCGAGTCTGGGGTACCTCTACAATTTGTGTGCACTGGATGTTGGGTCTGCGGTATCTCTATTATAGGTGTGCACTGGATATTGGATCTGAGGTATCTCTAGAAGGTGTGTGTACTTGATGTTGGGACTGGGGAATCTCTAGAATTTGTGTGCACTGGGTGTTGAGTCTGGTGTATCTCCAGAATATTTGTGCACTGGATGTTGTGTCTGGGGTATCTCTGCAAAATGTGTGCACTGGTTATTGGTTCTAGGCTATCTCTGCAATATGTGTACACTAGGTGTTGGGTCTGGGCTCGCAATATAATGAGTGGTGCTGGAGAAGCACAGCAGGCCAGGCAGCATCCGAGGAGCTGGAGAGTCAACGTCTCAGGCGTTTGGCTCAAGGGGACCTCTGCAATGTGTGTACACATTTTGTTGAGCCTGGAATATCTCTACAATGTGTGTGCACAGGACGTTGGGTCTGGGGTATCTCTGTAATGTGCATACACTGAATGGTTGGTTTGAGGTATCTCTGCAATGTTTGTGCACTGGATGTTTGGTCAGGGCTATCTCTGCAATGTGTCAGCCCTAGGTGTTGTGTCTGGAATGTCTCTAGAATATGTGTGCACTGGGTGTTGGGTCTGGGTATCTCTAGAATGTGTGTACACTGGGTGTTGGGTATGGGTATCTCTAGAATGTGTGTACACTGGGTGTTGGGTCTGAGATAAATCTGGAATGTGAGGACGCTGGATGGTTGGTCTAGAATATCTCTGCAATGTGTGTGCTCTGGGTGTTGGGTCTGAAGTGTCCCTACAATGTGTATGCATCGGGTGTTGGGTCTGGGTATCTCTAGAATGTGTGCGCACTGGGTGTTGGGTTTGGTGTATATCTGCAATGTATGTGCACTGGATATTGGGTCTGAGATATATCTGGAATGTGCATGCACTGGATGGTTGGTCTGGGGTATCTCTGCAATGTTTGTGCACTGGATGTTTGGTCTGAGCTGTCTCTGCAATGTGTGTTCATGGTGTGTCGTGTCTGTGGTAGCTCTGCAATATGTGTGTACTGGATATTGGGCTGGAGTATCTCAAGAATATGTATGCACCGGATGTTGGTTCTGGGGTAACTCTGCAATATGTGTGCAGTGGATGGTGGGTCTGGGGTATCTCTGCAATGTATGTTCACGGGGTGTTGTGTCTGTGGTGTCTCTGCAATGTTTGTGGACTGGATGTTGGGTCTGGGGTATCTCTCCAATGTGTGTGCACTGGATGTTGTGTCTGGGGTATCTCTGCAATATGTGTGCACTGGATGTTGGGTCTGGGGTATCTCTGCAATGTGTGTGTGTACTGGGTGTTGGGTCTGGGACATCTGTGCAATGTGTATACACTGGGTGTTGTATCTGGGCTATGTCTGCAATGTGTGTGCACTGGGTGTTGGGTCTGAGATATATCTGGAATGTGCGTGCACTGGATAGTTGGTCTGGGCTATGTCTGCAATGTTTGTGCACTGGGTGTTTGGTCTGGCTGTCTCTGCAATGTGTGCACAGTGGGTGCTGTGTCTGGGGTATCTCCAGAATATGTGTACACTTGTGGGTGGGGGGGGGGGGCGGGGGCGGGGGGGGGGGGGGAGCGGTCTAGGTATCTCAGGAATGTGTGTGCACTGGGTGTAGGGTTTGGGTTATATCTGCAATGTACGTGTACTGGATGTTGGGTCTGAGGAATATCTAGAATGTGTGTGCACTGGGTGTTGGATCTGGTGTATCTCTGCAATGTGTGTTCATGGTGTGTCGTGTCTGTGTTAGCTCTGTAATATGTGTGTACTGGATGTTGCTCTGGAGTATCTCTAGAATGTGTATGCACCAGATGTTGGGTCTGGGGTATCTCTAGAATTTTTATGCAGTGGGTGTTAGATCTGGGGTATATCTAGAATATGTGTGCACTGGATGTTGGGTTTGGGGTATCTCTACAATTTGTGTGCACTGGGTGTAGGGTCTGGGGTTTCACAACAATATGTGTGCACTGGGTGTTGGATCTGTGGTACCTCTGCAATATGTGCGCACAGGATGTTGGGTCTGGTGTATCTCTAGAACTGATGTGCACTCAGTATTTGGGTCTGGCATATCTCCAGAATTTGTGTGCATTGGGTTTCGTGACTGGGGTATCTTTAGAATTAGTGTGTACTGGGTGTTCAGTCTGGGTTATCTCTAAAAGTTGTGTGCAGTGGATGTTGGGTCTGAGGTATCTCTGCAATATGTGCACACTGGATGTTGGGTCTGGGGTATCTCTATAATAGGTGTGCACTGGGTATTGTGTTTGGGGTATATCTAGTAAGTGTGTGTACTAGGTGTTGGGACTGGGGTATCTTTACAATTTGTGTGCACTGGATGTTGAGTCTGTTGTATCTCTAGAATATGTGTGCACTAGGTGTTTTGTCTGGGGTATCTCTGCCATGTGTGTGCACTGGGTGTTGGGTCTATGGTTTCTCTGCAATTTGTGTGCACTGGATGTTGGGTCTGGGCTAACTCTGCAATGTGTGTACACTGGGTGTTGGGTCTGGGGTATCTCTGCAATGTGTGTGCCCTTGGTATTAGGTGTGGGCTATCTCTAAAATGTGTGCACTGTGCATTGGGTCTGGTCTAGCTTTGCAATGTGTGTACATTGGGTGTTGGGTCTTGGCTATCTCTGCAATGTGTGTACACAGGGCATTGAGTCTGGGCTAGACCTGCATAGAGTGGTGCTGGAAAAGCACAGCAGGTCAGGCAGCATCCGAGGTGCCGGAGAGTCAATGTTTCGGGCAAAAGCTCCTCATCAGGGCTTCATCAGAATTCCTGATGAAGGGATCTTGCCTGAAACGTCGACTCTCCTGCTCCTCAGATACTGCATGACCTGCTGTGCTTTTCCAACACCACATTCTTGACTCTAATCTCTAGCATCTGCAGTCCTCACTTTCTTCTAGCTCTGCAATGTTTGTATACTGGGTGTTGGCTCAGGGGTATCTCTGCAATGTGCATGCATTGGATGTTGGATCTGGACTATCTCAGCAATGTGTGTGAGCATGGTGTTGGGTCTGCAGTATCTCTGCAATGTATGTGCATTGGGTGTTTGATCTGTGGTCTCTCTGCAATGTGTGTGCACAGGATGGTTGGTCTGGGTATCCCTGCAATGTGTGTGCACTGTGTTTTGTGTCTGGAGTATCTCTAGATTATGTTAGCATTCAGTGTTGGGTCTGGAGTGTCCCTACAATGTGTGTGCACCGGGTGTTGGGTCTGGGGTATCTCCAGAATGTGAGTGCACTGGGTGTTGGGTCTGGGGTATCTCTGCAATGTATGTTCATGGGGTGTTGAGTCTGTGGCATCTCTGAAATATGTGTGCACTGGGTATTGGGTCTGGGTATCTCTGCAATGTGTGTGCACTAGGTGTTGGGTTCGGGGTATATCTGCAATGTGTGTGCATTGGGTGTTGTGTCTGTGGTCTCTTTTCAATGTGTGCGTACTGGGCAGTTGGTCTGGGGTATCTCTGCAATGTGTGTGCACTGGATATTGGGTCTGGAGTATCTCCAGAATGTGTGTGCACTGGGTGTTGGGTCTGGGGTATCTCTGCAATGTTTGTGGACTGGGTATTGGATCTGGGTTATCTTTACACTGCGTGTGCACTGGGTGTTAGTTCCAGGGTATTTCTGCAATGTGTGTGCACTGGGTCGTGGATCTGGGTTGCCTCTACAATGTCTGTGCACAAGATGTTTGGTCTGGGGTATCTCTGCAATGTGTGTGCATTAGGTGCTTGGTCTGTGGTATCTCTGCAATATGTGTGTACTGGATGTTGGGTTTGGGTATCTCGAGAATGTGTATGCACTGGGTGTTGGGTTTGGGGTATATCTGCAATGTGTGTGCACTGGATGTTGGCATGTGTGGTATCTCTGCAATATGTGCGCACTGGATGTTGCGTATGGGGTATCTCTAGAATAGGTGTGCACTCAGTATTTGGTCTGGCGTATCTCTGCAAGGTGTGTGCACCGATTATTTGTGACCGAGGTATCTCTGAAACTTCTGTGCACTGGTTGTTGAGTCTAGGATAACTCTACAATTTGTGTGCACTGGGTATTGGGTCTGGGGTATTTCTGCAATGTGTATCCATTTGGTGTTGGGTCTGTGGTATCTCTGCAACATGTGCGCACTGGATATTGGGGCTGGGGTATCTGTACAATAGTGTGCAATGGATATTGGGTTTGGGGTATCTCTAGAAGGAGTGTGTACTGGGTGTTGAGTCTGGGGAATCTCTAGTATTTGTGTGCACTGGGTGTTGTATCTGGGGTATCTCTGCTATGTGTGTGCACTGGGTGATGGGTCTGGGGTATGTCTGCAATATGTGTGCACTGTCTGTTGGGTCTGTGGTACCTCTGCAATGTGTGGTGCTGGAAAAGCACAGCAGGACAGGCAGCATCCGAGACACAGGACAGTCGACAATTTGGGCAAAATCCCGTCATCCAGGGCCTCATCAGAATTCCTGATGAAGGGCTGTTGTCCAAAAAGTCGACTCTCCTGCTCCTCAGATACTGCCTGACCTGCTGTGCATTTCCAGCACCACACTCTTGACTCTAATCTCCAGCATCTGCAATCCTCATTTTTTCCTAGCTCTGCAATGTATGTTCACTGGGTATTGGCTCAAGGCAATCTCTGCAATGTGTGTGCATTGGATGTTGGCTAATGGGCTACTTCTGCAATGTGTGTGCACAGGGAGTTGGGTCTGGGGTATCACTGCAATGTGTGTGCATTGGGTGTTGGGTCTGGGGTATCTCCAGAATGTGTGTGCACAGTTGGGTTTGGGGTATATCTGTAATTAATGTGCACTGGACTGTTGGGTCTGAGGTATATCTGGAATGTGTGTGCACTGGGTTTTGGGTTTCGGGTATCTCTGTAATATGTATGCACTGGATGTTGGGTCTGAGGTATATCCGGAATGTGTGTGCACTGAGTTATGCGTCTAGGCTATCTCTGCAGTGTGTGTACACCACATATTGGATCTGGTCCAGCTTTGCAATGTGTGTACACTGGGCATTGGTCTGAGCTAGACCTGCATAGTGTGGTGCCCAAAAAGCACAGCAGGTCAGGCAGCATCCGAGGTGCTGGAGAGTCAATGTTTCAAGCAAAAACTCCTCATCAGGGCTTCATCAGAATTCCTGATGAAGGGATTTTGCCCGAAATGCCTACTCTCCTCCTCCTCGGATGCTGCCAGACATGCTGTACTTTGCCAGCACCACACTCATGACTCTAATTTCTAGCATCTGCAGTCCTCACTTTCTTCTAGCTCTGCAATGTGTTGGCTCAGGGGTATCTCTGCAATGTGTGTGCATTGAATGTTGGATCTGGACTATCTCTGCAATGTGTGCATGCAGGGTGTTGGATCTGGGGTATTTCTGCAATGTGTGTACACTGGGTGTGTGTCTGGGGTATCTCTAGAATATGTGTGCATTGGGTGTTGTGTCTGGGGTATCTCTGCCATGCATGTGCACTAGATGTTGGGTCTGGGATATCTCTGCAATGTGTATGCACTGGATGTTAGCTCTGGGGTATCTCTATAATACGTGTACATTGTATTGGGTCTGGGGTATCTCTGCAATGTGTGTGCACAGGATATTGGGTCTGGGGTATCACTAGAATATGTGTGCACTGGGTATTGGGTGTGGGTATCTCTGTGATGTGTTTTCACTGGGTGTTGGGTTTAGGGTATATCTGCAATCTATGTGCACTGGAAGTTTTGTTTTAAGGCATATCTGGAATGTGTGTGCACTTCATGTTGGGTCTGGGGTATCTCTGCAATGTGTGTGCACTGGATGTTGAATCTGGGTTATCTCTAAACTGTGTGTGCACTGGGTGTTAGTTCTGGGATATTTCTGCAATGTGTGTGCACTGGGTCGTGGATCTGGGTTACCTCTACAATGTCTGTGCACAATGTGTTTGGTCTGGGGTATCTCTGCAATGTGTGTGCATTGGGTATACTGTCTGTGGTGTCTCTGCAATGCTTGTGGACTGGGTGTTGGGTCTGGGGTATCTCTACAATAACTGTATACCGGATGTTGGGTCTGGGTATCTCTAGAATGTGTATCTACTGGGTGTAGGGTTTGGGGTATATCTACAATGTATGTGCACTTGGTGTTGGATCTGGGGTATCTCTGTAATATGTGCGCATTGGATATTGGGTATGGGGTATCTCTAGAACAGGTGTGCACTCAGTATTTGGTCTGGCGTATCTCTAGAATGTGTGTGCACTGCGTGTTTGTGACTGGGGTATCTCTAAAATTTGCTTGCACTAGGTGTTGAGTTTAGGATATCTCTACAACCTATGTGCTTTGGGTGTTGGGTTTGTCATATTTCTGCAATGTATATGCACTGGATACTGGGACTGAGGTATCTCTGCAATATGTGTGCATTGGGTATTGGGTCTCTGGTCTTTCTGCAATGTATGTACACTGGATGTTGGGTCTGGGATATCTCTGCAATGTATGTGCATAGGGTATTGGGTCTGGGATATCTCTGCAATATGTGTGCACTGTGTGTCGGGTGTGGTCTCGCTCTGTAATGTGTGCGCACTGTGTGTTAGGTCTGTGCTATCTCTGCAATATGTGGTGCTAGAAAAGCACAGCAGGTCATACAGCATCCGAGGCGCAGGAGAGTTGACGTTTTGGGCAAAATCCCCTCAGAGAATTCCTGATGAAGGGCTTTTGCCTGAAACGTTGATTTTCCTACTCCTTGAATGCTTCATGACCTGCTGTGCATTTCCACCACCACACTCTTGACTCTAATCTCCAGCATCTGCAATCCTCACTTTCTCCTAGCTCTGCAATGTGTGTACACTGGGTGCTAGCTCAAGGGTATTTCTGTAATGTGTATGCATTGGGTGTTGGCTAATGGGCTATGTCCATAATGTGTGTGCACAGGGAGTTAGGTCTAGGGTATCTCTGCAATGTGTGTGCACTGGGTATTGTGTTTGTGGTATCTCTGCAACGATTGTGGACTGAATGTTGCCTCTGGGATATCTCTGCAATGTGTGTTCACAGGATGTTGGGTCTGTGGTATCTCTGCAGTATGCGTGTACTGGATGTTGGGTCTTGGGTATGTCTTGAATAGATGTGCACTCAGTATTGGGTCTGGCGTATCTTTAGAATGTGTGTGCACTGGCTGTTGGTTTTGGGGTATATCTGCAATGTATGTGCACTGGATGTTTGGTCTGAGGTATATCTGGAATGTGTGTGCACTTGGTGTTGGGTCTCAGGTATCTCTGCAATATGTGCACACTGGATGTTGCGTCTGGGGTACCTCTAGAATAGGCATTCACACAGTATTGGATCTGGCGTATTTCTATGTGGGATATAGGTAAAGTAGTGTTACTTCTGCAATTATAATTACTTATACAAAGTAAATGAACTCACAACAGTGTGTAATTGTTTCAGCCAAGAGCTGAGTCAACTAGAATGCAAACTATGTGTAATACAAATTGTTTTTGTATTAGCTAAAATTGTATGCAAGAATGAAACGTGACTGCAAAACAATGGTAGATGTTACAGACAAATAGATAAGGTGCTGTGAGGATGTAGGTTAAGCCTGATATGCCTGTACAAACAGTAGGTATGGACATCTGTTTCCCACTTTTACAGAAACACAGGAACAAACCCCAATTAAAAGGGTCATAAGGATCAGTATGGTAGGGGAAGGCACAGATGGAGGGAGTAGATAATGGTGAAAAAAGGATATACCTAACAATGACCCACAGCGGGATGTGGTCAAACGGCCTTGTGAGGCCAGAAATAAGCATTTTGTCACAGATAAGGCTGGATAAGGCAAGAGATAAACAGGAGTAATGGGTGCCGGTCTTAGAGAAGTGGAAGATGTAAATGGGGAGGAGCAATGGCATAAAAAAAAGAAACCAAATTATATAAATATTGTGTATTGGGTGAATTCGGTGTGTGTGCCCCTTGCCTTGTAGACAGTGGACATCACACCCTCTTGCAGGAGTAAAATAAAGGACACTACTGATTCAGATTTTGTCTCGGACTGAAATTATTGAAGTGTGTGAGCTTTGTTTCTCACAACTGGGGGCTGTCCGGGATGTTCTTCCATCGCTGGGGGGAGTGGCTAGCCCTGGACACTGGAAAGATGCGTCCTGTTCCCAAATGAGGAGCGGGCTCGTGTCCCGGTTTGGTCTGCTCCCTTGGGCGACTGGTACAAATCCCACTAAAGAGACATCTGAATCAGACAGTGAAAGGAGATCAATAGAAAATACGGCAAAAAGGGGCCAGGCAACTCTGTGCACAGACCAGGGTAAGAAAACTGACTTTTAAGTACTGCCTTGGTGGCCGGGATTGAGTTTTAGTAGTTAATAAGGGACTAACGAAAGAACTCCATATGGGTTGTGGCGTGGGTAAGGAAAAAGCCTCCGGGAGAACAAAAGAAAAAGGCAATGGAAATGGAGGCGGGATCCCTTACAACATACCTCCAGAAAGTCCGTTGGGCAGGATGTTGTGGAATTGGAAATATAATACTTGTACAAGGGTAAAAGATGATTAAATATTTTTGCTTCGTATGGACTAAGGAATCCATTCTTCGTCCCGCCGTCTTCTGACCAAAGTACGGGTCGGACGAAGACTGGGTTTTTAAATATTTGAATTTATATGTCAATGGAAAAGAACCTTACAGTCAGGAGGAATCAGATTATGATTCAAGTCGGAAGGGCTTAGTGGCTGAAGGGCTACTGAGGGTACACTTTGGAACTAAATCATGGCCAGACATCCAGGAAAATATTCAAAAGATAGAGGGCTGAAGCGAGGAGCACCCAGAGGTGTTGTTGTGAGAAGCTCAGAAAGTGTCAGTGAGATATGGTGTGTGAGAGAGAGAGAGAATGAAAAGAGCTGTACAGCTGGTAGAAAGTTTAACCCTTTGTGATTTGGTTTGAATGCACATTTGTTTGTTGGTGATTGAATGTTTGCGCTTTATTCCCTGGAGCTTGAGTTCCAGGACTATTTTGAATCTGATTTTTATTATGGAAACTTAACATGATTTCTTTTAAGGTTAAGGATTCTATAGTGATTATGAAAAAAAATGATAACTCCTGTTCTTTTTACAGGTCATGACTGCCTTACTATTAGTTTCTAAATAATCTCTTTTATCCTTACATAAAAGCGATTTATGGAGGACTTTGGTCTGGGATATCCCTGCAAAGTGTGTGCACAGAGTATTGGGTCTGGGGTGTCTTTACAATGTGTTTAGACTCGGTGTTGGGTCTGGGGTACTTCTACAATGTGTTTAGACTCGGTGTTGGGTCTGGGGTACCTCTGCAATGTGTTTAGACTCGGTTTGGGGTCTGGGGTACCTCTACAATATGTTTAGACTCGATGTTGGGTCTGGGGTGACTCTGCAATGTGTTTAGACTCAATGTTGGGTCTGGGGTTCCTCTACAATGTGTTTAGACTCGCTGTTGGATATGGGGAACCTCGACAATGTGTTTAGACTTGGTGCTGTGTCTTGGGTGTCTCTACAAATATGTTTAGACTCGGTGTTGGGTCTGGGGTGTCTCTGCAATGTGCTTAGACTTGGTGTTGGGTCTGGGGTACCTCTACAATGTGTTTAGACTCGGTTTTGGGTCTGGGGTGTCTCTGCAATGTGCTTAGACTCGGTTTTGGGTCTGGGGTACCTCTACAATGTGTTTAGACTCAATATTGGATCTGGGGTGTCACCGCAATGTGTTTAGATTCAGTGTTGGGTCTGGGGTACCTCTACAATGTGTTTAGACTCGGTGTTGGGTCTGGGGTGTCTCTGCAATGTGCTTAGACTCAGTTTTAGGTCTGGGGTACCTCTACAAATATGTTTAGACTCGGTGTTGGATCTGGGGTGACTCTGCAATGTGTTTAGACTTGGTGTTGGGTCTGGGGTATCTCTACAATGTGTTTAGACTCGGTTTTGGGTCTGGGATGTCTTTACAATGTGTTTAGACTCAGTGTTGGGTCTGGGGTGTCTCGACAATGTGTTTAGACTCAATATTGGATCTGGGGTGTCACCGCAATGTGTTTAGACTCAGTGTTGGGTCTGGGGTACCTCTACAATGTGTTTAGACTCGGTGCTGGGTCTGGGGTATCTCTACAATGTGTTTAGACTCGGTGTTGGGTCTGAGGTGTCTCTGCAATGTGTTTAGACTTGGTGTTGGGTCTAGGGTACCTCTACAACGTGTTTAGACTCGGTGTTGGGTCTGGGGTACCCCTACAATGTGTTTAGACTCGGCGTTGTGTCTGGGGTGTCTCTGCAATGTGCTTAGACTCGGTGTTGTGTCTGTGGTACCTCTACAATGTGTTTAGACTTGGTGTTGGGTCTGGGGTACCTCTACAATGTATTTAGACTCGGTGTTGGGTCTGGGGTACCCCTACAATGTGTTTAGACTCGGCGTTGCGTCTGGGGTATCTCTACAATGTGTTTAGACTCGGCGTTGGGTCTGGGGTACCTCTACAATGTGTTTAGACTCGGTTTTGGGTCTGGGATGTCTCTACAATGTGTTTAGACTGGGTTTTGGGTCTGGGGTGTCTCTATAATGTGTTTAGACTCAATATTGGGTCTGGGGTGTCACCGCAATGTGCTTAGACTCTGTGTTGGGTATGGGGAACCTCTACAATGTGTTTAGACTCGGTGTTGCGTCTGGGGTGTCTCGACGATGTGTTTAGACCCGGCGTTGCGTCTGGGGTATCTCTACAATGTGTTTAGACTCGGTGTTGGGTCTGGGGTGTCTCTACAATGTGTTTAGACTCGGTGTTGGGTCTGGGATGTCTCTACAATGTGCTTAGACTCAGTGTTGGGTCTGGGGTGTCTCTGCAATGTGCTTAGACTCGGTTTTGGGTCAGGGGTACCTCTACAAATATGTTTAGACTCGGTGTTGGATCTGGGGTGACTCTGCAATATGTTTAGACTCGGTGTTGTGTCTGGGGTGTCTCTGCAATGTGCTTAGACTCGGTGTTGTGTCTGTGGTACCTCTACAATGTGTTTAGATTCGGTGTTGGGTCTCGGGTGTCTCTACAACGTGTTTAGACTCGGTGTTGGGTGTGGGGTGTCTCTACAATGTGTTTAGACTCGGTGTTGGGTCTGGGGTGTCTCTACAATGTGTTTAGACTCTGTGTTGGGTCTGGGGTACCTCTACAATGTGTTTAGACTCAGTGTTGGGTCTGGGGTGTCTCTACAATGTGTTTAGACTCGGCGTTGGGTCTGGGGTGTCTCTACAATGTGTTTAGTCTCGGTGTTGGGTCTGGGGTACCTCTACAATGTGTTTAGACTCGGTGTTGGGTCTCGGGTGTCTCTACAATGTGTTTAGACTCGGTGTTGGGTCTGGGGTACCTCTACAGTGTGTTTAGACTCGGTGTTGGGTCTGGGGTGTCTCGACAATGTGTTTAGACTTGGTGTTGGGTCTCGGGTGTCTCTACAATGTGTTTAGACTCGACGTTGGGTCTGGGGTGTCTCTACAATGTGTTTAGACTCGGCGTTGGGTTGGGGTATCTCTACAATGTGTTTAGACTCGGCGTTCGGTCTGGGATGTCTTTACAATGTGTTTAGACTCGGTGTTGGTTCTGGGGTGTCTCTACAAATATGTTTAGACTCGGTTTTGGGTCTGGGATGTCTTTACAATGTGTTTAGACTCGGTGTTGGTTCTGGGGTGTCTCTACAATGTGTTTAGACTCAATATTGGGTCTGGGGTGTCACCACAATGTGTTTAGACTCAGTGTTGGGTCTGGGGTACCTCTACAATGTGTTTAGACTCGGTGTCGGGTCTGGGGTATCTCTACAATGTGTTTAGACTCGGTGTTGGGTCTCGGGTGTCTCTACAATGTGTTTAGACTCGGTGTTGTGTCTGTGGTACCTCTACAATGTGTTTAGATTCGGTGTTGGGTCTCGGGTGTCTCTACAACGTGTTTAGACTCGGTGTTGGGTCTGGGGTGTCTCTACAATGTGTTTAGACTCGGCGTTGGGTCTGGGGTGTCTCTACAATGTGTTTAGACTCGGTGTTGGGTCTGGGATACCTCTACAATGTGTTTAGACTCGGTGTTGGGTCTCGGGTGTCTCTACAATGTGTTTAGACTCGACGTTGGGTCTGGGGTATCTCTACAATGTGTTTAGACTCGGTGTTGGGTCTGGGTTGTCTCTACAATGTGTTTAGACTCGGTGTTGGGTCTCGGGTGTCTCTACAATGTGTTTAGACTCGGCGTTGGGTCTGGGGTATCTCTACAATGTGTTTAGACTCGGCGTTCGGTCTGGGGTATCTCTACAATGTGTTTAGACTCGGTGTTGGGTCTGGAGTATCTTTACAAGGTGTTTAGACTCAGTGTTGGGTCTGGGGTGTCTCTATAATGTGTTTAGACTCGGTGTTGGGTCTGCGGTGTCTCTGCAATGTGTTTAGACTTGGTGTTGGGTCTGGGGTACCCCTACAATGTGTTTAGACTCGGCGTTGGGTCTGGGGTACCTCTACAATGTGTTTAGACTGGGTTTTGGGTCTGGGGTGTCTCTATAATGTGTTTAGACTCGGTGTTGGGTCTGGGGTTTCTCTACAATGTGTTTAGACTTGGTGTTGGGTCTGGGGTACCCCTACAATGTGTTTAGACTCGGCGTTGGGTCTGGGGTACCTCTACAATGTGTTTAGACTGGGTTTTGGGTCTGGGGTGTCTCTATAATGTGTTTAGACTCTGTGTTGGGTCTGGGGTTTCTCTACAATGTGTTTAGACTCAATATTGGGTCTGGGGTGTCACCGCAATATGTTTAGACTCAGTGTTGTGTCTGGGTTGTCTCTGCAATGTGCTTAGACTCGGTGTTGCGTCTGGGGTACCTCTACAATGTGTTTAGACTCGGCGTTGGGTCTGGGGTACCTCTACAATGTGTTTAGACTCGGTTTTGGGTCTGGGATATCTCTACAATGTGTTTAGACTCGGTTTTGGGTCTGGGATGTCTCTACAATGTGTTTAGACTCGATGTTGGGTCTGGGTTGTCTCTACAATGTGTTTAGACTCAATATTGAGTCTGGGGTGTCACCGCAATGTGTTTAGACTCAATATTGGGTCTGGGGTGTCACCGCAATGTGTTTAGACTCGGTGTTGAGTCTGGGGTACCTCTACAATGTGTTGAGACTCGGTGTTGTGTCTGGGGTGTCTCTGCAATGTGCTTAGACTCGGTGTTGCGTCTGGGGTACCTCTACAATGTGTTTAGACTCGGTGTTGCGTCTGGGGTGTCTCTACAATTTGTTTAGAGTCGGCGTTGGGTCTGGGGTGTCTCTACAATGTGTTTAGACTCGGCGTTGGGTCTGGGGTGTCTCTACAAATATGTTTAGACTCGGTTTTGGGTCTGGGATGTCTTTACAATGTGTTTAGACTCGGTGTTGGGTCTGGGGTACCCCGACAATGTGTTTAGACTCGGTGTTGTGTCTGGGGTGTCTCTGCAATGTGCTTAGACTCACTGTTGTGTCTGTGGTACCTCTACAATGTGTTTAGACTCGGTGTCGGGTCTGGGGTGTCTCTACAATGTGTTTAGACTCGGTGTTGCGTCTGGGGTGTCTCTACAATGTGTTTAGACTCGGTGTTGCGTCTGGGGTGTCTCTACAATGTGTTTAGACTCGGTGTTAGGTCTGGGGTGTCTCTGCAATGTGTTTAGACTGGATTTTGGGTCTGGGATGTCTCTACAATGTGTTTAGACTCGGTGTTGGTCTGGGGTACCTCTACAATATGTTTAGACTCTGTGTTCGGTCTGGGGTGTCTCTACAATGTGTTTAGACTGGGTTTTGGGTCTGGGGTGTCTCTACAATGTGTTTAGACTCGGTGTTGGGTCTCGGGTGTCTCTACAATGTGTTTAGACTCGGTGTTGGGTCTGGGGTGTCTCTACAATGTGTTTAGACTCGGTGTTGGGTCTCGGGTGTCTCTACAATGTGTTTAGACTCGGTGTTGGGTCTCGGGTGTCTCTACAATGTGTTTAGACTCGGTGTTGGGTCTGGGGTGTCTCTACAATGTGTTTAGACTCGGTGTTGGGTCTCGGGTGTCTCTACAATGTGTTTAGACTCGGTGTTGGGTCTGGGGTGTCTCTACAACGTATGCATTGGTCTCTGGATGTGAGCAGGATTATATCCGGCTCCATCTCGCGTCTTCTTTCGGCCGGTTGCGAATTGGGTGACATCATAGTCGGTCACGTGTGCTCTCCGTGGCCGGAAGTGATGCTCGGTGTTCCGGTAGTGACGACATTGCGTGGTGAATGGTGCCTGAATCTGGAGCCGTTGCCGGATAGGCCCCGGAGAAATGGACTTCAGCAGCATCCTGAGCAAAGCATCGGAAAACAAGGAGGTCTCGCAGGTCGCGGTGAGTGACAGCTGCGAACTTATTAAATGTTGGAGGGTGTGATACCATCCCCTTTAAATACACTGCACTCAGGGGCACCTCTGTGGATGGTTATGGTTTTAAATAACCCATACATACCGTTTCTCTGGCTTTGGCAGAGATAACGTTCAACCCTTTAAATACTCCCAACACCCAGTGTCCGGCCTGGGGCCGTACTGTTCACACGAATCCCTTCAAAAGTCATTCCACGCAGCGACAGGTTGAGAGAGTTCATTATAACTTTCTGATATTTAGAGTCAGACCTGCGCATTATTATCTCAGGGTACTGACCCTTTTACGTTAGTTTACAAACTGCAGGCCCATTTCCCAATTTCTTTCTTCTTAGTTTCTTGAGTATGCTTCCTAAATCACAACTTGTCTTTCCCGGAATACCGTTTTTGAACTCTGCCAAATCAAAATTTAAACAAGTCAAAAAGCCAAAATAGCTCTTTCCAAACCACAAGTCACCATGGTGCATGTTAGTAACAAAAATAAACTCTCCCACCCTATCATTTTTGACCTGTTTGTAAACTTTGACATAATCGAACATTATATCTTTCTCAAACACTTCTCCCTTGTCCCCTAGCTGGGTAGGACTGCTGTCATCTGGTTACATTCTTTCTTGCTCAGATGTTAGCAATATCATCTACACACCATTACCTTTCGTGTTAAATACCACTGTGCCATATCAAAGTCTCATATCTTTTAAAAAGTTCTAGGTTCCCAGCATGTGACATTATATTTTGTCACTACTCATTACCCATAGCAGTTGTTATTTAAGTGTCATAGATGGCTAGTTAGGCTGTAGGATATATAGAATATATTTTTAAAAAGTTATGCATAATAACTGTGTTCTCATTGAAATGGATACAACAAAATAACGTATAACTTCTGAAACTTGCTCCCAGGGTAAAGCCATACAAGTTTATTAAGTATATGATCGAGGGTTGAGAAGATTGAAACCTTTACTTTAAATATTTCATGTTAATTTTTTTAAATGTTGATTTTTCATGCAAGAATTAAGAGCAGATATAGGCCATTCTGCCCCTCAAGCCTGTTTTGCTATTCAGTGCATTCATAATAACTGGCCAGGGCAAGGAATGCAGCTTTGAACAAAAATGACAATAATTGCAATTTGAGCCTAATACCTAATATTTTCTGTTTCCTGACTGATTATTCCTCAAATTATTGAGTGAGATAATTCATTTTAACATCTAAAATTGATTTTTCACTTCTATATTTTCACTTTGATTCAATTGGGCTAATATACTTTGAATTTTTCTAAATGTGCCCTATCTATGCTGTTCAATGTTTTAATGTTTAGGATTCCTTTTAAACCTTCATGAAGTAGCTCCTCCATCAGTAAATTAAATTGAACTTTGTTAAACTTAATTCATCACATTTTTTGAGATTCCCCCTCCAATATACAAATTGGAATGGTTTCTATTTCTGTAATCCCCTTAGATAATAAGATGACCAGACATGAATCCAACTGTAGACCAGGTGTGGCCTGACAGTACAGCATTTCAGTTAGCAGAAAACATTACAGCAAATTGCCTGAGTTCAGAATTTTAAAAAACACCCTTTACATTATTAAAAATCACACAACACCAGGTTATAGTCCAACAGGTTTAATCGGAAGCACACTAGCTTTCGGAGCGATGCTCCTTCATCAGATGGTAGTGGAGGGCTCGATCATAACACAGAATTTATAGCAAAAATTTGCAGTGTGATGTAACTGAAATTATACATTGAAAAATTGATTGTCTGTTAAGCCTTTCATCTGTTAGAATACAGTGATAGTTTCACTTCTTTCATGTGTAAATCACAAAACTTTTTTTTTAAAAGTTGCATTCTTGGGTTAGCTGTTAACAATGTTGATAGCTGACAATATGTTGAAGGTGTTAGCCCCCTGAGTTCTCTGTCTATGACCTGATGTTTAGATTGATTGTAATCTAAAAAGTGAGATAACAGAGTTTTACATAAATTCATGCAGTTTTTGAGCTCCGAGTTCTCCATGAATGTATGCAGTTTTTGAGCAAAGTGCAATGTGACTCTGCAAGTCTCTTTACATTATAGCCTTTTCTCAAGGGATGCTATGCAATTGTTTTTATTTAACTGAAGCAGAAGGATTTTTCTTGAATTGTTTTTGCTTGCAACATAATAGGCCCAAGTGCATTAGTAAAGGTGTGATACTGTTGTTAAGAGTAGGTCTGCAAACTCTGTAAAATGCTGCCCATTCATCAACGTGATCATTCATAGGGAATGAGTGTTAAAGCTATGATTGTATCAAACTATTTTTCTAAATAAGTTTTGTTTCATTGCACAAAAAACTTCAGTTTTGTTGTAATATTTTGCATATGGTATTTTTCAGTTACATCCAGAATTTCTGCAGTGATACTGTACAGGCAGTGAAAGGCATAGATTGAAAACTACTATAAATTTCAAGTGAAAAATATATCAAATTGGCACCTGAATTATGTTGTGAGCCTTTTTTTTGGGGGGGTGCAAGTAAATGATAATGTAAATCTGGAATTGTTGATTAAATGATGACTGCTTAATTTTTATGTATTCTCTGGATTGTAAGGAAAAAAAACGATTGTGACTGAATAACAACTGTCACAATTTGGTAGTCTTAGAAGGTTGTAGTAGGAGTCTCAGTATTGAGCAGGGATTAAGTGTTAGACAGAATTGGAATTGATTAAAAAAGACATGAATGACCAAAAATAACATGATGCCAAAGCTTATGAGGCAACTTCAGTGATAGAATTTCCACATCTGCTGTATTTGAGGTAACAATTGATAATGAAGAAGGATGTTACATGAAGTTAGTAACTCTCAGACTTGACACACAACACTGCTTTTGGAGAATATAAATAGACAGCATTTTCTGTTGAGTACAGAAGAATGAAATCAGGCACACCAGTCAAAAATAAAATCAGCGAAGGACTAATCTGGCAAATGTAGGGAGAGATCAACCTAGGGAGAGAGGGGGGGTACATTTTATTTATGAACAACATAAAGCTGAAATTGATGTTCTAAATGTTTTGGGATTTTGTGTGCTTAGCTAGTTGTTTGGAAGAACAAGCTTTTAAGGTAAGTTCATGTAGTATCAGATTTGGTAAGTATGATCTAAACATGCTGAACAGCAAACAAAGCTTCAAAGTTGATTGACAGCATATGGAAATACCAAACTGCTACCTAAGAACTGGCCAAGATGAGGTTCTCATTGAGTCAGCTCTCCACATCTTCCTTTTTCTATTTGTGGTTCTTTAAGTTGCTGATCTGTTTTTGCTAGTTTTAGTCATCTAGGAGAGAACCTGAAGCATATTTGGGAATTGATTTGGAGTACTTTTTTTGCTTTTTTACAATGCAGCTTTGAATAATTTACTGCAGGTAAAGTCATAATGTTCTACTGCTAATTGTAATGTGAGATTGGGTAGGACAGACAGTTGCAGCTGTTTCTTTGGGTTTGTTAATGTGTAGCTGTGCTGGTCTTGAATGGAAAGAGAAAAAAACTTGACTACGCAGCACATTTTTCTCTAGAGGTCATGCAACAGCAAACAGCTGTTAAACCCTGGAGATTTATGGCCACCCAAAATATTCACTTTTTTTTTCCTTGGTTGGTTTGCCTCCACCTAAATTTTCTTTTGTCTCTGTAGATGACTATGATCATGAATAACCAGTAACTTTGCAAAATCAATACAATGATTTGATTGCTTTCTCTTTGTATTATTGGTGATGCCTGTTCCATGAAGCAGATCATGTTGTGTCATGTTGAGGCAGCTAACTCCAGCAAAGGATTAACTTTGTACAAGACTGTTAAATTATTTGAATCATGGCCAACTTTACTAATGTAGGCTTTAAGTAATGTAATGGCCATGTGAATGTTTAATCTAACTATACTATAAGTGTAGCTTTCCTGTTATATGTTCCAGGTAAGCAAAATTCCTTACATTTTAAAATACAAACAGAATTCATAGTATGTGCAGAAGTAGAATTTTTCCGCAAGGTATTAACGTCAGCATGCCATCTATGCTATGATAACTGAAATAAATAATGCTTTTAAGTAAACACTTCAGTGCAGTAGTCCCTCACGAAGATTGTTATAGAGTCATAGAGATGTACAGCACGGAAACAGACCCTTTGGTCCAACTCGTCCATGCTGACCAGATATCCTAACCCAATTTAGTTCCACCTACCAGCACCTGGCCCATATCCCTCCAAACCCTTCCTATTCATATACCCATCCAGATGCCTTTTAAACGTTACAATTGTACTAACCTCCACCACTTCCTCTTGCAGCTTATTCCACACGAGTACCACCCTCTGCATGAAAAAGTTGCTCCTTGTGTCTCTTTTATATCTTTCCCCCCTCACCCTAAACCTATGCCCTCTAGTTCTGGATTCCCCCACCCCATCCTTCATGTTAGTCCAACCTTTTCCTGCTTTAAACATTCTGCGCAATATAACTGACTATTGTGCAAAAGTGCTTAATTAAGTGCTTTGAGCACTTTGTGACACCAGGATTGTGAAATGCAGTGCACAAATGCAAATTGTCTAAGCAAATATGATTTTCCCAAAACCAGATAAAGTGGTGTTGGTTGTTCAGCCCATTTTGGTTCGTTTATGCAATCAAAATACTTTCTCACACATTTTGCCTATAAGGCATTGAGAACAATGGCACATGTCAAGAGCAGTTCATTACAAAACATTACAGTGTGGGTCCTGGTGCAAGACCATAGTTAAGCCCGTGTCTAGAACACGCTGTCCAGTTTCAGTAACAACTTGATACTTGATTTTACAAATTTCTATCACATTATCTCTCAGCAGTTTATGGAATCCAGCAGTGTGTAAATTGATTACTGCACTTGCCTACAAAATTTTTACAATTCAAAGTGATAGCCTTGTGCATTCACAGGATGTGGGAGATTCTGTGTAAATACAAGATTTTACCTTCTATCATTTGTTTCCCAGAGCAAAAATGCATGTTGACTCTTTTTAAGTAAAATTGTTAGTTCCAAATTTTAGGTGACTCACAGCAGGCATGTTGAATAAGGTGGGAGAAAGTGAGTATTGCAGATTTTGAAGATCAGAGTTGAAAGTGTAGTGCTGATGAGAAAGTGGATATGGTATGAGCAGGTAGGGAAAGAGTTAAGTTTAAGGTTGCTTCGCAAAAGGCTCAGCTAGCGTGACTTGAATCAGATAAGAACTTCCAGTAAACAATGAGGTGCTGGAGGCAAGGGTAGTAGGTTAACAAGGTGAAAAAGTATTCATTACATTGAACCAGTTAACAAGATGAAGCATTCATTATACAAAGGCAGCTAAACAAGGTGAAAAGCATTCATTATGTGAAGCCAGTTAAGGTTAAGAACATTCATTGTATAACACCAGATGACTTAATCTCTACTATTGGCACTTTCTGATTGTAACACTCAATATGAATGTTGCCTTATCCTTATGTTGCTCTCTGTAAGTGACTGTATAATTCACTAAGGATCTGCTGTTCAAGAGAAGACTGAGAACTCCTGTCTCTGTGCACTTGGGTGATGGTTCTCTCTCCCTCCAGAAGGAGGTAGAAGGTTACCTCAGATGGGCCAGTGGGTTGAGAAGTGGCAGATAGAGTTTGATTCACATAAATGCGAGGTGCCGCATTTTGGGAAAGCAAATCTTAGCAGGACTTATACACTTCATGGTAAGGTCCTAGGGTGTGTTGCTTGGAGTGCAGGTTCATAGCTCCTTGAAAGCAGGTACATAGGATAGTGAAGAAAGCGTTTGGTATGCTTTCCTTTTTTGGTCAGAGTATTGAGTACAGGAGTTGGGAGGTCATGTTACGGCTGTACGAGGCATTGGTTAGACCACTGATGGAATATTGCGTGCAATTCTGGTCTCCTTCCTATCGGGAAAGATGTTGTGAAACTTGAAAGGGTTCGGAAAAGATTTACAAGGATGTTGCCAGGGTTGGAGAATTTGAGCTATAGGGAGAGGCTGAACAGGCTAGGGCTGTTTTCCCTGGAGCGTCGGAGGCTGAGGGGTGACCTTACAGAGGTTTTTGTGAGGGGTATGGATAGGATAAATAGACAAAGTGGGGGACTCCAGAACTAGAGGGAACAGGTTTAAGGTGAGAGGGGAAAGATATAAAAGCGACCTAAGGGATAACGTTTCTATGCAGAGGATGGTACGTGTATGGAATGAGCTGCCAGAGAAAGTAGGGGAAGCTGGTACAATTGCAACATTTAAAGGAATGGGTATATGAATAGGAAGGGTTTAGAGGGATATGGCTGGGTGCTGGCAGGTGGGACTAGATTGGTTTGGGATATCTGATCGGCATGGATGGGTTGGACCGAAGGGTCTGTTTCCTCACTGTACATCTCTATGACTCTAAGACTCTAAAACTACTGTCTTTGAGTGTTTTGCTTCGACTGATGAAGGGCTTATGCCCGAAATGTCTATCCTCCTCCTCACAGCCTGACCTGCTGTGCTTTTTCAGCAGTACACACTCAGAGTTGGGTAAGGTTCCAGGGGCATAGTGTGCTAGCTGGAGAGGGAGTAGAATGGCCAGCAAAGAATCCAGTCTTTTGTTTTATATATGATATTTAACTGGTATACCCTTTACTCACATTAAGATGGGTATGCCCTTCCTATCCTTTAGTCTTCTGCACTGTATCAAGTATGTTGCAAAGATAAAACCAGGATTGCTTTTGTAAAATGCTGTCAAATTAATGATGATGATAGGTAAAAAGTTGTAATATCTTTGTAAGACTGATCTTAAACTTAATTGTTTTATTTTGTCTATGCCTAGATTTTTATCTATGCTGTTTACAATTTATTAAACTGCAAGGGTGATGAGTCCCCATATGCAGAGTTTACATGTTGGTTTCCATTTAGTTTGTGTATACAGAGTGATTGATGATGATGCATTTATTTTGCATATCTAATCATGATCCCAGAGATAACTTACTGGATTCAGAAAAAGTTTTAAAAAAGGATTCTCCCACAGCCAACCTTAGCTATACTGATAATGCTGTCAGCTGCATATCCCATCACACACCAGTCACAGTGTAAAAGC
Source organism: Chiloscyllium punctatum (assembly GCF_047496795.1). Lineage (NCBI taxonomy): Eukaryota > Metazoa > Chordata > Chondrichthyes > Orectolobiformes > Hemiscylliidae > Chiloscyllium > Chiloscyllium punctatum. The sequence continues at coordinate 42,008,384 of NC_092760.1, read as the reverse complement.
ACTGCTGCATCTTGTGTTAACAGAAAGATCTGTATTTTATCTGCTTTCCTAGAAGTATTATCTTTATTAATGACAGTGTATATGTCAAAACCATAACTTCTGTAATAGTGAAAAAGTTCTTCACATCTGCAGAACATAGGAGAACTAGTTGGGGGTGAAAATGTTGCTGTTATTAAATGCACTTAAAATATGCAAATGAGTTAGTCGTAGTGCTCATCTGAAAGCACCATCTGTCTGTACTGCTATATAAACCTACAGCATTCTCAAAAATAGTATTTCTGGTTCCAGGTGGAATCCCTTGGACAATATTAATGATTCCAACTATTCAAATTAGCAGTTGGCTGTTTAAAACCTCAGAGTTTTTGTGGCAGTTTAAAGGTTGACTGTGAATGAAAAGAGTCTTTCATTGAAGGTACCCTTCAAGTATCAGGAATTCAACTGAAAATTAAATTGAAAGAAGGAAACTTTATTTTCCTGCAATAGACAGTATAGGCAGTGTTGAGGCTATTAGATGTGTTTGTATAGAGAGAAGGAAATGAAACACATTGAGAACGTGACTAGATGAGGTTATCTATTAAGAGACACTTGTTAAAATGTTTCCAATCTTTGAATGAATTAGATTCTGGACATTGAATCTGTTTTGAGAAGCTTAGGATTTTGAGAAATTTACACTTCAAATACTATGCCTGTTATTTTCTGAGTGAAATACATCAGCTTGTGTGATTTTAATTAGTCGTAGTCATATTGCGCAGAAACGGACCCCTCAGTTCAACCAGTCCATGCTGAACATAATCCAAAACTTTTCTTTATAATTCAAACCGTTCATACCTGGCAACATGTTGATAAATCTCTTCTGAACCCACTCTAACTTAACTATATCCTTCCCATAGCTGGGCAACCATAACTGGACATGGTGCCTCACCAATTTCCTGTACAACCTCAACATGCCTTCCCAATTCCTATACTCAAAGGAGTGAGTAATGAAGGCAAGATTGCTAAATGTCTTTTTGACCACCTTGTCAATTTGAACAGCCTGATGAAATATTAGGTTAAACTTTTGTATGACCAAAATGCAGCTGTCCCAATCAGTCACTTTTTAGATTACAAATTCAGCATTACCTGAATGGATCTTGAACTTCCATGCCTTCCTACTGAAGAGAGCATACAACTAGGTCACCAAGTTTTTATTGAAGTAGACATATCAAATCTTCACTTGGGTTTTGCAAAATTATTAGATCAACATTTTTTAGATAATGTTCCCATCAAATGTTTAACAGATGTTTAAAGCTCATTGCCTCTTTTTCTTGAAGCCAAGAAGGCTGAGTTTGAGGTTAATGTGATTTAATTCTCTACACAATGTTTCTCAAGGCCCCTTTACAACGAACAAGTGGTTTTCGAAGTTCAGGAATGTGTGTTTCCGTTCAGGTTGTAAGTTTGCTTGCTGAGCTTGCAGATTTGTTTCTGTTTCTAGGTGTGTACTTTGCTGTCGAACCTTTCCTGAATACGAATTTTCTTGTTGAGACAATCTCGCCAGACAGTCCAGGAATGAACAAATGAGTAGGAGTTCTCAATAAAAGATGTAACTGGGGAAGCTGATTACAATGTTAATGATTCTGCAATTCCTTTTTACCAAAGCTATAGACCATTCTTTGAACTTGTCCCATTGCTATCTCCTTTTCCCTTTAAAACAGTGCCTCTGTCCTTTAATGTCTCCAGCCTTCCACTCTCTCAGACCTTCTCTTTTGTTCTCCCACCTGTACCTCTAATTGTGCCTCTTCCCTGCCTCTGTACTTAAAATCTAGTACATCTTTAACTTCTTCTAGTTCTAATGAAATCTCATTTACCTGTCTTCTGTTTTCACAGATGCTACCTAACCGAATATTTACTTTCTGCATTTTCTGTTTTTATTTCATATTTCTAGCACCGACAATATTTTATTTTTGTATTATGTTACAATTGCCTATTGGCTTACTATCTTGGTTGCAACTTAATTTTAATTCAAAATTCAAACTAGCTGTTATTTAACCAACAATTGATTTATCTGTTTGAAACATTAGATGTCTTGGAACCGTAAGCAATTATTATCATAATTCTAATTAAAATGAATTTTGACATTCTATACCAGACTTGTATTCGTTTAGAAGACATAAGACAGTTTAGTATTTTGTCATCTCAGGATGCCCAACCTTTTTAAAATTGGAAAAAGCTAGTAAATGATATACATGTGATTAGATAATAATCTAAGCTGCTGTACGCAACATTTGCTACACAATGCAAGAAGCGCATAAAACCCCTGTTCATGAGTGCGACAACACCCTCCCCCACAATGTACACATACTAGTTTATTTCACTCCTTTCAGAGATAACATTCAAGGACAGATGTGAAAATTGCATCATACAAAGAATCCATGTATTTTTATAAAATTGACCAAGGTTTTCACAGACCAAACTGAAGATCCTTGTAAAGGCAGAACTGCTACTGTAATTATTATTGGCTTTGTTAGCTTTTAGCTGAAGTAACTCTACAGTAATTAGAAACTTTGGCTGTCACAGTGATTTTCTGACTGGCTATTCAATGTGTCTTGTTCAGTTTTCAAGATTTTATATATCTACATTGAACTTGTGGCATGTTTTTTTATCACATTTGCCTGTGGGAGTAATGTGCTGATACACTGAGACTTCTTGGCATAAGTCTGTCTGTGCTTGGAATTGAGCAAGTTTCCCAGGAGATATTCAATGATCTTATTGTGAAAACAAATAGATTTAGAAAGTGTGCAGGCCTGCCCATACTGGAGTGATTGCCTCTAACTGGATCTCAATCATTGTTTCTTTTCAACCAATTTTATCTGTTTCTCTTCTCTCCTTTTGCCCACCCCCATTTTGAAATAGTTCACACTCTGATACCATGGAAATTGGCAGCTTTCAACATTATTTCATCCAAACCACCATCTTTGTGAGCTCAGTGAATAAGCCATAGGCATACTATTTTCCCGTGGTGGATATTGCAACCCCCAACAAACTTGATCCACTTTCAGTATCCTTAGCAGTGAACTCCAATTTACCTCATTCTCTTCAAAATGAGGCAAATTATGCAATCCAAAATGGCCTGGCTAAGATCAGCTAGTGCAACATAAACTCAAATTGATCCTGATGCTCTGGTTTCTGGTACTCATGTCCTGATTTTGATTCCAATTTGTAAGAAATTGTTTTGTCCCCTCTTTATTCATGTACTAAAACCTAGTTCCTGCCATCAAATGCTATCATTGAATCTTGGTGTGACCGTATTTGCTTGATCTTCAGTGAAAGTGCTCTGTGCTATCTTCATTCTGTCACCATGTCATTTATTATGTAGCCTCTTTGCATTAGACAGACTTTGATGTGCCTCTTTTTGGCACTGACTCACAACTTTGCTTGACACAATGAGCAATTTTGTTTAACAGGGGTATGGCACACTTCAAAATGACAATTCATATCTTGAACATCATAAAAAGAAAACAAATTAGGTCTCAAATCTGTTCTGCGTTCGAATAGAACATGGGTGATCTTCCACTTTCCTAATTGTTCCCCATATCCCTTGATTTTCTGACAAAACAAAATTCTATCTATCCCAACGTTGAATATTCAAAGGTGCAACACATGCCACTGCTACCTTCGTTCAGTCATTTAACTTGTCTATATCTCATAGCTTAAATTCTCACCTAAACTTGCATCATTATCAAACTTGGATACGTTTTTCTCAGCCTCTTTGTTTGAGTCATTAATTCAAATTATAAATTACTCAGCACAGACCCTGCCAACAATCTGCCAACTAGAAAATTCCTGTTTATCACTGCTGTCTGTTTCCTATCCATTAATTATTCTCCAGCAATGTAAATATACAAAATAAGGATTCATGAATAATATGTTAACATTGTGTGTGGCACCTTTTGGAGGCTTTTCAGAAATTCAGATATATTCTGTTCATGTTTCTCCTTCTCCACTGCACTCATTTCCTCAAACTGTAAATTATCTAAAGCAAGCTCCTTTTATAAACAATGATTTTCTATTGTTAAACTTCCTTTATGGATTCCAACACTTTCCTGATGATTGTCATTCTAACCAAATGGCAGGTTACCATTTTCTCACTTCCTGTTTTCTTGAATAATGAAATTTAGTTTGCTAATTTTAAATCTGATCACCACTCTCAAAGTGAGGGAATTTGGAAAATTATAACCAGTGGATCCACTGTCAACAGCAATCTCTTAGAATCCAAGAATGTAGATTAGAATAGATTAGAATCCCTACAGTGTGGAAGCAGGCCCATTCGGCTCAAGTCCACACCGACCCTGCAAAGAGAACCCACCCAGACCCATTCCCCTACCATATTATTCTACATTTACCCCTGACTAGTGCATCTAACCTACACATCCCTGCACACTATGGGCAATTTAGCATGGCCAGTTCACCTAACCTGCACATCGTTGGATTGTGGGAAGAAACCGGAGCACCCGGAAGAAACCCACGCAGACACAGGGTGAATCTGCAAACAATTGCCAAGACTGGAATTGAACCCGGGTTCCTGGCGCTGTGAGACAGCTGTGCTAACGACTGAGCCACATGCCATCAGGTTGTGAGATTTAGTGGCTTTTAGTTGTTCACATTTCATCAGTATGTTTTCTAGTTTGATGCTGTGACTTCTAAAATTCCTCAATCTTATCATACCTTCAGTTGCCCTCTATTTTCGGTACTACAAAGTACCACAATTTGTACGTATTACTTCAAAAAACACATAATTTTTGCAAACTGAAAATGTGACAGATTGCACTATATACTCCAGTCTCCTCCAGGAGGTGTGAAGAAGGGAGGACAAGACATGTAGTGTATGATCTGTATGGAGAAGTGAATTTTCAAAAGGAGATCATGTGAACAGCAGTGTTTGACCACCTATTTATGTTTCCTACTGCAAAGAATTTGTTTGTTCAATATTTCTGGTATTTTTTTTGTTTCCACCTGTAAAGGATCATGTTTGTATTATCTGCTTTTTATATACTTGTTAAAAATATTTCAATTCATTTTTATGCCCCTGGCTAGATGACTCTCTTCCTTTTTAATCAGTGCATGCTGGTTTCTCAAACTCCCAATTTTCAAGTTTTCTTTGAGGTATTGCAAGACTCTTATCCTTAACAATCTTCATAAGTCACAGATGAACTTTTTTGTGAAACCTTTTTAAATTGAACTTATTTTATAATAAATATTTTGAATCATTTTAAATACTCCCGTTGTTTAGCTGTCACTATGTTTTTGAGTATATTTACCAAATTAACCTTAACTAGCTCTCCCTTGTACCTATACCTACTAGTTAAGTTTAAGTCGTGTTTTGCATTCTTGAATGTTACACTCAAACTTGATACGTAATTCATTTTTAATCGATTACTTGTTTTTTTTTCCCCAAAGGACCTTTTACTACAAGATTACTGATTAATAAAGCTGCACCAATGTTACGATCAGACTTTGGGCAAGGTTTCTCAGTTAGTTATAGTTCCATACAGAATACCCCAAAGTGAAGGTCTGGGGAAAGGAAGTACGAACTAGCTCCCCATCCTTTTGATTGATTGCATTAAGCTTAATTTAGAAAGAACCTCTGCTCTTGTGAATACTCTGCTCCCAGATCACATGACATTTTGATTTGAGGAGCCAATTTAACCTGATTTTCAGAAATTAATAAAAAAAAGTTTATTAACTGCAGAAACAATACCAACACAGCACATTGAATAGAAATAATAATTAAGCCTCAAAAGAAAGAAGTTTTAAAAACACATTTATTTTGGTCAGTCTTTAAATTGTTTGTGAAGCGCAATGTTGCAGCCATTCCAGTGGAGTTGACTGGTGGTGATGTCAGTGATTAAACAGTCAGTTTCACTATCTTTTAATTCTGTAGGTTCTTTGAGATTCCGTAGTTTTGATTTCTTTTGACTGTGATTGAATTCCAGCATTTAGGATGAGAGAGTCTTTTTACTGTCAAGTTAACTAGCATCTAGTACTCAGAGTGAGAGAGAGAGAGTCCGGGGTCACGTACTCCAGAACTAATGTGGACGTGAGTTTCCTTCCTAAAGGACATTATTGATCCAGATAGGTTTTTCTGACAAGCAACAGTAATTTCATAGTTGTCATTAGGCCACATCAATTCCAGATTTCTATTGAATTCAAATTTTACCATCTGCCATGGTGGGATTTGAACACTGGTTCACCTACTGTGAACAGTTTTGGTTCCCTTGTTTAAGGAAAGGCATAATTCCATTGGAGGCATTTCAGAGAAAGTCACTAGGATGATCCCCGGTATGGGGGGATTGTCTTATGTGCAAAAGCTGAACAGATTGGGACATTGCCTCTCATTCCTCTAAACTCTAGTGAGTAATCTCATTGAAACATATAGGATTATGAAGGGGCTTGATAGGGTAAATATTGAGAGGACGTTTCCCCTCATGGGAGAGTCTAAGACCAGACTACATAGTCTCTGGATAAAAAGGGTGCCAATTTAAAACAGGTGAGGAATTTCTTCTGATGGTTGAGAATCTTTGGAAATCTTTGACCGGGAAAGCTGTCAGGGTTTGGGCCATGTGTATATTTAAGGCTGAGATAAATAAAGTTTTGATCATTAGGTGAAACCAGAGTTACAGAGAAAACACAAGAAAATGGAATGTTTGATCAGCCATCATCCTACTGAATGGCAGAGCAGGCTCAAGGATGCCCTACTCCTGTTCCTATTTCGTATGGTCTTATGGAAAGATTTTAAATGCACTGGAAGTAGTCGGAGGAAGATTTATTAGATCAGTATCTGGAATGGGTGAGTTGCCTTATGAAGAAGGATTGCACAGATTAGGTTTGTATCTACTGGAGTTTAAAACTATAAGAAGTGAGTCGATCGAAACGTGTAAGATCTTGTGGTTTTGGCAGGTGTATGTGGAAAGAATATTTCCTTTTGTTGGAAAATCTAGAACTAGGTTGACTATTTAAAAACAAAGGGATCATCCATTTAAACAGATAAAGCAAACTTTTTTTCTCAGGGTTGCGAGTAAAGTCGGTTCTGCTATAGTGCATGTTCCCTTAATGCAAATTGGCTTTAAAGTGATTGGAGAATTTAGACCATTATTTGTAGAATGCAAACTTTCCTTATCTATATTGGTTACAATGTGATTCCAGCCCTATTAGTTTAAAATGCATGGCTATTGTGAGGTTTTCTTAACATAAGATTGCACGAGAATGGAACCACTATATCAGAACCAACTGTGTTTGGAACTCACTATCCATCAATGATGGATAGGTTCTTGATAAGCTGGGGGTGCGTGGGGGTGCAGTAGGATACTTGGGTAGGCAGGAATATGGAATGATCAGATCAATCATGATCTGATTGAATGTCGGTGCAGGCTTGAGGGGTTGAATGGTATGCTCCTGAATTTGTATATTTGTGTTCATCTGTTTGTGGTGGAATAAATACCATTTTCCCTTTGAATGTTGTTAGGGACCCATTTAGGCGACTAAGTTTCCTCAGTTTGAGATCTGCGAGTCCAAAGATGTGCAGGTCAGGTGAATTGGCCATGGTAAATGCTACCTCACAGCGCCAGAGGCCCGGGTTCAATTCCCGTCTCAGGCAACTGTCTGTGTGGAGTTTGCACATTCTCCCCGTGTCTGTGTGGGTTTTCTCCAGGTGCTCCTGTTTCCTCCCACAGTCCAAAAATGTGCAGGTTAGGTGAATTGGCCATGCTAAATGGCCTGCAGTGTTAGGTGTAGGGGAACGGATCTGGTTGGGTTGCTCTTCGGAGGGTCAGTGTGGACTGGTTGGACCGAAGGGCCTGTTTCCACGCTGCAGGTAATCTAATCTAATGTAACTTGATGCAGGCTGGGAATTGACCACTAATCTTGTCAGGCCTTGCATCTCTGTGCATTGTTTTTCATCATGGGCAGGTGGTAAAACGACTTTGATTTTGTTTGTTCACCATATTCTCATGTAAGATTCAAGCTTTTCTGGGCCAAAGCTTATGGAACCAACATCTATGCAGATAGTGTTTGTAAGGCATGATTTGGGTCCAGTGAAATGCAAATAAAGCACCAGTAATGGAGTTAAAACCAGCATCACTAAGTAATGAATCATACCATAATTATTATTCATCAGATTACTTTTATTTATAGAGTCATAGAGCCAATAGAAATGTACAGCATGGAAACATACTCTTCAGTCCAACCTGTCCACGGTGACCAGATATCCCAACCCAATCTGGTCCCACCTGCCAGCACCTGCCCCATATCCTTCCAAACCCTACCTATTCTTATACCAATCCAAATGCCTCTTAAATGTTGCAATTGTACCAGCCTCCTCCTCATCCTCTAGCAGCTCATTCCATACACGTATCACCCTCTGCATGAAAAAGTTACCCCTTAGGTCTCTTTTATATCTTTTCCCTCTCACCCTAAACCTATGCGCTCTAGTTCTGGACTCCCCGATTCCAGGGAAACGACTCTGTCTATTTACCCTATCCATGCCCCTCATAATTTTGTAAACCTCTATAAGGTCACCCCTCAGCCTCTGACACTCCAGGGAAAACAGCCCCAGCCTGTTCAGCCTCTCCCTATAGCTCAAATCCTCCAACCCTGGCAACATCATTGTAAATCTTTTCTGAACCCTTTCAAGTTTCACAACATCCTTCTGATAAGGAGGAAACCAGAATTGCACGCAATATTCCAACAGTGGCCTAACCAATGTCCTGAACAGCCGCAACAAGACCTCCCAACTCCTGTATTCCATACTCTGACCAATAAAGGAAAGCATACCAAACGCTGCCTTCACTATCCTATCTACCTGCGACTCCACTTTCAAAGAGCTATGAACCTGTACTCCAAGGTCTTTGTTCAGCAACACTTCCTAGGACCTTACCATTAAGTGTATAAGTCCTGCTAAGACTTGCTTTCCCAAAAAGCAGCACCTCGCATTTATCTGAAGTAAACTCCATCTGCCTTTTCTCAGCCCATTGGCCCATCTGGTCCAGATCCTGTTATAATATGAGGTAACCCTCTTGGCTATCCACTACACCTCCAATTTTGGTGTCATCTACAAACTTACTTACTAAACCTCTTATTAGTCGCATCCAAATCATTTATGTAAATGACTAACAGTAGTGGACCCAGCACTGATCCTTGTGGCACTCCACTGGTCACAGGCCTCCAGTGTGAAAAATAACCCTCCACCACCACCCTCTGTCTTTTACCTTTAAGCCAGTTCTGTATCCAAATGGCTAGTTCTCCCTGTATTCTATGAGATCTAACCTTGCTAATCAGTCTTCCATGGGGAGCCTTGTCGAACGCCTTACTGAAGTCCATATAGATCACATCTACTGCTCTGCCCTCATCAGTCTTCTTTGTTAATTCTTCAAAAACTCAATCAAGTTTGTGAGACATGATTTCCCACACACAGTCATGTTGACCATCCTGAATCAATCCTTGCCTTTCCAAATATATGTACCTCCTGTCCCTCAGGATTCCTTCCAACAACTTGCCCATCACTGAGGTCAGGCTCACCGGTCTATAGTTCCCTGACTTGTCTTTACTGCCCTTCTTAAACAGAGGCACCACATTTGCCAACCTCCAGTCTTCCGGCACCTCACCTGTGATACAAATATCTCAGCAGGAAGCCCAGTAATCACTTCTCTAGCTTCCCACAGAGTTCTTGGGTACACCTGATCAGGTCCTGGGGATTTATCCATCTTTAACTGTTTCAAGACATCCAGCATTTCCTCCTGTTTACACAAGATGTCCAGATCTGTTTCCTTACAGTCCGTATCTTCCATTTCCTTTTCCACAGTAAATACTGATACAAAATATTCATTTAGTATCTTACCCATTTTCTGTGGCTCCACACAAAGGCCGCCTTGCTGATCTTTGAGGGGCCCTATTCTCTTAGAATGTGAGGACTGCAGATGCTGGAGATCAGAGCTGAAAAATGTGTTGCTGGAAAAGCGCAGCTGGTCAGGCAGCATCCAGGGAACAGGAGAATCGACGTTTCGGGCATAAGCCCTTCTTCAGGAATGAGGAGGGTGTGCCAACCAGGGTATGATAAAAGGTAGGGAGGAGGGACTTGGGGGAGGGTTGTTGGGAATGCGATAGGTAGAAGGAGGTTAGGGTGAGGGTGATAGGCCAGAGAGGGGGTGGGGGCGGAGATGTCGAGAAAAAGATTGCAGGTCAAGAAGGCGGTGCTGAGTCCGAGGGTTGGGACTGAGATAAGGGGGGGAGGGGAAATCTGGAAGCTGGAGAAATCTGTATTCATCCCTTGTGGTTGGAGGGTTCCTAGGCGGAAGATGAGGCGCTCTTCCTCCAGGCGTCATGTTGCCATGGTCTGGCGATGCAGGAGGCCAATTACCTGCATGTCCTTGGCGGAGTGGGAGGTGGAGTTAAAGTGTTCAGTCACGGGGTGGTTAGGTTGTTTGGTGCAGATGTCCCAGAGGTGTTCTCTGAAATGTTCCACAAGTAGGCGGCCTGTCTCCCCAAAGCAGAGGAGGCCACATAGTTGCAGCGGATACAGTAAATGATGTGTGTGGAGGTGCAGGTGAATTTGTGATGGATATGGAAGGATCCTTTGGGATCTTGAGGGAAGTGAGGGGAGTGGGGGGAGAAGTGTGGGAGCAAGTTTACCCTTTTGTCCTTAATATATTTGTAAACACTCTTTGGATTCTCCTTAATTCTATTTGCCAAAGCTATCTCATGTCCCCTTTTTGCCCTCCTGATTTCCCTCTAAAGTATACTCCTGCTACCTTTATACTCTTCTAAGGATTCACTCGATCTATCCTGTCATATGCTTCTTTCTTTTTCTTAACCAAACCCTCAATTTCTTTAGTCATCCAGCATTCCCTATACCTATCAGCCTTCCCTTTCACCCTGACAGGAATATACTTTCTCTGGATTCTTGTTATCTCATTTCTGAAGGCTTCCCATTTTCCAGCCGTCCCTTTACCTGCAAACATCTGCCTCCAATCCGCTTTCGAAAGTTCTTGCCTAATACCGTCAAAATTGGCCTTTCTCCAATTTAGAACTTCAACTTTTAGATCTGGTCTATCCTTTTCCATCACGATTTTAAAACAAATAGAATTATGGTCGCTGGTCCCAAAGTGTTCCCCCACTGACACCTCAGTCACCTGCCCTGCCTGATTTCCCAAGAGTAGGTCAAGTTTTGCACCTTCTCTAGTAGGTACATCCACATACTGAATCAGAAAATTGTCTTGTACGCACTTAATTCCTTCTCTAGCGAAACCTTTAACACTGACAGTCCCAGTCTATGTTTGAAAAGTTAAAATCCCTGACCACAACTACCCTATTATTCTTACAGTTTGTTTCTTACAAGTTGATCTCCTTACAAGTTTGTTTCTCAATTTCCCTCTGTCTCTTAGGTGGTCTATAATACAATCTCAATAAGGTGATCATCCCTTTCCACCCAAATAACTTCCCTGGATGTGTTTCCAAGAATATCCTCCCTCAGCACAGCTGTAATGCTATCCCTTATCAAAAATGCCACTCCCCCTCCTCTCTTGCCTCCCTTTCTATCCTTCCTTTAGCATTTGTATCCCAAAACATTTAAGCTGCCAGTTCTGCCCATCCCTGAGCCATGTTTCTGTAATTGTTATGATATCCCAGTCCCATGTTCCTAACCAAGCCCTGAATTTATCTGCCTTCCCTGTTAGGCCTCTTGCAATGAAAGGAATGGAGTTTAATATACCAGTCCTACCTTGTTCCTGACTGTTTGTTTGATTCACTTCTGTTCTCAACTATACCAGTCTCAGATTGATCTCTTTCCGCATTATCTCCCTGGGTTCTCTCCACCCCCCCCCCTCCATCTTACTAGTTTAAATCCTTCCAAGCAGTACTAGCAAATTTCCCTGCCAGTATATTAGTCCCCTTTCAATTTAGGTGCAATCAGTCCTCCTTGTACAGGTCACTTCTACCCCAAAAGAGATTCCAATGATCCAAAAATGTGAACCCTTCTCCCATACACCAGCTTCTCAGCCATGCATTCATCTGCTCTATCCTTCTATTCCTGCCCTCACTAGCTCATAGCACTGGGAGTAATCCAGATGTTACTACCCTTGAGGACCTTCTTTTTAAATTTCTGCCTAACTCTCTCTCATCTCCTTTCAGAATCTCAACCTTTTCCCTTCCTATACCGTTGGTTCCAATGTGGACAATGACCTCTTGCTGGCCCCTCTCCCTCATGAGAACATTCTGCACCCTCTGAGACATCCTTGATCCTGGCACCAGGGAAACAACACACCATTCTGCTTTTTTTTCTTCTGGTCACAGGAACGTCTGTCTGTACCTCTGACTACAGAATCCCCTAACACAGTTGATCTCTTGGAAGCTGACGTACCCCTTGTTGCAATAGAGACAGTCTCAATACCAGAAACTTGGCTGTTTGTGCTACGTTCCCCTGAGAATCCATCACCCCCTATATTTTCCAAAACATCGTACCTGTTTGAAATGGGTATATCCACAAAAGACTCCTGCACTAGCTGCCTACCTCTCTTACCTTTCCTGGAGTTAACCCATCTATGTGACTGTATCTGAGATTTTCCCCCTTCCTATAACTGCCATCCATCACATACTGTTGCTGTTGCAAATTCCTCATCGCTTCTATCTGTGTCTCCAACCGATCCATTCGATCTGATAAGATTTGCATCCAACAGCATTTATGGCAGATATAATCCGCAGTAACCCTTAAACTCTCTTTAAACTCCCACATCTGACAAGAAGTACATATCATTGCAAAAGCCATTTTTGCTCCTTCACAATCTACAGACCCAGAAAATAACACCGTCTTATTCCTCTACAAAACACTGCACCAGGTTAAATTAAGAGCTATGGCATATATTTTAAGTTTAATCAAGAGACTTGTCTCCAAAAACGTATAATCAAGAAAGAACCCACTGTACTCACTACTACAGTCTTTCTCTTGGACAGACTTAAAACAACAACTAACTTATCTGATTCTGTGTTGTAAACTTCGCCCAAACCAGTTCCTCCAAGATTAGTTGTGAAATTCAGTGTTTGTTAATTTTTCCAGATGCACTCCGATGTCCAGCGACACATGAATTCAAAAACAGCATAAGCAGTAACTGTGCAGGTTCTGTGTCTCTCTCTCTCTCTCTCTCTCTCTCTCTCCCTCCCCTGCACTGTCATAAATAAAAATAAAACTTGTTTGAATAAATGTTTTAAGCTTTTTTTTAAAACCAGTAGTACCTCTCATTACAATGAAATTGGATCATTAACATCTTCGGGGTTATACTTAAATTCAGAATTTGAGATTTGACTGCTGAAAAGCTAGAACTGACTTCTAACTCAAGATGTATGAAAGGTGATGTTTTTTGGCAAAATATCACATGGATAGCTTGACACTGTTTATACCTAGATATTTACTTTACATTACAATACTAACAGCCACCGTTCTCCAAAGATGTAGCTGGGCTGATTTCTACTTGACATCTTATTGCCATTTTCTTTTTCCTCTTTTCCTAACAGAAGCGTTACAGTTTGTCAGTGAAACCTCTGAAGAAAAAGCCACAAGCGAAAGTGGTTCAATCTACTGCGGTGCAAGCATTCCTCAAACGCAGAGAAGAAGAGTTAAAAAATAAAGGTATGCTAATAATTAGTATTTGACTTCTATTGTAACAAACCTCCTACTACATTTTGTTCAGCTGTCTGCAGTGCATTTACCAGCCTCAAATAACTGATATTTGAGGATAGAAATCATGAGCAAATTTGAGAACTGGTACGATATGTTAGCAGTGTCATTCAAAGCAGCAAAATAGTTTTTAATTGTATCATAGTTAAACAGAAAAGGGTGTTGTCTGTGCAGGCACTATACTTTTTCCTTTCCATCTCTGTTGTGGGTGCTGATTCATGCCAGTTTTACTGGCAATTGCCCTAAAGAAGCTAAAGTTGCCAGAGTCCCAGAGGGCCATAGAGCTGCTCTGTCATTACAGTCAGCTGGTGGTGAGTTTAACTTGAAAATGACCATTCCTCTGGTGAGATTTAGAAGGCAGGATAAGACCATAAGACATAGGAGTGGAAGTAAGGCCATTCGGCCCATCGAGTCCACTCCGCCATTCAATCATGGCTGATGCGCATTTCAGCTCCACTTGCCAGCGTTCTCCCCGTAGCCCTTAATTCCTCTAGACAACAAGAACCTATCAATCTCGGCCTTGAAGACATTTAGTGTCCCGGCTTCCACTGCACTCCGTGGCAATGAATTCCACAGGCCCACCACTCTCTGGCTGAAGAAATGTCTCCGCATTTCCGTTCTGAAATGACCCCCTCTAATTCTAAGGCTGTGTCCACGGGTCCTAGTCTCCTCTCCTAACAGAAACAATTTTCTAGCATCCACCTTTTCAAAGCCATGTATTATTTTGTATGTCTCTATTAGATCTCCCCTTAATCTTCTAAACTCCAACGAATACAATCCCAGTATCCTCAGCCGTTCCTCATATGCTAGACCTGTCATTCCAGGGATCATCCGTGTGAATCTCCGCTGGACACGTTCCAGTGCCAGTATGTCCTTCCTGAGGTGTGGGGACCAAAACTGGACACAGTACTCCAAATGGGGCCTAACCAGAGCTTTATAAAGTCTTAGTAGTACATCTCTGCTTTTATATTCCAACCCTCTTGAGATAAGAGACAACATTGCATTCGCTTTCTTAATCACGGACTCAACCTGCATGTTTACCTTTAGAGAATCCTCGACTAGCACTCCCAGATCCCTTTGTGCTTTGGCTTTATTAAGTTTCTCACCATTTAGAAAGTAGTCCATGCTTTTATTCTTTTTGCCAAAGTGCAAGACCTTGCACTTGCTCACGTTAAATTCCATCAGCCATTTCCTGGACCACTCTCCCAACCTGTCTAGATCCTTCTGTAGCCTCCCCACTTCCTCAGTACTACCTGCCTGTCCACCTAACTTCGTATCATCGGCAAACTTCACTAGAATGCCCCTGGTTCCCTCATCCAAATCATTAATATATAATGCGAACAGCTGTGGATCTTCACAGATACCTCTGCCAGTGTGGGGATCTAACCTGCGCTGTTGTCATCACTTGGTGTCACAAACCAGCCATGCAGCCAAGCTGTGCTACGACAGTCAAATGATAATAGGAGAGCCCCTTTAGTCTGACAAGTGAGGTGATTGCTCTATTAGGCCACCTAAGCCAGAAGATAGCACATCTAGGTAAGGCCCTCACCACTATTTAAAGAGGATAGGAGGGTTAAATTAGGAAATTGCAGATCTAGCAATTTAAGACGCTGTAGGGAAGTTGCTAGAATCTGTCATTCGGGGCTGAGTGACTGATTACAGAGCAAGGTTAGATCTCATGGAATACATGGAGAACTAGCCATTTGAATACAGAACTTGCTCAAAGGTAGAAGACAGAGGGTGGTGGTGGACGGTTGTTTTTCAGACTGGAGGCCTGTGACCAGTGGAGTGCCACAAGGATCGGTGCTGGGTCCACTACTTTTCATCATTTATATAAATGATTTGGATGCGAGCAAAAGAAGTCAAGTTAGTAAGTTTGCAGATGACACCAAAATTGGAGGTGTAGTGGACAGCAAAGAGGGTTACCTCAGATTACAACAGGATCTTGACTAGATGGGCCAATGGGCTGAGATGTGGTAGCTGGAGTTTAATTCAGATAAATGTGAGGTGCTGCATTTTGAGAAAGCAAATCTTAGCAGGACTTATACACTGAATGGTAAGGTCCTAGGAGCATTGCTGAACAAAGGGACCTTGGAGTGCAAGTTCATAGCTCCTTGAAAGTGGAGTCACAGATAGATAGGATAGTGAAAAAGGCGTTTGATATGCTTTCCTTTATTGGTTAAAGTATTGAGTACAGGAGTTGGGAGGTCATGTTGTGGCTGTACAGGACATTGGTTAGGCCACTGTTGGAATATTGCGTGCAATTCTGGTCTCCTTCCTATCGGAAAGATGTTGTGAAACTTGAAAGGGTTCAGAAAAGATTTACAACGATGTTGCCTTGGTTGGAGAATTTGAGCTATAGGGAAAGGCTGAATAGGCTGTGGCTGTTTTCCCTGGAGTGTCAGAGGCTGAGGGGTGACCTTATAGAGGTTTACAAAATTATGAGGGGCATGGATAGGGTAAATAGACAGAGTCTTCTCCCTGGGGTGGTGAGGTCCAGAACTAGAGGGCATAGGTTTAGGGTGAGAGGGGAAAGATATAAGAGAGACCAAAGGGGCAACTTTTTTACACACAGGGTGGTGCGGGTATGGAATGAACTGCCAGAGGAAGTGGTGGAGGCTGATACAATTGCAACATTTAAGAGGCATTTGGATGGGTATATGAATAGGAAGGGTTTAGAGGGATATGGACCAGGTGCTGGCAGGTGGGACTAGATTGGGTTGGGATATCTGGTTGGCATGGACGGGTTGGACCGAAGGATCTGTTTCCGTGCTGTACATCTCTATGACTCTAATATTTGAAGTAATGTAGGAAGTTCAATAAATAAGATTAAGGGATGATCTAATTGGGATGTTTAAGATGATTAAAAGATTTGCCAGTAAATAGAGAACAAAAGTATATGCTTCTGGTTCTGATTCTGATCTGAGATAGCGTAATATTATTGGAGCTGTGTTGTCCACTGATGTAAGCATTAATGAAAACAGAATTCTACAGCTGTTCTTTCCGCTGCTGCATTCCCTTTTTTAAAAAAAAGCTCAATTGTAAATTTCAGTAATATGATTGTTTTTTAGACACAATTATTAAGGAATATGGAACCAAGGCAAAGGTGCAAGTCTGATATGATTTTATTGACTGGTGGACAGGCTGAATGACTTACACCAGTCCCTAAATTTTTGATCTTAGCAGTGGTGATATCCTTCAGAAATAAAATGCCAGCAGTTCAACTCTTACTAGCTTCCTAGATCCAAATCAGTGACTTAGATGTCCTTTAGCATGTAATACTATCATTAGTTGTAAAGTTTGCACTGACATCAGGTCAACAGCTTGTGTGCCTGCAAGAAAATTCCAAACTCCATTCCATTTTAGCTGGTTTATGCAAACTATCCTCAAAAAAAAAGGCTGTAGTGTGAGAATAAGCAAGGTTAGTTCTGTTTTGTCAAATGGATGTAATCAATTTGCAAGACCAAACATCTGAAATTTGACCCTGTAAGTACAGATGCAATCTGACCTTTTGTTAAAAAGCGTACAATAAAATATTTGAGAATCCATTTATTTATCGTGGTTTCTTATTCATAATTTATTTGTTGCAAAACCGAACATCCCTTTCTATATTTGAGTAACCACTTATTCAACTTAGTTTAATCAAGTGGTTGCAGACTTGGAGAGTTCAATTAAAAAGATAACAATTTATCTGGACATCTAAATCTCTCTGGAGCTGCACAGTTTCTTGCTTTTCTTTATTTCGTCAGTACCCATAGTGTTATCTATCCTCTTTGGGACCAAAGTGGATGACTTCTCACTTGTTTATATTGAACTTTGATTTTTCTAGAGTTTTGTCCATTCACATAATCTAGTAAGATCTCTTGGTAATTTGCATCACAGAATGATAACTGACACTAAAAATAATGGTTTATATTTAAAGCATTATGATCTGAAGTAATAAAGTCTGAGGAAAGTTTGAATAAGAAAATAATATAGATGCTACCAAGTCATTTAAAAACACTCGCGCTATTTAACACAATGGGCTATCCTCAACCTGAGTGTCCCGGCATGATTTCTTGGAGTTGTGTAGTGTTTCAGCTTGAAGTAATGGTTGGCATTTAAGATGGAGCGGTAATGCAGCAGCTGGGTGATGACATTACTGGAACTCATTGGCAGGGCATAAGAGGGTTTTGGGTAGCAAGAAAAACCACAAGAATACTCCTGGTATGTGTTTATGTTTTTATTCTTAGAAAAAAGAATAACCATCCCTAGTAATTGAGACCAATGTGTGAGGTTTTACAGTAGAAAATCAAACCGGCCACGATGCTGGTATTTGTAGCTGGTTTATTCAATATGCACATCGGAGTTTAATCTTTGGTTTTAATAGACTTACTGTGCTCAGTGCTTTGTTCAGGGGCTAACTTCAAACATTTAATCATTTTTAATGTAGATTTAGAAGAAAGACGGAGGAAGGCAGAGTTGCTTGCGAAGCGAGTTGCATTAAAACATGATCGTAAAGCAAGAGCGATGGCTACCCGTACAAAGGACAATTTCAGAGGCTATGATGGTATTCCTGTGGAACAAAAAAGCAAAAAGAAAACTTCTGATGATGAGGCAAAGGACCAGATAATGGATGAGTATAATGAAGATTATTACTATGATGAGGCACAGGGCGAAGATGAACTATCTGAAGTAGAGGATTCTGAAGAGTTTGAAGAACCTATGCATGAGAGACCAGTAAAACAGCAATACGTGGAGGTACCAGTTAAACGGCGTAAGCATCAACACAGAGAGCCTGTGATATCAAGTAAGGAGCCTAAGAGACTCTGCAAAGAACTTGAGACGTCAACTAAGGAACCTGAACAATTGTTCAGGGAGGCTAAAAAATCTAAAGTTCCAAAGAAACCACCGTCAGCACCCATGAACTTCTCCGATCTCCTGAAGTTGGCTGAGAAAAAGCAGTTTGAGCCAGTAGAGCTAAAGCCAATTAAAAAAGTAGAGGAGAAGCTGTACACAGCAGAGGAACTGAAAGAAATTGAATTTTTAGAACGCAAACGACAAAAACAAAATGACAAAAGGAAACCTGAGAAAGAGAGCACTTTATCACATCCAACTAGCTCATCCAAGAAAGAATCTTTAACTAAAGACAGTAAAAATACAAAATTGGTACGAGACCCAGGAGAGAAACTTAATTTATTCAGAGAGAGTAACTCAGCAACATCTGTTCGTGGAGTTAACAAGAAACCAAAAACTGCATCAAGTGAAAAACCTTCATCTTCAGTGTCTTACAAAACACCTACACAGGAAAAATCCAGGTCTTCAGTAGGAATTGGGCATTCTATTTCCAAAAATTCTAGTAGTAATGTTGGAAAACCTGTCCTAAACAGCTCAGCAAAATCTGGAATTAGCTCACAAACGCCAAGCAAAGGATTGAAACCTGGATCAAATGGAACTCATTCTGCAGTGTCTTCAAAAAACAGTCAGAGAAGAACTGAACTCTCAACTTCAGCCAGGAAAAATGATGGTTCCTCCATAAAGCATGAAAGGACAGGTGGTTCAAATGCATTGCACTCCAAAAGCACAAGTGGTTCAGCTTCTGAACGGTCCAAAGGTTCCAGTAACTTAAACCAAAAACGACCAGCCAGTTCAGACCACGCACGATTGAGCAATTTGGGCCAACATAAATCCGGCAGTGCAATTAATTATGGAGCTTCCCGTCCCAGCAAAATGGGAGGCTCAGATTCCATGCGACCTAAAGATACAAGCAATTCTGGACCTCCAAGGCAGAGTAATACATGTAACTCTGGGTCTGTGCAATCAAGAGGCATGAGTACATCGGTACGGGTAGCTAGTTCTGGATCAGTAAGGTCCGGAAATTCTTCTGTTTCCGTTTCTGGACGGCATCCAAGCACTGATGCAGGGCGACCTGGAAACAGAGTTGAAGTGCCAAAACCCAAATGTACTGTTGTATCAGAAACAATATCTTCAAAGAACTTCCCATCGCGTCCCAACAGTGGGCAGATGAACAATGTAAGACCAGCACCACCAGGCTACAGATCATTGGCACATCCATCAGGTACTTCTAATAGATAATATCAAATGTTGCTAAAAGGAAATAATTTGTATCTAATGTAGTGTTCAATCACTTGGAGCTTAGTAGGGACAAAGGAAAGCAGACTTCGATAACCACTTTTTTCTTAACTGAAAACAAAATGCTAGAGAACGCAGCAAGTCAGGCAGCATCCATGGAGAGAAAGCAAGCTAATGTTTGAGTCTAGATGACTCTGAGCTGATGTGAACTGTGGAGGGGCAGCATTTACGCTATATTGTTGGGAGGAGGGGTGGGTGTGGCGGAGTGCTGGGGAAGAAAGGGTGTTGATAGTTCACAATTAAGTGATCGGATTATGAGGATTGCAGAACAATGGTGTGTCTAACTACCAGACTGGAAGGAACAGAAAGATGCACTGAGGTGTGGAGGGGGAAGAGAGGACATGGTGACAGAGAATGTAACTAGTAAAGCTAAAAGAAAGGGAAGGAATGAGAGTATGTTCAGAATTTGAAGATGTTGAATTCTTATATTAAGTTCAAAGGTTGTAAAGTGCTCGATACGAAGTCCAGAAGGTTGTAAACCACCTTTTCTTCCCTGAGGTGGTATCTATTTTTCTGCCCGTTGAGATATTTAAATTGCTACCTTGTAGCATACATGGTCATTCATCTGTTCACATAAATATTCCCATTGAGAATTACCATGAATCTTGACAGTGTGAATGAACCAAACTTTTGTAGACCCTTATATGTTTAGCCTTCTATATTGTAGGAAATTGAATTTTGCTATTAAGGAAAATTTGTGCATTCTCTGCTCATAATACAGCAGGACTATGAGCAATTTGCTTTGAAACAAATATTGCCTCCAAGATTTACTTTCAATGGGATCTCTTATGTACCAGTGAATTTGAGAAAATGTATGGGAAAACTAATTCAGAAAACAAAAGTAAATTACAGATATGCTTTCTCAATGTGGCTGCATGGGAATCTTTAGATTGGAAGACAATCAAAGTTCCTGCAAAGAATTTATAGGTAAAGTCAACTTTACAATCTATAGAGTCCATTATATTACACAGGCTAGAAGATGCAAGGTTCATTTTCTTTGTTTGCTAATCTTAGCCAAATTAATAGCTAGGATTGTAACCTGGCCTCTGCCCTTTAGCTGCATTCAAATAGCTCAATTTGTACATGGGCCCTGCTGGGAAGCCGAGCAAGACTGCTGAGAAAGTACTGAATGTAGAGTTCAAAATGGCAGCTCTTTTGCTTGCTCTATTATTTGTTCTTGACTGATCTTTAGCAACAGTTAAAACTTGACAGGTGATAATATGCTCACATTCTGAAATGGTACAGTTTTGCCTGGAATTTATAGGGAAGCTATATATAAGGATCAAACAGACTTAGATTTATCATTAGTGGGGGTTGAGAGATGTGGTGATCTGTGCCCATTAACTGGCATTGTCAATATATGTATTGTAAAGTTGCATTAATTTTGTTTCTGTGCTGCACTAGCTCCTACAAGGCCACCTATGGCTATATCCTATAGGCGGAGACTGGAGGATGATGATGAATATGATTCAGAAATGGATGATTTCATTGATGATTCTGGGGTATCACAAGATGAAATCTCAAGACATATCAAGGCAATCTTTGGATATGACCGCACAAGGTAAGGCAAACTATACTGTGATGAATTGTGGAGCATATTTTTATAGGCATAGAAATGTGTTTGACTTTTGTAAGGACCATTTCCTTTTGATTTGTGTTCTTAAAAGCTATACACTCAAATGAAACAACTGTTTTTAAAATAAATGATTGAAAGAGAGGGTGCAGCTTTGAAAGGAAGTAATCAGCTACCCACGACAGACATTGTGAAGAACTATTTGAATGATAGAAGTACAGATTGTAGGTGATCGGAATTGAGTTTGTACTGATGTAGCTGTTGGTGATGAGTTTGATTGAATGGTCTGTGAACTAGTGACAGGCATCAATAACCGATCATTTGCTTGCCAACAACTCTGAGATTGGTTCTCAGGATATTGAACAGCTTAAAGCTGGAAACAACTTAGAGAGAGGAAAAGAAAAGTGCTGATCTTCTCCCAGCCCAGAACCTGCCTATTCTCTGCAGTGAGAAAACTCAGTTTAAATCTGAAGAAAAGCCTAAAGAACCTTCAGCCAGTTGCTGTAAACCATGACTTCTGAATTAATAAATCAAAGACATTAATCCAATACAGAGCAATGAGCCAAATAGCCCCCTTTTGCGCTATATTAGTTCTGCTTATCCAAGTGAATCAGTAACTCTGTGGCTGGATGGCTGGTTTGTACTGCAGAGTGATGCTAACAGCATAGGTTTAATTCACACACCAGCTGAGGTTACCATGCAGGACGCTACTTCTCAAACTCTTCCCCTCGCCTGAGGTATAGTGACAGCCTTCATATGTTACTGAAGTGTATCTTGTAGGTGATGCACACTCCTGTGGCTGTGATGGTGATGATTGAAGTGCCAGTCAAGTTGGCTAGTTTGTCCTGGATGGGGTCAAACTTCTTGACTATTGGAATTAGTTGTACTCCTCAGATAAGTAGACAGTTCTCCATCACACTTTTCACTTGTGTCTTTGTATGTGGCAGACAGGCTCTGAAAAGGAAGTGAGTTAAATGCTGCAGAATTTCTAGCCCTGACTTGCTGTTGCAGCCACCATATTTAAATAGTTGATGCCAATCAGTTTCTGGTTAATGGGTATCCTCAGAATCTTGATAGGGGGTATTCAGCAATGATAATGCCAAGGGTGATGGTTAGATTCTCTTATTTGAGAAAAGTATAGTCTGGCACTTACATGGGGCGAATGACATTTGCCACTTATCAACTGAAACCCAATGTTGTCCAAGTCTTACTGCACATGGACATGGGCTGCTTCAGTATCTGAGGAGATTTGAATGATACTGAAAATTGAAATTCCCTCTCTGACCTATTGATAGAATGAACGTCATTGGGGTGAAGATGATTAGACCTGAGACAGTACCATGTAAAACTCCTCCAGTTGCTGAAATGATCAATCTCCAATATTCCCAACTTTTTCTTTTGTGCTACATATGACTCAAGTCAGTGGAGGGCTTAACGCCAATTCCCATTGACTTCAGTTTTTCTCAGGGTGCCACACTCAGTCAAATGCTGCCTTGATGTCAAACCGTTATTTCACCTCACCTCTGGAATTCAGCTTTTTTGACCAAGGCTATAATTAGGAGCCGAGTGGCCTTGGTGGAACCAAGCTGCACATCAGCAAGCAGGTTATTCCTTTGATACTGCCACTTGTTAGCACTGTCAGTGACTCCTTCCATCTCTTTATTAATGTTCATGAGTAGACTATAATTGACCAGGTTACATTTGTCCTGCATTTTGGGCACACAACATACCTGGGTGGTTTTCCATACTCAGCTGTCAGCGTCTTGTCTCGGGGACACAAAGTACTGAAGATTTATGCTCCAGAACTATGCTGAAATATTGTCAGGGCTGATTGCCTTTGCAACATCCCATTCCTTTAGCTGTTTCTTGATGTAAGGTAGAATGAATTGAATTGGTTGGAGACTGGAGTCTGTGAAGTTGGGGGCCTCAAGAGGAGGCCAAAATGGATCATCCACTTGGCTGTTCTGGATGCAAATACTTCAACCTAGTCTATGTCCTGATAAGCAAAGCTTCCCCATCACTGGGGATGAAGATTATTTGTGGGGCCGCTTCCTATTATTGTTTGTCAGCTAGGAAATCATAGAATTCCTACAGTGTGGAAACAGGCCCTTTGACCCAAAAGGTCCATACCAACCCTCCAAAGAGTAACACACCCAAACCTATTCCCCTACGCTATTATTCTACATTTACCCCTGACTAATGCATCTAACCTACATATTCCTGAACGCTATGGGCAATTTAGCATCACCTGTTCACCTAACCTGCACCTGGAATGTGGGAGGAAACCACCTGGAGGAAATCCACGCAGATACAGGGAGAATGTGCAAACTCCACACAGACAGTCGCCTGAGGCTGGAATCGAACCCAGGTCCCTGGCACTACTAGTTTTGCAGGACTTCAGAACTTAGATCTGACCTTTGGTGTGAGATCACTTAATTCTGTCTATTGCCTGCTGCATTTGCTTTTTGGCATACAAATAGTCCTGTTTTATAGTTTTAGCAGGTTGACGGCTCATTTTTTGGTATGCTTGATGTTGCTTCTGGCAGTGCCCTCCATTCTTCATTGAACTAGGAACCTGGAACTATCTTCCCAAAAATAATATTGAGGCTAGCTCAGTCGACATCTTGAAACTGAGTGTACTTTCAGGTCAGGGTATGAAGATATGTGAAACCAGGTGAATGGAGTTGAGGTGTAGATCAATATAGCTGAAAATGTGTTGCTGGAAAAGTGCAGCAGGTCAGGCAGCATCCAAGGAGCAGGAGAATCGACATTTCGGGCATAAGCTTTTCTTCAGGAATGAGGAAAGTGTGTCCAGCAGGCTAAGATAAAAGGTAGGAAGGAGGGACTTGGGGGAGGGGCGTTGGAAATGCGATAGGTGGAAGGAGGTCACCCTCACCTTGACCTCCTTCCACCTATCACATTTCCAACGCCCCTCCCCCAACTCCCTCCTCCCTACATTTTATCTTCGCCTGCTGGATGCACTTTCCTCATTCCTGAAGAAGGGCTCATGCCCGAAACATCGATTCTCCTGCTCCTTGGATGCTGCCTGACCAGCTGCACTTTTCCAGCAACACATTTTCAGCTCTGATCTCCAGCATCTGCAGTTCTCACTTTCTCCTTGTAGATCAATATAGTCTAATTGAATGATAAAACAAGGTTATGAAGCTAAATTGCCTTCTTTGTTCCTATCACCTGAAATTTTGTTAGGTAAAAGCATTGAACCCTTCCGGATGAGAAAGTTGTTTTTGCTCTTGCTATGTGCTGAGCTAGCTGATCTAGACTGCTATACTTGGCCTTTGTACTTCTAAGTGATTGAGAAGAAAAAATTATCCTGAATTCCTTTCCTGAATGCTGTTATATAACTGCTTTTGGGAAGTGCATATGGATAGCATCTGATAAACTCGGGCTACTGCATGAGAAATGGATTCTAGGTTGAGATGCTGTCAAGTAGCCAATTCTATGTAATTGTTTTCTGAAACAACACTATGAGGAGAGGAGTTAAGTTTAAAAAAAGGTAAAGTTAAATTGTTTAATATTATGAGGCATTTCAGAAACCATGTGCTGAGGAAAGAGCTATGCCATATTCTGCTGAAGCATCACCAGTTATTGTGGTTTTCAAAGGAGGAACTCACAGAAGCTGCTTTTGTTCTGCTGTGCTATTTGTAGTTCCCTTTTTTTATTTTCTAGTTTTACTGCAAGGGTAAAAGAATTATGACTTGACTATTTCTAATACGTGATGAAAACTGAAGACCTTTGTCTCTCTGTAGGTATTTTAAAGTATCATATTGATAATAAATTATACATGTGTTTAGTGCATTGGTCCTGTTCAAGCTCATGCAGCCTCAGAAATGAAAGCTGTCTTTCTGATGTTATAAGGATGATACTTGAAATGACTATGTATATTTGTACAATTAATGGTACTGGGGAGTGTTACTGAACAAAGAGACCTTGGAGTTGCAGGTACATAAGATAATGAAGATGATGTTTGGTATGCTTTCCTTTATTGGTCAGGGCATTGAGTATAGGAGTTTGGGAGGTCTTGTTGCAGCTGTTAAGGACATTGGCTAGGCTGCTTTTGGAATATTGTGTGCAATTCTGGTCTCCCTTCTGTAGAAAGGAAGTTGTGAAACTTGAAAGGGTTCAGAAAAGATTTACAAGGATGTTGTCAGGGTTGGAGGGTTTCAGTTACAGGGAGAGGCTGAACAGGCTGGGGATGACCTTAGAGGTTTATAAAATCATGAAGGGCATGTATAGGACAAATAGACAAGGTCTTTTCCCTTGCGTGGGGGAGTCCAGAACTAGCTGATATATGTTTAGGGTGAAGGGGAGAAATGTAAAAGGGACCAAGGGGGCAACTTTTTTTAATGCAGAGGGTGGTGCGTGTATGGAATGAGCTGCCAGAAGATGTGGTGGAGGCTGGTTTAATTGCAGCATTTAAAAGGCATCTGAATGGGTACATGAATAGGAAAGGTTTAGAGGGATATGGGCCAAGTGCTGGCAAATGAGACTAGATTAGGTCAGGATATCTGGTCGGCATGGACGCATTGGACCGAAGGGTCTGTTCCATGCTGTACATCTCTCTGACTCTTTGATATCCCTCTAAACCCTCCTATTCATAAACCCATCCATATTGAGCAATTTCAATCCAGTTCATAGTTGCTGTAAGTTAACAGCAGGGGTCACAGTCTAGTGAGAGATGGGTTAGGCCATTTTGGACTGAAATGAGAACTCTCTTCATCCAGAGAGTGGTGAGCCTGTGGAATTTTATGCCACAGAATGTGATTGGGGCCAACACATTGAATTTTTTCAAGTAAGATATGGATTTAGTTTAGAAAAGGTATGGGCGGAAAGCAGGAACAGTGTACTGACATAGACTATCAACTATGATCATATTCAGTGGTGGACCATGCCTGCACAGCCGACTCCTGCTATCTTCTGTGTTTGTCAAGATTGATTTCTTCCAGAGATAACTACTATCAAGATCTTAACATTCTGCAGTACATTAAATATTATTAGAGGAAGGTTAGAAACAGAAAAGGCTTTAGTTACTCTTTGCAACTAATCTTCGAAGTACTTGATGGAAGAATATTACGAGAGCTTTAAATCATTCTGTATTTTTATCTGAACACACATACTCGATTTAAGTATTGTTTGCCAGAATGTTTACTTTTGTTTCATCCTCCTGAATAATGCAATATCTGGGACGTTGACTGACTATCTATAAACCAGGTGCTTAGCATAATCTGAGAGGTGCAAAATTAACATGGTTTAAGCAGAGCTGAGAACAAGGCCACCCATCTTCAGTATCAATGGATTTGAGTTCCACTGGATTAACTGACAGGAATAGAGTTCGGTATACAAAACTCCTCAGCACACTACAAAGAGCTGGGAATCCACAACACATACTGACTTAGTTATTTTGGGAGGAAGACAGTGGTATGATCATGTCACTAGATTAATAATCCAGAAGCTGAGGCTAATTCTCTCTAACAGGAGTAAGCCATTCACCCCATTGAACTAGCTGATCAAACACTTCATTGTCCTTTACTAACTGTACTCCCTAAGTCCTGTATGCTACTGGCAATCAGAAATCTATTCATCTCTACCTTAAACACACTCCGAGACTGAACTTCCGCAGCTCTCTGTGGTAGACAATTCCAAAAGTTCACAACCCTCTACATAACATAATTTCTCCTTTATCTCCAATCTAAATGACACCCCCACCCCCCCACCGTTATCTTTAAACTGTGCCTCCAGTTTTAGACTTTTCAACCTGAGGAAATATTTTAACAATTGAGTTACAGGGAGAGGCTGAATAGGCTGGGGCTGTTTTCCCTGGTGTATTGGAGGCTGAGGGGTGACCATAGAGGTTTATATACTCACGAGGGACATGGGTAGGATAAATAGACAAGGTCTTTTCCCTCTCTTATAAGTCTACCTTATCTGTCTCTTTAAGCATTTTGTAGCTTCGATCCTGGAGTCGTCCTTACCCTAGCTTCTATTACAACCCTCTATTTTCACTTGTAAGGTCCCCCAACTCAGTTGCTACTCCAAGAGGGGGATCTCCTGCTGTGGGCTGATTCCCATTTTGCTTCTACTATCACTTCCTTTCTAATGCTGCTCTTCCCCAGTACAGTTCCTCTCCACCACCCCACCTCTATTCTTATGTTTAAAATCTCCATTTATTACCACCTATAGGAAGTTTCACTGCCTTCTTGTGCTTCCATTCAAAACTTACACTAAAGTCCTTGGTTCTACCAGGTGCCAGAGGTTGGTCACTGTAGGTGGTTCTGGACTTCAGTTGCTACATGCATTAACCAATTACTGCCACGAGATGGAGCTTTGTGTTATGAAGTTGAAGGTGTGTACTATACCTTTGAGAGAATGAAAGCTGTTTTGCTTGCAGGTTCCTGTCATGTGACTAACTGGCAGTCTGAGTGTACTGGAAAATTGAAAATACCTTTTGGAAAGACGTTGTGAAACTTGAAAGGGTTCAGAAAAGATTTACAAGGATGTTGCCAGGGTTGGAGGATTTGAGCTATAGGGAGAGGCTGAATAGGCTGGGGCTGTTTTCCCTAGAGGCTGAGGGGTGACCTTATAGAGGTTAACAAAATTGAGTGGCATGGATAGGGTAAATAGGCAAAGTCTTTTCCCTGGGGTGGGGGAGTCCAGAACTGGAGGGCATAGGTTTAGGGTGAGAGGGGAAAGATATAAAAGAGACCTAAGGGGCAACTTTTTCACACAGAGGTGGTACGTGTATGGAATGAGCTGCCAGAGGATGTGGTGGAGGCTGGTACAATTGCAACATTTAAGAGGCATTTGGATGCGTATATGAATCGGAAGGGTTTGGAGGGATATGGTAAAAACAATGACTGCAGATGCTGAAAACCAAACACTGGATTAGTGGTGCTGGAAGAGCACAGCAGTTCAGGCAGCATCCAACGAGCAGCGAAATCGACGTTTCGGGCAAAAGCCCTTCATCAGGAATAAAGGCAGTGAGCCTGAAGCGTGGAGAGATAAACTAGAGGAGGGTGGGGGTGGGGAGAGAGTAGCACAGAGTACAATGGGTGAGTGGGGGAGGAGATGAAGGTGGTATTTATTGTATCCGTTGCTCCCGATGTGGTCTCTCTACATTGGGGAGACTGGGCGCCTCCTAGCAGAGCACCACTAATCCAGTATTTGGAGGGATATGGGCCTGGTGCTGGCAAATGGGACTAGATTGGGTTGGGATATCTGGTTGGCATGGAGAGGTTGGACCGAAGGGTCTGTTTCCATGCTGTACATCTCTATGACTCTGAACATTTATTTTCTGGATAGCAAATGTCTGAAATAACCTAACTCTAGATTTAACATTGATTTCTATGGGACTCTGATTCATTTGAAGTTGATTTACTGAAAATCTCAATTTTCAATAAATCAACTTTAGCTGTAAATGAGGACCTCTTGCATAAATAATTTAATAAGACATTGTCTAGTAGGAAGAGGACTTCTAGTTTTTATTCAATGAATTTAGTAATTGGTACATATAATGAATTATAAAATCTTACTGATTATGTTAACTCATTATACTTTTGTAGAGCCAAATATGATGCCAAAGCAACTGGGAGGTATTCTGTCCATGAGATTATCTAACCCTGTTTCAAGTCCATAGAATGAAAATCTGATCATTGACTAAGGATTTTAATTCAGCTAATTTAGTAGCAATTACTGGTTTGGACTCTTTCAAATTCACTTCAGTGAATATTAACACACAGCACAAAAGTATTTCTAAAGTTGACATTAATGGCAATCTCTGGCAGAAAGCCCAAGATAACTAGTGTGACTAGTCATTGAAGCTGGTGAAGGTAAGGGAGTATTTTTATGATCATTTGACATGGGAGGACTGGAAGTTGACTCAGGTTGAACTCGAATGCTTATCATTTTGTTCCAAGTATTATGTATTCACACCACAGCACTGTCAATATGTTGCAAAACAAGCAGTAATAATGCAAGAATTAAATTTCATGGTGTAAAGCTACTCATGCACAGCCATTTTCTACAGTTCAAAGATTGAAAAGCATTTGTAATCTGATGGTCCCAGTGAGATTTTTGAGCATTGTTTTATGTTACAGGTATAAGGATGAAAGTGACTATGCTTTGCGATACATGGAAAGTAGCTGGAAAGAACAACAGAAGGAAGAAGCCAAAAGGTAAAATCTCAGCATTGGTACTGCTCCAGATCCTACCTGGAACCTGTGTTGCTGATGACTTTCCATGCTTAACAATAGTCTCTAAGCTTGTAATTCACAGCTTTCTC
Source organism: Chiloscyllium punctatum (assembly GCF_047496795.1). Classification (NCBI taxonomy): domain Eukaryota; kingdom Metazoa; phylum Chordata; class Chondrichthyes; order Orectolobiformes; family Hemiscylliidae; genus Chiloscyllium; species Chiloscyllium punctatum. The sequence continues at coordinate 41,978,687 of NC_092760.1, read as the reverse complement.
AGCCTTCAAAGGCATATCATTTACTCTTGTGTTGTTACTGATGGCATTAATTTATTGCAAAGACAGATGTGTTCAGTGCTTAACTGCAGAGCACACACATTGTTTAATGGTATAGTCCACAATTTAAATGGGCCACGTTTTTGCCTTGGCAATGTCCTCTCTTTTTGAGCTATAACTCTGTTGAGGTAGTCCTTTATTTGGGTACAGGTTGTCCTTTTGTAGCTTGCTGAAGTGGCTGTTCAAGTGTAAATTTCAGCAGTTTTGTTAGAAACATATGCAAAAACTCAATTCAGATAGCAGATTACTAGATAACCATTAGAACCAGTGTTAATCTGTACCTTCCTAATTAGAAAGCTCCATTGTCACTCTAGCTGATTCAGCACCAAGCTGCGGTGAATTGGTTTAATGTTTCGCCAGCTGTTAAATTGATTACTTAGACTTTTGGGAAATCCCTGTATAAAGAATTGAGTAACTAAGATTATTGGGCCCAATCTAATACTTCATGTTTATTTGTAATTGGGTTACTTAAAAGCTGTTCTTTAATGGAGCACATCAGTTCTCTTACAAGTTGTCTGTTGTACAAGTAAACAATGAGCTACTGGAAAACCTGTTCTCCACGTTTTGTTCATGCTTCTCATGCCTGTTGGCAGAAGCACACAGCAAAATCTCTAAGACTGATCCTTTCAGCTAATCTGTGGTATTGGAAGTGGAGTATACATGAAATGGAGTGTGGTACATACCCCCTAGTTTGACAAAATCTGAACCCAGTAATGTGGGATGCCCACTCATTAGCGAATTGGTGTCAAGCATTGTTATTTTTATGACTGCAACAAATTAATCATGTTGCCTTTTGCAAATTGGTTTTAATTTTTACGAACAGGCAAACTTGCGTTTGCACAGTGCCTTAGGTTCTTGGATGTCCCAAAGTACTTCAGCATTGAATTAATGTATAATCACTGCTAGGTAAGTGAACACAGCAATCAGTGTACATACAGCAATAAGATAAACAAGTAAGTCATTTGTTTTGGTTGAAGAATAAGAATTGACCAAAACATGAGGGGAGATTGCCTGTTCTTCAAACCATACATGGGATTTTAACCAAAAGATGGCACCTCTATCAATGTATTGTCATAGAAACATAGGATCTTGCATTACAGCAAGCGACCATTTAGTCCATAATATTTCTGCTACTCTGAGAAGTTTAATTCACCCTATTTCCTTGCTTTCTCCACAGTTCTGAAATCTTTGCCTCTTCAAGTATTTTATCCAGTTCATTTTTAAAAAGTCCTCTTCTTCACCCTTTTCAAACCGAGTATTCCAGATTATCAGAACTCGTCAAATTATGTGCTCAGATCCTGGAATATTAGTTCATTCCATAGACAAAGATGAGCATTCTATTACTGAACTTGGTGACATTTCACATTTTAATGAGGCTTCATATTAAAACTGAAATTGCTATTGTAATGACCTATAATAATATGTTTGCCACAGAAATGCTTTTAGTGTTTTGTAGTCTGAAGTGTTCCAAGAAGCTTATTATGAAAGTAAGTTTTTGAAGGAACAACTTTCTTAGTATTAGTAACTTATTTAATGTAGTAGCATTTGAAACTTTAGAGTTGCAAACTAATGGCATTAAACTACCTTTGTCCTTAAAAATGGACACTCTGGAGGATCTGAAAGATGGTGGCAGGAGGTGGAAGAACTTTGAAGGAAGAAACCAAATGTTTGCATTTTATAAATTTTGAGCTTCTTTCTCTCTGCAGCTTGCAGTTGGGTATGATGGAGGATGCAGAAGAGCTGCAGAAAGAGGAAGAAGAACTGAGAAGGAAGATGAAAGCTAAGAAACGAAGGCTTTAATTCATTGAAAAAATCACAAAACATTTATTTATTATATTTATATACAAAATCTGGTTATTTACAAAAAGTAATATGCACTAAAGTAAAGAATTTGCTTTGTAAACTGTGGAACTCATTAAGCTGATTGACCAATTCAATAGAAGATATAAGTTAGCATTTAAATGGGTTGCTGGTAACTGGAGTAATTTTACATAATTGTATGGTCCATCGCCAATTTTTTTTTTCAGTTCCTAGATCTGCTGTATTGGATAAGGTCACATAACAGCAAATTTGCTCTTTTTCATTCTCTGTATTCCATAAATTTTAATTATGGAGCCAAGGACTTTGGGTGTTCCAAAGTATTGATGTGTATAATGTTAATGTTTTTTGCATTTCAAGCTTAAAGGCAAAACCATTTTGTGCTTTAAAGATTTACCACCAATTATCATTCGACTTTCTACTGGATGCCTCTGGTTGATTTAAAAATTTGATTTTTTTTTCCCAGCTTAATTTTTGTTTGAGATGGATGATGTGGCGCATTAGACCTGGTCTCTGTCTCGCATCTGAATTCAAATTCATCCCAGGCTCATGGAAGAAATGGCTCCCCTGTCTCCTGGCCAAATGTAAAATGAGTTTAAGTTCCCTCATTACATGAGCTTATAGTACATAACTGCTTCCTGTTTCATGCAGCAGTCACCGATATCCCATAATGTTTCAAGTGGTCAATGGAAAAATATTAAAAGATCATAAGACTATTTGGCTTATTGAAGCAGATCCTTATAAATCTCTCAAATGTAGCAACATGTGGACTTTAAATTATTTTTTTGTTTCCATTATGCTGTTTCGTGGATTATTCCAAACCATGATATTTTTGAGCGAGGACATTTTTCCTAGCAACTATTTTAAATTTAGTTTTCACTATTTTAATTTTATGTCCTCTGGTCCAATTCCCTAATTTTGCTGCTCATCTGTGATTGAGGCCGAAGACACATTGGTGAAATATTATAGAATGCTTTTCTCTGCATCCAACTGTGCCATATCTCCTCTGGGCATGCTTGATGCTGGCAATAGGTGTCTGAAATGGAATGGCACTTTCCCATCACCTTTGAGCACAATATTTTCTAAAACCAAATAGGTTACTGTTCTCTGAAGTGCGATTTGTTCAAACCGATATGCTAGGTTTGCTAGTGAAAAGGTTAAAGATTACAGTTGAATAAAAGTATAATAAAATACATTTTGTAATTTTTTGAGAATATTGCAAGTACAGACTCGTTAGATGTAATTGATACTCTGTACAATAAATTTTTATCACATAGTTTATCATATTATCTTGTAATATCTCCTCTTTTAGTCATTTTAAACAATTTTGATCATTTATACACATTTAAATTGGTGCAACATATTGTTACATGATTGACTCATTCATCTTGAGTATGTTTTTTCAGTGTGGAATGATATTCGATGGATGGTTTCCAATTGCATCTTGATGTTGGCAAATTAGTGCTAATGTATTGTTTTAGCAGAATATCATCACATTTTCAAAGTATATTTGGATGGCAGTGGTCACTAAGAGCTAAACTTGTGGGACATTGGTTCAGTTTTAACAGCACAAAACTATTGTTTTCAATACAAGGTTCATTGACTAGGTGAAAACTCCCCCCATAACATTCTCTCTCTCTGTCTTTCCCTGTACCATTTCCCACTTTCATCTAAAAGTAGGGTGAAGGATATCAAATTGATGCTTCAAAGGTTAATTTGCATTACATTTCTGCACTGACAGTGCTATTTGAGGACATTTTGTTCAATGTACCGATGCTTTAAAAGGGCCATGGTGTATCTTTTGACCTGCCTAAAAATGGCATTTGCATTGTTTGAACAACATAGGATTCAATGGATGTTGCTGTCATAGGGCAGATATTAGCCTAGGATCAATAGTCATTTTGGAAGTCAAGAAAGGTTATCTGTTAATTTATGCTATACTTCTGTTCTACAACAGCCCCTTGTATTTATATAGCAGTTGAAAGTAAAATGTCCCAAACTGCTGCACAGGAATGTGGACATCAATACTAAAAACTTGCTCAAAGAGGTATGCTTAAATTTTAAAGAAGGCAGAGAGGTGAATAGGTTTAGGGAGGGAAAGTAGTGCTGAAAATATGGAATATGAAAAGGCCAAAATTGGAGGAACTCTGATGACATGGGTTATAGGGTCAGAGGAACCATGGGGAAAGGAAAGGCCATGGATGAATTTGAAAATCAGAATAATTTTAAAATTGAATTGCTGAACTAGAATGCCAGTTAAGTTTAGTGAGTAAATATTAAATGGGTAAGTAGGACTTAGTGCAAGTTACAATACGGGTTTCAGAGGTTTAGATGAGTTCAAGTCTATGGAGGATATCAGGTAGAGACTGACAAGGAAAGTATTAGAATAGTGTATTGTGAGTTTGCATGTCAATCCAACTCTTCTGTTACTAGAATTCCTAGTTTGCAAACCAAAGCTACTGCTTTGGTAATGTTTCCAAATCAATCAAGTTATCGTTCTGGATGTAGGTTTGCTTGCTAAGCTAGAAGGTTCGTTTTCGGAGGTTTCATCACCATACTAGGTAACATCTTCAGTCACCCTCTGAATGAAGTACTGGTGGTGTCACCTGCTTTCTATTTATATGTTTGAGTTTCCTTGGGTTGGTGATGTAATTTCCTGTGGTGGCATCATTTCCTATGGCGATGCCATTTCCTGTTGTTCTTCTCAGTGGATGGTAAATGGGATCCAAGTCAATGTGTGTGTTGATAGAGTTCCAGTTGGAATGCCATGCCTCTAGGAATTCTTGTGCATATCTGTGTTTGGCTTGCCTTAGGTTGGATGTGTTGTCCCAGGCAAAGTGCTGTCCTTCCTCTTAAGTATGTAAGTGAGAGTGGGTCATGTTGTTTTGTCGCTAGTTGATCATGTATCCTCGTGGCTAGTTTTCTGCCTGTCTGTCAAATGTCGTGTTTGTTACAGTATTTGTAGAGCAAACAGCCAATGGGGAACTTCAAACCACCGTCTACAGGGAAACAACACATATGGACCAAATATTGAACTACAGAAGCAATCATCCCAACATCCACAAATGAAGCTGCATCAGAACATTATTTCTAATGAGCCACAACACACTGGAGCACAGAGGAAAATCACTTATACAGTGTATTCAAAAAGAACGGGTACCCAATGAACACAGTCTGCTGATTTCTGAGCAACAAACCCAAACAGGCAGACAAAATGTGTCCAGACACCCTAGCCACTCTCCCCTACATCAAAGACATCTCGAAAAAGACTGCCAGACTACTCCGACCCCTTGATATCATGGTAGCCCACAAACTCACCAACACACTACAATAGCAGCCAATGCACATGAAAGACACTATACAGACGACAAGCAAAACTAACATCATTTCCAAAATACCTTGCAAGAATGTAACAAACAGTTGGACAACAGGCAGAAAACTAGCCACCAGGATACATGAGCATCAACTAGCCACACAACAACATGACCCACTCTCACTAGTATCCTTACATATGGATGAGGAAGGACACCACTTTGACTGGGACAACACATCCATCCTGGGACAAGCTAGACAGAGACACGCATGAGAATTCCTAGAAGCATGGCATTCCAACCGGAACGCTATCAACAAACACGTTGACTTGGACCCCATTTACCGGCCACTGAGAAAAAGAACAGGAAATGACATCACCATAGGAAATTATGTCAACAGGAAATGATATCACTAACCCACAGAAACCCAAACATAAATAGAAAGCAGGGAATCTAATCTAAAAATGCATTTCAGAGCACTTTTCATCTCAATTTGTAGAAGTCCATCAAGAGATAGCACAGTGCTGGGTCTAATTTTGGGGCTCACTAAAGACGTTACCTAGTGTAGTGACAAAACATCCGAAAATGAACCTTCCAGCTCCGTGAGCAAACCTGCATCCAGAACCTCAACCTGAACTGCAAATCTTCTCAAGACTCGCTAAGTTATAGTTACCAGTGTTCCTGGGTTATAATCCAATGAAACCTATGATTCCATTTGAGTGCAGCATGTAGCAGTGCAGTTGGTAAAGATGCCCGCAGCTGTAATTCCTGCTCAAGTTGATGGTACTAATCCTTTGTCATTGCAAATGTTTTCTCCTATACTCTCAAAGCTGTTCATGATTTGAATATCTTTCAAATCTCTTAATCTTCTATATTCTAAGGAGAAAGCCCGATACCTGCATGTTACTGAGATTCTTCTTCCATGCTACAATTGAAGTAAAACACCTGAGCACTCTTGAGATCTCTTTCTTTAAAGCATAATGGCCAGAATTGGGCACTGTATATCAGCTGAGCCTTCCCTTGTGTTTTATCACTGTTCCATTCTTCCTTGTTTTTATATTCTCGGCCACTATAAATAAAGTGAGTGAATCCATTTGCTTTTTAAAAAGTTCTTCTCAACTCTCATATTCTTAGTCTCCATATTTCACTTGTATATCTTTATCATCCTGAAGTTTCTATTTTCATTAAATTTGAGTTTTGTCATTCACAAATGCTGAAATTACCCAAATCTGACTATCTTGACTGTCTGTCCAGCTTCATTCCCCAAAATTAGACCCAGCACTGTGCTATCTCTTGGTGGACTTCTACAAATTGAGATGAAAAGTGCTCTGGAATGCATTTTTCGATTAGATTCCCTACAGTATGGAAATAGGCCCTTTGGTCTAACAAGTCCACACCAATCGCCCGAACAGTAATCCACCCAGACCCATTCCCCTACCCTATATTTACCCATGACTAACGCACCTCACACTCTGGGCAATTTAGCATAGCCAATTCACCTGATCTGCTCATCTTTGGATTGTGGGAGGAAACCAGAGCAAACCCACACAGACACTGGGGGGAATGTGCAAGCTCCACACAGACAGTCACCCAATGTGGGAATTGAACCAGGTCCCTGGTGCTAACCACCATGCCACCCCTTATTTTATTACCATTCACCTCCTGACTCCTCAAAGCCTCTTAACAAGGGTAATTGAGTGTGATGGAATGCTCCCCACACATATGGATAGAGCTGTAGGAAGAGTGAAAACTGCAATATAAAGGATTGCTCCTCGTTGCAGCCAGTGGGTGGAGCTCTCAGTTCAATTTGGAACCAGTCAATAAGATTTAAAGTATGCAACACAGCCCTTTGGCACATCAAAACTCAAATTGTTTTCTTTCTCGCAGTGCATGCGTGTTTATTTCCTTCAGAAAATATATTATTGGATGAAGTCAATAAATCTGGTGGTTTGTTTAATTGGGCATTCATGTGCAGTGAGTATTAGCAGTTGATTCATTGTGGTTTCATCATGTCTAAACCCCATCATCCGAGCCAAAGGCTTCCTGCAGTAGACTCAGCGTAATAACCAGAAGTGGGAACCTGGCCCAGGGATGTGAAAGACAAAACACAACCCCTGTGAAATCTTAGCTGTGACTGAACACACTTTTAGTAAATGCTTTGGTATTATTCAATGTTTAAGGGTCTCCTATCTAGGAGCACTAGCAATCTGTTATGTGACCCTTGGTAAAACTGACAATAATGCTGGAAAGCTGCATACAGCCATTGGAATAGTTCTATCAAAACACAGCATATCGTGATGTGATTTATGATCTATGGAATGTGTAGAAATTCTACATGGTTATTTAATATTGCACTTTACTGCATTATCCAACTTCCTATCAGGTCCAGGTCAATTCTACTACTTATCTGACTGATCTTATAAAGATACAAACCTGTTTTGCTCCAACATATACAGTACTCTGCTGGCCAATGATATAAATAAAAATACTGGGGTGTAACATTGTATCTATCGCACTGTACATTTTTAGTCAATAGCTTTGTTATCAGAGGTTCCACTACAAACATGGCGGGTGGCACAGTGGTTAGCACTGCTGCCTCACAGCGCCAGAAACCCCGGTTCAATTCCTGCCTCAGGCAACTGTCAGCGTGGAGTTTGCACATTCTCCCTGTGTCTGCGTGGGTTTCCGCCTGGTGCTCCGGTTTCCTCCCAACAGTCCAAAAATGTGCAGGTTAGGTGAATTGGCCATGCTAAATTCCTGCAGCGTTAGGTGAAGGGGTAAATGTAGGGGAATGGGTCTGGGTGGGTTGCTCTTCGGAGGGTCGGTGTGGACTTGTTAGGCCGAAGGGCCTGTTTCCACACTTAGTAATCAAATCATTAAGATGTATAAAAGCAGCAAACTGTGGGCACTAATTAGACTGTGAATGATGTCATACACTTATTCTATCATCCCTTGCTTACCTTTTTCTTTTCTCCATTTCTCTTCACCCAACAGTTAATAAAAAAGGCTCACGATGGGTGGTCACAATATTCATCTGTTTCTTAAATAAAAACCAAAAGAACTGCAAATGCTATAAATCATAAACAAAAACAGAAATAGCTGGAAAGGCACATCTGTCAGGCAGCATCTGTGAAGAGAAATTAGAGTTAACATTTTGGGTCTGGTGACCCTTCCTCAGAACTGTGTTAACTCTGATTTCTCTTCATACGTGCTGCCGGACTTGCTGAGCTTTTCCAGCAATTTCTGTTTTTGTTTCATCTATTTCATATTATCTTTGTGCCTGTGGATTTCATTGGATGGCGCACATACTGTTAAACATGTTGTCCATGAGGTAATAGATCATGGAGCTCCCACCCAAGTATATAGTTTGTCGTCATTATTATGAAGAGATGCGTTTGATGACAATGACGAATCCTTGCATTAAAAATGGCAATTGTTGCTTAGCAAAATATCAAGTTTGAATCTGGGGCATTTAACCCGTGAGTTTACTGAGCAACGTTGATTATAGCTCTGGATCACTTAAGGTTCTGAAATGAATCTAGTTTTGGGAGTAGGTTTTATAAATGAGTAATACGTCAAGATCCCTGTCAGTAGTTCAAGCACCAAAGTCAGTACACCCTATGTGACTCTCCATTCTGAACCTTAATGATGGAAATCATGCAAAGCAAGCTGCATTCAGCACCTAAAACTGCATTGCACTTCAGTGTTGAGATGTCAAGTGTAGCCTAAGCAGTTTCCAGCAGAATGCAGTGTAATGTTCCATTATTACTGAGAATATTATAGCAGTCTCCGATCTCCTGGAGAGGGATAAGAACAGGTAGGGATGCTACCTCTGATCACACTCCAATGATTACTAATCAGATTTGACCATGGTGTATTTATTCTGCTGATACTCACTGTTCAGACTCACAAGAAGAGTAGAGTCAGGGTGTTCCTCTCGTGCCAGAAGACTGTGAGACAGACCAAGATGAAGGAGGAAACTGGAGAGATGTCAATAAACAACTTTCTGTCCTTTACTCTGCTTGGGTGCAGATTTGCTGCTCATACTCCCAGCATGTTAAATAATCCCGGATTAATGCATTCCTCCTCCATCATTGCTCAGAGGATCAATTTTTAAAGATTAAAATTCCACAGTGTTTGAGCTGGCTACCCACTATTGGAAGCCGTTATTCTTTATGTCTAAGTCTACACATCAGTGTCAGCTTTCAGGGTGACATTGCAACTGTACCTATTCTCATCTGATCACCCTTCCTCAAACAGTGGTCAGGATTACTTAATTCTGATTCTTGAAGGGTCAACTAAAGTGTTTCTCCCACTGGTAAAACTGAGCTAAACTAAAGCAGTAAAGAGCAGAGATTACTGCTGGAGGTGTATGTCAGTATGCTTCTGGCAGGTACCATGAGTGAATCCCTGAGGAAAGGCATCATCACCCTCATCTACAAGCGGAAGGGGGAGAGGGAGGAAATCAGAAATTGGAGACCAATCTCACTATTGAATGCGAATTACAAAATCTTGTCAAAGGTCATCGCCAACCGGGTCAGGTCTGCTGTGGGATCGGTGATCCACCCTGACCAAACCTGTGCTGTACCGGGAAGGAAGATCGCTGAGAGTCTCGCACTCCTCAGGGATACGATCGCCTACGTGCAGGACAGGAGGTTGGACACCTGCCTCATCAGCCTGGACCAGGAGAAAGCCTTTGACAGGATATCACATAGGTATATGAGAGATGTTCTCTCCAAAATGGGCTTTGGGGAGGGAATCTGCAATTGGATCAGACTGCTCTATACCAATATTGTCAGTGCAGTCTCAATCAATGGATGGGAATCAGATAGCTTCCCAGTCAGATCTGGAGTCAGGCAGGACTACCCTCTCTCTTCTGCCTTGTTTGTGTGCTGCACAGAGCCATTTGCCAAGTCCATGAAGGATGCGAGCCAGAGAGGGGTGACTATTCCTGGCAGCAGGGGCCTATAGGTTAAGGCCCCCCCCCCCCCCCCCCCCCCCCGTACATGGATGACATCGCCAATTTCTGCTCAGATCCACTGTCTGTGCACAGACTCATGTGCATCTGTGACCAGTTTGAATGGGCCTCGGGAGCCAAGGTAAATTGAGGCAAGAGTGAGGCCATGCTCTTCAGGAACTGGGCCGACCAATCCTCGATCCCCTTCACCGTCAGGACCAACCACCTGAAGATGCTGGGTATTTGGTTTGGGGGGGGCTGGGGCGTACACCAAGTCTTGGGAGGAGCGTATCAGGAAAGTGAGGCAGAAACTGGGCAGATGGAATCTACGGTCGCTCTCCATCGTGGGTAAAAACCTGGTCATCAAGCGTGAGGCACTGTCAGTGTTGTTATATGTGGCACAGGTCTGGCCTACTCCCAGAACCTGTGCTGCTGCAGTCACCCGGGCCATCTTCCATTTTATATGGAGATCAAAGATGGACCGGGTCCGAAGGGATTCGATGTATAAAGGTCTAGACAATGGGGGTAACAACACACCCAATGCCACCCTCACTGTGATGGCCACCTTTGTGTGTGGCTGCATCAAGCTGTGCGTGGATTCCCGGTACACAAACACCAAGTGTCGCTATGTATTGAGGTTCTACCTGTCCCCGCTGTTGTGAAGGATGGGCCTGGCCTCGCTGCCGCGGAACGCTCCCAAGTAGTTGGACCATTCCGTATCACCTGTCCTTTGTGGAGAAATTTATGAGGATAAACACCTTTGACAACAAGTCCATCAGGAAGTGGTCAGCACTTAGTGTCCTTGAGACCCTTCGGGAAAAGGAGAGGGCGGATCCTATCAAGCGGTTCCCTGGGCAGACTGTCAAAGTCATTTAGCAGAATGCCTCATCACTAGAACTTTCCAACAAGCACCAAGACATGGCTTGGCTGGTGGTGAGAAGGGCACCTTTATGCACGCCTGGACTCTCTGCCGCACTGCACGCTGCCCTTGAAACGGCTGCGGGGTGGACGATACTGTCACACACCTCCTTCTGGAATGTGCCTACACAAAGGAAGTCTGGAGATAAATGCAGTGGTGTTTGTCGATGTTCGTCCTGAGCAGCTCTGTGATGCGGGACTCCATGCTCTACAGTCTGTTCCCTGGGACGCACACCGAGATGAACATCAACTGTGCCTGGAGGATCATCAACTCGGTGAAAGACGCTCTTTGGTCTGTCTGAAACCTGTTGATCTTCCAGCTGAAGGAGCTGACCCCGACTGAATGTTGCAGACTGGCACATTCCAAGGTCCAAGACTACATGTTGAGGGACGCGCTGAAGCTTGGGGCAGCTGCTGCCAAGGCGCAGTGGGGAAAGACCACCGTGTAACATGTTCTAAGAAGAACAGGGGGCCCACGGAGTAAGTGGGCTCTGCTTAAGCCTCAGCTAAACATATGGATGGTAAACATACAGACCTGTATATACGAATGATTTTTTCCAATCTCTGTATGTAAAGAAATGCAAGGTGCACCTATGAATGGCACCACCAATTGTACAGATCATCAAAATATTTTATGAATAAAGAATATTTTTGAAATACCAAAACAGTAAAGAGCAGAGATTAGCCCTGGCGACCTACTAATCTGTATGAATGAGCACCACACCATGTTTCCATAAAAAGAGTGCATAAGCATAACAAAAACTGGTAACTGTGGGTGCAAGTCAGCATTTCCATGAATTAGGTTAAGTCTGAAGGTGATGTCGAGAGGGGAAGGGAGCTTAAGCTGCTGAGCTACATTGAAATTTGTGGCAGAAGCATCCAGTCATGCCAATATCGCCCACCTTCAGAAAAATTACAACTATTATCATAATGCTCAAAACATGGCGCCTTCCACTCATTCATTAAGTATGGGTGTGGAGAGTAATTGGCCAGTAACACAGCAATTAATACAACAAAAATAAACCAATATTTTTGAAGTTGGATTGACCAGCCCTTGACTGTTAAAGAAATTTGAATTGCAAACGTCTATTTAAACCTTGTCCATGTCTGCAGAACTGGAATTACACTGCAGGCCACAAAACTCCTAAAATGGGAATGATATCAAATTGAATTAATGTTGGCAGGGAGGGATCATTTTAATTCCTTTGTTGCTGCTATTTTTGACATTGAGACTGTTTGAATTGTTGAATAAATTAAAATTGGGTTTTATTGTCAACATCAGTCTTTGCCAGAGCAATAATCAGATTGCAGACCTACCAAATATAGGCATGATGCATTTATTCCTTTGTTCTCAGTTTTAATCCAATGATATGGTGGCTCAGTGGTTAGCACTGCTGCCTCACTGCGGACTGTCTGTGTGGAGTTGGCACATTCTCCCCATATCTGTGTGGGTTTCCTCACACAGATGTGCAGGTTATGTGGGTTGGCCATGCTAAATTGCCTGTAGTGTCACAGAGCTGTGTAGTCCGGGTGGGTTAGCTGGGAAATGCAGGGTTACAGGGATAGGGTAGAAGGTTGGTGTGGACTTGATGGCTGTCTGGCCTGCAGCAAACTAGAGATTCTATAATTTGAGTTTCACTGCATTGGTTGAATTCTCATTGCTCCACCTACCTCCAGAGGTGTCCCATTCACCCACAATACTTGTTCTTTGTGTAAATGGTGGCAGGGCATTGATCAAAATGAAGGATATCAGAGCCAAGCCCCTGCTGTCCTGACCTGATTCCCACACCAATACACTTTGCAGCAGGAGATCATTGGACAGATCCCCTAAGACACCTAGACCAATTGTTGCCGCCCCATCATCACCCTAGCGAAATCGATTAATGCAATATTATTACTTTCGATTAGTTTACAACACATGAACCCACAACAGCAGCAGATTGTATCAGTTAGGATCTGTGTTGATTTGCAGTCAAACAAGTTTGAACTCGTGAGAAAATAAAATGTTAATCTTCAGTTAGTATGAGATCTGTACCTCCCTTTCCACAAGTTAGGTTTTCAGCTCTGAACTTCAGCATCTGCAGTCCTCACTTTCTCCACGAGTTAGGTTGGCCAGTTTAGATGCTACCATGGCCTTTGAAGATATTACTGTTTCAAGATAGATAGAATCATACAATATAGAAGAGGCCCTTCAGTCTACCGGGTCTGTACCACTACAAGTTCAATAAATCTGCGCATCAAATCATTCGATACAGAAGAGGCTATTTGACCCATCAATTAGACCTCAGTCAAAACTTCTAAGTGATGATTTATTGTTCCAAAGTTTGGTATTTTCAATACAATTTAAATTGTTCTCAGGCTCAGAATGAGCCTTTATTAAGTCCTGTGCCTCAAGCCCTATTTGCAAAACACGTGGATCAGTAGATTTAAATTTCCATGGAATCCGGGGGATTGGAATTTTTTTTATTCATTCACAGGATGTGGGCGAAGCCAGTAATTACTGCCTGTCCCTAATTCCCCAGAACTGTCAAACTGTGGCTATACAGTCACATGTAAATCATAGAGACACCAGATAAGGATTGCAGATTCTTAAAAGACATTAGTGAACCAAATGGGAGTTATTTTTTAAAATGAAAATCAGCAGTGGTTACATGATCATCATTATTTTTAATTGTATTTAAATTTCAGCATTTCCCACGGTCGGATTTGCACACATATTTCCATATATTAGCTTGGGTGTCTGGATCACCAGTCCTGTGACATCACCACCAGGCTACAACCTTCCCAGGTCTGAGAAATTTAATTCAGCTGTGATAATAAATGAAGTATTCTTGATTTTTGGTTTCTTTTGTCAGGTCACCAAACATATGTTGGGCCATAATCTGCTGTGCAGAGCATCTATCAATTACAATTACAGTCAGCATCCAAAACTCAGCTATCCAACAACCATAAAAGAAAGGCATTTTTAGCAAGTGCCATGCTTTAATTTTAATTGCCATTTGATGAAAAAATAGCTTACACTGCAATTCTATTGACAGAGTGGCACATTGGTCTTATCCAAACTGCTCAACTAAAATAGAACAGCCCACGCTGGCACAAAATGTGAGTCAGCCTTACTTACCCCATTATTTACTTTGTTTTCAAACATTATTTCTTTACTTTTGTGTATTTTTTTCAAACTTTAATAAAAAGTCAATTTATTCTCTTAATTTTGTGCATCTTCACTAACTTCAATTAAAGTTCCAAATTTTTCTGCAAAAAAAGGCAAGGTTTGGAATTTGGCAAAGACTAGCTCCCAGGGTTGCTGATTTTGAGATACAGTACCTCTCGTTAGAGTTGCTCTTGGGTTTTTAATTTGAATGGGATGCTGTTGAAACATTGAGCTAATAACATCACAGTGTGGGAAACTGGGCATTGGGATCAGAGTGACAACTAATTGTCTACAGACAAAGGACTGTCAAGGGAGTAGACTAGAATGAATGAATACAAAGATACTTCAAGATCAGAAGGAAGAAAAACTGATTTAGCGTGAAAAAAAGGAAAAGTGAAATAAAAATCTTTAAAATTTACACTTTAAAATGTTTGTCAAATTAAATGTGTAAACTCCACACTTGGAAAAGTTATCTTCGAACCAGGGAGGTTGAATGGCACTTATAGAGTCACAGAAATGTGCTGCACGGAAACAAACTCTTTGGTCTAACTTGTCCATGCTGACCAGATATCCTAAACTAATCTAGTTCCATTTGCCAGCACTTGCCCCATCTCCCTCTAAATGCTTCCTCATTGAGATTTTACTTTGTGTCTGAAATATAAGAAGTCAACAGCACCCACAATTCAATGAAATAAGAAGAGGAGATATGTAGCATGATGTTACTTTTGCAATAAATGATATTGACACATTTTGTATGGTGGTTTTGAATGCAAAAACATTGTGATCTATGTATGTACTAAGTTTGCTAATAAAATGGGGAAGCAGGGCAGTGTATATTAATTTCTGTTGGACTGCTGGAAGAGTTATGTGTGAATGAGGAAACACCCAAAACATGGCTTCATAACTATTCTAACAGACACAACATAGCAGCCACAAACTAATTCCACTGTCATTTCCTGGAATCAATTTCTAGATCATCCATAAACTGGGCTATTATGTACAGCTAATTTCCTACCACAATGCATCATGCTTAATGCATAATATACAGCAAATCTGTAACTTGTGACCAAATAATGATTAGCATGGAAAGAAATGTATTAATGAATTTATGCTATATCTATATTTTGTTTCCAGGTTATCAAGAATCTAAGTTCACAGGAAAGATTTTTTAAAAAATACAAAAAAATGATAAGGCAACATGGTGGCTCAGTGGTAAGCACTGTTACCTCACAGCACCAGGGACCCAGGTTCATTTCCACCCTTAGGCGATTGACTGTGTGGAGTTTGCACATTTTCCCTGTGTCTGCATGGGTTGACTCCCACAGTCCAAAGCTGTGCAGGGTAGGTGTATTGGCCATGCTAAATTGCCCATTGTGTCCAGTAATAGCCATGGGAAATGCAGGATCACAGGGATAGGGTAGTAGAGGGTGGGTTGAAGGGTCAGTGTAGACCCAATGTGTTGAATGGCCTGCTTCCGCACTGTAAGGATTCTATGAATTTTTTTTTAAAACAAAGTAGTTGTAATCGTTATGAAGGAATGTGGTGAAGTTTATTCAGGGAATTTGTCCAGTGCAGGGAGGAGTTTATTTAACAGATGATGCTATAAAGAAAAGATGAAGGATTGATATATCAAAAAGTTCTGGACTTGTTGGAACTACTGATCTTAGATTTTTAGAAGTTTTTTCTCAGTGCCAGAAATATAGTCAAGTTTTTAAAATATGAGACTTGTTTGATAAGACCCCTAGTAAGAAAGGCTCTTGAGTTCAGAAACCCAACAGAGTTGACCCCACTCAAGCTTTGCAATGCAGGCTTGGATCTGAATTGCCTCTGAATTTTGCGTGGGAAGCTAGGTTGGTGAGTTCATTTTCCCTCAGACACTTGAATTCCTCTGGTTGATTTCCTGCTCCCCCAGGTTAACACTTGGCAGATCTGACAAACTGCCATGCACGAACCCCAGGTAAAGGTTGGGATTGGTTGCCAAACTATCTTATGATTGGGAAATAATCAGTAGGATTCTGTGATAAGGATGACTCAAAAGTATGTTTCAGAAAGAAATTGCTTCCTCCTGAACTCACAAAGGAAATGTACTGACCTGATTTGAACCATACTCTCTGCCTTCAGTTCACAGGAAAGGTTTTGCGGCTTCTTGCTGAGGCCATCCAGTTAGATTTACAGTTTCATTTCCATGGCATATTTTTACAGCCACATGTTAAAAAAAAACATCTGCAGGATTTTGGTGATTGCTCTTATCACCTGCTATTATAACTGTTAAAAAGGGGAATTGGCTAGGATGGCTGCAGAAGAAGTAGATATTTTTATTCAACATGGGATTGAACCTAAGCCTCCTGCCTCAGAGGTGAGACACTACCACATTTATGCAAAGTAAACCATGGTGATTTACTTGGCCACATGCCCAGTTCAAGGTCATTAATTCTCTTCTCACGTCGAATCACTTTCTGAGATTTCCAGCAAAAGGACCAAACAAGCCATTTAAGCAAGCGGCCATATTAGCCTGTAGTTTAGATTTTTCACCTTCCTTATTGTTATATATTGAGTGGTACTAACTCAGAAAAGACAAAGACATCCAATTTAAGTGTTTGTTAGATCATTGCGTACTGTGCACGGTCATAATGTATGAGTACATTACACTGTCTAGGAGAAAGTGAGGCCTGCAGATGCTGGAGATTAGAGCTGAAAATGTGTTGCTGGAAAAGTGCAGCAGGTCAGGCAGCATCCAAGGAGCAGGAGAATCGACGTTTCGGGCATGAGCCCGTCTTCAGGAATCTTCAGGAAATGATGGGGCATTCCTGAAGAAGGGCCCATACCCGAAACGTCGATTCTCCTGCTCCTTGGATGCTGCCTGACCTGCTGCGCTTTTCCAGCAACACATTTTCAGCTACATTACATTGTTGTAGAGAAAAATGCCTCTGTTTCCCTTTAATAAACTATTTCCTGCTTTATTATTTCTACAGCTTCCAAAAGTAAGATGTAAGTAAACAAATCTTTACCATTGTACAGACATAGTTTAATTACTAGAGACGTTTTCTTAGCACACCTACAAATCAAATTTAGTGACTGGGTTACAAAGTCTTCCAGATTGCCTTACAGGTTTTGGCACAGAGTCAGGTATTATGCAGTTTGGTTTTGGTTCAAAACTCAAGCACGATCTTGTTTCTCAGAAACTGATACATCAGACATTGCCTGTGAATTGATCCAAACTCTTGCTTGTGATCAAATGGCTCATCCTTGTGTTTTGCTTCATTCTTTGCTGGTGTCATGCAATCCACATGAACAATTTCAACTCGTTATCATTTGGTTCCACACAAAACTGCTATGTTTCCCCTACATTTCATCCAAGTGACTTATGATGGGGCATCAGAATACCAAGATGCTTATTTGCCTGCAATTGTGTTCTCTTTGGCACCACAGTGATGTTCTTGACGGAACTGTTTGCGACCAACTTTGACAGTGAAATTTTGTAGAACCAGACACAAATACCATCCCCAATCATCTCATCAAAAATTAACTTTGTAGTGGATTATGGGGTTGTTCTGTACTTTTTTCAGGAAATTAGCAGCCAATAATTCAAAGTAAGGTTTTAAATACTGATGCAGCATTCAGTTTTTTGACTGGCTAAAAGCCAACTGGGTAATGTTGGTTGGTAGCTCTTTGAGGCACAACTACCTCTGCTGACAAAGGAAGCAATGTCGTGTTGGTTATTTGTCATAATAAATTTCTCGAGAATAGATTAAAGCTGATTATAATAGAGCTTTAGAAGTCACACTACATAGTTGAGAAACTTTATTCACATAGCTCAAAGGACTTAACTACCATAGTTCCAACAAGTTTACACTATCCATTCTGCTCATTACTTCAAAAATCCCCTTAATTCTAACAGGAGCATGGCATCAATTTTCATTTTTAAAATTAACTTTTGCCACTCAACACTGAGGAAATCCTGTTGTTGAACAGAAGAATGGCTATCAAGGTCACGTAGAGCAAAGTGAAGCTCCCTCAACTTCACCCGAAAATAGTTTCACTACAGCTTTCAAAGACCCACCTGAACTTAACCAGTCTGGCCTTTGAGGTAAAACCAATGACTGCAGATGCTGGAAACCAGATTCTGGATTAGTGGTGCTGGAAGAGCACAGCAGTTCAGGCAGCATCCAAGGAGCTTCGAAATCGACGTTTCAGGCAAAAGCCCTTCATCAGGAATAAAGGCAGTGAGCCTGAAGCGTGGAGAGATAAGCTAGAGGAGGGTGGGGGTGGGGAGAAAGTAGCATAGAGTGCAATGGGTGAGTGGGGGAGGGGATGAAGGTAATAGGTCAGGGAGGAGAGGATGGAGTGGATAGGTGGAAAAGGAGATAGGCAGGTAGGACAAGTCCGGACAAGTCATGGGGACAGTTACTGAGCTGGAAGTTTGGAACTAGGATGAGGTGGGGGAAGGGGAAATGAGGAAGCTGTTGAAGTCCACATTGATGCCCTGGGGTTGAAGTGTTCCGAGGCGGAAGATGAGGCGTTCTTCCTCCAGGCATCTGGTGGTGAGGGAGCGGCGGTGAAGGAGGCCCAGGACCTCCATGTCCTCGGCAGAGTGGGAGGGGGAGTTGAAATGTTGGACCATGGGGCGGTTTGGTTGATTGGTACGGGTGTCTCGGAGATGTCCCCTAAAGCGCTCTGCTAGGAGGCGCCCAGTCTCCCCAATGTAGAGGAGACGCATCGGGAGCAATGGATACAATAAATTATATTAGTGGATGTGCAGGTAAAACTTTGATGGATGTGGAAGGCTCCTTTAGGGCCTTGGATAGAGGTGAGGGAGGAGGTGTGGGCGTAGGTTTTACAGTTCCTGCCGTGGCAGGGGCAGGTGCCAGGATGGGAGGGTGGGTTGTAGGGGTGCGTGGACCTGACCAGGTAGTCACGGAGGGAACGTTCTTTGCGGAAGGCGGAAAGGGGTGGGGAGGGAAATATATCCCTGGTGGTGGGGTCATTTTGGAGGTGGCGGAAATGTCGGCGGATGATTTGGTTTATGCGAAGGTTGGTAGGGTGGTAGGGTTTGCAAACTTCTTTCCTTCAGAGACCTATTTGCACAATTGCAACAGTGTAGTCTTTTCACAGATGAACACTCCTGCAGCATTTATTACCTTGAACAGTAGTGTTGACTGAGGCTTATTAACTTTCCTATGCCTTTGCTCTGTCTTAGGCCAATTTGTGATAAGTGATAGAGGATAAACCACTGCAGAGTATCTGCAGAGGACCTTTTCTCAAAATAACTAGGAAGTTCATTGCAGAGTGGGAGTATGTACACTTGCTCTGACAGTATTGCTAGGATCTTAGAGAAGCTGCTAATGGGTACATTCGTGCTCTCTGAAAACTAAAGTAGGACTCCTTGTTGTCACCAGTGTGCAACATCAGTAGAACGAACGTAGCCAATGTAACATGAACATTAATCTCTTCAGAACAATTAATTTATACTGCCATTATTTATATAGAACAAGCCCTGGGTGGGTCGTTGCATAATTGGAGGAACGTTGCTGTGGAGCCATTCTCACTGCTGAGATTCGGCATTAACTGGACTGGATATCACCTCATCAATCTGAAATACGCAGGGCCTCAAATACCAAAGAGGCCAGGCTGGTATCTAACCCCTTACACAACACGTTCCTGCTCAGAATTATTTTTGTGCTAAACAACACCATTGCTAAATTTCGAAAAAATTTTCCCATGCATATTATGGCAAAGATTTGGGGAAGTATGGTGGCTCAGTGGTTAGCACTGCTGCCTCACAGCCCTAGGGACCTGGGTTCGGTTCCTGCCTTGGGTGGCTGTCTGTGTGGAGTTTGCACATTCTCCCCATGTCTGTGTGGGTTTCTTTTGGTTTCCTCTCACAGTCCAAAGATGTGCAGGTTAGGTGAATTGGCCATGCTAAATTGCCCATAGTGTTCAGGAATGTGTAGGTTAGGTGCATTAGTCAGGGTAAATAGAGGGTTGGGGGAATGGGTCTGGATGGTTAGTCTTCAGAGGTTCAGTGTTGACTTGTTGGGCCAAAGGGCCTATTTCCATGCTGTAGGGATTCTATATAAAAAATTATTCTTTTCCCATTCCTCACAAAGGAACAGAACCATTTTTTAAAAATTCCATAAGTGAATGAAAATAATAGTTCTGTTTGCAACATTTGTTACATTTGTTAAGCATTCGTCAGTCTATAAATATCACTAACAATCAAATAACATCCCACAGATCGTGAGAGTATGTCATTCACCAGACAGAATTAATGGCAATTTTCTTGCCAAATGGTTTTATTATGATGGAGTATTTGTAAATATGTGCTGGCTATCTTTTTGTAGCTGGAGGATATTTCTTGTAATTTACCTCATTACTCTGAACAGTGAAGCTGTATCCTTGTA
This sequence comes from Chiloscyllium punctatum, assembly GCF_047496795.1. NCBI lineage: Eukaryota > Metazoa > Chordata > Chondrichthyes > Orectolobiformes > Hemiscylliidae > Chiloscyllium > Chiloscyllium punctatum. The sequence continues at coordinate 41,958,074 of NC_092760.1, read as the reverse complement.
GATAAATAGAGCATTTTGGGGATAAGTATAGCAAAACATGCAGTTTTTTGCTTTTCTGTGTCTGAGGAACACCCAGTTCATGCACAGATACACAAACATTCACACAAAACACACACAGACACACATACAGTTGACAGATTATGTCATGAAACAGTGATAGAGCTGAGGAGACACTCCCCAAGAGGAGCTGAAAAATTTTAACATGAGCCACGTAGACTGATGAATGACATAAAATCTGCTGGCAAAACAAAAAAGGGCAAAGATTTGCTATATTTGGGAATGGGGCATGAATTAATAGAGACAAACTGCAATGGATACTGGCCAGGAGGCATCATCCAAGTGAAAACAAGTGAAGGAGGAATGGACACAGGTAGAAAGCAGATATCAAACCTCAGCTTCTCTAACAAGCCTTCATCTATTCCTAAATTTTGTCAACAGGCTGCATCATGTGATAAAAATGAAAGAACTCTGCAATCAATCTTCAGGAACCAAAGTAACATTGGTACCTCTGACCTCAGCAGTAACTAATACCTTATTGTTTAAGGAATACATGGAATTTTACACACCCTTTTACTAGAATAACTAGTTATGAAATGAAGACCAATGAGATAATGCTACAGCTCAGTGAATAGCAATGTTCCTTTAGAACAGTCCTCGGGGGCTGTCGGGAAGGTAAATTCTTCATTTGAAATCCTTCCAGAGTGCAGAGGCTGCTGGGACTTTTTTTTCTCCCCCTACAGGTGTAGGGCCTCCCACCCACCAACTGCCTCTAACTTTACACCATTGAAGGGAAATCAGGTGAGCTTTTTTCTTCTGTTTTGTTCCTTAGTAAGGGAAGTTAGCAGGGATGGCAGTGCAGGCAGTGTAATGTTCTTCCTGTGGGATGTTTGAGGTGAGAGATACCATTAGTGTCCCAGCTGAGTACACCTGCAGGAAATGCACCCAACTCCAGCTCCTTGAAGACCCCGTTAGGGAACTAGAGCTGGAACTGGATGAACTCAGGAACATTCAGGAGGCAGAGACAGTTATAGATAAAAGCTACAGGGAGGTAGTTACTCTGAGAAATGAAGATAGTTAGGTGACTGTTAGAAGGGCTAAGAAGCAGTCAGATCCCCTGTGGCCATTCCCCTGTACAACAAGTATACCGTTTCGGATACTGTTGATGGAGGAGCCTTAACAGGGGTAAGCCGTGGAGTGCATGTATCTGGCACAGAACCTGTCCCTGTTGCTCAGAAGGGTAGTGGGGAGATGAGTAGAGCATTAGTCATTGGGGACTCCATAGATAAGGAGACAGATAGGAGATTCTGTGGGAATGAGAGAAATTTGCAGTTGGTGTGTTGTCTCGCAGGTGCTAGGGTCTTGGATCGTGTTTTCAAGATCCTTAAGGGGAAAGGGGAGCAGTCCCAAGTCGTGGTCCACACAGGCACATCGAAGGAAAAGGGATGGAGATTTAAGGCAGAAGTTCAGGGAGCTCGGGTGGTAGCTTAAAGCTAGAACAAACAGCATTGTTTTCTTTGGTTTGTAACCTATGCCACGTGCTAGTGAGACCAGGAATAAGGAGAGAGAGCAGTTGAACAGAGATGGTGCAGGAGGGAGGGATTCAGATATCTGGATGATTGAAGTTCATCCTGGGGAAGGTGGGACCTCTACAAACGGGATGGTCTACACGTGAACCAGAAATAGAGGGGTACCAATATCCTGGGCAGGGGGAGGGGAGGGGTGGGAATTTGCTAATGCTCTTTGGGAGGGTTTAAACTAATTCTGCAAGGGGTTGGGAACCTGAATTGTAGTTCCACTGTGCAGAAGGTTGAGAGTAGTGAGGTCATGAATAAGGTTTCTAGGTCACAGGAGTATACCGGCAGGCAAGAAGATGGTTTCAAATGTGTCTAATTCAACACCAGGAGCATCCAGAATAAGGTGGGTGAACTTGCAGCATGGGTTGGTACCTGGGACTTCAATGTTGTGGCAATTTCAGAGACATGCATAGAGCAGGGACAGGAATGGTCGTTGCAGGTTCTGGAGCTTAGATGTTACAGTTAGATCAGGGAAGGTGGTAAAAGAAGGGCAAGTGTGGCATTGTTGCCAAGGACAGCATTACGGTAGCAGAAAGGACATTTGATGAGGACTTACCTATTGAGGTAGTATGGGCTGAGGTTGGAAACAGGAAAGGAGAGGTCACCCTGTTGGGAGTTTTCTATAGGCCCCCAAAAAGTTCTAGAGACATAGAGGAAAGGATTGCAAAGATGTTTCTGGATAGGAGCTAAAGCAACAGGGTAGTTGTTATGGGGGTCTTTAACTTTCCAAATATTGACTGGAAAGCTATAGTTCGAGTACTTTAGAGAGGTCAATTTTTGTCCAACATGTACAGGAGGGTTTCCTGACTCAGTATGTAGTAGGTCAACAAGAGGCAAGGCCACAATGGATTTGGTACTGGGTAATGAACCAGGCCAGGTGTTAGATTTGGAGGTAGGTGAGCACAATTCAGTTACATTTCCTTTAACAATGGAAAGGGATAGGTACATACCACAGGGCAAGAGTTATAGCTGGGGGAAAGGCAATTATGATGCGGGTAGACAAGATTTAGGAGGTATAGGATAGGGAAGGAAACTACAGGGGATGGGCACAATTGAAATGTGGAGCTTATTCAAGGAACAGCTACTGCGTATCCTTGATAAGTATGTACCTGTCAGGTAGGCAGGAAGTGGTTAAGCAAATGAACTGTGGTTTACTACGTTGAATCTCTTGTCAAGAGGAAGAAAGAGGCCTGTGTAAAGATAAAACATGAAGGCTTAGTTAAGGCACTTGAGAGTTACAAGTTAGCCAGGAAGGATCTAAAGAGAGAGCTAAGAAGAGCCAGGAGGGTACACGAGAAGTCTTTAGTAGGTAGGATCAAGGATAACTTTAAAGCCTTCTATGGGTATGTCAGAAATAAAAGAATGGCTAGAATAAGATTAGGGTCAGTCATGCACAGTAGTGGGAAGTTGCACATGGAGTCTGAAGAAATAGGAGAGGCACTAAATGAATATTTGTCATCAGTATTCACACAGGAAGAAGACATTGTTGTCGAGGAGAATACTGAGATACAGGATATTAGACCAGACATGATTAAAGTTCATAAGGAGGAGGTGTTAGCAATTCTGGAAAGTGTGAAAATAGATAAGTCCCGGGGCCCAATGGGATTTATCCTAGGATTCTCTGGGAAGCTATGGAGGAGATTGCAGAGCCTTTGGCTTTGATCTTTATGTTGTCATTATCTACAGGAAGACTGGAGGATAGCAAATGTTGTCCCCTTATTTAAGAAGGGGAGTAGAGACCACCCTGGTAATTATAGATCAGTGAACCTTTTGTTACGGGCAAGGTTTTGGAAAGGATTATTAGAGATAGGATTTATAATCATCTGGAAAGAAATAATTTGACTAGGGATAATCAACATGGTTTTGTGAAGGGTAGGCCATGCCTTAAACCTTATTGAGTTCTTTGAAAGGGTGACCAAACAGGTGGATGATGGTAAAGCATTTGATGTGGTGTATATGGATTTCAGTAAAGTGTTTGATAAGGTTCCCCACGGTAGGCTATTGCAGAAAATATGGAGGCATGGGATTCAGGGTGTTTTAGCGATTTAGATCAGAAATTGGCTAATCTTAAAAAGACAGAGGGTGGTGGTTGATGGGAAATATTCATTCCAGAGTTCAGTTACTAGTGGTGTACTGCGAGAATTTGTTTTGGGGCCACTGCAGTTCATCATTTTTATAAATAACCTGGATGAGGTTGTAGAAGGATGGATTAGTAAATTTGTGGATGACACTAAGGTTAGTGGAGTTGTGGACAGTGCGGAAAGATGTTGCAGGTTACAGAGGGACATAAATGCAGAGCTGGGCTGAGAAGTGGCAAATGGAGTTTAATATGGAAAAGTGTGAGGTGATTCACTTTGGAAGGAGTAAAAGGAATGCAGAGTACTGAGCTAATGGTAAGATTCTTGATAGTATGAATGAGCAGAGAGATCTCAGTGTCCAAGTGCATAAATCTCTGAAAGTTGCCACCCAGGTTGATAGGGTTGTTAAGAAGGTGTATGGTGTGTTAGCTTTTATTGATAGAGGGATTGAGTTTTAGAGCCATGAGGTCATGCTGCATCTGCACAAAATTAGTGCAGCTGTACTTGGAGTATTGTGAACTGTTCTGGTCGCTGCATTATAGGAAGGATGTGGAAGCATTGGAAAGGGTGAAGAGGAGATTCACCAGGATGTTGCCTGGTATGGAGGGAAGGTCTTGTGAGGAAATGCTGAGGGATTGAGGCTGCTTTCATAAGAGAGAAGAAGGTTAAGAGGTGACTTAATAGAGCATGCAAGATGACCAGAGGATTAGATAGGGTCAACAGTGAGAGCCTTTTTCTTCAGATAGTGATGGCTAGCATGAGGGAACACAGCTTTAAATTGAGGGATAATAGATTTAGGACAGATATCAGAGGTAGATTCTTTACTCAGCAAGTAGTAAGAGCATGGAATGCCTTGCCTGCAACAATAGTAGACTCACCAAATTTAAGGGCACTTAAATAGTTATTGGATAAACATATGGATGATAAAGGAATAGTGTAGGTTCAATAATTTCACAGGTCAGTACAATATCGCGGGCCAAAGGGCCTGTACTGCACTGTAATGTTCTATGTTCTATAAATCCAAGATGGACAGCAGGCTGGACATAATAAGCAATGATTGGAGACATGTACACATATGGTTTTTGCAGCACTATAAAAGGCCCTTCAGGGCTCCCTATTGAGGAGGGTGGTCAGTCGCTGGCGTGCGTCCGCACCCAGGTCGCGACGTTCCGCCTTCAGACCTTGCAGCGATACCTTTACGTCGAGCCTCCTCCAAGGTGGTGCGCCCTGGTGATGTATTTTTCCCGCCAGGTGCGTAACCTCAACTATGACACGCAGCTCCTGTTTGTCGACCGTGACGGTTTGGAGGTCACCCTCAAGACGCTGCCTGTCTTTTACCAGGACCTGATCACTGTCTGGAACATGGTTGAATCGCGTCGCGCCTAGCCTCCGGCTGGAGTAGCGGCTGTCGTCAGGGAGCCATTGCTCAGGAATCCGCACCTCCGTACTCGCGGGTTCCAGTGGCTGTTGGAGGGGAGGGCCGTGGCGGCGAGGATGACCAGGGTCGGGGACGTGCTGGGTGCCGGGGGCCTGGGCTGGGCGCTGCCGCAGGACATAGCGAGCAGGGCAGTGGTAGACGTCCGGTACGTGGCCACCGCCATCCGACGCCTTAAAACGGCGGTGCTCGGACCCGACATAGTGCACCAGTTGGAGGATGCTCAGGTGTGTGGTGGGATCCCGTCCGCGCTCACCCCAGCCCGGACGGAATTTCACATTGGCCCCAAGGTCCCGTACTTCCCGCGGGAGCCTGTGCCCCACAACCTGAGCCGCCTCCGGAATTTTAATTTTGTCCCTTTTAAGGACGTAAAAAGGCGGGCCCTGTATTGACTGCTGCTGCACACCGTCCACCTCTTCTCCCTCATCCACCGTCCGGACACACCTTGGCATGCCCATTTGCCACCGGGCGGTGGGGATCCCCAGTGGAGGGCTCTCTACGTGTGAGTCCTCTCCCTTTCTCTCGGGGATCTGGGGTGGAGGGTGCTGCATGCAGCAGTCCCCTGCAACCGCAGATTGCGGTGGTTCACAGACTCCCAGCCCAACTGCTTGTTCTGTGGCGCTGTGGAGTCCGTGGACCATGTATATATTGAGTGTGGGCATTTGCACTCCCTTTTTGATTTTCTTAAAAACCTCCCCCTCTGCTTTTGGCTGCACTTCAGTCCCACGCTCCTGATCTTCGGGCACCCAGTACGGAGGAGGGAGGGCAGGTCCGAAGACCTCCTCGTGGGTCTGCTCCTGGCCCTGGCCAAACTGGCCATAAACAGGTCCAGGCAGTGGGCCACGGAGGGGGTCGTTAGGGCCGACTGCCTGCCCCTCTTCCGGGGTTACGTTAGAGCCCGGGTGTCCTTGGAGAAAGAGCACGTGGTCTCCACCAACACCCTGGAGTTGTTCAGGGAGAGGTGGGCGCCGCAGGGAGTGGAGTGCATTATTTCCCCTCCAACTCTATTTTGATTTAATCCCTGCCCTCCCCTTCACTGTTTGATCACACAGCATTGCCTTTTGTGAAGGGCACTGCTTGTCACTGGCCACCCGGGCGTTTCCTTTCTTCCTGGTGGTGGATATTGAATAAAGATTCATACACCTTGTTTCTCTCACTGTGTCTCACACCTGCACACATACAATATGGGTGCTGGGGAAAAAATAAGCACTACCGCAGTTAGGCGGTAGTGTGGGGGAAAAAATACCAGGGGTGTCAAACATCCTGTTCACTCTGAGAGATGGCTCTGAGGGAGATGGATCAGTGTGTGTGTGTACAAGGACTCTCCTCCTTATAAAAAAATAAAAGGCCCTTCAGCCCATCGTGTCCATGATGTCATCAAACATCGATCTATTTTAATCCGGTTTTGTAGCACTTCCTCTGTAGCTTTGTATGCCATGCCATTTCAAGTGCTCATCTGAATACTTCTTCAATGTCTTGGAGGTTCCTGCCCCTACCTTCCATTTTGGCAGTGAATTTCAGATATACACTACCCTCTGAGTGAGTTTTTGTTTTCTCAAACCCCTGCTAAAGCTCCTGATCCTTAACATTGTGCCTCCCGGTAATTGGCCCCTTGATTAATGAGAGAAACGTCTTGCTATTTATCCACCTGCACCTCTCACAATTTTGTCTATCTCAATGAGGTCCTCCCTCAGCTTTCTCTGCTCGAAGGAAAACAACCTCAGCTGAACAACCATATCTGAATCACTACAGCCCAGGCAACATTCTGGTGAATCTCCTTTGCACCCTCTCGAGGGTAATCACATCCTTCCTATAGTCTGCTGCTGCTCATAACTGTATACAGCATTCCAGCTGTGACCCAATTAACATTATATATATAGTTCCAACCCGCTTACTACTGTATTCAATGTTTAAACTAATAAAGGTCAATATCCCATAAGCCTTCTCAATTGCCTTATCTACCCATCTTCCTGTCTTCAGGGAACTATGGAAAGGCACACCAAGCCCCTCTGATCCTTTGTACTTCTTAGGGTCCTACCAGTTAATGTGTCCTCTTTTCCTTTGTTTGTCTTTTCAAAATGCACCACCTGAGACTTTTCATGATTAAATTCGATTTGCTATTGTTCAGCCCATCTGACCAGTCTGTTTATATTGTAGTCTAAGATTTTTCTCCTTACTATTTATCACATTACCAGTTTTCATGTCATCTGCATTCTGACTGTACAGATCTTATTGAAGACTGGGTTTGGAATGGAAACATTGTGCAGGTAACAAAGTTGACGTTTTGCCAAGCATTAAATTGAACTTTGATTTTGAAAAGAAAACTGCAAAACTTATGTAATACATAGCAATGTTTAATGTTTACAAATCTAGTTGTTTAATAGAAACCTCATTCTTTGTTAAGGAAATTGGAGGAACTTTAACAGTATTCATGATATACCATCAGAATGGCATCAGAGCTAGTTTAAAGGATAGATTTCCATCAGAAAAGTTAAATGTATTTTTATACTTTGCTTATTTTAAAGAATTCCAGACGTGATAAGAATTAAGAAACTAAATGCTCCAACATCATTTAACTGAATTTTATTAATTGTTTAACTGAGATACTGTTTACTGTACTGTTTACAAACACCAAGACGTAAAATGTTCTACCCCAGTAGATTAAATGGAATGCAAATCAAAATAGATAGTAGCTGTTTTCATTAAGTAAGTAACTAATTGTCTTTTCCTATTTTGAAATCTCAATCTTTGATATAATTGATTTAGGAAACAAATAAGGTCTTGGCTACGGCTTTGTTTAGTGTTTGCCAGTAGTAATGAAGCATTGAATATGTGAGAAAAGCCTTCAACCTGTGACAGACTGAAGATTGCCCTGGTAAAACTGGCAGAAGTACAGCTAGTTTTAAACAGATGAGTTTGTGAGAGGTGCTTTATAAATTCTTTCATCAGTCCCAATGGTGACTTCAAGTTACTATAAATCACGGCATGTAAGTCAACCTGTAAAGCTTGCAAAAATCTATCCATATACAAGGGTCAACTTACATGCCGCTGTGTAATATGAATCTCTGCAGTTGTCACCATTTTAAAATGTGATAAAAGCACACCACTGGTAACTTATGTTTACTATATGTGGCATGGTTTATTGAATTAATTTATTGCACTAAGATACCTTTAATGACAATCAAAGCATTTTAAAATCAAGTCGTCCATTATCCTCCAATGCAAAGAATTTATCTAGGTAATTCAAAATGGATTAAAATTTCGGGGCATATTGAAACTCATGGCCATTTCGTCCTTGTCTAGCAACGAGCCATTGTAAACTGTCATTTTGACGTTGAGATCTCTTGATAGTCTCTGAACAATATTGTTCTTCTGCTGCAACATTAGATTGCTTTATTTTATAAAATGACTACAACAACTAGTTCATAAGCACAATACTGCAGATGCTGAAGACCTAAAATTAAAAATGGAAAATACTGGAGAACATAGCAGGTCTTATTACATGCAGGTTATAAACACTCAAATTGTTGGTCTGAAATCATTGCTGGACCCACATTAGATCTGGGCCACATAAATGTGCAAAAATGCATTATATTTCTAGCAATGATGTAGCCATTTCAACAATTTTCAAGAAATTCTGAGTCATCCTTCTCAAGGTTTCTTCTTCAGGGTAGATTCCTTCTTCTACCATTCGCACACTATTTTTCCTCCAGTACCAAATTCCCTTGATGCAGCAGGGATTATAGACATGATTTGGAGATGCCGGTGTTGGACTGGGGTGTACAAAGTTAAAAATCACACAACACCAGGTTATAGACCAAAAGGTTTAACTGAAAGCACTAGCTTTTGGAACACTGCTCCTTCATCAGGTGGTCGTGGAGTACACCATTGTAAGACACAGAACTTATAGCAAAAGTTTACAGTGTGATGTAACTGAAAAATACCTTGATTGATTGTTAAGTCTCTCATCTATTAGAATGACCATGTTAGTTTCACTTCTTTCATATGTAAATCACAAAACATTTTTTTAAAGTTACGTTCTCAAGTTAACTTTAACAATTGGTGTCAGCCCAGATAATGTGTTGAAGGTGTTAGCCCCCTGTGTGCTGTTGTCTGTGCCACAATGTTTAGACTGATTCTAATCTAAAACATGAGTTAACAGAGTCTTACATGGATTCATGCAGTTTTTGAGCAAAGTACAATGTAAATTTGCAAGCACAAATTCACCCCACAAACATATGTGTTTATGTGTGCATATGGGTATGTGTGTGCATGTGTCTGGGGTGGGGGGTTGTGAGTGTCTGTGAGAGAGTGTATATGTATGTGTGTGAATGTAAAGGTGTCTAAGTCTGTGAGAGGGTGCATGTGTCAGTGTGTGTGTCTGTAGGAATCTGTGTGTGTGTGTGTGTGTGTGTATAGGAGTGCCTGTGTGTGTGTAGGAGTGCCTGTGTGTTTGTGTGTATGTGTATGTGCGTGTAGGAGTGCCTTTGTGTGTGTGTGAGACAACTCCATACAACCCTGTCACGGTAGGCGCTGCAAGCAAGACGTGTCAGAGTGTGGACATAGATACCACCATTATGTGTGGGAACACCTCCCACCTTGTACATAGCAGGTACTCATGTGACTCAGCCAATGTTGTCTATCTCATACGTTGCAGGCAAGGATGCCCTGAGGCATGGTACATTGGTGACACAGAACAGAGGCTACGACAACGGATGAATGGGCACCGCACAACAATCAACAGACAGGAGGGTTCCCTGCCAGTTGGAGAATACTTCAGTGGTCCAGGACATTTGACCTCGGACTTTCGGGTGACCATTCCCCAAGGCGGACTTCGGGACAGGCAGCAGTGAAAAGTGGCTGAGCAGAGGCTGATAGCTAAGTTCGGTACCCATAGGGAGGGCCTCAACCAGGACCTTGGGTTCATGTCACATTACAGGTGACCACCATTGCACTATATACACACAGACACTCCTATACACACTCTCACACACACAGGTACTCCTATACATGGACACACACACAGACACTCACACACACTCCTACAGACACACACTCACACATGCACCCTCTCACAGACCTAGACCCCTTTACACTCACACACATACACACTCTCTCTCACACACTCACAACCCCCACCCCAGACACACACAAACCCACATGCATACATATATTTGTGGGGTGAATTTGTACTTGCAGAGTTACATTGTACTTTGCTCAAAAACTGCAATACAATAATGGTTTAAATTAGAAAGATTCTATCATACCAATGGCATAGAGTACATGAATACATTCTAAGTCAGCTGGAGAAATTGAAATCAGGATACATATATATTTTGTTTTGTGTACAGTTTATTGACGTTCTCAGTCTTACCCAATGTGACAGGTGTTGTCTGTGTGTGTGTGTGTGTGTGTGTGTGTGTGTGTGTGTGTGTGCGCGCGCGCGCGCGTATATGGGTGTGTGTGTGTTTGCGTGCACGTGTGCTCAGACAATTAATAGCAACCTCCTGTTTCTGCTTAACCTTAAATAAAGACCTTAAAGACATTAACAAATTTCATAATGTGATTATCTAGGCATTAACAATTTATTCTGCTTCAACATGTTCAAAAGCAAACATTGTTTTTCTGACCCTTAAATCTCTGCACTGTTTGTGTTGTTTTAATTCATACAAGCCTGAATTTCATGGAAAATTTAGAATAGAAGGGATTTATAAATATTTCATCTTCCTGGAATCCATATCACCAAATGTAAGCAACCTGTGTGAAATTTGACACAAACAAGCTAGGAAAAAACTGTAGACATCAGAACACAGGGTAAATTCTCGAGATATGTAACAGGAAGCTGGAAGAATGTAGCCTTTGAAATGATGGTATGTGCAAGTGGTCTACCTTTAATGATAAAATACCGGTTGTCTCTGACTATACACATTCCACCGTAAATCTGTTAATGGGGTTGCCAACAATGTAACATTTATAGGCCTATGCATGTTTTATAAAGTCTGCACTGCTGCAGGAAGTTAATGCTGCATGTTCAGGAATGGCAGGTTAAAGAGTTCCTGAGACCATGCAGCTTACCCCACTAAGATTCCTCTTCCACGAGTAAATGTCTGTGCACAATATCACAACTTCTTGTTACTGAGACTCGATTCAAAACTAATCTATTAATTATGACATGTACTGAATGGTTTAGAAATCTGTACAGATAAATTAGATTATTTATCCATACCAGAAAATTAACTTCTATGCCTGGGATCTAATTGTGGATCTCAAGGTTCATGTGTAAATGAATAATAAGGATATGTAAGTGATTGGAATGCAATTAAAAGTGCAGAATAGTTGATACCCAGATTGTATGTTGGATCTGAATCGACAGGATGTGTTGCTAATTATAACCTTGTTAGTGTATAGTGTCATAGAGATATACAGCGCAGAAACAGACCCTTCGGTCCAACTTGTCCATGCCGATTAGATGTCTCAATCCAATCTAGTCCCACCTGCCAGCACCTGGCCCATATCCCTTCCTATTCATATACCCATCCTGATACTTTTTAAATGTTGCAATCATACTAGCCTCTAACACTTCCTCTGGCAGCCCATTCCACAAACGCACCGTCCTCTGCGTGAAAACATTGCCCCTTAGGTCTCTTTTATGTCATTCCCCTCTCAACCTAATCCTATGCCCTCTAGTTCTGGATTCCCCCACCCCAGGGAAAATACCTCATCTATTTACCCTTTACATCCCCTCATAATTTTATAAACCTCTATAAGGTCACCCCTCAGCCTCCAACACTCCATGGAAAACAGCCCAAGCCTATTCAACCTCCCCCCTATAGCTCAAATCCTCCAACCCTGGCAACATCCTTGTAAATCTTTTCTGAACCCTTTCAAGTTTCACAACATTCTTCCGACAGAAAGGAGACCAGGATTGCATGCAATATTCCAAAAGTGGCCTAATCAATGTCCTGTACAGCCGCAACATGACCTCCCAACTCCTGTACTCAATACTCTGACCAATAAAGGAAAGCATATCAAACGCCTTCTTCATTATCCTATCTATCTGTGACTCTACTTTGAAGGAGCTATGAACCTGTACTCCAAGGTCTCTTTGTTCAGCAACATTCCCTAGGACCTTACCATTAAGTGTATAAGTCCTGCTAAGATTTGCTTTCTCAAAATGCAGCACCTCGCATTTATCTGAATTAAACTCCATCTGCCACTCTCAGCCCATTGGCCCATCTGGTCCAGATCCCGTTTTAATCCGCCGTAACCTTCTTCACTATCCAATTCACCTCCAATTTTGGTGTCATCTGTAAACTTACTAATTATATCTCTTATGCTCATATCCAAATCATTTATATAAATGATGAAAAGTAGTGGACCCAGCACCGATCCTTGTGGTACTCCACTGGTCACAGGCCTCCAGTCTGAAAAACAACCCTCCACCACCATCCTCTGTCTTCTACCTTTGAGCCTGTTCTGTATCCAAATGGCTAGTTTTCCCTGTATTCCATGTGATCAAACCTTACTAACCAGTCTACCATGTGGAACCTTGTCGAACGCCTTACTCAAGTCCATGTAGATCACGTCTACTGCTCTGCCCTCATCAATCCTCTTTGTTATTTATTCAAAAAACTCAATCAAGTTTGTGAGACATGATTTCCCATGCACAAAGCCATGTTGACTATCCCCAATTAGTCCTTGTCTTTCCAAATACATGTACATCTTGTCTCTCAGCAGTCTCTCCAATAATGTGCCCACCACCGACGTCAGGCTCACTGGTCTATAGTTCCCTGGCTTGTCCTTACTGCCTTTCTTAAGTAGAGGTACCACGTTAGCCAGCCTTCCGGCAGCTCACCTGTGACTATCAATGATACATATCTCAGCAAGAGGCCCAGTTTCTCTAGCTTCCCACAGAATTCTAGGGTACACCTGATCAGGTCCTGGGGATTTATCCAATTGTACGTTTTTCAGGACATCGAGCACTTCCTCCTCTGTAATATGGACATTTTTCAAGATGTCACCATCTATTTCCTTATATTCTCTATCTTCCATATCCTTTTCCATAGTAAACACTGACACAAAATACTCATTCCGACAATAACCTACTTGATGAGAAATTATTGATTGATGATTGCTTTAATCATGTTAAGTTGTCCTTTGCTTTTTAAACCTGAAGCTATGGAAATTATTTCATTTCTTGAACAGTCCTTGATTGTATTGTCTCCTCTTACATCCTTCCAAATCCATACCAACTTTTCCTACAAGTCCATTTTGAATTTCTCCAATCAGGTTTTCACCCATGTTACAAAGTTGACACGGCCCTAAACACATTCACTATCGCACTCAATGTGACTGTCACTCTGGTACACTACTCCGCTTAAAATTTCATATCTTTTCTACAATCTTTAACATATCCAGTCACACTATCCTCCTGAAATCTCTCCCCTTCATTGTCCAGTTAAGAGAGCCTTCCTGACCTAGTTCCACCTTTACCTGTCCAGTCACACTTTAAAACATCCACTGAAATGCCTGTTCTTCCCATCACATCCTATGATGTCCCACATGCATGTATCCTCATTCTCTTTCATTTCTTAACATATTGTTCCTTGGTACATCATCTGATGACATGGCACAGGTTCCAGCTATACTCTGACCACACCCAACTTTACTTCACCACAAACTTTCTTAACTCCTCCATTGTCTGACATTCAGGTTTGGATGAACCATAATTTCCTCCACAGGAAAGGAAAAAAAAACCTTCAGCCCCAGACGGAGGCTCCATAACCATCAATTCCATTCCTTTCTCTAGTGTCTCAGACTGAAAAAGACTGTTTACAACCTCTGCATCATATTATCATTGATCGACATGGACCAGTTTGGGCCAAAGGGCCTATATCTGAGCTGTAGGACTCTATGACACATATATGTCAGATGATTTGCTGCCGGGATTTTCATCCATATTGCTTTTACTTCCAGATTTGACTATATCAACATTCTCTGATTCAATCTTCGAACTTTTAGATATTTGTGCACATCCACAATCCTGTGGCCCATAGGGTAACATGCACTCTCATCACACTCATTAGTCACCTCTATGCTCATTGACTTACATTGACTCCCAGTCTACCAGTATCTATATATAAATGAAAATTTTAAATTTTCATTATAATGTTCATATCATTGCATGCAACCAACATTTCTTCCCTCTGTAACCTTCACCAGCCCCACAACTCTCAAGAAATCAATATTTCTCTAATTCAGGTTTCTAGTGCATTCGCCACTTCCTTTGTCCCACCATTTATGAGTGTGCCTTCAGCCTAGACTTTAAGCTCAAAAGTTCCCTCTCACCTTTTCTACTCCTCTCCCTCCATTAAAATATCTGCTAAATCTTACTTCGTTGACTAGTCTTTTAGTCACTCATCATCCTTTTAGTGTGTATGTTTGTCTGATTGCTACCTTGTGAAGCACCTTTGGATTTACAACTTTAAATAAATGTACGAATATATCACAGTGGATCTTACAAAGGATAAATAACAGGCACTGTTAACGTAACAATACCCAACTATAAATGACAAGTACCTGCTAGAATACTCAGCAACACAAAAAATGCATCATCTATCAATTGCACACACTGCTATTACGTGGAAGGTGACTGAAGTTTACATCCTCCCCTCCATGGATATCAACTGAGAAGATAATTTCAAAATATTAGGAAAGGAAGGGCTTTAGGATTGTTTAATTTTGGGAAAGAAAATCCATGATTACTGAAGGGAATTGATATAATTGTTGCTGTTCAAAAAACAGGAGATACAAATTAAACATTGTAGTAAGAGATCAGTGAGATGCAAACTTGCTTTCTAAAAGAAATCAACTTGCCGAGAAGTTACTGACTGAAGTCACTGAAATGAGCAACTTAAAGGGATAGAAGAGACTATTGTAGATGTTGCCGGGTGAGAGAGTTTTATAGTATGGTAGAAAGCAGAAAGGTGGGGGTTCATCTGTGAAAAAGCAATGGGTTTATTAGGCTTTTGATTCTAACCATATTGATGGATAAGTTGTTTTATTGTCCCATATTCACTGAGACGCTGTCCTACTGAAACAATCAGTTCAAACACACCTCTGGGATAGTACAACTTGAACCTAGACTTTCTAGTTTAGAGATAGGAACACTATCACTGTGCCACAAGAGGCCAGCTATCCCTCTGATATTGCCTTGGCGGTTGCCTTATCCAATGCTTCCTATCCTCCACACTTGGCAGAAAAACATAATTTTATCAGTGCTTTTTCCCCTCTACATCACCATTTCTAAATTCCCCACTATCAATATTGTGAGGTTTACCATTAAGCAGAAACTCAACCAGACAAGAATAACATTTTGTGCCCACAAGAGTGGATCAGAGGCTAGGAATCCTGCAGCAAGGAACTCACCTCCTAATTTCCCAAAGCTTGTCCATCATCTACAAGGTACAAGCCAGGAGGATGATTAGCATCACATCCACAAACATCCGCTCCATCTACCACTGGCACTCAGTAGCAGCAATGTGTACCATCTACAAGATGCACGACAGAACTTCACCAAATCTGCTTCGTCAGCACCTTCCAAACCTATGACATCTAGAACAGCGAAAGCAGTTGCAAGGGAACACCACTACCTGCAAGGTCACCTCCAAGCCACTTACCATTCTGATTTGGAAATACATTGGTGTTCCGTCAGTGGGTCATCCTGAAGCTTCCTCCTGAAGGCCATTTGTGGATGTACTTACACCATTTGGATTTCAGCAGTTCAACAAGACTGCACACCCCAAATTTCTCAAGGGGAACTAGGGATGAACAATCAATGCTGGCCCAGCCAGCAATGCCAACATCCCATGAACAATTTCTTTCAAAAATCAGTTCAGACTGTGCTGACACTGGGTCATGATTAAATAGATTGGATCACTGCCATAAAGAGTCAGGGCCCAAATGTTGTGGTTTCCTGTTCTACTATCAGCACTACAGTTGAATTGTTTAGGAGAGTGCTGTGCTAACCCAGTCATAAATGTTATTTTGATAACTGTGGAGGTGAAATAGATGTGGCTTACCTGCAGGACAATTGGAGCAGAATCCAAGAAGGATATAAATGTCAAAAATATGAATGCAAGTCAGATGGGGAGAAATTGGATGAGGCAGAGGCCTATAAAAAACTGAAGAGACATTGTACAATTTTGGTGTGGAAGTCAAGGCCTATACTTGACCAGTTACCTTGCTTGGGACCATTCATGTTTCCCCTGAGCCCAGGTATATGTAACAGGCGGAATTATCAGCATAGGGAGGGTGTACCAGAACTCTCCATCTCCCCTCTGTTGAAATGTGGGTCATATCAAATTAAGGTGGAACACCAATAGATAATCTCCCAATTTTGTACCCACACACAAAAAAATGTGGTTCAACGGCAGAAAACATTGAAGAAAATTTAGTTAAATGTTTACAGACTATAAAAATCATATTATGGCTGACTGCAATATGTTCCACATGTTTGAGAACATTGTCCTGAGATATTAAATTGAAGAATCTAATACCTATTCCCCACGAGATATTCTCTCATCTCCTGTCAGGCTTATTTTAAGTTATTCATTATCAGAATGTAGTCCTCACCGGCAAAGCCAGCACGTAGTGCACATCCCTGGTTGCCCTTGAGAAAAGCATTGCATTTCTGTGGGTGAAGGTACTTGGTCATAGTGCAGTTCGTGTGGTGAAGGTATCCCACAATGCTGTTAAGTTGGGAGTGTGATCAGCAACAATGAACAGGTTAACATATGGGAAGTTGGAGATGATGGTACTCCCACATTGTTGTTGCTCTTTTCCTTCCAAATGCATTTTGGAATATACATGTGGAAGGAAATTGCATATCCTTTTCCTTCAATATGATATTGGATGATATTTCATCCAATATCATCACCCATTTGGATGATATTTATTGCAGCCTTCATACACACAGTAGTTGCAGGAAGTAACAATTATGGCTGTGGATGGGCTGCTGATCAAGTAATTGTTTTGCCTCAGATTGTGTCAAGTTTCATGTGGTGGCATTGCATCTGAACCCATCAAGGTCAAATGTGGAGTATTCCAGCACAGAGCTAGTTTATGCTGTGTAGATGCTGGATAGGCATTGAGGAAACAGGAGGCGAGACATTTGGTACACATTTTCAAGCCGCTAACCTACAAGAGTAATATGTACAAGGCTCATCCTGATGGTAGAGACTCAGCAGTGACAATGCCATGGGATATCAAGGGGAGTTGGAATGTTTAAGAACTGTCTACAACAAAATGTCACATTATCTGTTTTAGCATGAATTTGTAGTTTCATCATGATGACAACTTATTTTTAGCAGACACAATGCTGCTAATTCTGGAGATTTATTAAGGAGTGCAGAAGATAGTTTCTGGGATACAGCGTAGTGCCTGCATCAGATCGTGAGTCACTTGTCCAAATGGCAATTACCTCTCATCAGAATCAGAGCTTGATTGTGGGAATCGCTATGGTCAGGCCACATTCTGTTGTTACCCAAGCTATGATGGGCATGCTTTAGGCCAGTCAGTATTGGGTTGGGAAGTTCTTTTAAAACATATGAATGAATACCTATTTTTCATTTTCCATAATGATCAGGTCACTTTTGGAATCGTACTCTTGGAAATCAACAGTTTTGAAGCTTAAAATTACCAATATTTCAGGCTTTCCCTCTTCCATTTGTTTTAAATTCAGCAAATCATGCTCTGTGTTATTCCCAAAACAAAGATAGCTGTTTATAAGCCTTACCAGAGAGCGCTGTCTGTATGTGACAGCGAGGGAGAATGTTGAAAGAACTCGAAGGGGTCCACACACATCAGACATCACTATCCCTCTGAATGTCAGTCTAGTATTCAGAGACAGTCTCTCCTTTCCATGTGCCATAGCTCAGTTCAATAATGCAAAGACATTCAACCACGTTTAGTTAGTGGTCACTTCATATCTCAGAGACATTATTGTCTTTATCTTGTCTGTGCCACTGAGAGCAACTGTAGACTCTTAGTGTAGAACCTAATTTCTACATTGAGAAAGCATGGTGAGGGGGTGTTTATTGCCAAAGCAACTCAGACAGAAACTGGATTCAGCATAGTATATGTGTACCCAATAGGGTGAGTAAGTAATGCTGCTGTTAATGTTAGTTAAAGAATGCATTCTTTGTTAAAAATATTCAACAATGAATGGGGAAGATTAAAAAGAATCAACAATTATTTCAATACTGAATTATGCCAGAAACAGGATTAGTAATTTTATTTTAAAAAATTACCTATACCATTGTCCTCATTACTATAAATTATGGACAGACATGACTGAAAGAGACTTTTGCCTGTTAGGATAAGAAATCATGTGTAGAGACACATGACAAATACAGAAGTTGGGAACCTATTGATCATGGTTGCAGAAAGCAGGGAAGGAATAGAGTTTAGCGAGAATGAGTCAATGGCGGCTTGAACTGACATTTTCCAAATGTCATACTTCAAACTGACATAGATCATTGAAACTCACTCCAACCTGACACAGAACCATTCATTTCTCAGGTCATTTGTAGAAACTTTAATATTTTCTTTTGTAAATGGATTGCTGGGCTTGATTTTATCTACTTTGTGTACTACCTAATGTATGGGCAATATGTTACTTCCATTCTGTTTCTCTGTGTGTGTATTGAACAAGAGGTAACAGCCATTTAACCCTCTGTCCCAAATTTATACCCTGTTCATGAGGCAGCACTTTGTGCTGGGGTATAGGTGCAATAGGCATAGATGCCCTTTGGTATCCCGTCCGTCTTGATATTTAATGAACGCAAACTCTGTGACTCCAACGGACATAAAGGAGCATCTAATCGTGTCCTCAACTAGATCAACACAAAAGCATTTGGCAGCAGGGGAATTCACGGGCAAGAATCAACAATTGTTTCCTTCGATCTGGTCTATTAATATTAAATGTGGCAGCCTAAATCAGTCAGCAGTTTGGTGTCTGATTATGCTACAAACTCCACTGAAACATGTGCCAGTACAGATGTACAGACATCATCAGATTGACACTTTAACTGAGATCAGTGCGCACTGGACACATGAACCCCAGGTCGTCCTGCATTGTAAGACGCTGAAGCACACTTGGCAATGCTGTAACTACAGCTGGTAGTCAGGCTGGTCGCATCCCATCTGCCCAGCCTCATCCATAAGGGCCACTCTGGAAACAGTACTGTCACAGCAACCTGCTACTATTTGGAATGTTTGCGAAAGAGAAGGAATGCAGATTCTCAACCTTTGCCTGTGACTAAGGTGTCAGCATTAATATCAACAACATCTTCAAAAGACCAATTTAAGTTAACAATGGCCTGCCAGAGTTAGATGGAAAAGGTGAACTGGCATCATGCAACGTAATCCCTCTTTGACACCTTAGTTTAGAAACTTGGTTGATGTGGACAAATTGGACCAAAGGATCTGTTTCTGTTCTGTATGACTGCATGATCTCCCCTAGTAAATGGTCATGGTTACAGTGGAGCATGTCAGATGCACATTTAACTGAAGGTTAAATATTTACACAGCTGATGCAGTAATAACCTCTTGTTCTACTCCACAAAGTACACTAGAGGTGTCACAACATGACAAACTTTCTGGCTTAGTGTCAGTAAACACACTAAATTAAAATAAAATCAAGCCCATTGTCCTACATTTGTCTCATCTAATTAAAACATAGTCTGCTCCATTGGCAGTGGATACCTGCCAATGCTTGAACAGGGAAGGGCGGTGGAGCAGGGGGAACAGAACAATTCACTTCAAGGTGTTCTTCACCAGCCATCAATTGAGAATCAAGTCAATTGTCAGGTCATGCAGAAAGCCAGTGGCAGCATCCTCTTAAACTGCAGAAAACCACTTGAGATGGACACAAACTCAGAGAAACAGGAACTCCAACGCAGAACTGGAATTCAGACAGGGACAGGGAGAGAGAGGAGTGAGGATTCATTGAGTAGCCTCATTTGTTGAGGTATGCATCCAACCACAGATCACCAGATTTCTTCAGGGACCTGGGAGGAGAAAAGTGGCATATCAGACAAATTATTGGCACAGTTAATTAAGCTCAATTCACAAAATATTAAGGAAATTTAAACAGGACCACTTATATTTGACTGTCTGCTTATGAACAGTTAGCACATGTGAATCAAAATCTAAGTTGGTTAGGATTTGGAGATGCCAGTGTTGGACTGGGGTGTACAAAGTTAAAAATCACACAACACCAGGTTATAGGCCAACAGGTTTAATTGGAAACACACTTCAGAGCATCGGTCCGAAAGCTAGTATGCTTCCAATTAAACCTGTGGGCCTATAACCAAGTAGGTTAGGCATGCTTAATTCAGTTAACAAAAGATGTACAAAAGAAGGGATAAAAAGAGATCTTCTTGGACTTATTGTCACCATGAATGGTTTCTCCAAGAATTAGTATTAGGATTTAAGCTTTTCATCATATTCTGTATGCCTAATGTAGGGTTCTTAGACAAGATAGCATAACCTTTAGCCTGGATTTAACTGGGAGCGGATATCAAATAGACAGTAGTAAAGTGAGACAGATACAAAGCACAGTTGGCATGTATGCACAGTCATGATTAATTCCTTCCAGCCAACACTTTACAGTACCAACTATATTTTGTCATAAACAAAAACAGAAATTGCTGGAAAATCTCAGCAAGTTTTTTTTTACATTCATCAGAATTATCTATTTTCATGGTTTCGAGTTAAATATAATATAACAGAAAACTCTGGGAAGAAAAATTATGAAGACCCCCTAAAGTAAAGGCAATAGGTTAAAAGGTAACCCATGTTAATCTTACAAAATCAGAGTTTGTGGTGTGGGCAAATAAACTATCAGGGTCTTCTCTGAGCTTAATGAAGCCAGAAGGTCTACCCTTGATTTAAACCAGAATATTAAACTGCTCATGTATACTGTAGGTGAAAATAAGGTTGAAAGCCGTGTAAATGTGAAGGTTTGTTACCTGGGCCAACATTTACCAGGAGAGGGGTGTGATGAAACTCCATTAGTGATAAATTATTCACATGGGTTACAGAACTAAACAGTTGTGTTGAAGGTAAAGCTAATTAGTTTGTTTTTATGTTCTGTCTCATTCCAAATATACCACACTGTCATGGAGATAAGCTCAGGAACTTAAATGGTTATGCTGTTTTTCCTCACAAAGGAAGCTGTGGTTTTGGCTTAGTACAAAGGGGCATGGATAGGATAAATAGACAAAGTCTTTTCCCTGGGGTGAGGGAGTTCAGAACTAGAGGGCATGGGTTTAGGATGAGAGGGGAAGGATATAAAAGAGATCTAAGGGGCAACTTTTTCATGCAGAGGGTGGTACGTGTATGGAAAGAGCTGTCAGAGGATGTGGTGAAGGCTGGTACAATCGCAACATTTAAAAGGCATTTGGATGGGTATATGAATAGGAAGGGTTTGGAGGGATATGGGCCGGGTGCTAGCAGATGGGACTAGTTTGGGTTGGCAGATCTGGTCGGCATGGACGGGTTGGACCGAAGGGTCTGTTTCCATGCTGTACATCTCTATGACTCTATAAACAGGAGCTCATTGACTTGGCACAGTTAAAGGAGACGAATGTTAGGCAGGCGTACACTTGATGATCCTAACTTTATTCCTCGCCACATGGAATGTGGATCAGGGCTCAAGCTCAGTTAGATTTTATGTCAGGCAAAGAAGCTGGAAGTTTTGCCTAGTTGAAAGCTGAAGAAGGTGATCTCCAGTGGTCCTCACAGAGCCTTGTGGCAGATATCAATCAGCAAAGTTAGAAGGACTGAGAGAGGGAAATCGGTTATCTTCTGGCAGCCAGCAAAGCACCTTAGGTCTTTAAGGAAATGTTGGAATGTCACTTAGCCAAACGTGAATGGATTGATCCTCAAAAATCTTGTACCTTGGAGAAACCTGGAATACTGAGGAGAATGAAAGTAAATTTCAAAGGCATACCTTTGGGTTGATCCCTAAAGAAGGGAATGAACTTTCAAGATTTTATAAGAAAATTGAAGTCTTGGAGGAAGTAACAAATAGAACTGAATTAAGTCATAGGACTTTATGAGTTATAGTGTTAAGTTGTTAGTGCTGTTTAATTTCTTTTTGTACACACTTTTATTGAAACATATTAAATCTTTTCGTGTTGTAAATTGCTGGATGTTTGGATTCCTCTTAAACATTAGTGGTTTCCAACAGACTTGTGACAATCTACATGAATGCTTAGTTAACTTCTTAAGACTCTCTCTGGCTTCAGCTAATTACCCAAGTAGATCATAAGAACACTTTATTTTGAAACAGAATAATTTTCATGCCAGTTTTTAACTGTATTATAGGAAGACGGTTGAACATCTTTACCCTGATAACTTTGAGGTTGCGTGCATGTGTGTATATTAAAACTATTTAAGGAAATTAGGGTCCATCTTTAATTTCCCAACAATTGAGAGCTAAAATGTCAACCTATGAAAACTGGGCATTTGACAACAAATTCTGGATTAGTGGTGCTGGAAGAGCACAGCAGTTCAGGTAGCATCCAAGTAGCTTCGAAATCGACGTTTCGGGCAAAAGCCCTTCATCAGGAATAAAGGCAGTGAGCCTGAAGCGTGGAGAGATAAGCTGATGAAGGGCTTTTGCCCGAAACGTTGATTTCGAAGCTACTTGGATGCTGCCTGAACTGCTGTGCTCTTCCAGCACCACTAATCCAGAATCTGGTTTCCAGCATCTGCAGTCATTGTTTTTACCTATTTGACAACAAATGTCATGGTGATAATGGTGTGAACATTACTTACCCTATAATATCCTTGAAGGCTTGCAATAAAGGCTTCACTTGGTAGTTCAAGCCATGCTTGTTACACAGTGATTTCACCAAAGGGGCAATTTTGTAGTAATTGTGACGTGGCATTGTTGGGAAAAGACTGGAAAAGAATGGATTACAGAAAATACAATTAAAAGCTGTCATTTATAAAGGAGGCAGGTGTTTGGCTAATATTTCAACTGGAGCCAAGAAGTATTGGTCCCCTTTCCTTGTACCCCATTCCAGCCTCAGATTCTTTCTTTCTTTGGTGCTGCACAAGACCACATGATGAGTTGAAACCCATCTAGCAGAATCAGTAGGATCAAAATCAATTTAGTTGATAAACTTACTGCACTGATTCTGCTCAGCACTCTATGTTATCAGGGCCTTCTGGGGCAGGACCTAGACATTTACCAGCATCAGGCTGAGACTTCATTTCTCTTAGTAATCGGGCTCATATACCATACATTGTGCCAGATGTAACGTTCCGTTCTACCAAGACAGCCAAAAAAAAACGTTATGTGAAAAATTTATTTTGTGGATCCAGGGAGTATACATGTTTCACAAAAAAAAGGTGGGCCTTTGCCTCCCTGGACTGCTTTCTTGCCAACCTTCCTGCAGTCCCAAAGCCAGCAAGCAGCAGTAGGAAGCCTAGGTTTGGCCTGCAGCTCGCAAACAGCATGTTAATGAAGAGCCTAGCCTTGGGAATGCACCAAACCATCCAATGGAACTGGCCAGCTGCCTGACAGTTCTCCCATCCCCCAGCTCGAATATGTTACAGATATCTTCAAGGTCCATAACTCTCACAATATCCAAATCAGTCTCAGTTGAAGAAAGCAGTACATATATTTTAATCATGAACAAATCTCATTATTTTGTTACAAAGAAAGCAAGTAAACTAAAACTATTGTTAAAGTGTATGCTAAGTCCCAAACTGTGGAGATAAAATGCAGCCTCCAAATCATTAGCAAGTTCTCTACAGCTTACACCAGCAGCATTTAAAGCCTTCATCTCATAAAATATTCCTCAGACAGGAACATCTGAGCTCTTGGCAACAAGCCATGCTTTTTCTCCATTCACAGGATGGGGTTGTCACTGGTTGAGACTGTCAATATTAATCAGCTCTGTTTGCTTGTGAGAGGGTGATGCCTTGTTGAATCACTGCAGTCCATGTGGCAATGTGGATTATTACAAAGCTTTGTGTAATTAATCACCCATGTAAGATGGACATTGCAACCATCATGGGTGATTTTAATTTTCATAGAGATTTAATAAATCATTTTAGAACAATGACCTGGAAAATGAGCTGATTGAGTGTATTTGGGACAATTTCTTACAGCAGTACACTTTAGAGCGAACTATGGAGCAGACTACTTTAGATCTGTCAATGCACAATCAGACAGAATTCATTAATGATCTCTTAGTAAAGGAATTTTGGTGGGGGGTGGTTTGGGGTGGGGGTAAGGAGTGTCCATTCCCATCTGGGTCAGAGTCTGTGTGGTTCAGATGGTCTGGGAGAGGTGTCATTGTGGGTGTATGTTAAGAATAAAATCTGCCAATGGTTACTCAGCAACTACATTATGTATTTAATAGTCTAACTTTTCCTCAGTAACTATGTTATGTAATTTCATCAGAAACATCTAATGGAGACATTCAAAGTTTAGAGAAATATCTCAGTGGACAATTACATTTTCTGGGCAATTCCTTCAGACTCTGCTATGATGGGGATTCCATGGGGTCATGTCTACATTGGTATTGCCACTATCTGGCCAGTGGAAAATCCAGACCAAGGAGACTACTTTGGGTGTCCTGGTACATGATGTAATGTTGGTATGCAGATGCAGCAAGTGATTAGGAAGGCCAAGTGAATATTTACTTCTATTGTATGATGAACCAATTGTAAAAGTAGGGAGATTCTGCTTGCAAAACAGGGATTTATTGAGCCCATGTGTGAGGTCTGGTGTATAGTTGTAGTTTTCTTACTTAAGAAGGAATATATTTGCAAAAGGAACAGTTCAGAGAAGGTTTGCTTGATGAAAGAGTTATTTTATAAGGCTAGATTCAGCATGTTGAGCCTATCTTCATTGGCATTTAGAAGAATGAGTGGTAAGATACCTGCTCCATGACACTGGATGTATCCCTTTAACCACCAAGGCAGCTTGAAAGCACCAAAGCAAGTATCATACATGCTATAGATCCACATAATCAGAATCTGTTTAGATAACTATTGTGCCAATTTTTCTGGAATGAACATCAGTTTCTCCAGCACTTGCACCACTTCAGGGTGGCATGCAGGCTCAGTAGTTAGCATTGTTGCTTCATAGTGTCAGAGTCCTGGGTTTGATTCCCTTAGGTCACTGTCTGTATGGAGTTTGCACATTCTCCCTGTGCCTGCATGGATTTATTCCAGGTGCTCCGGATTCCACCCACAGACCAAAGATGGTGGATTGGCCAAGCTAAATTGCCCATTGTGTCCTTGGGATGTACAGGCTAGGTAGATTAGCTAGGGGAATTGCAAGGTTAAGGGGATAGGTTTGGGGTGTGTCTGGGTGGGAGGCTCTTTGGAAGGTCAGTGTAGACTCGACAGGCCAAATGGCCTGCCTCCACACTGTAGGGAGTCTATGATTCTATGGCTTGACATTGGCTGTTTTCTAATGGCATTCTCACAGTGCCTCTAAATGCCAAATAGGGACATGATCAGGTAAAGAAGACAGTCAACTGTTACTCAATGTGCATCTTATATGTAAACTATCTGACAAAATAGGAATGTCAGTATAAGCTTCACAATATGAAACATGGAATTTATGTGTTAATAACTCTGTTCAGGTGGTTCTACAATATTGCAGTCGATGAAATAGGTAATTAAAATCAGAATCATCAATGAAACAGCATGTATCAGAGATTTCAGAAAGTAAAACAGGAAATAATTTTCGTATATATGTATCAATTATTTGAGTCATTGCTTCATTTATTAAGGTAAAGCAAGTTTCTCAACACAACACAATTTTGCACAGAATTGTGGCACAGAAAGTATACTTTATTTAGAAGTCTTTGAGAAAATCCAATCAATCAGGTTTAGATTCTGACCTTGGTCTTCAAGAAGTAGCTGCAAACATTCCCCCTGCAGCACACCCTCACACCACCACTGCCACCATCACCACCAGCACCCCACCAACAAAACCTAACCCATCTTAGAAATGTTTCCTATTCACTTACTGGTGCTCAATCTGGAAGTTGAGATGGCCACTAAACCAGTCATTGAAGGAAGATTGTTCAATATTACATGTGGAGTCCAACTGGAGAGTCAAAAATAGAATATAGATTATTAGCCATCCTGAAAGACAATGATGAAACCTGTTGTCCTAACTTTAAATTCCAGCATTGGGCAGCTGTCTGCATGGTGTTCGCATTTTCTCCCCACATTTGCATGGGTTTCCTCCAGACAATTATAGGGTTTGGGTGGGATGCTCTTCAGAGGGTTAGTGTTAACTTGATGAGCTGAATGGCCTGTTCCTACGTTGTAGGGATTTTATGATGAACTGCTAAAGATGCCCTCTACGTTTCAACGCTACAGCTCATTGACTAAATATATTAGAGCTCTGCTTGGTTCAATGTCAGACAATTGGGCTGTCTTTCTTATAAAGCTACTCTCACTATATTTGTTTTGTTGACAAGAGTGAGGAAAAATACATAGCAGGTTTGTTGACTTCGGCTGAATCACATTATGTGCTTCTCTGACTGTTGCTCTGTGAAATCCCAACTTGTAGTTCAGGAGACAGTGACAATTGAACAGTGTTTGTTTTGGAAATAAGTTCTACATCATTACCAAATTCTTAAGTCGGGTTGCCGTATTCAGGTACTTCTTTCCATTCATTCACGGGATGTGACTTTGTACTTGTATAGAGTGACACGTGACCGATACACCAGTGTTACTCTGCAAGTTTCTAAATTACAGGCTAAACCACCCTTTTTTCTGATTAGACTCAACCTGGAATACTGCATTTATTAAGCCACTGCACATCAGGAAGGATACAGTTGCTTTGGAGAAAGTGTAATTTGGATTTACAAGAATGATATCAGAGCTAAATGGGCGGCACGGTGGCACAGTGGTTAGCATTGCTGCCTCACAGCGCCAGAGACCCAGGTTCAATTTCCGCCGCAGGCGACTGACTGTGTGGAGTTTGCACATTCTCCCCGTGTCTGCGTGGGTTTCCTCCGGGTGCTCCGGTTTCCTCCCACAGTCCAAAGATGTGCAGGTCAGGTGAATTGGCCATGCTAAATTTCCCGTAGTGTTAGGTAAGGGGTAAATGTACGGGTATGGGTGGGTTGCGCTTCGGCGGGGCGGTGTGGACTTGTTGGGCCGAAGGGCCTGTTTCCACACTGTAAGTAATCTAATCTAATCTAATCTACAAAATGAGTAAAATTATCAGGACAAATTCCCTTACTATATTTATATCCTCTTGATTACAGAACCTTGAGGAGTGATCTAATTGAATTGTTTAAAGTGTTTTAGATTTAACAAAGTGGAGAGAGAAATTACTTCCACTGCTGGGAAACTTTGAACAAGGACCTTAAAATTAGAGTTAAGTTGATGAGGAATGATGTCAGAATTATTTCTTCAATCAAAGGGTAGTGGAAAACTGGTATTATCTCCTGAGCAAGCTGCTGAGTCTAGGCATATCCACAATTTGAAGACCAGGACTGATAGATTTTTCTTCAGCACGACTATTAAGAATTATGGACCAAAGATGGGTAGATGGAGTTTAGATACAAATGAAACGCCATCTAACTGAATGATGGAGCAAACTCAAAGAATTGAATGTCCTACTCTTTTCTGTTTCACTAGCTGTATGCTCCTTTATTGGTGTTATATCTGCCTGAAGTTGGTCTGACATCTGTAGCCTAGTCTCTGTTCGAAGAAGAGGAATGCTGGAGCATAATGGATATGTGGAGAAAAGCCATGCAAAAAGGTCAGGAAAGAGTTAACTGGTCCAGCATGTCTACCCCACCCTGACCTAGTAGATTCCCTATTCATCACTTACATATGATCCCTGTCAGAAATTTCCTGGAAGTAGCAAAAAAGTGGAAAAGAAAACACCAGGACAATTCAGGGATAACCTCTCTAAAGTCAATCAAACAAATTTGAGGAGGTCATTGTCATCACTACTGTTAATCTCACTTAATCAGCCATATTCATAGGAATGCATCCAGCTCCCTTTTGAAAAGTTGTTTCAGACTAAATGCCATGAAAAGAAACTGATGCATTGGGTCAAATGACTAGTTTTATTGGTTCAAAATGACCTCCAGCCTCTTCACACATTAATTACAGATCAGATCCCAAACCATGTCATATCAGTGCAAATTAAATAGTGCAAGCAGTCTCTAAGTTGTTTAATGAAAGGTCTCATTTGGAAGGGAAAAAAGAACATCTATAAGTAAGCTATCAAGATGTTTCATAATGATCTAATGGTTCTAGCAGCAGAATATTTCACTTGTCCTCCCAAAATGAAGCGATTAATTCAAGCAATGGATGTTATCATTCCTCTTTCCCTGGGACACTAGCATCAACATTTGACCCCCAAAACCTACACTTATCTTCCTGGCAAAACAGGTAAGTCATCAAGCATTGTAGGAACAATGACTGGCTTGTTTTGAACTTGTGAACTTTTACTGAAGATAGGGAATTCACAACCTGGAGGATCATAAGCAAAAACTCATCTGGGCAGTTCACCGCGTCATACACAGGAACATTAATCAAATGCAACATCACACAATGCTCCCAGAATACAGGCCTGAGTGATATAGGCCACTGCAGTGTTCTCTTCTCTTATTCTTATCTTTCTTTCGAGCTCTAATGAAAGGTCACAGACAAGATATATTAACTCTTGTTTCCCTCTTTACCGAGTCTGCAGAGTTAGCATAGTACTTCCAATCCTGATTTCAGAACTTTGTTCCTGTGTTTCTTCTGTAGGAAGACTGAGATACGGGCTATTAGACTAGAAAGGATTGAGATTATTAAGGAGGAGGTGTTATCAATTCTAGAAGGTGTGAAAGTAGATACGTCCCCTGGGCCGGATGGGATTTATCTGAGAATTCTCTGGGAAGATAGGGAGGAGATGGTGGAGCCTTTGGCCTTGATCTTTGAGTTGTCATTGTCTACAGGTTTAGTATCAGAGGACTGGAGATTGCAACTGTTGTGCCCTTGTTCAAGAAGGGCAGTAGAGATGACCCAGGCAATTAAAGACCAGTGAGCCTTTCGTCTGTTGTGGGAAAGGTTTTGGAAAGGATTATAAGAGATAGGATTTATAATCATCTAGAAAATGACAATTTGATTGGAGATAGTCAACATGATTTCATCAAGGGAGGGTTGTGTCTCACAAACCTCACTGAGTTTTTTGAGAAGGTGACCGAACATGTGGATGAGGGTAGGGCAGTTGACTTGGTGTACATGGACTTCACTAAGCCTTTGATAAGGTTCCACATGGTAGGCTTTTAGACAAATGCGGAGGCACAGGATTGAGGGTGATTTAGCAGTTTGGATTAGAAACTGGCTTTCTGTAAGAAGGCAGTGAGTGGTGGTTGATGGAAAATATTCAACCTGGAGTCCGGTTACTAGTGGTATGCGACAAGGTTCTGTTTTGGGACCACTGCTGTTTGTCATTTATATAAATGACTTGGACAACAGGCATTAGTGGATGGGGTAGTAAGTTTGCAGATGACACTAAAGTCAGTGGAGTGGTGGACAGTGTGGAAGAATGTTGCAGGTTGCAGGGGAACTTTGATAAACTGCAGAATTGGACTGAGAGGTGGCAAATGGAGTTCAATGCAGCTAAATGTGAGGTGATTCACTTTGGGAAGAATAACAGGAAGGCAGGGTACTGGGTCAATGGAAAAATTCTTGGTAGTGTGGATGTGCAGAGGGATCTTGGTGTCCATGTGCATAGATCTCTGAGAGTTGACCCAGGGTGATAGTGCTGTTAAGAAGGCATACGGTGTGTTAGGTTTCATTGGTGGAGGTATTGAGTTCTGGAGCTGTGATGTCATGCTGCAACTATATAAAATGCTGGTGCGGCCTCACTTGGAATATTGTGTACAGTTATGGTCGCCCCATTCCAGGAAGGATGTGGAAGCATTGGAAATAGTGCAGAGGAGATTTACCAGGATGTTGCCTGGTCTGGAGGGAAGGTCTTATGAGGAAAGGCTGAGGGACTTGGGTTTGTTCTCATTGGAGAGAAGAAGGCTAAGAGAGGATTTAATAGAGATAAACCGGATGATCAGAGGATTAGATAGGGTCGATAGTGAAAGTCTTTTTCCTAGGATGATGATGTCGGCTTGTACAAGGGGGCATAGCTGCAAATTGAGGGATGATAAATTTAAGACAGATGTCAGAGGCAGGTTCTTTACTCAGAGAGTAGTAAGGGCATGGAATGCCCTGCCTGCCAATGTAGTTAACTCAGCCCCAATTAGGGGCATTTAAACAGACCTTGGATAAGCATAAGGATGATGATGGGATAGTGTAGGGGGATGGGCTTAGATTAGCTCACAGGTCGGCACATCGAGGACCGAAGGGCCTGTTTTGTGCTGTATTGTTCTATGTTCTGTTGTTCCTAATGGTGACTAACCTGAAATATCATTGCCTTCCTGATATTGAATATCTTCTAGTCGCACTCGTCCAGGTACGGCTGACACTATGTTGTATCAAACACAGAAAATGCCAGGAAACCTAGCAGGACTGGCAACATCTGTGGAGCGAGAAAGAGAGCTCAGAAGGTCCGAAGAAATGTCATATCGAACCCAAAATGTTAACTCTGTTTCTCTCTCCACATCTGCTATTTGATCTGCTAAGTTTTTCCAGCATTTTCTATTTGTTTTAGATTTCCTTCATCTGCACTGCTTTTTTTTAATATAACTATATAAGAACAAAGAACAATACATTACAGGAGCAGGCCCTTTGGCTCTCCAAGCCTGTATTAACACATTTTGCCCATCCACACCAAAACTGTCTTCACTTACAGGATCCATATCCCTCCATTCCCTTAATATGCATATATTTCTTGAATGCTGCTATTGTGTCTGTTTCCTTCACCTCTTCTGGTAGCATGTTCCAGGCACACACCACTTTTTGTGTGAAAAACCTGCCTCACACATCTCTTTTAAAATTCTCCCCACCCCTGCACCTTGAGCCTGTGTGTACCATAGTAATTAACCCCTGCATCCTGGGAAGAAGACTTCTACTTTCTGCTGTAACCATGCCATTTACAATCTGGTAAAGTTATATTAGGTCAACCCTCAACCTCCTGCATTCCAGTGAAAACAAGCCCAGTCTATCCAAATTTTCTTCACAGCTAAAATCCCCCATACCAGGTGACATCCTGGTAAGCCTTTTCTGTAGCCTCTCCAAAGCATCCACATCCTTCTGGTGGTGTGGTAACCAGAAGTGTACACAATTTCCAAGTGTGGTCTAACTGAAGTTCTGGAAAGCAGCAGATTAACTTGCCTATCTTTATACTCAATGCCCCTTTTAATGGAGACAACCATGCCATAAACCTTTATCTACCTGTGCTGCCACCTTCAGTGATCTGTGGATCTGCACACCCAGATCCCTCTGCATATCAATACTCCTAAGAGTTCTGCTATTCACTGTATAATTTACACCTGTACTTGACCTTCCAAAATGTATCACCTCACATTTATTTGGATTAAACTCCATCTGTCATTTTTCTTCCTATGCCTCCAACTGATCTATATCTTGCTGTATCCTCTGACTATCCGCAACTCCACTAAACTTTGAGTCATCTGCAAATTTACTAATTAGATTAGCCATGTTTTCCTTCACATCACTTATACAGACCATGAAGAGCAGAGGCCCCAGAACTGATCCCTGTGATAGAACACCACTAGCCACAATCCTCCATTCTGAAAAGCATCCTTCCACAGCTACCCTCTGTCTCCTATGACTAAGTCAGTCCTGTATCCATCTTGCCAGCTCACCCGCGATTACCATGTGATATCACCTTTTGAACCAGTCTGCCGAGGGACCTTCCCAAAGGCTTTAATGACGTTAATGTAGACAACATCAACTGCTTTTCCCTCAAATATCTTCATCACCTCCTCAAAAGCCTTGGTGAAGTTAGTGAGGCACAACTTGCCCCACAAAAAAATTGCTGTCTATTGTTAATAAGTCCATGTGCTTTTAAATGTGTATTGATCTTGTCCCTGAGAATCTTTTCCAATAATTTCCCTACCATTGACATGAGGCTCACAGGCTTGTAATTTCCTGGATTTTTCCTGTTACCCTTTTTAAACAATGGGACAACATTGGCTATTCTCCAGTCTTTGGGGACCTCACCTCTGACCAAAGAGGATACAAAGATATCTGCTAAACAAGAATGTAAAAACCTTAGCTTGATCTGTTGGAATCTTTGGGGCAACTATGTCAAATTGTCACAGTAACACTGAGCCAATGTGATCCTTAGCTTCCACTGGGATGACTAATGCTGAATTTGGTTATCTTCAACGCTGAGTTATTCAAAATCTGATGAGCAGCAAATCTGATGATAATGATATGAAATCGATCACCAATTACATTGTTCTGTTTAGTTATATATCAAGATTTCTTGTGTTTTACCATATGGCAGTATCCCTTCAATTTGTGATCCTTTACTTCTATGAATTCCCAGGTTTTGGGTCATGAATACTGATGGGGTTGCAGAGGTTATATTTGGGGGTGACAAGCTCCCAGTCCTCTGAGACAGAAATAGTGAGTGTAGCGAGGAGATTCTGTCAGAACAATCATGGGCTCACTGAATATCCACTAACTAAACAGCAAGAGGCGGACAGTGGCCATAAATACCCCTTACCCTTTGAAGCTGTTTGCAAAGTACATGTGGGGGAACGGAGAGAGAGGGGTCACTGAATCTTCCACCACAAGGGAATATGGATAGCATGGCTGAAACTTTTATGAGTAAATAAAGTGCATTAAGTATTTCCATATTTAACTGACCTATTAATATGTTGCTCTGTAACCTGTGAACATTAATGATTATATGTGTTACTGAATGCAACTATGTTGTGTTGTTTTTCCTAGGTCAGGGGTCACGCTAATTTTCAAGTGCTAAAATAGGGCTATATTGGAAAATAGTTTGAGAAGCACTGCCCTATGCAATTGTCAAATTCTCTCCGACAATAGTTGACATGGATCCATGTGATCATGTCTTCTCGCTTCTGTATCATTATGAAACTATAATCAACCATAATCATTCTAATTATGTTACATGAATATTTTAATGAGCTCCTTTCTGTATTCTTAATATTCTGAAGAACAAAGTAAGTGCAATTTGAAGCTGAAATTGATAAGAGCAGCAGGCGTATAATTCAATCTGTTTCTCAGAACAAAGGCTAGCCTCCAT
Source organism: Chiloscyllium punctatum (assembly GCF_047496795.1). Classification (NCBI taxonomy): domain Eukaryota; kingdom Metazoa; phylum Chordata; class Chondrichthyes; order Orectolobiformes; family Hemiscylliidae; genus Chiloscyllium; species Chiloscyllium punctatum. Next base: position 41,924,726 of record NC_092760.1, on the reverse strand, counting down.
TAATAATTGAAGTTGCTTCTCTGCAGATTAATGAGGATCTAATGTACCACATCTCAAAGTGACAATAAACTCACAGAAACGAAATACCCTATGGAAGAATCCTGCTGATTAAAGTTCCTGTTTTGTCTCTTTTCTCTTTGTTTCCTCATGTTTCTACTGAAACTAATGAACTTTTGCTGGTAACCTGTAGGCAACAAACCATCTTCCAGGACCTTTTCACATTGTCAGCCTCCATTTGAGACTAGACAATGACATATCAGCACAGAGACATTATGGTCAAAGCCAATCCTATTCTGAATTGACTCTGCATAGCCCTATCCTTCCCCAGTCTCCCATATTATATACTTTCAAAGGAACAATGTAGATTTCCTTATCAAACTTTCACTGATGCAGCAAGTTTGATGATGACAATTAATCAACCAGGTTTGCACTCTATAATGCAGATAGTCATTTTAATGGTGACAGCAATTTCAGACACTTGGAAAAGCTGCAATGAAATGGTCATTTTTGCAAGTTAACCTCCTTAGCTGCCTTGTCTGTACTTGCTACAAGTTAGTGGGAGCAGTTTTAACAAGAATACAAAATTCTAATCTGGCAGTGTCTACAAACATTTAGAGCAGAACTTTCATTCACCCAAGGATACAGAATTGGAAATGAATAGGTCTATAATTGCACACAACCATCGGGTCTCCCACCATGGTCCTGGCTCTAGCTCCAAGACAGTTTAGTTGCACTGCTCTGAGATGCAGGTTGGGATCCCACAGTGGCAGTGAAGATGCCCCTCTCTCCCACCCCCAGTGTTGCTATGGTTCACAGCTGCAGCCACAGAAGAAATTTCCCCTTCACAATGATGATCTAGTAGCTTGGGCCTTTTAAAATTTAGCATCTTATAAAATCTCTTTAGTAGGTGCCTTCATTTTGAGGCTACCTAAATCAGCGCTGACCACTTCTGATGGTGGCACTGCTGATCTTTTAAAAGCCCTCCAACCTGAAGAACTCGCCCACCCACCCTTATCTGGGCAGCCAGCCTGGTTACTAACATTCCTAGCTCATTAAAAATTGCAGCAGGGGTGTAGGGGCACTGAATTACCCCTGACCACAGGGTGTTGAGCCCAGGACAAAAACTCAGATGCTTTGGGGGTTTTTATGATGTAAAGTGTCACAAACTGCTACAAGGATGTTCTAAAGCTAACTGTGAGTTACCTGCATAGTGAGCCAGTCCTTGTGCTTTTCATCATCAATGGTCATAGGAATATGGTTCATCTGGGTCACCCACACAAACCAGTGGCTCTCTATGAACCTGCAGAGAGAACCAACACAATGGTCAAGCATCGAACGACTATCAAAATTCTTCTGGTACTGATGCTTCTTTACCTATACAACCAATACCTGTTTTTATTTCCTATTTTTGTGTTTAAAATCAACCTATTCAGAAATGTTATGACACATTTCTGGAACAGGTGGGATTTGAACCCAGGCCACTGGCTCAGAGATAGGAACACTACCACCATAGCACAAGAGTCTGTACTTGTTACAGTTTTGGAAACCACTTTCAGGTGCAGTTTTTACTTTAAGCAGACATCATTCAGGACCAGACATCATTTTCCCTTCATCTCCCTGCCTTTCAATCTCCTTCTCCTCAAGGCATCTACCCTCATTTCATAGGAACTGATAGACTCCCAATGGCCATCGCTCTGTGAGAGTTCAGACACTGCAAGCTTCAAAAGGCATCACAGAGCAAGAACCTGTCCTCAGCAAATGACCACACAGAAATACGTCTTAGACGGATTAGTAAATCGCAATCATGAAGAGAAAGCTCTTTGTTTCTTTCTCTCTCTCACCCTTTGAGCTGACAGAAATGAAGACCAATTGAAGCAGCTCTCTAGCCATCGGTGTCAGCTGTGATTCAGCTGGTAGCACTGAAAGTCAGAAGGCTGTGTCTTCAAGTCCCACTTCAAAGACTTCAGCATCAAACCCAGACTGACAGTAATGTGGGAGGGCATAGGTAGATAGAGAAAATCTACTTCCTCTGCTTAGGGAGGCTCATCTTAGGGGATATTGTTTAAAGCTTACAGCTAGACCATTCAGGAGTGAACTCAAGAAACAATTCTTTGGTTGTGGTTGGAGCTTAGAACTCTCTCCACAAACAGAAGTCAATTGTTAATTATAAAACTGAGATAGGTGGAATTTTATTGATCAAAAGGATGAGACAATGGTAGTTAAAACTTTGTAATCTACCATGATCTCACAGAATGGCAGAGGGGCTAAAATGTGACTTCAGTTTCCATGTTATTTTACAGAACCACTTCAAATTGATAGCAGTTTGCACAAGCCCATTTGAACTGGGCTTTACCAATTACAACAGGAATTTACAGCAGGTTGGATAGTTGGACATGCAATTGGACTGCCTGATAATGAACTACTTAAATCATAGGCATAGCCTATGGAGATAAGAGAAAAGGAGAGTAAACGGGTCCTTTATACATTTTTTTTGCATTAGTCACATCTCCTCTCCCTTGCTCCAAAATGCTACATCAGCCTTTATGCGCTGTCCAACTTTTTAAACATGGTATCATTTCAGTTTATAATCCAAAAACTGTAATACTGGTGGCTGTGACTGAAACAACAGAAATAATTCTTTTGAACTTAACATACCTGACAAAGATGACAAATAGTATGGAACCAAAAAATCCATAAAAGGGTACATAGGTGTTGAAGTAGCGGACGTAGTATGTTGTTGCCCAGGCAAGATCCTGCAGGATGGAAAGGAGTAGACGAAACGTGTTAAAGGGGCAAAAGTGAGGACTGCAGATGCTGGAAACCAGAATTTAGATTAGAGTGGTGCTGGAAAAGCACAGCAGGTCAGGCAGCATCGAGGAGCAGAAAAATCAATGTTTTGGGCAAAAGCCCTTCATCAGGAATCAGGAGTGTGACTTATGTGATCAGTCAAGTGCAGGATACTATTTGATTTGAACTGATTTACTATTGTCACGTGTACATTATTGCGGTGAGAAGTTTTGCGTTGTGTGCAGTACAAGCAGATTGTACCATTCAAAATGCATTAGGGTAATAAAACAGAGCAAGAAATACAATGGTACATCTGCAGAAATGTGCGCAAAGAGCCAGATCAACATTACGTTTACAATTTGAGAGGTTCATTCAGAAGTCTAATGATAGCAGAGAAGAAGCTGTTCTTGAATCTGTTAGTATGTGTGTTTAAACTTTTGTATCTTCTGCCCTTCGGAAGAGTTTGAAAGAGATTATAATTGAGGTGGGAGGTGTCTTTGACTATATTGGCTGCCTTCCTGAGGCAGTGAGCTGAGGAATGGAATTGGCTGGAATCGACAGGCAATGTACGATACCTGAGCATCCAGTTGAAACTCCGGCTTTCCTTGGTTCCAAGTCCCAGGAATTGGGTACCAACCTGTGACTCTCAAGTGCATCCTGTATTACATCATTTTATACACAAGCAAAAGCTGACACAATCTCCATGTGCCACAGTAAACTGTAGTGGTATCTCTGATCAGGAGCCCAGAATTTCCTCCATAACTAAGGCCTCAACCTAGTAGGTGTCAGCACCAAGGAAGAGGTGGAGTTTCTTTTCAGGTAAGATTCATAGAATCACAGAATTCCAACAGTATGGAAACGGGCCATTTGGCCCAACAAGTCCACACCACCCCTCCGATGAGTAACCCACCCAGACCCCATTCCCTTAACCTATTACTCTACATTTACCCTTGACGAATGCATTTACCCTACACGCCCCTGAACACTATGGGAATTTAGCATGGCCAATTCACCTAATTTGCACATCTTTGGATTGTGGGAGGAAACCGGAGCACCCGGAGGAAACCCACACAGACACGGAAAGAATGTGCAAACTCCACACAGTTGCCCAAGACTGGAATCAAACCTGGATCCCTGCTGCTGTGAGGCAGCAGTGCTAACCGTTGAAACACGATGCTGCCCCACACCCCCCCCCCCCCCTCCCCTCCCCCACAGATCTAGATAATTTTGGCATTTCTCAGACATGTCTCTCAGGTTCATTCCATGAATGAGGGGCACCAGTCTGCCACCAGGCAGCCTGTGGAGGGAAGGAAGCATGAAATTCAAGTGGGATACAGTAGGAAGCAGGAGAGGACAATCAAAACCTCTAATTAAACATTCTGATGCACTTACCACCCAATCTCGACGAGTAATCATGGTCATCATTATCTGAATGTAGAAATACACCGGGATTAAAAGGGGTGGACCAACTAGAAAAAGAGAGCAAGGAAGTGATACCACATCAGTAAACAACGGTTATAACTGACAACATCTCACCGACTGATCCAGCAAGCAATACTTACTGAGGAAAAAGTACTCGTGCTGATAGTTGTAAGGCAAAAACTTGATCTTCCGTTTTCCAAACTACAGCGATGAAAGAGGAATTAGGTGGAATCAGATTAGTAGCCACTCAGGGCCTTCAGTATAAAATTATTTAAGAACTTCAGTTAGACTTCAGCACACAACTCCCTTCCCTGTATCTATTATTCTACTGAGGTAGTTTTGCAGTCTGACACTCCTAGGAGGGTACTACACTAGCAGGAAACAATACAGTTACAACATTTCTCCATGGTTCTTCAACCCACGCTGCCTATGAATAGAGTTAATTGCCAGAAACATAAAGTCACAAAATATCAAATATATATTACATGCAAATGCATCATCCACACTTTCAACTGGATTCAGCCTGTGAACTCACCGTTCGATATACAATTATTCAGATGCTTCAGTTAGTTCACGAGCAATTGAAAACAGTAGGAATGAGGATGAACAAACGTCCTGATATTCCTATTAGTTAAATAAGTCTGTTGTATCTGCCTCATGCTTTATCCTTTCATTCATAATGGCCATTCAATTGAAGCACCCGAGGAATTTTCAAAATCTACTTTTTATTCATATGCAATGAGCAGGTTAGTGCTGTCATCATCAAGTGAGGTGTCTGACAAAAGGCTTCTAATGTCACTTTCAGTCATTTTCAAACCTGTGATCACCTGGGAACTGTTCTTTTACAAAGAACATCTCGGCAGCAGGCAGGTTGATCCCAGACCTACCATTTCTCCAGTGGGAAATGTGGTTGAGACGAAAGTCCACATCCACAACTCACCATCCCTGTTCTTCGACATAAATTACCTGCACCCCTCGATTAGATTTCAGGCCATTACTCAGTCCTTTTAGATATATAGTATTCTTTTGTAGATTTATTTTCCTTTATTGCTTTAATAAGAAGCAATGATAAAATGTGTTTCTTGGCGTACACTAATGTTGAGGAGAAAGTGAGGACTGTAGATGCTGCAGATCAGAGCTGAAAATGTGTTGCTGGAAAAACGCAGCTGGTCAGGCAGCATCCAAGGAACAGGAGAATCGATGTTTCGGGCATCAGCCTTTCTTCAGGAATGAGGAAATCTCATTCCTGAAGAAGGACTGATGCCCGAAAAGTTGATTCTCCTGTTCCTTGGATGCTGCCTGACCTGCTGCGCTTTTCCAGCAAAACATTTTCAGTACACTAATGTTGAATTTGTTTTTGGCTTTGAGCAAAATATCTCGGTCTACACAACTTGCTCTCTCTTCCCTGAATTCTTACTTTATTGAAACCGGGATGCATTGTACTCCTTCTACTCTAACGCATTTCTTTACCCAGGTCATTAAAGCTATGGAATGTCTTGCCTTCCCTGAACTACCTTCCCTACATCAATCTATAGTCTAACAACATTGCCCCAAATATACCTCACATTCTCCTTCTGACCTTAGATTTGTCAGGTCATTTCACCTAGGTTTCACAACAAAAAGGTAATTACCTCCACAGGTTGGGTGTCTCCCAGTACAAATACCTTTAGCATATTCACATCAGGGTCCTTATTAAAGATGTTGGGTTTGGCATGGTGCTGGAAGTGTCGGTGATTCCACCAGTTTCCAGAAGCCCCCTTGAAACAGAGATACCGTATCACACAATATACTAAAAGCAATATACAACTTACTCAAACTATTTGTAATTTTGTCTTCAAACGTCTTGAAATTAAATCCAGTTCTTGTGTGAGCTTCAAATTCTCTTTCAGTTAACCACACAAGCCAAAATATCTCACTCAATTCCCACTAGTCTTAGAGTCTCATAATTGTAGGCATTTGTTCTCAGGGATTGCTCATTGTCAGGATCATCTCTAGGCAGCTGTCAAACTTGTAGCCCATTCCTTCCCACTTTTACTTGAGGCTGTGCCACAAATACTGAATCACAAAAAACAGGCTAGGTTTGGTAGGCACAGTTTGCCAACTTCAAGAGGGAAAAGAAATTCTGTGCATACTTATTTAGCAAGCTCCAAAAATCCTATCTCCAATGTTAAGGTTAGTGACTGCCCTTTTTTGGTTTCCTTTAAGAGCAGAAATAATGAAAGCATGAGCAATCTAGTCAATCTTTTTAAACCACGGCTTTGCCTCCATTTTAAAATTTGCTGCCATGAGTATGATCAAAGAGTGCCGAGGAAACGGTTTTACAAGTTACACAGCAGTTTACTGCAGTATGAAATCAAAACTATTTTGTAACAGGACATTATGAGGTAAAGCAAAACGCTAAAAATGCTGGAAATCTGAAACAGAAACAAACATTTCTGGAAATATACACCAGATTAATCAGCATCATAGGAGAGAACAGACAAGGCAGGATAAGCTGTTAAAAGTAATTATGGGAAAGAGATGGAAAATGTATTAACAGAAAAGGAGATCTGGAAGAGCAAAATATTATGAAGTGAAAATGAGTTTAATGAGAGAAGACACAGACATTTTCTGAATAACCTAAGGAATGGGGAAAGACAGATGGAAAGGGAAGCATGAACTGATAAACTGGAAAAGGTCTCTCTTGTGGCATAGTGCTAGCGCCCCTATACCTGGACTGGGAAGGCTAGGTTTGAGTCCCACCTACTCCAGAGGTGTGTAATAACATCTCTGAACAGGTTGAACAGAAAAGTAAGTTAAATAAAAAACTGGGAAACTACAAAATGGTCCAGGGGCCTATGTGAAGTAAGTTTACACTAATGGGTGTGAAGCAGAAATGTTGCAACACTGGATCTTGGGAGGTAGTTTTATTGCTCCAAAATCACCATCATTGTGATCCTCCAACCAAATACCAACCTGCTCTATCCTGGGACATGAACAGGTGTCCAGACATCGGAAAATTATAATAAAGGGTCTGCATGCCTGAAATGTCACCATGTCGATACTCTACAACGATGCTATCTCACTTACTAAGAATTTTCAAAGACTTATGGCGTTATTTTTCATTAATACAAATTATGGAGGCAACCTCATGTTATGGACAAATAACAAGGCTGAGTGCAGTAAAACTGAAATTTCTCTAGCTCTCTTCAGAATCAACAGTAAAACAGAACTTAGTTCTAATAAATTTGTAAGCCATGCCAATTTGCTGAAAGTCTATTTGAATAGACTAGAGGAAACCCTGCAGTTATTCCCATGTTTTTTTAAAAATCAGCTCTTTTGTTTAAGAAGATCATGTCTCAAATCCCAGCAGTTCTTATCATCCTAATCCCCAGCTCAATGATTACCTTCATGTGACCAATCAGGAACTTGTGTAACAGGTGATTCCATTTTGAACTCCGAAAGACAGACAAATGTCCAAAGTCATGTTGAAGCCAGCCTGACTGAACCTGCAATCCAACAAAATGAACATCTTTTATCTTGGTATTTGCATAGCAAAGTTAACTTTATTCTCTTTATATTCTTACTGAGAGAAATACAAACAATGTTCCTACCCAGAAGCACAGTTCAGTGGCTCTCACGGACCTTTCAACCCACAATTGCTGACCAACAAGAAAACCCAGCAATATTTCATGAGGACTATTTTCTATTGAGACATTAGGTGGTCTACAACTGAAGCCTGCAATATCTGTGAACGTACTGAAGCTGCCTTTTCATTTGATATCAGACTGGTGCACTATTTACAAAAGGAAATTGATCAATAGCTATACACAGGAGATATTTACTAAATATCTCCTAAATACTAAATATAAGAGCTACTAAAAGCTCTTCCTGCTCAAAAGATTATGATATAGATGAAGGTATATGATATAGATGAAGGTATTAAAAGTATAATTATCAAATTTGCTGATGACACAAAGCCGGGTGGCAGAGTGAAATGTGAGGAGGATGTTAGGAGATTACAGGGTGACCTGGACAGGCTAGGTGAGTGGACGGATGCATGGCAGATGCAGTTTAATGTGTGGTTATCCACTTTGGTGGCAAGAACAGGAAGGCTGATTACTACCTAAATGGAGTCAAATTAGGTAAAGGGGTAGTACAACGAGATCTGGGTGTTCTTGTACATCAGTCAATGAAAGCACATGCAGGTACAGCAGGCAGTGAAGAAGGTAATAGCATGCTGGCCTTCATAACAAGAGGAATTGAGTATAGAAGCAAAGAGGTCCTTCTGCAGCTGCACAGGGCCCTGGTGAGACCGCACTTGGAATATTGTGCGCAGTTTTGGTCTCCAAATTTGAGGAAAAACCGTTCTGGCTATTGAGGGAGTACAGCGTAGGTTCACGAGGTCAATTCCCAGAAGGGTGGGACTGTCTTACATTGAAAGATTGGAGCGACTGGGCTTGTATACGCTTGGGTTTAGAAGGCTGAGAAGGGATCTGATTGTGACGTACAAGATTATGAAAGGATTGGACACTCTGGAGGCAGGAAGCATGTTTCCGCTGATGGGTGAGTCCTGAACCAGAGGACACAGTTTAAAAATAAGGAGTAGGCCACTTAGAACAGAGTTGAGGAGAAACTTCTTCACCCAGAGAGTGGTGGGTGTATGGAATGCTCTGCCCCAGAAGGCTGTGGAGGCCAAGTCTCTGGATACTTTCAAGAAAGAGTTGGATAGAGTTCTTAAGGATAGTGGAATCAAGGATTATGGGGATATGGCAGGAACAGGATACTGATTGAGGATGATCAGCCATGATCATAATGAATGGTGGTGCTGGCTCGAAGGGCAGAATGGCCTACTCCTGCACCTATTGTCTATTGTTATAAATCTCTGAGATAGTTATCAAAATTCCCAAAATTACACTGCCTAGGGTATAGCCCTGATTTGTAAGTATCATATTTAGATTCACCACAATTTATAAAATAGTAAAGCACAGAGGGCTCTATGTTAGCACATTGCACCATACCAGTTTCCAAAAAGAGCCAGTTACTTACTTCTATTTCCTTGCATTTATAGTTTTCATTATTCTTTTTGATTAAGCATTTATCCAGTCTTCTTTAAGCCATTATTGATAACTGCTTCTATTTCAGTTTGTATTATATCATTCCAGTAGCAACACTCTGTGACGTATTTTTCTCAAAATTCTCCTAACCTTCTTCTCAATTTCTTTGCCAAAATATTATGACTTCTAGCAACTGACTTGGTGACCAGTGGAAATAGGTATTCTCTTTGCATTATTAGAATCCCCTTCTACTGACTTAATAGAAGCTTAAATGTCATGCTTAGAAGTGACTCTGGCTGCTTTAGGCAGTTGGATAATAGACTTGCAAAATCCTGCATTTAATATTGGAAAGGATTGGGGTATGAGAGGTAAAATAACATGCTCAATTTTGATGGCCTGTCCAAGGGTAACCAGCAAGACAAAAAGCAGCTTTCCAGTTTCCTTTACAAATGCAAGCTATGGATCAAATTTTTGTTTGGCTACAGAGACACATGGTGGTGTGCAAATGGCATCATTTTGAGCTGGAGTTTGCCTTGTCAAATGGGGTACGTTGCCCCAACCTCATCCCACCCTCCAAAGCTACTGAAATTTTTGATCTGATGATTCATTCTTGCTCATCTCCAATAATGCAGATGACGTGTGGATACCTAAATCTCTGCCATTTGCTATTTTGCTGTCATTTGTTAACAAACTATGAAATTTGTTAAGCCCAATTGTCAAGTGTTTCCATTGTCCACTGCATTCTTTACAGCTATTGCACATAAAGAGTTTTGGGAGTCTTTTCTGTTAGCGAGAATGAGGTAGTCCAAAGACAGTAAAAATTACCTGCCGCAGGTATCATGATTAAATGTTGCAGCAGACTGGGCTGGGAATGGTCCTACATTAATTACATGTAATTAACCTACATACCCTTCATTTTACTACCTTCCATGTGCCTATCCAAGAGTCGCTTAAATGTCCCTAAAGTATCTGACTCTACAGCCACTGCTGGCAATCATTTCATGCATCCACTACTCTCTGAGTAAAGGACCCACCTCTGACATCTCCCCTACACCTTCCTCCAATCACCTTAAAATTATGGTCTCTTGTGATAACCATTTCTGCTTTGGGAAAAAAGTCTCTATTTACTCAATCAATGCCTCTCAATATCTTGTACATCTCTATCAAGTCATCGCTCATCTTTCTTTGCTCCAATGAGAAAAGCTCTAGCTCCCTCAACCTTTCTTCATAAGACATGCCCTCCAGTCCAGGCAGCATCCTGGTAAATCTCTCTGAACCCTCTCTAAAGCTTTCACATCCTTCCTATAATGAGGCGATCAGAACTGAACACAATGTTCCTAGTGTGAGTTAACCAGGGCTCTTCAGAGCTGCAACATAACCTCGCGGCTCTGAATCACAATCCCCCGCTAATAAAAGCCAACACACTGTATGCTTTCTGAACAATCCTATCACCTTGGGTGGCAACTTTGAGGGGTCTATGGACATGGACCCCAAGATCCCTCTGTTCCTCCACACTGCCAAGAATCCTGCATTTAACTCTGCATTCTGTATTCAAATTCGACCTTCCTAAGTGAATCAATTCACACTTTTCCAGGTTGAACTCCATCCGTCACTTATCAGCCCAGTTCTGCATCTTGTCAATGTCCCGTTACAACCTTAAACAGCCCTCCACACTATTCGCCACTCCACCAACCTTCGTGTCATCGGCAAACTTACTAACCCACCCTTCCACTTCCTCATCCAAGTAATTTATAAAAATCACAAACAGCAGAGGTCCCAGAACTGATCCATATGGAACACCACTGGTCATCGTGCTCCAGGCTGAATATGTTCCATCTGCTACACCTGCTGTCTTCTATGGGCCAGCCAATATTGAATCCAGACAGTCAAATTTCCCTCTATCCCATGTCTCCTTACTTTCTGAATGACCTTATCAAACGCTTTGCTAAAATCCATGTACACCCAATCCACAGCTCTACATTCATCAATATGTTTTGTCACATCCTCAAAGAATTCAATAAAGCTTATGAAGCATGACTTGCCCCTCACAAAGCTGACCATCTCTAATCAAGTAATCACAAATCCTGTCTCTCAGAATCCTCTCCAATAATATGTCCACCACAGACGTAAGACTGACTGGTCTGTAATTCCCAGGATTATCCCTATTCCCTTTCTTGAACAAGGGAATAACATTTACCACCTTCCAGTCATCTGGTACTACTCCAGTGGGCAGTGAGGATGCAAAGGTCATCGCCAAAGGCGTAGCAATCTCTTCTTTTGCTTCCCGTAGTAACCTTGGATTTATCCCATCTGGCTCAGAGAACGTATTTATGCTTATGTTTTTCAAAATTTTCAACACATCTACCTTCTTACCATCAATATGTTCGAGCATATCAGCGTGTTTCATGCTGTCCTCACAAACATCAAGGTCCCTCCCGGTAGTGAATAGTGAAGCCACTATCCCTGATGTACCCTACCCTCATTCTGGCCATCCTCTTGTTCCTCACATAAGTACAGAATGCCTTAGGGTTTTCCTTAAACCGACCCGCTAAAGCCTTGTACCTACCTTATCCCCATAATCCTTTACACCACTGAGAATCAGAAATCTACTAATTTCTACTTTAAACATACTCAAAGACTGAGCCTCCAGAACTCTCTATGGTATAGAAGTCCAAAGCTTCCACAAACCTGATTACAAACCTTTCCCCTAATCTTGCACCTAAATTGAATCCCCACAATTTTTAAATTGTGCACCTTGGTTCTCAAAAGGGGAAACATCTTCACCCCATCTACCCTGTCTATCCCTTCAAACTTTTTGTAGGCTTTACTGACATGACCTTTCATTCTTCAATATTCCAGAGAATTCAGGCCTGGTTTTCCCAATCTCTCTTCATAAGTCAATCTGCCACTTTGCTATCAAGCCTGGTGAGCCTTCATTATACTCCTTCGATGGCAATATATATTTCCTGAGACAAGGAGATTAAAACTGCACATAATACTCCAGTTGAAGTCTGACCAAGCTCCCATACAAATGAAGCAAGACTTCACTATTCCTGTATTCAACTCCATTAGCCTTCCCAACTGCTTGCTGCACATGCATATTAGCATCGAGTAACTTATTGATTATCTCCCTTAGTATATATATATTTGCCAACCTTTTACCTGCACATTTGTCCTCCTTCCAAAGTAGTGACTTCAACTTTTTCATATTATAATCCATCCGACATACACTTTCTCATTCACTTAGCCTGCCCAAATTCTCCTGAGGCTGCTTTACATCTTCTTCACAATACACATTCCTACCTAGTTCTCTGTCAGCCACAAACTTGAAAATATTGCATCTGTGATTTCAAAACAGAGCTTGGTAGATATTTGAAAGTGATGATTTTAGAGGGCTATGGAGATAAGATTGGAGAGTAGGACTAGCTGGGTAGCTCTTTCAAGAGCTGGTACAGATACAATGGGTCGAGTGGCCTCTTTCTGTACTGTAAAATGATTCTGTGATCCCCACCTCCCATTGTTATATATTGTGATCGGCTGGGGCCCAAGTACTAATTCTTGCAATACCCCACGAGAGATAGTCTACTGATGAGAGAATGACACATTTATTCTTATCCTCCTCTGTCTTTTATCCAATCATTAATCCACACCAGTACATTAGAACCTATCTGATATGCTTCAATTTTTCCAACTAGCCTCCTGTGGGAATCGTTATCAAAAACTTTCTCAAAATCTACGTATACCATGTCCATTGGGTCTTCTTTATCAATTTTGTTTGGAACATCTTCAAAATGCTCTGACAAGTTTGACATGTGCCCAGTCAGATCATTATCATCCAATTGTCTATTAATCATATTTTTTCAAATAGATTGTAGTATTTTCCCTACTGTATGGCTAAAAGGTCTTTAGTTTATTTCTCAAATTATGGGATGATATCTTCCAGTCTGCAGAAATCATTTCAGAATCTACAGAATCTTTGAGGATAAACCAGTGCATGGATTATCGCTATTATCTCTATATCATTTAACACAATGAGATTCAGACCATCAGATCCTGGGGGTTTATCAACTTTCAATTGACAATAAATATAAAATTCAAAAGGAGAAGGATTTAAGGTGTATGGTTAGGAGCCTCTGATTGGCTGTTCAATGCTTGATTGGAAGTGTACAAACAGGAGTAGGGCTATGAGTGGTTCCTTCAGGTACCATTGCATCTCCCTCACCTGCCGCAAAACATAAAATCCAGCCCGTCAGATTCCTCCACATTCCCACACAGGACCCATTTCCTTCTGGGTTTTTTTTGCAGTTTATGAACACCCATTTGTCCTGCTGAGGTTAGGTTCCACATCTTAAATGGAGGATGAAAAATGGATTTCTTCCCACATACTATGTCAATCTGGCAGTGCAGGATTTTGGAAGCTCTTCGGAAACAGACCCATGGCTCCAACGATTGCTTACAGGTTGCGTGCACAAGAGTGAGAGAATTCCTGGCTCCATGGATATGGAGTTTAAAAATGGCTTCCTGCACTCCTAAGTTTCATTCTGGCAGGGTGGGCTGATCTGGAATTTGTAATGGTTACCCAGGAAGTGGTCTGGGTCCTGTACAGTACATGTGTCTCTGTGTACCGTTCTTTCTCTTTAAAAGCCCTAATATCGAGTGGGTGTTCAAGTCTCCTCCCTCACAGATTGAATCACTCACACTCTGAATGTGGGCACAGCCAACATTCATCTCATTCTCTTTGCTGGTGTGTGGAACTCCAAGGTCTGTGAGCGACAGCGGATGGCACACTGGCTTAGAGGGAACATTGGACAGAGCCACTTTCTTCCCCATTATGCAGTTTTGTTTTCCAGCATGATGGAAAATGATGGTGAGCAAATGATGGCGATGCCTGAAAAGTGTCCATGAGTCCCTGAATATCCAAGTCCCCTTTCCAGTAACCCAACCCGTTAACCCCACAGACTTTGCAGCTCTCTGGGTCCCCACCCAATCCATCTACATGAGTCTGCACCTGCCCAGCTTTCCCCCACCAGCCCCTGGAATATGAGATGACCATGCCAGGTGTGATCATACACTGACCCCCTAGAAGCCATGATACTCCTGAATGTGGATGAACTTCCCATCTGCATTACTCCTTCCAATCCATGCTTTACCATATCACTTCCTTGCAGATACCACTGCATCCCTGCACAATTCTAATCCTTCCTCCTCCACAGCCTGCAGCTCCCACTCAAAGACTAATCTTGCCAAATCTTGGTTTCAAATGCTACAGCTCAGAAGGTGCTCTCAGATGTATTGAAACTTTTACCAGCTTATAATAAAAACACACCTTTAATATGGATTGTTGCTTCTTTGCTAGCCCAATAGACACTTAAGGATTGAAAGATTTTTCACTTGGTTTTTCCATGCTAATGTCTTTGCTTTCAGTTGATACAAGTTCAACGTTTTTCATAATTTTAAAATATGCCCACTGCTATTGCATGGCCCCTAGGGTAGGTACACTGTGCATACTGGACGATATTGGTGGATAAATAGAGGTATAGTGGGGTTATGAAGAGGTATAAATGATTTGAGAGGGCATGGGGATATGGGTGGGTGAGAGTGAGGGGTTAAAGGTGACATTTAGGGGAGCTTCAAGCAATGTTTGGAACTTGCCTCCTGTGTTAAGAGAATTGAGGTGGGCCTTCTAACCAGTCTGTCTCTGCAGCCACACTCCTCATTGCAAAACGCATTATGTACCTGATCACTGTGTGAAAAATCAAAAAAAATATAAAATCACACATAGGTTGAGTGTGCAGGTCAGGCTTCCTTGTCCCAGACAAAGACTGGGCCTTAAATTGCCTCAAAAACCTTTGTCACAATCAAACTTCTTTTTGAAATCCTGAACTGGCAATCCTTATTTAATCCACGACTTCCTTAGAGAGCACTTGTTTCATCTCATATCATGACCACTTAGTCACTTTATGCCAAGAGTAAGGCGAGGAAAGAATGAATAAGTTGAATGAAACTGAACAATTTAAAATCTTGAAATATGATCAGTGAAACTTAGTGTTCATTTGGTCCCAGATTGGGATTAGTCAATCTCCATTTCTCCAGGAACATTAAGTAAAATGTAGCTGAAGAGGTCATTCTTAAGTTGAGCTCGCACACTGGAGAAAAGCATCTAACACAGTGCATTACCAGGTCCTGGTTAGGCATCCCACATTTTGCCTGGGATCATGTCCTTCATTAATCCGACTTTGTGGTTCTGATTGGTTCTTACCTGCGAAGTTGCCAGGATTAAGGCAGTAAGGAGAGTTGGAATCCAGCCGGTTCCAAAATATGACAGTGTTAGCCAGGCCAGAAACTCCAAGACAAACAGATGGGCAAGGTAGAGGGAGAAAAACACCATGTCTGTTTTAAATAGTTTCATGTCCTCTGCTGTCTTCCTCAAGGCCCGAAAATCTTCAACCAACTCACTCTGAAAGCGAACAGAGAGTTCCTTAGCCAAACTTCAGAAAAGCTCCTTTATCATTACAACCATCAATAATGGCACTGTTTCCCAGAACAGATGAATTTGTTACAAACTAAAGACAGTTTTGTACTGGTAACCTTCAGCATACCTAACCATTTTATTGTAATACTCACTCACAAGGTGGGTTTTCAGCCAGGTTTTCTCAATATGGATCAAAATTAGGTGTGGTACCTTGGAGACACTAGATAAAAAGTAGAATTCAAACTCATTCTACTTCCGTGCTAAAACCAATTGACCATTAAGTGTCTTTATACAAGGTGAATCAAAGGAGATAGTGTAATAGTAATGTCATTAGTAATGGTAATGGTAATATTCATGAGTTTGAATCCTACCATGGCAGATGGCAAAACTTGAACTCAGTAAAAATTTGGTTCAAAAAGCTAATTGATTGTTGTAAAACCGAATTTAGTTCACATATCTTTTAGGGAAGGAAATCTGTCACTCTTACCTGGTCTGACCTATATATGACTCCAGGTTCACAGCAATGTGCTTAATTCTTAACTGCCCTAGCCAACGTAGCCTACCTCCCATGGATTCTTTTTAAAATGTACAGTCCTCAGGTGCAAAGGGTTAAAGGGATGAGTTTATTGGTCCAATGTTTGCAGGTCTAATTCAGTCCCCAACTGAAAGCCATGCAACTGATCTTCACTTTTCACCTTTTGTTATAAATTTCTATGCTCTATTAATAACATAAACTAAGCAAAATGGGTCACCTTCCTCAATTACCTTCCCCAACCTGCTTCCTGCATGAACCTCCCTATCCCATTCATCATTTTAGTCCTCATTCTCTGCTCACTATTCCACCATAGCCACTGCACCTTCAGCTACTATGGTCTTGCCACTAAATCTCCCCTGCAAACATTTCCATCTCTTTCTCAACTTTGCTTTCAGTTCTATTTCCTTATGCTCAGTTATAACCTTTACTATTTGTCGAGACATTTCAAACCATAATCATTCCATTCACTGTTTGGGCAACTTTTTGAAGTGTAGGAAACAAAATTAAAACCATTCATCAGAAATAGCTAGTGCACCCAGTCAGTCCATGTGTGACTAACACAGTATGGAGCAATACAAAATGAAGGATTGGATGGACATAAGGAGGTAAAAGGGTTAGCTTAAAACCAACATGGATCAAAGAGAGAAAATGTCTCTTCTCTATGCTGTTTCAAAGGATCTTGTTTGAAACATAGGTGTTTAGTAAAGCATGTGTTTGGATCAACTGGGCAAGTTTTTCCCTCCATGAATACATTATGTTTGAGGGGGAGAGCATTTAGCTCTGTATTTAACCAAAATGATCTGCGATATAATAGTGTAGAGGGAGATTAATGTCAATCTAATTCATGAGCACATGATCTTCACAGGATTGAAACTAAAAATGGAAATATTACCAAATGCTAGTACTGACATTCTGACTTCAATGTGCGTGATATAAAACCATATTCTGAAAACTGCTAAGATTACAATGGGGCTGAGGTGCTAGTTCCTATCCACATGAGTACAGACTACATGACAGCACAAAGGAAGATCAAATTCTTTTTAGGTCTGTTATTGTACAAAATCCTTTTCAGGTGAAATAGCAACCAGTGCAGAGTTACCAATGCTATTCAGCATTGATAAGCAGATACAAGCCTCATAGAGTGCAATAATGGAATCTCTATATCACAGGTAACTGGAGCCTCAATTCAAGCTTGATTCTTATTTATGGGCTGTTCATTGGCTCAGAGCTTCTTATACAGGTTCTACTCATTTCACTTGAAAGAGAAGAATATTGATTTTCTGTTCTCATTCCCAGAAACTAAAAACGTCTCATTAAAATTTACCAAGATTCTATTTTAAAAAGTGTGGATTAAAAAAACCTGTTTCGTGAAACAGTATTGCTCCAAATATAACATTTGGATGTAATTCTATGCCACACATTGACTGGGCATACGTTGATGTGAAAGTGTGCAGCAAATACAGGCTATTAAGAGATATTCCAGTACCTATAATGATAGGTACCTTATATCATAAAAGGGAATCATCTCCCCTGTTTACTGGGCATGGTGGAGGGAAGAAGACAGGGAGTGAAGAGGGAATAGATGTTGGAAGGAGTGAAAACTATCACAATATTTCTCCAAACACTGTGACAGATGCTCAGCCATCAAATAAATAACTGATTCTTGAAACAGTCTAGACATAAGACAAAAACTAATGCAGTTTTTAAAAAAAATGACATTGCTATATTAATGCAGCCTAATTGGCTTTGCTTAGATAGTTTCACTTTGAGGAAATGGTAAGATTCATGTACTTGGAGCTCAGTGGAGAATCTGAGCCTAGATAAGACAAAGTAGACTTGTATTTCACAGGGTTCCAAGCTGCTGTTTCTACTCTGCTTTGTAGAAGTGTCTACCAAGAGCTAGAAATTCAGCAGTGTTTTATTTTTGACCACTGGGGTTTCTAGTTATGACCTGACCCCACAAGTTCTGCTGGACAAACTTGGTGGTTGCACCACTTTATTTTGATGGTGGCACAGACCAAATGGATTGTCAGCACTGAATTCCTCTGCACTGCTCTGGGCTGGCCCTTCATTCAGCAGGGGATATGGACCGCACTGCACTGAGTGCGCACAATTCAGCCAGCCATCTGTTGGAAAGAGGAACAGCTGCACTGAATAAACTGGAGATCAAAGTAGATCCCTCTCATTGTATATTTAGCAATTCTGATCCACATTGTAACTTTGCTGAGATTGAAGAAAAGCTGTTTTTCCACTATGTATCCAGGCTAAGCTGGACCTCTAGATACAAGTAGAAATGAAAAATTAAGAGAGACACTACTTGTAGTTTCTAATTAATACATTTAATGTCTCCTCTTGTGATATGAAAGCCTCTAATATCACATCACGGAATATCCACTACCATAATCTCACTGGTCATTCAACTATTTAAGATGATGAGTAGAGTAACTTCAATCCCTTTAATATGGTGTCAGTTTACAATGCAGCTAGGAGAATGGTGACATTGCAATCACAGAGCTAACAGTTACTGTTTACTGTGCTACATATGAATAGCGCCTGGAAGCATGTGGCCTAGGTAGGGCTCAAACCAATATTGTTAATAAAAATAATCAATAATCAAGCTGTTGTACTGACAAGGGAGGCAAGTGTCCACAGTCTCTTTAGGTGCAGTTTGCCAAACTGAAAATGACTCATTTTTCAAGATTGGTTTGCCATTAATTAGTTCATTCTTTACCATACTAATATCACGGGAAGTATTTTTGTTTGTGGTTTCCAATCTGCTGGAACCTTCCTGGAATTATGAAATTTTGGAAAGTAACAACAAATACATCTCCTATCTCACAGCGACTTCTTTTAAGACCCCAAGATGTAGGCCATCAAGGATTTGCTCATCTTTAGGTCCTTCAGTTTTTTAAAAAATAATTTTCCTCTATTGGTAGTGGTTGTTTTATGTTTCTCCCTCCCTTTTACCCCCTAAATTTCGACTATTCTTATGATGCTTTTGGTATCTGTCTTCAGAGTAGAAGGTACTAAGTCTTTGTTCAATTTGAAATATTCTTGTTACCTATTATTAATTGCAAATGCTCACCTTCCAAGAGACCCATGTTTACTTTAGCTACTTTCCTCTTTTTTATGTATTTGTAGAAGCTTTCATTGCCTCTTTTTCATTTCTTGCAAGTTTACTCTCATGCAAATTTCTACCTCTATTTATTTAAGCCATCTTTTGCTAGCTTCAAAAGTCCAGAATGCATGTTGAAATGGTCCTCAGGTTATCTTTCCCAATCCAGAAGATTAAAATCGTTCACAAACATTGCACTCTTTTTCTTACAAACTGACATTGTTTCTTGATTTACTCTCGTTCTTACAGTGCAGTTATTTCAGGTGTTTGCTACCTTACCCATGGATGTAATGTGAAAGTAGGTTCAGATGATCTAACCAGAGCAGTAATAGTGATCTGCATCCCACATTAATATATCCCACCTCACACTCTGACTTCATGAGCATTCTCCTATGCAGCATTCCTCAGAACAAACACGTTGAAACTCCACCGTTATTCTCTCACACCCCTGTCTAAATATTCACCTTCATCACACTGCCAACTCATACCCACCCTGCATCAATGTTATTATTTCAATCTTCATACTCATAATTCTCTGCTTGCTGTTTTTAGAAGAAGGCAATGCAGAATCTCAGTTAGAAGTAGAGAACTGGGTCTGAACCTCTGACAAGAGACACTCTGATCACTAGAGGAGGTGAGGGAGATCAACAAAATGGCAGAATGCATGGCCAGTGAGGTTGGAGAGATGGGAGCCTCCCAGATACTGGCTACTGAATTTGATATCACTATGCACATGGCAGGCAACACTTGCACATCTTGAATTGATGTCACCACTAACTAACATATGACCAAGGAGCAGCTTGGACTTCCAAATAAACCTGTTGTGTGATTTTAAAATATGATCATCTGCTCAATTATCACTTTGAAGCCTCTCCCTTTGTTTGTTAAATTTATGTCTTCAATCTCTCATGCTTCTTTCAACAGAGTGATGTAGGAGTTGGCATGAGAGAAGGGTGAGGTGTTCTCAAAGGACATCATGCATTTTGGGACAGCGTCTTAACAGGATTGATGTATAGCCTCAACTGGCTCAGATAAACCCATTCTTGAGGCCTCCAAGTCTTGTCGTCACACAATTAATCACATATCCTAAATGGGTAGGATATGTGATTAATTGGAAACAGAGACAGCGGCATGGAGGTTCATGGAGGGAACAAGACTCTTCAAGCTAAGTTCAAATGAGTGCAGATACTGAACTTATAATATCATCAATGAAGATGCCTCTTCTAGAGAAACAGCAAAAAATGTGTGACCTCCTGTCAGCAGAGTGACTCCAGTCTGAGAGAATGGAGGAGTCTATCTCTATTTTAAGCTCCATGATGCTCCAGTTATTTGCTAATGCCCATCTCCACAGAAAGATTGGCCAGTTGCATGGATGTGTCAGGCAACTGAGTGCATGCTGGGCCTTCTGTCATCTGAACCCAAAAGACTTCACCTTAGCTCAATGTTGCACAGAAGTGTTGCAAAGTGACCTCCAGATCTTGGTTGTTAGGGAATTGTGGATGAGTCACAAGCAGGAAGATGGTCAAAAAGTACATGGAAGTAGGGACTCTGCTCGAAGTATTCATACTCTCACTCCATTTCCCACCACTCCTCATTCGGAGACCCTCCTATCCAGATGGTCAAGCCTGCTTGTGTATAGCTGCAACTGGGACACTCTTTGGCTATGACCTCCTGAGCTCCAAAACCTAGAAGACACTGACCATGAACATCACAGTTGCCAAAACTGGGAACTGAGAAACCTGACTCAAACACTGCTGAAACCACAGAGGTAGCACCAAAAAGCAGCACTGGAAAGAGCGAAAAATGTTGCGTAGTTTTACAAGGGATACTCAGGTATTTACAAGAGTATCACTGTAACATGACTTCATTGTTCATTCATCTTCGTCACTGTCTCTGAGTAACAGCATAGAACATGAACAACTGGTGCTATCAAAATGGGAAGGAACGCTGTATGTAGAATGCTTCAAGTTGAACTATTTGGGTTCACTGAACTGTGTCCATATGAGCCCTGGCCATGAAAACCATCAGCAATGCATGTTTACTTAGTCCATGTGGAAGGAGGGTTTGTTCCAGGAGCATGTGGAGATCAGCAACCATCTGTCAAGTACATTTGAGCTGCCTGATGCACAGCTATTCAGCCTTGTCCAGACCTGTATTCGGGGTCAGAGTTGAAGTTGCCGACACCTCAGTGTTCTATGGAGCAGCTGATTGCTAAGGGAGCTGTGTTCATTAGCTGCTGTTGTTCTTGATGTTGTTGGTATTGCTGCTCTTTTCCTCATGAGAGGTTCAAGCAGTGCATAAGCGGCTCTGATACAAGCTGCAAAGCTGGCAGCAAAGAAGTGTTGTTGAACTGATAAGAAGTTTGAGTAGCACAAAATGGGAAATAACCTCTAAAGCAATAGAAACACATTCTCAGAACCAGTCCTGGGAGAAAATATCTTTCATTTAGGTGAGGAAGCAGCTGTCCCGGTTCAGTATTGCAAAGTAATCCAGCTCAATTTCACAGTCTCATCAATACCCAATATGTTTTTCTTGATGCCCACGGCTCTGATTCCAACTCCCTACACCCCCAACCGTGGTTAAAGTTCTCCCAAAATGCCCTCACATTCATGCGTTTTTAATTATATTCAAGATCTTGTGAATGGACAAATTATGTACAAGAAACACATCAGAAGGGTCATTACAAAAGAGTATCCAGGAGAATACTAATGTTCCAAATAGTTAAAAAAAAAAGTGCTACGAAGAATTCACAAGGGAATTGTGGTAACCTTGTTCAAAACAAGCTATGACATGAAAGGAAACAACAGCTCACCTTTTTCTGTCGGTCCTGGCTGGGTTCTTCTGGAGCTAACTCACCAATCAGAAGAGGCTTCATAAACTTACGGACAAAGGTGAGGTCTGGGTGAAAAGCCTGGAATGCATCCTGAAAGACAATACATTTAACATGGTAAATTTGTGTCAGTCAAAGCAAGCTTAGTTCAAGCTAAGCAAGGGAACGATTCGGCAGTTGTTCCTCTGCATTAGCACCAAGTAAGCCCAGGTTATAAAATTCTCTCAATCCTACTTCAATAATATACGCCAGCTAAACCACAGCTGAAGGCCAGCCACAACAACAGCATACATCTCCAAGCCTCTGCATCATACTCTGAAAATGACAAATCTCTGTCACCTA
The DNA here is from genome assembly GCF_047496795.1 of Chiloscyllium punctatum. Taxonomy (NCBI): domain Eukaryota; kingdom Metazoa; phylum Chordata; class Chondrichthyes; order Orectolobiformes; family Hemiscylliidae; genus Chiloscyllium; species Chiloscyllium punctatum. The sequence continues at coordinate 41,902,187 of NC_092760.1, read as the reverse complement.
ATGCCAAAATAAAGTCAAGCTTTGAACACTGCAAATAGCAATGAAACTGTCCACTCTCATCACACATAATCCTCATACAAAAGACAAAGGAATTGTTCAGCAAAATGATATAAAGTTATTTTGGACTACCCTAGTCTTCCCCGTAAAGCAGCATTCCATTTATAGATACTCGCAAAAATATTTTCAATACTTTAATGAGCTTTCAGCTCCCATGAGTCTGTCTTGACAATGTCACATTTCCATTCTCCCCACATTTGAAAACATTCTCTTTGGCTATTTCTTTGGTCCTTTTCTCTTAATTTTCTGCTGACCGCCGCTTAGCATCTGCTTCTTCCACAGGTTTGACCGCTAGGAAGCACCTGGGATATGGAAGTACAAGTTGTTGCAATGCACAAGATCAGTCCTTGGGTTGTAATTTTATCCTGACATGTACTCTTCCAGTTCTTCAGCAGCCTTTTCCTTCACAGTTATAACATGGGTGCAGCACTTGGGCAAAAAAAGCACTCACTGCTGGTATATCTGAATCTATGACCTGATCTAAATGGGTCACCAGCACTTTTGGTCACAGTGGTTGATCTAATTTGATTTTTAATTCTGTAGGACTTCAGTTTAGCATTCCCTATGAGCTCAGGTGAGCACACAATTCCTAAGTCTGCTTATTCATTTTTCCCTGAAACTGTAGTTGACTGAAAGTAGCTGTTCTACTCTTTCAGCAGTTACACGGCAAGAATACTGAGGTAATATAAAACTAAGAACCGCACCTTATTGCAAAATAAATAGAACCTGAAGCATGGCTTAGAAACAGGGAGTTGGTGTTCTGCCATAACATTATCATGTAGTTAAGCAGTATATAAATTGCAAACCTGAGGGAACAATTTAAAAAACCACTTAAGAGGCTATGTCATCTAACTGGTTCTGTTGTGTTTAAACTTGGCAATTACCATTGAGATGGAAATTGATTGGCCTAGTTCTACGCTGCAAAATTCTGTAATTTTATTTAACATAACATTCCGACAAGCCAAGCGGTGCTTAAATTGGATCCAAGGCACCTCTTACCTTCCTAATAGTACAATCTTGCAGATGTTGGAAAGCTGAAATAAAAACAGAAGGTGCTAAAGATACCAGCAGATCTGGCAGAATCTGTGGGGAGAAAGAGTGTTAAAGTTCCAAGTCAAATTTGACTTGGGGGTTAACTATGTCTCTGTATAGGCCAGCAGGAAAATTAATAGATCAAGGCTTTCCAATTTTGTTTCAGAGAAGAGTTGTTATTGAGCATCAGTAAGGGTGATTTAATCCCACAGTCCAAATCTAATTCCGTGTCCTCTCCCCATGGGCTGGATTTTAACTCAGATCCCAGAGGTGAATGGTCAGAGTGCTAACTCACTCTATCTCCCAGTCAATTCAAGTCATTCTTTTCAGGATGCATTCTTTTAAGTATGTTCCACGGCTGAGAATTTCCTCCCAGGAGTTTTTCCAGTCCTGTGCTAGGATTTCTCTGACAACAGGGGTGTGTTTGAAGGATCAAATCGCTTACCCCACTCCAAAGACCTGTGTTTCTCTGTAAAATCATTTTTACATGCTACAGAGTGGCTGCAATGGGATAAAAGCAGCCTCGAGGAAATTTCATCTATTTTTAAAAAAATCAAATTCCCTCTATTTGTATTTTTCTTTAGAAACTGTAGGAAGGTGACCATTCATCACATTTAAAGACACGTTCAACTCCCTTACATTGGCCAATGTGAGAATGATTGTCTTATCATGATAATTGTTTCAGTCTACTAACCACACCCTGTACAAGTATGTAATATTATATTTTGAAATCCTGAATATTATTCAACCTGACATCATTATTTTTGCACCATCGATCCAATGTGTCACTGACATGATTTGGGAGTAAACTGAGTTGGATTAGGAGTCACCATGAAAGATGGCTGGTGTGAGAATCAATCACACTGATGCAGTAGGAAGGTTCCTTCACTACAGCTTGAGTTGGAAAAAGTGTTACACCCAAGACCTGAGCACATCTGCCCCCTCTACAAATGCCAGTTGACCCGAGAGTATTTTGCTGTTTTAAGGCTAATTAACTCATTGCCTCTTTCAGTCTTCCTTCGCCCTCATGATCCACTGGCTTTTAAAATCTAAGTTTGGCATCAACTCTTGTTCCTCTCCCTTATCTGCACTCCTCTTTCTCACCTCTGTGGTACCCTCTACCATGTACCTTTCCCCTTAACAATCAAAATGAAGCAAAAGGAGCTGACAATTTCTTTTTCATCAGCTTCCCTCGCCTCTCAAACCTGGAAGAATCTGTCTGAATAGCAGCTGATCACATGGTCTTGGCATAATCCTATATTCCCATGTCAAATACAATCAGCCTCTTGTTGCTGTAGCCCAGTGACCTACAGTCAGCAGCCAAGTGGCTGGAATGTGCATGTTTTTCTGTGATACCTGAATTTTAATAATCTCTATTTGTCTCCCTTGCTTTGACAGTGAATTAGGCACTTCTACTCCTTTGTGTTTAGATCAATTCACTACTTGATTTCTGAATAATTGCAATGGGATATTTAAAACATGTCTCCACTCTGCCTGTGTTTTATTTTCTGCATTAACTAATTAGAGATGCTAGTCTGCACAACACACCAGCAGAGAATCCATGCCAAATACTTATTTCGCATCTGCACTCAACATCTTAAAAGATTATTGTACAGATTGAGCAAGATCCCACAAGATACCACTCTGGGATTTACAGAGGGAGTCACTGGATAATGGTTAAAGGAGGAATCTTGATTGATTTTCTCCTCCTGAGGCCAACTGCCAACTGGGCACAGGCAAAGAACAAATCAGGGGAAGCAATGGCCTGGTGGTATTATTACAAGACTATTAATCCAGATACCCAGCTAATGTTCTGGGGACCTGGGTTGAAATCCTGCCATGGCAGATGAGGGAATTTGAATTCAATAAGAACCTGGAATTAAAAGTCTAAAAATGATTATGAAACAGTCATAGAGATGTACAGCACAGAAACAGACCCCTTAGTTCAACTTGTCCATGCTGGCCAGATATCCTAAATAAATTGGCCCATATCCCTCTAAACTCCTCCTCTTCATATACCCATTCAGATGCATTTTAAATGTTGTAATTGTACTAGCCTCCATCACTTCCTCTGGCAGCTCCTTCCGTTCACACACCACCCTCTGCGTTAAAACGTTGAGCCTTAGGTCCCTTTTAGATCTTTCCCCTCTCACCTTAAACCTCTAGTTTTGGACTCTCCTGTCGTGGGCAAAAGACCTTTGCTATTTACCCTATCCATGCCCCTCATGACTTTATAAATCTCTGTAAGGTCACCCCTCAGCTTCCAATACTCCAGGGAAAATAGCACCAGCCTATTCAGCCTCCCTCTATAGGTCAAATTCTCCAGCCCTGGCAACATCCTTGTAAATGTTTTCTGAATCCTTTCAAGTTTCACCACGTCCTTCCTCTAGCAGAGAGACTGGAATTGCATGCAGTATTCCAAAGGTGTCCTAACCAATGTCCTATACAGCCGCAATATGACCTCCCAACTCCAATACACTGACCAATAAAGGCAAGCATACCAAACGCTGTCTTCACTATCCTGTCTCCCTGTAACTCCACTTTCAAGGAATTATGAACCTGCACTTTGAGGTCTCTTTATTCAGCCACCGGCCCTGGGACCTTACCATTAACTGCATAAGTCCTGCCCTGATTTGCCTTTCCAAAATGCAGCATTATCTAAATTAAACTCCATTTGCCTCTTCTGGCCCATTGGCCCATCTGATCAAGATCTCATTGTATCTCAGGTAACCTTCTTCGCTGTCCACTCCCTTCAACTTTGGTGTCATCTGTAGACTTAATAACCATACCTCCTATGTTCAAATCTAAATCATTTATATAAATTATGAAAAGCTGTGGACTTGGCACCGATCCTTGTGGCACACTGCTGGTCATAGGCCTTCAGTCTGAAAAGCAACCCTCCACTACCACCCTCTGTCTTCTAACTTTGATTCAGTTCTGTGTCCAAACAGCTAGTTCTGTCTGTATTCTGTGTGATCTAACCTTGCTAACCAGTCTACTATGAGGAAACATGTCGAATGCCTGAATTAAGTCCATTTAGATTATATCCACCACTCTGGCCTCACATCTACTCTTTTGTTACTTGTTCAAGAAACTCAATCAAGTTAATGAGACACAATTTCCCACGCACAAAGCCATGTTGACTATCCCTGAGCAGTCATTGCCTTTCTGAATACATGTAAATCCTCTCCCTCAGGATCCCCTCCAACAACTTGCCCATCACTGATGTCAGGCTTACTGGTCAATAGTATTGATTTCAGAAAAACCCATAGCGAAGGAAACAGCCATCCTTACCTGGTCTGGCCTACTTGTGACTCCAGACCCTTGGATACATGGTTGACTCGTAATGTGTCTGGGCAATTAGGGATGGGCAATAAATGCTGGTCTGGCTAATGATGCCCACATCCCTTGAATGAACAAAAAATAAATGCTGATCTTTCTCAGTCATACAACTTGACTGCTTTCTACTTTAAATAGGGAGTGCCTATTTACTCTTTGAATATTAGCTGATCTCCAGCGATATAGTAATCAGATGAGTAACTCAGGTAAACCATTTCCACTGCCACAATGTTTAATTGTTGAATTTAGGGGCATTCTGAGCTTAAATTACAGACTAATTATTTTAAGAACACTCTGAGGTGAAAGGGATGCTGTTTCTACACTAATTGGCAGGCAATTGTAAATCCCTGGTTTCTCTCTCCATCTCACACATCCAGAAAAGACATTGTTTTGAATTGCAGCAAATTCAAAAATCTTTACAGATGCACGCCGATCTCCAGTGGTGTTGCTCATTTCAAGCTGGAGGATAAAGTGTTTTAGTACAAAGGAAATGTTGCACACAATGTATGGTTCTACTGTTACTGAACTTGTGTATTTGACCTGTCATTTTAAACCACAAAGAACTCATCACCATCAACAGACACAACTAGAGACAGATTATATTGTACTGTACATCATGATCATGGAAGACGCATGCTCATTATTTAATTTATATGTTCCTGCTAAAGTTAACACTAAAATAAATCACTGGAGAACTAAGTGTAAAGCATGAAGTGCCTCAGGTATAGGAAAACTTTCAAATTTTCAAGACATGATTTGTCAAAACACTGCTCATGGTTCTAGTTTTATAAAGGATCGGAGCATTATAGAGCACCATGTCCTAGATTGAAGTCATAACATGCACAAAAGAAGATAGTTGTAGTTGTTGGAGATTAAATATCTCAATTCCAGGATACCGCTGCAATGCATTCCTCAGAGAGGTGTCCAAGGCCCGACCATCCTCAGCTGCTTCATCATAAGGTCAGAAGTGGGATGTTTGCCAATGTTTGCACAATGCACAGCACCATTTGTGACTCCTTAGTTGTTGAAGCAGTCCATGTCCATACGCAGCATGACCTGGATAAGAATTAGGCTTGGGCTGCTAAGTGGCAAGTGCCATTTGCATCACACAAGTGCCAGGGAATGATCATCTCCAACAAGTCAGAATTGAAACATTTTCTTTGACATTCAGCCACATTACCACAGGTGAACCTCCCACTATCAATATCGTGGGGCTTACCACTGACCAGTAACTGAACTGGACTAGGCATTTCAACACTGTTGTCACAAAAACAGGTCAGTGGCCAGGAATTCTGCAACATGAAATCTGCCTCCTGATTCTCCAAAGCCTGTCTACTATCTACATGGCACAAGTCAGGAATGTGATGAAATACTCACCACTTGCCTGGGTGAGTGCAGCTCCAATACCACTCAAGGAGCGTGACATTATCTGGGAGCCCATTTGATTGGCATCACATCCTTAAACATTCACTCTTTCCATCATCAACACTCAGGAGCGACAGTGTGTACCATCTACAAGATGCACTGTAGAAATTCATCAAGGCTTCTTTGACAGCACTTTCCAAACCCAGGACCACTGCCATCTAGAAAATGGATAGCAGTTACAAGGGAACACCTCCATCTGAAAATTCCTCTGCAAGCCACTCACCATCCTGACTTGGAAACATATTGCTGTTCCTTTACTGTCGCTGGATCAAAATCCTGAAATGCTATTTCAAACAGCATTGTGGGTTTGCCTGTGGCTCTCGGCAGCTTAGCATAATCTTCAAAGGCAACTAAGGATGGACCAAGTGACACCCATTTCGCCAACAAATTCTTAAAACTTTAGCTGGTGAAAGGTAGCTATATGCAGGTTAATGCATAATTTTAAAGGTTACAAACAGTTTTCTTGCTTCATTCATATTAATTAGAGGTTAGATAAGTTCATTTCTCAACTTGACTTCTGAAATCAATTTGAAGTATTTTGTCTGCCTTTCTGATTTATTAAAGAACAAATTGAACGCTGTGCACAATGGTGAGTCAGTTGGATAAGTATAGTGAGATCAACAGAAAGGAGATTTTTGACATCAATAAGTAAAATTCCGATTCTCCAAGACATTAAAGGCTCATAGCATTTCTGTCTTGTCTTGCCTTTTAGCACAGACACAAAGCTAAACAGTTTTACATGATTGCCAGCAGTGATCAATTCAGGGGATGAACATGTTGTTTACATCACCTCGCTTCAATGTTACATTTGCACCATGTGACAGAAGCTTATATGGCAAACATGCCGTTATGTGCTTCATTCAAGCAGCCATGTCTCAAAGTCTGAGTGTAATAGTTCTCAATCAAGAGAGACATCCTTCAGTTAGGTAACCACAGCACAGTAAGTGAAGGACAGCCTCCAAAATCAGTTCAGCGGTTGGACATAGTCAGTTGGCCATTTGGGAATGTCAGGGTCAGGGGACCCAGATGTCTACAGTCCAGAGAGTGAGCCACAGTCGGTCCTGTAGGTCTGGCTAGCTTTGACAATGGTTCATGCAACTCAGCTATCAGGGGGGTTCAGAGTGTAATGTTGGAGATGAAGTCATGATTCGTACACCTGTGTGGGATTTTGTGTAGAAGTTCAGAACTGATGGTTTGACAGGGTGTGCAAGGAAGAAAGGAACTTGGCGGAAGTGGGGTGGCTTTGATAACCAGGCTAACCAGGTGGCTTTCTAAGCCAATCACAACCTGCATTGTCTTCCACGCTCATGTGATTCTTAATCGTGGAGTGAAAATGGAAAATGGCTGCCACCACATACCGAGTGGGCAGAATGCTTATTTCCATGTGAGTCCACTCTTTTTTCTGTCTGTGAACAATGTGGTAATTGGACTAATCAGGTACATTCACAGTTCAAATTGAAGTCAATAACCCATATGCAAAATGTATGCAGTGTCCAACCATGTGGGATCCAAATCTTACTCATAAGTAATCTTCCCTATGCCACCGGTTAATCACAGTCATCTCTGTGAAGGAGAAGTACTCACTGACAACACTAAAAGCCTGCAGGCCAGAATTCACAAGCACAACTCAAGACCTCAAAGGCTGAATGAGGGAACAGTGCTGATTTCCTCTCATCTTAAACTGTAAGTATTCGCCAACATGCTTTATATAATGTATGCCTTTCTTCTGTGAAAATGGAATGTGGATGGGGTGACAAGATGTCAGAAATCATTCAGCGCCTAATGTATTTACTTGACATGGTTTCTGCTGTATTCATTGGAACAACATCTCTATATCAAAGGTCCATGTAAAGGCATTCCATAGCCCTCCTTTTGGAGTCCTCATGTGCCACTTCATGCAGGTCAAGAATAAACCATTTGTGATGTGAATGTTGATTGTTCACATTACTAAGGAGTTGTTTTGTTTCTGATATTCCCCACACAGGTTCATTGGAACTGTGACCAATGGATCCAGCCTCAGTCAGGGGTCATTGTCACTGTGGTCACAGTGCCACGAAGGCACAGAGAAATGCAGCAGCAAGCCCAGGACCAGCAGCAACCTTCAATAGCTGCCAAACATCCTCTGCATGAAGACATCAGAGCTGAAGATCCCCTAATAGTGCACAGGGAATACCCGAGTCACAGAGTCGATCATCCTCAATGCTATTTCCTCCAGGTGAGCAAAGTGCAGCACACCACAGACTGTGGATGTCACAGGATGTCACCACAGAGCTCAGCCATCTGCTGCAGCAGGACCTGGAACTTGCAGGGTGAATGGCCATCCTATCCCAGTGGCCATCAAGACAGCTGGACTAATGCAATGGTTGCTTCTAAACACCAACTGGACACCTGTGTGGTATCTCTCAATCCCTAATTCACAAATGTATCAAGGCTGTAAAAATTGCAGTTAGTGCCATTTTACACCACTTCATCTAATTTCCCGCAGTGAGGTCAGCGCTGCAGTCTGGGCAATGGGTTTTGCCAACATAGCTGACAGTGGTATGGTAGCTTTATGGTAGTGCTCACAATGAGTCGCAGGATACACTGAGCTAATGGAAGTGCTGGAGTGCAAGAGAGGTACTAGCAGCCAATGAAAACATTTGTAAAAACAATTAAGAGTCACTAAAAATGGATAACACATTCTTGATATAATCAACTTTTCCAGGAACAATATAGAATTTTTTGAGCAACGGAGACTTTACATGTGCTGTTAACATCCACAAGAAACAATAAATAAGTCACATTTGCTCTTTATGTCCTTCATCACGTCTCCTTGGCTACACTGCTACTTCAATTAAAGACAAATTTCTTCCTACTTTTTCTCTCCATGTTCAGTTATACGATAACCATTTGAGTTAAACATAATAGGTAATATTTATCTCTCATTCTGCTGCTTAATGTGAGTCATGTATCTATAGCTCTTGTAATTTATCATCGCAACTGGCTTAATGATGATTAAAATAAGTCAAGTTTTGATTTTAATAAAGAACTGATGTGTTAATATTGTAAAGCTCAAATTCCATTATTCCATGCATGTTCATATAAAACTGGATTAGTAACAGACAGTAATCATTTGCATATGTATGTTTAATTATGTCGTTAATTTTTTTCTCACTTTTTTTTTAAGAGGGTGGTCCTGTGGCAAAATGTTCCTGGAAAGCAGGATGTAGGAGCTGTCTGTGCCAATTTCCAGAAATACGGAATGAGTTGTTAATATTGATTGAGTAATCCTAGGGCCATGGATAGAGCTTTGGCACTGACTGAGTATGAGAACATTGAGAAAGGAGATTCTTGGCATGTGAGCTGGGGTGATGCTGACAAAAGCATGGGTGTTAGGGCTTTCGAAGAATGAGTTTGGGGGGGGGGGGGGGGGCGGGGGAGTGTTCAGTGTAGGACTGTGATGGACAGGAGAAAGAAACAGGTAAGAGAATGAAAGATTTGTTGGATTATAGAGAAAAGAAAGAGACAGGGCAACACAAAGAATTAGAAATTTTGAATAAAGAAGCATAACAGAGATTTCTAAGCAGTAAGTTTTTTTTCCCTGGAAAAGATACAACATTTTAAATGGAGGCTCTGGTCATGAATAGAAAGAATGCTCAGAGCCATTAAGTGGCCAAATTATGCCAATACAACATGACAGGTTTACATGCAACTTTTTCTATCATTAATATGCACATTAAAAAAAAAGGTACAATGAAAACATAACACCATTGTGTTAAAGTGAAGTACAATCCTAGAGGCAGGCTGACAGAGTTAGATATTTATAAAAAGGGTAGACCATGGGCCTTTTGAGATATTATTTCACTCGTCAGATTGTATTGGCCCAGGTCATGCATTTAATCCATGCCATTCTTCCTTTCACAGAGAACAGTTCAGTTCTGAAATTTGTTGTTGGCTCATGCAGTAGGTGAGCCTTTAAGAGGTTCTTGCTTGAGCAGACCTCACATAGAAGGGAAGTGATCGAACAATTAATCTACAAGTGGTCAATGTGGTCGCCTGGATGATTTTGATTTCTTGATGTTGGAGATGCGGGGAGTGGATCAGACATATATATTTTTCTCCACTATTCGTTCTCTCTTATATTCTCTCCAGGACATTCTGTGGCTGCTGGGGATGAGGAGAAGGTAGCAAGTATCTGGTCATGATTATTCATGCATCATTACTGTGAGTAAGACTTGATGGGCTGCTGGTTCTCTCTTTCTCACATTTATTTGTGTAGAATATAATATATCGATTAGTCTAGTAATTTGTCTAAAGTTTCCCCCCTTTATAGTTATTTATCTTTGAAGTTTGATGTAATTTCAGACAAATTCACAAATATTTTAATAAACTCACACATTATTTAGTGCTTAGATGATGGCAAACAATGAAACCCATTCGCAAAAACACTACGGAACTTAATGATAATACAGTATAAACAAAGAGATGATGAGGATGGACTGTATTACTTTAGTGAAAGCTTCCTTACAGAATAGGATCCATGCATTGCTGACTATGAATGTTTAAAGCATGTAAGATATTCATTAACACAGCTAACATTTATCACACATGAATGCATTATAATATTGATTTCTCAACATATGAATGAATTTTTTTATCTGATTGGATTTCTAGTTTATCAACTAATCCTTTGCTGATACAGTGTGATTTTATCATTGTACAAGCATGTGCAGTTAAACCAGATTTTAAAGCCACATTCACTAAAACCTGCCTAAGTCAACATTTTAAGTCCACATTATAAATTGATATATTAGGTTTTAGACATATCATCAATTATTATGTCCCAAAATATGGATATCAAAATGTTGACTGATGAAATTCTGTTTAGTGGCTTGAGGAAAGGTAAAAAGAGAATATGGAACATTTCAATGTCTAATATGCAACATCTGCTTCACGGTTTGTTCATGACAGTCCAGATATCACACTCTAACAGAAACAATAGAAACAAAAAGCCAGTAACTAGATGCCAGGTCCTTCTGACTTAAGAGAGTGAAACTGAACCCTTTTCCAATTTAAGCATCTTTCTTTATCAAGCAACTATGATCCAATTGGTCTGAACAGCTGTTTACTTCATGATACATTGTGGTCTAAGAGATACAGACTGACCAGAAATCATAATGCATTATGTAACATGCTTATCCTTAAATGAAACAGCGTGTCCTTTAACTTAACATGCAAAACATCACAGGAGGTTTATTTTACTTAATTATGATGCCAACATTCTCCCCTTCCCAATCATCCCTTAAAAATTGTAATTTGCAGTGCAGGATTTTTTAAAATCAATTAATATTTGGTGGTACAGAACTTGAGTATTGTTAAAACAAACAAAAATGCAATTTGTTGAAGCTTCTTAACTTGCATTCATCAGGTCAATGCATGTTTTTCTTGTAAATTGTTCTGATTAATGCAAGGCAAAAAGCTTTGACAAAATGTTCTTTCCTTCAGCATTGTTTAAACCAGGTCATAGCAGACCGAACCATTAGCAATAAACAATGTAAGTTTGTCTATCTTGATTAGCAATTATGAAATTAGGTGAGTCTGGGTGATTAATTAGAGCTGTTGATTTAAAGTACAAACAATGTGACTATGTGAAGACTACATTTGTCTGAACAGAAAATATCTAATCCTCTAGAGTCTCCTTCACCTCCTTCCTCTGCTCAAGTTCTGTTACTGTGGCTCTGCTACCAGAGCATAAACTCTGCTCACTTAGAACTCATTTGTGTGCCCAAAGGATTCAGTGTGTGCAAACCTTATATCAATATGCCATGTAGCATGTGGTAATGCTCAATGCACAAAATAACTGGTTACCTTTCTCAAATCAATCTCTTAATTATAGGTTTAATTCCTGTTTTCCTCCTTGGCCAACAATACCATTGCTCAAAGTGAAAGCGCCTCTCCAAGAATGCTCAGCTGATAAAAGCTTCCTGTAGTTGATTTATACAGACCAGGAAAGCGTCCAGGTTCACTTTCTTGCCTTTCCCTGAACTACCAACTCAACTGGATACACTATGAAGAGAGAAAAGAAAAATCAACTAAGAGTCTCTCTCAATCACTACAGGAAGACAGGAAGTGAAGTAGGCTATTCAGGCTTTCAAGTCTATTCAATTGGTCAATCAGATTACTGCTGATCTCTCACATGCCTTTATTTCATCATTTTAAAAGAACTATCAATCTCAGTATTAAAAATTTCAATTCACCAGTATCCAAGACCTTTTGGAAGACTGAGTTCCATGATGTCATGTGTGAAAAACAGTTCCCAATTTCATCTGTTCGGCCTAACTTGAATTTTAAGATTATACACTCTTGCTCTGGATGCCTCACCAGATAGATACTTAACATTTTAAACACGTTGATTAAATCAACCTTTACCTTTCTAAATGGAAAGGAATGCAAGTCAATTATATGAAACTTGCTCCATAATTTATCCACCTTATATAATACTGGTGACTCTTCACTGTACTCCTTCTAAAGTCAAATTTATTTTTCTTGAAGTTCTGTACCCAAAACTGAATTCAGTACTCCAGATGGGACATGGCCAAAATATTACTGAAATATTATTTTTCTGCTTTGATTTCTAATCCAGCAAACTATCTCCCGAGGAAAGATGACTCAACCTGAAACATAACTCTAATTTCTCTCTACAGATGCTGCCGGACAAGCTGAGCTTTTCCAGCAACTTCTGTTTTTGTTTCTGATTTCCAGCATCCACAGTGCTTTTGGTTTTTAAAAACTATTGTCTCTACACTGCCACACTGCAAACTGAGTGTGTTCAGCTATGTGCACAGATTGAGGAAGCTGACTTGTCCTCCATATAGCTGGGAGGGTTAGATATGTTAAAATTACAAGCAGAAGTTTTGGTACAGCAAAAAGGGGTGAAAATCATCTAGCAAGTGGACCAGCAACCAAAAACTACAAATTGAAAATAATTGGCAAAAAGAACTAGAGGTATATGAGGAGAAATCTCTGAAGAGAAGATTGCTAAGATATGCAACATATTACCTTAAATTGTGGTGGAATCAGACTCCTTAGTTACTAGTCAAAATGTATTTTGACATCTATTTGTAGCAGACTAGTTTACAGCATTGTGAAGAAAAGGTTTGGAAGTAGGACAAACTGAACTGGTCCTTCAAAGTCAGAAAAGGCACAACAGGCCAAATGGCCTTCTTCAGTAAGATTTTATGGTTCTGTGAGTTGAATCATCTCTTTTACTGCTTCCATTGCAATGAGCTATCTCAACACAGGGCAGATTTTCTTAACAGGATTCGGAACCCTCCAACCACAAGGGAACCTCATCTTCCGCCTAGGAACCCTCCAACCACAAGGGATGAATTCAGATTTCTCCAGTTTCCTCATTTCCCCTCCCCCCACCTTGTCTCAGTCCCAACCCTCGAACTCAGCACCACCTTCCTAACCTGCAATCTTCTTCCTGACCTCTCCGCCCCCACCCCGACCTATCACCCTCACCTTATCACCCTCACCTTATCACCTTCACCTTAACCTCCTTCCACCTATCACATTTCTAATGCCCCTCCCCCAAGTCCCTCCTCCCTACCTTTTATCTTAGCCTGCTGGACACACTTTCCTCATTCCTGAAGAAGGGCTCATGCCCGAAACGTCGATTCTCCTGCTCCTTGGATGCTGCCTGACCTGCTACGCTTTTCCAGCAGCACATTTTCAGCTCAGATTTTCTTAACAGCCATGCTGAGTTTACCATTTACCAAATCTATTGAGAAAAGCTTAGAAATAAAAACCATTCATTAAGACTAGAGAGATAGTCACAATATAATTTAGTCAAGTTACCACTGCAATGTTGATGGTGAGGGTCCCATTGCTGGTCCACTTGTGGCAAATCAAGGAAAGTCAAATGGATTTAACTCAACTACTAGAAAAGCAACATCCAGTATGTGTACTTTACTTACTGAATTGTTGCTAATATTATATCCTATTTTCCCTCAAGTGGGTTGTTTCATGCTCTTGTACAGTTCCACAGATGATTCCCACCAGAACCTCAGCCAAGTCTCTATTCTTCCCATATGATCCCAGTTAGAATGCAATTCAACCTCAGGAGAGTACTGAAGCAAACACAATCCTGGTCTCACCCAATCATAGATTTTTCAAATCAACCTAATCAGAGATGTTATTGCAATTGGTGGGACTTGAACCCAGGCTATCTGACTCAGAGGTAGGGGCAGTAGTACTGCACCACAAGATTCGATCCACTGCATGCATACACACTTTCTAAAACATGTCGCTGAATATTGGTCAGGTGTATCAGGAAACCCTTGTTAGTTTATGCTCTTCCTTAGTTTAGTGCACTGAGATCAATTGCGGAGATGAAATTATTCAGTACACACTAAGGTTAGAACTGGAATCTCTCAGTTCTTTGAAATTGTGCATCATATTAAACTATTTGGATTAGTTTTAGTTGATACTTGAACTCTCTCAACCCTTAAGTGCATTGCATCATAGGATTATTCAACCAAATATTGTTAGTTACTAGATGCAATATTGCACCAAAATTTTGAGCTCTAAATTAACATCAAAGAATTCTAAATTCTGATAAATGTCCAGTTCCAGACTAGAGAGTCCATTCTTCATTTTATTCATTAACAGAATGTGAGCACTGCTAATAATGGCATGCTTTGCAAATGCTATGCACAGTGGTAGAGAAAGTGGACATTTAAAATAGCCGCTAGGGATCTTATCAACTGAGCTCCTGGTGTTGAGCCTTGGGGTGCTGTTAAATTTTCACTCATTCAAGCAAATTAATCATCCATATTCCTCACTTGGGCCCTGTGAATGGTGAAATGTCTTTGGGAGTCAGGAGGTGAGTTACTCACTGCACAAGTTCAAGTCTCTAATTTTCTCTTGTAGCCAGATTGCTTATAGGGTTGGTCCAGTTTATTCACTGGTCAATAATAGCCCTTAGGATGTTGATGATGGAGTATCTAGCAATTGCATGTACCATTGTATATCAATGCAAGGTGATGAGACTTTCCTTGTAGGAGATGATGATTGTCTGGCACTCGGCTGAAACTGAACGTTATCAAGGTCTTGCTGCAGGCATGCGCAGACTACCTTAGTTGACGTTGGCTACAATGTACTGTTCCCCACAACCAAACAGCTCACTGACACACATAGTCCCTCAGTTATGTGAAGATGGCCACCTGATAAGCACCACTGTAACCTGCAAAAGGTTAGTTCTTTCAAGAGAGGAGAGACAATAATTATGGAAATTGGTAGGAGTTGGAAAGTGTGTCTTGGTTATTTGCAATTGGTTCTGAATGAATATTGATTATTAATACAGTAACCCTTGGAAGATTTAATTATGCAAACATATTTTAGCATTAAAACACAAATTTGAATTGAAGACCAAATCATTTGTATTGTCCTCATCAACAGCAATACATTTACTATGGCCAAATTAGTCAGGTTTTGTTTTTATTGAGGTTCTAGGATCTTTTGGAGATTGGATTCGATTGTATGTATTAATGATGTTGCTGCTTAATGATGATTGAGAAAATCATTTTTTAAAATTGTATAACTGGATTCACCGTGAAGTATCGGTATTTTGGAAATTGTAATCCATTAGTTCAAGCACTCTTTCTGAAAACTCTGATCAGTGACCCATCTAATTGTGCTTAGTCTTCGTTTTCTAAAGAAAAACTCGACGATCTCTGGCTCAGTCTGAATTATACTTATCCAGTCTTCACCAGTATCCTTTTTTTTATTATTTAGCAATTTTATAATTCTAATCTAGATCTCGCCAAGAGTGTAACTATGGGCAATTCCTGGGGCTGGAAGGATTGCATTTCCATCAAGAGTGATGGCCCATATTCATCTGACCGCGAGTAACTCCCGATCCCTGAACTCGAGTAACCTCGGTCTTCTGCCAAGAAATCAGGGGTTGCTTCCGCACCTTAAAGATCAAGATTTTCCACCCAAAAAAAAACTCGCGCAAGACCATTTGCGCCGGGGAAGATAAGGTTCTTGGAGATGCCTGTGAGTGGTGAATAGCAATAGCGAGGAGTATTCCAAAGCTCACATCGATAGATAACAGATCACAAAGAACAGCAACAGCGCACGGGAAATGCATCCGTACATGAGTGCATTCTCTGAGCGAGTGCAAGCGGGCAATCGAGGGGCTGGATTGAATTGTTGTTTAAAGGTGATTTCCTTACCGTGGCGTCCTCTCCGGCAAAATGACTGATAATCCGTTTCCCTCCGGGGTGCTTTAGGGCCCAGTTAGTCACGTTATACACTTTCCTATCAATCACAAGCCACTTGTCCGTCTTGCTATTGTGCTTCTGAATCTCTTCCCAAGTGTAATGCGTTAACATTTTCTCACAGCCCCCTTCTTCCTCCCCCTTCTCTCCTCCTTTCCCCATCTCTCCTTCCTTCACGTTCTTCTCTCCCTCTACCTGCCCTCTTGGCTTTAGCAGTTCATCTTATATTTCCAGCCCGCCCAGCAAGATCCTACAAGAATTAACCATTAATACGATGCTGTATCCTAGGAGATCAGCAGAGAGTTTTTGCACCAATCAAGTGGCTCTGCCGCCGCCCTCGACGGCAAACATTGGTTCAATCCGGATCTTTCGAACGGTATGGGGGCTGATCCTTTCATAAAAGCGTTCATAACAACCTCAGTCCGATGGGGTTGCAGCCAAAACGTCTCGCTGGGAGTTTGATTCCCGAAATGGACACATTGCCAACTTCTGTGAGCCAGTCCCTTCGTGCTCTGTTAGACTCCCGGCACTGAATTCAGAACCTCACTGATAATTCCTCCAGCTAGCTGGCACCCAGCCCCTTTGCGAAGCCGCCGATACCACTTATTCTAATCCATCGTCCTCGCAGCAAACCGGGCTCAGAAACTCCTCCCCGCCTGCACCATCCTCTCTCCTCCTGGATTGTCAACCCTGCTCCCTCGGGGCTCCCGATCATCTCTTGGTCAGCTCAATGCAGCACAAGACACTGAAAAAAAAAAATCAGAGAAGGTTGCTCATTCAAGTTATTTTGAACTTGCTAATGTTTTGATGAGGGAGTGCGATTTTAAACATTAAAAAAAGAAGTTGCTGGAAAAGCCCAGCAGGTCCGGGCAGCATCTGTGCAGAGAAATCAGAGTTATCGTTTCAGAAACGGTGGCACTTCCTCAGAACTGTTTCTCTGCACAAATGCTACCAGACCTGCTGAGCTTTTCCAGCAACTTTCGTTTTCGCTTCTGATTTACAGCATGGGTATTTCTTTCGGCGCTTTTAAATATATTGGCTTCTTTTCTCCTTTCGGTGGCTCACTGGTTCGCTCTGCTCCCTCACGCGCTGGGGACCCTGGTTCGATTCCATCTTCGGGCGATTGTCTGCGTGGAGTTTGCAAATTCTTCCCGTGTTCTGCGTGGGTTCCCTCCCACAATCCAGGGTCTGCAGGCTAGGTGGATTAGTCATGGGAAATGCAGGATTGGGTGGGATTGCTGTTTGCACATTCTCCCCGTGTCTGCGTGGGTTTCCTCCGGGTGCTCCGGTTTCCTCCCACAGTCCAAAGATGTGCAGGTCAGGTGAATTGGCCATGCTAAATTGCCCGTAGTGTTAGGTAAGGGGTAGATGTAGGGGTATGGGTGGGTTGCGCTTCGGCGGGGCGGTGTGGACTTGTTGGGCCGAAGGGCCTGTTTCCACACTGTAAGTAATCTAATCTAAAAAAAAGTGGGTACTGCAGCTCCCGGAGATTAGAGTGGTGCTGGAAAAGCGCAGCAGGTCAGGCAGCATCCGAGGAGCAGGAAAATCGAAGTTTCAGGCAAAAGTCCTTCATCAGGAATTCTTATGAAAGGCTTTTGCCCGAAACGTCAATTTTCCTGATTCTCCGATGCTGCCTGACCTGCTGTGCTTTATCAGCACCACTCTAATTTGGGGATGCTCTTTAGGCAATCGGTGTGGAGTTGATGGGCCAAATGGCCTGCTTCCTCACTGTAGGGATTCTATGATTTGATCAGATTTGAAGAGCAATACTTAGCAGTATGGCTAGTGGCTTGAAATATAGCACCTTACCTCCCTACATTCCACATCTGATGCATTACTTTCAAAAACAATGGTTGTTTTATGAAGATTCACAAGCAACATTCCACAAAAGAAAAACAAAGATTGTTTTATGATGCTCAGCGCAAAGTGTTGGCACTTGTTTCCTCTCCACTTTCAAGTGTACCACTGATACAACATTGTTTAATGTCTCATCCACAAGACTTTACTCTGAAAAGATGCAGCAATATCTCTGTACAGTATTGACAGTGCAGCCTAGAAGATCATCATTCAACTAATGAATAAGCAAATGGAGCAGACATTAGTTCAGTGAAGCAATTCCATTAATTGATTATTAATATACAACGGCTCCGTTTATAATGAGTGGAAAGGAAAATGTTATACCATAAAATGCTAAGACTATAAGGCTATACCTGCACATTATGCACACCCTGGTCCTTCTGAATACAAATATTTCCCACTCTCTTACTTATCAAAAGTTCTTTGTTTTAAAAAAAACCAAAGTGTCACACTTTGCCACTTTGCATTTCCCACACTAACCAACCTGTCTACATTTCTCTACTCTCTCGATGTATTTCCCACACCACACACTTTCCTAATTAACTTTGTATTAGTAAAATCTGGATACACAACCCTCAGTAACCTCACAAGTTATTAAAATAGATTGTAAATATTTGAAGCAGTTGTACTGATCCAGTAGTGCTTGTTGATCGCAACCCACAAAATTGAACATTTCCCTTGTATTCCTACCCTGTTTTCTATTAACTACTCCTCAACCTATTCTAATATATCGGTCCCAGTTTTGAGTCCTAATTTTGCATAATAATGTCTTATGTGGCACCTTATTAAATGCTTTTAGAAAATACAAATCCATAATTGCCCCTATCCATCTTACCAGCTACACTCTCAAAATAAAACTTGTAACAGATCTGTCAAACATAGTTTCCCTAAATAGATGTTCACTCCAATTGATCATATTATTATTTTCTAAGTGTTCCATTATCACATCTCAACATGGATTTTGTTAACTACTTCTGTAAGGTAACTGGTTTGTATGTCCCCATTTGCTTTCTTAAAAACTCGAATTATGTTTACTACATTCCAATCCTTGGAAACTGTTCCAGGAGCACAGACATTGACCATTTGGTTTCTCAAACCTGCCCCACTATTTAAAAAGATTGTCACTGACCAAACTGAGGGCACATTTGTCTTATTTGAGCTACCCACCCTAATCTGTTCTTCTGCCCAGATGCTTTACCCTTACCTGTTGTATTCCTCTTCCCTACTTTATTCATTATCATTGTTTAGCTTTCCCTTTACCTTTAATGTCTAAAGCAGTTTTCCAATGTTACCCTGTCCAATTTCTTTTCTTTTCAAAGTACTATTTAAGAAAGAGATTGCTAATCTGTTAGCCAGGGAAACCAGCCCCAGCCTATTTAACCTTTCCCTGTAGCTCAAATCCTCCAACCCTAGCAACATCCAAATCTTTTCTGAAACCTTTCAAGCTTCACAACATCCTTCCGGTAGGAAGGAGACCAGAATCGCACACAATATTCCAAAAGTGTCCTAACCAATGTCCTGCACAGCCTCAACATGACCTCCCAACTCCTGTACTCAATACTCTGACCAATAAAGGAAAGCATACCAAATGCCTTCTTCACTATCCTATCTACCTGTGACTATACTTCCAAGGAGCTATGAACCTGCACTCCAAGGACTCTTTGTTCAGCAACACTCCCAAGGACCTTACCATTTAGTGTATAAGTCCTGCTAAGATTTGCTTTCCCAAAATGCAGCACCTCGCATTTATCTGGATTAAACTCCATCTACCGCTCCTCAGCCCATTGACCCATCTGATCTAGGTTTTGTTGTAATCTAAGATAACTTTCTTTGCTGTCCACTATGCCTTCAATTTTGGAGTCATCTCCAAACTTACTAACTATACCTTTTCATCTAAGCAATTCATCATTTATTATTTTAAATTTTTATGACCAATTTATTTATCGTGTCCAATCAGACATGGTACCAGCTAACTGGGTGGATGTCATCCCAATGCTAAAACCCCTTCTTTCCCCAGTAACAGTGTCAGGGACCCCTCTTTCTCATAATACTCCTTCACCCATCTCTGTAATCATTTGTCCTTGTATGAATTTGTGTGTGACTAGGGTAATAATCCAGAGATTATAACCCTTCCTAGGAGCAGAAGTAAGTAGGACATTTGGACCTTCAATCTTGCTCTGCCATTCAATATGAAAATAGCTGATCCTATTTTTCAGGGCCACCTTCCTGCTTTTTCTCTAAATTCTTGATGCTTTTCAAAGCTTACAAATGATCAATCTGTTCTCCATTTTAGAGCCTATTTCCCAGCACTTTCCAAAACAGGACCCCTTGCCAACTCTCCCTAAAATACAGACCCCAACAAAAATGGATCAAAAATACTTCTCAAATATCCTTTCCTTCCAGTTCAGGATGTCCCACTTCTGTGAGACTTCCTATTTGCTGAACACAGTCTTTCCCTAATTATTGAAAACGTGTCTATTGCCACATGTTTTGAATCCTTCTTCCCCCTTCAGAGAGCTGCCTGCTCCATAGTGCCAAGGACTGCATGCTGGCTGTCCTACTGACAGTTTTTATCTTCATCCTCCTACTTGTATGAAACCTGTTACATCTCTAAACTCTTCCAGTTCTGACAAAAGGTCATTTATTTGAAACATTAACAATGTTTCTTTCTCCAGGGATCCCACAAGATCTGTTGAGTATTTCTAGTGTTTTCCGTCTTACAGCACGTGGAGTGCTTCACTTTTTTTTGTATCAGTGACAGTGAAATTGTGGTATAGATTGATCAATATTTCAGACAGGTACAGAGGAAACGGGCACAGAAAAGTCAGGGGTGTGGGGGTGGGTGTTCATGAAGATGGAGCAGTGAATCGGTGTGAGGGAGTGAGTGTGA
The DNA here is from genome assembly GCF_047496795.1 of Chiloscyllium punctatum. Lineage (NCBI taxonomy): Eukaryota > Metazoa > Chordata > Chondrichthyes > Orectolobiformes > Hemiscylliidae > Chiloscyllium > Chiloscyllium punctatum. Next base: position 41,881,322 of record NC_092760.1, on the reverse strand, counting down.
GGAAGGGAGTAAAGGGAGGGTGTGGTGAGAAGGGATTGAGGGTAATTAGGGATGATAATGGAACTGTTTGCAAAGGGATGATAGGGTCACAGTAGGGATTTCTTCAACCTAGATGTAGTGATTTAATTACATTTCTTACAGAGATACTACTCAGGATTTGTTACTTTGTTGCAAGATCCATTCTCAACATTTGATCACAAATTGTGCCATAATCTTTCAGTAGCAGAATCTTCAAACAACTGACCAAAGTTGAGAGTCAGTGTTTGAACAATTGATTCATTCTCTGATTCAATCAAAGTAATAAATCTGTTGCTTGGATTTCACATAGCAGGGACACATAGTGTTAGTTAATCAAGACAAATCCCCCAGCTTGGGAATTTGGCAAAACTGCTAAGGATGAAATATGCTTGTGCAAGAACAGTGCTGCATTCTACAGATTATCAGAGATGAAAACACGGTACAGGTGATAGGGAGTTCTTGTTTTTTGGTAGGCAATTGTATGTATCAATTTATTAAAAGGCACAGTGGCTCAATGGTTAGCACTGCTCCTCACAGCACCAGTGACCTGGGTTCGATTCCAGCTTCAGGCTCTCCCCATGTCTGTGTGAATTTTCTCCAGGTGCTCTGGTTTCCTCCCACAATCCAAAAGTTTGCAGGTAAGATGAATTGGCAATGCTAAATTGCCCATCATGCCCAGAGATGTGTAGGTTGGATGCATTAATCAACAGAAATGTAAAGTAATAGGGGAGGGAATGGATCTGGGTGGGATACTCTTCAGAGGGTCAGTGTGGACTTGTTGGGCCAAATGGCCTATTTCCACACTGTAGGGATTCTATGACACTGTCCTCAGTCAAGGATCATTGTCTAGTGCAAGTCTCTAGAAGGGAAGTTGCAGTCAGCCATATCTGTCACAATGGTAATAATAAGAAAGAGTATAGCTGGAGCAAGTCAGCACATAAATAGTACAGTGGATCAATCCTCCACAGAAGAAGAAAACCATGGTTCACATGGCTGAGATAATCACTGTGTTCTGATTAGTAGATTGTCTAATAGAGGAATTTTCCAATGCTGCTTATCATCCATGCTATTGCTTTGCTGGTCACTGGAAGTCAGAAATAAATGCTGAAATATTTATGTAGTGTGTCTGATACAATAAGTCTGACCCAAAGAGTAAAAAGTGAGGAAAGTCCAACAAAAACCATAGGAGTAGTTTGTAAGGCTGAAACGCTGCAAGGGAGCAGAGAATTGTTCAGGGAACTATATTAAGCAAGCTATTGGGTGATGATAGTATGCACTGTTTGGTGACATCACAACATAAAAATTGAGACATGATGAGATTATGGTTGCACGCTTTCAGTGTAGTGAGGTTCTTTCATATGCATGGCTGGCTTTAGAATAGAGAATTTGGCAATAACTCAGTTCAGCACATTACGACAAATTTTCATGGGAAGGGTGAACTAGGCACTCACAGAGAAAGGGCATAGGGATCATGATGCTTGATTAATTTATGTCTGTTCCCTTGTCATTGCAATCAGTGTTAAAAAAAATGTGCTGCCCGTAGCTTTCTACAATTGTAGCCAACAGTAAACAATGCTCTCCATTGGTTACAGAAATCTGCACAGGGCCTGATATAATGAGTTGCTACACTACTTATAGTGAGCCTACATCTCCTAAAGGAAATTATAGCTTCAAGCATTGGTGCAAGTTATTGAGAAACTGAATCTGTGCTGTTATACTTTGAGGAACTTGTGAGACAACATGCACTGCATTGGTGGAAGAGGTGGAGGGAAGGAGGGACATCTTGCATCTGCAGGAGACAGAAGGCACTCCAGGTAGATGTTCAAGAGACATTTGGACAACAAGGTGCAGAGACCAATGGCACAACTATTACATCAAAGACAAGACTGCAGTGCAGAAAAGAAATTAAGGATCCAACACAAGTTGTAAAGATAAGTGAGTTCATGTTCAAATGGCATATTCTATTTCGGGGCCATTAGCCCGATCCCGCTGTTTAATTAACCACACACTCTTCACTTCTCTACCAATAATCTCTATCAATCAGGACTCAATCCTCAAAGTTTTATGAATTACCTGAGTCTCACTGAGTCCTTTGCAAACACCACAACTACAGCTCTCAGCCTTGTCCCATATACAACATAACACTTTCTTTTGGTACCTCCTCTTACCATGTTTGTTATTTATATTCTTATTAGATATATTTGGTTTACTTCTTGTGTTGGTTGATTAGTCTTTTTTCTACTTTCTCTTTGCCCTTCCTATTTCCCATTTCACTTCCTCTTTGAACATTTTTAAGTTTAATGTGATTCTCACTTGTTTTATCTCTGTGACATCTGTATTACAGCCCAGTTTTATACTTTATTGTATTCTCTAGCCTGGACTTATATCTTTGACCATAAGAAGCAGGAACAGGACTACAGTGTTCGGATCCTTGGGCTTGCTCTGCTATTCAATAGGATTGTGGCTGATGTGACAGTCCTCACATTCACTTTCCTGCTTTTTCTCATAGCCCTTGATTCCTCAACTGAACAAGAATCTCTGTATCTGATCCTTAAATATATACAAAGATTTATTCCATAGATCTCAATGACAAGGAGCTCCAAAGGCTCATAGCCCTCAGAGAATAAATTCTTCTTGTCTCAGCCTTAAATTGGTGCCCCTTTATTCTGAGACGATGTCATCTGGATCTAGACTCTTCTATAAGGGGAAGCTTCCTTTCAGCATTAACCATGTCAAGCCCCTTAAGAGTGTTTCAATGAGATTACTTCTCATTCTTCTGAACTCCAGTGAGTGCAGTCTCGAATCTGTTTAACCTTTACTCACAAGACAGTCCCTGCATACCAGAGGTCATCCTAGTGACTCTTCTCTCAACTGCCTCCAATGAAATAATACTTAAATAAGGGACCAAAATTGCTTACAGTTCTCCAGCTGTGGTCTCAACAGCACCTTCTGCAACTGCAATAACTACACTTATATTCCAACTCCATTGAAATAATGAAAAACATTCCATTTATTTTTTGGACAACTGAGCAATTCCCCAGCACTGAAATCACCATGACTTTTCCAAAAATCTTTTCAAACACTAACCAGCCAACATTCCATTAGTTTTCCTGATTACCTGTTGCACCTGTTTGTTATCTTTCTGTTTCATGGACAAATACCACCTCCACCCCCCACAACACTCCTCCCACCCCTCTGTGTTTCAGCTTTCTGCAGTTTTTCACCATTTAAGTAATACTGTCCTTTTGTTCTTCCATCAAAAATGAATAACTTCACATTTTTCCACATTATATCTATTTGCCACCTTTTTTGCCCAACACCTAACCTTTCTGTAAACTGTTTTTATCTCCTCTCAACTTGCCTTTCCACTTAATTTTGTGTCATTTGCAAATTTGGCCACAGTGCATTCACTTCATTTCTTCAAGTCAACTGTAAACAGTTGCCATTTGAGCACTAATCCCTGTGAAACACCACTGGTTACAACTTGCCAACCTGAAAAAGAGCCCCTTATTCTCACACACTGTTTTCTGCCCATCAGCCAACTCAATCCATGCAAAAATACCACCCCAACACAATTGGTTCTTATATTATGACTTAACCTTTTATGAGGTACCTTAATTTAACCTTCTGGAAGTCCAGATACAACAATGACTGTCCCATAGTCAGATCAGAAAAGCCTAAGTCTGAATCTTTGAATGTGTAGAGGCATTTTGGAGATTTATTTCAATCCCAATAATATCATCAAAGGCTTGTCATCCTTCACTATTTGAAATTTCAGTCTCTCTGAATCATTAATTCCCCATATAATCACTGATGCTTCCTTCTCTATGCTGGTGTACCTCTGTTTGGTCTATTGAAATTAGATAGACCAGTTTTCATGTTCTGTCAGTGCACACTTAAAAAGGGATGCTCCTGGTTTTGTGGATAATTTCTTTGTGGGGACAATAGTGTATAAGCTTGGATCGTCATGTGCTAAGGCATCAATACAAATTCTTTTTGATCTTTTCAAAATAATATTGTATAACTTCTAATTCAAATGCTATATGTTCCTTCTGATGCTTTTTATATACCTTCATCCTCCTTTTTAGTATGACATCCTACTGTCTATATCTCTGCTAACTTAATTTATATCCCCTTCTTCAGCACTAGGAAACATTTTCTATAGGCCACTGACCCTAGATCTCAAGGTGCACCTGTCCAGATTATCCAGGTATTTCTGAGGCAGGACGGTGGCTGAATGATTAGCACTGCTCCCTCACAGTGCAAGGGCCCTGGGTTTGATTTTAGCCTCGGGTAACTGTCTGTATGGAGTTTGCACATTCTCCTTGTGTCTGCATGGGTTTCCTCTGGGTGCTCCAGTTTTGTCCCACAGCCCAAAGCAGGTCATGTTGCGGCTGTACAGGACATTGGTTAGGCCACTGTTGGAATATTGCATGCAATTCTGGTCTCTTTCCTATCGGAAAGATGTTGTGATACTTGAAAGGCTTCAAAAAAGATTTACAAGGATGTTGCCAGGGTTGGAGGATTTGAGCTATAGGGAGAGGTTGAATAGGCTAGGGCTGTTTTCCATGGAGCATCAGAGGCTGAGGGGTGACCTTCTAGAGGTTTATAAAATCATGAGGGACTTGGGTAGGATAAGTAGACAAAGTCTTTTCCATGGGGTGGGGGAGTCTAGAACTAGACCCTAGTACCAAGGAGGCACTGTCACCTGTGGTTGTACAGATCTGCCTGCACCTCTGACTATTGAGTACTGATGTGTTCTTGATTTTTGTTCTTACTGCTCCTTTATAGCTGTACAACTATGATGTTGTGGACTTGACTCTGGCTATCTCCCTAACCAGTATTCAGAATGAGATACTGATTGGAGCATGAGACTCACTCAGGGTATTGCTGGACAACCTGCATGGTCCTTCTTCTTTGTCTGGAAGTCATCCTTTCCCCCTTCGCCTACACATTCTTAGCTAGGAGGTAATCAGTGCCTGAATCATGTTATCCAAGTAGGGGTTTACCTCACAAATGCATCACAATGGTTCAAGCTGCTAATCAAGGTCAAAATTCCTAAGCTTGAACTGCTTCAGCTGATAGCACTCCTGGCATGTGTCATTTTTCAGGACATTGCAGTGTTTTGGAGATTCCACATAAAACAGGATGTACATCTTTGAGCTCTGAGATGCCCTGTCATACCTAACTATACCTAGGAGAAATAAACTAAAGGCAGAAACATATGCCAACTATTCATGATTGTTATCCAGGTCTTGCTGCGTGGAGATATGGTCATCAATGAAACCAGCATCTACAGAAAAACAACACATTTGGACCAAATACTCAACTACAGAAGCAATTATCCCAACATCAACAAGCGAAGCCGCATTAGGACATTATTTCAATGAGCCACCACACATCGAGGAACTATGAACAGCAGAAGAAAATTACCTATATGGCATGTTCTAAAACCCAATAAACACAGTCCACCAATTTCTCAGCAACAAACCTAAACAAGCAGACAAAATTTGCCCAGAGACCCTAGCCACTTTACTCTACATCAAAGGCATCTCGGAAAAGACTGCCAGACTACTCAGACCTCTTGGCGTCATGGTAGCCCACAAACCCACCAACACACTAAAACAGCAACTAATGAACTTAAAAGACCCTATACAGACAACAAGCAAAACAAACATCATTTATAATTTTTCGAACAAGATGGCATACGTTTTAAGGATATGCAGCTTTGTATAATTCCAGAAATAATCAGTAATTTATTACATTAGAAAGTTTCTCTTGACATGGATCACACCATGTAACTCAAAACAGAAACATTGTTTATAGTTTATAGTTTATAGTCTGTCTTATAAAATGAAAGGGGACTAAAAAAAATGAGAATTTATACATAAAGTTAAAATATAACATTTTTAATCTCTGAAGTCAAAGCCACGGGAAACCAAGCAGTTGATAATTTTGTAATAGAAACATTACCAATTCAGTAATACATTGTGCTCTTGACATTTACTAGCAGATTTGCCTGGTTGAAAATGTGGATGTGCTCAGATGGGTCTAATGTACACCAGGAAAAAACTGGGGCTGCTATCAACAAGCAAAGCAGAAGGGCCAATAGGGCTTGGTGAAGGTCCACTGAAAAAGAAAACTAATTAAAACACTGCAGTAAACTTATACCACTGGCAGAGAATAACCTGCTGGGTGACAAAAAAAAGACTTGAAAGGAACAAGGGTGATTGTAGGCTGCATGTTACTTGAGGAATAGAATGGTCTAATTGGTCTGCCATTGCACAAGGTGACACATGCCTATTTTCATCTTCAGCTACCATGTCCCTTGATGAGAAATAAGATGAAGAAGCACAACAAGCATTGGGTACATGGGCAAGGTATGTAAGTCTAAATGGAAACCTCAGATTCAATGTTAAATAAGTGAGACACTGGAGCTTGGGGATGACCAGTGTGATACAAACAATGTTCTGGGATGGTCATGAGCTGGATACAGGAAAAGAACCTGATCCCTGAAAACTAAACACCTTATTTTTGCTTCGGTGGTAGTTTTGTCCTACTCAATATGTTTTATCTACATAATTCTAGAAAACATTGATAATTTTAGAAAATGAATCTTTAAAGCATTTAAATAGCATTTGTTAGTACAACAATCATTAAACATAGACAAAATACGGAGTTGTGTTTAACATTTATGTGCTGATATCACCATCAGTAAAATTCAGTCAGAAATTAATTAATGATATACTAATAAAATAAAACTGAGTTTGTCCTTCTGCATATATGTCTTGAGGCTAAGAATTCCTATCCTGTTATTCTACACCAATAGAATGTCTTTTTTTTTCTTTCATTCACTCCATTTACCAAACAGTGATCCAATTCTCTCTTCATTTGCTTCTCACTCTTTTCCTGAATTATAAGTTTGATTTAATAGCAGTCAGTCATGATACATGGCCAGTCTAATAATAGCACTAATTAAATGCATTACCATTATAGACATGGGACCAACCCAGGTTGGAGTCAGGAAGGAACATGAGTTTTCAATAATTTTCAGATTTCAAGGAGGCCAATAAGGTAAGGTTTCAGACTATAATGTTCATGTTTTGACAATTTGATATGGTCACGTTGCCAATTAAAGTCAGGCTTAAATATGACCTTACACAAAACTATACAAATTTATACTTAAATTGTCTGTCTGAAAGAGAAATTAGGGAGGAATATAGAAATTATGGAAGCACTATGCAATTAACATCATGGGCAATTACATGGTTAGTAACTCAGCCACATAAACTAGAAAGCCCCTGGTCCGAGGTTCATGCTAACATCACTTAACTGAAACATGATTTGGAGATGCCGGTGTTGGACTGGGGTGTACCAAGTTAAAAATCACACAACACCAGGTTATAGTCCAACAGGTTTAATTGGAAGCACACTAGCTTTCGGAGCGACGCTCCTTCATCGGGTGATTGTGGAGGGCTCGATCGTAACACAGAATTTATAGCAAAAATTTACAGTGTGATGTAACTGAAATTATACATTGAAAAATTGATTGTCTGTTAAGTTTTTCATCTGTTAGAATACAGTGATAGTTTCATTTCTTTCATGTGTAAATCACAAAACCCTTTTTTTAAAGTTGCATTCTCGGGTTAGCTATTAACAATGGTGATAGCTAGACAATATGTTGAAGATGTTAGCCCCCGTGTTCTCTGTCTATGACCTGATGTTTAGATTGATTCTAATCTAAAAAGTGAGATAACAGAGTTTTACATAAATTCATGCAGTTTTTCAGTTCAGAGTTCTACATGAATGTATGCAGTTTTTGAGCAAATTGCAATGTAACTCTGCAAGTACAAATTCACCCCACAAAATATATGTGTGCATGTGGGTCTTTGTCTGTCTGTGTGTGTCTGTCTGTCTGGGGTGGGGGTTGTGAGTGTGAGAAAGTGTGTGTGTGTGTGTGTAGTGAGTGCAGTGTCTTAAGTTTGTGATGGGGTGCATGTGTGAGTGTGGGAGTGTGTGTGTCTATAAGGGTGTGTGTCTATAAGGGTGTGTGTGGGTGTCTGTGTGCGTGTCTGTGTGTATGTAAGAGTGTATGTGTGTAGGAATATCTGTGTGTGTGTGTGTAGTGCAATGGTGATCACCTGTAATGTGACATGAACCAAAGGTCCCAGTTGAGGCCCTCCCTATGGTAACCGAACTTAGCTATCAGCCTCTGCTCGGCCACTTTTCTCTGCTGCCTGTCCCGAAGTCCACCTTGAAGGAATGTCACCCGAAGGTCCGAGGCTGAATGTCCTGGACCACTGAAGTGTTCCCCAACTGGGAGGGAACCCTCCTGTCTGTTGATTGTTGTGCGGTGCCCATTCATCAGTTGTTGAAGCCTTTGCTCAGTTTCCCCAATGTACCATACCTCAGGGCATCCTTGCCTGCAACGTATAAGATAGACAACGTTGGCTGAGTCACATGAGTACCTGCCATGTACAAGGTGGGAGGTGTCCCCACGCGTAATGGTGGTAGCTATGTGCACAATCTGACACGTCTTTCAGAGTCCACCGTGACAGGGTTGTATGGAGTTGTCCTGAGAGCCGGGCAGTTTGCTATGAACAATGATCTGTTTGAGGTTTGGCGGTTGTTTAAAGGCAAGTAGTGGAGGTGTGGGGAAGGTCTTGGTGAGGTGCTCATCCTCATTGATAATGTGTTGCAGGTCACGAAGAATATGGCGTAATTTTTCAGCCCCTGGAAAGTACTGAACAATGAAGGTACCCTGTCAGTTGCAGCACCTGTCTGTCTCCTGAGGAGGTCATTACAGTTCCTTGCTGTGGCAGGTCGGAACTGGCGGTTGATGAGTTGAGCATCGTACCCCGTTCTTGTCTAGCTATCACCATTGTTAACAGCTAACCCGAGAATGCAACTTAAAAAAAAGTTTTGTGATTTACACATGAAAGAAGTGAAACTATCACTGTGTTCTAACGGATGAAAGGCTTAACAGACAATCAATTTTTCAATGTATAATTTCAGTTACATCACACTGCAAACTTCTGCGATAAATTCTGTGTTACGATCGAGCCCTCCACAATCACCTGATGAAGGAGCGTCGCTCCGAAAGCTAGTGTGCTTCCAATTAAACCTGTTGGACTATAACCTGGTGTTGTGTGATTTTTAACTTTTAACTGAAACAATGTGGCTCAGTTTTTAGCATCCCTGAGTTAAGGAGGAGCGATCTTATTCTTGATCATTATCTAGTCATTATTTCAGAAAATGATCATTCGATTTGATTGTGATGACTTTCAGAATTAAGTTGACTGATAGTAAGGGGGAAATGCTGAACAGAGGGAAACAAGAAAATTTAAATGAGGTGCCTTGTAAATAACATTTGGAAAGCAGGAACAAGAGAATCACGGCATTTTCTTTATTTTAGTAATCACCAGCACCTTGTTAAAGAAAGGAATGCAGGGAGAACATTGTCATTTAAACTCAGAAAAGTGACATTAGTAACTTCAAACCTTAACGACGTCCTGCACTGTCTTGCAATGTGAGCCGAATCTGCCTCAATTTTTAGAGGCAGCAAGGGCGACTACCATTTGCCGTATGAGCCTTTTAAAACATCACACCACAGGAAAATACGTTTCGTTTATTTTGGCTTTTCATTTGTACATTTGTCACTTATTACTGCTGATTATCCCTTAAGCATGGATCTAATCCTGTATTTTGTCTCCGGTTGATTGCTCACCTTATTTGTCCATTTCTTTTCCTCACCGTTGCGCTACCAAGTCATCCAACCTGTCAACGCCTTCCATGCAATTTGTGCGTTAGTTCTCCCTTCCCCACCCCCACTTCTCCAAAGTGCATCCTTTTTTTCCCCCCATCATTACTCAATGCCTGTCTTTGTTGAAAGGTTATCCACCTTAAACATTAAAATGTAGTTTTCTGTTTTTGATTTACGGCATTTCATTTTGATATCAATTTCCAACGTTTAAACACGTTGTTCTTCAACCACAAAACCTTGTGACTAATAATTTGTTATTAGTTTTGTTCGATGGTGACTTTTCTCACTGATTTCTGACACCTGTAAAGCCGGGGTTTTTTTTTTGGAATTTTCCTTTGACAAATTGGCCGGTGCGTTGAATTTACATTCTGAACCTTTGCCACGTTTCAGAGGAATGTGGAGAGATTAACTGAAGTCTTCTGCAAAAGTGAGTAAGAAATAAATAGTTGACTTCTTTTTGTGCTGATGGAGGCGGGAGTTAAAGGCAGATCGTAGCCTTAAAGTCTTTGCATCTTTATCGTCCTGAAGAGCTAGTGGACTCAGTTTCCTCACAAACTGTGCCTTGTTTGATTCTTTTATGCAACAGACAAAAGTACATCATTCCCTTCCCTCACCCTCTCGGTGAATCTGCTGTCCGTGCAGTGACCAATGGAAAAACCGCGTGAGGGGAGACCCGTTACCAGATGTTCCAATAGCATTTGGCATGTGGGGAATGGGCACCTCCTTTAGCCAATAGGATGTGAACATGGTTTGATTACCGCCTCAGAAATTCACCAATAGCAGCGTGGGAACCTGCAAGTGTGATTGACAGATGCATGAACCAACCACTCTGGAATGTAGTTGTGATTGATGTGAACACTATCCAATGGGTGGCGGAGGGGCGGGATCCCAGCGCCAGTTGTATGTGGTTCTGAAACTGGGGAGAAAGCCAGGTACAAGAGAGCGGCCTCGAGGGAGATGTAGACCGGGCTTCAGCGCATCACTCCCGGACTGAGATACGTGCCGGCCGGGCAGTGAGGAAAGTGATGGAGTGTGGTCTGGACAGGTTCTTCACCTGGGAGGAGGTGCAGAAGCACTGTACCCGCAACGACCGCTGGCTGGTGATCCACAGAAAGGTCTATGATATCTCAGAGTTCAGCAAAAGGCACCCGGGAGGCGCCCGAGTAATCGGGCACTACGCTGGGCAGGACGCTACGGTAAGGTTGGAGCATTGACAGCAATGAGGGTGAAAGAGAGAGGTCTCTCTCCACACAATCACTCAGCAGTAGGGAAAACGAAATGAGTGAGGGACAACCAGAGACCGACGAAATCTCAAATAGTACCAGCCAAGTTCCCGAGGATCTTTGTTCTAAAGCTGATGGAGTGGAGTTGCTTTGTTACTATTAATCCATGATCAGAGACAGTGAGTAATGCAAGGAAAAAACACAGATCACTCATTGACATGTCATTGCAGAGTGTCCTTCACGTATTGGATCTTTCTGTAGGGCTCCAAGCAGCAAAGTTGCTTTATTATCAGACCGGCTTTGTTGTGATCTAAACCATAATGGGCAATATGCATTGACTAACGAGTTCACGCTTAACAATAAACCCGAAATCATCTTCATAAAAGATCAGATGGTATGGCCAGCCCATTCCCTGCTGTCCAGAGAAAGCGAGCACTGCAGATGCTGGAGATCAGACTCATGGTGTGTGGTGCTGGAAAAGCACAGCCGGTTAGGCAGCATCCCAGGAGCAGGAGAGTCGACGTTTTGAGCGAAAACTCTTCATCAGGAGTGGGAGAGGGGGTGGTGGTGGTGGTGGTGGTTGGGGGGAATGCCCAAGAGGACTGAGAGAGGGAGGTGGGGCTATGGGGGAAAGTAGCTGGGAATGCTTAGGTAGATGAAGGTGGACGGTGATGGTGATAGGTCAGAGCAGGGGGTGGAGTGGATAGAAGATGGACAGGTTAGGTCCATGCCCCCCACCAACCCACTGTCCACTCCCAGCACCTTCCCTTGCCACCGCAAGAGGTGTAAAACCTGCGCCCATCCAAGGCCCCAAACGATCCTTCCACATCCAGCAGAGATTTTCCTGCAGCTCCACACACATCATCCATTGTGTCTGTTGCTCCCGATGTGGTCTCCTCTACCCCCCCCCCCACCTTCATCTAGGTAAAAACAAGGACTGCAGAGGCTGGAGATTAGAGTCAAGGTTAGAGTGGTGCTGGAAAAGCACAGCAAGTCAGGCAGCATCCGAGGAGCAGGAAAATCGACGTTTTGGGCAAAAGCCCTTCATCCCCCACCTTCATCTACCCATCGCATTCCCAGTTATCTTCCCCCATAGCCCCACCTCCCCTCCCATTTATCTGTCAGCCCTCTGGGGTATTCCCCACATTCCAGATGAAGAGCTTATGATCAAAACATCGATTCTCCTGCTCCTCGGATGCTGCCTGACCAGATGTGCTTTTCCAGCAGCACACTTTTTGACCCTGTTTTCCGGAGGCAGACTTCACTGTCACAAACATTACTGATCAATGATTGAAGTAAGATTCATTTTGACTGACTGTCACAGGTCAATAATCATAATCAGGGAGTGTGATCATCTGAAATTATTGTACCAAATGTGATTAACATTTACTGATGGAGAATCAAAACAGAATAAAAGATCGATGAATCTTAAAGAGACAGATTGATAATCACATCATACAAACCAACAATTGGGAGAAAAAGTGATCTCAGTTCAGTAACATCAGGATAATGATCAACAATTAAAGAATGTTCTTAGTGTCAATCAAAGAAAAGTATAAATCAATGTTCTGGGAGCGTTCACAGAGAAATAATTAAAAAGTACTGAATTATGAAGATCACTTATCAACAATTAAAAAGTTATGTGAGAATGCAGAATTATTACAATAAGGCTGAGCATAAGATTCAAGACTCAAGCAATACATATAAAAACTTGGAAAGTATCAAACGTTTAGTTGGTACATGACTTGGCCATCCAGAGCCTTAGGATCAGCATTGTGGAAACTGATAAACCTCTACTGTAGACCCTCTGAAACTGAGGAGCCATTAAATAGATGTGTGATATCCTCAACTGCACTGCGGCTACTTAGAAGAACTTCTGGAGTCCTCAAGAGTGTCCTTTTACCACACATCCAATGATCCCACATCTAAAGTAATTCCCAGAGATTGGGTGACAGCTTGAAGTCAGCCTACCTCTCATCAGACCTGGTAATGAGGAAAACGTTTCATATTGAGCTTGCAGGTCATTCCCATGTAGATTTGTTTCCAAAGAGCCAGTGGTGAAAAGTATTGAAAAATCGAAACAAGTTGAAAAATAGTAACTATGACATCTGATTTCTCTGGAGGAATTCTTTGCAATATGACATGTCATGTTAAGAATATAGATATTTTTCAGGACTTTGAATTGTTTGGTGTTTGTATGTCCAATAGCATTATTCTTTTCAAGGTCTGATTTAACCTCATTAGTATTTGTGTAAATAATTCAAATACTGAGGCAGTGCAATATTCTTCCACGAATTAGCAGGGATAGAAAACAAGTTCTGCATTTTTGCACACGAGCTCCTCAAGTTGTACCCTCAAGTTTATTTCAGAAGAAATTTTAGCTCTTTTTTAAAAATCTACTTTGGTAAAGTTTTCTTTGGAGGCAAGTGTCTGACTTAGAGTTACTCTTAAACGTACTGGTAGGTCATGTTCTAGCTGTTTCCCATCCACAAAATTTTGAGTTTGGCTTAAGCATTGATATTATTAAGGGGGAGGCATGATGATATGGTCTTTGCAAACAAGTTTCCAATAGTACATGCTATGATTCCAGTTCTGTTCATCTTTTTTTGTGATGTCCATCTCTTGATTTGGAGATGCTGGTGTTGGACTGGGGTGTACAAAGTTAAAATCACACAACACCAGGTTATATTCCAACAGATTTATTTGGAAGCACTTGCTTTCAGAGCGCTGCTCTTTCACCAGTTGGTTAAAGTCATCTTTTGAAGCCAAGCAGATGACATCTGCTTGCATGAATGTGCTGGAGAGCATTGGAGGTGAATACTTCATGAAAATCATAAAATATTCAGTTATTATAGATGTCTAAGGCAGTCCATTCTTCTAGACCTTAAATATATCCAGCTTATTGAATAACATTACCTGGAATTGTCTGTCTTAAAACATATCTCTGTAGCAGTAACAACTCATCAAAGTAATATTCGCAAAACTTCAATGCACTCAAGTCAGGAAACACAGCTGCTGTATACTTCTTTTGGAAGCTGTTTTTCATACAGGTTGGAAAAGAAAGAATTTTGTTACAAGTACTGCTATGTGATCTGAAACTTGTCTAACCTTCAAAGACTGCTCGATTGAAAGAACAATTGTTCCCAGAATTCGATAGTTTGGCAGTATGTAGTTACAGCTCAGAAATGATCCAGGAGAGTAACTACCTGTAAAGGAGTGCCTCTTTCCTGGATTGGATGTAAATACCAAACTAGCTTTTTCTTCTGTTTGCTTATAGCTCTCATGGAGCATTCAGATCTTAAAAGAATGAATCCGTTTTATGAATATGAAAGACTAAACTCAGTTCTGGTCATATTTGTCCTGCTTTCATGAAACACTATGTACTCTGTAGTTGTTCAATGGAGAATGACAGAGGATATCTCCCCCCATTCTGAGGTGGGACCTGCCTGTATCTATGCCACTTCCAGTTTGTTAATTCTAATTTTTGATATGTATGGTGTTTGGTGAAGCAGTTTAGAACCCTTTACAGTACGACCTGTCTGGTGGTTTATGTGCTACTCTAAGATTCCTTATTAATCATTGTGCTTCTCTATTAGAAATTTGAATATTAGCAACTAGAATACTATGAAATACATTAGAAATTCTGGTATTGAGACTGGCTCTAATACAACAAGGGGTACATCGGCTTCCAAGAGATCAATTGTGTTAGGGAATTCTGTAGTCCAAGGTACCGACAGACGTTTCAGTGGTCAGCAGCGATAAAGCAGAATGGTGTGTTGCTTCCCTGGTGCCAGGATCAAAGATGTCTCAGAGAGGGTGCAGAATGTTCTCACGGGGGAGAGAGGCCAGCAAGAGGTCATTGTCCACAAAGTTCCAAAACAATGCAACAGCATATGAAACGGTAATTGCTGCTCATGAAATTCGAGGAATTACATAAATGATTTGGATGCGAGCATAAGAGGTACAGTTAGTAAGTTTGCAGATGACACCAAAATTGGAGGTGTAGTGGACAGCGAAGAGGGTTCCCTCAGATTACAACAGGATCTTGACCAGATGGACCAGATGAGCTGAGAAGTGGCAGATGGAGTTTAATTCAGGTAAATGCGGGGTGCTGCTTTTTGGGAAAGCAAATCTTAGCAGGACTTATACACTTAATGGTAAGGTCCTAGGGAGTGTTGCTGAACAAAGAGACCTTGGAGTGCAGGTTCATAGCTCCTTGAAAGTGGAGTCGCAGGTCGATAGTATAATGAAGAGGGCGTATGGTGTGTTTTCCTTTATTGGTCAGAGTATTGAGTACAGGAGTTGGGAGGTCATGTTGTGGCTGTACAGGACATTGGTTAGGCCACTGTTGGAATATTGCATGCAGTTCTGGTCTCCTTCCTGTCGGAAAGATGTTGTGAAACTTGAAAGGGTTCAGAAAAGATCTACAAGGATGTTGCCAGGATTGAAGGATTTGAGCTATAAGGTGAGGCTAAACAGGCTGGGGCTGTTTTCCCTGGAGCGTCAGAGGCTGAAGGGTGACCTTATAGAGCTTTACAAAATTATGAGGGGCGTGGATAGAGTAAATTGGCAAAGTCTTTTCCCTGGGGTGGGGGAGTCCAGAACTAGAAGGCATAGGTTTAGGGTGAGAGGGGAAAGATATGAAAGAGACCTAAGGGGCAACTGTTTTACACAGAGGGTGGTATGGATATGGAATGAGCTGCCAGAGGAAGTGGTGGAGGTTGGTACAATTGCAACATTTAAGAGGCATTTGGATAGGTATGTGAATAAAAAGGGTTTGGAAGGATATGGGCCGGGTGCTGGCAGGTGGGACTAGATTGGGTTGGGATATCTGATCGTCATGGTTGGATCGAAGGGTCTGTTTCCATGCTGTACATCTCTATGACGTTATGACTCTATGACTCGAAATGTATTTTGTTACTAAACACTGAGATACCCTGATACAATTAGTAGCTCAAAATACTGTAGTTTGTTTATAAGTCTTTTAAAATGAGGTTACTTGAAGATATTGAAGACTGCAGATGCTGGAAAGTCAGAGTCGATAAAATGTGGAGTTGGAAAAAGTACAGCAAATCAAGAAGCATCAGAGGGACAGGAGAGTCAAAGTTTCAGGCAAGACCATCATTAGGACTCAAATGAGGTTACTGTACAAGTGGAGGATTGGACACTTATTTAAAAGCTTCTTTTTTCTAATAGACATGTTTCTAACTGCAGCATTAAATCTGGACTAGATTGCCACTCAAATAGGTCACTGAATATGTTTTGGTGCAAAGTGAAAAGTAATTATATTCTACCATTGTGCTCTGGTTCCTGGAAAATTTAAGTTTTGTGATTTTGCAAGTGTGTCTTAGCAAGAGAGTGAACTGAAAAGTTAAGCATTGCAACTTCAAGAGCAATTTGTGTTAATTTTCCAAGAAACATAACCTGTTCCCTGCCCTCCTGTTACTATATGGTGTTTTGTTTTTCTGGGTGGTTTGTATGAAATTTCTGATAATTTAGAATTGTGACAGTTGCTTTGTGTATATTTGTATAGTTCCTGTTTATACAGCTCCCCCTTACCCCAATGCAGTTGTACAAATCACCTTTTTATTGAAGTGAATAAATCAATCAGTTTTAATATGTAATTAACTAGAGCCCCTTGTGTAGTGGAATTTCTGAAATAACCATTAGCATTTTATTAGGATCTGACAGTATTTTTAAAATTGCACATGCATTGAGTAATTTTTCAGGTCAAGTATATTTTTTTTTCTTTATGCATTCATGGGATGAGAGCATTGCTGGCTAAGCAACATTTGTTGCCCATCCCTAATTGTTAGTCAACTACATTGTTGTGGATCTGGAGTCACGCGTAGGCCAGACCAGGTAAGGATAGCAGTCTCCTTCTCTGAAGGATATTAGTGAACCAGATTTTTTTTCCCCAACAATTGATAATTGATTCATGGTCATCATTAGATTCTTAATTCCAGATATTTATTGAATTCATATTCCACCATCTGCTGTGGCAGGATTAGAACACGGGTCACGTGCAAATTTATCTCGGTCTCTGATTTAACAGTCCAGCAATAATACTACTAGGCCATTGCCTCCCTTAAATTTTGTTGTCCTTAAAAATTGAATGAGAAACAATTTATTCAAGTTTTTCACAGGTTACAGTTAGTTCCCATTGAGATTGGTATTCACAGCACTGTTGGAGCAGCCTGCCAATTACTTAATGATTTTAAAAAATATCTTCAATTTATTTGCTCGCATTGATAAGGCGGAGATTGAGGTTTTGAAATATGTCAACCATTTTAAACATACGGCAACCTCCCAGATCCTGCAGACCTGTCAAGGAGCAATACTGAAGACAGAGTGTGAGATGGAGTATGGCAGGTTGTAATCCTGTCTTCAAACAATGGTTCAGAGAAGGTTTACTAGATTAGCATGTGGAATGAGCAGATTACCATAAAAAGAAGGCTAATTAGAGAGGGCCTGTATCCTTTGAAGTTTAGAATCATCAGAAGTGACTTAATTATTACACATATGGCCTCAAGGACATGATTGGTTGAATGTGCAAAGAAGTTTTCCCACCAGTGGGAGAATCTGAAAGTAGGGGTCATAATTTAAAAATAAGGAGACACTTTATTTAGGACAGACATGAGGAAAGAAATTTTCTCTGAAGGTTGAGAGTCTTTGGCATTCTTTTCCTCAAATAGCAGTGGGTTCTGAATTTTTAAATAGTTTTAAGCCACAGATAGATTCCTGATTATCAAGAGGGTGAAGAATTATCAGAGGCATGCACGAATGTAGAGTTAAGTTTAAAATCAGCTCAACCACAATTTTATTGAACTGTAGAGCAGGTAAGAAGGATGGAGTGCCGACTGTCCTTTCTTGTTTGTTTGTATATTTGTATTCTGAGCAGGACTCCGGACTATGGGACCTTATAACTAACTGAATATCTCACCCAGCTCCTGTCTATGTAGAGTGATGCCTTGCTACAAATAATATATTTCTCTGCTTTAGCCATGCAATGCTAAAATGCTTTTAACTGCAGTATGCTTGATGTAAGCAGTGTGCCCCTGTCTATTTTATGTTGTTGACTCCACTTATCACGAGATATGAGATTTAACTGTGACAAACTTAACAGGTTGCTAAATCTTCACCTTCAATTATTTCACTGTATTGCAATAAACAATCAGTGGTATGATCTGAGACCCAGTAAGGTGTATGTGGACTTATTAATTTCACTGTTCTTTCTGAAGGTGCTAGTCTTTTTTCAACTCTCTGTGCTGCCTTGGTGTTCCATTGTCATTTTAATTCCCTGAGTGCAGTGAATGCTGAATTCTTAAAAAAATAATTTGAGATGTGGATATTGTGACTAGGCCAGTATCCAGCATCCATCCCTAACTATCCTTGAGAATATGGTTGTGAGCCATCTTGTCCTCATGTCCAACTATACTCTTCTTAAGCAGAGTGATGTCCTGCATGATTGGATTTAAGCTTCCATTGTGGGTTTCCCTTTGTTTAAAAAATTCTGTATGTTGGAACATTTTCAAATCTTGCACAGACTTTACCACAAATAAAGAGCTTTACTCCAGATAACTACCGGTCTCTTCCTTTAGGATCCCTTCACTGCCTTCCACATTGATAAGACACTGGTGAGCAAGTATCTGAACTCGCTGTTGATTGGAGAGCTTGCTCCTGACCAGCCCAGCTTGGAATCTTGGAAAAGTGTGAGTACCATTTGCGGTCACTGTTCTGCAGAACAATCTGAGATTGCCTTCTCTAAAGAGAATAGCTTGATCGTTATTGGATGAGAATCATGATGTGTGCATTCCTACAATAGAATAGCAAGGATATTTGAGAAGTATTTTATTGTTTAAAGTGGTTTGGATAACTCTGAGGGGTTGAAATATGTATAAATACAAGTCCTCCTGCCTTTTATGTTGTTTCTATCACCATGAATTTCTAAGGAGGAAACTGCAGATGCTGGAGATCAGAGTCGAAGAGTGTGGTGCTGGAAAAGCACAGCCATACAGGCAACATCTGAGGAGCAGGAGAATCAACGTTTTGAATAAACAATTGCTATCCTGTTTAGACCAAAACAGATAATAGTTACCTACTTTAGACATTGTTCACAAGAATTTTGCTGGCATTTTTCTTTCCATACAAATTAAAAATGCAAAGCAGCACTAATTTCTCATTGTGCAATGATTCCTCAAAGTGAGATTCCACTCACACTGCTAAGCAGCATGTTTCTTTTTAAAACTCATGGTCTCTTTCTCTACTACACTGTCTCAGAAACTGATAACAGAGGATTTCCAGGAGCTGCGTGCACTTGTGGAAAAGACGAACCTCCTCAAGCCAAACAAGCTGTTCTTTGCTGGAATGCTAGCACACCTACTACTCCTTGATGCTGCGGCCTGGCTCACTCTATGGTATTTTGGTGCCTCCTTTGTCCCCTTTATGATCAGCACAGCTCTTCTGGCCATTGTGCAGGTGGGTTTGCAGTTATCATGCACATAACTAGGTAAATTCCTTCTGTAGGAATCTAATTGTCATGTTAGGTGGAACTATATAATACATGAAGTGGAAAATGTATCACTCGGTCTGACTATCTGTGTGTGCTACATAATCTTAACAAGCTACAGTCACCATGTTAGGTTCTTTTCCCGAGGTTTTACACACGAGATGCAATTCAAATACACCAACTTCTGCAAGCAGTTAAAGTTTATTAAAACCTTTACAAGCCAGGTGGCCCCCTTTGGCATACTTCACAGGCGTGCAAAATCAAATCAAAAGAGGCCCTGTAATGAAAACACATCGTCTTTATACAGGTCAGATGGTCATTTCTCACAGATACTTAGGCCACTCCTCCACAGTCACATGCCACTCAAGATAACTCCCAGCCTCACAGTCACATGTTACCCCAGGTACAATGATAGGATGAGATCATCCTCAGAGATAAAGCAAATGTAAATGCCCTAATCCTGGGGAATCGTTATGCAGATGATTTCCTGACTCAGTGATTCACCAAGACAATGTAGGTGTGACATACCTAGCTTCAGAGAATGGTTAGAAAGCATTTCTGAATGGAAGAGATTGAATGATAGTTTAATTTGATAATAGTAGGGGGAGTAGTAGCAAATGACTTTTAAATGGAATGGGGAGTCGTTCGCACTCCTGCATGACTGTTGGCCCCACCCAAAGACAGTACAGTTTAATCCTTTAATATTACATCAATGTCCAGAGAGATAGTATAATTTAATCTTTTAACATTATAACCAGTGAATCAAGTAGACACCAATTACCTTATGAACTGTCATAAATTATGTTTGATGAGTCAGTATGTTATTAGCAATTTCTGCATGTCCCAATTGGTAACTTACTCTAATATCTTCAGGTCTGGTTGTCTCTTTTCTTAAATCCTTCACAGGATGAGGGTGACACTGACCAAGCCAACAGTTATTACCTATCCCAGTTAAGTGTTAGTTAAGTGTTAATCCACATGCTATGGACCTAGAGTCTCATGTACTCCAGACCTGGTAAGGATGGCAGTTTCCTTCCCTAAATGGCATTAGAGAACTGACTGGATTTTTCCAATAAGCAACAATGGTTTCACAGTCATAATTAGATTCCTAATTCCAGATATTAATTGAATACAAATTCCAACATCTGCCATGGCATGATTTGAACCTGGGTTCACAGACCATCACTGGGGTCTCTGGATTTATAGTCGAATGATAGTACCACTAGGCCAGCATTTCCTCAACCAGCAGATTTCAGATTAGGCTGGACAAAGGTCAGATTCCAACATGGGATGTTCTACTCTCTGTGATTAGTGTAAGACTTACTTTAATCTTAAATTGGTATGGCTGAGACTGGCCAAGATAGCATGGATGTCCTAGTTGATGGGTATTGTTGCAATAACCTATGCAGTGCTCTTGGTATTAACTTCTAATGTGCTTTCTTATGATTTTGTTTGCAGGCACAGGGTGGTTGGCTACAGCATGACTTTGGGCACCTATCAGTGTTTAGCAAATCCAAGTGGAACCATATTGTTCACAAATTTATCATTGGTCACCTGAAAGTGAGTCACATTGTATTTGGAGTTTACTGGACTATCATGTTGCTAATCTACCAGAAATCCTGTATCAAACACAATCTCTTTCAGTAGTATGTGTCTCTCTAACTTCTCACTTCCTGTCCTGTGTTTGCTATCTCTGGCCCATCATTGCTTTCTTTTCTTTTCTCTTTATCTCTTCCTCCTCACATTTCCACCTGTCTTACACGTCTTTTTGATATTCAAGGCTGGGAACTTGTTTCAAGAAAGTTTGCCATAAAACATCTGACAAAATCATGCAATGAAACCTCAATGAAATTCCTGATTTATTTCTGCTCATCGCTCCCTGTTTCCATCTTATTTTCTATCCTTCATTGTCTGTTTCTGATCAGCTGCTGTTTGTTCTTTTTTATGTTGCCTTCCATATATTTGCATTTGTGTCTTCAGTGTGCCATTTTTCCTACTGTCTATCTTTCTTGAATGGTGACCCAGTCAATTCCATGTCAATGCCTGAAATTTTCTACGTACATAGATCCCATGCTAATTGTTTACACTGTACGCTTGTCCCACTCTAGTTTACATTATGGGACTTAAAGTACACCCCAGTTTACTCCATGACTTAAAGTACTACCAAATAATATACAGTGTCTCATTAACTTGTTTCAATTGGCTAAGCTTCATTGGCTGAGGCCAGATTTGATCCCTAATAGGTGGAGATCTCTCGATCTCAGCAGTAGGGGCATTGCAATTGGCCTCAGAACCCTTTTGGACTAGGAACAGAGAAGTTACTATGGTCTGGAGACTCTGAGGCTAATCAAATCATCCCTTGTGCCTTTCCAGATACATCTACTGAAACATTAGCTCGTCAGCTAGTTCAGTGAGGACAGGATATGATCGAGGTGTGATGACACTTGTCAACAAGGCTTGCATGTGATAACACCTGGGGGGCATTTGATGCCTGCAGAATCATACTCTGGGAAGAGCCAAAATCATGGAGAGAAAATTGTTATTCCCTTTTCTTTCTCACAGTAGAGAGAGGCCAATCCTCTAGGACACCAGTGTTAGGATTTGAGGGGGTAGGGGAGATTCAAAAGGAATTGATGCTACTGACTGTGTTAGTTCAGGTTGTGTGCTTGAATGACGTGTGCACTATTTTAAGATTCTCAGGGTGATTTCGGCCTTGACTGTTTTAAGTTGGCCTGATCATTTCTGTGCTGAAAATGTGTTGCTGGAAAAGCGCAGCAGGTCAGGCAGCATCCAAGGAACAGGAGAATCGATGTTTCGGGCATTAGCCCTTCTTCAGGAATCAGCTCTGATCTCCAGCATCTGCAGTCCTCACTTTATCCTGATCATTTCTGCCTCTTTTTCTCTGGTGATAGGGGGCCCCAGCCAGCTGGTGGAACCACCTCCACTTTCAGCATCATGCCAAGCCCAACTGCTTCCGCAAAGACCCTGACATCAACATGCATCCCATCTTCTTTGTCTTGGGAAAGAAGCTCCCAATTGAGGTAAGTCGAACACAGATGTTCAGTCAGCTGCTTGGCATCTTCCTGGCAGGACTTTTAGAAACTGTTGAGGTTAGTAGGATGCAGGCAGAAAGAATGAGGGACAACCTATAAGAATTACGTAGGAACTTAATTGTTATGAACAGCAAGATGGGGTGTCTGGGAATTGGGGTTATCGAGTGTGGCTGCAAATGGTTTTGAGGGAAGTATGTGCCTATGGACGGAGAGAGGGGTTCAAATATTCATGGTGGAGTGTAAGCAATGTCCAACGAAGGAAAGGTGATGGGGAATTTGGTCTGGATGGGTGCTTGAGAATAAGCAATTGTTGGGGAAGTGGTGCTCAGGATGGGGTGGGGTTGGGGTAGCATGAGCAGTACCTAGGGAGGAGGGGTGCCCAGAGTGAGGGAAGGGGGAATGGTAGTCAGTGGGATTGAGGTGGAGAGGGGAGATTAAAGGGGAGAGGGGAGATGTTTCCAGGTGAGAGGAAGAAGCAGCATGAGTGATGGCTACCAAATTCTCCAAGTGGTTCCACATTTAAAGCAACTACATTTCAGCACTTAGCTTCTGAGCTGCAACTTTGGAATTGGTATTTTAGACCTGATTTTCCTAACCCTTGGAAAATCAGGTTTGAGATGAGAGTCTCCCCTCTTGTACAATTTTGAGTATAGAAGAATTAAGGAATACAGAAATAGGGTGGAAAGGTAGGGTTTGAGGGAGAAGATTGGCTATGATCTTGGCTCAGTAGTTTGAAAAAAGCTTGAAGGGTCAAATGGTCTACTTCAAATTATGTTTGTCTGTTTAGTGTGAGACCTTGTATTTGCAGAGAGAAAGGCTGGAACAGTGTATGGGAAATTACATAGATGATCTCTGTATCTTAGCTGCCATTGTGAGATGCAGTATGTAATTCCTGCAGCTGGGACAGAGAATAGTTAGGCAGATTTAACAATTCCTAGGATTTCTGCGAGGGCAGCTAGACTTGCTTTAAATAATGTGAATGGAAACAAATGAGCTCGCTGTGCGTCTGTGTATATTTAACACCAGGTGCTGAAGGAGCACTAACTGAGAGTAAAGGCTTTTTCAACAGCACCTTCCAAACCAATGACCTCCATAATCGAGAAGATCAAGCAAAGTAACAACAGTAGCAAATGCAAGCTCCCTTCTCACGCCATTCTAAGTTAGACATATCTCATGGTAGCTTCACTGCTGCTAGAACTCTCTATGCAGTGATACTGAATTATCGCATTACATGGCAGCAATGGTTTGTAACCATTTTCAACTAATGATTAACACCCACATTCTGAGAGAGATTTTAAAAAATAATGAATTCATTTGGAAGTGCCTGGCTGAATAAAGCAAAATATGAAATATGGCCAGTTGCAGTTTTGTGGAGTCAAGGACTGTTTAGGGCACCCATTGTAGCCAGTAGTGGTGTGTCGTTTACAAAAGAACTGGGTTGGAAACCAATTTAAACACTGGGATAGATTTTATGAATTATGCTCCTGGCAGAGTGTGATGTATGTCATATTCTTGGACTTGGTTATCAGTGTAGCCCGTTGAATTTTAAAACTAACTGAATGACAAACAGTGACATGTACTGACTTCTAAGCCTGGATAGCCAACATTCACTTCCATCATATGAAGCTGTAACACCTGAAGCCCAAAATCATAATAAATTCAAAAGCCTTGATTTCATTATTGTGTGTGCGCAAAATGATAACTCAAACTTTTCTTTTTTTCCTTCAACCCAGGTGGGGATACAGAAGAAGAAGTATATGCCATACCAATACCAACATAAGTATTTCTTCCTGAGTAAGTCATTTGCATAGAATTATCCAGTATATATCAGTACAGTGCATGTGCATGCTAGTCACTTCAACTACCTCATAGTGGAGAATTCCACATACAAACCACTCCCTGAGTAATAATTCTTTTTAAAAAATCCTTAAATTTCTGGTAGGCTTATTAGTGGCTGTTTATTTTAGCCCCATCTGGTCTCTAATGTCTGCCTCATCAAACCCTTTAATAATCTTAAAGGCCTCTTTTGGCTCACCTCTTCAGTCATAAATTTCCTAGAAAAAAGACCTTTCCTTTAAAGTATTACCTCTCAGTTTTCGTGTAACACTTGGAGTTTTGTTCCCATCTGGTCGAGTATCTTCATTTTTTGCATAATGTATATAACAACTATTCATAGTACTCGAGTTTTTAATTATATTTTAATCAAGATTTTTGTATGGGTTTAACAAAACTTCTGTGTTTTCCAATTGTATTCCTCTAAAAGTGACCCCATATTTTGTTTTCTTTAAATGGATTTATTAACTTGTGTTGGTTATTGTACTGATTAGTGTAACTCTTTCCAATTCCTGCCAAATCTTCAGGTCTTTTATCCCATTTAACCTTGTTGTCCGTGTTGAAACTACCAAACTACAGCCCCTCTCTCTCTTATATTTGCCAATTATGCACCAATGTTGTAAGTTTATTAACACCTTTCAAATTTGCAAACCATGGTACATTTAGAAATAAAGATTGAAACACCCTTCACTGTGTATTTTCATTGCTGGTTTGAGTGTACCCAAAGCAGGACTTTGTTTTATAAGCTTTGAGTAAGTTTTGAAACAAGAATGAATGGCGACTAAAAATGAAACTCTGTTAGCTGTGAGTTTTGAGAAGATTTGTAGCTCAGGTTGAGGTTCTGGATGTAGGTTTGCTAGCTGAGCTGGAAGGTGCATTTCCAGACATTTTGTCACCCTACTAGGTAACATCTTCAGTGGGCCTCCGGGTGAAGCATTGCTGATAATTCCTGCTTTTGATTTATATGTTTGGGTTTATTTGGGTTGGTGATATCATTTCCTGTGGTAACATCATTTCCTGTGCTTACATAATTTTCTGTTCTTTTTCTCAGGGGGTGATAAATGGGGTTCTGGATGTAGGTTTGCTCACTCAGCTGCAAGGTTCATTTCCAGACATTTCGTCACCCTACTAGGTAACGTCTTCAGTGGGCCTCTGGGCAAAGCATTGCTGATAATTCCTGCTTTCAATTTATATGTTTGGGTTTATTTGGGTTGGTGATGTCATTTCCTGTGGTAACATCATTTCTTATGGTGATGTCATGTCCTGTTCTTTATTGCAAGGGGTCTAACACATCAAATTAGACCCCATCTACCACACCCTGTGAAAAAGAACAGGACATGACATCACCATAGGAAATAATGTCACCACAGGAAATGACATCACCAACCCAAATAAACCCAAACATATAAATTGAAAGCAGGAATTATCAGCAGTGCTTTGCCCGGAGGCCCACTGAAGATGTTACCTAGTAGGGTGACAAAACATCTGGAAATGAACCTTCCAACTCAGCGAGCAAATCTATGTCCCGATCTGTTAGCTGCTTCCCAAATGAATTCTTTCAGGACTTTTTTGTCTGCTCCTTCATTCTTGAGTCTTTTTCCCATGTCTGGGACTCAGTAATGATGTTTTGACTTGAATTATATGTTGTAGTAGTGCAGTATTTTCTCACTCAGGACAGCAATGTATGGTGGGGAAACTGAGCAGCCTTTGGTGTGAAGTTGCTCAAGGTTCTCTCCTCCTTAGAAGCTGTGTGGAACATGGCATGAAGGGCAAAGAATCGGATAGTGGCAGCAGGGAGATATGGACCACTTTTCTGCCACCTCAGAAATTAAGTTCTGGATGGGAATGTCCATGGTTGAGTTTTCTGATCCACCACCCTTCAGTAGTCAATCACCAACCATTTAAAGGTGCACTCCCACATTACTTCAGCTCCAGGCAAGAGAGAAAAAAAAAGAGCTGGCCTGCCAGTCCAGGAAAACAGTGCAGGGAGAGTGCCCATTATGGATAGGTCCTTCACTCTGCACTCAATTTTGCAATATCAAAGTTCTTGTCCTAGGGCATGGTGTGGCCTCTGAGGAACATCCCATTCCCTCACTTCAGACACCCTTCCACCCCCTCTCCCCACAGCTTCCCAAAACTGGAACCTGGCCCCTTGCAGCACTTGCTTTTCCTTCTGCTGATCCCTACCTAGATGTTCAGGGGGAGCTGTTGGCAGTAGCCATGAACACTGTTGCAGGGTCCTGGAAATCCCCGGCTCTGATTGGTCAATAGCTCCATATAGGTGGGGCTTCCTAGGCCATATTCACAATTCTAGTAGAAAGCCCTCAAAGCCAAAAGTAGACCATGGACCAGGGAACCCAGCCTCTGCAAAAACATTGTTATTTATTCTGGCACTCTATTTCTATTCATAGCAGGCTGGAACTTGCAAGTTTCAGTTCTTATCAAACTTTGGTTGTTCTATAGACACTGTTTTTAATGTTAATGTAAGATGAATTGGAAAGGGCACAAATTATAACCATTAAAAGTAGGAATTCCTTGTAATTTCACCAGGAAAAGACCCTATTATAAAATTGAACAGACCTGGATAAAAAGGCAAAGGGGATTTAACAATTGGGGATCCTTGCTTTGTTTGGCTGCACTGGAGTTACATGTCACTTCTCTGTTGGTTAAGCAGAAGACAAATTCCACACATTGGACAGATAAACTGTCGGTGTTTAATGATCAGATTAGAACAGTATGTCCTGTTGATGTTAAGGTTAAGGGAGTACAAGTAGCCCTTTACTGAGCAGTCTTTTTATTTAGTGCAACCATTTGAAACTAGGCAGAGTTTGATCTGTGTGAGTAATTAAAAATTAAAACAGCAAGAATTAGCATTCAGAGCTCCTGAGAAACCAGACCTGCCAGAGGACGCCATTGCTGTTTAGTGCTAGAATCACTCTTCGGAGCTCTGGTACCCTTTAGTCATCTCCAGTTCTGGCCCCAGACAATCTCACACTTAGTCTCTGTTATTTCAGATCTCCTGATGTATCTGGCTGTGGTGAGATTTCTTTCCCTCCTCATTGATTGGCCAGCTTCCTCTCCTGACTTCCCTGTAAATTAAGCTAGTGTTAAGACAGTGGATTTCCTATGTTTACCTCACAAAGACTGGAGCCTGTCAACCGTGTGAGATTTGCTCAGACATGCATTTGTTGTGTATTGATTAATTTCAGGGGCATGTACATGAAACTAGAAATGTGACAGAGCTTTTTATAAGCTATACACTGGTCTCTGCGCATGTTATCACTCAAAAGTCTGACTTTACAATCTGATGAGTTTATAACTTTTAGTATTGAATAAAGTTCTTTGTGCAAACATTTGATCTTTTTTTCTCCAGTTCTCTCCCTTTCTCCTGTCTCTGAATGCATTCACATTTTCTTAGTTTAGGTTCTGTGGTTATTTGGCTGGCCCATAGTGCTTTTACACATGTGTGAGCCAAGACTTTAACTGCCAGCATGCTGTTTGGCTATGGAGGGCATCACAATTGAGTATGATCTTGTCTTTACCCAGCATTGCTAACTATACAAGTGTTATTAGATGCTGAACAGGAGCTGGAAAATGTCTGATTCTCCACTCATTACAGCAGACACCCTGAAGTGAATTGTTTCTGCCCTGTATCTGAACAAATTCACCACAGACTGCAGTTTGAACATGCGATTTTGTTTTTTTTTTGGGGGGGGGTGGTTTGATGAGGGTAACCCTAAGCT
The DNA here is from genome assembly GCF_047496795.1 of Chiloscyllium punctatum. Lineage (NCBI taxonomy): Eukaryota > Metazoa > Chordata > Chondrichthyes > Orectolobiformes > Hemiscylliidae > Chiloscyllium > Chiloscyllium punctatum. Next base: position 41,853,180 of record NC_092760.1, on the reverse strand, counting down.
TGGCAATGACTTTAACAATTGCAATACCTGATTACTATAGAACTATAGAAATGTTAGCGCATAGAAAAAGACTACTTAGCCCATTATGTCAGCACTGACTGAGGAAAAAAAGTAGGTAAAAACAATGACTGCAGATGCTGGAAACCAGATTCTGGATTAGTGGTGCTGGAAGAGCACAGCAGTTCAGGCAGTATCCGAGTAGCAGTAAAATCGGAAAAAAGTAACCATCTATCCTAATTCCACCCTCTGGCATCCCCAATCCATAGTTTGCCAGGCTCCAGCACATCAGGTGCAGATCTAGGCATGTTTGAATGATTGGAGGCTTGCTTCCTCCATCACTAAACCAGCCAGTGAACTCGAAGCACCCATCACCATCTGAGTGAAAAAAAACCTTTTCCTTGCTTTTCTACAAATCATCTTATATCTGTGACTTCCACTAGGGGAAACTGGTCTTCCATATCCACCCTATCCAAGCCCCTCATTATTTTATGCACCTCAATTAAGTCACCACTCACCCTCCTCTGTTCTAAGGAAAAGAACCCAGCCTATTCAACCTTTCTTCATATCTACAAATTTTCAAGCCCTAGCAACATGTGTACTAAAGCAACTTTGTCCTTCCTACAGTGACCAGAACTGTACACAGAACTCCAGCTGCGGACTAACCAGAATTTTAAACAGTTCCAGCATTTCATGCCTGCATTTGTATTCTATACCTCATACAGTAAAGGAAAGATTTAATGGAAAAGAATGCTTTCTTTACCACCTTTACCTACCTATTCTGCCACCTTCAAAGACTTGTGCAAAACACTCCAGAGTCTCTCACTTCCTCTGTCCCTCTCACTATCCCGTCATTCATTGTGCAATCCAGAGATAATAGGTTGGTCAGTCAGGGTGCTGTTGGGACATAGGTCAGGGAGACTGCTGCGCTGTATTTTCCTCAATGAGACAAAAGGAGGGATTGAGTATGATGGAAGTGGATGTAAGAGCAGCTAGTGTGATGTATGGTCTCCAATTAATAGATTCCCTACAGTGTGGAAACAGGATCTTTGGCCCAACAAATCTACACAAACCCTCTGAAGCGTATCCCACCCAAACCCATTCCCCGTTACTGTACATTTATCCCTGACTTAATACACCTAACCTACACCTCCCTGAACACTGTGGAGAATTTAGCATGGCCAGTTCACCTAATGTGCACATATTTGTGACTGTGGGAGGAAACCAGAGCACCTGGAGGAAACCCACGCAGCCATAGAGAGAATGTGCAAACTCCACACAGACAGTTGCCCAAGGTTGGAATTGAACCAGTGTCCCTGGTGCTGTGAGACAGCAGTGCTAACCACCGAGCCACCGTGCTGCCCACATGGCATAATTAACGATTAGGAAGTGCAAAGGACTGGACAGATGAGTAGTTAGGAGTATGAGCCCTTGAGGGTTAGGCTGTAAGCCCTTGAGTGAACATTGATGCATAGAATACTCGGAGTTATTGTCCCTGAGCCTTGGTGAGATGCCCGTATAGTGGCAGAGTTAGACCGAATCCTGGTGTTTGATGGTGAGGTAGCAGAGAGAAGATAATGGCACTTACCTTTGTGGCATTTAGAAGACCAAATTAACTATGTAACTGAGATGTTGGGTGTACCTTTCAGGGAATCTGTGGTAAGTGAGACAGAAATGTTCACTATTTGTGAGATCTTCCAGCTTCCACTCCTTTGGCACCATATTTAAAGCCCAGCTGCGTACATTCAGATGTTGCAAACTAGGAATGACCCCTCGCACTGCAGTGCTCAACACTAACAATGGAAAGGTTAGCCAGCTCCCCACAACAGTGGGTTCTATAGATGTTGATGGACAGGGTTTTGTTTTGTTTTGATTTGATTTATTACTGTCATATGTATTGAGATACAGTGAAAAGAGTTGTCTTGTGTGCTTTACAGGCAGATCGTACTATACAAGTGCATCAGGGTAACAGAGATCAGTATAGAGTGTTACAGCTGCTGAGAAGGTGCAGAGAGAGGTTAACATGAACGTTTAAGAGGTCCATCCAAAAGTCTGATAACATCAAGGAAAAAGCTGTTCTTGAATCTATTTATTTATACGTGTTGTAAAACTTTTATATCTTCTGCCTGACAGAAGAGGATAGAAGAGAGTATAACTGGGGTGGGAGGAGTCTTCGATTATGTTGGCTGCTTAGAGAGTAGTCCTCTTTCTTGCTGACCAGCAAAAAGATCATATCAACAGATGTAGGCAGCCTGGACAGAAAATGCACGAGGGATCAGTGCTGTGTCCTGCAGCAAAAGGGATGCCCAACAGTGCCACAAGAAGGTCAATGATCTTCTGACCTCTGTAAGGGCAAGTGCCATCACCTTTTCTCGGCCACCTTTCACCCAAGGGCCAGCACTCATTCTCACTTTGCTACTGTGCACACATTTCACTAATGCTAATGGATAAAATCCTCTTTATTGCATACATCATGCCCACTCAATGTTCACACACATTTCAAACTCCCAAACTACTCACCCTACTTCCCACTCTGTGCATGCGAATCACTCAGCGTTCAAGCATGACCACAGACAACTCTTCCACCACTTGCATCATAGTCAGTCCTTTCCTTTATCTCACTGCAGGAAAAATTGCTGGACCTTCCTGGATTGATGTCTCAACTGAGCCTGACTGACCAATCTGTAATTCCTAGTCTGGCTGCACTTGACATACAGGAATGACGGATGCCAACTCCTCAAATTATAATTGAATGAGTCCCTTGACTAACTATGGCGGCACTTTTCAAGACTTAGGCCCATTCAAGAATTTATGGGATAATCAGCAAGCAATGGTCAGACTGGAATAGCCATTGTCCTGATGGATAGCTTCAGTGTGTTCTATTTCCACATTCAGCTTGCATGGTGACCAAACAGCTTTGGCCCTATCTATGGGGTTGCTAATATACCCAATCTAACAGCATGTAGAGTTGTAGGAGTCCCAATAGACCAGAGAAAGTAGACTCGCAGTAGACAGTAGTAGAGAATTCTTTGGCAGTTTTCTCATAAAATGAGAAGAAATGGGAACAGTTGAGACTTGGACAGCTCCATGTCAAATGTTTCAAACTCCCAAACTACTCACCCTACCTCCCACTCTGTGCATGCGAATCACTCAGCGTTCAAGCATGACATGAGCCTGGGATGGAGCCCATTGAGTTGTATAAAGAAACTTCTACAGTTTTCTTTTGTAATTCTAAATAATTTGTTTTGTCATCTTGTCACAGTTGGACCTCCAGCACTACTTCCCCTCTACTTCCAATGGTACATCTTTTACTTCGCTGTGCAACGAAAGCAGTGGGTGGTGAGTATCTACTAACAGCATCCTGGGACTTGTTCAATTGCAGATTCAACTTACCCACTATTTTACTTGCAGTAGTGGAAATAGCTTCCCATTGACTAAATGCATTACTTAAAGTATACTGAACCATTTCAACCAAAGACTCCCAGGTTCTAACCGTTCTCCATGCTAATCTAATTTATTGTTAACCACTGACATCATTAAGCTGTGCCTGAGTAATAAGTGCACTCCTGGTGTATTTAGGATATTGGATATTACTGGCATAACTATTGTATTCCACAGTGGAAAATGGGTTGCCTTTTTAGTAAGCAATATAATTAAATCAATAGTAAGAAAGAAAGTAGGTCAGATGGTGTAGAATCTGTGCGGGTAGAATTGAGGAACCACAAAAGCCAAAAAAAACTACAGTTGGAGTTATGTATAAGCCTCCAAACGGTAGTCATGAGCTGGGGTGCAAGATACACCGAGAGGTAGAAAAGATGAGTGTGAAACGCAAAGTTACAGTGATCATGGGGGATTTAAATAGGCAAATGGAAAATCTGGTTGGTAGTGGATTGCAAGAAAAGGTATTTGTGGAATGTCTACAAGTTGGCTTTTTGGAGTATGGGCCGGGTGCTGGCAGGTGGGACTAGTTTGGGTTGGGATATCAGGTCGGCATGGATGGGGTTGGACTGAAGGGTCTGTTTCTATGCTGTACATCTCTATGACTCTATGACTAAGTAATGAGCAGGTTAGACCAAGGAGACCCATTGGATGTTATCTACCTGAACTTCAAGAAGCCCTTTGACAAGGTGCTGCACAGGAGACTACTGAGTTAGTTACGAGCCCATGGTGTCATAGGCAAGGTGTTAGCATGGATAGAAGCCTGTGGTAGAGCCCATTAGTGAACATGCAATACTGCATTTAGTGTTGTGCAATGAGACAAACTTGATAAGGGAGCTTAAGGTGAAGGAACCCTTAGGAGGCAATCATCAATAAAATGATTGAATTTATTCTACAATCTGAGAGGGAGAAGATAGAATCAGAGGTAATAGTATTACAGCTGAATAATGGCAACTACAGAGCTATGAGGGAGGAGCTGGTTAGAATTGACTGGGAGAGGAGCCTGGCAGGAAAAGCACAGGAACAGCAATGGCAGGAATTTCTGGGAGTAATTCAGGAGACACAGCAGAGATTCATCCTTGAGGAAAATGAAGCATGGTACAGGGAGTATGAGGCAACCATGGCTGACCAGGGAAGTCAGGAATAGCATAAAAGCAGAAGAGAAAGCATATAATGTGCAAAAGGCAGTGGGTTACCAGAGGTTTGGGAAGCTTATAAAAGGAGGGAGAAGACTAAATATGAAGGTATGCTAGCCAGTAATATAAAGGAAGACTGTAAGAGTTTCTTTAGATACATAAAGGGCAAAAGAGAGGCAAACGTGGACATTGGACCACTGGAAAATGATGCTGGAGAGAGAGTAGTGGGGAACAAAGAAAATGGCTGAGGAACTGAACAAGTTCTTCACATCAGTCTTTACAGTGAAAGGCACAAGTAATATCCCAAAAATTCAAGAGAGGGGCGACAGAGCTGAGTATGGCGGTCATCACCAAGGAGAAGGTGCTAGAAAAACTGATCGGCCTGAAGGTGGATAAATCACCTGGACCAGATGCACTACACCCCAGAGTTCTTAGGGAGATAGCTGAACAGATAGTGGAGGCATTAGTAATGATCTTTCAGCAATCACTAGAATCAAAGAGGGTCCTAGAGGATTGGAAATTGCTAATATGACACCTGTTAAAAAGGTAGTAAGGCAAAAGATGGAAAATTACAGACCAATTAACTTAACCTCAGTCGTGGGTAAAATCCTGGAATCCATTGTGAAGGATGAGATTTCTGAATACTTGGAAATGTATAAAATAGGACAACATCAGCACAGTTTCATCAAGGGGAGGTCATGCCTGACAAATCTGCTAGAATTCTTTGAGGAAGGACCAATGGGCTGAGAAGTGGCAGATGGAGTTTAATTCAGATAAATGCGAGGTGCTACATTTTGGGAAAGCAAATCTTAGCAGGACTTATACACTTAATGGTAAGGTCCTCGGGAGTGTTGCTGAACAAAGAGACCTTGGAGTGCAGGTTCATAGCTCCTTGAAAGCGGAGTTGCAGGTGAACAGGATAGTGAAGAAGGCGTTTGGTATGCTCTCCTTTATTGGTCAAGAGTATTGAGTACAGGAATTGGGAGGTCATGTTGCGGCTGTACAAACATTGGTTCGGCCACTGTTGGAATATTGCGTGCAATTCTGGTCTCCTTCCTATTGGAAAGATGTTGTGAAACTTGAGAGGGTTCAGAAAAGTTTTACAAGGATGTTGCCAGGGTTGAAGGATTTGAGCTATAGGGAAAGGCTGAACAGGCTGGGGCTGTTTTCCCTGGATCGTTGAAGGCTGAGGGGTGACCTTTTGGAGGTTTACAAAATTATGAGGGGCATGGATAGAATAAATAGAAAAAGTCTTTTCCCTGGGGTCTTGCAGTCCAGAACTAGAGGACATAGGTTTAGGGTGAGAGGGGAAAGATATAAAAGAGACCTAAGGGGCAACTTTTTCATGCAGAGGGTGGTACGTGTATGGAATGAGCTGCCAGAGGAAGTGGTGAAGGCTGGCTGGTACAATTGCAACATTTAAGAGGCATTTGGATGGGTATATGAATAGGAAGGGTTTGGAGGAATATGGGCCGGGTGCTGGCAGGTGGGACTAGATTGGGTTGGGATATCAGGTCGGCATGGATGGGGTTGGACTGAAGGGTCTGTTTCTATATGACTCTATGACTAAGTAATGAGCAGGTTAGACCAGGGAGAGCCATTGGATGTTATCTACCTGAACTTCAAGAAGCCCTTTGACAAGGTGCTGCACAGGAGGCTACTGGGTTAGTTACGAGCCCATGGTGTCATAGGCAAGGTGCTGGCATGGATAGAAGCCTGGCTGTCTGGTAGAAAGCAGAGAGTGGAGATAAAAGGGTCCTTCTCAGGATGGCAGCTGGTGACAAGTGGTGTTCTGCAAGGCTCAGTGTTGGGACCACAACGTTTCACTTTATACATTAACGATCTCGATGAAGGAACTGAGAACATCCTGGCGAAATTTGCAGACAATACAAAGATAGGTAGAGGGACAGGTAGCATTGAGGAGGCAGGGAGGCTGCAGATTGATTTGGACAGGTTAGGACAGTGGGCAAAGAAGTGACAGATGGCCTAATTTCTGCTCCTATGTCTTATGGTCTTATGGTCTAACTGCTCTATTCAGTAGTACCTCCAGCAATTATGACTGGATATTCAAGAATACTGTTCTATTCATTAATGCCCAATGAGGTAGAACTACAATACTCAGTAATGCATGAGAGGATGAGGGGGCTATATTGTTGGTTCAGGTGTATACCCAACTATTTTTGTTTTACTGTGTAGGCTATTAGCGTACAGGAATAGCTTTCCCAGAGAGTGTGGCTTTCAGAACACTTGGCTGAGAGTGTAAAATTCAGTGATGAGATGGCTCCTTGAGGCCTACCACTCACTATTAAAGGTGAGGCAGTGGCAGAAAATGAATTAATTGATCGCAATGGGTCATGTAGAAAGTTCCACTTTGCTGGCCAGCAAAGAGATCTTGCTATAGGAAGTTCTGTAAGGTTCATGGCCCTATTTAAAGAAGCAGGCAAATTTTCAATAAATGTCAGGTGACGCTTAAATGGCGGGAGGTCACCAAGTCAATGTAGTCTCTCGGGATCTAGAAACAATGCTACAAACTTTGCTTCTAACCCTTGTGTGGTATAACATCATATTAAAGACAGATTTCCTCCAAGGATTCCAGGTACATATGGAGGAGTCAATAAGCACCTCTGTAGATAGACCTCCTCAGTGTGTTGCACCTAAGTTGATTGTCCACCCAATCCCCATGAAGACATGGTCTTTACTTAAATCCATTTGGCCCTGTCTGACTTTCATGTGCATCTCTATCCCTACTCCCTTTTTTGATTTTCTTAAATGATAGCAACAATGAATGTTAAAGGTAAGTATGAACAAGGCAAAAATAGTAAGCTGTCCAGCAAAATTAACTAATGTGTGGAGCAAATGTAGTTAAATAGAATTATGAATGCAAAACAAGCATTTTACGCGAATGAGAAGTCTGATTTCTTTTTAAGAAGACAGTGTGATTGGACCAGACTAGGCCAGCATATGCCATCCTATGAGGGTATGGTGGGCAACTTGACAGAAGCCAATTCCAAAGTCACAAGATGTGGTGTGATTTACTGGATATTCACCCATTCTTGAAACTTTGCCTCATTGTGGCAGTTGGGATTGCATGTCATCAATGAGCAATGAGCCCAAACTAAGAGGGTTTTAAAAAAATTAACTTGATCAGCAGTAATGAGGAGAAGAGGCAATTTCTGCTGAGAGACTTTTAAGATTCTTTCTGTGTCATACACTGTCACAAGTGATCACCCATGCCTGCAGTATCCATAGTGTCTCCACCAACTGTTCGACGTAAATAGTAAAACAAAGGATGAGACAATACAGCCATTTGTATCTATGCTGGCTCTTTGAAAAACCTTCCCAATTAGTTCCATTGACAACTCTCTCTTCTCACAAGTATGAATCTAATTTCCTATTAAAACTAAACATTGAACCTACTTCCACCACCCTTTCAGATGGTGCATGGTAGATCATACATGACTCACAATTAACTGTCCATCATCATCTAACTGGTGCATTCTCCACAGCAACACCTTATCTAACCAGAGTTCACTTACCAATCAAACAGCATGTTATTTCCTTAAAGTATAAAGATGTTGTTCCCCTTTACATTGGGATTTCTAATGCTGATAAGCACAAGATGAGAAAAAATGTGTATTTTTTTTCATCAATCTAATAAAATGTTTCCTCCTGACCCTCTAGTTCTTTTGCCAATTAACTTTAATCTGTGTCCCATGGTTACTTGACGTTACCCTGCAGGAAAAAGTTTCTTCTCATTATTCTAATAAATCTTTAGGATTTTGGAATGTGTATTAAATCTTAACTTTCTCTTCTCCGAGGAGAACAACTCAGCTTCTTTACCTCACCATGTAACTGAAGTCGCTCATTCCAAATGCTATTCTCATAAACTTCTTTGTACCTACTCCCCAAGACCATGTCACATTACTACATCAATGTTATCTCTCCTGACTATATTTGGTGAACTGCCACTGTTACCTAAATAACTATCAGCCTATCCTTTGTTGAAGAACACTCAGAGGGTCTCTATTAACTCCTGTTGGTCCCACAGTACCTCCACTAACAAACTCTTGTCCCATCTCCAATCAGTCCAAAACACTCTAATTCCATTTAGACAACCCTATCACCCCCAAATTAAACTCCTCTAATTTGTACCTGAATGAGCAGCACAAACCCTGAAAAGGAACTGGAGTTGGCTGTTTTGCATCTCAAAACTGTACCACTTTTCAATGAGACTGTGGTTGATTGGCAACTGAATGCCATCTATCTGCCTTTTCTTCAAATCACTTAATACCTTTGGGTAAGAACATCAATCAATCTTAGTTTTCAAATTAACAATTAATCTAATATCAACTGCACAAGAGAGTTCTACTCTGTGCTTGTCCATTTTCTGTAGAACTGTTTCCTGATTTCATTCCTGAAAAGTCTTGCACAAATTTTCAGCAAAGTCTTCTGGTCATAGACTCCTCAGCCAGCAGAAACAGTTTCTCTCTATCTACTCTATTTGTAACCCAGACTATGTTGAAAATGTTGATCAAATGAACCCTTATCTGGCTAAATTACAGACAATTTGGATTGTATAATATCTGCCTGTATTTCAACACATCGATTTAGGTTCTATTTTGGCAAAGCTATTCCCTTCAAGACAGATATGACAGCCACAAAGCCAACACAAACTCCAGTAAACTACACAAGACCCAGTGCATTAAACTACATAAAGACATAGTACAACTTCAAAAATAACTGCTGTACTATTAATATAGCACCTTTCAGCATTTGAAAATATCCCAAGAAGCTTTATTACGTAAAATATTATGCTGAATCACATACTGAGACAGGAAGTCAGACAAAGTTTCATTGAGGAGGTATGTTTTAAGGAGCAAAAACAGAAATTGCTGGAGAAGCTTGGCAGGTCTGGCAGCATCTGTGGAGAGAAATCAGATTTAACATTTCAGGTCAAGTGGCCTTCCTCAGGGGGGAGGAGTCAGTCGATCCAAAACATTAACTCTGATTTCCCTCCACAGATGCTGCCAGACCTGCTGAGCTTTTCCAGCAATTCATGTTTTTGTTTCTTGTTTACAGCATACACAGTTCTTTTGGTTTTATTTAGGTTTTAAGGAGTAATCTTTATGGGGGAAAGGGAGGTGAAGATATGGAGAGGCTTTTAGAGAGTGAATTCCAGAGCTTTGGGCAGACCACCAACAGCACAGCAGTTAAAATTGAGCTACATGTGAGTGCAGAAGGACAGTATCATAGTTATCTTGATGGGTTGCAGGGATGGGAAAATTATGGAGATAGTGATAGTTGAAAACATTATTAACACTGAGGCATTGCTGAATGACTAGCTAACTCAGGTCAGCTTGCGCAGAGTCAGGAGCCATTGAATAGGGTTTGGTTTGAGCTAAGATTCTAGATTAGAGTGGTGCTGGAAAAGCACAGCAGTTCAGGCAGCATCCGAGGAGCAGGAAAATCGACTCCACAGGCAGCACATTATTAGCTGAGCTGCAGGTTACGGAGATTAGATCGTAGGAGACTGGCTGGGAGTGCATGAGGCTAGTCACCTTTAGAGATACTAACGATGTAGCTGTTGGTTTCAGCAGCACAGAAGCTGACACAGGAGTCAGACACTTTTACAGAGGTAGAAATAGACGGCTGTAGTAACGAGGCAGGCATGTAGATGGAAGCTCATCTTGGGGTCAAATACAACACCAAGTTTGCAAACAGCTTGGTTTAACATCAGACTGTTGTCACAGAGAGCAACGGAATTGGTGGTTAGAGAAGGGAGTTAGAGTTGGCGAACAAAGTCAATGGTCTGTCTTCCCAATATTTAATGGAAGGAAATATCAGCTTGCTCAGCAATGAAAACTGAATGGAGGGGGAGGGATTTAAATCTGGGATATAAAGGTAGGAATTACATTGATAAAGGACAACATGATCACTGACTTAAACTTACAGTTAGATTCTGCAGAGACTGTACACAAACTTAGACAAGCCCACACACAGACTAACAGAAACCCACACAGCCCCTACACACTCCTGATACAAACCTCAACTTAAATCCACACAGCCTAGGAGATGGACCCAGCACAACCTCCAATCTCAGCCCAGCAGAGGGAATTGCTCGAAGATGATGGTTTTCCCACTGGTCTCAGGTTTGCTCCACTAACAACCCCATCTCTGTTGCTCCAAATCTCTGCTTCATCTGACACACCCACTTTATGATGAACAGCTGAATGCTTCGATAAATGTGTTACTTGTTTTGATTGACAGCAGTCAGATGGTGTAACAAGCCAATGGTTGGAGGAGACTGGATAAGGAATTGTTGCATTCCTAGGAATTTGGGACACCCACACTTTATTTGAGTCATTTTGTCCTGTAGGGACAGAATGTACTACATAGAATTAATTCTGTTTAGGAATACATTAAACATTAAAATGAATGTTACTATAGGAGAAGTGTTTCTTTTAAGTGCCAAATGGTCAGATGTTGGAAGAGTTGAACCTTTTTGTTACTAACTCAAAAGAATTCTCCATTATGGGTGACATAACCCTCAGTTGTGAGTTTGTTCCAGGATTCAGACCTGGTGTTCGAATTGATTATAGGGGCTGCATTATTGTTGGGATTTGATTTGTATGAAATGTGCATGACTGCAAATTGCTTAGGGCCAGCCTGGAAAAATCCCCAAAATACTCAGCACATCTGGCACACTCCCAATGCTAACTCTCCCACATTCCCAGCGCCAACTCTCCCACACCCCCAACACCAACTCTCACACACTCCCAGCGCCAACTCTCCCACACCCCCAACACCAACTCTCACACACTCCCAGAGCCAGTTCTCAGACACATCCCAGCACAAACTCTTACACACATCCCAGTGCTAATGCACACACCTCCTGCACCAAATCTCTCACACTCCCAGCGCCAACTGTCACACATATCCCAGCACCAGCTCTGACATGGATCCTAGTGCCAGCTCTCGGACACATCCCGCGCCAATTCACACACACATCCCGATGCAACCTCGTGCTCACATCCCAACACAAATCCACACACACAGATTCCAACAGAAACCTGCAATGCTTCAAACAGACTTCCAATACAAATCTCAGCACAAATTCTCACGCAAATTCACAGACAGACCTAAATAACTCAGCAAGCTCCCTGATTAGTCTCCATTCAAACAGTGCTGAGTGCATCATTGTTCATTTGATGCAGACAAAGCACCTCATGGGCTGCAGGGCCAGCTCCTCCTGAGTTCTGCTCGAACACAATGGGAACCCTTCCCCCACTCCATAACTGGTGTAGAGAACAGCCCAGTTGCTCCTGAAAGAGTTCTACATTGGAAAATGATTAATCAGAAGCTATCCATCTTAACTACCACTGCTGTTGAGATTATGTAATATATAAACATTAATACATTATAAGAAGAATCCATCATTGTAATATTGTACCTGTTTTGTTCTTGTGGGATTTTTAAAATTCAAATTATTCCCATTACCAGCAACAAGCCTGTAACCAGTGGCCATTCTACCTCTTACTGGTGTTATACAGATCAAAGTGTTCTCACCTGATTGAATCTGTAACTACATTGCTGAATATTTTCACAATTTGTTTTCTAGCCTGCAATTTCCATGCGATTCATTTGTGGAAGAAGTTGACTGCTGATGTTCAGTAGGAGCTGGCTGGAACCCATGTAGTGCTTTTGCTCCTGGGTACAGGGTGGGTTAGCACAGGATTAACTATGATTTTACTCGCACTCCTCATCCCAATTTTTCGAAAGCCTGCTCACATCCTCTGCCTCAGCTCATAAATGGAGCGCAGTCAGTGGGGTGCAGTGATAGAACGACCTGAACCCTGAGACCAGTAATCACTGTCAGGAGAGGAGTCATAAAACTGGAAAGAAAAAGAATATGTCAACTAATAATTTTTTTTTTGCCCTTTATAGGACTTGGCCTGGATGGTGTCTTTCTACATTCGTATCAGCTTGACTTACATCCCACTGCTTGGCATTCAAGGTTTTCTGTTAATGTTCTTTCTAGTGAGGTGGGGCTCCCATGTTGAAATACTACCTATATTATGTGTTTGTCTGTTGAACAATTGCAGTAATTGGTACTGTGTGTCTGAACTGCATTAACCATCCATTAACAAATGCCTAGCATATTTGGAGCTCTAGGGAACTGGTTGTGGTTTGTGGTCTTTTTGCTCCCTGTTTGATTTAATAGATTTGAATAGGTTTGGGCAGTGTTGACCCCTTGTTTATCTTGATTGTTTATTTTATTTCTCCTCTTCTCAGTTTTTTTCTCTGTCAATCTTTTATTTTCTCAATCATTACCTTTTCTTTTGCTTTTGCTGTTTTCACTGCTTGTCTGTTGGTTCCTCATTCACTGACACTAATTATTTCTGTCTGGCTGCTTATTTGCCACTCCCTCTAACTCCCAACATTAACAGTCTCTAATAAATGAAAATTTAGTCTTGCCCTCAGTCAGACTATTTATATATTTATCCTGATCACTACAGTTGACATAATGTTTTAACAGCTGCTGTATCCACCACTGAGAATCCAGTTTTCTTGCTAAATGCTGTTGGGTTGCAGTAGCCTTTATTCAACACTTCTTCTACTTGCTGAAGCTGTGGCATTGATTTGTACATTTGTTTATTTGTTAGATGAACAGGACATTTATTTATTTCTCACTGCCTGTTTTTCTGCTCTTTCTCATTCCTTCTCCTCTTTGTAATGAGAAGCTGCACCGTCAACTAAACTCAGTCATGAGCGAGATGTTAAGGGGCATCTTAAAGGAGATGTAGAACAGCAAAAAGGTTTAGGGAGGGAGGTCCAGAGCTTAGGGCCTTGGACGCTAAATGTAAAGTATCAATAGAGGAAAATTGCAATCGTGGATGGCCAAGAGGCAAGAGTCAGAGGAGCCCAGAGATCTTGGAGGGTTGTAGGTCTGGATGAGGCTACAGGTATAGGGAGTGGCAAAATCTTGGAAGGATTTGAGAGCAAAGATGAGAATTTTCCAATTGATGTGCTTCTGAATCAGAGCCAATTGAAGTCAGAGAGCACAGGTGATGGCTGAATTGGATTTGATGTGATTTAGGACATGGGCAGTAGACTTACTATTAGCTTAATCCCTGGAGTATACAAGGACACACTTGAAAAGTCTAGAGGGAACAAAAGCATAAATAAGGCTTCAGTGAATGAGCTGATGGAGGGGTTGAATTGGGCAATGCTACAAAGGTGAAAATGAGTTTACAGTGATGATCTAGACATATGGTCCTTCTTAAATACAGTTGCACAAAAATTCACACAAACCTCTTGCAAAATCAACTTCAATGGAGTGGATAATGTGCCCTGACAGCTTCACAGCTAGAACCTGTTTTGTCAACTCTGAATTGAGCAACATGCCACAAAGGAGGACAAAGAAAATACTTAAAGACTATATTGGGGAAAAACGCATTAGTATTTGTCCAAAACAGTGACAGTCACTTTACATCAGTCATTGAGTCTCATCACCTTAATAATGAGGCAAAGTGATGGTATATGATTGAGAGGGAAACTTGGAAGCAGTGGTGTCCCCATGCTGCCCTTGCCCTTCCTGGCAATGGGGTTTGCAGGTTTAGAATGTTAATTATATAACAATTGCATTCAACTAATTTCAGTTGCTTACATTAACTGCTAATGGCTTTGTGGTGCAGTGGTAGTGTTGTTTCCTTAGCTTTGGGCTAGAAGGTTCAAATTTCATCTGCCTGGGAGATGTGCCATGAGATGTAAATACAGGTTGATTAAAAATGTGTAGAAAGGAGGATTGGGGAAGCACTGCACTCAGCTGGTTTTGGTTATGATTGACAGTTGACATCTTAGCTCAAATACCAAGTAACAATAGTGGGAATAATCCAAGGGAACCATTTTTTCAATGACAAGTGATTTTACTGTTTTAAATACTTTACCCCTTTAAGAATGTTGAGTCAGTCAGTCAGCAGTTACATGTGCTTGAACAAACAGGCTATCAGCAGAATTTGTGATAGGAACAGCAAGGCAGGAACAGCAGTTCAGGCTAAAACCTTTACGTCAGACCTGGCAGGAGAAGCAGTGACAGCGAGTAAGAGCTCAACAGTTAGCCACAATTGGCCGATACAGAGTCCTTCGAGAAGAAGGATCTGCTGGTCAGCCTGGATTCGAGGTTCAGCTGGACAGTGACTGTTTTGGAGCTGAATAAGTAAAGTTAAAAATCCCTGTCAGCTCAGGGGGAGATATTTAAATTGACAATAAAGAGCTAGGTCGGGAAAGACAGAAATCAAGGAAACAAAGACTTGTTATTCACAATGAGTGTCACTGCTACAGTGAGCACACAACATAAGGCACGGCTACAGTATTGAAGTCGAGGATCTAGAATTGAATTTATACTGAGGTTGCAACATAAGGAATGTCACAGAGCAATTTAATGTGACAAAAATGCAATTTAAAAGATAAAGAATACCGAATCTAACAGGAGATGAACAAAATATACTCATCATCACTAATCAAACTTCAGATGACAGAAACGAGCAAAGTTTGATGCAGATGAGGGGAAACAAAACAAAGGCAGCGTAGCTCACTTGAGCTCATTGATGAATCTTCCACTGAAGTTATTTAAACAGCAAAACAGTACAATGGACACAAATTCAAGAGCAACATTTCAGTCTTTCAAAGATGAAGTAATGTCTCAGTGACAGATGATGATAAGCAAGCAGCAATCCTCCATTAACTGCCCGAGGTTAGGAAAATGTCTGGGAAGACATCGACAGTGGATGAATGAAGATGCCCAACCTCCTCAGCAAGTTGAACTAAAGCTTAACACAGACGTGTCTGCAGATTGACAATGGAGATGAACTTTCAGAAAATGAAGATGAGCTGCACAAAACTCCATGGACAGCAGACCAATGTCCACAGATTCAGGACGTAGTTAAGAAAAAATTACCCAGCTCAGAAATCCAGGATACCAGGAAAAAATAAATTACTTGTCTCCATAGAGCAGCCTTCTTCATAATAGACATTTGTGAAAATGAAATTCCTCCAGATGATACTATGGGGCAAATGTCTGAGTTGGCAGGGTCAAGTTCCTCTGCAAATAAATTCAGGAGACTAGCTTCCTCCAGATAGAGAAATGGGCCAAGTAACAGGCTTAATAGGATGACATCTTCTGTGAAGGATAGCCATGAGATAAAAATCCTCCAGCAGAGAAATGATTTACAGATCAATCAGTGTCAAGATGATGAGCAAGTTCAACAGGCACAGGATTAGATCCACCTTCCCCTTCTCTGCCACGAAACTGAAACCAACGCTGCACAGTGAGCATCCACTGCCTGTGCACTTCGGGGCCTCAAATGGTGGTGGGTTGGGAAGGTCATGCATAGGCCTTCCTGGCACAGTCTCAATCCGGGTGGAGCCAGGAGAATAGCAGGATCCCCAACAGCTATCTTCCTGTCTGATTCAATGTCCTCTTCCCAGCATCAAGCTTGCAAAGGTGGGAATGTTCAATTCTGCACAAAGAGATGACTGTCTCTGGTAACGAATGTAGAACAAGGTGCGATAACCTTGAAAGACTATTGAGACCATTCAGAACTAACATCAAGACGCATGTTTTCATATAAGGTAGGGAGGATATCTGGAACTATCTCCCTGAAGAAAGTGTTGAACCAAATGGAGCTTTCAAGACTGATGATTGATTTTTACTAGTTGAAGAGATGAATAAATAGTTACAAAAGGTGGATAAATCATAGAGTCAAAATCTACAGAAAAAGGCCTTTCAGCCCATTACTTCCACACCAGTCAAAAATAATCACTTAACTAACGTGACTCACTATTTCAGTGTTACTCCTTGATCGTCTTCAATATATGATTTGGCAAAGGAATTACTACAGCAGAAGGGGAGGGACATAGACTGACCATACTTGATAAATAAATGCAATGGACTGGCAGGAAATGAGAGAAAGCCAGCACCTTCTGGCAATGACAGAACATTTAATAGTCATCCACACAAACGACAAAGACCATTTGTTTCCAAGGCAGTATAAGACCAATTTGCTTTGTCCCCTAAGGACAATCCCACACTAGAAGAAACTACCAAAATAAACAGTCACAGCCATTGACTGCAAGACCTATCATTATATCATTTCCATTTAAAAGTTTTAATTTCAGAGGTACCATCTCAGCAGGTTATATATGGTTTGGCTAGAGAAGCTAATATGAATGTTAACAGAAAATAAATATTAGTCTGGGCAGACACACCTAAAACAGTAGCTGAAAGCCTTTTATTGGTTTTGTACTTAGTGACAGCATCAGCAGAAGGTTACCATACCAGTGAGGTTTGTTTTACATTTTAATTACCAAATTAGTGGTCTTACTCTATTTATATTTTGTTGGAGTACATTCCTTCAGTCAGATCATGAATTTCACGATTCCTGTTTGCAGATTTATGGAAAGTAATTGGTTTGTGTGGGTGACTCAGATGAACCACATTCCTATGATAATTGACCATGATCAGAAGGAGGATTGGCTGACCATGCAGGTAAGAGCCTAACTGTCACTGGGACACTGGTCTAGGTCAGGGGCTCCTGTCTGTTCACCACCTTTTCATGCACATTGGACATTCATGTAAAAGCCCTCAATATCAAATCACACTAAAAGATGAAACCAATGACATGGTACATCAGAAATCTAATTTTGAATTTTAAAAAAATTCAAGATTGTGGTGGAAAGGAAAGGCTGAGAAAGGTGAAGGGTTCCACAGCCTTGGAAGAGTCTGTCCACCATCCACAGTCAGTAGTAGCAATGTCTACCATCTACAAGATGCACAGCAGAAATTCACCAAGGCTGCTTTTAGATTGCACCTTGCAATCTCATGACCACTAACATGTTGAAGGACAAGGGCAGAAGGTACATGGGAATATCACAACATCTACAAGTCCCCCTTCAAGTCACTCAGCACCCTGACTTAGAAATATATCACCATTCCTACAGTGTGGCCGAATCAAAATCCTGGAACTCCCACAATAACCAAATTGTGGGTCTGCCTGTAACAGACGGACTACAGGGATTTAAGAAAGCAGCTCACCACCACTTCCTCAAGAGGAACTAGTAATGAGCACATCTCTGAATTAATATGAAATAAGCATTGGAGATAGTTGTATACTGCCCCTTGGTGTCTATTCTTTCATCTTCATGGATGAGGTGCCATATAAATGTGTATCACAGAGTCCCTGTGACAGAGAAATCCAAGATTCTATTGATGTCCATGTATCTGAAGTTGCTGGTGTTCTGATGATATTCTGGCATAGGACTAATCAGCCAATGAGATAATTGCCCTAGAATCAGCCTTGTCCAAACCTGAATCACAAATTGTACCAGGTTTCCTGGGATTTAAAGAGCTTTCACAACCTGGAGGCTGCATTTTGAACATTACTGAATGGGAATACTTGGAAAAGACAGCATGTGCAGTGGGATATGTGGAGATCAGGAGAATCAGTGATATCCGTTGTTTGGTGATTCATGAGCTATCCCCAGAAAACTGGCCATAAAAGCTGCTGAGTTTCCATAACTAGAACTTGTCACCTGTACTCAATCGGACCTAAATGTGACTCCAGCCTACATCGTATCCATTACAATACGTCCTGTTGTTATATCCATAACAAACATGATTATCCCTGGCCTATATTTGTTTCCTTGGCTCTGACAAAGAATCACCAGGCTCTAACTGTTATCTCCCACAGATGCTGCCAGACCTGCTGAGTTTGTCTAGCAATCTCTGTTCTTAGTTTAGATCTTCAGCATCCACAGTCCTTTGTTTTATTTTATTTATTTCCTCAGTACCTCACAGACAAGAGACTCCCATTTGATTATCTGGAATTAGTTTTCAGCTCTATTCCCACACGTGAATGGCTTGGCCCTGCAGATAGCTCCTTGTTGTTTTCCTCCCACCATGAACTGATCCGTACAGCTGGTGAAACGAGAACTAACAATGTGCCAGTCTAGGTTGTAGGGTGTGCCACCACTGAAGTAGCTGACTATATTAACAGCAGCTGAGTGTTTACTGTATTTTAGGACCTGAATCTCAGAATGTGATATTTGTAACGATTATGGACCACTACTAACCTGTTTGTTTTTCTTGTAGTTGCATGCTACTTGTAACGTCCATCAGTCTGTCTTCAATGACTGGTTCACAGGTCACCTCAACTTCCAGATTGAACATCAGTGAGTACCACCAACCTTCAGCAGGAGGTACACTTGCTTTGTACAAAGGACAAATGGGCACTGCCATCCTGTGTTGTTGGACTGTGAATAGGGTACAGTTAACCCTGGAACCATATGGTTATTAAAATGCAGAGGGGAGTGGTGTTGCATTCGCAATAAATTCTGGCGATTACACATGGGTCAAACAGTTATGGGAGATGGGTTGTATCATAGAAAAAGAGAGGTGAATTGAATTGAATCATTTTTACTGTTCTTCTCTCCTGTCCATTACATGGGTTCTCTTTCTTGCCCTTAGAGTTGTGCGATGTGTTTTTGTGAAATCCAACATTAAAGTTAACCACAGAAAACTCAGTAAAGTTAAAGTAAGATAGGGTTTAGGAGAAAGTGAGGACTGCAGATGCTGGAGATCAGAGTCAAGAGTGTGGTCTGGAAAAGCACAGCTGCTCAGGCAGCATCCGAGCAGCAGGAGACTCGACATTTCGGGAATAAGCCATTCATCAGGAATGAGGCTTGTGAGCCGAGGACTGAGAGATAAATGGGTGGGGAGTGGGGTTGGGGAGAAGGTAGCTGAGAGAGCGAAATGTGGGTGAAGGTGAGGGAGAAGGTGATAGATCAGAGGGGGGAGTGATGGACGGGTCCGGAGGGCAGTGCTGAGTTGGAGACTTGCGAGTGGGATAATGTGGGGGGAGGGGAAATGAGGAAACTGTTGAAATCCACATTTATCCCGTGTGGTTGCAGAGTCACAAGGTGGAATATGAGGCGTTATTCCTCCAGGCATTGGGAGGTAACGGTTTGGCAGTGGAGGAGACCCAGGACTTGCATATCCTTGGATGCATGTGTTTGATTACATTTCCCGAAGCATTCTATCTTGCTTTGAATAAACCCTATCTTAGTCAAGAGTGTGGTCTTGGAATAGCACAGCAGTTCAGGCAGCATCCAAGGAGTAGGGGGAGTTGAAGTGTTCAGCCACGGAGGCAGAGTTGGAAACTTGGTACCGGGATAATGTGGGGAGGAGGGGAAATGAGGAAGCTGTTGAAATCCACATTTATCCCATGTGGTTGCAGGGTCCCAAGATCATTTCAGAGATCATGGGACACCCGCACCCGTCAACCCCACCGGCCCGTGGCTGAACACTTCAACACTCCCTCCCACTCCGTCAAGGACATGCAAGTCCAGGGCCTCCTCCACTGCCAAATCGTTACCATCTGATGCCTGGAGGAGGAACGCCTCATATTCCACCTTGGGACTCTATAACGATAGGGGATAAATGTGGTTTCAACAGCTTCCTCGTTTCCCCTCCCCTCACATTATTCTCGTCCCAAGTCTCCAAGTCAGCACCGCCCTCTGGACCCATCCATCACTCCCTCCTCTGACCTATCACCTTCTCCCTCATCTTCATCCAACTATCACTTTCCTGGCTACCTTCCCCCAAACCCACCCCCCTCCCATTTGTCTCTCAGCCCCGACCCACAAGCCTCATTCCTGATGAAGGGCTTATGCCAAAACATCGATTCTCCTGCTCCTTGGATGCTGCCTGAACTGCTGTGCTATTCCAAGACCACACTCTTGACTAAGATAGGGTTTATTCAAAGCAAGGTAGAATGCTTCGGGAAATGTAATCACACACATGCATCCAAGGAAGAAAAGAGGGAAGTTTCAAATTACTTCAAACCATTTGGAATTAATTCACATGAACTAGACAGACTAATAAATCAATGTCCGCTTGAAGTTCTTTTAGTGGGCTGTGTACCGAAATCCCTTTCATAGGAAATTAGAGACAATTGGAGTGTTAATGAAGGTAGAGTGGTTGTAAGCTCTGAATCGGTTCACTTTCCAATTGCAGTACAGATTACAAGCAGACTGATGATAAAATCAAAAATCGTATAATATCTGATGATTTAAAACAAACCGACAGGTTTGATCGTGTGACTGGGCTTTAAGTTTAGTTACTCAGCTAAGGAGATAGGTTTTGGGGGAGATGACTGTGGAGTGATTAAAACTGAGTCTTGGCTTTAAATGGTCCCCTGTGCTCAGCACCGGCTGAGATAGACATCATATCGACTAACCCTTTGTATTGGCATGGCTAGAGTGTTCATACAATCCAAGGAGTGTCACATCTAACTTTAAACTTTATTGGCCTCTGGCAATTGTTAGAAAGTTCTGGAGGCAGTCAGCCTACTCATTCTGAGTTCGATTGCAGCCATTTAAAATTTTCAGCATTTTAAGAACATTTGAGCAGAAGAGTATAGTTTTCTTTAGAACATCAATTTAGGATCTCTCTCTTTGTATCTATTGGTCATTAAAGTTGTCAGGATGAATATCCATTTCAAGTGAATCATAGAATCCCAACAGTGTAGAAGCAGGCCATTCGCTCCATCAAGTCTACACCAACAATCTGAAGAGCAGTCCACCCAGACCCAGCCCCCTAGTTTATCAGTGTAACCCTGCATTTCCCATGGCTAATCCACCTAGCCTATACATCCCTGGATACTATGAGCAATTTAGCATGGCCAATCCACCCAACCTGCACATCTCTGTGGGAGGAAACCAGAGCACCTAGAGGAAACCCAGGCAGACAGGGGTAGAATGTGCAAACTCCACACAGAGAGTTTCCCAGTTACCTGGGAATCGAACCCAGGTCCTTGGCAGTACTTTAATTACAAGCCATTCTATGTCCTTCATACATAAAGTCACCGTAGTCTTACCAGACCATATCGGTGCTCTCTCATTAGGGAGAGACAACTGGTGGTAGCTTAAACTGAGGGTCACCATGCCTCAGGTAGTGGGAGTTAATGAGATGGTAATCTCAGCCAGTGCAGGACTTTAACCCAAACTGTTGGTGTGGATCTGCATTGCCAACTAGCTGTCCATTTAACCGAGTGAGCTATCTTACCTTATATCTATATCACATGACTTCATGATCACCTGGCTTCCCTAGTGATTTACAGGCAATGAAGTAATTTTGAAATGTAGTAAGTGTTGTAATGTCAAAGATGAGCTGTGTTCTCCCTGTGAGTTCTTGAGACTGCTGCGCAATTCTTGCTGTGTTGAAATGTAAACCAACTTTAATGAAGTGGCGTGCTAATGACCACATCTTATACATAGCAATCACCCAAAATGGTACTAGTGAGAGTCAGAAAATAAAATAAGTTTCATGGGGTAATTAGAGTCAACAGGGTTTAAAATTCAACCTTAAAGGGAAAACAAAATGGGTCAGTGAATTCAAGGTAAATAAAAATCTGATGGGGTGTAAAACCTGGCAATTAATTCACTAACACCTGATTTTGCATCCTAATGAGATTGAATTTTATCCCAGCAGTAGCTGATTTCTCTTTGCTATCTAACTGTGTCTCTGTGTTTACAGCCTGTTTCCTACGATGCCAAGGCACAACTTGCACAAGGTGGCACCATTGGTAAGGTCACTGTGTGCCAAACATGGCCTAGAATACCAGTCCAAGCCTTTATTCACTGCCTTTGCAGACATAGTACAGTAAGTACAGAACACCAGCAATACAACAATTCTAAACTGTAAAAATACCCTTTCCTGCACAGTGTATCGTTGAAGCCAAGATTCAATGCACTGTTTCCAATCCTACCCCTCTTAAGATTCCAGAATTTTGTGACCTCTTGCCCGACCTCAGGCTTCCTATAATTTTCTGCAACTTAAGTCAGCTACTTGGGTTTCCTAATCATGACAATGCTTGTTCTGTTTTTTTTGGAGAAAAGGTAAATTGTTCAAAGAATGCTGCCTCCTTAGTGCTGCTAGTCAGATTAATGAAATTGTCACTGTGTTTCTCTTGCAAAGATCAGGTCAATTGGCTAGGGTGTAACCTGAGATGAAAAGAGTAGAAGTGAAGATGAGCTAAATCAGGTGGCTATTACGTGCTGGTCAGATTGCAAAATGGGAGAAAATGAGGACCCAGGAAGGTGAGAATTGACGGAGGTTAGGAGTTGGACTCTGAGACCCCTGAGTGATGAAGACCAAGGGCGGTGAGCCCTGCAGGAGTCTGAAACTAGCACAGAGGACGATTATGACTGAGAAGGGAGGGTGATGAAGCATTGGACCATTTCAAAGTCCAAGAAAAATGCATTAGACTAGAGCAAAGCATCACAAGCCTTTGTCCCAGTGAGGAGGAAGAGTATTTCAGATGGCCTTAGTAAAAGTGAGAATGGCTGAGACAGAAAGATTTGAGCATTACAAGTGAATGAGGAATTGATTGTTGGTTGAGGAGGAATTTCTGTTGTGTTGTCCAGATAGTTACCTCAGAAATGATTTCATATTCTGTGATATTGGGAAGCTGCAAGATGGATAGGAATGAGAAAGGGATTTTCTTGCAATAGTACAGTCTGATAAGACAAAGAAAACTCTGACACTCCATGATCATTGTGGAGGAGACATTTATAACTCCATAGACATTTGACCCTGTCTAAGACTTTGAGAGTTCTTAAGAGAAAAGAAGTGATGGGAACTGATGAGATAACAACTTTTCGAAACGGCTTGTCTCCATGAACCATTGTTGTGTAAAGCAGCATTTAAAGGAAAGGAGCATTGATTGTCCAGGTTCAATTAATCTTAACTAGAATCTTAGTTTCCTGGGCTGGGAGCTGTTTGGACTGCAATGACCAGCTATTAATCTTGTTTAAAAAAAATGCGACATATAGTCAGATAGGCTATTGCTGTTCACAATCAGAAAAATGGCCAAAGTACAAGAGAAAGTGAGGACTGCAGATGCTGGAGATCAGAGCTGAAAATGTGTTGCTGGAAAAGCGCAGCAGGTCAGGCAGCATCCAAGGAACAGGAGAATCAACGTTTCGGGCATGAGCCCTTCTTCAGCCCTTTCCTGAAGAAGGGCTCATGCCTGAAACGCCGATTCTCCTGCTCCTTGGATGCTGCCTGACCTGCTGCGCTTTTCCAGCAACACATTTTCAGCAAAGTACAAGAGAGGCTAGTGTCCGAAGAAACTGGTATTCCAGAAAATGTTGCTCCTTCATGACTGAAAAGGAGAAGAAGGGGATAAAATTGGATTTTTTTTTCCAGACAAAAACCTACACTATCCTATCTACCTGAGACTCCACTTTGAAGGAACTATGAACCTGCATCCAAGGTCTCTTTGTTCAGCAACATTCCCTAGTATCTTACCATTAAGTGTATAAGTCCTGCTAAGATCTACTCTCCCAAAATGCAGCACCTCGCATTTATCTAAATTAAGCTCCATCTGCCACTGCCCAGCCCATTGGCCCATCTGGTCAAGATACTGTTGTAATTTGAGGTAACCTTCTTCTTGATGTCACCTGCAAACTTACTAACTATACCACCTATGTTCACATCCAAATCATTTATAATAAATGACAAAAAGCAGTGGACTAAGCACTGATCCTTGTGGCATGCCTCTGGTCACATGCCTCCAGTCTGAAAAGCAACCCTTCACCAACACCCTCTGTCTTCTACCTTCAAGCCAATTCTGTATCCAAATGGCTAGTCCTCCCTGTATTCCATGAAATCTAACCTTGCTAACTAGTCTCCCATAAGGAACCTTTTTGAACGCTTTACTGACATCCATATAGATCATGTCTACCACTCTGCCCTCATTAATCCTCTTTGTTACTTCTTCAAAAAACTCAATCAAGTTAGGGAGACATGATTTCCACTCACAAAGCCATGCTGACTATCCCTAATCAGTCCTTGGCTTTCCAAATGCCTGTTAATCCCGCTCTTCAGAATCCCCTCCAACAACTTGCCCACCACCAATGTTAGGCTTACAGGCCTGTAGATACCTGGCTTTTCCTTACCACCTTTCTCAAATAGTGGCATCATATTAGCCTACCTCCAGTCTTCTGACACCTCACATGTGACTATAGATGATACAAACGTCTCAGCAAGGGACCCAGCAATCACTTCTCTAGCTTCGCTGGAGCATCAGAGGCTGAGAGGTGACCTTATTGAGGTTTATAAAATCATGAGAGGCATGGATTGGGTAAATAGACAAGGTCTTTTCCCTGGGGTGAGGGAATATAGAACTAGAGGGCATAGATTTAAGGTAAGATGGGAAAAATGTAAAGATACCTAAGGGGCAATGTTTTCATGCAGTGGCTGGTGCATGTACAGAATGAGCTGCCAGAGGAAATGGTGGAGGCTGGTGCAATTACAACATTTAAAAGGCATCTAAATGGGTGTATGAATAGGAAAGGTTTAGAGTGATATGGATCAAGTGCTGGCAAATGGGACTAGATTAGGTTAAAATATCTGGTCAGCGTGGATGTTTGACCAAAGGGTCTGTTTCCATGCTGTACGTCTCTTATGACACTATGCCCTGGTTCCCCTTAGCTCTCACTGCCATGTGCTTGGAACTGTTCCCTACAAGGAACATACTGACCAGAGGTCAAACATCACAGGCAGTGGTGCACTGTAATGAGCTGTAGGAGCTTAGAACATAGAATGTTACAGTGCAGTACAGGCCCTTCAGCCCTCGATGTTGTGCTGACCTGCGAAATTAATCTGATGCCCATCTAACCGACATTGTTCCATTATTATCCATATATATGTCCAATGCCCTAAACATCAGTGTGTCTACTACTGTTGCTGGCAGGCTGTTCCACACCTCTACTACTCTCTGAGTAAAGAAACTACCCCTGATATCTGTCTTAAATCTATCACTCCTGGCTCTCTCTCACTAATGCAACATTACATCACCAGGAGTTGTCTGGTAATTTCAAATAATTTATAGCACATAAATAGGTCAATCTTTGATTATGATCTCTCCTCCCACTCTAGTTATTTCATCTTGCCTCATGGGCATATCCCTCTATTATTTGCTCTCATACTTATGTAGCTTCCCCATTAACACACCCAAACTACTCCATGTAAGAGCTCAATATGATCGTTCTGGTTAAAGATGTTCATACCTGGAAAGGACAGAATAAGAAATTCTTGTCAAGTGGTCATTATTAACTGGCAGCACAATGAGAAGGAATACTTGGGATTAAATTGCCATTTGTGTTCTGTTGCAGCTCCTTGAAAGATTCTGGGGAGCTCTGGTTGGACGCTTATCTACACAAGTGATTGGTCACAGCAAGCAACTAACCGCACACTCAAACAGTTGCTGCCTTGCAGATAGGAAAACCAGTGCCCGAAGGAGCTGCTGCCATTTTGTAGACATTGTGCCAGGAACCACAGAAAAAATGTTATTAACTCTAGTGGGATGTGATTATGGTTGAAGGAACTGAGCTATTATCAATAAGAATACAAATGTAATTCAATATGCCACAAGTTTGGGAATTAGTTTTGTGCTTAGCAAAGGATTCTAGTGCTGGAGACTAGAACATCTTCCATTCCAGTGTTTGATTTTTACACCCTGAAGGGGTTGGGCCTAGTAATTTATGTTACTGGCCTGCGTGTTGAATTACCAGCTCCACCTTGCCCAGACCATTTTCCTGGAGGTCAGATAGGAATAGGGGGTGGTATCAGCATGGTAGCATCCATGGTAGCATCCTGCAGAGTAGGTGCCAGGCAGGCTATGTGCTTTCCAGCCTGCCTGACTGACTTCTGTGACAGAGGGGCTCCTGCTCTGTAATGGTGGTCTAGTTCCCAAGGACATTTTTTTTAATTTGAATGTTTAAAATGTGTGCCTCCATCTTTTGCACCCTCTCTCTTACCTAAAATGCCAGCCTGCTGCTGCTTCAGTGCTGAATCGGTTCACCATTTTCAAGAGCCCTTAATTGACTGTAGGCCTCCCTTCTGGGTCATTACTCAATCAGTTAGGGGGAAAATCACTGCCTGGGGTTACTCCCCACAAAGTGTCGGCTTCTGATTTCCCCCATTTGACCGTGACACCAGTATCCTGAAGCCAGTGGAGAAAATCCCGGCTCAGGGTCACTGCCGAGCTCTGCCGGGTCACTTATGACACGATTAGATGGATAGCAAAGTCCGCTACACTCTGCCCCAGCAGTGTCAGAAATATACTGTCCGCTCTGCCAAGATTATACATTCCCATCTCGCATTTTGTGCTGCAGGTGCAAACTGGATTGAAATTGCATTTGTTCCAAGACTCATACAGCCAGTAGCGGCAACATCCTTTCATCCAAAATACCAGAGGTGCAGCAAGGTGTTTCCACACTCTGCAGCAGCCACTTCTCTTTTCAGTTATCACTTGATAATTATTCAAACAAACTAATGTCTTTCTAGTACTGGTTATTTTAAGTCAGAGCCTCAATTAAAAATGGACAGAGCAACATGATCAAATATTAATTCACTACCCACTAAAAGAACAGCAATCACCTTTAGGCTTATATATGATTTCTGGTTTTGTGGTCATGGACAGAGCAACATGATCAAATATTAATTCACTGTCCACTAACAGAACAGCAATCACCTTTAGGCTTATTTATGATTTCTGGTTTTGTGGTCAGTGATTGATTGTAACAGTCTGTCTATGCAATTGTATTGTATGGTGGAATCCACCAATAATAGGGACTGCTGCATTCACCAATGGGCTGCATGCTCTACATCTGCTAGCTTATCAATATTTCAAGGTAGGTGTGAGAATGCCGTGGAACCTCTGCTCGTTTATTGACAGCAGGAAGTAATCTTAAACTAAGGTGGCTCAAGGTCATCATTCAACAGCATCCATGACATTGACCATTCATTCCAGTTTGTGGGGGATATGGAGAAGTGAAAGTGGGGGTATCCAGTAGTACAGTTATTACAAGGAAGATTGTGTTCTTTATTTTTTCCAAGCCAGGGTGATAATTGTTAGAAATTTGAATTCTAACTTAACTCCAATGTTAATTTTGTGTAGTCAATCTTCACCCTAACCAGTGAGTGACTGAGTTGCACAGAACAGGAAAGCTGCCGGTTCAATATTTAGCTCAGTGAAATCAGCGAGTTCCATTGGGGATAAAAGTGGGAGCAGAGCAATTGGTGCCAGTACTCCTGTTGACAGAAAAGGAAGAGAGTTGGCTCTTATTCGGGGTTCTTATTCATAATTGCTAACTACTGACCCTTTCAGGAAAGTGCCTGTACTAGAGAGGGATTGGATCAGTTTCTCAACATACGGCTAAATAACTCGTTAATATTCATTCAGAGATTCATGGAAGAAATATGAGCAGGTGGTGCACGGCCCATTGGGCATCAGTACTACAATGTAAACAGAGATGTTAGTTGTTGCAATTAATTTCTAATGTAGACACATTAGGAATGCATACATGCACAACTGATCATACACAGTCTCTGTATATTTGTAGATCCATATACAGGTTGTTCTGCTATAACACATGTTTTGTTAATCAAAATTCGCTGTAACACAATTGATGAATTGGGAACACTGTTTTTAAAGCAGGAACTTTTAAAACATGGCTGTAACGCGATTACATCACCAACACTTTAAGCACTGTATCTAAAGCGTGATTTTTCTATTACACGGGGTTGCACAAGAACCCAACTTTTAAGAATCACGTTTAAGAATCACTACCTGTACACATTCAGAGATACTGTTGCACAGTGGCTCAAACACAACCCCTCACCATCACAACTACTTGCAAATATAACTCCAGAATGAGGCCTATTTGTTTGTCCCAGACTGAAGGCTGCAATGGTCAAGACTTTCACTGGACCAGTTTCCTCATCTTTCCTAATGCAGAGTTTAGTGTTTGAGCCCCTGGCAACCCTTTGTCCTCCAGAACCTCATCCTTCACAAAGAAGACTCATTAATGAATGGTTAGTTACCTGTTTCAATGGTAGGTGCAATGTAGGCAATCCCAATTCTGTTCAGGCCAACCCATTCAGGCAGGTGATCTGACAGTGGTGACTGGGAGTAGGAGCTCTGGCTGATTCTCATAGCTGTGGCCCCAGAGACTGAAACTGTCTATATTTGGTTCATTGCTCACATCCTGTGAATTGAACCTTTGACACTGTGACCTGGAAAGTTCAGCAGGTGGTGCATTTAACCATCAGGTCATCTGCTCATCAACATTCTAACAGGTATTGACACTACAGCACTAGTTTTCTCATCAAATTACTGATGGTAACCAATTCATAATAAATTGATGACTATCGCAGGAAATCGAGCCCTGTAATTTTGAGGATCTAAACAAAAGAGCTTTGTTATTTGAGTTAGTTTGTGGGTGTGCTTTGTTAAAGTAAAAGTATCAAACAGAATTAATCCAGGCTTGTTTATTTCAGGAAATGACTATTACTTTCACACTGAATAAAAGAGCATTTTTACATCAGTGCTCTTTTAGATATCTGTAGTCACATCAACACTGTTCTCGGTTTCTACTATGTATATGTGCTTGTACATAAATCATTATTCCACATTAATTGGATGACTGTATTTCATTTAATTTGAATTCTGCTACCCATTGGCTCAGTTTTAAGTCTGTTGTTTGGTTCGGTCTATGTCTAGGACCTGGCAATCCCAGCTTTGATTCTCAGTCTGTTTTCACAGTTCTCAACTGGAAGTGCTTCAATACAAGATGTTTAAAAGCATTACAAAATTGTATTGTCTCAACAGCACAGAAACCGGTCACTTGTCCCAACTAGTCCAGACAAGTCTTCCATCACCTCTCTGTATCTGAAGCCCATCCATCGATTCCTGCTTTTGTTCTTTATGTTGACCTCTTTACTCTTCCAAGAGTCTATTTTTTTTCATGCCACTTACTCTTCTCTGTTCTTGGGTACTCTGCCATCCCACCCTCCATGTCCTCCTTACCCAGTGTACCTGCTGGGAGCTAGTCTTGCTGGTCTTCCTGCTGTTGAGATTACCCACCCGATTGTTGATACTGTGTATTCTGTGTCAGAAAATCACTCTCCCTATCCTCCTCCAATATGACTGTACACTTGGGGAAAAAATAAACCCTGCACTCATTATGGATGGTTGCATTGACATTGTGGCCATGACACAAAAAAACACAGCACTCAAGAAATTCAACTACATCTGTAGGGAGTGAATATAGATTTAATGTTTTGAGTCCAGTAGAACTTCTCTCCATAGATACTGCCAGATATTAAGAGGAGGTGATGGTCTAGTGGTATTATCGCTCAACCATTAATCCAGAAACCCAGAATAATGTTCTGGGGACCTGGGTTTGAATCCCACCGCGGCAGATGATGGAATTTGAATTCAATAAAAAAAATTGGAATTAAAAGTGGACTGATGACCATGAAACCATTGTCAATTGTTGGAAAAACCCATCTGGTTCACTAATGTCCTTTAGGGAAGGAAATCTACCATCCTTACCTGGTCTGGCCTACATATGACTCCAGAGCCACAGCAATGTGGGTTGACTCTCAACTGCCCTCTTAAAAAGGCCGAGCAAGTCACTCCGTTGTATAAATCGCTAGAAAGTCACAACAAAGAACCCACAGCAAGTGGACTGCAGCAATCCGAGAAGGCAGCTCACTACCACCTTCTCAAGGGCAAATAGGGATGGGCTATCAATGCTGGCCAGCCAGTGACATCCAAGTCTCACAACTGAATTTAAAAAAAGGAGATAAACCCATAATAGGCAGCCAAAAATGTTAAGAATAACATCAAATTGAAAAAAAAATGCAATGTGACAAAAGTTAGCGATAAACCGTAGGATTGAGAAAGCTTTAAAAACGAAGAGAAAATAACCCAAAAAACAGGGAGAAAATAAACTTTGAGGGTAAACTAGCAAATAATATCATAAAGGTCAGCAAGAGTTTCTTTAAATATGCAATAAGGAAGAGATAGGCCAAACTTTATACATGGTTCTTAAAGAATGAGGTGTGGGTACTATTAATAAAGAAGCAGGAAAAGGCAGAAGAGTTGAATAAACACTTTTCATCAGTCTTCCTGTGGCATGGTGGCTCAGTGGTTAGCACTGCTGCACTTACAGTGCCAGGGACCTGGGTTCAATTCCAGCCTCGGGAGACTGTCTATGGGGAGTTACACATTCTCCCTGTGTCTGCTGGGTTTCCTCCGGGTGCTCTAGTTTCCTCCCACAATCCAAAAGATTTGCAGGTCAGGTAAATTGGCTATATTAAATTGCCCATATGGGGATGTGTCGGCAAGGTGCATTAGTCAGGGGAATGGGTCTGGGTGGGTTACTCTTCAGAGGGTCGTCGTGGACTTGTTGGGCCAGAAGGGCTTGTTTCTACACTATAGGGATTCAAGTCACTAATAACATTCTAAAAATACTGAATAATCAAGCGGCTGGAGAAGAAATTAATAAATAATTATTGCTGGAGGAAAAAATGTGAGGAAGATTCATGGGATTAAAGGCCAATAGGTCCCCTAGATCTTGTGTGTTATCTATGAAAGGAAGTAGCTACAGGGATACTGGATGCACTGGTTATAATCTTCCTGTAACACCTTTATAGAAAAAGGGGAGGAGACAAAAATCAGGCAATTATAGGCCAGTTAGCTTAACATCTGTTATTGGGAAAATATTAGAGTATATTGTAAGAGCACAGCATTTAAAAATAAATATGTAAAATCAAAGAGCATCGCTTTATAAAGAAAAAATCATGTTTGACAAATTTATTCGGCTTCTCTGAGGAGGTAAAGGGGAATCAGAAGATATATTTGGGTTTCCACATAACGTAACACATTTAAAGTTACTTTATTGGATATGAGCTCATGGTTTGGGGTAGTAGAAGAACTCATGGTTAAAGAATTGGCTAGCAAATAGAAAACAGAGATTAGTAATAAGTGGGGCAGGTGGGAGGTGGGTGCAGGAGGTGCTTATGCACGATGACAACAAGTAACCAGTGAAGTGCAGCAGGGTTCAGTGCTTTGGTCACAACTATTTACTATATGTATAGTGCATACTGTCTACCGTTGTCAAGTTTGTGTATAACAGATGTAGGTGGGTGAGAAGGAAAGTGGGAAGGATGACAAAAAGCGTGAAATAGATTGAGTGAGTTGGCAAAAACTTAGCAGATCAAATATGATGTGAGGTTATACACTTTGGCAGGCAGAATATAACAGCTTAATACTACTGAAATGGGGAAAGACAGCAGAAAGTTACATTACAGATGGATTCGGGGATCCTCATGCATAAATCACAAATAACTTTAATACCAATTCAGCAGGAAATAGAGAAGGCAAATAAAATGCTGGCCTTTATTTCAAAGGGAATGGAGTATAAAACTAGGGAACTAGTGAGGCCATAGCTGGAATACTGTGGACAGTCTTAGCTCCCTTACACCTAAGGAAAGGTATACTGGCACTGAAGACAGTAAAGAGCTGAACCCCGAGCTTGATCCTGTGTATTGAAGTGTTTTCTTATGAGAAGAAGTTGAGTAGATCGAGTTGAACTCATTAGAGCTTAGATGAATGAGAAGCAATCTTACTAAAACATCGAAGTTTCTAAGGGCTTATGCCTGAAACATCAATTCTCCTGCTCCTCGGATACTGCCTGACCTGCTGTGCTTTTCCAGCACCACACTTTTCGACACTGACTCTCCAGCATCTGCAGTCCTCACTTTCTCCAAGATTCTAAGTACTGAGATAGATACTGAGAGGTTAGTTCCTCTTGTGAGACAATCAAAGGTATGAGGGCATAATCCTAGAGTTAGGGGTTGCTCAGTTAGGTCAGAGATGAGAAGGAATTTCGTCTCTGGGAGGCTGATAATTCAGTGGAATTCTTTACTACAGACCATTGTAGAGGTTTCATTACGCTGAAAACGTCGACTTCTCCACCTCCTGATGCTGACTGGCTTGCTGTATTTTTCCAGCCTCCTGCCTGTTTACTTGAATGCATTCAAGGTAGATTTTCAATCAGGAAAGGAATCAAGGTTTATGGGGCAAAAAACAGGAAAGTGGATAATCAGATCAGCCATAATCGTATTGAATGGTGGAGCAGACTTGATGGGCTGAATGGCCCACCTCTGCTCTTATATCTTCTCATCTTATCACAACAGATCCTGCTGCCCATAAAAATCTAATGTTTTACTTACGCTTGGATACGTGCCCATAAATATGATGATGTGGGGTAAGCTGCCCTGCCCTGAGGTGGAACTTCCTCCCATTTTAATACTTGCACCCACACCTAACCTTGGAGGGAACGAGGTTCTGCTGCATGACACATTCTGACAAGCTGCTCTGATATGCTGCACACTTCTACTGTCACCTAGCGTCAACACGTAACACAAGGACTCTCTCTCCAGTATTAGAGACTGAAACCATCAAGCACCCATCCGCTGCCACCTAGTGTCAGCTCTGATGTACTGAGCCAATGTCTTGAAATAAATGTTCAGCACGTTCAGTCTCTACAAAATCCAGGAAAGAGAGAAATAAAGCAAACATTTTAGGTCAGTGACCTTTTAGCATCCACAATATTTTAATTTTGTCCAACATAACCTGCTGCCTAGTCTATTAAACTGTGTCAATAATATACACTGGGGCGGAATGGCACACCTATGGTGAAACAATATAAGTTCAAAATTAAAGCTGCAGAAATAATAACCATTGCAGTGTTTCAGGAACACAAATAATGCCTACTCCCAAAGAAGAAGCTTAGTGAGACATGTGCACTTAACTCATCATATTAAAAGCTCACAGTCATTCTGATTTCATTTTAATTTAGACAACTTTTCAGAATTATTAATTACTTTTACATTCCATTATCTTCTTCAAGAGCTTTTCTAATTAATGAAGATTTGGAAAATTAGATGATTTCTGAGGACACGGAGAATGTGAGGAGTTTTGTGTGTGTATGTGTGTTTCTGTGATCTTCCTATTCTGGCCTTTTGCACATACTCAGTGTTCTTCTCTTAGTCACTGATGGCCTTGCCTTCAGTTGACCACAGGTCCTAAGCTCTGAAATTCCCACCCTAATATATTTTGCTTCTGTTCCTCGTAGAATGATCACATATAACGGAGCATGAATGAGTAAATGTGTGATGTTTTTAGTTGAGATTTCTTAACAGTGGATATGGAGGAGAGTTTATGCAGGTTTATTTTCAAAGGGCATTTGAAGCGACAACAAACAAGATTCTTGAATGGTATGTTGCCTTCCTGGTGCCAGGGTCAGGGATGTCTCAGACCACTTGCAGGGCATTCTGAAAGGGGAAGGTGAAAACCAATAGTTGTGGTACATGTCAGTTCCAACAACATGGTTTTTAAAAAATGAGGTCCTGGAGCAGAAATTTAGAGAGTTAGGTAGTAAATTAAAGAGGAAGACTATTAAGATTGTAATCTCTGAATTACATCCTGAGTATAGGAATAGAAAGATAGATCAGATGAACATGTGGCTAAAGGGTTGGTGAAGGAGGAAAGGCTTTAGATTTTTGGATAATTGGGACAGCTTCTGGGCGAGGTGAGGTGTGTAAAGACTGGATGGGTTGCACATGAACTGGAATGGGTCCAATATCCTTGCTGCAGAGTTTGCTCATAATGCTAGGAATCTTTTTACCTGATTTGGCAGGGGGAAGGGGCACAGAATACATATAAAGTCAGGAACAAGGCCCAAGGAAATATAGAAGGAATGCGAGGACAGTCCAATAGGTGGAGAAGACATGGGTAGGATATAGCACATAGAAGATCTGGAAAGCTATATTTTACCTGTTTGAATGCAAGGAACTTGACTGGTAAGGCAGACGAACTCAGAGCATCAATCAGCATGTGGGCATATCATAATGTTGCAGTTGCTGAGACACGGTTGAAGGAAGGACAGGACTGACAGATCATCATTCCAGGGTACAGAAGTTTCAAGCAGGATTTGGAGGAGAGGTAAGATAGATGGGCATTACATTATTGATAAAGAACACCGTCACTACAGTAATAATGGAGGATGTCATAGAAGGATCTTCAAATGAGTCTATCTATGCCAAGCTTAGAAATAAAAAAGGGGTGATTACCTTGCTGGGATTATACTACAGGCCTCCCAACAGCGAGAAGGAGATAGAGGGACAGTTACTTCAGCAAATCACAGAAAGAAGTGAGAGAAACAGAGTTATAGTTGTAGGGACTCTCCAAACATTAACTGCGATCCCATTCCTGTGAAAGGATCTGATGGGCTGGATTTTTTTAAGTTCATCCGGGAGAGCTTTTTGTCCCAGAACATAGTCCTACTAGAGATGGGGCAGTGCTAGACCTAATGTTAGGGAATGAAGCCAGTCAAGTGGTTGAAGTGTCAGTGCATGGGCACTTTGGGGATAGTGAGCTTAACTTTGTAGGTTTCAAAGTCATTATGGAAAGGAATAAGGATAGTTCAAAAGTTCGTGCAAAATTGGGAGTAAGCTGATTTCAATATTGGTAGACAAGATCTGGCAAGCGTAGACTGGGAGCAGCTACTTGCAAGTACATTTGGAAAGTGGGAACCTATTAAAAGGCAGTATGGTAAGAATTCAGGACCAGTGAGTTCCTCTAAGAGTAAGGGACAAAGGCTGCAGGTTCAGGGAATCAAGGAATATTGAGAATTTTGCAAAGAATCAAAAGCAACATATGTCTGGTACAGCGGGTTAAAAACAGAGGAGTCCCTTCAATAATATAGAGAGTAGAGGAGGTTGCTTAAAGAGGAAATTAGGAAGGCAAAGAGGAGCCACAAAGTATCTTTGGCAGATGGGTCAAGAAAAATCCTAATGCTTTTTATAAATATACCAAAAATAAGAGGATTACTAGGGAAAGAGTGGGATATATTAGAGACCAAAGGTGCAACCTGGATGAGATCTTAAATGAATACTTCTCACCTGTATTCATAGAGGTGAAAGACATTGTGGCTGGTGATTTCAGTTGGATGGTGAGGTTCTGGAACATATTAAGATTAAGAAGGAGGAGGTGGTAGAGGCAGATACACTCACAACATTTAAAAAATGTCTGGATAAGGGCTGAAAATGCCAGGGCACAGTAAGCTATGGACCAGGTGCAGGTAGATGGGATTAGTGTAGTTTGGTGTTTACTGGTCAGCATAGACATGGTGGACCGATGGGTTTGTTTAAATGCTGTATGGCTCTATGGCAGGAATATGTGCTTATTAAACAGTGAAAACAGTGTACTACATATAAAACAATGTAATCTCACAACCAACATATCAGATAAACATATCTCTTGCCCTGTAACATCCAGTTGTGAATGGTGGTGGGTGATTAAACAGCTCACCAGAGAGGCAACTCAACAAATATCCTCTTTCATCATGATGGGAGAGCCCAGCAGGTCAAGTGCAAAAGACAAGGCTGAAGGCTTTGCAGCAATTGTCACCCAGATGTGATGCATGTATGATCCATACAGCCTCCTCCTGAGCTGTCCCAGAGCATCACAGATGCTGATCGTCAGACAGTTTGAGTCATTCAGGTGAACTCAAGACAGAGCTGAAGGCACAGGATTCAGAAGCTTTGGGCTCTGACAATAGCCTTGCTGCAGTACAGAAATAATGTGCTCCAGAATGAACTTTATCCCTGGCCAGTCTGTTCCAATGAGACAACAAAACTGGCATTGATTTGGCAATGTGGAAAATTGCCCAGGTACAGTATGTCCTGCCCACAAAAAAAAAGATAAACCAATCCAGCCAACTAACAGCCCATTAATTCCTAATCTTCGACAATATAATGGAAGGTGTTGCCTATAGTGCTATCAGAGTGGCACTTATTCAGCAATAGCCTACTCACCAACTGGTGTTGGGATCTGCTAAGCACACATCACTTCAAGTTTTATTACAGTCGTTGTCCAAACATGGAGAAAAGAGCAAAATTCCAGAGGTGGCTTGAGCGTGATTGGCCTTGAAATCAAAGACAGCATTTGACTGGGCATGGTATTAAGGAGTCCGAGCAAAGCTAGAGTCAAAGGGAATTAGTGGGAAATTCTTCTCTGGTTGGAGTCATACCTGGCACAAAGGAAGATAACCGTAGATGCTGTAGGTCAATCATCTCAGCCCCCAGAACATCTCTACAGGAGTGCCTCAGGATAATGTCATAGGCTCAACTGTCTTCAGCTGCTTCATCTATAACATTTTCTTCATCATAAGGCTAGAAGCAAGAATATTTACTGAAGATTGTCATGCTGAATTCCATTTGCAATTCTTATATAAGAAAACAGCCTATGCCCTTAAGCAATAAGACCATGAAAACATTCAGGCTTCAATTAATCATAAGTAACATTTGCACCATGCAAATGGCAAACAGTAACTATTCCCAACAAGGGGGAATCTAACTCCACTTGACATTCAATGGCTTAACCATCACTGAATCCCCATTATCAACACCCTGGGGGTTACTATCGACAGAAACTGAACTAGACCTGCCACATACATACTGTAGCTACAAGACCAAGTCAGAGACTGGGAATTAATTCACCTCCTGTTTCCCAGTGCATGTTCACCATTTACACAACTCAATCAGGAGTGTGAGAGAAAACTCACCAATTGCCTGGATCAGTACAACTCCATCAACACCCCCAGCCTCCTAAGAAAAAAATACTATTTGTTGGATTGGTACCCCACACACCATTGGAAGCAACTTGACAGCGTTCTTTGCACAGGACCTTCCAAATCTCATCCTTAGCAACATAAAAAATAAAAGCAGCTAACACATAGGAATCCTGCCAACTGCACGTTCCCCTCCAAGTCACATCATTTTGTGACTTGGAACTTGGTTGCTGCACCATTTCTGGGTCAAGGTCATGGAACTTGCTCACTAACAGCACTCTTGGTGTACCTCCAGCCCAAGGACTTTAGTGGTTTAATAATACTTTGATAGTAGTGCCCCATCCCATAAACAAATAAATGAATAAAACATCAAATGTTTGCTGACACCAACGCACAATGTGCATGCACACAATAGTAAGACACCTATTGAACATTAAAAGGAAATCTGTACTTTGATTGCACAGTTTATTTAGTGACCATTCTGAAATAGTATTATCACAATATACTGATTTATCAGAATAGTGTAATTAATTGGCATTTGTAACTAATACACTACTGATTATTGCTGTTATGCAATAATACTAAGGCAATTTTTGGAATTTAAGAAAAAAGTTGTACTTCATTTTCTAGTTAATTTCTGGAAACCAATATATTTCTTCATAAAAATAATTGGCATTAGTAAATGTTTGTAACTATATTTACAAGCAATATCGCTGTTAATGCACGTGCTCTTCAGTCTCAGCAAGAGCTGCCGGAATAAAAAAAAAGATTTAATTGACATTCAACTGTATCCCTTTGTAGCCAAAACTCAGTTTCTCTTTTCTGTGCTTTTCCCTCAATTTGATCATCTTCATCAAGGGTGATCTTGGAGGGTTGCTTTTCGGACTGGAAGCCTGTGACCAGCAGTGTGCCATAAGATAAAGGAGCAGAAATTAGGCCATTTAACCCATGGAGTCTGCTCTGCCATTCAATTATGGCTGATATATTTCTAAACCCCATTCTTGTGCTTTCTCCCATTGATCCCCTTGATACTCAAGAACCTATCTATCTTAGTCTTAAGTAAGACTTGGCCTCCACAGCCTTTTGTGGCAATGAATTCCATCAATTCATCACTCTCTGGCTGAAGAAGTTTCTCCTTATCTCCATTCTAAAAGGTCTTCCCTTTACTCTAAGGCTATGCCCTCGGGTCCTAGTCTCTCCAATGGAAACATCTTCCTACATCCACTCTGTCCAGGTCATTCAGTATTCTGTATGTTTCAATTAGATGCCCCCCTCATCCTTCTAAATTCATCGAATATAAATCTAAAGTCCTCAAATGTTCCTCATATGTTAAGCTTTTCATTTCTAGGACCATTCCTGTGAACCTCCTCAGAACACACTCCAGGGCCAATACATCCTTCCTGAGATATGTGGCCCAAAACTGCACACAAAACTCCAAATGTGGTCTGACCAGAGCCTTATAGAGCCTCACAAGTACATCCTTATATTTATAACCAAATCCTCTCAAAATAAATGTCAAAATTGCATTTGCCTTGCTAATTACTGACTCAACTTGCAAGTTTATCTCGAAAGAATCCTGGACGAGAACTCCCAAGTCTCTTTTCACTTCAGACTTCTGAAGTTTCTCCCCATTTAGAAAGTAGTCCATGCCTCTATTCTTTCTACCAAAGTGCACAACCTGACATTTTCCCGTGTTGTACTCCATCTGCCACTTCTTTGCCCACACTCCTAACCTGTCCAAATCCTTCTGCAGCCTCCTCACCTCCTCAATGCTACCTTTCTCTCTACCTATCTTTATATCATCTGCAAATTTAGCCAGAATACCCTCAGATCCTTCATCTAGATCGTTAATGTATAATGCAAAAAGTTGTTCTCCCAACACTGAGCCTTGTGACCAACACTTGTTACCAGCTGCCATCCTGAGAAGGACCCCTTTATCCTCACACTCTGCTTTCTACCAGACAATCAGGCTTCTATCCATGATAGTACCTTGCCTTTAACACCA
Organism: Chiloscyllium punctatum; assembly: GCF_047496795.1. Lineage (NCBI taxonomy): Eukaryota > Metazoa > Chordata > Chondrichthyes > Orectolobiformes > Hemiscylliidae > Chiloscyllium > Chiloscyllium punctatum. The sequence goes on along the minus strand of NC_092760.1, from coordinate 41,814,051 downwards.
TGGGCCCTTATCTTACTCAGTAGCCTCTTGTGCGGCACCTTGTCAAAGGGCTTTTTGAAGTCCACGTTGATAACATCCGTTTAGTCTACTTGATCTAACCTGAACGTTTCATCCTCAAAGAATTCAAATGCTGCAAAGATCAGTGCTAGGTCCACTGCTATTTTATCATTTATATAAATGATCTGGATGTGAATATAGGATCAGAGCAGGACTTTTACATTTAATGGTGAGGTCCTGGGGAGTGTTCCGAACAAAGAGACTTTGGGGTGCAGGTTCATAGTTTCTTGAAAGGGGAGTCACAGGTAGACAGGGTGGTGAAGAAGGTGTTTGATATGTTTGCCTTTATTTGTCAGGACATTGAGAAAAGGAGTTGGGAGGTCATGTTGCGGCTGTACAGGACATTGGTTAGGCCACGTTTGGAATATTGCATTCACTTCTGGTCTCCTTCCTATCAGAAGGATGTTGTGAAACTTGAAAGGATTCAGAAAAGATTTACAAGGATGTTGTCAAGGTTGGACAATTTGAACTAAAGCAGAGGCTGAAAAGATTGGAATTGTTTTCCCTGGAGCATCGGAGGCTGAGAGGCGACCTTATAAATGTTTATAACATCATGAGTGGCATGGATAGGGTAAATAGACAAGGTGGAGAAGTCCAGAACTAGAAGGCATAAGTTTAAATTGAGAGGGGAAAGATTTAAAAGGGACCTAAGGGGCAACATTTTCATGCAGATGGTGGTACATGTATGGAATTAGCTGCCAGAGGAAGTGGTGGAGGCTGGGGCAATTACAGCATTTTAAAATGCATGTGGATGGGTATATAAATGGGAAGGGTTTGGAGGGATAGGGGCCAAATGCTGGAAAATGGGACTAGATCCATGTGGGGTATTGAGTTGACATGGACAAATTGGATCAAAGGTTCTGTTTGTGTCCTTTACAACTCTATAACTCTATACCATTATCATGTACACTAGTTTTCCTTGACATCTCTTTCAATAAGCATTAAGACAACCATCAATTAAAACATAAATCTTCAAACATTTACACTTTGATGTTTGTCTGATCAGGCAGCATTTAATATATTACTACTGATTCAAAATATATAACTTAGTTCAAGTAAGCAGCTTAGCTTGCAGCAGGTAATTGTTACTTGCCATTTCTTGCACCAGGACTGATTGCGGGAAGAGAAGTCAATCAAAGTTTTGGAGAGAGCTGTATAAAATGTAATCCTGTGCAAAATGGTTGAGAATCCAGATTGTTCGACTACTTGAAGTTTCCACATGATTGTTAATGTCAGCTTAATCTAGGCATCATCATGTTAAATTGCATCACCAGTCACGGATTTTAAGTGAGTTATGGCCATAATTGCATTCTGCCCAACAACAATGTACATGATCTCTTCAACTAGTTCAATAGTATCTCTTTAATGAGACAATTTTTGTAGCTGTGTCTTTTCCCAATTAAGCAAGCTGAAGTACTTGATGCATACTCATTCTGTACAGTCACTTCTCTGCTTTTAAACTTAGCATATTCCAATTAATCGGTCATTATTCTCCCTGTCAATGATTGTCTTTTTTCCTTCCTGGCAGCCCTTGTGCTCATTTGAATGCCTTTGTTCTTGGTCAGTCACCACTTAACTGCAGGTGGTGAGACAACACTTCACCTAAGACTCAACAACAATGCCGTCCACAAGCAGTTTGTCTTTTTAGTTGTCTTTTCTCAGTTCTCTGTACAGATCTTTGATAAAGGTACAAATACTTCCCCCTTGTCACAGGGTACACTTATTAAATGGAGCTCTCTCAACCATGATAGCTGTTTTGCACAATGTATGAGGCTTCCAAGAGCTTTTCTTGTATGCCGAGTTTTCTTCATCAATCCTTAACCGGACAAGGATAGTGGCACAGTCATGCATTGCACACAATAGTGTACTGGCTTGTTCTCTGCCTCACCTCGCAGTGAGGTCAGGTGTGGTGCAATACCTTGTAAAATGTTGGTTCTAATTCAGCTATTCATCTGCTTGATTGGAACCTGAAACATGTAAAAGATTTTTGCTAATGGTGGAGATTTTTCCATAATGTTCTTTCACGAGCTGCTGCCACTAATATTTTTGCTGCTAAAGAATATTTAGAGTCTGCTACGATAAGGAGAGAATGAGCTTCTAATCTTAGCATGGCTTCATTGTACCATCAAGCTGCAAGAGAGAGCAAGATCAAATGAGAAAGCTTTGCTTCCTGTGTAGACTGGGTCTCACTGGCTTTTCACAGTCACATTTAACCCCTTTTAATACAGTAGTATTTACACCAAAGCATATGCTTATGAGCAAAACTTGAGTTTCACTTTTTCTTTGCAAAAGAAAATAATTGTAAAAAGGACATAAGGATGTTGCAACCACATATAGATATCGTTGAAAATGTGAAATTGTCCATTTTGGCAGGAAGAATTTTTAAAATTATCTAAATGGGGACAGATTGCAGATCTCAAAAGTGCAGAGGGATCTGGGTATCCTTGAGCATGAATTGCAAAAAGAAATGTGTAAGCAGAGCAAATAATTAGGAACACTCATTGAATGTTACGATTTATTACGGAGAATTGGACACAAAAAGTACTAAGCAAAACCACAAAGTGCTTGAGAATCTCAGGAAGTTTGGCAGCATCTATAGAGATAGGAATTAAGTTAATGTTTAAAGCTCAGTGGCTCTTCGCTCTTCTGTTCTGATGAAGTCACTGGACTCTGTTTCTCTGTCTACAGATGCTGCTAGACCTGCTGAGTTTCTCCAGCACTTTTTGTTTTGGTTTCAGATTCAGCATCTGCAGTTCTTTGCTTTGGCTTACAAAAGTAGGGAGGTTATGTTGCAGCCAGAACGTGTCTACTGTAATGTTTGCAGTACGAAAGAAGGATATAAATTGTTCTTGGGTTGTTTTATGAGGAGAATTTGGACAGGACAGCCTTGTATCTGCTGGAGTTTAGAAAATTAAGAAATTATTTGATTGAACCATGTCAGATTTCCGGGGATCTTGACAGGGTAGATATGGAGAGCATGTTTCCTCTTACAGCAGATTCTAGAAGTAGGGCGTCACTACTTAAAAATAAGGACACACCCATTTAAAACAGATTAAGCAACTTTTATTTTCTCTTAGAGCATTGATAGTCTATGAAACACTTTTTCTGAAAAGCTACTAGAAGCAGAGCCTATGAATATTGTTAATGCAGAGATAAAGAGATCCTTGAAAGTTAAGACCATAAGGCAATAAGACATAGGAGCAGAAATTAGACCATTCAGCCCATTGAGCCTGGTCTGCCATTCAATCATGGCTGATAACTTTCTCAACCCCATTCACCTGCTTTCTCCTCTTGATCCTCAGGAACCTACCTATCTCAGTCATAAATATACTGAATGACCTGGTCTCCACAGCCTTCTGTGGCAGTAAATTCCACAGATTCATCACTCTCTGACTGAAGACATTTCTCCTTATCTCTGTTCTAAAAGGTCTTTAAGGCTGTGCCCTTGAGTCCTAAATTCTCCGACCAATGGAAACATCTCCCCAACATCTACACTGTCCAGGCCATTCAGTATTCTTTATGTTTCGATTAGATCCCTCCTCATCCTTTTAAACTCCATTAAGTATAGACCCAGAGTCCTCAAGCATTCCTCATATGTTAAGCTTTTCAGTTCTGGAACCATTCTCATGAACCTCCTGTGTACATCCTTCCTGAGATATGGGGCCCAAAACTGCACACAATACTCCAAATGTGGCCTGACCACAGCTTTACAGAGCATCATAAGTACATCCCTGCTTTTATATTCAAGTTCTCTCCAAATAAATGGCATCATTGTTTTTGCCTTCCTAACTACTGTTTCAACCTGCAAGTTTACCTTGAAAGAATCTTGGACTAGAACTCCCATGTCTCTTTGCCCTTCAGACCTCTGAATTTTCACTCCATTTTGAAAATAGTGCATGCCTCTATCCTTCCTACTAAAGTACATTACCTCACACTTTCCCACCTTGTACTCCATCTGACACTTCTTTGTCTAGTCTCCTAACCTGTCCAAATCCTTCTGCAGCCTCCCCCTTCTTCAATGCTACCTGTCCCTCTACCTAGCTATGTCTCATCTGTAAACTTAGCCAGAATACCCTCAGTTCCTCCATTTAGATCGTTAATATATAAAATGAAAAGCTGTTGTCCCAACACTGAGCCTTGTGGAACACCATTTGTCACCAGTTGCCATCCTGAGAAGGACCCTTTTTTCTCAACTCTCTGCTTTCTACCAGACGGCCAGGCTTCTATCCATACTAGCACCTTGCCTCTAATGCCATGGGGCCTTACCTTATTCAGTAGCCTACTGTGCGGCATCTTATCAAAGGGCTTTTTGAAGTTCAGGTAGATAACATCCATTGGTTCTCCTTGGTCTAACCTGTTCGTTACTTCCTCAAAGAACTCTAACAGATTTGTCTGGCATGAGTTCTCCTTGGTGAAACAATTCTGACTTTGCTCTATTTTACGATATATTTTCAAGTATTCAGAAATCTCATCTTTCACAATGGATTCTGGGATCTTACCCATGACTGAGGTTAAGCTAACCAGTCTGTTATTTTCGGTCTTTTGCCATACTCCCTTTTTTAAACAGGAGTGTTACATCAGTGATTTTACAGTCCTCTAGGACCCTCCCTGATTCTAGTGATTCCTGAAAGATCACCACTAGTGCCTCCACTATCTCTTCAGCTATCTCCCTCAGAACTCTGGGGTGTAGTGCACCTGGTCCTTCAGGCCAATCAGTTTTTCTCACACCTTCTCCTTGGTGATGGCCACCATACTCAGCTCTGCTCTCTCAGTCTCTTGAAGTTTTGGGATATTACTTGTGTCTTCCACTGTGAAGACTGACATGAAGTAATTATTCAGTTCCTCAGCCATTTCCTTGTTCCCCACTACAATCTCTCCAGCATAATTTTCCAGTGGCCCAATGTCCTCTTTTGCCTTTCCTTTGCCCTTTATATATCTAAAGAAACTTTTACAGTCTACCTTTTTATTATTGACTAGCTTACTGGCTATTAAACCTTCTCCCTCCTTATTTCGTTTTTTGTTGCCCTCTGTTGGTCTTTGTAAGTTTCTTAATCCTCTGGTTTCCCACTGCCCTTTGTAACATTATATGCTTTCTCTTTTGCTTTTATGCTTTCCATGTCTTCCCTGGTCAGCCATGGTTGCCTCATCCTCCCTATATCCCTACACCACGCCTCTTTTTCCTCGGGTTGAATCTCTATTGCGTCTCCTGAGTTACTCTCAGAAACTCCTGCCATTGCTGTTCCAGTGTCTACCTGCTCAGCTCCTCTCCCAGTCAATTCTACCCAGCTCCTCCGTAGTTCCCTTTATTCAGTTGTAATACCATTACGCAGAGTAAATTCAATCATATTATGATCACTGCCTCCTAAGGGTTCCTTCACCTTAAGCTCCCTTGTCAAGTCTGCCTCGTGGCACAACACTATACTCAGTATTGCTTGTTCCCTAATGACCTCCACCACAAACTGCTCCAAAAAGCCATCTTGTCAACATTCTACAAATTCATTTTCTTGCAATCCATTGCCAACCTGATTTCTTCCATCCATTTGCAAACTGAAATCCCCCATGATCACTGTAACTTTGCCTTTCCAACACATTTCTTTGGTCTCCTGATGTATCTCGTGCCCCAGCTCGACTACTGTTTGGAGGTTCCTCAATACTAACCACACAAATTCTGCACCATCTGATTGTACTTTGTTTCTTACTGTTGATTTAATTTCATTTCTTACTAATAAGGCAACCCCACCACCTCTGCCCACCTGCCTATCTTTTCGATAGGATGTATATCCTTGAATATTCAACTCCCAAACCTGATCTTCTTGCAGCCACGTCTCTGTGATGCCCACCATGAAATACCTGCCAATTTCAACCATGGGGACGCAGACAAAAAGAACTTCCTAGCAGCACTGGAATCCACCCTGAAAGACAATGGACTTATGGAAGAAATCCAGCAGGCCATCAGACAGACAGTAGCACCAAAACTAAGCAGAAAGAAAGAAGGGAACACCCTCAACATAATGGAAGGGAAAGCCCTTGACGAACTCAGAAAAGACAAGTATTTAATCCTACTGGCAGACAAAGGGTGCATGACCATCATCCTGAACAGATCACAACACATTGATAAAGCAAACATACTACTTCCAGATACCAATACCCACCAACAGGTGGCGATGGACCTGACTCCACAACTAGAAAATTGCATTACAGCATCCCTGAGGAAACTTCACAAGACAGTGAAATTAACAAGCCAGCCCTCCAAAGAATGAAACCTGAAGGGTCCAATACACCCCATTTCTATGGATTGCATAAACAAGGGGACCCTCCTCAGACCCATAGTCTCACTTCCCAGCAACCCAACATACAGACTAACGAAGGTATTGCAATGCAAACTGAAACACCCAGTAGAAGACTCAACCTACTCCATCCACTCAACCCGGGAATTCCTGAACATCATCAAAGACACCAAGGTAGAGGACGATGAGGTCATGGTTGTCCTTTGACGTGACTGCCCTATTCACATTATTAAGCACCACCTGAGCCAAAAAACACTGGCCTCACTGCCAGACGAACCAAGGACACAAACACCTGACAACACCCACTCCATCAGCACGGACAGCATCCTAAAACTAGTAGACCTGTGCCTCACTATTGACTTCACTCCTTCAACGACAAGACCTAGAAACAAATCAATGGGACACCTATGGGATCACCAATAGCAGAACAATTATGTAGAGGTTAGAACGAACAGCCCTTCCCACGATCAGCCCAAACTTTGGGTCCGCTATGTGGATGAAAGCTTTGTCATCACAAAACACAACAGATTTGAAGAAACCCACAAACCCGAACAACATCCTTACTGTTATGGAGTTCACTAAAGAGGAAGAAACAACAGGCTCTCTTTCCTAGACCTCGCAGTAGAACGAAAAGCCAATGGAGAGCTGCAGACCAGCATTTACAGGAAAGCCACACACACACTGATCAGATACTCAACTATAGGAACAACTATTGCAACACGCACAAATGGAGCTGCACCAGAACATTATTTAAATGTCATGATTTGGAGATGCCGGTGTTGGACTGGGGTGTACAAAGTTAAAAATCACACAACACCAGGTTATAGTCCAACAGGTTTAATTGGAAGCACACTAGCTTTCGGAGCGATGCTCCTTCATCAGGTGATTGTCCTGATGAAGGAGCATCGCTCCGAAAGCTAGTGTGCTTCCAATTAAACCTGTTGGACTATAACCTGGTGTTGTGTGATTTTTAACATTATTTAAATGAGTCACAATACACTGCAGCACTCAGAAACTATGAGAAGCTGAGGAAAAACACCTGTACAATGTATTCAGGAACAATGGGTACCTGATAAGCACAGTCCGCCAATTCCTACACAACAAACCTAAACAAGAGGACACAACACGTACAGAGACTCGAGTCACCCTGCCATATATCAAAGAGACTTCAGAGATGATGACCAGACTACTCCAGCCCCTCGGCATCATAGTTGCCCAAAAACCTACCACCACAATGAAACAGCCCCTGATGAACGTAAAGGACCCTGTACCAACAACCAGCAGAATGAATGTCATGTACAAAATACCCTGCATGGACTGCAACAAACATTACATTGGACAGACAGGCAGGAAATTAGCCACCAGGATACATGAGCACCAACTTGCCAAAAAAGAAATGACCAACGATCAATGGTATCCATACACACAGACGAAGAGAGACACCAGTTCGACTGGGACAACACATCCATCCTGGGACAGGCTAAATAAACACATGCACAGGAATTCCTAGAGGCCTGGCATTCAAACCAGAACTACATTCACAAACGTATCGATTTGGACCCCATTTACCAACCCCTCAGAAACAGAACTGGAAATGCTATCACTACCACAACAAACTGAGATAGAAACAGCAAGCAGGACAGAACACTAATGCTTCACTGGAGGCTCACTGACGATGTTACCTAGCATGGTGCTGAAACATCTGAGAACAGATCTACCAGCTCAGCCAGCAAATTTACAATATAATTTCAATCTGGGCCAAAAGCTCATTTATCTTATTCTTTGAACTTCAGATATAACACTTTCAGTTCTGTATTAACCGTCCCTCTTCTCACTGCCATTCATTTGTCCAGTACTTGAAGTTTGATTGCTAACCCTTTCCATACACTCTGTCCTATTTGTGTCTGTGCTGGAGATTTTAATGAACTCTCCTGAGTTCTGCACTCTTACTTCTTCCTTTAAGGCAGGTTTTCTAATTTCCCCTATAACTGAACACTCCTCCCCTCATTTAGTTTAAAGCCCTGTCTACAGCCCTAGTAATGCAATTCGCTCGGACACTGGTCCCAGCACAGTTCAGATGAAGACCATCTCATAGGAACAGGTCCCTTCTTCCCCAGTACTGGTGTCAAGAGAGGATAGGCAGGAATGCAGATTTGAGGTTACAATTAGATAAATCACAATGAATAGTGGAGCAGGCTTGAGGGTCTGCATGATTTACTCCTGCTGCAAATGAGTGTTGTTTGTATGTAAACTTGTGGTGTCAAAAAACTCTCTGGTGGTGTCTCCTATTGCAGCTTTAAGAAAATTTCTAAAATGCTTCCCATTTAATGCATTTGGAATATAATGATTGCTGTAGTATCATCTTGCACACAAGATCCCATGCATTTTTATTTTAAAATTATATTTTATTTATAACAAAGCTTTATGTTATAGTCACTGAAGCAGTTCAGTTCAGTACAGTCATAGCATATGGAGAACAAAGAAACATTGGAGTTTGACTTCTCCGACAGTTCCAATAATCCCAAGGCATTTCTTGCTTATGTAAGATACTATTTACTTATATTTGAGGCACCAGAAGGGTCTGATAACTGAACAGACCTGCATGGTACTTTGACAGAACGACCTTGGATGGTATTCTTGTCCTACTGCATCTTAGAGCTGCTCAAAGCTTTAGTGTGTCCCTCAGCACATAGACTGGATCTTGGAACATGCCACTCCACAACACTCAGTCAGGTCAACTCCATGCACTGGAAGACCAACAAGCTTTCGGCAGATCAAAGAGCGTCTTTCACCAAGTTGATGGTCCTCCAGATGCAGTGAATGTTTCTCTTGTTGTGGGTGTCAGGTAACAGACTGTAAAGCACAGAGTGTTATATCACAGAGTTACTCGGACAAACCTTGACAAAAAACCACTACATCTCTCATCAGACATCCTTCCTGCATGAGGTGTGACAGTCTCAACCCACTCATAGCTGCTTCAAGGGCAATGTTCCTAGGCATAGTGAGTCTGAGCATATATGAAGGATCTCACAGGTAGTACCCTTCTCACTACCAGTCAAGTGATGTCTTGGTACTTGTTGGAAAGTTCTGGCGAAAGTTTTTCCAATTGAGTTTGACAGCCTGCTCAGGAAACAACTTAATAAGATCCACCCCTGCGGTTCCTGCAGGATCTCGAGGACACCATATGCTGACCACTTCCTGATGGAATTATGGTCAACAGTGTTTACCTTTACAAATTTCTCAAAAAAGGACAGGTGGTGTAGGATGGTCTAACTTGTTGTAGCATTCCATGGCAACAAGGCCTTAACACCGGGGACAAGTAGAACTCCAGTATGTACTGATACTTGGTTTTTGCACACAGAGGATTTACACACAACCTAATACAAAGGTGGCATCAGGATGTAGGCAACATTGGGTACACTCTTCCCCTGCTTATCCACTAATCTACTTTAGGGTGTTGACAGACACCAGGGAACAATTATGTCCATGCTCTAATAATGTCTACAAACTTCCTCTCAGTTCAGTCTGAGTGACAGTCTGGGCTCTCTGTATCAGGGAGATACCCACGTGATCAGTCACCCCCCCCCCCGCCCCACGCAGGACGCACATGCGCACATGCCGCAGTGACCCACGAGAATTGTAGTCATTCACCGTTAGGCGGAACGACGAATATCATTTGCTGCTCAGATTCGAATTCTGTCTTGTTTGCAAAATATTAAAGTGTCCTGTTGGTCTGGAAGTGGAAGCATAAAGGAGTTATTAAATAGGAGACTACACGACCCAGGATGCAGTGCTGCGGTGTTAGTGTATGACGCATCTTCCGCATGGGTACGTGGCCTAAAAACAGCGAAGATGGTGAGTCTCCGTCCCCGCGAGCTGGGCTCCGGCTGTTGATAATCACACGGACTCGGAGGGGAGTGTGACCCCGCTCCGCGCTGGTCCCGTCCCGGAGGCGGAGGGGAGTGTGACCCCCCCGCTCCGCGCTGGTCCCGTCCCGGAGGGGAGTGTGACCCCCCCCCCCCCCCCCCCCCCGCTCCGCGCTGGTCCCGTCCCGGAGGCGGAGGGGAGTGTGACCCCCTGCTCCGCGCTGGTCTGGTCCCGTCCCGGAGGCGGAGGGGAGTGTGACCCCCCGCTCCGCGCTGGTCTGGTCCCGTCCCGGAGGCGGAGGGGAGTGTGACCCCCTGCTCCGCGCTGGTCTGGTCCCGTCCCGGAGGCGGAGGGGAGTGTGACCCCCCGCTCCGCGCTGGTCCCGTCCCGGAGGCGGAGGGGAGTGTGGCTCCGCGCTGGTCCCGTCCCGGAGGCGGAGGGGAGTGTGGCTCCGCGCTGGTCCCGTCCCGGAGGCGGAGGGGAGTGTGACCCCCCCGTTCCGCGCTGGTGCCGTCCCGTTGACGCTGATAGTGATATGCTAATTTCACTCATGTTTGTGCATGTCGTGAAGAATATAAAGATCGCATGGATAAATAAACCATGTAGTTGGCTAAAAATAACACAACACCCGGTTATAGTCCAACAGGTTTAATTGGAAGCACACTAGCTTTGGAAGCGCCGCTCCTTCAGGTGGTTGCCATTCAGGAACTTGTACACCTGGAGTCGCAGGACGTTGGTTTGGTCACTTTTACAATGTTTAGTTTTTACAAGAGAGGTCCTATGCAGACATTGCAATCAGGAGGAGGAATGTGACACTTTAAACCAACTTTTACCATAATGAGAAACGGAGTTTAAATTCCAGAGGAATCCTCAGCTTAGACCAAATATATCTCCGGCTGGGAAATTTGAAACAATTCTGTGTCCTTCATTTAGAAAGACATGATTAAGCAAATAAAGTCAGTGAATTTGTTAACTAACGATTGTGTCTGACTAACCTGATTGAGTTTTTTGAGGTAAGTGATGGTATGTGTTTGTTCATATGAATTTGAAGAGAGCTTCTGATAAGGCTGTATCTGGCAGATTGGCTGCGAAAGTAAAGGTCTATTGGCTGTAAAGCAGGTGTCAAAATCGGTTTGGAGGCAGCAAACAATATTGTTTCTGTGACTGGATGGCTAATGCTAGTGAGGTTCTGCAAAGTTAGGTGGTAATTTCCTTCCTTTTAATGGTATATACCAATGATTTTTGACTCCCAATGTAGGAGTCAGATCAGAAAGCCTGTAGATTTTGCAAATGTTTGTCATCTGATTGATAATGAAGGAAGCTATCAGTGGACTGGTAGAATGGATGGAATGGTGGAAAGTGGAATTCAATCCAAAAAAAGTGGAAAGTAAGACATTTGAGGTAGGTTAACAAGGCAAGGAAATGCACAATACATGGTAGCATACTGAGAAGTAGGACCTTAGCAAACTTACTAAAACATCATGAAGTTGGTTGGATAGGTCAATAAGATGGTCAAGAAGGTTTGTGGGATACTTAAATTTTAAAAAAATAATTTGTACTCTGTGGGCTGTGCTAGCTAAGCTAGCATTTGCCTATCCAAATTGTACTTGAGAGGATGGTGATGAACTGCCACTGAACAGCTGCAATCCTCAGTTAGCTATGGCAGAGAATGTAAGAGCTAGGATGTTATAATGGAATACTTCAAATGTCTGGTTCGGTACTAGTTGGAGTACCACTTAAAAGTACTGGCTGCTATCTTTTTCAGAAAAATGTCTTTGTACTAGAGAGGATGCAGAAGAAATTTATGCAAATATCACCTGGACTTAAGAATTTTAATTGAGGCAGATTAAATAGGCTTGAATTGTTTCTTTTAGAGTAGGCAGCTGGGAGGAAATGTGATTTTAAATGTATAAAAGTTCTCTAGATAGTGGATAGGAAGCTGTGAATCCTTCAACCAACAGGGACACAATCAGGATGTAGATTCAGGATAGGAAACAGAATTGTGGGAAATATTTTTCATCGAGAGAATGGTGAAGATTCGGAACTCACTGCTTGGAAGGCTAGTGGAGACGAAAACACTTGCAAGCTTTTAAGATTTACTTGAGGTACCGTAATCGACAGGGATATAAATCAAGAGCTTGAATATTGGAATAAACTGGATAGTTCATAGTGTCACCACCAAATAATTGCACTGAAAGGTCTCATTGAATAGGAGTTAGAGATTTACTACACATTGACTATTATTGAACATGTACATGGATATCAGCTAAGGGTTGGGTTGCCATTTGTATTGCTGCTTTCAATAGTCCAAGGACCTTTTTTGATAATTATCTAGCCTGATACAAAGTCTGAATGTATCACTGCTATGGTATATTAATTGCACATGCATTTTTGTTTTTAGGAACTGGAGGCTATGACCAGATATACAAGCCCAGTCAACCCTGCTGTCTTCCCACATTTGACAGTAGTTCTTCTTGCAATTGGGATGTTCTTTACTGCATGGTTCTTTGTGTATCCTTTTCAGACCATGACTGGTTTAAACCAATCATGATGTCTGTGTGACTTAATGTGCTAGCTTATTCACTTTTCACTCAGACTGAGGTTCAGCTCTAGAGCAGTAAGCAGAAGATTCTCCCATGGTTGAAATGAGGTTATTCAACTGTCACCCTAGTTTACTTTCCTAGGTGACAGCCTTTGATAGCAATTGTCATGCTAACAGGATGAATAGCTCATGCCAGACTACTAGAGAATAGAAGGTTGAGATTATGGTACTTTTTTGGGGGTTTTGTAGGGAAAATTCTTTGCTACATCAGCTAATTTCTCATCTGTCTGCTGAGCTTTGACATCATCCAAAAGCACACTGTTTTTACATGCTGACTACTCCCACTATGCTTAAATGTCAGCTCTGAACTCATTCACTGTTCTAAATTATCAGCCTATTTGTCCACCATCCATTACTCAGTGAGCAGAAATTCTCCCTCCAGTTAAATATTAGGAAGACCTAAGCAATGTCATCAGTCCCCGTTATAACTGTTCCCAAGGGTTACAACACGGGGTAAACCTTTCTGATTAATTTACACCAGCAGCACAGAAAAGATTTATCTCATGCAGTAATCTGAAAATTTGAGGTGCCAAGAACTATTCAAAATAAAATTAATAACGTTATTAATTATTCTGTTATATTTTAAGAAATAATTATTTACAACTCCTTCCTCTAACTTCTTTTTTTTATCTTCCCTTCTATAAAACTAGTCCAATAAACCACCCTCCAATTAAGATTTAACAAAAATTCAAGTTTTCAAAATCAGCCATCTGTCGAATCTTCTATTTGGATCTTCCTGTGTCATCTTTCTTGAGGATTATGCTTCACAGGTCGCAGATCGATAAAGGTACCTTTTAAGAGAGGTATTCTCTGGGCAGTCTGCAGGTGTCATTAGTTTGGTAGTTCTCCTCCCAACTGTTCAGTTTTCCCTTGCCTTATACCCCCAAGCATTGCATTATCATTAGCTTTTAAGATTGAGAGTATACTAAATTCAAACTTGATTGGAATTTGGTATTTTTCAGGGTATAATTTAAACTGATTGGCCTAATTTCAATCTGTTTTGTTGTTTCTGGGCAACCAGCTAATTTAGCTTTTGACCAAGTGTTACATTGTTACCTTATTCAGAACACTTGGTGCTGTGTCAGTTCTGTTAGCTTATAATTCTCTTAAAGGTACAGTATACCCATCTCTTCATAACACAAGCTACCAACTTCATCTTTCTCCCTGGCAACTGGTTGAGGCTGAACCAGTCTATTTACAACCTTGTCATGTTTGATGCTGAGATAAGCTATTGACCACATCTATACCATCACCAAAGCTGCTTTTGTCCACACCTGGAACATCCTGCCCCATCTCAGTTCATCTGTAGCTGAAACCCTTGTGCAGATCTTTGTTACACTGAACTATTTAAATGCACTCCCTGTCAGCCTCCAAAATTCTACCTTCTGTAAATTTGGGACGGTCCAAATTCTGCTGTCTGTGTCCTTACTAATGTCAAATCCTGTTCACCTATCATCCTGTGCTTGATTACCTACTTTGGCTCCTGATAAAGCCACACTTTGGATGTGAAAACAAGAATTTTAAATATCAAAGGGGCCTTGCCCTAACCCTGATTTAGCAATATAAGTTCTTATCTGCATTTTTCTAATTCTGACCTTTTGAGCATCACAATATTTAATTGTTTCATCATTTCAAGCAGTCTCATCAGTTGCCTCAGCCCTAAACTGTGCCATTTTCTTCCGCAAATGTGTCAGCTGTTCTTTCCTAATATAAGGCATTCCTTAAACCTCCATCTGTGTCCAAGATTATTTTTACTCTTATAGGATGAGGATATCGCCGGCTAGGCCAGCATTTATCGCCTATGCCTAAGTGCCCAGAGCACAGTTAAGAGTTCACCACATTGCTGTCACAATGTAGTCACTTGTAGGCCAGACCAAGTAAGGATGGCATTTTCCTCTCTGAAGTGCATTAGAGAACCAGATGGGTTTTTCCAACCATTAACAATGGTTGTCATTAGATTGGGATTTACCTGCGTCCACACAACGTTATCTGAGTCTCTGGATTAACAGTCTGGCAATTAGTACCACTAGGCCAATGCCTCCCTGATAATTGACACTCTGTCTTGGTATAGTTTTATGGTGACTCAGTGCCAAAGATGATTTCATGATGTTCCTGTGGAACACCCTGGGACACTTCATGTTCAGGATGCTATAAAATTATAAGCAATTTTTGGAAGTGTTCAATGCTAAAGTGAAAGTTGATTCTACTCCTCAATAGTTCCTCCCTCTCATCATTAGTGGTAGTATGTTTCTATGCAGATAGTGTCAAAATTATTTTCAGAAGCCTTAAATATTAAGTCACAGGATGTAAAGGTCTCAAGTATAGAATGGTTCCTAGATTCCCTACTTCAGCTGGTCTTTGGAGTGGCTTGCCACATTTGACCTCTGCACTTGGGCTGTAGAAGGGGATGAAGGCGCAATCAGCATATCCATGTCTGACAGTGCTCATGTTGGCTTTGGGTGGGTTGTACGATCAGGCTTTGACTCTACACTAATATACAGCTGAAAGGATGGGTCAAATGCTAGCAAATGGAACTAGATTAATATAGGATGTCTAGTCGGCATGGACAAATTGGACCAAAGGGTTTGTTTTGATGCTGTACAACTCTGATATGTCACCCCATGTCTGTTTACACAAAAAATTGTGTGCCAAATGGCAATGAGCTGTGGAACCATGTTTCATTGTGAAACACTGACTTCAGAATAAATGGGAGATGTTGAAGTGAAGAGACTGGAATTCATTTGAAGTGTTAAATTTAATTTGTGCAATGTCTGTATGTACTTCTAGGAGAAGGTAGGACTGCAGATGCTGGAGCGTTAGTTGTAAAATATGATGCTGGAAAAAGCACAGCAGGTCAGGAAGCGAACGAGGATCAGGAGAGTTGACGTTTTGGGTTATAAGCTCTTCATCAGGATCAGAAGCCAGGGATTTAAAAGCAGATCTCTCATTTATAGAACCTTTACTCAGTAATCTTTTGGCTGTGCCAATTGGCCTTAAAGGCACAGCCAGGTTTCTGCTATAGCCATAGCAACACTGTTGCATGGTATAACTCTTACATCCATATAGAGCATCTCTTCTGAGATACCATGGTCAGTAAGGGGAAAGTTTTCTGAATGTGCAGTAACTCAATGTGATGTACAATACTTCCACTTAAGCCCAAACTGCCGAAACTAAATCCTGAACCTGTTTTCCTGAATTATTTTATTAGCTATGAGGTGACATCTACTAAATACACAAGAGATATCTACAAAGAATTGCTGATTTCCTTAGTGGCATCTCTATTCATGGGATTTGGAGTACTTTTCCTCCTCTTATGGGTCGGGATTTATGTATGACAGCAACTGGGAGTGTGTGCGGAAGGTAAGGAGCAGGTTGTTTCTGTAAAAGGGTACTTGATTCTCAATAATGCTGTTTTAGGGTAGCAACATAGTACAGTGAAATTGCATGTATACCACATCATATTAATGTCTTGGTTTATTAGCATAGTGTCCAGTTGTACTATACAAGGCCCTAGTTTTTCTTTTACAACCCCACAACTACTATTTTTTTTTCCTGAAGATGTGCAGACTTGTCTATTGGTACAGCCTAACCTCTGATACTTTGCACAGATATAAACTTCTAGACATTAAGTCTAGAATGTTTGACACTGGAGAGCATTGAAGTTTATTTGTTATCTGATGTCACGTGCATGCTCACTTTTCGGCAGGTATACTTGGATAGTGTTAGAAAGTGGGAACTCAGCCATTAGTCTACATAAGTGCTATTCCCCTATTTGGGATCAGCGAACTTGGAATCAAATGACCACCCTCCTAACTTACAGACTTGGAAAAGTAAGCTGACCTTTTGTCCTGACTCATGCAGTTTTTAGAAAAAAGTACTTTCACAATAGATTTGCTAATTTTGCTTTGAAAGTTGCACATTGTTTCTAAATCTACTTTTTCTTCTCTGTCAGCTCTGTAGAGAAAAATAGTGATTTACAGTCATGAGCTTGTCAGTAACTATCTGGAAGGGTGTTGATGAAGAACTAAATGGAAGTGCCTAGATAAAATGCCCTTGAATTATCCATGTTCAGAACGCCCTGTTGGCAATAACAACACTCATGAGCTGTTCCAGTGCTATTTCATGCTGCGAGTTATATTTAATTCAGGCTAGTTATACTGAACGTGCTGGGTGTTGGAGAGGGAAGGACAGAAATTGGGGGTAGTTTATCTTTTTTCCTCTGGTTCTTCACCTAGTTCAGTGAGTACATGGGGCAAAGAGCCTATCCTACATTCAAAAGTGTATTGTGGAAGATCAAATGTAATAAGAGTGATAATGGGAAAGACATTGAATGTTAGCACTGAGAACTTACTTGGTAAGTCGACTCCCTGATACAGGCCTGAACCAGTCACACCAGACTGGTCTAGATCAATGTTCACATTGGTTGCTTTTTCATTGAGTAGCAGAGTTCCATAATTTGTTTTGGTGCCCTAAGAATAGGGGTTGGAATAGATAACACTCAACGCAAGTGAAGACTCAGTTGTGATGTGTCAGATTTTCTAATGGCAGTTCACAGCATAGGGGATAATGGCCATATTGTACATACTGAAGAACTATTCTGAGACTTGTTCAATGCAAGTCAATGTCCCTAGAATAAATGGAGAGAAGACTGGAGGGGAATATGAATGAATCTGATTCTACCAGCAGATTAGTCAGTTCAGACATACAAAGACAAGCCTCTTTTTCTTTCTTAAAAAATACTTAAAATGATAATGAGCAATCTTCATGAATTGTACTTTCCTTTCCAGCTTCTCTCTGATCGACATTTGATGTTTATATATTAACTGGCTATTTTAGGCTATTGTTATATAAATTTCTTGTTTGGCTGCATCCTCATCTTTCATGTCCTCCAGTGCTAAACAATTGAATTTTTTGTTCTATAGTCTTCCATATTTAATCCCTCTCCTCTCTGATAGACAGCTGAAGTCATAGTAACCATGTCCCACTCTCGAATTCCCTCTTTACACTCCTCCATCTTTACTGCTTAAAACTAACTCTTTTATACCTATCCCTTACCCTTTTAAGGGTTCCTTTGGTGCAGTGGTAGTATTCCTTTCTCTGAAACAGGAAGCCCAGGTCAAGCCCAACCTGCTGCAGAGGTGTCAATATCTCTGCACAAGTTGAACAGAGGAAAAAAAAAACCTTTTTTAACTCAGGTTTTGCCTTGTGGATTTTTTGAAGCATTTTGAACATGTTCAACATTGAAGACACTAAATACAAGAAACTGTTGTCCATTTTTAACATGTCTACCTTCTCCCCTGTATAGAAAAGAGGGACCATTCCAGCAGGAGATCCCGTTTCCACGGTGACTTCAGCGTAGTCTCGTATCATTGGCTTTCACAGAACCAGTTTTTCAAGAGCGACTGAGTAGCACCTGGATTTTGTACAGAATATGTTCTTATAAAAACAAAACAAAAAACTTTTGGTCTTTGTGTTCCTGTTATTTTGAAACATTTCATGCTGAACTCTTTTAGATGAGATCTTTTTAAGCTAAGGACGATCTGCAGTTCAGTTTGTGAATTAGTGCTATGGCGTACTTTTGAGAGGGGCAAGAGCATTTTCTGGTGTCCTAACTCCATTTCATCCCACAATCAAAATCAGAAAACACATTATCTGGTCATGTTACTGTCTGTGCTTCTACAATTAGTGTATTGGTTAATGTGTTTATTTCTCAGAAGTACATAATCCATCACTTCATGAGGTTCCCCAATATCTCAAACTCTGATTCAGCTAAGTAATAGTAACAAATCTCTGAATATCCTGAACAAAGCAAAGGTGATAGGCCCTGCCTCCTATTGTCTTGAAAACTGGTGTTCCAGGACTGATTACACATCTAGCCAAGTATTCCAGTAGGGCAACCCTACCTGACCATGTGACAAATTTCCCAAGTATATTCTGATCATTGAAAGCATGAAAAATCCTATCTGGCTAGTTACAACCCCATCAGTTTACTGTCATCCACATGATGGGGTGATTTTGTTGACATTGCAAACAAATGATGCATGGCATTATCAGTCAGCAGATTATTGCTCAGTTTCTTTTGTTCCAGACCTTGTTTATGCTTTAGTCTAACCATGGACATCAATGGTGAATGCCAGAGATGAGTAACTGCCATTGATATTAAGATAGCTTTGGTTAAGTGTGGCATCAACTGAGAACATCAAAGATAGAATTGCTGGAGTTAGGGATTTTGCATTATTTCTCAGTTTTTAAATGAACAAATCTTTTAAAAATCTTTCTCTTCTCACTTGAAAAACATGCCCCCTACTCTTGAAGCCCCCTACTCTTGAAGCCCCCACCATGAAGAAAAGAAGCGACCATTCACCTTATCTATATGCCTCATGATCTTAACCTCTATAAGGTCACTTCTCAACTGCTAATGTTCCAGTTTTTAAAACCAAAATGTCATAGCCTATCTACTCCCTATAATTCAAACTTTCTATTCCTGGCAACAGCCTGGTAAATCTTTTCTGAATCCTGTCCAGATTGATAATATCCTCCCTGTAACAGGGGCACGAGGACTGGATGCAGTACTCCAGAAGAGGCTTCACCAATGTTCTGTACAACTTCAACATGTCTCCCTAACTTCTACACTTATAAGCAATGAAGGCAAGTGTGCTAAATGCCTTCATAACCACTCTGCATGTGATGCAAAGGTAAATGGGCAAAACTAATGTTCTAACCACCTGAAGTCTAATCATTTCAAAATTTGAAATGGTTGGGAAGTATTTGTATTTTACTGCAGATTATAAATGTTAATAAAAATCATGCCATATGGGAGTTTGTGGTTGGACTGTTATATTTTGTCCATCTCTAATTGACATGGAGAAGACTAGTGAGTCACCTTCCTGACCTGTTGTGGTCTGTGGGTTATGTACATCAATAATGGTGTTAAAAATGGAATTCCAGGGTTTTGACCCTGTGACAGTGAAGGAGCAGTGATATAGTTTCAAGTTAGGATAGCATGTGGCTTGGAGGGGAACGTGAAGGGCAGCGCAGTGGCTCAGTGGTTAGCACTGCTGCCTCAAAGCACCAGGGACCCGGGTTAGATTCCTGCCTCGAGCAACTGCCTGTGTGG
Source organism: Chiloscyllium punctatum (assembly GCF_047496795.1). NCBI lineage: Eukaryota > Metazoa > Chordata > Chondrichthyes > Orectolobiformes > Hemiscylliidae > Chiloscyllium > Chiloscyllium punctatum. The sequence goes on along the minus strand of NC_092760.1, from coordinate 41,794,121 downwards.
AATTTACACATTCTCCCCTTGTCTGCATGAGTTTCCTTTGGGTGCTCCGCTTTCCTCCCACAATCCAAAGATGTGCAGGTCAGGTGAATTGGCCGTGCTAATTCGGCCTGTACGCAGTTAGGTCCCGGACTTCAACACACAATCCTGCTCCCATGCCCACATGTCTGTCCTTGGCCTACTGCAATGTTCCAGTAAAGCTCTATGCAAACTGGTGGAACAGCATCTCAACTTCAGATAATTTTATTTCATTTATTTTATTTTAAAAAATTTTTTTCACTGTTCTATACTTTTTATTTCTTGATTGTCTCTTTCTCTCACTCCCCACTCTCTCATCACCTTTTTCTCTCCTCTTCCTCCTTTGCTACCCTTCTCCCCTGCTTTCCATTTTGTCTCAGCTTCACCTCTCCCACCCCACATCCCATCCCCCACATATTTTGTCAGACAGCACTGGCTTCAGCCTTGGTCATTCACAGCTCCTAATCTATCTATGCACTGTCATTATCATCTCTTTATTGCTACCTTTGCTTCTGGAGCCATGACTCTCCTCTCAGCCTCGTAAAAATACCTCCCTATTTCTCCCCTTTTCTTAGCTTTGACAAAGGGTCAGTTAGACTCGAAAAGTCAGCTCTTTTCTCTCCTTACAGATGCTGCCAGACCTGCTGAGATTTTCCAGCATTTTCTCTTTTGGTTTCAGCTTATAATCATAGTTTTGCATCTGATAGGAAATCTGATGTGGGAATACTGGGGTTGGTATTAAAGGGGACTACTATTGTTAACAAAACTTACCTGGTCCATTGTCAAAGTTCTCATTATACTTTCATACAGAGAAGGAAGAAGGTGAGGATCCATTCCTTCACTGGACATTCCAAGGTTCACTGAATAGTCTTTGGTCTGGGCAGCACCTAGTCAAAACATCTCAAGAGTCTCAATGTGTGAGTTACGCACTCCACTGGATGCATTTTAATGTACACATATTTATTTTTGGATAGCCTTTTCAAGGTGTGGATAGCGCAGTTTCAAGGCAGAAGCCAGTTTCAGCCATATTATTTAGACGTTCTTTTATAAATTCCTGTTGAACTTGACTACTTTCAGTTCAGATGATTTTGCTGGGCATTTTAGGTGTCCCGGACTCCTGTTTTAATCACCTTCTCTCAAACCCAAGGCTTCTAACATAAATGATGTGATTAAAGAATCTTGAGTTGATATTTTACCACATCATGACACAGAGCATCTTAATGATTGAAGGAGCAGCAGATTTATTTACAGCTAAAGAACATTATAGAAGTAGGAGGCCATCTGAAGACGAGGATAAGAACTTTGAAAATAATAATAAAGAAAGGGAGTCAGTGCAAATGGAAGAAAAAAAGTGATATTAAATACAGGATAGAACATGAGCTGCCAAGTTCTGGGGGAGATGGTGAGTGTGGAGTGAAGCTAAGACAACTATCTTTGCCACCTGTAAAATGCAAGGATTCTTAGACTGAATTTTGAGGGACCAAAGCATTACAAGCAAATTTGAAGGATACAAGAGTCTGAAAGCAAATCAATAGAGAAATTCAGAGATGATAATAATATGCTTTATTGTTAAATGCCAGGTAAAAAAATTATACAAATCAACTTCATAATTAATATTTCAAATTAAAGTCTTTCTTAACAAGAGATGTAAAAAAAGCCCTTAGTGATGTGTTATGTCACGCTATAATTGACAGCTGAATGTACCAAGAACCATAGGAATGTTTTATTTAAAAATATTTATTGCATATTAACAATTGCAGTGCTATTTGGTAAGAGCTAATGAACATATTCAACAGTCACAATGCGTTTCGTCAAAAAGGTTTCAGAGTGTTGCAAAAGGGGTGAAACAATTCGAGTATATAATACAATAAGCCACATTTTTTTTTCAAATAATTAGCCACCTTAGCTAGCATTATGGTACCATCCTATCATTAATACTCTGGATTTGATTAGCAAAAGGCTAAAGTTTGATGTGGGGGAGGTAGAATTATATATTTTAACGTTTCACCTCCTCTCCAGAAGGAACTGACTGTCTTAGAAATTTGCCTTCTATGCAGTATAATGCAGATGGATTCATTACATTGTAAGTAAACCAATAGAAACACTCATTTAGGGGAAAAATGTTCTCTTACAGGGGATTTTAAGTGGAGATTCCTTTTGATCCATTGAGACATACACATAAGTGTTTTCAATGAAAGTATCATTGAGTGGCATTTTGATAAAGAAAAGCCTTTTAAAAATGAATAAAAAGGGTAACTTTTTTAAAAATGAGAAACCTGGCCATTTTTCAGTGATTTTGAAAAAGTAATCAGTTCACTTAAATCTGTCCTCTGTCCTTCACCAGTATGCAACAAAACACTGGTGCTTGGATTTCAGGGACTTTATAAGGGGACTATCAATGTTATCCTGCACTTGTTATTTCCTTCTTCTCATTGAGACAAACACAATTGAAAGAAATCTTTGCATTTACTCCAAGGGTCTTTAATTAGACCCAGATAAACAAAAGCAGTCAGCTGTCCAAAAGTCAGTAAAGAGCAATAAATATATTTGCAATAATACAAGGAATCTCAAATCCTTTGAAGTTAAAAAAAACTAGCAGGAACATCTGTAAGCCTAGCTTACAACCCACAGCAAAAAAAAACACATTAGGAAAATCCTATTGACAGGTAAAAAAAAATCTAATGTACGTACAGCGATTAACACATGATTGTAAAAATAAAATAAAAATTAGTGCTTTAAGAAATGATTGCAACAGCAATTAAAATACATGGTATTTACAGGGAGCTTTGAGCTATTTTATTTAGCAATTGACTTTTTAAATGTACAGTTATTGTGAACTTTAAGCAGTGGGGAGCAGTGATACCTGCTAGTGTTAATTGTGATGCCTTATGATCTGACCTTTTCTCAGCAGTTGATTGACCTCTTGTGATTGATTCAATCTGGTTTTCTTGAAAACGTTTCAAGAGACTTTATATGCAAATTTCGAATGTGAATTTATGTTAAGTTGTGCAGGTATGAAGGAAGTTACCAAACACGATACTCTGGTGCTGTGTCAGTTACTGGGGCCATCCAAATAATGAGAAAGTTAATTGCTGGGGACAAAACAGCTCTTTGTCCAGCAATGACTTATCCATGCCCCACTCCTTTCAAAGTCTTCTCCCCATTTCCTCAAGGTGCTTTCTCTTTTCTGGGATTTGAGTTCCTCGGCTGCCAGTTGTCCTTTAGTCCCTTGCCCAAGTGGCAATATTTATGTATAAGGCCAACCAGTGATGAGCATACCCATGGTAGGTGTCACAGATTTAACTTGTATCTCGACACAAGCACTTCCTTTCTCTGAGTCAAACTGTAGCATCCCTACTGCTGAGATTATGATACTAAGAACTCAAAAACCATATGTTCTCACACGCAAACAGGTCACTAGCTCCCAAGTAAAAAAGTTAATAATGGGAATTAAGAAATTCTTTGCTACAATAAAGGAAAGTTAAAGCTAATCCTTTCTGATTCAGTAACAGTCACATTATATGCACTGGATATAGTATCGCATGAGCTATTACACAATAACTGACGTCCTTTCTTTTAAAATACCATTTACATTAGGGAATATTTACAACAGTCACTTTAGACAGTAGTTAAAATGAAGATATCCCAGATTCCTACGAATGAAGGTTAAATCTGTTCATCCAAAGAGGATTTATGGAATTTATGGATTTTACAAGCACATTGGGAAATGGGAACTGCAGGAAGACACTGTTCTCGCAGGCCATTTGAAATAGTAAATTAGGTGAAGGGCGAATTCTTTCTCAACTCCATCCTACCCACTTAGTATTTGGGGAATGGCCTTTTGTGAACATTTGTGCTCATTGAGGGAGAGAGTGCTGTGGATCTGGAACACTATCTACATTCAGAATCCAGTGTTAGCATCAAGTTCTCTTTAGTCAAGTGCAGCAGTTAGATAAGGATAAAAGCTCCCTCAAATCTGTTGGGTGCCCTGCCCTTGGATCAAAATGATTGAAATTAATTTCAGATTGAAGCATTCCAGCCAGAAGACTGAGATTTCATCGCATCAGTTTGAATTTGGGTTCAAGAGATGAAAAGCCAATGTCTAATTTTCAACGCTACCCAGCTGTCAGTTTAACTGGTCTGAGTATTCATGCATAAATTTCAATCGACAGAGTTGTGCTGAAGCCCATATATTTTCTGACACCTGCATACTCTGCAGGTCACTGCAATTATGCAATATTCTGCACATTCTCAATTTCTAAATTTGAGATCGGTTTCCATTCATAAATATAATACAAATAACATTTTGTCATGTATCTAGGGCTACAAGCTGGAAATAATTAGACGCTTCAATGAGTGATGTAATCCATGAAACTTTGGAAGGCTACTAAACACGATAATTTGAAGGAAATTACATTGTCAACATAAGTGACCCAATCCGCCAGAACATTTGATGTAATTGCAGTGTATCATTTAGTACTGTTTAATCTACTACACACAACAATTGTTTTGGTAACTCATGTAGTTCTTTGCAACCTAAAAAGTATTTTTTATCTATGTCTCATAGGGACTGGATTAGCAATTTGGAGCATTTTTCAATCCTGCCTCTCTAGTGTAAGGGTATTAGTGAGTATTATATCTCGATCAGTTTACTGACTGACTGATTGAATGCCAAACTAGCAACTCGTACTTCTTCCCTCATCCATAACTCTTAGTTCCATACGTGCTCCCTGCTAAGCAATACACACTTATCATTCATTTTGTCAGCTTTCCAGTTATCCTTGTCTTCCTGGAATATGGATTCTTCTGGACTGTGAATCCGTAGGTCCAGTATTCCTTAGTACCTCAGTCAAGTGACCATCGCTTGGATGGTGAATGCTAATAAGCAATTTTACAGTGGAGGTCAGTGTAGCTCATTTGAATTCTGGCCACAGATAGAGTTTGGAGCGGTGAGGAGATGGAGCTGGGAGGGGTCACTGGATAGTGAGCCAGGCGCTGGAACAGCAACTTTTAGCTAATGCTTCTTCCTTATTCAGGGCAGCGCAACTATGTTTGGCACCAGAGATCAGTACAAATTATTTTTTAACATCAGCATGTGGAATTATTTAAATTTTGTGTGATTATTGGGCAGGGATATCTGCTAGTTACACAACCTCCACTCAGTCTCTCCTATTTAGTGCATAGCTGGGCAAATTTGGCTTTCAGGATGCAATTTCAAATTATGTACTTCTTACAGAAGCTCTAAGAGCCATTTGGTCTGAACCAACAAGCAGCACAAAATCATTTTCTTTGACGATCTTTTCACTAAACTGTGTCTTTTACAATAACCTTCACTGCACAGCATATTTCATCCCCCTCTTCCCCCCCCTCCCCCCCCCCGCAGCAAAGTGTAAAAGCTCCTGTCCCAGCAGGATGGCGAAGTGGTAAGTGCAGGGTTGTGGGTGTGAGACATACAGAACTTCCCAATCACACCAACATCTCCTTTGGTCATTCTGAATAACTTTGTTGTCTTGGGCCAGAAAAGATTCTCGCTGACATTGTATCTCTTCAAGAGGAGAGTGAGTGGTCTGTCTCACTTGGGAGCCCTTTCCTGTTCAATTGCAGACTCTGTAGAAGTGAAAGCTGTATTGTGTGAAGGTCTCTCCTGCGAAAGTGCTCTCACTGTTGCATGTAGCCTGGCTCTGCTGTGAAGGAGAGAGATTGTTGTAGTCTGTTCCACATTATACAATCACAGCAACATGCATGCAATACAGTTGAGATTGTGTCATGTACAAAGTGTGTGTTGTGTAGTGAAACAGCAATTTGGAATCTAGCCCAGACTATCAAAGCTTGAGATCATCAATGGAGAGCCAGCGGGTAGCCAAGCCTTTAAGAGTGTGACTTGAATAATGCCAGATCGTGCTTTCAGAAATGCCAAAATCGGGCATCCCATTCTGTGTCATCTTTAGCCCCATATGTAAAGTTTTAAAAATAATTTGACTGTATTTGGCAGCATCTGGTCTGCTTCCTTGCTGGACCCACTTGTACCATTCTTGATGTCAATATTTTCCATCTGACAGCAGGAGGAAACTGTGGAAGGATTTTCTTGACCACCCCAGCACCCTGGCTGACCTTGTAAAGAGCAAGTAGAAGATGAATGAATTTCCTGTGCAATTTGGACTCTTTTCCTGGAGTCTCTCTGCCAGGGTTTGTGTTACAAGAAAGATGAAACCCAGTCAGGGAAAGGTGAAATGATCTGGTAATGTTACTTTCTAACATGCCTGAAGCTTGCCTATTGTTTATACAAGTTGACCAGAGGCTTTTATTCTTGGGATTGTGAAAGTTTAATGGCACAAGGGACAAATGCATTGTTGGAGTAGTTAGTAATCTAGCCACAAAAAATTCCTTTCAATCTTTTCCATCATATCAATTTCCTTGCAATCACCAAGATTATGATAAACCTGGATGTAGCGATAAAACAACTCCAATTTAATTGAAATTCCAATTAAGGTTTAGATGTCTTTTGACTGTAGGGAAAGTGAAGAGCTGAATGAGGTAAAGAGTTCCACTGAGAAACAATGGACTGAATTTTAAGCTTCTGGTTGAGTGGGGAAGATGGATTGGAAGCTGAAGGGTCCACCCGCCCTTACAGTCTGCATGTTCAATGGAGCATTGGGTGGCCAGTTAGTAGCTGTTCTGACCTGAAGGAGGCTTCACTCCTTCCTTGGCACAAACCCTTCCCCTTGCTCCTTTACAATGTTGTAGTTATTATCAGGTTTCATGTTTCTCATGTCTGTTTCTCGATGCGATAATATAGTTAGCTCTTCTGACATTGAGTTAATATAAATTGTTTCATAGTCTTGAATTTTTGTTGCAGCCACATTCACAGTGGAAAATGAATCACACCTGTGTGTTCCGAGCAACAGATTTGCAAAAAGGAGCAAGTTGATACGGTGGTAGTACCGGCTGCGATGTGGCAGCGGGGTAATGTTGCAGTCACAGCTTGACTTGCAAATTCCCTCTACTCCCAGAATTGGTCTTTACCATTCATTGAATGTGCCAAACAATAAAGCATGTTGTTAAAACTCATTCAGATGTTGCCACCTTCCTGCTAATACATTTAATCATGTTCCCAGTGGCTGGTCTTTTCTACTGACCTTTTATCTTTAGCCATGCCCCAAAAATATAGTGGTCAATGAAAAATTGCAGATTGGATTGTTGACCAGCTTTACAGATTGCTAATGAATGATTTTACAATGGTAGGCAGGTTGCTGACTTTGGCATCCATGTGCATTCATAGAACTGCAAGGTTAGGACGGAGTGAGGCGAAGGGTTTATGCAATGGGTCTGTGCTATCCTTCCTGCCTGGCATCCACTAACTGACTCTCTGGCACATCACTAAACATACAGACAGCAGAAGGTTGGTATCATCATGCTGCATTTTCTGGCATTATTTAGATATGTAATATCCAATCAAATGAGATACAAGTCAGGGATAGTCCAATGAGTCTCTATGCAACCCAGTGAAGATGTAGAGAGAAATAATGCACTGGAAATTGTTTTCAATTATCGTTTGGATGGGCTAGGCAAAGATCTTGCATGCCATCAACAATTTGGTTCTAGAATCATAGATGTTTACAGCATGGAAACAGGCCATCTGAATCAACTTGCCCATGCTGTCCAGTCTTCACAGAAACAAACCATGCTATAGAGTGCACTAAACATGGGAAAGCTCAATGATTTCAGATTGAAAATGGTGAAAATGTATTGAGAAGAAACATTGTGTGGGAAAAGGAATGACAGATTGCAAAATGGCCTTCAGATTGCTTGCATGTTAGAGATTCACTTGATACTCACTGGATCAGCCACTCGGAAGTGATAGGTGATATCAAAGTATGGAGCAACCACCAATGGCCACTTGTGTGTTGTTCCCTGCGGTAGCGAGAGGACAGTGGAATGTAAGTACACAGTGTCAACCCCAAGAGGATTTCATATCGCATTCTTCTGCCTTTCTTTAGCATCAGTTATTTATTCAGAATTGTTGACTTCTTTATGAAAGCATTCGCTGACCAAACTTTGGCATCATTCTCCTGTTATTGATAGGGTCATTTATTTCCATGAGATAATGTCATCTCCCAAAATGAAAGCAGAAATTGCTGGAGAAACTCAACAGGTTCAGCAACATTTGTGCTTAAAAACTGGCAAGAGCAAAGTAATCTGCATTCTTGTGTGTTGAAATGCTAACAAAAGCTCAAACAATTTTATAAATTTAACTTGGATAATTTATCCAAAATGTGTTGTTATTCATGACCATAACAAATGGCTGATGATTGTAAGTAACTTGGCACAGGCATTCTTTCAGCAAGCCTATGATTGGGGTTCAGTGGCTCCATGTAGGACAAGTGGAGGAAATGGAACTCAGCTCAACTTCAGAAATGTAATTCTTGATGCGTCAGGGACTTAGATGAGATACTTCAAGGCAAAACCATTCAGGAAGACTCTTGGAGCGGGGATGCCTGAAGATGGTGCAACACTTGGGAGAGCTCAACTCTAGATGGCACCACTAGCTTCATCAGTGAATAATTCAAGGTGATGGCACTTCAGCCAGCATTCTGGAATGGATACCTCAATGAGATGAAGCTCAGGCAGCTTCCTGTGTAGGCTATCTGAAGGAAATGGAGTTCAGCCAGGCTCCTTGATTATTATCTAATGGAGGAGGAATCATTCAAGTTCTTGATGTGAAATCTGTGAAGAAATGGATCTTAAATCAGGAATCTAGGCAAGATTCCTCCAGGGAATGAATGCCCATTAAGTTCTTCAGTGGAATGTCACGAAAACTGAATGAAGAAAGACTTTGGTGTTGGAATTCCTTAAGAATAAAGACACAAAAGCCACTTCGAAGATCTGCCAGTCCCAACAACTTAATAAAGAATCACATTTCAAGAAAGGTTTACTCACACAATCTTGGGATGGCCAAAAATAGAACAATGCTTTGAAATGATGGGAAAAATAAAAGCTAAAAAATATCATATATACTGCAGTGTTTAGGTTCTACCTGGGTGACTGATGTCTCAGTTTTCAAGTCCATATTTGAGATACTCCCACATAAATTGCCGTAGTTGACACTGCACAGGTAAATGGCCAGAGGCACTGAGGTCCTATAGAAGAAAAAAGGTAAAATGGTAAGGCCAACAGGAAGGAGTGAGCTACTTTGGTATACTCCACTCTGGGACATGGGGGCTTGAATTTCACCCATGCAGCTTCAGGAAGTTGATAAAGTGATTCAGAAGATCGTTGACATCCTGAACTTTATAAACAGTGGCATAGAATGCAAACCTATGATTAACCTTTACAAACACTAACTTGGCCTCAACTGGAATACTGTGTCCAAATCTGGACATCATAGTTTAGAAAAGACATGAATGTTTCAGGAGGCACAGATGGGAGTTAGGCTTGAAGACCCTGCAGAATCCCCACCAGAGATGTCTCGGAAGGAATTGCTTGAGAAATTGATGAGTCCGCTAGGGGACTCCTGAGCACCAGGAACTCCCTCATCGTCTCCACTTAAAATCAGAGAATCCAAAGCATTCCAAAGAAATTAAGCAAATAGTCACCCAAAGCAAGTACAGAGTCTAATCTCTGAGTAACTATTCAACTGATCCATACTTAGTTCACACATCCTTTATCACACCTCCCCCAGACTGTGACTTGACAGCTCCAAGGACACAAACTGGCTTCACCTGCTCCAGACCCGACCTCACTTTGCTCGCACAGAAACCCTTTCACTGGATCCAACCTGGAACCCCTGCTGCTGGATCTGAAACCCTCTAAACCCAACACCACCCTCTCCGCCCCATTCCCACCCACCAGAACCAATTTCCCCATGCACCCAACCTAAACACTGCATCACTTACCCATTCTGCCTGTCACCTTGCATCCTGCTCACTTGGTATCCCGGCACCCTTCCCAATTGGCACTTACTTTAACTGGCTCCCTACGAGCTACCCATCAGAGATTCTAATTCTGGCACCTTAATCCTCATCAGCTGTCACCATATCCAGCTAGCATGCTTCTTATTTGACATTACACCCAATCCATCTGGCATCCTAATCCCTGGCACCTTATCCCTACCCAGCTGGACCATACTTACCTGGCATCTGACCCCCTTCCCATCTGGCATTCCCTGCTCTCCCAGCAACCTAATCTCACAGTTACCCTTATGGACTTGTTTTTAATAGCAGCTGTCAAAATGGCTGTCAGGCTGTGAAAATAGGGTGTGGTTTCTCTTTCTCCAATGGCTCTGTGCTATACCAGAAGTCAGAATGGAAGTCCACCTCCAGATTCCTGAAGGAGTCAGGTATGGAATCTCCTCTCAGAAATGTCCAGCTCTCTTCGTTGGTTAAAAAAAACAATTTGAGAAATCCAGCCCAATAATATCCATAATGCAGACAGAGATGAACAATGAGTCCAAACAAACACAACATTCACACTGACATCTCTCAACATGATGAGCAGAAACGTGCCTATTCATATTGGCCCTCCCACCATTCCCCATCCCACCCAGAGAAAATGAAAATTTACACAAAACAAAACAAGTTAGGAAAAACCTCATAGCTACTTAGATCCTTCACTTCCACTGCCTGGAGTGTACATTGACATATTTGCTTATTGACAGCTGTACATTGACAGCCTGTGTGATAACTTCTCACTCAAGAGGAGTAAGAGCAACACAGTGGGTTCAAGGTGAGCACACCGGGATCCTCGGAAGATCAGGGTGGCTGTTACTTTTTGAAAAGTTCCTAATTAGCTCTCCTAATTGCTTGTGACTGAAAATGTCAGGAAGCATACTAGCCAGAATATTCAATTCATGGTTTCTGCTGAGCTAGGTCATGTCCACCAAAGCAGCAGTGGGATTTCTACAATCATGTCTCCCAATCATGTCCAGTGGCTGTGATGAGGAAATCCATATTTGGATGCAAAAGAGGACAGGACTGAGGGCAATGATGTCCATTGACAACACCCTCAAAACAATTGTGTGTATATGTAGCATCATTAAGTTGCAAAATGCCCCCAAGTCCCACATGAGCATCATCAGTCAAATTTGACACTGAGCCAAATGAGGAGTTATTGACCATATGGGATTGTCTTTGGTTTGTGCCACAAACTCCATTCACTACCTCTCAGTTTAAACCTCCTCCTTGGCAATTGTCTGAAGATGAATGAGACTGATTTCAATGTTGACCTGGAGATGAGCTACAGACCATATATGCACACCATCACTAATTCCACCTCAGACTCTACTATTGCCACAGATCAGTTATTCCTGGTGAAATTCCAGATCAGTTATTCCTGGTGAAATTCTTAGCCATTATTTTGACTATTCAAATGCAACCATGTTTGCCCCTCCAAGTTATCACCCTCATAAACTTAAGCTCATCTAAAATTGTGTCCAAACACACACTAAAGTTCCATTCTCCAATCATCCTGAGCTCACTGAGACATTCACAATTGGGTAAGCAGCTCCCCAGTTTTAAAATTTCAATTTTTCAAACATTGCCATGTTTGCTTTCTGGAATTTCCATGCCCAGGGGCCCCTGATTCTGTGTAAGGGCTGCTACTGACCACTTAAATACCTCACCCACTTAATATGATGAGTCTTCCCCAATGGAAATGACTTTACTCTGACATATTTCTTCTCATGACTCAATTCCATTCTTTTAAATGATTTCTTGTCAATTCTCATGGTTTATCCTAACCCCCACATTTTGAATTTAATTCAGATTTTCATGTGTAAATCGTTCCAAAATCCTTTTGGAAATCAATAGAAAATTTTTTGGATCTGTTTACTATAGAACACTTAAATTGTCACTTTTTTCAAAACTGTCAAAGAGATTGCTCAGGCATGATTTTACCCTTGTGAACTAGGCTATTGTAGAGGTAATCTTTAAAATGGTCCTGATGATCTAAGATCTGAAGCATTCAATTTAACTTTAATTGCAAGACTTAAATCAATAAACCATAAACCAATGACCTTACATTTGGCCTTCAGCCATATGGCAAATCTCAATTGATAGCAGAAATATAGTCGCATACAAAGGTTCACAGGATGTGTTTCTAGTATCTGATAGACACCAGGGCTTAAAACTTTTATAGTTTTATCTCAACTCACACATCACAAAATCCTCAACATTACTTGTTTCTCCCACACCCAGTTCCACATACATTTCAGGTTCTCATCCAATTATCCCCAAGTTAACATGTACCCATCGTCTGTTCCTCAATTCCATTTGGTTTCAGGTATTCCTGCCAGACCCTACTAGATGATTTGATTACTGACCACAATTAAACAGAATATCACATTAATACCTTGCTTGTTTCTTCATTACAAACAACCAAACCTCAACTAATTTTTGGAAAACCTCAAACATACAAGGATTGATTGTATCATATCAATGGAGAGAAGCCTGTTTGGTCCTTATTTATCTATCTGTTTAGTCACGTTTTTGCAAATGGACACTTCATCGGTCTATTTCAAATCCTGTAATTCTTCCCCAGTGTCCAATGGCAGTCATATATTGAATGGCAGTAGTGCACAAATCCCTTGCCTGGTCTTTTCAGCACTTCAGGATAAATACCAGGCAACTATTGAGTGGCTCATCACAGCAGGGGATTTCAATTGATGTCAACACCCCTGAGTTGGGGAAGGGAAAAAATAATCATTGCCTGATAGTTAACTAGCAATCCCCACTGGTTTACCAATGTGCACAACTTATGGAAAGGAGCAGGATGTCCATCTTGTCATGTCACGGCATATCCATAAAGACACTTGCCAATATTTATAGATGAACCATAGAAAGCATTCTACGTGGATGCATTACAGCTTGGTGTGGCAACTGATCTTCCCAAGACCACAAGAAATTACAGAGAGGTCATTCCAGTCCAGTCCATCACAAAAACCAGCCTTCCATCCATTGACTCTATCTATATTTACTGCTGCCTCAGGAAAGCAATCAACATAATCAAAGACTCGCTCTCACCCCAGCTGTATTCTCTTCCACCCTCTTCCATTAGGCAGAATATATAAACGTTTGAACACACGTGCGACCAGATTCAAGAATAGCTCTTTCTCTACAGTTATCAGACTTTTGTACAGATCTCTCAAATACTAATGTTGATCTGTCTCTCTGCACACTGCATTCTGCACTCTGTTTTGTTACCCTGGTGCAATTTATATGGTACAATCGCCTGTAGAACCTGCAAAACAACACTTCTCACTGCATCTCGGTACATGTGATAATAATAAATCAAATCAAATCAATGGATACCTTGCTTGTGTCATTCTGTTAAATACCTTAAGAATTGATACTATTTTGGCTTATGTTAAGATTAATCATTTTGTTGAAATACCACTGATAGGTAAGGAGCAATGCATTTTCCCTGAAAATTAAGCTAAAGAATTTTGTTCAACTTTAAAGTGAGCTCAAGAAACATATTAACAGAAACTCTACTTTCAAGAAAGCAATTCACTTACTTCATTTGAAGAGTGATGGTGATATCTATGGGTGTGGTCTTGCTGACTGGAATTGAGTATGTATAATTCCCTGAGCTATAGAAAGGAGCAGAAAACAGTTAGTGTTCAAACAGATGATGGCAGCTGCAGACAATGCTACTCCTCTCTTACAATCACAGTTTTGTCACTTGTCTATAAACATTTCATAAAATATATAACTATAGGATTAATAATACTATAACCACTATAGAAACCAACGGATTACACAAATGCATTTCTATCTTGCCTCATTTCCAAATCTAGGAGCAAATTTCTGGAACAATGATTTTTGGTTCCTTTTCTTACTTATATGCTATTTTGGGCTTAAATTAATCTTCTCAATCTTTACCCATTACAGATACTGGCTTCAATGCATTAATAAAATTGACCTGAGCTTAATCTTTCAAAACATTTCACCAATTAATTTCTGAGATAAAACTATAACTTTCTTCTGGTCTCTGGTTAGTGCATATTTTCTAAAAAAAACAAATATTTCAATAATGCCACAGCACAGATATCTTGACACTGATAGAATTATTTTAAAAAGGCACAGAACATTCATATTAAATTATCTATTGTCCTAGCTTGAATATTGTTAACATTTTGAATCTTCTGTGACCCTCCTTCAGAGGACTTGAAATATTAACTCCATTTCCCTCTCCTGGTCTGCTGAGTTTCTCCAGCAATTTTTGTTCTGGTTTGTTTCAGATCTCCAGCATCCACAGTTATTTGTTTAACTTAAATATTGCTGTATTGTACTAATTCATTCAATCTGCAAATTAATAAGGAAATTCATTCAGCATTCTTCATTAACTAAGTGTATATAGAGTAGTATTGATCCAGTTCACATCCCCTGATAAACATAAATATAGAAACACCAATAAATGACATACCTAGGGCTGCTATTTTGCAACTGGAGTAGGAACAATAATCAGTGCACCACCCAAGTCCAGTTAGTGAATCTGATTTAATATACATACCCAGTCTATGCATAAAAGGCATCTTAAGCAAGTTCACACTGTCACTGTGCACATCTGACTGATGAAGTAAACGTTTATCTATCAAATACTTCTCTTGTAACCTGACTGAGAACTCATCCTGCATATAGGACACCAATTGAATATGTCACACCAGTCCTCCTGTGTCCATATATATTTCATCAGACATGCTGCATACAGATTGTGTATATATCGGAGCAAATTATTGCAGATGCTGGAATCTGTACTAAAAACAAAAAATGCTGGAGATCACGGAGGGTCAGGCAGCATCCATGGAGAGACAGTAAGCTAGTGTTTTGAGTCTAGATGACTCTTCATCGCTTCACATCAGCTCTGATGAAGAGTCATCCAGACTCAAAATGTTAGCTTGCTCTCTCTCCAGGGATGCTGCCTGACCTGCTGTGATTTCCAGCATTTTTGTTTTGTGCAAATATAAGTCTTGTACTTCAGCCCAATTTTTTTCCCTTGTCCTCTTCTCAACATATAGATCTGATTCCCCAAACTGTGAACAGTCCGGTCCAGTATCCTGACTGAGAACACAGT
Organism: Chiloscyllium punctatum; assembly: GCF_047496795.1. NCBI lineage: Eukaryota > Metazoa > Chordata > Chondrichthyes > Orectolobiformes > Hemiscylliidae > Chiloscyllium > Chiloscyllium punctatum. The sequence continues at coordinate 41,779,037 of NC_092760.1, read as the reverse complement.
TCTCGTCACAGTATTGTCCTGCTTTAACACTGACAGTACTACAATTAACACAGCAAGCATCTTACGCTGCTAACATTCCTTACCTGCAGGATCCTTGGCTCAGACAGTACTGCTCTGAGATCTCCAGACCATCCTCAATGATCTGGATAGAAGTCAAGGTGGTGTTCTTCCCTTTGGGAGAAGAAATGGGATAGTGACAAAGTTCCCACAAAGAAACATTGCCTCTGTGTATAATTTTAAAATATCAGTACATGCAGCACTGCAAATGTTATGTGTATGTCTTTGGTACCCTAATGTATGTTGGATGTTTAGGTTGTGTGTATAGTGTTGTTTGTGTTTAAGTATCTTTTATATGATATATATATTTCCTCATAAATTAAAATATGAATAGAATAAAATAATAATTAATTAAATATAAACTTGGTCCCTTAACTTACTTTTGATCTTTGCAAACCACCCCTCCAACTACCTACTGTCACATTGCTAAGAAGGCACAGAACTGTTTCTTTCACACATGTACAAACTATCCTATTCTCCTCATCTCCTGACCCCTGCAAAGATCATCAAATCAATTAAAGCCACCCTTGTCACTCAGTTCCACCTCACCACGTCATCAGCAGCAGAAGAAGCATGTGCTCTAAATGAAACACTTCCTCAGTTCGGGTACCCAGTGTCATTATCAACTGCAGCCTAGTTGTTGCTCTTTCTGCTCTATCCAAACAATGCATCTCAGTCTCAGTTTCATCCTCCTACATCAATGTGACATTTTCCCATTTTCCATGGCAACCATCCTGACCTCTCCCTCTGTGATTGCTGTTTTGTGCCAATTAGTCCTGATTTGAAGCTATTTTGAATTGTAGCCCATACTTGCGCTGAACTGAATCAAAACTGCAGAAAGTTACATTGAATCAAACTACATGCTACAAACCTATAGTTGCACTTGACTGAACAGTTATTTATTTCCCTGTAACATATACTTTCTGCGCTAATGTACGTCATAGTCGGGTATCTCAGAAATAGCTGAGCATGCATGACATCAGTGTGGATATAACTCACAGTCTGGGTTGTTGTTGGTAGTGTCCATTTGTTCAGTGCTTCTTTGTCTTCTTGCGGGCAAACTGGGCAGTTTGTTTTGTGTACTGGCATAACGAGGAGGGAACTTTGATTTGCCATGGATGTTGGTGATCTGTGGTAGGGGACTGTAACTGTTTGAGCTGGATCTGGAGGTGCTAACCACATCCCTGGAAGATGTCTGCCTGCTGTTGTAGCTGTTCGCATTCTCGTTTATTGAAGACTTGGCTTTGATATTGCTGGTGAAGGATATGCCAGCTTGATCTGGAATGACCAAGAATATTTTATAAAAGAACACTGGTGTTTTCATTTTCGTTAAATTGTGCATCACATAAAAGAAAAGGATGTGCTATTCCTGAGGAGGGAAAAGCATCTGCACTTACCAGCAGTGGAATGGTTAGTGCTGGTTGATGAAGGGGTCAATGGGTTGGTAGTCACTGGCAGGATGCTACTAGCAGGTGGATATGTAGAGTTAACAGGGCAGCACAGTACTTCACATAGAAGGGTGTAGCAGAGACTAAGTGGTCGAGGGGAGTGGGACACAGGAGAAGCAGGAGAAGGTATATCAACTGCAAATAGAAAGAAAATATTTGTAACATAAAAAAGTGAGGCAGTTTATCAATGATTAAAACTCTAGTCATATATTTCCAACTGGCAGAAATAAAGCATTTCACACTAGAGTGCTTCAGGAAATAGAATTGTAAGGTCAAATTCATTTCAATTCATACAAAGTAAACAAAAATGATTCACACCCTCCTTTTACAGTACAGCCTGTGTAGGTTAAGTGTCAGCTCCAGAACCTCAAGATAAAAGGTAATTCTGCTACCCATCTGTACACTCCATGTATGTCTTTATGTCAGGTCTTACATCTATATCAGTGCTTCTACAAGGGTTAAATGAATTTCAATTCAGTGCAGATTTTGGAGTGAATGTATAATTTGTCTGCTGCTTTCCTGCATCATCTCGATCACTGTTCCACCAACACAGCAGAAAATCAGGACATTGATCTATTCTATGTGAACCACTGCACTCAAGGACCATGGATTGATTGTTATGCAAAATGGAGTAAACAGTTGGGGATTGCTATTTTCATATATGTTTCACTCTAATGGTTGAGATTGTTCGAGGAAATGAATCCCAGAATCACTTCTTGTTTCTCTCTCTCCAGCTTCAAACTCTCTTTTCAGTGTCGAGAAGTGATTGGTGTGGAATGATGGGAACGAAGTCATTGGTGTGGAATGGTGGGAATGAAGTGATTGGTGTGGAATGGTGGGAAGGGTCATGGGTCATGCTGAGGGCTTCAATCTCTAAATCCCGGTAACGATCATTGCGGCCTCGCAGCTCTCAGCCCCACCTCATCCCCATCATTTATATCCCTTCAATTTCTCTTAATCTTTCACACCAAGGACATCTTTACAAGGACGGTTTCAGCTCAAGCAAATGACTAAAAGGAATGAGAGACAGACGGGATTTTACAGTAGGGAACCAAAAACAGTGGTCTCACATTGATCTAGACTATTTTCTGACTCGCAGCCTGACGCAGCTAATTGCTATTTGGAAAGGAAGTAATAGGAAGGTGGAGCTGGGCATCAACATCACACATTTAGAAACTGATTGGTGCCGATGGGTAATGTTAAAGTCTCACAAAGGTTTGTTACACTTAACTGTCAAAACGGCAGCAGCCAGACTAAAGTGAATTAAACACAATGTTTTGGAAAAGATTAATAACTCTATTGCTCGAACTCAACCTCCTTTGACTATCCATTACCCCTTGCCATCCTGTGACTTCTTTTCTCCTATGGCTTCATATATCTCTTGCCCTTTGAATATCCTGCTGATTCCCTATATAATTTTCCTCCTCTTGCTTTGCTTTTGCATGCACTCTCCTCATCACAGATTTGTTCACCTCGAGGGTAGGCAGTGAGAAGGAGAAGCCCAGTCTCCCTAAGCCTCTATATCTTGGTCTTCTATTGTGCTTTATTCTCCTCTGTTCCTCTTTTCTCTTCTTTTTCTTAACGTCACTTTGTCTCACATCCTACCCTCTGTGCAGTCTCTTCTTCAACTAAAGAAGCACAAGCAAATGCCTGTTCCTAATCAGCAAGCATTTTGGAAGTGCTGACTGCATTTTAAATCAAATGCCTTCAAAATCTAATACAGCTGAGAAAGTAGTGAAGACACAGCTAAGATTGGAACAAGCATTGGGTTTGGGGATGAGTGAAATAAAATCTGGTGGGAAAGCGTTGATAGGAAATGAAGGGAGGAATAGAGAGAGAGTAGGAGAAGCAGAGAGACTGAAGCCAAACCTGTAAGGGTGGACTGGCCAACAGAGGCATAACAAACCACTGTGAGACCCAACTAGGGATCTAGAGGAGAACTGTACCCTGAAAACCGATGTGCCCCAGATAAATCTTTAATTAAATAATACCAACAGGATCAAATCTTTAAATAGCACTGATGTCAAGCTGTGTATTTTACAACAAATTGAATTTACATAGCACCCTTAACACAATAAAACATGCTTCACAAGAACCAAGGTTGGATGGTGAGCCACACAAAGTGATATTCGGGCAGTTGGTCAAAAGCTTTGATCAAAGAATTGATTTTAAGGAGGGTCTTAAAGGAGGGCAAAAAAGAGAAGTTAAGAGATGGTGATGTTTAAGTAGGAAGGTTCAGCGTTTATGGCTAGGCAACTGAAGGCATGCTTACAGATGGCAGAGTGATTAAATATACAGGATGCTCAAGAGATTGGAATTAGATGAGCACAGATATCTGGGAGGGTACATGGATCTGGAAGACTCTACAGACTTAGGGAGGAATGAGAACGTGGAGTCACTTGAAAGCAAGGAGGAGAAATTTTAAATCAAGAATTTCTTGACCAGAAGCCATTATAGGTCAGTGAGCACAACAGCAGATGATTGAACTGCACTTAGTGTTCAGAAGACAGCAAAGGTTTCAAGACTTTACGCTTATAGTGATAGAATGTGGGAAGATATGGCAAGGTAAGGTATGGTTTAAATATTTTTAATATCATATATTTTAGACTTTGGATTTTGAACTAGTGATATGTATGTTTTGGTTTGTGTGTCTGAGCGGGTTTAATGATTAACTTGTCAGTATTTCGGGAGGCTTTTTAAAATACCAATATGAGAGAGAGAGATTCATGAAGTGTAATGGGAATTTGTTCAAATTGGAAGAGTTTTATGAGCAGAGTAAACATTGAAAAGTATTAGCTTGCTTTCAGTTAGAAGACCATCAAACTCTGAAGACGAAGAATTAAAAGCAATAGTTAACTCAAACCTATGTACATGATAGAGAAGGGAATTCTCTCTGATATATCAGTACTATAAAGGGATGCTTTTGGGATAGGTGAAATATAACATTGTTATACATGTTTTGAACTTTTTCAAATTGTGGTATTGTAAATAGCTTGGTTTATTCTATTTTATCTTCATTTTTTTTGTGTAATAAACTTGTTTTATTGATAAAATCAGATCTGCGGCATTATTGTGCTTGTGATTCAGTAAAGTCCAACTGTTTAACAAAAACAAACAAATTATGACCTATCAAGTGAAAATTCAGTCTGGGATCTGACTTGTCTAATAATAAAATCAGCTGCGATCATAATAATGGCTGGGACTATATTGGAATAATCGGGTCTTGAGGTCACAAAGGCATGCATGATGGTTTCAACAGCAGACAAGCTGAAACTGAGACCTAGTCAGGAAATGTCACTGAGCTTGAAACGGGTAATCTTAAAGATGGAGTGAATATAAGGGATGGATGCTCATTTTAGAGTTAAACATGACATCAACAACTAGGAAATAATTTGTTTTTATTGTCTAATTATTAGTAACAGTTTATAATACAGATAGGGATGGGTGATTTAGCATTTGGTGGTTCAGTAGGTAAGTTTAATGGCAAACAAATTAAGTAATTATGTTCAAAATCATTTCTAGAGATTAAAGCTATGCATAATTGGCTTTATTTCAAAATTAATTTATATCTTTTTTCAGCATAACGTGTACATGATTACAGCAGAAAATCATAGTCACCTTGGTGCAACTATCAGGTACATGGTACAGCAAATCTAATATACTCAGTGCATGCAGTACAACCAAGAGTTTTAAAGTAGCCAAGTTCCAGGTAGCCAATAGCTAATATTCTGAATGCAGACTTATATTGGGAAGCATTATGCATGGACTGGGAAACCATAGGCATAATTTTCCATCTGATTATTTTAGCAAACAGAAGTCTGGACAATGCCAAAGTTGAAGAATATGCATTCAGAATTTTGGCCATATGGTCTCCTATTGTCCAGTCCCAAATTTCGCCTCCATCAGTAAAGGATGGTGAGAATAACGTACCAGGCAGCCGGTGAGTTACAACCGTGCCCTGCGCACTGAGAGGCGTTGTCGGCCAATGGATTTCTTTCGAGGTTGTACGTGGATTGACATCAGCAGGTGATCTGCATATCAAAAAAAACAATCATACAACATGCATATTAATTGTGGATGGTTAGGTAATTTCATGAACTCATTTATAGCAGAACCTCACCTATTATTATTGAAATGTTCCCATGGAAATGGGAGCCAACTGGGAGCCAAGATTTTCTTGGATTGTTTTCTCCCCTCACTTCCATTTCTCCTGTGGTGAAGCCCATAATTTCATTCATAGACCAATTTCAGATTTGTAAGAAGGTCACTTTAAAATATTGGAGAGACATTATTCTCAAGAGGCAGCATGTTGATTCTGAGATAAGTGAGATGGCACCAGGTGAGACAGTTAGGTCATGTATTTAAGACAAATTCTAAAGAGGAAGTCTCCCCACAGATTGGCTTTTTCTTTTCTTGGGGAAGAACTGAAAGAATCACTTGCATTTGAATATTAAGTACTTCAGATATAAAGTTGAAATTTGGTGACTTGTGTAAAAATAGCACACAGTAAGAAGCAACTTGATTCAAGGGGAAAATCGGAGCTGTAAATGTGTTGCTGGAAAAGCGCAGCAGGTCAGGCAGCATCCAAGGCGCAGGAGAATCGATGTTTCGGGCATGAGCCCTTCTTCAGGACCTATTCCTGAAGAAGGGCTCATGCCCGAAACGTCGATTCTCCTGCTCCTTGGATGCTGCCTGGCCTGCTGCGCTTTTCCAGCAACACATTTCCAGCTCTGATCTCCAGCATCTGCAGTTCTCACTTTCTCCTTCAAGGGGAAAATCAGCAATAAAGTCAGTTTTAGTGATTTTTGTTAATGAGTACATGTTTAGGACACCAGGAGAATTCCTAGTTTTTCAGTTATTGTATCCTTCAGTATCTACTCAAATCCACAGGACTTCAAGTTTAATATTGCCAAAGCATTGCCATCAACTCCTTTAGTAGTGAACTGAAGTCTCAGTCTAGAATACTTGCTTAAATCTTGAAACAGAACCTGAGTCAACAGTATTCTGACTCAGTGAAGTCACATTTTCACAACTATCACATGCAGTGTGGCCACCAACCTCAATCTCAAGCCCATTGTCTGTTAAATGATGACATATTCAGCAAGGCCCTCAAATCTGTTAAGGCAATGATCTTCCATAGCGATGAATTTACAAAACAGAGATAAATACAGGTCTAGAAAGGGAAAGTAGATTCTAAGTAAGAATATACCTAGGTTAAGCACTAGAAAGGAGCAGGTAATGTAGCCTTTTCAGTCTAAACTGTTATGCAATGAAATCATTGCTGACCTATATTCTCACTCCATTACCCACATTAGTTCCATTCCTTATCTAGCACAGGTCTACCAATCTCAGATTTAAAATTATTAAATGAGCTACCATCTACTGCTTCTCATCGAAGAGTTTCGTATAAAAAGGTTTACTTTGCCTGAAAAAGCACTTCCTAACTTCCTTCCTGAATGACATCATTCTGATGATATGATTTCAAAGTCATATCCCATTGTTCCAACTCCCCCACCTACAGAATACAATTTCTGTCTACCCGATTCTGTCACCATTCAAAACTTGAATAATCTCAATCAAAACACCTCTTAACCTTCTCCACTGCAGGAACACAAGCCTATTTAATGTCATCTTTCTTCATAATAGAAATCCTTGAATCTCTGGCAACATTCTGTATACCTGTATTGGGTTCCTTCCATGTTTAACATATCCTTCTGAGAGTGTGGTGCTTGGAACTGGATGCAGAAATCAAGTTGCAGTCTAACCAGGGCTTTGTAGAGCTAAAACAAAGCTTCTTTCTCTTTATATTTTAGCTTTTCCAACATAAATGGTCATATCCCATTCATCTTAGAAACAGAACCCCAGTTCTGAAGAAGTCATATCAAACTCAATGCATTAATTCTATTTATTTCTCAACAGATGCTGCCATACCTACTGAGTTTTTTAGGGATTCTCAGTGTTTGTTTCAGATTTTCAGCATCCACAATATTTTGCCTTTTATACAGACTGTAGTCAATGGTAGATGCAAAGATAGATACACCTAAATGTTTGAGAGAAGGCGTGGGGGGTGGGGAAGAGAGGGAGATGGGAAAGTAAGTTGGGGAGAAGATGGGGCTGTGGGAGGCAGTGAAAAGAGTGGCAGAGAGAGATAGACAGACAGACAAAGACAGAGACATGAATTGACAGAAGAAGAATGAATGCATATCTAAAATAATGTGGGAGGGAGTTTAAAATAAGCCGAGAGTGGAGGTAGACTGCGCATCAATTTACTGTGACAGTGCCATCTGGATGTTTCTTTCAATATTCAAGTCTTTTGATATTCTCACTGTAGGTTTGTATCAGCTTTTCGATCAACTGACACAGTTATTGTGACTCTGACTTGGTAACAATGAGGGTTTTAGTGGAACCAATATATGCATTAGAGATTTGGATCTAAGAGATGATCAAGCTCTAAAACTAGTAGGGTAAAAAGATAACATAATCCATTGCCCAATTCCAAAATAAGTGTAATGACTTTGAATCATAGAATTCCTACAGTGTGGAAAAAGGCCATTTAGTCCATTGAGTCTACACCGACCCTCTGAAAACTATCCCACCCAGACCCAGCCCCTAACCCTATCCCTGTAACTCTGCATTTCCCACGGCTAATCCACCTAGCCTGAACATCTGGACACTACGGACAATTTAGCATGGCCAATCCACCTAACCTGCACAATTCCTGGACACTACGCACAACTTAGCACGGTCAATCCACTTAACCTGTACATCCTTTGACACTATGGAGAATTTAGCACAGCCAATCCACCTAATGTGCACATCCCTGGACACTACAGACAATTTAGCATGACCAATCCACCCAGACTGTACATCCCTGGACACTACAGATTATTTAGCATTGCCAATCCACTTAGCCTGCACATCTTTGGATTCTTGAGTTGATCACAACTTCAGTGAATTTTTTGAAATACATCCTGAATGTATAAAGAGCAACATGTGACTTGATTTCTCTTGAGCTTCCCCTCCTCATGTGCCTGTTGCCTAGAGAGTCTGGAGATTTCTCACTGCTCTGGAGCTCAAAGATCAATTCACTCACCGATCACCTTCTGTCCCATCATCATTGCGCAGGTTCAGCACATAGAGTGTTGACATGGATATTACACTGATGAGGCAAAAAACACAAATTTAGTTCAAAGAGTAGGGTTTGAAATTCATTGCTCCTGTCACTGAAGGTCTATAGCGTATCTCAGAAAAAAAACCCTCTATTATAGTTTTTAGAAAATGGTAATAAAAGTTATATTGTTTCAGAGTGACCATCACTCAATAGCGGAACAAGGCAAGCTGAAGCCTGATGGAGTGTTAGAGAATTAAACACTTTGCCTTCACTTCTGGAATGGAGTTTCAAGTTCAACCTACACTGATGAAACAGAAAGGTGGGACCAAGTGGGAATGTTGATAAATAACCGAGCAGAGTTCTTTACACTTTGCAACTCCTCAGATAATGAAGCAGCAAGAAACCACAACTGTCAGGCAAGACCGTATCCAACAGCAAAGAATGAAATCTTGATATTACAATTGCTGAATCCCTAACAATGATCATTCTGGGGGCTTACCATTGACCTGAAACTTAACTACACCAGCATTATAGGCTCCGGCTACAAAAGCAAGATAGAGGTTGGAAACTTTGCACTGAGCACTTCACTTTCTGACTCCCTAAAACCTACCCAAGGCACAGGTCAGTTGTTAAGGAATACTCATTACTTGCCTGGATGGATGCAGTTTTAACTGCACTCAAGAAGCTCAGCAATCTATCTATCACTTTAGACATTCATTTCCTCAAATTCTGGCAAACAGTGGCTGCAGTGTGTACTGTATATAAGATGTACTGCAGAAACTCACCAAATAGCAGTTTTCAAATCTACAAGGTCTACCATTAGGACAAAAACAAGGGTAGCAGACACAAGGGAGCATCATAATCTCCAAGCCACACCTTATTTTGGAAATGAATCACTGTTTTTTCACCATCACTAGGAATTCCATTCCCAATATGACAGTGGGTGTGTGTACACCACTTGACTGCTAATGCTAAGAATGCTGCTCACTACAACATTCTCAAGGGCAATTAGGGATGGACAATAAGCACAAGTCTCGCTAGTGATTCTTATGTCCATGGAGAAAATAAAGTGAAATTTAGGATTGAGATGTAGAATCCTGTTTGACAGTGAGGTAAGTGGTATTGATGTGGTGATGTGAGATCCTATAGGATATTGGGATGGTGGCATGGAAGATTGAAATGGTTATATGAGATAGTTGTGTGGGATTTTGAGATAGTTGTGTGGGATCCCATGGGATATTGAGCTGGTGGTGTGATATTCCCTGGGATATTGAGACCTTGATGCGGGACCCTCCCAGGAGTTTTATGATGCTGAAAGTGGTCATTTGGCCATCATATCCATACCAGCTGTCTGAGCAAAATTAAAAATCACACAACACCAAGTTATAGTCCAACAGGTTTATTTGGAAGCTCTAGCTGTCTGAGCAGTATGACTTAGTAGTAATCTCCTGCTGCCTTACCCCAGTAATTCTGCATATTGAATGATGATATAAACATCACTCTCGAATGCCTCAATTGAACCTGCCTCCTCAACATTCCCAGGCAATGCATTACAGACCCTAAAATCTCATTGGGTGAAAAAACCTTTTTCTTAACTTGCAATTGCTTCTTTTACAAAAGACTTTAAAACTGTGCCAACTGATTTTTGATCCATTTATGAGCAGGAAGAGTTTCTCCCTATCTGCCCTCTCCAGACCTCTCATGAATTTGAAACCTTCTGTCAAATCTGCTCTTAGCCTTTGCTTCTCCAAGGAAAACAGTCTCAACATCTCCAATCTTTCTTCATAGCTGAAGTGCTGTATCCTGAACTTTGTCTGCACTCTCTCTGGTTCACTCAATTCCATCCTATAGTGTGGTATCCAGAACTATACACAACACTCCAGCAGAGACCCAATCAATGTCTTACATAAGTTCATTATAACCTCCCCATTCTTGTATTCCTTGCAACTCTGTCCAACCTTTCCCCATTCATTCCAGGTATTAGTCCAGTAAACTTGCTCTGAACAGGGAAGTTCAGAGACAACTGCGGATCTGAATGCACATGTGGGCCAGGCCAGATAAAGACAGCAGATTTCCTTCTTGTGAGGGCATTAGTGAATTGGATGGGTTTAATTTTCTGTTGAATTCCAATTTCAACACAGTGGGATTTGAACCAATATCTCCAGAATATTAGAACCTGGGGTTCTGGATTACTTGTCCAGTGACATGACCACTACTCCACCGCTCCTGCTTTATTAACAGCTCTGCCATCTTTAATGACTTATGCACATATACAGTCAGATCCTTTTTCCCCTCTAACTGCCCTAAGGCAATGTGGACCTCCAAGGGTCAAACATAAGGACCTTCTCAACAGTTGTGTGGCTACAAGAGGGAAGATTTCCCAGCTTTCTCTGGTCCACAACACCCTTTAGAATAGTACCTTTTATTTCATATTGTCTTTGCAACAAAATGTATCACTTCACACTTGGCTGCATGGAACTTCATCTGCTACCTATCCGCCCATTCCACCAATGAGCCAGTCCTCCTGAAAATCTTTAATGTCCTCCACACTGTTTACAATCCTCCCAATGTTTGAATCCATGTGATATAAGAATTGAGATGTGGGATCCTGCGGAACACTGGGATAGCGAGGTGAAATTCAGTGTATTATCAGAACTGGGATGTGGGCTATCAAGCTTGGAATGAGATTTTACAGGATATTACGTGATAATGATCAATTAGGAGGTGTGTGGTTTTTGGTTGGTAAAGTAGAGACGGTCTATACTCTATGTAAATAATTGTAACACTTGTACATGTTTGGAGCATTGTCTTCTTGTCAGTCAGAAATGGACAGTGTTGGAAATGTACAAATCTGAGTATTTCTTAAGGCTCCTGATCCTGACTACCACAGAATAATTTAACAAGACAAGCCTCAGGCATAAACTTAGATCTGAACATTGCAAGAACAAGGCTACATTCAGAAATCCTTAATCCTTACCTGAAAGCCATGATTATAACAAGAGCTATGATGGTGCCTTGGAGGAACCTCTGGCTGAGGCAACCATGATCTGCTGCATTGGATTGAGCCTGGGAATGGAGACACACAAGGGTTATCTTTGGAAGATTTCAATGTTATGTTATAGACAAACCCCAACTACAATTACAGGCAATTTGAAAAGTCTGGTGCAAGTTCTGACTGTGCTGGTCAAGCACAAGATATTTCAGCACCTAGAAACATTATTCTAAATATCATTAGCATTTACAATACCTTGAAAAAGTCTTAATTTTGCTCTCTCAGACACCAGACACACTTCAGTACCTCACCCAAATCTCCATGCTTCATGCCTAAGCATCTGCATTGAGAATCAACAGATTATTTTATGATCACTGTTTTCAATTATTAAATTCATGTGTTGTTTGGTGGTGAGGGGTGGATACAGCAAAACAGATGATTAACTCCTGGCAATTCTTTCACAGTGCCAGGACCCTGAGGCTGTCTTTTCATTGAATTATTGGAGTCATCTATTGCAGCAGATACCAGGCAGACATCAAGCAGCTAGGATCATGCTGTCCGATATAGTCACACACTCACTCAGCAAAAGTGAGGTGGGGTTGGTGGAGGTGGAGGGAAAAGGAATCAATCATTATTGGAGGAACATGTTGCTGATTCCATTTAAAACACTAGAAATTCTGTTCATATCCACAATTCATTGTTGTTCTAGTTTATTTGAGTCTAATTTTCATTTGTAATAAGATTCATTTAGCCTCAGGACAGATTTTTAATAAGAAATAATTTGTAGAGCGGGTATTTGGTATATCTATATGGTATATTTAATATATATTTGGTATATTTGGTATTCATAGTATGTATACACATGATATACATAGATAAAGAGGTATGGAAAAAAGTGATAAGGCAGAGATACAGAGAGAGAACTGGCTAGGAAAACAGTATACCTTTTAAAATGTAATTTTCAAGATAGGCATCACTGACAAAACCAGCAATTATTACCCATCTGTTATCCTGCTTGATTCAATTAAGTGGATTATGTGGTGTGTGACTAGCCTGGAAAGATTTTCTTCCTCAAACAAAATCAGCAAAGCAATTGGATAATTAATGACAATCTGATGGTTTTCATTTGACTTTGAATTTCCAATTTTTAAAATGACTTTAAATTCCCACACCGATAGGGAAGTACGAAAATGTTGAGTGATTGAGGGAGAGTTGAAGTCAAACAGACAGAAAAAAATAACTTCTTACCTTATTGCCAACTTTCGGATGTCTTTTCTTATGTGGCCCACTTCCTGCTCGACTCAAATGACTGCCAGTTTGGCTGAAAACAAACAGAAGTGGTTGCTCAATCCAGCCACAGAGGTGTATTCTTTAGCAATGAACACTCTGGGGTCGATAGTCTAATAACTGAAACTGAATGTGCCAAAGTGCCAGCCAGCACTGTGCTCTCTATAGTTGTTGGAGGCCTTTTCTATGTACCTAACTGCAGTCAGATGGATAGAAGGCAATGTCTGTTGACACTCATGACATACAAGGGCACTATTTCAGACCTGCCATGTCATCGCATAAATGTTATGGATGGCATCATACGCAAAGGCTGTGCCACGCAGAGAAAAGGTGTGATTTTGATACAGAGTTCAGTGACAGCGGTGTGAGGATGCAGCACAGGAAGAGTGAGGATATCGGATCATGGTTGGCGGGATGGGGGCGGGGGGGGGGGGGGGGGGGCCTTGGTGTGTGGGGAGGTTCCCAACTCCCCTGCCCAAACTCACCCATGCCTGCTCCCACTCTCCTGTCCTCTCTGTACCTCCCTGCTACCGTTTCCTCACCAATCTCCTCTCCCATCCCTCCATCTCTCCATCCCCTGAATCTATTTAAATGTGCATGATCAAATGGAAGTGCCACATGGCGTGGATGTACAGGTGTAGGGAGACGCAGCCTTCATTGACAGGGCCTAGCTGCTGTTTATGTTACTGATATCAAAGATCCAATCTACAACATCCACATCATGTACATCCACATCAGGATACAACAGAGACGTGTTCTGTTGTACAATCGGGATTGTATTGATACCCACAAAAACAAAAGAAAAGTCAAGGGTACTCTACACTGGAGAGGAACAAACATGTTAAAAACTGAATTTGCTTGTACCAAATATCTGTCTAGGTTATTTCAACAGAAGAACTTAAATGTTCCCTTTAAAACAATGGAGAACAAAATACTAGGCATGTGAAATAACCGTTCATATAACACAATTATTCTTACACTAGTGTATTTCTCTCATATGAGGCTGGCTGAAGCACACCATAAGACTACAAGAAGTAGGAACAGGAGTAGATTATTCAGCCCCTTGAGCCTACTCCACCATTCAATAGGATCGTGGATGACCTAACATTCCTCACGTCCACTCTTCTGCCCTTTCTCAGATAAGACCATGATCCCAGACACCACACCATATACTATGTTATTTTACAGAGGTTTTAGATTTTAGATTTTAGATTTTTAGATTTCCTTGAGGCAGATTCTGGTTAGTATGCCTGCCTCTTGAATCGCTGTTTCACTTTCAAACTGCCCAGCCTTCAGGACAACATGGACCACAACACCGTACAACCCTGTCATGGTAACCACTGCAAGACTTGACAGAGTGTCGATATGAATACCACCATTACACGTGGGGACACCACCCACGATGTACACGGCAGGTACTCATGTGACTCGGCCAATGTCATCTACCTTATATGCTGCAGGCAAGGATGCCCCCAGAAATGGCACATTGGCGAGACCAAGCAGTTGCTATGACAACGGATGGATGGACATCGTGCAACAATCACCAGACAGAGATGTTCCCTCCCAGATAGGGAACACTTCAGCTGTCAGGGACATTCCGCCTCGGACCCTCAGGTGGCCATCTTCCAAGCTGGACTTCAGGATATGCAACAATGCAGAGTGGCCGAGCAGAGGCTGATCGCCAAGCTTAATACCCATGGGGATGGCCTCAACCGGGACCTTGGGTTCATGTCACACTACAGGTGACCCCACTACACTCTATACACACACACTCCCTTACATATGCACACACTCATGGAGACCCTCTCTCATACACATATACATACACACCCCACAATCACACCTACACACACACCCACTCACAGGCACATGGACACATGCAAACACACACTCTCTCACGTGCACTCACATGCACACACTCACACTCTTTCTCTTTCTCATGCATGCACACACACATATACGTCTATGGGGTGAATTTGCATTTGCAGAATTGTATTTGCCCAAAAATCGCATAATCTGCAGGTAGTCAATGCAAGCAGTCAATCCATGTAATATTTTATAAATTTCTACTTTGGAAATAGAACCTGTCTGACTCAAGACTGGAATACAGACAGACCCTAACCTCTGAGCTGAAATGTCATCGTTTTTAATAAAACTTTGTTATCTCGAGAATGTGACTTAAAAGAAGTTCTGGGATTTACATATTAAAGAACCCATTCTAAAAGATGAAAGACTTAACAGAAATCTGTGTTTGTTCAATGTATCATTTCAGTTGTATGACACTGTAATCTTTTCCCCAAAATTTTGTGTCTAATGATCCTGTTCCACAGCTATCTGATGAAGAAGCTGCGCTCTGAAACCGAGTGCTTCCAAATAAACCTGTTGGACTATAACCTGGTGTTGTATTATTTTTACTTTGCCCACCCCAGTCCAACCAGCGCCTCCAAATCAAGGGATTTTTAGATGACACCTTGTCTGCTAACATTCAGTCAAGGGATGATCTAATGTTTGCAAAGGCAATCCAACTAAGCAGTCAGGCTGAGACCAGAAAACAGAATCAAACTATGTTTGAGTTAACATGGAGTACCCCATCTCAAAAGCAGCTGGCTCAGTTGAGATAAAAAGATAGAAAAGGAAAACTGCGAAATAAAAAAAAACTCAGGAACAACAGGAGCACATCCAGCATCAGGCCAAGCTGGTTTAATTAGTATGGCAGGGAAAAAAACACAGGCGTGAAAGCTCTGCTGCCAAGAGGTCAGCTGCCACTTCTGTGGAAAGATGGGCTGCTTGCTGGATGTGTGCTGTTGCAAGAGGTCTGTACAGAAGATTACAATGAGAGAAATGTTATCCATGAGGTTGAGGTGCCTCTCCTTGGAGACAGCTGGGAACCATGCAGAAATCATGAGGAGCACCAATATCCTCAGAGACGGAAACACGATGCACTTTAAGTTAGACACAGCTGCAGCAGCTTTGGTTCTTTATGATGCTTTTGTTTTATCCAAAGTCACTTGTTTTCCAGCAACCAGCAGATAAGCCACAGCATATATTAAACTGATGGTGTCGGTTTCAGTCCAGAGTATATCCAAATAGTTCAAAATATCCTGGTTTTCCCCATATGGTCCTGAAATATCAATATGTATTCCCAATGGTATGGTCGGAGGCAAGGTCTCTCTCTAAGGCTTGGGAGAAATGAAGGCCACCCTCCAATATTAAGGGAAAGAGTTATAGAAACATTAGGCAGAATCTTCTTGGGGTCTGAGCGATGTGGCCGATGGTGAGACGTATGACAGAATCAGGTGGTAAGCAGGTCGACACTGATCGCAAAGTTTGGAGCAACTTGTACCATCTTTTATATCTTTTCACAACTGAGATGGTGAGATTCTCGATAGGCAGATGCCAATAGATGGGGATTATCACCTTTCAAACAGTCCAACTCCCCTTGTTAATATTCATCCTTCCATCACAACAAACAAGCTGGATGTTGGAAAAACCCAACATGGAGACTAGAGGCAGCTCCTGCTGGATTCAGCTCACCACTTGCTCCAAGTGACCTCCATGTTGTACAGTGGCACCAATATCCAAGAGCATCCTTTTGTGGGCACTGGCCGCACACATCCTTGTCCATGGTCACTGGCATCCAATCTAATAATTCTAATGGCACAGCACTGATCCACTTTTAACCTTGGACCAAGCTGTCACAAATTTGTATCATAGTCTTCACTGATGGTCCTAGGGAAAGACAAAATCCCATCCCTGCACAAACCCATCCTGCAGAACCTCTTGCTCCCTGCCTGTAAAACTGGGCATCAACTTTCCCTTTTTTAACCATGTCTGCAGCAAATATCAGGAATGGTACCTGAGCAGCTCCGGACTGATAGTGCTCGTCCGAGCGCACAGTAGACTATTAAAGACGGCCTGGTGCAAGGTATGATATTGAATTTTGATGTCAATATTGGGCAGCAATGTGGCTCAGTGGTTAGCATTGCTGCCTCACAATGTCAGGGACTCGGGTTTGCTTCCACCCTCAGGCACCTGTCTGTGTGGTGTTTGTACATTCTCCTCATGTCTGTGCGGGTTTCCTCCAGGTACTCCGGTTTCCTCCCACAGTCCAAAGATGTGCAGGTTAGGTGGATTGGCCATGCTTATGTTCCCATAGTGTCCAGGGATTTGCAGGCTAGATGGATCAGCCAGGGGAAATAGAGGTCTATAGTAATAAGATAGGGGTATGGGTCTGCTTGGGCTGCTCTTTGGAGGGCCGCTGTGGACCCGATGGGTTCAGTGACCTGCTTCCATACTGTAGGGATTCAACATTTCTACAAATTTGGGATATCCACTGTGTGGCAATTTATTCTGGAAAGCATGTGGTGAAAATTGGACTTAAGGATCGCCATAAGGGTGTGGTAGGGAGTTAATGAGATGTGTTGAGTAAGCTATGGCGAAAGAGTTCCTAGACCTCACAGCAAAAAGCTCTCCAAAGAACTTGATGCCACATGGATGGAGGTGAACAAAGATTCGTGTGTGACTCAGAAGCAGAATTGCTTGCAGTGATTTGCAGTTGTTTGCAGAGCAGCGGAATCAGATGTTGTTAAGATTAGCCCAAAGATTCAGAGCTGAATTGACACAATTGTTCACCAAACTAAAGAAAGCTGAAGGCAGCACACCATGTAACTCCAGGTCCAGAAATAGAGCCAGTGAGTCTGTTTACATGGAGGAAAGTTCTCCATCCACTCCTGCCATGGGAAAACATGGAAATTAATTTGATATTGAAGGTATGAAGTGTTTCACCTGTGACAGAAGCAACAAGCTGGTGTTCAGGAAAGGCAATTACGATGAGTCTTTATTGTTCAAAACCTTCATTACATTATTTGGAAAGTTTATTTCCTTTGGCAACCCTCTCACCCCCACCCACCGGCACCCCACGTATGACAGCAAGCATCCTGTGTCATGTGGACAAAACATGACACGAGAGTGCAAGCCACATTGCAATGTAAATGGGAATCGAGGATTGCACTCAACAACAAGGGTGAATTCTCCCAGCTCACTGTCAAGTTCCTTGAGCATCTCACGTCAGGGTTGATCCACAGAAGGCCAGAGCAAGTAAGGAGCTTCCAGCTTCTCACAACATGATTGACTTGCAGAGTCAAAACTATCGTAAACTAAATCAGAAAATCCTTGGCCAACCTTGTTGTTGCCAATGAGATTATAGGCTACAAAAACACAATTCATGACATTGAGAGGAAATACTACAGAGGTCTTTTGAGAAAATCAAAGCGATGGTGATATTACCTGATACCTTAGCTGACTGTGACCCAGGGCTACTCATTATCATTCCTGCACTTACACCTTTTACATACCAAGGGCTGTATGATTCCAGATACAAGTAGATCAGAAGTGCAGACCACTCCTGCATCCTGTTCACTGACTGCAACTGACTAGAAAAATGCAGGGAGCTCCATGTGATTATGAGATCATTTTCTTGGTCTTAACATCAAGAGAGAGACAAACCACAAACCCTTTCAAATCTCACCAGCAAAACATGCCTCTACGAATGCAACATTTCTGACTGAGGATGATGAGGCAGAGATAGAAAGTGTTCAGGGAAAGCAGCCCTTTTTGAAAATAAAAATCTTTACATTGACAAGCACAACTCCACCAGCAACAGCTCAGCGACTGAATACAGAGATGCACAGAAATCTGACAAAGAATGAGCTGAGGCTGGTGAATGTTGTGTGAAAGGATAGCTAGAATACCACACAATCCCCTTCATAAATAGAACAATGTAAGAAGAGGCCTTTGGCAGGCTTTGCTGAAGCTGATCTATCACAATCCAGGGATAAACTGTATCTGTTTAAAAATAGATTCCATGGTCCTCTCTTCAGACTGGGAAAACCCACAGGATCTGCCAACAAGAAAACAACTGGGTCACCTCCTCCAGGAGTACCCTGGATGCCTGGACCTCACACATTTCATGTTGTCAGTGTTTAAATCACAAAGCGCATAGACCATGATATATGAATAATTATAATACACCAGCATCTGGACTGACTGTCATGGAGCCTGTGAAATCAGAGCAGCAGATTGCATCCAGTAACAGAACTCATTATCTTTGAAGAAAAACAACAATGGGAACATGAAGCCTAGCTGTTAACTTACAGAAGAGTACTCCAGTAGCCCGAAATAATTGGCAGACTTACTTATCAGCTCTGTCTATATTTTTGTCTTGATAATCACATCCCTAAAGATCTTCTCTCCTTCCAATAACTCTTTGGTTCCTACCTTAAAACAATTGACCTGATCTGCTTCAGTCCAACAACGTTTAAAAAGCCAAGTTTTCTGCTGCCTGATCAGTTCTCGCAGAGCTAGCCCACTTTCTCACTCAATCTTCACAGGTTGGGTGGTTTCTTGCATAATCTCTGTCCTTTCTCTCGGTTTCTCAGTTTAAAAACTCTGAGCCTCATTATTGCTTAAATATGCTGATTGCAGCCAGCACTTAAAGTTCCACACTGTTTGTATATTTTGTCACTTCACACACACTTTTTGCTTTGGGGTATAATGAGGAACATAAGAACATAACAACTAGGAGCAGGATTAGGCCATCTTCTGGCCCTTTGAGCTTGCTCCGCCATTCAATAAGATCATGGCTGATCTTTTCAAGGCCTCAGCTCCACTTACCCACCCTCACACCATAACCCTTAATTTCTTCATTATTCAAAAAAAAATCTATCTTAGTTTTAAAAATATTTACTGACGTAGCGTCAACGACTTCACTGGGCAGGGAATTCCATAGATTCACAACCCTCTGGGTGAAGAAGTTCCTTCTCAATTCAGTCCTAAATATGCTCCCCCTAATTTTGAGGCTATGCCCTGTTGTCCTAATTTCACCTGCCAGTGGAAACATCCTTTCAACGTCTATCTTATCTAGTCTCTTCATAATTGTATATGTTTCTATAAGATCTCCCCCTTATTCTTCTAAATTCCAATGAATATAATCCCAATCTACTCAGTCTCTCCTCATAAGCCAACCCCCTCAACTCTAGAATCAACCTAATGAACCTCCTCTGCACCCCCTCTAGTGCCAGTACATCCTTTCTCAAGTAAGGAGACCAAAACTGCATGCAGTACTCCAGGTGTGGCCTCACCTGTACCCTATACAGGTAGAAACATAACCTCACAACTTTTAAACTCAACCCCTTTAGCAACGAAGGACAAAATCCCATTTGCCTTCCTAATTACCTATTGCACCTGCAGACCAACCTTCTATGATTCATGTGATTCATTCAAGGACACCCAGATTCTTCTGCACAGCAACATGCTGCAACTTTTTACCATTCAGGAAATAGTCCTTTTTACTGTTAATCCTTCCAAAATGGATGACTTCACATTCATTAACATTGTATTCCATCTGCCAGACCTTTGCCCACTCACTTCAAGTATCGATATTCCTCTACAAAGTTTCACAGGAAGTGAAGGAAGGATAGACAGGCTGTTGCACCACCTTATATTTGTTCCTTAAATGGTGAATAAGTCCAGTCAGAGTTTCCTGCTCAGAGGCAGGGGCACTATCTACGGAGTCATCTGCTACTCACAATGATGACACTAACTTGTCAGTATGTTACGATAGAGAAAACAGTAACCTGAATAATCTTGTGTTGAGCAGGTAATGTATCTTTCCGTCCCTGACCTCGCAATGTTCTGACTGCATTCCTGTACCTGAGAGTTCCTCCGCTGACTGTGGACTTCATACTATCTAATCGCTTCAGTTTTGCCAGTTTCCGGCTCCATGTCTCCAACTCATTGATTCGTGTCTCGAGGTTATCAGTCAGCTTGCAAAGCTCCTTGACAGCACCCACGTTCTCCATGAAAATCCGTTCCTGCATGGAACAATGTGGATGATCAGAAAAAAGTTAAACCATCAAGTAATACATCATAATGATTAATATGATATTGTAAAGTTAAATTCACGTGAAGAGAAGGATCGCATTTGCTCTTACCAATATATCATTTCTCTGTTTTCTAATTTATTCCTACAATTTGCAATGCTGGACTGTTTATTTCTTTATTTTCTAATTGTTTTTTCTAAGAACTTGGACTGAAGAATCTGTACCTCAGTACCTTTGTACCTAAGATGGTGCCATAACTGGTAAACTTTTCACTGTATTCATCTGGGTACATCTAGAATCACATTTTTACATTAGTGTAAATACTAAAATACTTAATTGATATTCTGTGATTTATGGGTGAAAATAAAATAAAGATGCTTCTTCATGTTTGTAACAGAGTCTGTACGTTTTCTTTCAGCGCTTCACTGCAGCTGTAATTAGCTAAAAGCTGGGTGGCATTGGAAATGGTGCTATCTGAGACCAGAAACAATGCTGGATTCCCACTTATTTTTGACCCTGCCAGCAGGGGGCCACTTTACCTTATTAACCACCAGGAAGTTCTCAATGGTCTCTCCATTGGTACACACCACATCCCCAGTCTCTTTCACAGCCTCGGGTAGAATTTCCTTCACTTCTTGTGCGATAACACCTGATGGAGAAATTAACTCACAAACATTAGGACAGAAGGAAAAAGCAATGCCAAAATTCTGACAGTATTAATATCAATGTCTTCTATGGAAGGGCTGAGTGACATTGGGAATTGTGCTGGTATTTGCTAAACAGTTTCACTCCAGTTACACCCTCACCCAGAATCACAGAATTCTAACTGTAAAGGAGGAGGCCATTCAGCCCATCTTGTCCAAACAGGCTCTCTGACTGTGCAATGCACCTTGTGCCATTCTCCCAGTGTTCGATCCGGTCAGATTCAGGGCTGCTGTGTTCTATCACATAATCTGCTTTCCCTACCTGCCCCAATCATCCCCTGACTTTCCTCCTAGTATGAATACCGTGATCAGGTTCTGGATGCTGAAGTCTTAACTCCACTTTCCTGTTTGCCCCATAACCTTTGATGATCAAAAATGTACGTAACTCAGCCTTGAATATATTCAATGATCCATCCCTTATTGTTGTTTACAGAAGAAAATTCCAGACTAACAACCATCAGAAAAATGTCTCATCTCAGTTGTAAATGGAAGACCCCATAGTTTTTAATCTGTGAGCCCTATATCTAGATTTCTTCATGACAGAAAACATCTTCTCAGCATCTGCTCAAGCAAGCCCCCTCATTCCAGTATGTTTCAAATAAGAGCTTCTCTCCACCTTCTAAATTCCAGTATGTACAAGCCCAACCTTCCTCAGAACAATCCTTTCAATCCAGGAATAAGTTGAGTGAACCAGCTCTGCATAACATACTTTCCTATCTTTCCTTTGTGCTATCTGCAAAATTAGCCACCACACATTTGGCATCCTTCATTCAAAGTCACTGTAAATAACTGAAGCACAGCACTGATCTGAAGACTGAAGTAAAGACACGGGTAGCTCAAGCAACTATGATGGTTAACCCACCAAGAAGGTGCAAATTTCTTTTTGATTTTCACATAAAAAGGTAGTGGTTTGGAGAGTGCCAATGATACATCAGTTTATAAAGAAGGATAAACCGAAGCTGAAAGTGCTTTACGGCCAACGAAGAATTTTTCGAGCCTTGTCACTGTTAGAACATAGAAAAGTACAGTACAGAACAGGCCCTTTGGCCCACGATGTTGTGCCGAGATTTAATCCTAATGTAAAATATAGCAACTTAACCTACGCACCCCTCAACTCACTGCTATCCATGTGCATGAGCAGCAGTCGCTTAAATGTCCCCAATGACTTTGCTTCCCCCACCATAGCAGGCAATGCATTCCATGCATTCACAACTCTCTGCGTAAAGAACCTACCTCTGACATCTCCTTTCTACCTTCCTTCTAATATCTTCAAACTATGACTTCCCGTACCAGTCAATCCTGCCCTGGGGAAAAGTCTCTGGCTATTGACTCTGTCATTATTTTGTACACCTCAGTCAGGTCTCCTCTCTTCCTCTTTCTCTCCAGAGAGAAAAGTCTGAGCTTATTCAACCTTTCTTCATAAGGCAAGCCCTCCAGTCCAGGCAGCATCTTGGTAAACCTTCTTTGCATCCTCTCCAAAGCCTCTGTATCTTTCCTATAGTAGGGCGACCAGAACTGGTCACAATATTCCAAGTGTGATCTCACCAGGGACTTGTAGAGCTGCAGCAAAACCTTGCGGCTCTTAAACTTGATCCCCCGTTAATGAAAGCCAAAACACCATATGCTTTCTTAACAATCCTATCCACTTGGGTGGCAACTTTGAGGGATCTATGTACTTGCACACCCAGATCCCTCTGTTCCTCCATACTGCCAAAAATCATGTCTTTAATCCTATATTCAGCATTCAAGTTCAACCTTCTAAAATGCATCACTTCACATTTATCCAGATTGAACTCCATCTGCCATTTCTCAACCCAGCTCTACATCCTGTCTATATCGTGCTGTAGCCTGAAGTAGCTCTCTATACTATCGATGATACCTTCAACCTTTGTGTCATCTGCAAATTTACTAACCCACCCCTCAACCTCCTCATCCAAGTCATTTGTAAAAACTACGAAGAGCAGAGACCCAAGAACAGAGCCCTGCGCGACCCCACTCAACACTGACCTCCAAGCAGAATACTTTCCATCTACAGCCACTCTCAGCCTTCTGTCAGCCAGCCAGCCAATTCTGAATCCAGATAGCCAAATCTCCCTGTATCCCATACTTCCTGACTTTATAAATGAGCCTATAGGGGAACCCTATCAAATGCCTTGCTGAAGTCCATACACACCACATCCACTGCTTGAGCATCGTCGACCTGTCTTGACACCTCCTCAAAGAACTCAATAAGATTTGTGAGGTATGACCTGCCCCTCACAAAGCCATGCTGACTGCCTTAAATCACACTATGCTTTGCCAAATAGTCATAAATCCTATCCCTCAGAATTCTTTCCAAAACTTTGCTGACCACAGACATAAGACTGACTGGTCTGTAATTGCCAGGGGATTTCCCTATTTCCCTTCTTGAAAAGAGGAACAACATTCGCATCCTTCCAATCCTCCGGTACGACTCCTGTGGAGAGTGAGGAGGTAAATATCCTGGCCAGCGGCTTAGCAACCACCTTTCTCGCTTCCTGGAGCAGCCTGGGATAAATCTGGTCTGGCCCTGGGGACTTATCAATCTTAATGTTTTCCAAAATTTCTAGCACATCAACTTCATCAATCTCAAACCGGTCAAGACTGTACCCAGCTCCTCTAAGTTTTCACTTACAATAAGTTTCCTTTCCTTAGTGAAAACCAAAGCAAAAAACTCATTTAGGGCTTCCCCTATCTGCTCGGACTCCACACACAAGTTCCCTCCGCTATCCCTGATTGGCCCTACCGTCTCCCGGATCATTCTAGAATTCCTCATGTATGATTAAAATGCCTTTGGGTTCTCCCAAATCCTTCTTGCCAAACCTTTTTCATGACCCCTCCTGGCTCTCCTTAGTCCATTTCTAAGCTCCTTTCTAGCAAGCCTGTAATCCTCTAAAGCTGTGCTAGATCCTTGCTTCCTCTACCTTACGTAGTTAAAAATCACACAACACCAGGTTATAGTGTTGTGTGATTTTTAACTTTGTACAGTCCAACACCGGCATCTCCAAATCATACCTTACGTAAGCTGCCTTCTTCCTTTTGACGAGAATTTCCTCTGTTCTCGTTATCCAAGATTCCTTAATCTTACCCCTTCTTACCTGCCTCAACAAATTTGTGCAACACTCACAACAACTGCTCCATAAATAGTCTCCACATGTCTGCTGTGCCCTTTTTGTGGAACAATTGCTCCTAGTCTGTTCTTCCCAACTCCTGTCTGATAGTGTCATAATTTCCTTTTCCCCAATTAAATGTCTTCCCTCGGTAACTGCTACTTTCACTCTCCAAGGCTATGCTAAATGTGAGGCAGTTGTGATCACTTTCACCAAAGTGCTCTCCCATCGTGAGATCTGACGCCTATCCTAGCTCGTTGCCGAGCACAAAATCCAAAATGGCCTCTCCCCTCGTCAGGATGTCTACATACTGAGTAAAGAAACCCTCCTGAACACACCTGACAAAAACGGCTCCATCCAAACCATCTGCACTTAGGAGGTTCCAGTTGACATTGGGAAAGTTGAAATCACCCATAACAACAACCCTGCTACTTTTGCATTTTTCCAGAATCTGCCCGCCTATGAGATCTTCAATCTCTCTACTGCTATTAAGTGGTCTGTAGAAAATCCCCAATGCGGTGTCTGTTCCCTTGCTGTTCCTAACTTCTACCCATACTGACCCAGTATGTTGTAAGAACAATTTCCATGGAGCAAACAGCAATGTATAGATGATCAGGCCAGTTTCGATGTTAGTCGAGGTTTAACTAATTTTACTAAACTTACTTTGCGATTTATTCTTTTTCTGTCCTGGGAATTTTCAACACTAAGATACTTCAACAAGATCAGTTCACAAATGCTGAATAACAGCAGAGGGTTTTTTAACTTTCCTCATGAAGTCAGTATGTTGACACAAGGGAGTAGGCCTTGTAGCTTTTCTCTGCACTGCTTCCAGCACTTCCATGTTGCAGTGACCAGAGGTGGATACAGTACAGATAATTCAAACTGAGGTATTAGAGAATCATGAACACTTATGCAATGTATAAAATAATAAAAATGTTTGATGCAAGTCCAGAAATCGGGGAGGGATAGTAATATACTGGTATTAATTAGCATTGAGAGGAGGTATTAGTAACTTTAACAGGCCTGTTAGATCAGATGAAATGTGAGGTGATGCACTTTGCCAGAGGTTGGCTAACGTGGTGCCACTGTTTCAGAAAGGTGGTAAGGACAAGCCAGGGAACTATAGACCAGTGAGCCTGATGTTGGTGGTGGGCAAGTTATTGGAGAGAATTCTGAGGGACTGGATGTACATGCATTTGAAAAGGCAAGGACTGATTAGGGGTAGTCAACATGGATTTGTGTGTAGGGAATCATGTCTCACAAACTTGATTGGGTTTTTTTGAAGAAGTAACAAAGAGGATTGATGAAGGCAGAGCGGTAGACATGATCTGCATGGACTTCAGTAAGGCATTCAACAAGGTTCCCCATGGGAGACTGGCTAGCAAGGTTAGATCTCATGGATAACAGGAAGAACTAGCCATTTGGATACAGAACTAGCGTAAAGGTAGAAGACAGAGGGTGGTGGTGGAGGGTTGTTTTTCAGACTGGAGGCCTGTGACCAGTGGAGTGCCACAAGGATCGGTGCTAGGTCCACTACTTTTCATCATTTATATAAATGATTTGAATGTGAACACAGTAGGTACAGTTAATAAGTTTGCAAATGACACCAAAATTGAAGGTGCAGTGGACAATGAAGAAGGTTACCTCAGATTACATTGGAATCTTGATCAAATGGGCCAATGGGATGAGGAATGTCAGATGGAATTTAGCTTAGATAATTGCAAGGTGCTGCATTTTGGGAAAGCAAATCTTAGCAGGACTTATACACTTAATGGTAAGTTCCTAGGGAGTGTTGCTGAACAAAGAGATCTTGGAGTGCAGGTTCATAGCTCCTTGAAAGTAGAGTCACAGGTAGATAGGATAGTGAAGAAGCATTTGGTATGCTTTCCTTTATTGGTCAGAGTATTGAGTACAGGAGTTGGGAGGTCATGTTGCGGCTGTACAGGACATTGGTTAGGCCACTTTTGGAACATTGCATGCAATTCTGGTCCTCTTCCTATCGGAAGGATGTTGTTAAATTTGAAAGGGTTCAGAAAAGATTTATAAGGATGCTGCCAGGGTTGGAGGATTTGAGCTATAGGGAGAGTTTGAATAGGTTGGGGTTGTTTTCCCTGGAGTGTTGGAGGCTGAGGGGTGACCTTATAGAGGTTTATAAAATCATGAGGGGCATGGATAGAGTTAATAGGCAAAGTCTTTTCCCTGGGGTGGGGAGTCCAGAACTAGAGGTTTGGTGTGAGGAAGGAAAGATTTAAAAGAGATCTAAGGGGCAACCTTTTCATGCAAAGGGTGGAATGAGCTGCCAGAGGAAATGGGGGGGTCAAGGGGTGCAGGCTAGTGCAATTGCAACATTTAAAAGGCATCTGGATGGGTATATGAATAGAAAGGGTTTAGAGGGATATGGGCCATGTGCTGGCAGGTGTGACTAGATTAAGTTGAGACGTCTGGTCGGCATGGACAAGTTGGACTGTAAGTCAAATGAGGACTAGAAATTATCCTGATGCAAACTAATGGAGATTTCTGAACAATGTATTGAGACATGATGTAGTAGGATTCCATTAGAACTTTCTTTCCACAGGTCCTAGTGCCATAAGGTCTGGCATCACCAATGAGGCACTCTAGCCATATAGCTAATGATTGATTATCCTCCACTTTTCCTTTACATTTGCTTAGTTATGGTGACAATCACATGCATGTTCACATAATATTCCTATAGGGGTGATTAGCAGTGGAAACCTTAACTACTTATCCCTTTGTCACTGAAGCAATGGATACTCCGTTTGAGATCAGCTAACTCAGAACAGACTAAGGAATTAACCTCAAACCTGCTCAGTTTGTAAAGCTCAGAAGATTCTGCTTTTATCCTCAAAGGTTCCCCACCATTTCCTAGACTGAATGATATGCTCCCTATTGTCAGTCAGTAACTCGTGACTAAGACAGAAGTTCTGGGGTCATTTGACTGCCTAGTTCAATATGTTAAGCCAAGAACTGTAATTTCATGAGGAATCGTGGAATGCATAATGCATTACTGCTCTCCCACTTCCCAATCTGGTGGTGCTTACCTGTCTCAGGCGCATTCTCAATGCCAGCTGTGGCAGCAAACTCAGGTTTGTATTGGTACTGGACCAGCCGCATCTGGGTTATCCTCCTCAGCTGCTCTGTGGTGTCTACCTGTATTGGCAGAAAATCACCATTGGAACCAAAACCAAGTATATTCCATGAAATTCTCAAAATTCAGTTTGTGTCTCTCTCTGCATCTGACAACATTTGAGAACTAATTAATTGGAGACCTGATGGTGCAAAGGGATAGCCTTGTGCATCTGGAAACTGGATCAAACAGTATAAAAGAACACCAAAACTGCTGTAAATGCATCGAAGGTCCATCAGCAATGTTCCCTCTTAGCAGTATGGCTGTAGAGCAACCTGGAACATACTATGCAGTACAATAACAAGATGCGAACATAAGCAGCATGTTGGAACCTTGAATTTATTGCACAATGCAATAAACTAGTTGGGACAATTACAAAATATAGACAGCACATTATTCACTGGTGTCCATAAAAAAGACACACTAATAGTTCAAGTATAACCTTCCATGTGGGCTAGACTGCTCTTCCCCTTACAATTCTCCATGCAATTTGTTTTCAATGCATTCTGGGAGTGTGGGTGCCACTATCCAGCTTGGCATTTTATTGCCCATCCATTGTCAACATTGAGAAGATAATGGGCCTTCTTTTTGAACCATTATAATCTGTATAATGATGGTAATTCCACAGAGCTTTCAGGTGGGAAGCTGCAGGACTTTGCTCAAGCAACAAAGATGGAACATAGCAACATGAGAAATGAGCATGAATAGGTCATACAAACCTTGGAGTCTGCTCTGCTAGTTGGTAAGATTCTGACTGAGGTGTTACATTACCTCCACTTTAACACCTTGATTACATTTCACTTGATTTCCTTAGGATCCAAAATCTTTTGATCTCAGTCATGAACATACTCCTCAATTTAGCCTGCATAGTTCACTAGGTTAGAATATTCCAAAAATGTGCATTTCTTTGAGTGGAGATTTCTCTTCAGCCTCCCAGCATTTATACTGTCAAGACTTTTGATGATTTTACAGATTTCAATTAGATCACCTCTCACTCTTTCGATCACTCTGGAATATATGCCCTTCGACTACTGATTCTCTCCTCATTGGACAATTTCTCACATACCAGGAATTATTCTAGTGAACAGTTGCACCCTCTCTAAGGCAAGAAAAGTAGATCAAACAGTATCATTGCTGTGATCTCATCAAGCTATGTACAGTTCGTTCTGCTATAATGTGCATTTTGCTAACGCAAATTCCTGTAATGTGATTGACGAATTGGGGACACTGTTTCCAAAGTGTGAACTTTAAAATGTGTGTTGGCCGTAACACGATTACATCACCAGCTCTTTAAACGCTGTTTCTAAAGTGAGATTTTCCTATAATGCAAGGCTGCACAAGAATGTAACCATTGTGTTATAGAAAAGCTACCTATAATTCTAGGAAGACTTCTTGGCCCTGAAGCTCGAATTCAGTTGTAATAAACTAACATACCATTTCCTTTCCCAATTTCTTGCTGTTAACTTTCTATGCTTCATGTTCAAGGACATCCGGATTCTTCTGAATGCCTGCAATGTGAACTTTTCACTGTACACATGTGCCGATAAAGCTAATACTAATTCCAATTTTAAGAATGGTTCCCCGTCTCCCAGCTTAACCTAACGTCCACCCAAGTGGATAACTTCATATTTCTACATATTTGATTTTCCATCTGCTAAATTCTTGCCAGCTCTCTTATATCCATTTGCAGCCTCTTCACATCATCCCCATCTTTGAGGGTTCTACTTGATACCATCAGCAAACCCATTCCCTGTTCTAATTCATTGATACAGATTGTAAATAGCTGAGGCTCCAGCACTGATCCTTATGGCAGCCTTAACGCTTCACAACCTGAAAATAATCCATTTATCCTCAGACTCTGTTTTAATCAATCTCTGTTATTGTATTGCTTTAATCCTATTAGCATGTATTAGCGTGTAACAATCTCTTGTGTGACACAAGATCAAAAGTTTTCTAAATATCAAATTATACTACATCCAGTGGATTCCCTCATCCGCACAGTCTCACTCTCAACAAGCTCGAAAAAAAAATTGTCAAACACATTTCCTTTTCATAAATTAGTGTTGATTCTGACCATCCAATCTGTACATCACTCAACTTTCTATTAATTGGCAATATTAAAAATCACACAACACCAGGTTATCATCCAATAGGTTTAATTGGCAGGACTAGCTTTCAGAGCGCTGCTCCTTCATCAGGTGGTTGTGGGGAATAACCATCTGATGAAGGAGCAGTGCTCTGAAAGCTAGTACCTCCAAATAAACCTGTTGGACTATAACCTGGTGTTGTGTGATTTTTAACGTTGTCCACCTTAGTCTAACAGCGCCGCCTCCAGGTTAATTGGCAATGTCACTCTGAAAAGCCAAATGGTAGAAAGGAAAATGTTAGATGAGCCCAATGAAGTCTTCTTCTGCATTTGGCATGAGATAGATTTACGAAGCAATAGAATCATGGGGATTGATTTTTAATTTGGGGACCTGACATCTGGATAATTTCTAGCTCCTGACCCAATGTCACCTTTATGTCATCTAAACATTATTTTCGAATGTGAGTGTCCTAACTGGATTGAGGGGGAACATAGAAATCAGTTAATGATGAGGAGTTGCCTGCAGAATGACAGCAGCAAAGGCAAATTGCAGCCATAATGGGGCTTAGCGTTGCCTTGCTAAAGGAATACAATAGTTTCTACACTCATACAAGGACTGAATGGCCAAACGAAAGGTAACGTGCTTGATATAGAACTCGGTGCTCTAGGTGTCCAAACCTTTCAGGATATAAAAACGTCGCAATTGTGTCTGCATTGAACCTGACAACTATACACTGACAATGCACCAGACTGTTAGGATGTAGTGACTTACAAATTGAAAATTTTCTTTATTGCCCTCCCCGGCCTGTTAACAAGCTCTGTAAGGAGCTTACCAACCTGTTAATTGGAGAGAAGCAGCTTCCTGACCACTCCACCTATCCTCACTCTGAAAATGTGAGTGCCTCCTCTGGGTGTTGGGACACTGACGCAACAACAGGGACACCATTTTCAAAATGCAACTGCCCCTCTTCAAATCTTACATTAAACATGAGGCCATTCGGCCCATCATGTGGTTTGTGTGATGACACATGGGGAGAGGCTGAACAGGCTGGGGCTGTTTTCCCTGGAGTGTTGGAGGCTGAGGGGTGACCTTATAGAGGTTTACAAAATTATTAGGGGCATGGATAGGGTAAATAGACAAAGTCTTTTCCCTGGGATGGGGGAGTCCAGAACTAGAGGGCATAGGTTTATTGTGAGAGGGGAAAGATATAAAAGAGACCCAAGGAGCAACTTTTTTTCACAGAGGGTGGCACATGTATGGAATGAGCTACCAGAGGAAGTGGTGGAGGATGGTACAATTGCAACATTTAAAAGGCATTTGGATGGATATATGAATAGGAAGGGTTTGGAGGGATATGGGCCGGGTGCTGGCAGGTGGGACTAGATTGGGATGGGATATCTGGTCGGCATGGATGGATTGGACCAAAGGGTCTGTTTCCATGCTGTACATCTCTATGACTCTATAACTAGTCAACCCAGACTAGCCCATTATTCTTTCACTGTAACCATACAAACTTTTGTTTTAGCTATAATTTAAATTGCAATTGAAATTCATTATTGAATTTGCTTCTATTGCCCTTTAAGGCAGTGCATTCAAACCAGAATAACCGAAGTAAAATAATACTGTTGATGTCAGCCCCTTAGTCAGTTCTAGTCAATGTACACTTGAAGCTTGGGGCTTTTTGAAGTGGACCCATAAATACTCCTGGAGTTAGAGTAAAGGGAGTTTAATTCTCAATCTAACCATCTAAATAATAAAAAACAAATTGGGAATTCCATATGAAGGTGCCACAGAGATAGCTGGAATGCTAATTAAGTCTGTTCTCGGGTGTATACGTCTCATTTACAAGATTGGCAAAATGTTTCATTTGTGTGATGATGCTTATTACTGGTTGCAATGAAATGTTATAAGCCTGAGACATGAATCTAATCTCCCCTTAAGATGCTCAGTGTTTCTGTCATTTTCCACTTTAAAGCAGGTTTCTAGCATCTGCAATATTTTACTGTGTTGGGTATTCTAAATCTATGGAGGGAAACATCTCCATGAAATAATAGAGTCATAGAGATGTACAGCATGGAAACAGACCCTTCGGTCGAACCTGTCCATGCGAACCAGATATCCCAACCCAATCTAGTCCCACTTGCCAGCACCTGGCCCATATCCCTCCAAACCCTTCCTATTCATATACCCAATCAAATGCCTCTTAAATGTTGCAATTGTACCAGCCTCCACCACATCGTCTGGCAGCTCATTCCATACATGTACCACCCTCTATGTGAAAAAGTTGCCCTTTAGGTCTCTTTTATATCTTTCCCCTCTCACCCTAAACCTATGCCCTCTAGTTCTGGACTACCCGATCCCAAGAAAAAGATTTTGTCTATTTATCCTATCTATGCCCCTCATAATTTTCTAAACCTCTATAAGGTCATCCCTTAGCCTCCGACACTCCAGGGAAAACAGCCCCAGCCTGTTCAGCCTCTCCCTGTAGCTCAGATCCTCCAACCCTGGCAATATCCTTGTAAATCTTTTCTGAACCCTTTCAAGTTTCATAACATCTTTCTGATGGGAAGAGGACCAGAATTGCATGCAATATTCCAACAGTGGCCTGACCAATGTCCTGTACAGCCACAACATAACCTCCCAATTCCTGTACTCAATACTCTGACCCATAAAAGAAAGCATACCAAACACCTTCTTCACTATCCTACCTACCTTCGACGCCACTTTCAAAGAGCTATGAACCTGCACTCCAAGGTCTCTTTGTTTACCAAGACTCCCTAGGAACTTACCATTAAGTGTATAAGTCCTGCTAAGATTTGCTTTCCCAAAATGCAGCACCTCACATTTATCTGAATTAAACTCTGTCTGCCACTTCTCAGCCCATTGGTCCATCTGGTCCAGATCCTGTTGTAATCTGAGGTAACCCTCTTCGCTGTCCACTACACCTCTAATTTTGGTGTCATCTGAAAACTTACTAACTGTACCTCTTATGCTCGCATCCAAATCATTTACGGAAATGACAAAAAGTAGAGGGCCCAGCACCGATCCTTGTGGCACTCCACTGGTCACAGGCCTCCAGTCAGAAAAACAACCCTCCACCACCACCCTCTGTCTTCTACCTTTGAGCCAGTTCTGTATTCAAATGGCTAGTTCTCCTTGTATTCCATGAGATCTGACCTTGCTAATCAGTCTCCCATGGGGAACCTTGTTGAACGCCTTACTGAAGTCCATATAAATCACATCTACTGCTCTGCCCTCATCAATCTTCTCTGTTACTTCTTCAAAAAACTCAATCAAGTTTGTGAGACATGATTTCCCACAAATAATGAGACAGACTCCTTTGGTGATCACTCTCCTCATGAATAAACAGTCTATGTTCACCTTGCAGTCAGCCTATAAATTAGTGACAGGGTTAGGGTTGTTGTGGTACAGTGGTAGTGTCTCTTCCTCTGAGCCAGAAGGCCTGGTTTCAAGTCCCACCTGCTCCACAGGTGTGTATAGCATCTCTGAATAGGCTGCTTAGAAAAATATCTAAATTAGTAGCAATCCAACCTGCTGAACAGAGAAAGGTTTGATCAAGTGCACTGGGGACATACAACTTGAAGTTAATTGGCTGTAATCTGAGGAATGATAGGCACCTCTGTCAGTTAGACAGATAGAGAGGGCATGAGGTGGTTGGGGCTCCATAAACTACCACAGCCAGAATGGAGATTAAACCTACACCCTGTGTAATTCTACACCACAAACTAGCCATGTGGCCAACTGAGCTAACTGACCCCTAGTGCAACTTGACAGAAGTCAATTTTTTGTTTCCTTCAGGATTAAGAAACTTGGTTAACTGTATCTTTATTTAAAGGAGGTTTTGTGGTAAAATGGGTGGCATCCCTTCCTCTGAACCAAAAACACTGGGTTCAAGTCCCGCCCCAGAAACTGATGACCAAGGAAGGTGCATTTATGAGGCAACAAAATACGTTGATCAACAACTTCCAACATATGCCAAGAGAGAGAGGTAGGAGATGGGAGGTGGGAGGTGGTGAGAGTGGGAGAGACACCCAGTCAGCTGTATTGATGGAAAGAACGGCGGAGACTCTACCCTCACCAGCCAGAGCTCAGGCAAGAACATGCATGTAAAAGTATAACAGTCCACCACCATCATTTAAAAAAATAGAAATTCTCTTGGAATTGTAGCCCAATATGCCCCATTTATCACAACATTAATCAGTGACTGGCACGGTCCACTCACTTCCTGGATGTTCTCCTTTGCCCGCATGTCTGATGGGTGCATTAACGAGCCCATGACTTTGACATTGCCATGGACAACCAGGGCTTCATCAGGACGGTCTGTGTTAATGCCGACACGGCCATGGTGGAACACAGTGTCAGGAAGCTGTCCACGCTGCCACAAAACGTCCGTGTCACTCTCAAACTGTCCAGGGTTTGAAGCCTGTGGGGAACATAAAATTTTAATGAACCTGGGCTCTGTTCACCAGCTAACTTCAAAGCAGCACTCAGAATCTTTATTTAAAGCTGTCTATTTTTGCCCTTGTCTAATTATTACTTTAGATCTCATGCTTTAGAAGCACCAGTTAAAATCAGCTGCCTCTACAAGGCAGGTAAATTATACAGTTAATTGTCGAGGTTTTATGATGCTGTAGTGTTGCCCCTATCACCAGGCTGAAAGATCCATATTCAAATTCCATTGCCACAGAGGTGTGTCTTAACATGTTCAAACAGGTTGGTCGAAACTACTTATGATTAACCATCCTGACAGAGTCTGCTGGGCAGCTAGATTGTCAATCTTTGCTCTGTCTGCTGCCATTACCTCAGGAGTTATTTGGGCCGTTACAATTAGCTTCAACTCCCCATTATTCTCACTGCCACTGTGACAGTTAAGATCAGCCAAAGACCCTGCTCCCAATCATCAGCAATTGACTCCTGCTGAAAATAGGAAAAGAAAAGGATATCAGGTATTAGACAGTACTGCAAGGCCTTCCCTGGTCCAATAGCTTGTCAATGTGCACCATAGGACAAGAGGGAAGAAAGAATGCGTTCAAACATACCAACACAACAGCATCATGCTCAAAAAGGAGGCATCTACAGCAAGGGGCCTCATCAACCATAAGCATCAAATTGATAAAGAATGGGCAGTTCTGTCCAATTTATATTGGAATATATCTCTTTTATTGCAACAACAGCACCTTTAATCCCTAGTTTCCTTTGTATAAACTAGCAATAGAATTTTAACTGTGCTTGTGAGAGGGGGCACTCAACAGACGGCCAGATACAGTTTGACAAGATTTATTTTTAGGACAGATTTATGAAGAGAGTTTTGATCTTGTAACTTCTGCATTGGAAAGAACTTATTCTTTGAAAAGCAGGAGAGGAAAAGGAGTCAGGTGGTAATTTGATCTTTATTTACAGAAGAGAGATGGTGTCCATTTTAAGAACGATCGTTCATTCCAATTTATGAAAAGTTGACAATGTGACACTGGGGAAGGGATTTTCCTCAAGTTTCTGATCTTGCAGTGTTCTTCTGCTCCAGGATGCAGAAGTATCTGTGAGAGTAATTACCAAATTTGCATTCACCTCCCTGTCTAAAATATACTATTTGTGGAGACTGCAGGTATCATTACTATGTTCATGGTATATACCATCTCGACTGCTTCCAGACTGATACTGTGCACTCCTTCAGACTGGAAAGCAGAAGACACCAGTCACATCACCTATACATGCCCATAAAGACAAGAAAACTGCTGGAG
Source organism: Chiloscyllium punctatum (assembly GCF_047496795.1). Taxonomy (NCBI): domain Eukaryota; kingdom Metazoa; phylum Chordata; class Chondrichthyes; order Orectolobiformes; family Hemiscylliidae; genus Chiloscyllium; species Chiloscyllium punctatum. The sequence continues at coordinate 41,743,439 of NC_092760.1, read as the reverse complement.
AAGAAGCCTTACATAATCATTTGAAAATTTTAACAGAGCACAGCATTCTCCACAGAGTAAGGTACAACAACAACTCCCCACTGTACTTTCAAAAATGTGTTGACTTCATGAAAAAATGTGATGAAAAAAAGTTTTAAATTCAGGGAAGGAGAGACAGGCAAGTCATATTCCAAACTGACATTGTAAACAAGCAATGCAACAAAGTGCTTAAATGCTGTTTGTGCCAGTTGTTTACAGGCATAAATAAACAAAGGCTGGCCAAACGTTTCTCGTGAAACCATTAAATCGTTTGAAGCACCGGCTGAGTTCTTTGCTGGTGAGTCAAAAGTTACCACAAAATGTGAACAAGATCCCCAATATATCACAGATACAGGGCAGTAGCAACAACAATGCAAGGCTGGCTGATGTTCAAAGCTGCAGGATAACACCATTCTGAAGGCATTCTGTTGAACCTCTATATGTCGAAATTGGTTAGATAGAGAGATACACAAAAATAGCCAGGCACACACACAAACAAACAAAAATGATGACAATGACAGATGCAAGATAAGAAGGGTCCAATAGATAGAAGTTGATGTTAAGTGTAGCAATGCGATTACTTGTTATATGCAACTCCCTCTTGGCTTTTCTTTGCAACAAATGGAACCAGTAACTTGAAAGTTTACCAACGCTATCAAACCCACCCATAGCGATTGACAATTAACTACTGCTATAAAACTCTATATCTGTGCTAAGAAACTCTCCAGACCCACAACTCAGGAAAAAGTCTATAAATCTGCATCTTTATGCAGCTCTCCAGAAGGGTTTACGAGCATAAATGGATAGCACAGGCTAGCTATAATGATGTCACTCTTTCCAGCATTAACAGGGAAATAGAGGTTTAGGATGGTGCTATTGTGATTTTCTCATTTCATATGCAAAATGTGACTTCAAAATGCTTGGAGATCAGTTGATGAATAAACTATTAAAATGTACTTCTTAATAAAGAGTTTATGTTAGACCTCTGGCATGGCAGTGGATGCTTATCTATAGATCTGTCTACACATGGTTGAAGAATTATTACATTCCCCAGCAAAGAATATTTCTTTGAATTTGTTTTACTATGAAATTGGCAGCATTCTGAACAATGCAATGAATTCCCATACTGGTACATTAAAAAAAGTACAGATGAATATCCAATTAGAGTCAGGATTAAGTAGTAAGGGTAAATAGAAAGAAGGATAGATTATATCACTGTGTAGAACATGTGTTTTCAGGGCTTTTGAATGGGAAAGTAAAGTCGGGAAAAGCAATGGGTCAAGGAGAAACCATTTAAACACTGGTTTCAAGCAGCTATTTAGATTCGGGACTTCTATCTGATGCATTATTTTGTAGAGGAATGGGTGCGGGCGGACGATAGGGAATGTTTGCAGTCCAATTCTAAATATGTTTGCAGAGGGTTTGGTAAAGTTGATTGTAAAATCTGGATGCATGTGGAGTTGCTGGTGAAATGATGGGATTCACTGTTGAGCTTGACAAAGAATGACTGGAGACATTAAGTGTGGCATGGATTCCCCCACTCTAGACCTTAATTTAATTCTGGCACTAGCGAGAGGAGATAGCAGGCATTCAGCAACAGTGATATCACCAAGCAGCCAATCATATTGAAAAATACTAATGATAGAAAACCAGGAAGCAACAAGTAGATTGTAGCATTAAATGTTTTATAATTTTACAGGAAGTGAAATAAAGATTAGGACATGCGTCTACAAACATACCAAAATCTGAAATATCAAACAATTTTTTAAATGAAGCACTGCTGCCTCACAGCGCCAGAGACCTGGTTTAATTCCCACCTCAGGCAACTGTCTGTGTGGAGTTTGCACATTCTCCCCATGTCTGCATAGGTTTCCTCCAGGTGCTCAGGTTTCCTCCCAAAATCCCAAACTGTGCAGGTTAGGTGAACTGGCCATGCTAAATTGCCCGTAGTGTTAGATGAAGGGGTAAATGTAGGGGAATGGGTCTGGGTGGGTTGCTCTTCGGAGGGTCGGTGTGGACTTGTTGGGCCGAAGGGCCTGTTTCCACACTGAAAGTAATCTAATCTAATCAAATCTAATCATAATCTGTGACCGGCTTCACGTGAAATAGAGAAATTTGACATTCTCCAAAACCAAACTCAGTTTGCTTGCCCAAAGAGCTTTTTCAGGATAAATTATGACTCATTAAACCATTAGAACCACAGATGCATCTAATTCAATAAGGCAAAATTGTGTCAAGGGTGTTACAAGTCTAGAAGGCAAAAAAAGCAGAAACTCAGATTGAATCAGTGATTTCTAGTGATTTGCAGGTTCACTGAGTATCACCCTGTGAAGGAGCAGGTGGCAGGGTTGAATTGCAGGGTTTCCCAAACCACTATTTAGCAGTGAACCGATCCTGGGAGTTCCCAGATTCTAAGTCCTGAAGCCAAGATGGAGATTGTAATGCAGGAGTTTTGTGATGGATATTGAATGGGTGACAAAGGGTTTGGGGGGAGCTGGGGAAAGAGGGAGTGGAGATCTTAATGATAGATGGTAGATGGGGTGGGATTTTGGAACATTGTGCCCACTGTTGGAAAATGGGCCTTACTCCCCACATCGTCCCCATACCCCTCATGACCTGAGCAAGCTGATCTTGCAGGCCTCCATCACTTCCCACGCTTACCCTCTTCCTGCTGACCGGGGAACAGCAAAACAAAGTTGGTCTTGATTTGGACAATGCTGGTTTGAAATGCAATGCATGTGTGAACTGAATCTTGGAAAATTGTTCAAGACCAATTCAAGCATCAATCATGCTGCCATTAGTGAACACAATATGCTAGCAACATGTCACTTCCTGCTAGGAGCAGCAGGTGATAAACATGGCTCTATCCATTCTGCTCTGTATTCTCACGCTTACTCGTGATAGCCTCTAGTGAGCTGCATCTGCAGTTGTCAGGATGTTTCCATATATATAAGGGTGGCAAATAATACTCAGATGGTGGTAAACATTGGGGGCGGGACAGGGAGTTGACATGCTGATTTTCAGCTGTGGGGTGCAGTGGACAGGCCACAGAGAGTTGGGAGAAAAGGCTGAGCTCCAAGAGCAGATGTCTGAGACTTGGGGACCATGACTGGTGGAATGCAGGGTCTTTTACCAGATTCAGGAGTTCCACCCATTAGGTCAGGGGTGACTGTATGTGGAGGACAGGGGATGGAGGGGAAGAGACTACTCCAGGAAGCTGCAAGCAGAGTGAGGGTGACATATGGCTGAAAGAGGGACGTGGAAGCTGAGGGAGATTACAAAAAGGATTTGGGAATAAGAGCTCTGCAAGAAAGCTGCAGTCAAAAAAGGTATTGCAAGAGGGATGTAGGGTAGAAGGATGCTGCAACAGGGCATGAGGTAAATGGAATATGCAAGAGGTTTTGGGAACAAGAATAGCCGTGGTCAAGGTAGAGTGAAGTGGAAAAAGGTGCTGCAATTTGTGCGAGTGGGTGTGAGACGGGGACAGGAATCTTCAAAGGAAAGAGAACAGTTTTAAAACTGAGAACAAAGAAATAGCAAGCTAACTGGGACCCAAGAAACCTTTAAATCATGGAGATAATGAATTCCTTGCAAGTGAATGTGGAACCTCTAGTTTAAGGCTGTGTAACTTCAGGAGCTACGATAACGGTAAAAAAAAACTGTAGTGGATCCTTCTGTAATGAATACTGTCAATTATTAAATTTCAAGTTAAGATTACAATTAGAGATGCAATAAGAAGAGATGTAACTCCCTGGTTAAAATGTTCTAGTTTTGTGCTGATGAAATGGAGATGAATTAGCTGTGTCCTCACTAGACTACAGAAGTTGGGTTAGGGTGATAGCTTCCTGGGTGTAGAAGTGTTTGTCAGTTAATTTTGAAAAGGAACATCTTGTTAACTTACACCCGTTGTCTTGTGCCAATTTATATACTGTGGTGTCTTGAAGATTAATGCTTTCCTTGTGCATGGTGCTTTAATTTTATTAGAGAACTGACAATTGAAGAAATATTCTAATTTTGTTTCTGTGACAGCCCAAATACCACACGACAAATATAGAAGGCATTGTTACCATGTGATGACATTAACTGACAAATGAATTAATGAGAATGAAAAAGTCAACACCAAAAATGAAAAATCTCAAGGAGCCTGCAAAATGGAAAATAATATTTTGACCCCTGGTTGAAAACTAGGTTTCTACCTCCAACCAAGTTTGGTTTCTATCCAACGCAGTTGGTTAGACTGGAATGTTAGAAATGTTTTCCATTGAATTTAACAGGAAAGAAATTGGGCAACGAATAAAATAGCACAGAATTAAAATGACCAGAAATGGTCAAACAGTGACTGAAATTTTCAACATCCTATGCAGCTCTGATTTACTGGGCACAGAACACTACTATTCACCTGGTCATCCTTTAGAAACAACATCCTGGAAGTTGAGAGCTGGGGTGCAGATTGGCCCTACAACCAACTCATGTTTGAGATGACACTTTCTCAGCCACTTTCTCCACCCAAGAAAACAGCAACTGATTTGGGCAGACTTTTGCAGTGCATAGAGAATAGTTTTCCTATCAGGCATAATCCCCTTGGCCTGGAGGCAGAATGTGAAATATTTTCACCCATTATTGCTGACCCTGATGGGACTTCTAAGTCAACTGAGCTTTAGTATTTGAGGCAATGTCCATGCATCAGAGAGAGCACAGGCTGGGAGCCCATATGTGGAGTGTGGAAAATCATCTGTAGCTGCAGAATTGAAAGATAAAAAAGGTCAGGCATAACTAGGACATTAGTTAGATTTGGGAAACAGAAGTCTGGTTAGACAGAAGGCTGTGCGCTTTCACCTTCCTTGAGGGAGATCAGGGAGGCTATAGTCAACGCAAATATTAGATACATATAGAACTGTCCAAGGGCACTGGGAAGAGATGAAAAGATAATGAGAGCATAGATTTAACTTGATGGGAAAGACTTAAAAGGGACCTAAGGGGCAACTTTCCCACACAGAGGGTGGTACGTTTATGGAATGAGTGCCAGAGGAAGTGGTGGAGGCTAGTACAATTGCAACATTTAAAAGGCTGGTACAATTATAACATTTAAAAGGTATCTGGATGGAAATGTGAATAGGAAGGGTTTAGAGGGATATAGGCCAAATGCTGGCAAATAGGACTAGGTTAGGTTAGAATACCTGGTTGGCATGGACAAGTTGGACTGATGCGGGTCAGTTTCCATGTTCTTTATCTCTATGACTGTATGGTGGAAAATCAACTATCACAAAAAGACCGGTGAGTGAAAAAAAAAAATGCAATGACCACACCAGTTTAGAGTGAACCTATTATCTAGAGTGGCTTTTATTCTTTAGACCGCTTGGTAAAACACCACTATGCTGCATGTAGCTATCTTGGAAACCCTTGTACAACTTTACTCAAGGGTTATCCCAGATCAGTCTATGTATTTGACATGTTCAATTAGTGTTCCAGGACTTGAATGAACGTCAACAGTTTCAGCTTCAAACCTGGAAAATGCTCAGGTATTATCACCTGTAAATAATAGCTTTTATGTCTCAAAAAACAATCCAAGGCTTCCCATTACAAATGAGAGAGTGCTGACAAAATGGTTGCTTTCAACACAAATGTACAAATGGCCACTCTCCTGGAAGCAAGTATTAAGGGACAACGTTTTCACGCAGAGGATGGTACGTTTATGGAATGAGCTGCCAAAGGAAGTGATGGAGGCTAGTACAATTGCAACATTTAAAAGGCATCTGGAGGGGTATATGAATAGGAAGGGTTTGGAGGGATATAGGCCGGGTGTTGGCAAGTGGAACTAGATTGGGTTCAGATATCTGGTCGGCTTGGACGAGTTGGACCAAAGGGTCTGCTTCCATGCTGTACATCTCTATGACTCTATGACTCTACAACCAAGTGGCATATTAAGGAATTGGAACATTTTATGGTAATTCTAGATAGGGCATTAATCAAGGGATGTCAATGTAGTTGGCATGTCAATGTATGGCAAAAACATAACATGCAGTGAGAAGCACTGCATTAATGCCAACTGTGGGCTTTTTAAATTCTCCCTCTCATTATGTCAAGTGATTAACAAGCTTGAACATTTATTTGTTCTCTCCAGGCAAGAAGAGTGCAAATGAGGCAAAAGTAATGATAATCCAGGTCGGAATGCCTTCCATACTATGCGATTTTCTTAAATTATTGTTGAGAAAATCGGTTGAAGAAGCATAGCAAGAAGTTACCAGGTTTTCAAAGAGTAAAAGTAACGAGGAAAATTGGGATCAGAAGTGACAGACAAATTGGATTGGTCTGTAGACTGTAGAAGGAAGGGAAGAGGGACATGAGAAATGATATCATCTTAAGATTCTGAAGGGTGCACTGGGATTGGTGACAATGTGATGAACCTTAATACCAAAACACTGTGAGAAAAAGAAAATATTTTATTTGAAGAAGAGCAGAAAGTCAGAGCGGCATTCATCATACAAACTGTAAGCAACAGTCAAAAATTATCAAAAAAGAAGATTGGGATTATAAAGATGAGAGAAGTAATGACAGAAACTTTAAGTATACTGCTTAAGTGTATGATCTTTTGCCAAGACTAAACTGGGCCTGAATCTCTAAAGGTTTGAGTGATAGATCTAAACTATAGGAGGGAGAAAAGTTCTCCTGTGTTACAGAAAAGAGCCAAGTCCCATTGCTAGAGTCAGACGGATCTGAATTGCAAGAGAAAGATCTTTTTAGCAGGAGAGAGCCAAGTTCTACTGCTACTGTCTTGCACTTTCCAAACATTTATATAAACTTCATTTCCTTTTCCAAACGTGGGGGTTGGGGGGGGGGCTGTTCAGGAAATGTAGATAGAGAGAGATTTCCTATGCAATTTTGAAAGTGTGGATAGAAAAGCTGCACAGTAGCTTCAGTCCAATTCTGTTGACAGGAGACCGACCTTGCTCTGTTTCAAGAGTGAAAGGGCTTTCCTCCCCCTCAGGCAGCTGGTAATTATTAACAGCTATAATTTGCCTGTGACTTATAAAAAAAGCCAAGCCACATGAGTGTTTATATATTGTTTAGGGTTTTTTAAGGACTCACTTCTGGCTGTTACCATTCCATCAATCTATTTGCACTGGAGCTGATTCAAGAGACTCGGCTACTGTACAATCTGTCATTCCATTGGCAACGGTACAATGTAATCTTTTCCCACTTATGAAGCTCCTTACTTGAATTGTGTTTATGTCTCTAGAATTGAAGTCTCTTAGCTTCATCTTTCGGTTCTTTTCTCATTTCTGTTCCTGATGACAATTGGGCAGATTTCCCTGTACTTGCACCAGAACACCTGGATACAACATAGGGAAGCAGGTCTGGTGGGAAAAAATACCTTACAGGTATTAGAAAACTCACCAAATTCTACATCTCTTAAAATCGCACAACAAGAAAATCAGGCAGGTTCCCCTGGCAAGAAACCCTTTGGACATGATCTTCCTCCCTCTATTGTGTCCATGCAACTGAATGTGTCAACAGTGGAACTGGAAAACCTTGCTCAAAAACAATTGGTTAGATACGGTCTATGGATGTATTTGTTCTCTGGCATGTAACCCAAACATGGCTGCTTTTGTGGTTTGAGCTTAGGTAGTTAGAGTCAACAAAGTGATCAACTTTGACAGGCATCTCAGCTGAGCCAGTCCCATTACTGCTCCATTTCCCTCTGCACTTTCCACCCATACAGCTGCAAATCAGATAAGGCGACTAACCACAGTCAAAGAGCTCTGTGGTGTTTTTGGGTCACTGCACACTGCACAGTGCAATCAGCCATCTGAGAGGCTAATGGTGTACGGTAGCCCTACAAATTCCTTCAAATCCTTTGGTTTCAAATCACATTCAATTAAGAAAAAAGGCATCGCTGTGTCTGTGACTACACACAGAGACATGAGACAGGTGGAAGAAGCCAAGTACAATAATACCAACAGCCAGTGTGCTAGACCATTTCAGACCTCAGGTATTTTAATTCTAGATCCCTCATAGTATAATAACATTGTGCAGCCAAAGGAAATCAGACTAATTTAGATTAGATCAATTGATATGGCTTCTTCACAGCAATTTTGGGCAGGATAGGTAAGATACTGAAGGACTCCTGCAATGCCATGGTGAAATGTTAGCAAAATCACTGGTCATACAGATTGAGAGCATAAAATACGTTCTGTCACACCAACACACAGAAAAAGAAGTAATGAGGGATGGACAGGGAGATAAAATCCAAGAAAGTAGAAAGAGTAAGACTGGAAGAGAGATGCAGAAATGGACAGATGGAGACAGAAAGCCTTGAGAGTGTAAATCACATGAAAAGAGAGGAAACTGGAGCAAAAGAGGGAGCAACATGGAAAACCATGTACACAAAAAAAGTTGAGAAGGAGGGAGAAAGAGAGAGATATAGTGTGAAAGAGATAAGGGTCAAGAGATAGATGGAGAGGGAGATATAAGAAAAAATGAAAGGGAGAAAAACAGAATACAGTAAAATAAGGGAGTGTACAACATGAGATAGACAGATAAACACAAGAGGAAATAAAGATAGGGAAACCAAGAAGCAGACTAGAGAATAAGAGAGATCAAAGATAGAGGAAAGATTAGAAGTGATAATGACAAGAAACATTGTGGTATAGAAGAGAGACAAAATGAGAAACAGGAGTCAGATAGAGTGAAAGCATGAGAAAGAGAGAGGGAAAGCAACAAAGATAAAAGAAAAGACAGGTAAAAGAAGAATAAAATGCGAGAGAGTGGAGAAAGAGAGACAGGACAGATGGAGAGGGGTGGGAAGGACTCTTAAAAAAGTGATGAGAGAGAGTGAAGTAAGAGATGAGAATGAGGAGAAAAAAGTCAAAACGTGTTGAGAGAGAGAGAGAGAGAGAGAGAGAGAGAGAGAGAGAGAGAGAGACCAGAACTGGATGAGGAGCAGGCAATGAGGGTCAAGAGACATGATGAAAAGAAATGGAGATGGGGAATGACAGGAAGACGTAGAAAAAAAATGTTTAGAGTCATACAGCACGGAAACAGACCCTTTGGTCCAACTCCTCCATGCCAATCAAGTTTCCCAAACTAAACTAGTCCTATTTGCCTATATTTGACCCATATCCCTCTGAACCTTTCCTATTCATATACCTGTCCAAATATCTTTTAAAGGTTGTAACTGTACCTGCATCTACCACTTCCTCTGGCAGTTTATTTCATACACTAACTTCTCTCTGTGTGAAATATTGCCCCTCTGGTCCCTTCTAAATCTTGCTCCTCTCATCTTAAAAATGTGCGCCCTAATTTTGAACTCCCCTACCCTAGGGAACAGGCCTTTGCTAGTAACCTTATCTATGCCCTCATGATTTTATAAACTGCTGTAAGGTCAACCCCCAACTTCCTACACTCCAGTAAAAGAAGTCCCAGCCTCTCCTTATAACTCAAACCCCCTAGTTCCAGCAACATCTTGGTGAATCCTCTCTAAACTCTCTCCTATTGAATAATTTCCTTCTTATAGCAGGGCAACCAGAACTGTACACAGTACTCCAAACAAGGCATCACCAATGTACTTTACAACCTCACCATAACATCCCAACTCCTGTACTCAATGGTCTGAGAAATGAAGGCAAGGGTACTAAATACCTTCTTAACCACCCTGTCTACCTGTGAGACAACTTTCAAAGAATGATGTACCTGAACCCCTAGGTCTCTCTGTTTGACAACATTACCCAGGGCCCTCCCACTAACTGTATAAATCTTGCTCTTTTTTGTTTTACCAAAATGCAATACCTCACATTTATTAAAATTAAACTCTATCTGCCACTCCTTGGCCCATTGGCCCAATTGGTAAAGATCCTTTTGTAATCAGTACAGTTAAATTAATTAAAGCCCACTGAAGTTTTATACTACTGTCATTCTGTTACACAGAAAAGCCTCTGATTCGAAGATATACACTCCTTATATCAGACCAGTGAATACTGGTTTCATAACCAATGCTATTTGTCCTGCTCTCTCAAGTTGTGATGCTTCTACTATGGTATGCATGCATGTTGCCAGACTCACAAAACAATATTATGTGCCAGAAAGGGATCAGGTTTTATTGAATAGATAATGTTAAGGTGATGCATCAAAAGAATACACAAGATATGTTACCAGAAAGGAGTGCATTGTCAGCCTATCATAGGGGCTATATAGTAAGTTTGAACAAAATGCCTTCAGTGCAATGTTAACCGATACAGTGGAGCCTGTTTATTATCATACATCTATATTCCATCATATATAAATTGTTCCAGAATACGAAACCATCACTGCCGTATTATGACAGGTTTATTGAACCAGACATTTTTGCTTTCAGCCACTCTGTTAGTCATGTTGCTGTAATGCCCTCTACGTTCTGATCTTTTCACCCAGTCTCTCACAGGCACAGAAACCTGCCTGTTTTTCTCACCTGTTAAGCAATAATTTTGTCCCCTTCAGTTCTGAAACTTACCTCCTCTGTACAGTTCTCTTTAGTTACTGATAATAAAGGGCTCCACTGTACCTACGCTCTGAAATAGTCTCCTGTGTGAGTGTTTTAGCATTAAAATGTCTCACCTGTGCCGTGTTCTGTGAATGAAGAACAGAGGAATCAGAGACAGCTGGAGATGTTATGCTACACATAGTCAATAAGAATCCAGGACTAGGAACTATCAACCCATTATCTGCAACCCCAACCATTGCTGGTCATAGTTGCACATATCATTAATTGTACTGCATTACCTGATGATCCCATTGTTCATTACAATTGTTAGCAAAAATACCTGTTGTTAATAACCACCAATTTCTGGGGATAAATTGTTTGTAACTCTTCCACGTTACCCAATCTTACTAACATTTTAAAGTAACTCTACTTAATAACAATTTGTTGGTATTAATTGTCCATTATCAGTAACTATTCAATGCTGGTAATTATCCAGTAACTTAATAATGACCAATTGTTATCAGTTATAATCCATTCGTAGTGATAAAGAACACTTGTAAGAATCTTTTATATAACAAACCCTTTTTTCTTTGATTTTCAGTTATTTTTCCACATTCATTTTATCTTTCAGCTGATCCTTTTCAATGTATTTGCATCAATAATTGAACAATTCAATAGCAATGATATCTCACTCTGTTTTTAGGTAATATGTTCTGCATACGTGAATGTATTATTTTCATCCCATTCACAGCCACTTTGTAAATTCCAACTGCCTTCAACATACAGTATTAAAGGATGGGGGGAAAAATGTGCACCAATTACATAAACTTCACTGGTAGCATTTGATTCCATTCTAGGTAATTCCATGAGCCCACTGCTGTCCTCTATTCCCACCACCTCGACACCCACTGGACTATAGTGGTCTCCAAAGAAATCATTTTGGTGAGCCATCAACATCAAACTCCATAACCTCGGAGATGAAGAGCGCTACAAACCCAATAAATACTGCAAGGCTAAGTGTCTTCTACTTTGTGTCGGAGTTACCCATTAGGCCTTTATGAAAACTGAGGTAAAAACAATGACTGCAGATGCTGGAAACCAGATCCTGGATTAGTGGTGCTGAAAGAGCACAGCAGTTCAGGCAGCATCCAAGTAGCTTTGAAATCGACGTTTTGGGCAAAAGCCCTTCGTCAGGAATAAAGGCAGTGAGCCTGAAGCATGGAGAGATAAGCTAGAGGAAGGTGGGGGTGGGGACAAAGTAGCATAGAGTACAATGGGTGAGTGGGGGAGGAGATGAAGGTGATAGGTCAGGGAGGAGAGGGTGGAGTGGATAGGTGGAAAAGAAGATAGGCAGGTAGGACAAGTCCGGACAAGTCATGGGGACAGTTACTGAGCTGGAAGTTTAGAACTAGGGTGAGGTGGGGGAAGGGGAAATGAGGAAACTGTTGAAGTCCATTGATGCCCTGGGGTTGAAGTGTTCCGAGGCGGAAGATGAGGCGTTCTTCCTCCAGGCGTCTGGTGGTAAGGAAGCGGCGGTGAAGGAGGCCCAGGACCTCCATGTCCTCGGCAGAGTGGGAGGGGGAGTTGAAGTGTTGGGCCACGGGGAGGTGGCTCTGCTAGGAGGCGCCCAGTCTCCCCAATGTAGAGGAGACCGCATTGGGAGCAACGGACACAATAAATTATATTAGAGGATGTGCAAATAAAACTTTGATGGATGTGGAAGGCTCCTTTAGGGCCTTGGATAGAGGTGAGGGAGGAGGTGTGGGCGCAGGTTTTACAGTTCCTGCGGTGGCAGGGGAAAGTGCCAGGATTGGAGGGTGGGTTGTAGGGGGGCGTGGACCTGACCAGGTAGTCACGGAGGGAACGGTCTTTGCGGAAGGCGGAAAGGGGTGGGGAGGGAAATATATCCCTGGTGGTGGGGTCTGTTTGGAGGTGGCGGAAATGTCGGCGGAAGATTTGGTTTATGCGAAGGTTGGTAGGGTGGGAGGTGAGCACCAGGGGCGTTCTGTCCTCGTTACGGTTGGAGGGGTGGGGTCTGAGGGCGGAGGTGCGGGATGTAGACGAGATGCGTTGGAGGGCATCTTTAACCACCTGGGAAGGGAAATTGCGGTTACTAAAGAAGGAGGCCATCTGGTGTGTTCTGTGGTGGAACTGGTCCTCCTGGGAGCAGATCCGGCGGAGGTGGAGGAATTGGGAATACGGGATGGCATTTTTGCAAGAGGTAGGGTGGGAAGAGGTGTAATCCAGGTAGCTGTGGGAGTTGGTGGGTTTGTAAAAAATGTCAGTGTCAAGTCAGTCGTCATTAATGGAGATGGAGAGGTCCAGGAAGGGGAGGGAGGTGTCAGAGATGGTCCAGGTAAATTTAAGGTCAGGGTGGAATGTGTTGGTGAAGTTGATGAATTCCTCAACCTCCTCGCGGGAGCACGAGGTGGCGCCAATGCAGTCATCAATGTAGCAGAGGAAGAGGTGGGGAGTGGTGCCGGTGTAATTATGGAAGATCAACTGCTCTACGTAGCCAACAAAGAGACAGGCATAGCTGGGGCCCATATGTGTGCCCATGGCTAGCCCTTTGGTCTGGAGGAAGTGGGAGGATTCAAAGGAGAAATTGTTAAGGGTGAGGACCAGTTCGGCCAAACGAATGAGAGTGTCGGTGGAAGGGTACTGTTGGGGACATCTGGAGAGGAAAAAACGGAGGGCTTGGAGGCCCTGGTCATGGCGGATGGAGGTGTAGAGGGATTGGATATCCATGGTAAAGATGAGGCATTGGGGGCCAGGGAAATGGAAGTCTTGGAGGAGTGGAGGGCGTGGGTGGTGTCTCGAACATATGTGGGGAGTTCCTGGACTAGGGGGGATAGGACAGTGTCGAGGTAGGTAGAGGGGAGTTCAGTGGGGCAGGAGCATGCTGAGACAATGGGTCGGCCAGGGTGGTCAGGCTTGTGGATCTTGGGAAGGAGGTAGAACCGGGCAGTGTGGGGTTCCCGGACTATGAGGTTGGAAGCTGTGGGTGGGAGATCTCCTGAGGTGATGAGGTTCTGTATAGTCTGGGAGATGATGGTTTGGTGAAGGGGGTTGGGGTCATGGTCGAGGGAGCAGTAGGAAGAGGTGTCCTCGAGTTGACGTCTGGCTTCCGCGGTGTAAAGGTCAGTGCGCCAGACTACCCCCTTTATCCGCTGGCTTGATGGTGAGGTTGGGATTGGAGCAGAGGGATTGGAGGGCTGCTCGTTGTGAGGGTGAGAGGTTGGAGTGGGGAAGGAGGTAGACAGGTTGAGGCGGTTAATGTCCCGGCGGCAGTTGGAAATGAAGAGGTCGAGGGCAGGTAATAGGCCAGTGTGGGGTGTTGGAGGTGGGCGAAGGGGTCCTCGGAAGGTGGATGGGAGTCCTGATTGTGAAAGTAAGCTCGGAGGCGGAGGCAACGGAAGAAGTGTTCGACGTCACGGCGTGTATTAAATACTGTACACAATCAAGTGACTACATCTTATGCATCATCTAAATAGTCCTGGTTACTGACAGCATAATGACTAGAATGGCAAAATCTGTAAAAATTGATCGTTCATTCCTGAGTCATAATGCATAATTTGTGGGTGACTCACTGTTGCCTCCCTGAATAGATCAAATACTGGGCAGAAAGCAACAAATTAATTCACTCCCATCTTTTAGAGAGGGTTTATGTGTACCTTGGTATCAGAGTCTACATATTTGATCAAAAGAAACTATCCACTCCTGTGTGATGCTGCTTGACATTTCAATACCAGCTGTGCACTATCCTCAGTAGTTGGATAGGTGTATACATGTTTAAGTAGTTATACTGGGAGCAGTACCACTTTGCATTATTAATGGAGAAAGCAATAGTGATTTAAATAGGTCTCAGATAAACACAGTTATTAAACAAGAGAAACTGCCCAGCAGGCACTAAGAGTGTATTTGTTATAAAAGGGATTTATTGCTCCTTTCACGGTCAGGTTCTACATATAGAAACAAAGGCTGAAATTGTATGTGTGATCTTCACTGGTTGACCCAGTGTATTAAACACCCCTTGCTGTTGCACTGAGTAGGGCAGACTTGCAACATCACAGGTTCCAAACCACATTGTGCTGATATAACTGAGCCCAGACATGGCAACAGTAACAGTGGTTGTCCTCAATCTGCCCATTTATTTTAGATTAGATTCCCTACAGCGTGGAAACAGGCCCTTCAGCCCAACCAGTCCACACCGACCCTCCGAAGAGTAACCCACCCAGACCCATTTCCCTCTGACTAATGTACCTAACGCTATGGGCAATTTAGCATGGCCAATTCACCTAATCTGCATATCTTTGGACTGTGGGAGGAAACCGGAGCACCCAGAGGAAACCCACGCAGACACAGGGAGAATGTGCAAACCCCACACAGACAGCCACCTGAGGCTGGAATCGAACGTGGGACCCTGGCACTGTGAGGCAGCAGTGCTAACCATTGTGCCACCATGCCACCCAGTGGAGTGGGGAAAGTCTGCCCTGGTCCATTTTGAATGGATATCTGAAGACTCCTTTTGTGAAATACCTCCAAGTGGAAATCAGATGTGAACAGAACAGCTGGAGTTGAGATATCTTGTACAATAAAATAGTCTGCAAATAACCTCGCTCCACAATCTTGACATTCAGATACAAAATTGACATTCAGATGAAGTATTGAACTAGTATTGCTGTAGTAATTGGATCAGTAGAAAACCAAATGGTTACAGGATGTCAAATCCTGTTAATGATATCCCAATCACCTACAGTGTAGCAACCTATTGTTGATATCCCTGTCATCCCATAATTTCTCGTAGATATCAGCAGGTATTTGTATTCTACTGGACATATCCTCGAGTTCCATATATATGCTGACATGACATACAAATATAATCACCATTTACCAAGCAACAATCACAGACTAATAGCAAAATACTGCATTAGCTGCACAAACAACACATTCACAGGTATAATGACAACTGTGGCCCCAAGTCATGTGGTATTCCAAAAATAGCTAAAGATGATAACTTGGTACAAAGTACTGTCAGATCACATACACAGTACATGTGTAAATAAGAAATAGCCTTACCCGCACAATGATTCTTTCAGAAATCTGAGCTGCCACAAGATGATTCTGATTCTGAGCCTGGACCTGAAGGGCTACTACCAGCATGAAGTACCTGCGAGAGGCGAAGGGATCAAGAGGAGGACAAGATGGATGAGAAAAAGAATGGGTGGGGAGAATAAGAGATAGGTGTATTCAGAAAAGGACAGCAAGACAAGATAAAGAAGGTGGAGAATGAAGAGAGAAAAATGGAAATAGAGCAGGGAGAGAAATGAGGATTAGAGATGAATGGATTGAGGTAAAAAGAAGAGAGAGAAAGTGATAGAAAAAGAGTGATATGGAAGGCGGAAGAGTGAAAAAAGGGTGAGGTAGAGTGAGAGCATAAGAAAACACTGTTAACTAATATCTGTATGAATATCTTTAAATATGACAGTACATTTAGAACAGTACTTTATTTAATTTCATGGCACTATTTCTCAGTTAAACAACCCGCTGCTAGCTAATACCTTTCATTGTAATTCTATTATAAAAATTAGTTTCTTTTTATTAGTCAACATGAGACTCCCAGTAAAGAGGTTTATCCTATTTTTTGGTATGTTCATCTACAAACATATTAAAACAACAATGGCTGCAGTCAAACATGTGATGGATGCCAATCTTCATTCCCAGCAGATATTGGGTCATTGGTGAATGGAGTGATTAGGTCAACTATCCAAGAAGCCTGAATCTGTATGATTCTGGATTAGTGGCGCTGGAAGAGCACAGCAGTTCAGGCAGCATCCGAGGAGCAGTAAAATCAAGGTTTCGGGCAAAAGCCCTTCATCAAGAATAAAGGGCCTGAAGGGTGGAGAGATAACTGAGAGGAGGGTGGGGGTGGGGAGAAAGTAGCATAGAGGTGAGTGGGGGAGGGGATGAAGGTGATAGGTCAGGGAGGGGAGGGTGGAGTGGATAGGTGGAAAAGGAGATAGGCAGGTAGGACAAGTCCGGACAAGTCATGGGGACAGTTACTGAGCTGGAAGTTTTTAACTAGGGTGAGGTGGGGAAAGGGGAAATGAGGAAGCTGTTGAAGTCCACATTGATGCCCTGGGGTTGAAGTGTTCCAAGGCGGAAGATAAGACGTTCTTCCTCCAGGCGTCTGGTGGTGAGGGAGCGGCGGTGAAGGAGGCCCAGGACCTCCATGTCCTCGGCAGAGTAGGAGGGGGAGTTGAAATGTTGGGCCACGGGGCGATGTGGTTGATTGGTGCGGGTGTCTCGGAGATGTTCCCTAAAGCGCTCTGCTAGGAGGCATCCGGTCTCCCCAGTGTAGAGGAGACTGCATCGGGAGCAACAGATATAATAAATGATATTGGTGGATGTGTAGGTAAAATTTTGATGGATGTGGAAGGCTCCTTTAGGGCCTTGGATGGAGGTGAGGGAGGAGGTGTGGGCGCAGGTTTTACAGTTCCTGCGGTGGCAGAGGAAGGTGCCAGGATTGGAGGGTGGGTTGTTGGGGGGCATGGACCTGAATCTGTATGATTTGGGCGCTTTCCTTGCTTTGGACTGTTGTGCTGTAAGCATTGGTCCAGGGATCACAGATTGGAATGGGGCAGCAGACCCAAGCTGAAAAATGCAAGGAAAAAGGAAGGACTCATGAGGGAACTAGGTATGGGTTAGAATTTGTTTATTTTATCCTCATAAAGGTTACATTGAAAATGTAACATTGTGGTTTCAGCCGTAGATTCAGTAGCAAAGGAAGGAGTGGAGGAAACGGAGTGTACATTCTGCCAATTGGCATATGAAATTCTAATAATGCTTTCACAGCCTTTCTAGGTTCCAAAGCACTTAATGAAAGTATTTCCCAGAGGCAAAGACTAATGAAAGTCAGTAATACTTTGAAATTAATGTACTGACCTTTCATTTTGAAGAACATAAGACAAGTTGACCTATTATGTGTCATTCATATGTTTTACTGTTTCTTTTCTGGGTGAAGACACAGCTGTACTCATGAAGCCTAAAGCCCAGAATGAGTTATCACCTTCAGTTTGCCTATTAAACCATGAAAATTACACCAGCATCCAATAAATTTGTCACAGGATCCCAATCTGCTTGGCAATGTGCCAATTTCCTCTGATCCACATCAGGATGGTGCTGGGAGCGGGTCTCCAACATCAGCAGCACAAGTTTCAAAGTGACATGAATCCAATTTCCATACAGCAGAGACATTTGAAATTGGCCACGCGGACTTTGACAAAAATGTCTGTCATTTATACTTTAATTTTCATGAAACATGGAACACAAATCCTGAGGAAATGCTGCCAATTTAGACAAATTTACTGAACTTTCATCTTTTACTGAGCTTGAACTTCACTCAAGAGGAATGTTTGACTCATTTCTTCTATACTTGATTTTAGCTTGATCTTTCTGTTACATTTCCCTCTTTTGATGCTTCATGAGCATCTTCCTAGCCTACAGTAATTTAAGCCAGGACACATCAGTAGAAATGGGAATCTTAGCTGTCTTGCAAGACACAATGACACTCGTAATGGTACGCACCTCTGGTCTGGATTGGGTTTGCCTTTTTTCCTCATGTTGTTCGCTGTTGTTTCACTGAAGTGTAACCTTCCAACTGTCACCTTTGTGACCTGATCAGAGGGGATGTTAATACTATAGAACGAAAAAAAATCCATCAGTATGCTATATCGCTCGATGTCCCTGGCACGTATTAATACCATCATCATGTTTCCATATCTCTTAGAATCTCTCAAAATCCACCATCTCTTGTTATCCTACAACATCCCAAATTATTACAAAGTGTCAATATTTCCCAAAATCCACAAACATCTATTAGCATCCCTAAGTGTCTCCCAAATTCACATACAGCTCTCACTCCTATCTAGTTTCACTGACAACTAGAACATTTTTCAATAATGATTAAAATTTAATGTTCACTTTTGATCTGTACCTTTCTGTACAATTTTTCACCTGTATATATACAATATACAAGGAGAAACCCAGTGCTGAATAAACTAAATAACTTTCCACATGATATGTACGCTTTGTAGCTATTAGACACATTTTGAGACATTACTTGTACCTCCTAACACAATGTAAAGAAATTGAGTACACTGAGGGGTTTGAGGTTTTACCATCTCCTCATTTTATAAGACCTAGCCAATGCTGGTCAGTGCATAGCAAGTAGCTGACAGAAGAAGCTATGGCATATTATTTATTTTGAGGACTAAACTGTTGATAACATACTATCAGCTGAAAGAAAGATTTAGGTATTTTAAAGCAGATCTTCTACATACTTCAAAACTCTTACATTCTTTTGAAGAATAATGACAATTATGTGTGGGAGATGTGTTAAACATCTTATGCACAGCAATATTTCACAGCATCAATAAGACTGGTAATTGATATCTTAGTTGTATTTTTAAAGGAGTAATCTTGTCCAAAAAAAAAGGTAGGAGAATTCGCTACTGTTGCTCAGATAAAGTCATGTTATATTTAGCAAATTTTGATTCACAGTCATTTCATCTGGAAGACTATACAATGTAGCATTCAATTTTTCACTTGTGTCTGTTCAAGATCTAGAAATGGACTTAAAACCAAAGTCTTCGGTGTGCTCTTGACTGAGCCAACCTTGGACAATTACAAGTGACATTCTGTGGATAGGGAGAGCTGTTCCAGTTCCTAAAATACACAATTTATATTGTGTACTTACGTGACTGGGTTGAATGGCCGTTTGCTGCGATCGGACTGTGATTGCTCAATGTTGATGCTCTGGTTCATTGCTTCCAACTACCAAAAAAGATTGTTTAACAATCAGCAATCAGATATACATGCCAGCTCTTTCCACATTTACTGATACGTGAAAGGATTCATTTCCCAACCAGACTGACTTATTCCACAAGATAACATAGGAAAGGAAGTTAAAAAGATTTTAACATGACTATCTCCTGCCACCTCAATGGGCAACAATTCCAATCTGATGAGACTCTTCAAAGTGGTTCTTTGTTTATTTAATTTCCAACCCTCCAATTTTCAAGAGAAGCAATTAAAATAGCCTGCAAGGGACATTAAGTTAATAGCACACTTGCTTTGATTACAAGGTAACATGAGTTAAAACCTGTCCAAAACTAAGCAGCAGTAAGTTTCCTTCTACATTGAATGAATTAATAGTAAACAGCTCAGCAACTAACTCAGAATCTCACTACTTCTCCCATCTGCTTCCTTAAACACTCACTCCATCCACCAGCAATATATAGAGCCTAAATTATGTTTAGGGGACATTGCAGGAATGCTCCAATTCTTCTTTGACAGCACCTACCAAACCTACCCATATTACCTCCCAGCAGGACGTGGAGGCACTTGAGAACACCATTGCCTCTGAGCCTTCTCCACATTACACAACAATCTGACTTGGAAATATATCACTGTTCCTCCATCTCCATTGTTCCATAATCCTGGATCTGCCACACAAACAGCACTGTGGACATGGCTTCACCACACAGCACTGCTGCATCACAGCACCAGGGACCCAGGTTTGGTTCCAGCCTCGGGTGACTGTGTGGAATTTGTACATTCTCCCCGTGTCTATGTGGGTTTCTTCCGGTGCTCTGGTTTCCTCCTGCCATCCAAGGATGTGCAGATTAGGTGAACTGGCCATGCTAAATTGCCCATAGTGTTCAGGGATGTGTAGGTTGGTGCACTAGTCAGGGGTAAATGTAGAGTAATGGAATGGGTCTGGGTGGGTTACTGTCGGAGGGCTGGTGTGGACTTGTTGGGCCAAATGGCCTGTTTCCACCCTGTAGGGATTCTATGATTCTATGAAAGCAGTTCACTTCAATCACCTTCACAGCTCCTTAGGAAGGAGTAAGAAATGTAGGCCTGGCTAATGATGCCCACACCCTAAGATTTCTGAAAGAAAAGAAACCATGGGATAGCTGCATGGGGAGTAGTAAAATGTCAGACTGACACTGTAGGATGTTCTTCCAAGAACAAAAAGAAGCAAGTTGAGGGGAAAGGAAACATGGTAAACGAAACGGCCTCTAGAGGCCTTAATCAAAGGCCAGTACCACCTTCATGATCAGGTTTTGTTGAATTTACTGGGCAAGATATTAGTGCTCATTCTGGATTAGTGGTGCTGGAAGAGCACAGCAGTTCAGGCAGCATCCAAGGAGCTTCGAAATTGACGTTTTGGGCAAAAGCCCTTCATCAGGAATAAAGGCAGTGGGCCTGAAGCGTGGAGAGATTGCAGTGGGAGAGGGACTCCCTGAGATTCTTGTAGAGAGAGAAGGAAAACTTCTTCAAGGCAGGCATCCTTGCAAGAGGATTCGCAGTAGGGTTAAAGTCAATGAGGTAAAAACAATGACTGCAGATGCTGGAAACCAGATTCTGGATTAGTGGTGCTGGAAGACCACAGCAGTTCAGGTAGCATCGAGCTTCGAAATTGACGTTTCGGGCAAAAGCCCTTCATCAGGAATAAAGGCAGTGAGTCTGAAGCGTGGAGAGATTGAAGTGGGAGAAGGACTCCCTGAGATTCGTGTAGAGAGAGGAGGAAAACTTCTCATTGACTGCTGGGAGGCAAGTGGTGGGGGAGAGGCAGACAATAAATTTGGACCTGGATCCAAACAAATGATAATCTTGTTGTTCCTAACTAAGATCACAACAACTTGTAGACAAGTGTTACATAGACAGGCACTCACAGAAAAGTACGCTGACTTCTGTGTGAAGATTGGTAAATGGAAGTAAATGCCTCCAAGGACCAAATTTGACTAACAAACCTTGTGCTCCCACAACTCCCCACCAATAGGTATCTCTCACCTTTACACCATGTAACTTTAGGAAGAAACAATCAATTGGTTTGAGCCCCTCAGGGGTTTTCACGTATTTTGGATCACCCATCATGCCAACATAAACTGTGACCTGGAAGTGGTTCTTCTTTTGACAGACAAAAGCATCATCAGGAACAGAGAAGTTAAAGCCTTTGTCAGCATCGACTCTATAGCTGGGATTGGGCCTGCAAAAAAAATAGAACAGACTCTAACACCAGTTGAGATATAGCCATAGGCATTGGATGACATTGAGTTACATTCACATTATACCTTTCATGTTGACAATGTTGCATGGAGATAGGTTTAAGGGAGCATCTGGATTGCAACCCCTACTCCCCACCCCATGGGTTATTTGATCTGAGGAAAGACTCATGGATAGGCCCAGAGACCTGTTCATGAGGCATGGCTGATGTAACCTGCCACTAACCAACACAATGACAGCTACTGGGCTGGACGCTTGGCATGAACATCTCCCAACACTAGAACAATCCCTCTAATGGTAGGACAGAGCACTGAAGACCATTAATTAACAATTTCAAAGATCTTAATTGGTCTGCCATAGATGACCTCCTGACGCTCCTGCTGTTGTGGATAAAACAGTGGCAGTAGTAATGTTGGGTGGTACATTTTGGGCATATATTTTATGAACCTGTTACTGGGGTTGTAAACACCAATCCATGGAGTTTCATAGACAAAATAACTAACACGCTGCACCTTTCTCTGCTGAAAATCCAAACAACATGCCCTAAGGTCATGAATAGAAAACTCTTGCCCCATATTCCAGCTATTGGAATATATCATGTGTTGACACATTAGTTTTCTCTTGTTCATGTAGCAGCTCAGCTGAACACACTTACTAATTGGAGGCACAGGCATAAATCAATATGTGGCTACTGATTACAACTGAAATGAAAAGTGGTTTGTTTTTAAAATGCAGGGATCCACAAACCAACTCCCCAACAACGTGACCAGATAAATAAACTTAATTAAATATTCTGCCAACTTTCTATCACAAACATGTTTGATCTATTTTATCAAAAGCTCCTCTGAACTTTCTTCTCTTACTCCTTTTCACCTGTAAGTATTTCAGCTCACACACCCTGTTATGCGTTGTCACTGCGTTAGAATCACTGCATTGTCTTCTACTTCATTTTATTTCAGCTCACTATTTCCATAACTGAAATCCACACCCCACCCCCCCCTTCCCTGCTAGTTTTCCCTCCTTTTTTAAAGCCTAAGTTCAGTCTCCCCTGGCCACTTCTTCCTGGTTTACCTCCTCTTCTCTCCTGATCTTGATGATCCTGTTTGTTGTGAGTAATATCCCTACCCCCACTCCCTCTCCATTTGAGCCTCTCACTCACAGTAACATCCACTTGCAAACCAAGCTCAAGTCAACCCTGGAGACAGTATTAGATCTACAGCAGAGCTGAATTCTAACTTTCAAACAAAATAGGCTCTAGACCTTGGTTGAGCAGAATGATATTTCTGGACCAAAGTCAATAACTGATCAGGATTTAGTTTTCATTTTCTTATTGAACAGGTGGATTCTGTAACTGAGCTGTGCTTTATGAATCAGCAGCTCTTTGTCTTTTTATTCAGTATTTTGAAGATATCCAGTTTTACTGGGAGATGCTGTGCAATCAAAACAACATGTGCAAATGAAAAGTGGTTCGCAGCAGTACTCAATGAGCTACAGGATACATAAAAACACACACAGGTTTTAAAACTGCCTCGGTGTGGTCCCCCATAGATAGCTACAAATGCTTAAACCCATAATGCCTCTTCTATTGGTTCTGTATAGTTTCATAGTAGCTACAACAAAACATACTAAAGGAAAACAGTACAGCATAAGCCCTAGTCATTGGAATGCGAATTCTGTTTCTGACATGGCCACTTTTCCAAAATAGGTTCTGGCAAAACTCAGTACCTTCAAAAGAAAGCGTTGCATCATTGGAACGAACAAGCCCAACAATTTGGGAGTCAATATTTATAATCACCCTGCTCGGAGACGTTCTTACACATTACATGAATGGTTTAGTTTGGGATTATGATAGGCATTGACTGGTTGGACCAAAGAGTCTGTTTCCATGCTGCATAACTCTATGACCTCTGGGACTCAAACCTAGCTCAGAGGCAGGAACACTACCACTATACCACAAGAATCCTAACCATTTGCAAGTCATATCAATGAGATAATTTAGGACACCTGAAGAGAAATCTGTTTCACCTCCCCCCACACCCCCACACTCATCAAAACAGCACACATTGCTCATCATTTACGTAGTGGCTGGCTGTACAATTGTCCCATTTTTGGCCAGGCAAATTAACTCATTCTGTAACTGAGCTGTGCTTTATGAATCAGCAGCTCTTTGTCTTTTTATTCAGTATTTTGAAGATATCCAGTTTTACTGGGAGATGCTATGCAATCAAAACAACGTATTAACTCATTCCTGGATTAATACCAAGTATAAACCATCGTAAATCATTAAACAGAGAGCAACACATTTAGGGATTGTGTTACAGCTGGAAGTTAATCACAGGATCCAAACAGTTTATATGTATATATATATATCTCAAGGATACATTTTAGGAGGTTTCATTTGGGGTCAGAGGGGAAGGGGAATAAATTAGTTTTAAAAAATGCAAAAGCAAATGGAGATGAAGTGGATCCCATGAAGGTCAGTCCATTAATGATGTAGAAATATTTGACAGCTCTTTTGAGAGTCACACTGCACCCACTACAATGCAAGGAATGTTTCTGCAGCAGGTTCACGACCAGTTGCTAAGAAACCAACCCCAATATTCCCCAGACCAGCCAAGAAATTACAACTCCAATGGAAATGTTTAAGCTCACATTTAAACACACGTCAGCTACAGACAGCACTGACCATGTGTTCTCCGTCAATCAGCAGCAAATAGAACAGAACGCCATCCAAAACAAAATTACAGCTCGGTCATCAAACGGTTCCTCAAACAGGCTCCATCCAGCACTGACAGACACCCAGGAGTTCACATACAGCCATTTGTTATCCTGAAGTTTTATGATTATGCTGTAGAAAAACTCTGAGATTGTCCTTTTGCTCATTCCTCTTCTTCACCCTTACGCACTCTCTTGTTCTCTCATTTTTAGCCCGCTTAAAAACTGCAGCTTTCAACCGCCTGCTGTGATACTTATCCACATCCTTCCTGTCCAAAGTTGGATCACACCAGCTTGTGTATTTAATTTATTAGATGGCACTAAATGTGTGGTTAGGTTGCTCTAGTCCTATACCATCACGAGAAGACCAACTACCAGAAGAATAGTTCAGGTGGTTTGCAAGGAGAAAACTGAAGGTACAGGTACAAGGCAGCTTGTGTCAGCTTCTGTGAAGATAGGTATTAGGGAACAATACGGTTCAGTGCTGCTTTGTATTGTGTGGTTCATGTGAACCTCAGTTAGCTCTTGTCTGTGTATAGTGTAATTGATAAGAAATGGGCAAGTGATGTACTCATTTGGCCCCATGCAGCTCTAAGTTCTGTTCAGTCTTGTTGATAGAAATATGTATTTCAGGATAGTGCAGCAACAGCTCAGAAAGCTGTAAATTCTGGTTAAAAATTCTTTCTCCACCAGGACTTTGTCAAACGTCATCTCTCGTTGAGTGTTTGTAGAGGAGTGGGTAATGGGATTTACACCACATACTGAGGCTCCATGTCCTATCTCTAATGCACATTAATAAATGAGTATGACAGCAACAAGGAGCAGCTGTCTGGAAAATCCAAGCAGCAACGTCAACAAAATCAGCATGCAATCTGTCATCACTATGCTGATCTATAAGAGGTTTAAGTCAGAGGAATGCATATATTGAGCAAAAGGGGTAAAAAAAAAAGGAACAGAGAAAGATGTGGAGAGATAATGGAGAAGGGGAGAGTGGAAATAAAGGGATAAAAATGGGAGGAAGGAGAAAGGGATGCCATTGCAGCATTTGCAGGTCAAGGCATTGGGAAGGCTGTGGGTGCCAGCAATGGAGATCTGCTGGCATCTGATGAGTCCTTAGCTGTGAGGGGATGGCATTCCCATTCCTGAGCTCCACATTTCTGGAAAACACCCAACCCTGGCCATATAAGTACTTGACAGACACTTATTCTGTTGTGCCTTCCTCAACGAAAACCAATACCGGACTCTTGGCACAAGATCTACTTCTGAGTTTAAATTCTGTCTACAGTGGGTTAGATGTGATGCTAATAATCTGGTTCAGAATGAGACTGCGGAGAGGTTGAGTAAGAGTTCGCAACAAGGACCAAAATTATGATTTCTAGACTTCCCAGTCAACCAAATGGTGGTGCCAGCAAAGGTTCGTAGGTGGGTATAGAAGATGAATGGCCAAAGACACTGCAGCAGTCCTGGAGTCAGGGCAGCAAGAGGAACCACTTGCTGGAGATGCTCTTATGATCAGGGGAGTGGAAGCAAACTGAACAACAGAAATATTTATTAGAAAAGAAGGACATGGAGAATACATTAAAGCTAATGTACAGAGACTGGCAAACAAACTGGTCATGGCAGCAGTCAGTGGGAGCAGGGGATGATGAGAATAGAGCAATTAAAATGTGCAACAATTAAACTGAATAGTATCCGCTATCTGACCCATTCAGTTAGATCCTCATCTGTAGCTCATATGTGGGCACTCCTAACCATTCATAAGTGGAGATATAAATTTTCCCTTTAATTTTAAACTTCCCAATTGTGTTGGTTGGAAGAGGCATTGTCTTTGGGAAGGCATTCAGAACTTGTGTTTTGCTTGCTATTTGACAAAAGGAAGGAACCAGGAGGTTTTGCATCATTTTCCTTATGTTGACAGCACCTGCAAATGATACAGTGATGTGTTTCCAAAACAATTGATGCCACTACACTGTCCTTAAGCACCAGAAAGAGATTTTATCACACGTGTTTATACAGTCGCTTACACTAATCATTGTGATTCGTGTTATCGGTTGCTAGCAATAAGCGTTTGTCAGAATTGTGTTACATGGTATTGCTTCACAATTGCTCATACTGAAACATTTGACAATCAACAAGAAATTAATCCCATGTTGTGCATTCTAACAAATGCACAGGAATTTAAGGAGTTGTAGGGAGGAGCAATTCCTCAGGGTCTGTCGATTGCTTGCTGCCTGTGTTTTGCTATTCAACATTCCAAGACACTGTCTCTAGGTTTCGGAGAACTTCCTACCATAATCCGAGACTGCTTTATGTTGAGTTAATTTTTAATTTTTTTTGTTCAAACGTATGCTTGGGAAAGGACTATTTTACTTTTTGTTTGAATTAATTGAAGTCAACATCAAAACTCCTGGGATACGTCCATTTAGGATTAAATGGTAAATGAAGCTGCCTTTGCACTAATTCTCTAATGTTCTCAAGTTAGTCAAATGATGTACCAGTGTGAGAAACTTCTATTTCCCACACCTGCTATTCTGTGGCATCTCCTGTACTGAATGCCAGTCTGGTGCCAGTTCCTACTGAGTTAGGAGGAAGTGTTGGTCAGAGCCAAAAGGATCAGGATTGGGACTGCAATTGCATTTCACACTACCCTGTTAACTTCAGTGGTGAAAAGGGTGTGTAATTCCCTAATTCTGGCTGATGTTGAACCATGGGTCCAGAACTAAAGATTTAGCATGTAGCCCTCATTCTTTATGATCTGCTTGAATTTCAAATTTAAGGAAAGATGACAATTTTTCCGCTGTGTGTGATGATAGCGTGTGTGATAATGTCAGGGACCCTTCGGATAGTGTGTGTCGATTCACTGATATACACAGTGTCTACTTCGATGCTGTTTGGGGATACACAATTGCAACTTGACTCGGCTGACGACTTCATCGAAGTCTGGATGCACAGACAATATTGTGACAATGAAACCTAAAATGAGAGTTGAGAGTGGATGGACTCCCCCACTAGAGAGAGAGAGCATTCTTAAGGACTTTTCCCCCTGACTCTTGCTCTGTGAATAGCTGCAATATGAATAAGGTGGAGAAATTCATGCTAGTTGTTACTCACAGATCTTTGCAGTTGACATCACAGAGAGTGGCCCACTTGTTCTGCTGATGAGGCTGCCATTTAATGCACTGATAGTTGGGGTCCAGGTAAGAGCCATTCAGACTGTCACTGTCCTGCATCAACCCTGAAATAAGATAGATGGAGAGAGCTTTGATCTGATAGCCCACAGAAAAAAAATTGTTTCTCTCAATGACAAATATCTGCTCCCCAGGAAACACAGTGCCAAGACATAGTTTAACATATTTTGTAGAGCAAGCTCAACTGTCTCTGTCAATGGACACAGATTCCTGCAATAAAAGCAAAATACTGTGGATGTTTGGGATCTGATATAAAAATAGAAGATGATGAGGAAACTCATCAGGTCTATTAGCATCTGTGGAGAGAGGAAGAGTTAACATTCTGAGTCCAATTTGACTTTGCTTCAGAACTGAATCCTGCAAAGTGGCTCTTGGAAGTCACCTCACTCTGTTGATTCACTGTCAGCCAGCCAGCAAGTAGACTATTATGTTATCTCAGCATCAATTAAAGTGGGGCATTTAGAATTCATTAACCCTTGGACAACACAATGGGTATTTCCAAAGGTATGAGAGTTCAAAACTTCTGAGAAAAACAGAAGGCTGGAAAGACATCCCAGGAAATTTCAGTATAATCGACTTTGCAGTGTGGAACAATGATTAATCAAGGTTAATACAGCAGTCATAAAAATAGAAATTGCTGGAGGAACTCAGCAGGTCTGGCAGCATCTATGGAGAGCAAACAGAGTTAACATTTAAGAGTTACTGGATTTGAAACTGTTTCTTCCCCATAGAATCTACTAGACCTGCTGAATTCTTCCACTAATTTCTGTTTTTATTTCAGGTCTTCAGCATCCACAGTTCTTAGTTTTATTTTAATAAGATTGTCATTTTGCTTTGTTTGAGTTAAGAGGCATTACTTTGAGTAGAATTTCCCAGGAAAGACTCAGAGATACCCTTCTTCAGGAAGAAGGGCTTATGCTCGAAACGTTGATTCTCCTGTTCTTTGGATGCTGCCTGACCTGCTGCGCTTTTCCAGCAACACATTTTCAGCTCTGAACTCCAGCATCTGCAGTCCTCACTTTCTCCTCGAAGATGTGCTATTATTGCCCAATTATGAGGAACTTGAAACCTTTTTTCTCTCTTCCAAAGCTTGCTAGACCTATTGAGTCCCCTGGTACAAGCAACCTCCAATTCTTCAACTACAGAAATCACTACAGCTGCTGAATCATGTCTTCATTTCTTAACTCCTTCACCTCATAAAGTGAAATTGTTAAACAATTAACAGGCCTGCAATGACACAACTGAGCTTACTTTCAATTTTATAAGTATCTTTTAGTTGGCTACATTTACTCTTTGAACCTGAATTTTCAATCATAATGGTATCATTTCTTTTACTGAGTAACTTTCAGCAACAGCTGAAGAATAAACTGACCTTTGAACTTGTTTCAGGCTAAAGCTTTCCTGGTTATTTTTAAATTGACTTGGAAAAACTAAAAGGTGCCTAAACAAACTATCCAAATTTTCAGTTCACAAACCACTCTTCATGCTAACCAGGTTTGGTCATGATGGCAAACCAAGGTTCTGGTGCCAGTACACATCCTGAATCACTCATTCTGCTTAATAACCTCTTTACCTATCATATTCTTTCTCTGTCAGAATTTAGGTCTCAGGACAACTGTTCCAAATACTCAAGTACCTTATTCACATTCTTTTAAACCTTCTGTCCTTGCTATGACGGCATCTATTAGTCTTCAAAGACTTTTTTTCAAAAGGGACTAGATAGCTGCACCTCTTGTTAAAATGACATGATCTCCTATAGTGAAATCCTCATGGAACTTCAAAAGTTGTAAAATCTTTTCAGAGGAACCAAAGGACACACAATCAACAGTACAGAAGGACAACCAAAGGAGAATCACCTCGAATCTACAGAAAGGGGAGATATTTGCACAAGAGACTCTGTAGGTTGATGGTAATTCTAAATGAACTTACTGAAATTTGGATTTAAGTTGTATTTGCCCAAGAAGAATCAGGGAGAAACAAACTGGCATTAAGTCCAAATGTGGGCTAAATGGATTATGTGTCACTGAGATGAATTACATCAAGGCCATATGGAGTCATATAGACCTGCAGCATTATAAAGAACTGTCTCAAAACAGTTGAAGTCAGAACAAATGATCAGCTCAGTAATGTGTGAGACACTTTCACGAACCACTGCACCTACCTATAGACACCTATTTCCCATTGTCTCCCAATCTATGGAAGCCAATTGGGTCCCTTATGTATAAATATTAATACAGAGATAATACCTGTGAATATTTCGTTCAAAATTTGACTCACTGCACACAAGTGAGACTATGACCTGGAAAGTACAAAGGGAGACGGCTCGAGGCTGAGAAATGAATGGATTTGGCTGAGGAATGGGTCTCATAAGGAAACAAAGTTGAGGCTCTTACCTGGCTCCTGTTTTATCATTCCATTCAATATCTGAGTGTTTAAAGTGTTTGGAGGAGAGTCTGAATGTTTCCGCTTCTTGGCTGGGTGCACAGGAATACCACTGTGGAGACAAAATATCATTCAGGTCAGATTGCAGAAGGATGTTGACTAACAGAGTGAGATATGATTTGAAGGTGACATCAAAAGACAAATTTCATTCATGCATTCTCATCAGAAAATTCTTCCTTACCAGGCTCAGAGTTCATGCTTATCAGATACTTCACAACATTAAATTCAAAGTCAACACAAATGCGATGGACTTTACAAAAGCATTAGATTTAGATTAGATTAGATTAGATTACTTACAGTGTGGAAACAGGCCCTTTGGCCCAACAAGTCCACACCGACCCTCTGAGGTAGCCACCAAATTAGCAGCAGCTAAACGATCAACAGAATATCCATCAGTTGTTTAACTATTGAATTCTTGATGCACTTGATGGGAAGAAATACATTCAGAATACAATAAAAATCATGAAGATCCAAAGCTTGAGGATCATGAAGACCACTGCATGTTGAATGACTGAAGAAAAAGGATCAAAAGTGTGGTGCTGGAAAAGCACAATAGGTCAGGCAGCATCCAAGAAGCAGGAAAATTGATGTTTCAGGCAAAATTCCTGATAAAGGGCTTTTGCCCGAAACATTGATTTTCCTGCTGCACGGATGCTGCCTGACATTCTGTGCTTTTCCAGCACCACACTCTTGATTCTAATCTCCAGCATCTGCAGTACTCGCTGAAGAAAAAGGATGCTTTTTACTTACAGAGGTTGGTCTCAGCAATGCTTTTACTTTATAATCACACATTAAGACCACACACATACACACACACATCTTACTCTGATCCATGATGTTGTAGGAGTTGATGAAGCATTTGTGACTGCTGGGCTTGATGGAGCTCATTTGGAGATATTCCCGATACTGGATATTGGGGCATCATTGGCTCAGCCTTCATGTACATTTCTCTTGGGACATTTGGATAATGTGCATTGGGCGGCTGATGAGGGTGCGGTGGTTGGAGATGTGCTTGAGCAGGATGTTCCAGACGTGAAGGGGGTGTCATGTGACATAAATGCTCAGGCGTCATAGTACGCAAGAGATGAGATTCTGCTGAAGAAGATAACCAGGCTTTAATGCTTTAAAAGTTAGTATGCTTCAGCAAACTTCCCTTCAATGTCATCTCATTGTTGATTCACCAGTAATAGTTCTAACAGCTGCACTTACCAATAACTGACAGTATCTGCATTGCTGTTACCCTGGATGATTCTAAATAAGTAATAAATTGTGAACATTAGAGCAAGTTAACCTAATCTTGGACAGTTACACGAAAGCAATTCTCTTCAAACAAATAGCATAAACCTTGGGTATTACTGAAAAGATTTTGTGGAAGATTTCTGTCGTGCACTGTCAGGACAATTACAAAGAATGTGCAATGACACACTGCATGCTTTACTGACAACTGGCAGCATCTATCAAGACAAAAGATATTCTGTCTTCCACCTAAATTATATTGAATGCTCTATGAATTTCAGTGCTGTCATGATGTTAGGTGTGGAGGCTCTATGGCTTACAAAGGTTTGTGTATTGCATCCAAAAGAATGCCCCTTTGTCTGTTCACAACACGCAATATACCGCACCTCCGCCCTCAGACCCCACCCCTCCAACCGTAACAAGGACAGAACGCCCCTGGTGCTCACCTTCCACCCTACAAACCTTCGCATCAACCAAATCATCCGCCGACATTTCCGCCACCTCCAAAAAGACCCCACCACCAGGGATATATTTCCCTCCCCACCCCTTTCCGCCTTCCGCAAAGACCGTTCCCTCCGTGACTACCTGGTCAGGTCCACACCCCCCTACGACCCACCCTCCCATTCTGGCACTTTCCCCTGCCACCGCAGGAACTGTAAAACCTGTGCCCACACCTCCTCCCTCACCTCTATCCAAGGCCCTAAAGGAGCTTTCCACATCCATCAAAGTTTCACCTGCACATCCACCAATATCATTTATTGTATCCGTTGCTCCCGATGTGGTCTCCTCTACATTGGGGAGACTGGGCACCTCCTAGCAGAGCGCTTTAGGGAACATCTCCGAGACACCCGCACCAATCAACCAAACCGCCCCGTGGCCCAACATTTCAACTCCCCCTCCCACTCTGCCGAGGACATGGAGGTCCTGGGCCTCCTTCACCGCCGCTCCCTCACCACCAGACGCCTGGAGGAAGAACGCCTCATCTTCCGCCTCGGAACACTTCAACCCCAGGGCATCAATGTGGACTTCAACAGCTTCCTCATTTCCCCTTCCCCCACCTCATCCTAGTTTCAAACTTCCAGCTCAGTTACTGTCTCCTTGACTTGTCCGACCTGCCTATCTTCTTTTCCACCTATCCACTCCACCCTCTCCTCCTTGATCTATCACCTTCATCTCCTCCCCCACTCACCCATTGTACTCTCTGCTACTCTCCCCACCCCCACCCTCCTCTAGCTTATCTCTCCATGCTTCAGGCTCACTGCCTTTATTCCTGATGAAGGGCTTTTGCCCGAAACGTCGATTTCGCTGCTCGTTGGATGCTGCCTGAACTGCTGTGCTCTTCCAGCACCACTAATCCAGTATTTGGTTTTCAGCATCTGCAGTCATTGTTTTTACAATATACTGACCATGCCTAACCACCCATGCTTGCAAAATTCAAATACAATGCCCAATATCAGAAGAGATTGGACAATGTTTGCTAAATAATCCTGAGTGTGGTAAGAATTATGCTGACAATTAACTTAAAATTGTCGGTTGGGCTTGCATTATGGCACACTTGTGCATACTGGAAGCTGCATGTATTAATATACTGAGCCCTGATCTTTGTACAGGGTATAGTTCAGTTGATCAAAGTCGGTGACAACTATTTTCTAGTTCATTCTGCAGGCTAATGTCTTGTCCAATCAGATTCAATCTACCTGGTTTAAGTTTAAACAATCTTGGCAGTTAACTGTCAGTCATCATCAAATTGATACATTCTCCATGGCAATGTCTCTACAAGTCAGAGTCCACTTCCCAACCAATGAGCACAGTATGGCTCACATACAGAGTAAACATGTCAAACATGTCTTTCCTTTTTACACTGGCGTTCTCATGCAAGTCAAAATGATTTGACAAAATTTATCTTTGTTTAGAAACACTCATGCGACTTGTAAATCTATTAAGATAGGTAATGCTGAGTATTTATTTTAGATAATGTGCATTTTTTTCCAGGTCACTGCCAGGAAAACCTTTCAACAAGTTTCCATCCTTACCTGCTGTAACCAAACCCCTCCCACCACAACTGTCCTCAGAGCTTTCAGCCACAAACCGTGGAAGTTTGGACTGAGGCAGCAGCTTCCAGCCATAGGCTGAATGTTAGAAGCTTCATTGTGCAAACTGTTTGAGAGAACAGTGCCATATCTTACATCTTGGGAGGGTAGCTGGGAGGTCTTTGCATTTTAAACAGTAACCTCTCTTTGAAGATTGAATGAAAGGTTAATTTTTTTTTTAAATCCCTTGACTATGGCACAAAAATGTACAGAGAAGTTGCACTGACTAACCAAAAAAAGGACAGGAGGCTTGCACCACTATGAGATGGATACATTTTGATGAGAGAATTTGCATGATAAAGTGACTCCTGACAAGATATGTGCAACTATGCAAGATGTTTAATCTATATATAAATTGCAGGTTCAATGGTTGTGCTTGGAAGGAGAGAAATGTTTCACCTAGTGGCCAGAGTCGACAACTACAGCATGACAGTTGACACAGTAAAGTTGAGTATAAAATATTGATGTTGTAATTTAGAATAGATTGGGATAATAGGCAGGAATCACAAATCCTAATTATAAAAAATAATGGCCAGCAACAGGAATTTCATGTCCTGTGTCAGGGATTTAAGCATTGTTCAAACTCAAAACAAGGCCATTTAGTACTAACATCAGATGGGCAAATCTTTTCTCTCCCATAGCCTTTCCATGTCATGTCAACTAAAGAAAAGTGTACCATAGTTTTTAAATTTGTTTCCCAAAAGAAATATTGAAGACCCCTTTCTTGCCTTCACTAAGACTCTGGTCTTATAATATGATGCTACAATTGCCTACTTGCTTAACTCCCTTTTAGAGGAGATGTTAAACCAAGGCCTGGTCAGCTGGTTACAGGTTTCATGGCACCATTTTGAAGAGCAGCAGACGTATTCCTGGTGGTCTGGCTAATATTTATCCACCAATTATGATCACAAAAACAGATTATCTGGTCATTTTCATGTTGGTGTTTTGAAAGTTTGCTTTGTGCAAATTGGCTGCCAACTTTCCTAATACAATTGTATCTGCATTTCAACAATACTTATTCGCTGTGAACAGTTTTGAGATATCCCGTAGCTGTGAGCAATGCTATATAAATGCAAGTGTTTCTTGTTTTTTCATACAGGTAAGAAGGTTTAACCTAAATTATATACCAAACTGAGCTGAGCTTCAGCTTGGTTTCATTCACCCAGGAAGGATGAGGAGAGAGAATGATCGCTGAAGAAATTCCAGCTCAGGCACTGAATAGATCTGAGCGAGCAGAAATTACCTCCCTTTACTTGGTCTGCTTGACTGCAGAGCTAGCAACTGACCACAGTGTAAAAGTGAGGATTAAATATTGGAGGACAGAAGTAAGATTGACTGAAGTGTCCTCAGCATTCAAGTGCCAATATCCATGATCAAACTTCTTGCAAGAGATTTGACTCTTCATTTGAGGAACCAAAGAGTGAAAGCCTGAGGATTTAGTGGCTTTTGAAAATAAAAGAAAAAAAAAATCATTTTTAAAATCTTAGATGGCAATAAAATAAAATATCTTTTTGTATCTCATCCAAAATAGGGAGGAATGCAAACAGTATCAGAAAGCTGGAGTGTGGAAATTGCTATGAAGTTTGCAGTATCCCAGATTTTATGATGTTTGTTCTGGCTTCCTGCCAACCTAATGCAGGGAGTTTTTCCTTGACATTACAAGGTGTACTGTTTCTTATCATTCTGAATAACTCTCTCACTTTTAAAAACACAGTTTCTTAAACAAACAGTTGTTATAAATTGCCTCTCTAATCTGGATAACCCTCTTAAAAACCATACTTGTAAAAAAAGAATTTTGGGAATAATTTCACAATGTCGATGTTATGCTCTTGCTTTCTGCTCTTTCACAATCCATGAGCAGCTGCTGACCATGGATCTCCTAATTCCCACCTCACCCACTTCACTTACACCAACCTTCCTCTCTGAATGTGCTGCTTCCAGGCACCAAGAACTGCTGCCTGCTGAGTGGCAGCAGCCTAGGAGGAGGGCAAAGAGGAACAGCACAGGACTGGAGACATTGACACCTGATCGGACTCTCAGATCCACAAGCTCAGACACTGGAACTGAACACAACTTTGAATCAATTATAGAATTGATATCGGCAGAAATCAAATCTATTATTGTAATTAAGAGATTAAATATCAGGGTTCCACCCCTTTCCCCAGGTGTCCTTACATGTATGGCATTACATGGTGCTGGAGTTAGAATTGGTACTTCACATCCGCAGTCTAGGTTCAAATCCAGTCCATGCAATTGGGATTAAAGCCTCCTCAAATTTTCACCTTTAATACAATCTGAAATGTCCTTGAGA
This sequence comes from Chiloscyllium punctatum, assembly GCF_047496795.1. Taxonomy (NCBI): domain Eukaryota; kingdom Metazoa; phylum Chordata; class Chondrichthyes; order Orectolobiformes; family Hemiscylliidae; genus Chiloscyllium; species Chiloscyllium punctatum. The sequence goes on along the minus strand of NC_092760.1, from coordinate 41,707,910 downwards.
GAGCCTCAATGACACAGGGAGAGAGAGCGCAAAGCTGAATCAAACCTCAAACAAGCTGACATTAAATATCAACTGGAAAAGAGAAGCCAGAAGGTGTTTACTACTGATTGTGAGTTAATCTGTGGTGCATTAAAACTAATCCACGTGGTTGGGGTGGTATGGATAAAGTTTTAACTGATTCTGGCCTCAGTGTAACTTATGGTCAATGTAGCTGGAGTTTTATTGTTCACCTGAGCACATGCATAAATGAACATCAGAGTGCAAATCCTCACAAAACCTGGAAACATTTCCCTACATCGACAGCCCTTATCTGGAAAGTCCAGTATGTATCAGGTAACCCCACTCCATCCCCATGTTCACATATACATCGATACTGCTGTAACATTTGTAGGCTATAGTATGATGACTTTCCATTTTCAACACCAGAATTTGAACTCTTTCTGATCCATCGGAAAAGCAGATTAAATGAAGTAACCTGTGCTCAGAGTATAAGAAATAGGAGGAGCAGGCCATTCAGCCCGTCAGTTCTTGCTCTGCCATTCACCAAGATCACAGTTGATCTGATGCATCAATGCTATTTTCACATATCTGCCCCATATCCCTTGACATCTTTAATATCTAGAAAATCATAATTTGATGCCTGCACTTCATCTTGGAGCTCAATGCATCAGCTAAAGTCCTCTGTTAATTTCAGATAGCTGCATGTTCACCCGCAAAAAGGAATCGCCCCTCTGCGTTATTTGAAGTTCTCATTTGATTTTGCAAGCAATTAGTACTGCCTTCATTCTTCAATGTTGCCAAATTACAAGGAGGTGTGGGCAGGGGCTGAAGGAGTTTTGCTGATATTTTGGATTCTTCACAAACCAATTGCTTCCAGACAGGATGCATTAGACTTTCCCAATGGAGTGCAGCATAATTTAGAAGATAAACTGAGGCCACACGTGGAAGGACTAGCTTCTGGAAGATGGAGTACAAGGAGGGGGAGAATGGCTTTCAGGAAGGAGGCTATATCCAGGCAGGATTTTTTATTGCTTCATTCACGGGATGCTGGCATCACTGGCTAGGCCAGCATTTATTGCCCATCCCTAATTGTCCAGAGGGCAATTAAGAGTCAACCACATTGCTGTGGGTCTGGAGTCACATGTAGGCCAGACCCGATAAGGATGGCAGTTTCCTTCCCAAAACAAAATTTAGTGGACCACATGGGTCTTCCCTATAATTGACAATGGATTTGTGGTCATCATTCGACTCTTTAATTCCAGATATTTATTGAATTCAAATTCTACCACTTGCCGTGGCCGGATTCAAGCCAGGTCCCAGTATGCTACTTGGGTCTCTGGATTAATGGATCAATGATATTAGCACTAGGCCATTACCTCTTTGGCAAGATGGTGGTGTTCCTGAGGTTCGCCATATTCCTGCCTCTGCCAGGATGGCCTGTGGTCAGTCTTGCTCTTTGCTGCCCCTTAAGCCTTTAAGTGGGTGGTTAATGATTACTGTGATGAGCCTCACCCTGCAGTCACTGACATTAATGCAGTGCCAGGCAGGCCTATTGACATGCAGTAAGCGCAACGAGTAAAACTGTCCTGGCTGTATGTCATCTCCTGAAAGACTGGTCACTCGTTCAAAGGTAATGGAGGTACACAATATCATAAAAGAGCAGGGCTCTTTGAGAAGATCCCCTTCCTGTGATACCAAAAACCTCTTCGAAAAATCCTCCCTGCCATTACTTCCCCATGGCCTGGATTTCTCCTCAATCTTCGGCACCAGCAGATGCTGTCCGGGCAACAGGCACCGCCTGTCCATGGACACTGCCTTTCTAAAGAGCTACTGGGCTCTGATTGGAGAGCAGCTGTCACTGGGTGGGATTTCTGTCCCTAGAGATCTTAATCTTGGGAGAGGCCAGAAGTTGGCCGCCTGAGTATCACTTAATAATGGCCGGACAACTGAAGGGAGGTAAGCAGGTGAGACTCTGATGCCTCCATATTATCCAGCTCAACATGAAAGACATATACGCTTCAGTAAGGTTTCCTCACTAAAATTTGCCATTTGATGTGAAGATAACCTTAGTCCCTCCCACTGAAGTTACAGATGTTCACAATATCTTGCAATATCTTGTGTGAGAAAAATCAAGGACATTCTCTCTTCACAGAATTGTTGCAGTCCAGGAAGCAGCCATTTGGCCCAATGTAACTGCACCATCTGTAAGGTTTGCAATTCTCTAGTACTCCACTACATTCCCTCTAATTTCTCCTGTCATTCCATGGACCTCTGGTGTCAGTGTATGGCAGTGACTTCTGAAATAGGAGGTCAATGCATCTGCACAGTGAGCAGTGTGCACAGACCCTCACAGTGACTCCATGGCCTGAGACTGAACATTGATCCTCTGGCACCACCCTTAAAAAAATGTTGCTTGGCTATTTGAAACATTCCTTCTCATTTAGTTTGGATATCTGGAAGGTTCTGATCTGGTCTTGGTGCTTTGTCAACATTAAGTGTAGTCAGCCTATCCAATAGCCCCACCCCTTATCAGTTTATACCCGCTAGAAACTGAATGTCCTCCTCTCTCACCATAGCCTGGGTAGCAAATTCCTCCCCAACAAAGACAGATGCAAAATGCATATTTAATACTTTGCTTATTCTCTCTGCTTCTCTGTCTAAATCCATTTATTTTTGTTCTACCAGCCTGAATGTCTCATTTTTCCATCTGTTTGCTATTTATATACCTTTAGGAGGACATTAGAATTCCCTTTTACATTAGCTGCCAATTTCTTTTCAGACTTTCTCTATGCTTCTTTGTTTTCCCACCACCACTCTGAACCTTCTATATTCAGCTTGGTCCTCAACCAGCAATTTCCCTGATATCTGTCATAAGCACAATTTTTCTGCTTTATCACAACCATCTCTTTTGTCATCAGCAAATTCTGGATTTGTTTGCCCTACATTTCCCTTTCAAGGAAATGTACCTGCAACATGCCCAAATCATTTCGTTTTTGAAGGTAATCCTATATTCCAGCTACTCCTTCTCCTGCCAACCGTAACTCCACTTACTTCAACCTTGATCTAATCTTACTCCTCTGACGCTAGTTTTCTGCCAATTAACTTTCTTGGCCTGGATTGTCCATTGTCGTTTTCCTGGGTCACCCTAAATCTTCACTGTCCCTCAAATGCTCCCCCATTGACACTTGATCCAATTGGATCATGTCATTCCCAAGAACCAGATCTAGCAGTGTTTTCTTTCTCATTGAACTTTTACTATCCCTGTATATTCAGATAATTAAAGTCCCTTGTTATAACTACTATACCATTTTTGTACTTCACTGTAATTTATTTGCAAATTTGTTCCTTTACATCCTTTTCAGTGGCTGATGGTCTATTGACTACATCAAGCAATTGAACTGCACCTTTTATTTCCTTAGCACTGGCTAAATAATTCTGTCCTTGTCCCCTTTCCACATCCTCTTTCTCCAGCACTGCAATACTCTCCTTAATCAATATGCCACCTTCACCCTTTTGCTATTCTCTAGTTTCCCTTGTATCCAGGAATATTTAATAACCAGTCCCTTCCTGAAGGAGGAGAAAGTGAGGACTGCAGATGCTGGAGATCAGAGCTGAAAATGTGTTGCTGGAAAAGCGCAGCAGGTCAGGCAGCATCCAAGGATCAGGAGAATCGACGTTTCGGGCATAAGCCCTTCTTCATTCCTGAAGCCAGGTCTCCTTTCTAGCCACAGCTCCATGTCCCACTTGGCAATCTGCCAGCAACTCACAAACTAATTTACCACTCTCTGCGCATTCATATACTTGCACAGTAACCCTGACTTTTATTTCATTACTTTCTCACGCATTCTGAACCCACTAATTAACTTAATTTTCTCCATTGTATAGCAATCTATCTCTCGAATTTGGTGCACCTTGGAATTCCTCTCTGATACTCTCTATTAGCTCCCACACGCTTACCAAGTTAGTTTAAACTCTCCCCAATAGCATGAGCAAAATATCGTACAAGGAACTCAGTCCCAGTTCTGTTCAGGTGTAAACCATCCAACCCATAGAGGTCCCATATCTCTACAGTCATTTGCAATGTCCCAACTCCTCCATTTTGTCCCAACTTTCCAGCCACAATTTGTCTGCTTTATCCTCCTATTTCTAATATTCGTGTGTGTCACTGGGTGTAATCCAAGTTGCTATTTTTGTAGTGCCTGCTGGCTGTTCACCCAGCAGTACAGTGAGGTCCTTGATTCTGACTCACCAACCAGGATTCAATTCTGGGCCTGTAGTAAAGTCTCTCTTTCTCTTGCTCAGACGAATCACTTATCAGTGAGTGTTTCCAGTCTTCTTGTAGCCATGGATTTGACTCTGGCTGCATTCCCAGTGGTTGTAACATGACTGGTGAAAGGCTGTTGTCTTTCAGTGGTTGAGAATCAGACAATCTCTGGCAGCTCAGCGTCTAGAAGGCCCAGAATCAGAATGAAGCACCTTCAAATTGTTTGTGAGAGGCAGCGCTGACCGGGTGACAGGCAACAGCAAGGGTTGAGCGGCAGTTACGATGTTATTCTGAGACATGACAACATGCTTCATGAAGCCACTGCCCGCCTCTGTGAGCCATACCTCAGCAATCCCAGCAATTGGTTGGAGGACAAAAAGCTTGACTGCAAACCCCATTGCACACCCGTGCTCCACAGCCATGGTGACTGCACGCTGAGCTTCCACTGCAGCACTCACCTACTGCTGGAAGCTGTTGCATTATGGGAGAAACTGAGGCTTCAGTCAACAAATGTTGCATTATGGTTGGGAACACAAGAATGATGATGCATTGGTTACCACTTCCTCCGTGGAAAGGAAGGGCCTCAAGTTCTAAGGAAACCTCTGTGCCAAGTTGGCATGGATTCCTTCTTACTAGCATTGAGTTGACACTTTCTAGCAGTCGACCAATACACCAAGTATTTTATTGTGCTCATCCGATGTCTTCTATACATTCTGGGATCAATGTGCCCTCCCCAAGAGTCCTCCTCAGCATCACTTGTTTGTAATCTCCCCACTCCAGCAAACTCTATTAGACCTGCTAGTGCCCTCATTTCAAGTGACCCGTTCTCAGTATTTGATCACATGCAGATTGCATCTCTGTGAAATCCTCAAAAGTTTATGCAGTTTTTGAATTTGAGCTGGTTGTGGAAATCCAGGTGCTGTATCTTCATGTTCACACAGTTCTTGGAGTTTCTCCATTGCCTGGCCAGGTTATGGTTCTTGGCTATCAAAAAGGAGAAAGAAATGAGAACGATTGTGGTAAAAGGCAGAGGGAAAATAAGGGCTGCATGCTTTCACTACCTCTAAATCAGAGGCACTGTGGGATTGAAGGGAGATGTGCTGTAAGATTACATATGAGGATACTGTCATCTTTGGTGGTTTCAGCACTTCTTTTGTCCATGATCAGTGAGTGCCATCTCTTCCACTGTGGGAAAGATGAAGATGGTACCCTCCAATTACCTCTGTCTGTCTCTAGTTGTGCACAACTTTGTCCTGCAGGAGGGAGGGAAAGGTAAGCTCTGACTTTTCTCTCTGGAGAGAAGGAGAAAAAGAGGAGACTTGATCGAGGTATACACGATAATGAGTGGAATAGATAGAGTCAATATCCAGAGACTTTTCCCCAGGACAGGATTGACTGGGGATACACTGGTTAAACAGCTATATAATTTCTAATGTATATGAAAACTACATACCTGAATGAGTGAGCAGGCTCAAAAGGTTAAATGGCCTTCCCTGCCTCAACACTTCATGGTCCCTTATGTTCCTGTGTCAGATATGAATCTAGATAATAGAGCAGTTGGTAGATGGGTACTGGGGATAATGTGAGTTAAGCAGTGACTGAAGTTGGTCTAGAGGAATTAAGGGCTACGGGGAGAATGCTGGCAAGTGGAGCTGAAATGCGCATCAGCCATGATTGAATGGCGGAGTGGACTCGATGGGCCGAATGGCCTTACTTCCACTCCTATGTCTTATGGTCTTATGGTCTTGGTGACACAATGGTGAGACATGGAATTTGAATTTTCCGTCACTTGACATTGCCATTTGAGTGAGGTCGTTGAATCTTGTCATTGATCCTATCAAGTCAGCCCGGTGTTACCTCCACATTCATCCACTTCTGTTTTCAGGCGGCTCTGTTGCCCCCAGGATATTTCCCTTCCTTCCCCGCATCCTTCACCAAGGCTTTCAGTGCAGCATCTTTAAACATGGGAGCCCGATCTCTTCCCTGTTGTGTCACTCTTCGGTCTTTCTTGCTGGTTCTGTTCAGTTCCCAATGCTTCTAGCAGCCCAATGCTGCTCTCCTTTTAGAGGTAAAGCCTAGCTTTTAACACTGCCGCTTATATTTATCTGGTGTTAGTCATTCACACAACTGACTACTGCCCCAGCCACTTAACAAGACAGTCTTGGCTGGATGCTGACATTCTGAGAAACAGCGGGCAGCAAAAAAAGGTTAACGGAATACCCATCCATGAGCATGGCTAACCAAGCACCATAATTCCTGCACCATTCAAATCAAATGGCTTGCCCCTTAATACTGTACTGTACGTTTGCTATCTCCAGTCTAGGCTCCATTATGCTTGTACTGCATGAAAGGACTGAGCTGGGAGGCTACCAAAGGTGCACCTTGTGCTGATGACCCTTCCTGAGGACCATCCTTAACTCCCGCTGCCTGCAGAATGGATTCCCTCCTCCAGGCTACAGCTAATGCGCTTCCCTGAAACTGCAATCACTTCTGTGCTACTGCTGGCCCATACAATTAAAACTGCCACCTCGTAACAACAATACATTACATCTTTGTTCTTGTAACCAGGTCATTGTACATGAGCTGCAGAGAAGGAAATCTTGCAGGGAAGATCAAACGCCTGGAACAAAGTCTGTCTGATTTCCCTTCTGTATAAATGAATGGTACTCAGGTCAGTTCCACGGAAGGCATGGATTTCCTCCCTGCATTCTGACAACCTATCTAGCTCAGTATCTCTATATTCAGATACACCTCCAAATGAGAGTGTCCACATGACACAGTTGGAACATTCTCAGGTAATACTATCATAAACTTGTTTAAGAAAGGTCAACTCAAGTTCATACTTCCAGACCTGTTTGAAATATCCTGACTGTTTCTTTTGTTGATTCAAAGTTGTTATATCTACTGCTCTGTCCAGAAGTCCATCTCCTTATCAGGAAGTTGCTCACATGAAGAATAATTGATATCAGTTCTCAATTTGCTTTATAAGAAGTTGAGTCATGGCCACTTGCCAACTGTCACAATTAAGTTTGAACTAATGTGCTGAACCTTCCTTGCCTCCAGTCGTTGTTAGCTTGTGTATGAGGCACTTCTGGAAACGCTCTATTTTCTCCAATCTGGCCCCATTATCTCAAATCTCTTACTCTAAGGACCAGCCTTATAGCTGCTCTGTTAACCACCTCAGAGACATTAATGACTTCCAGGTATCTCTGGGCAAGATTGTAAGCAGTACTCAAGGGTTCCTGACGGAAGCAATGTATAATTTGAGCACAACTTGTTTTGAATTATGCTCCACTGATCTGTTTACAAAGTCCAACATCCTGTTTGCCTTACAGGTGTCACTGTGGAGCAGCAACCAATGTGTCAGAAGGTTCAGTGTGCAAGTTCTAGAGAAAGATTTCATTATGTTAGGGGCTGTCTGCTGCAGTACAGAGAGGCTGCTGTCTTGTGAAAGCACCTCCCTGTAAATGAACTGTTAAACCGTTGCCCTGTCTACCTGTTCCTTTGGTTCAGGCAGATATTGCCTATGGAAGAATGTGAAGTTTTGCTTCTGTCTGTCAACAACACCATCACAAACAGATTATCCATATTTTACCTGTTCTATTGCTGCCATATCTTTATGTACATACCAGAAGTATTTAACTGCAATGTTATTGGGAACAATTCTGACAGGCACAATAATGCACAATATAAATCCAAATTTTTGTTGTTCTATTATTAGCGCTCACATCCAAACACTTGAAAACTTAAAAATCCATTAGAGAAAGTGTACTCCCTGATCAACCTCTAATCTCATCAGTCATACACCATTGCCTGTCAGCATGTGAAAGCTAAAATCTGCTCCACTTTCATTGCACCCTTTTGGCTATGTGCAAGTGATCTCCCCACTGCCAGCTCGCTATCCCTTTGGAGATGTCCTGGGTGTTTCAGACTGCTGCACTTGGCTGCTGCCTATTATTGGTACTAGGAATTGGAAAATACATCCTTGTAACACAATAATGGTCTTAAAGCTGTCTCATATTCCCCACGGGATAAACGGTATGCCTCTCCCACTTCCCCTCCAATCTCCAACAGTAAAACATAACAATTATAAAAGGAAGACCTTAGCTTACACAGGCATTTATTATAAACCATCTCCTCGAATTTAAAATCCCATACAACGGGACTAGAACAATACTGTTCTACTACTTTTATTTGCATTCCATTTTATCTTCATCTGTCACTTCTCCCACTCTCTGCCTTCAGTCCCGCTCCTTTCTTTCTCAACTAGTGTTCTCCTTTTTCTTGTTTTCTCCCTCCCTTCCTTTCATCCAGTCTCTTCTTTCCTTATTTTCATTATCTTTTCTCCTGTACAGTTCACAAAGCACTTCCCATGCCCGTACTTAAACATCTAACACAGAATTACAAAAGCAGGTAAATAACTTACCAATAACTTCAGAATTGTGGGATCTCTGACGAAAGGAACATTTGATAAGCACAGCAATGCAACTCCAACAACACAAGAAGCACAGGTAAAGCTCATTAAAACAGAACACAGGTGCTTGTAACAAGCAGAAATTCTTATCATCCAGACTCTCTTCCCTTTAACTATTTTAACTTTTCCCCTTCAGTCCCCAGCATTTCATTTCAAAGAGTGGCCACTGGCCAGTAATTCTCTACCCTACAGGTTTCCAATGTCACGACTGCAGTTTTTCTCATTTGCTAGCTTTGTTTACTCACTAATTTTAGCACGCCAAGCCTTTCAGTGTAGTGAAGCTCTAAACAAAAGCTGAGGGCTTTGATAATATTAATAAATGGCTGCTTTCACTGATAATTCAGGCATGTGGTCACACCTTTATTCAGACAGAGGTTTGGTAGCGCCTAGAGCAAACCAATCCCTAATAGGAAGACATGGGGCTTACCATTCACCTGTTGAGGGGAGTACGGCTCGGATCCAGAATCAGGAGGGGATTCAGGTAAAGTGCTGAGAAGACAAAAGCATTGCACAACATTCAGTTATATGATAAAAATAATTGAAAGCTATGATTTAGCCCATAGCTTAACTTGAAGACAATTCAAATAAATATAACATAAATACTGAACCATTTCTTAACGGCAGGTTGGAATTCCTGTAACTGGCTTTAGAAATGAATCAAAAACCATAAAAGGAAATATATTGTTATGTTTTCTTTTAATCATTTCCTTATTTCTTTTATTTAAAATCAAAACAGTGTGCATTCGTTTCCGCGTCACAATGTTCTTCCTTGTAGCTTTATCAATCCTCTACATACACAGGCAAGGGCTGGGCAAAGCTGCTGGAACAATATTCTGACAAGATCCTTTAAAAAAGGAACATCATTATACACAGAATGAGTGAATGGTTGGCCCACCCAGTGGACTGGCAGGTTTTAGGGCGAAGATCTTTCATTTTGTGAATTCAGGATGGTGGCTGATTTGAATGTGTCAATGACGGATATACAAACACAAGTTGCGCCATCTGTTCCCCTGGAAATCCACAGAAGCAGAGGAAAAAGTATCAGCGAAAAGCAGTTTTAAAAGAAGGTCAGCATAGGGATGAGACAAACTGTTTACATTTCCCATGTTAAAATTAATGTGTCTCAATCTTCTGACAAATTCAGTATTGAGACACTGAAAAGGAATTTCTCACCCAACCCTCAGCCACCTGCCTCTATTTCTCATTATAATTAAAAACTACAGAGAAAGCACAAAGTTACAGAATACAAATTAGGAGAGAAAATGAGTTAAGTCAGTGTCGGTGAACTCGTGCTGAATGTCCAGAAGGGAGTTGCATCAGACCCAATGAAGTAAACACGAGGAGCAAATTATTGCAGATGCTGGAATCTTTACTGAAGACAAAAAAATGCTGGAAATCACAGTGGGTCAGCCAGCATCCATGGGGGGAGAGAGAGAGAGGGAGAGAGAGAGAGAGAGAGAGAGCAAACTAATGTTTTGAGCCTAGATGACTCATCATTTAATCAACTGCCATGTCTCTTTGAGGAATTCCCACCCTGAAGACGTTTTGCTCTTCCCTACAACAGGAATTCCAATTGTCTATCAGCAGCCTTTCTCCCCCATCACTCCACCCTGCCCACGATTGCATAAATGCTGGCCCCTCCACACTTCACGTCAGCTCTGATCAAGAGTCATCTAAACGTTAGCTTGCTCTCTCTCCATGGATGTGACCTTACCTACTGTGATCTCTTGCATTTTTTGTTTTCAGAAATAAACATGGAGTTCGGGCAGAGAAAAATATGAAAAATGGCCAGATCAAACTTTTGGTTCAAGGAGGTAAATGTGAGAAGCATGTTAGAAAAGGTTAAAGTGATTTATCACAAAACGTTTACTTCCATTTACATGACCAATTCCCTTCAATATGCCCACCATGTATTTTTGTGAACTACATAAGAAGAGATACACTTTCAAAGCTTATCTCTGTTATGTAATCACAAAATCTGGAATAGTCTTTAGGGTTCAAAGTTTGGGAGAAGATTTGTAGCTCGGGTGCTCGTTGTTGTGGTTCTGTTCGCCGAGCTGGGAATTTGTCTTGCAAACGTTTCGTCCCCTGTCTAGGTGACATCCTCAGTGCTTGGGAGCCTCCTGTGAAGCGCTTCTGTGCTGTTTCCTCCGGCATTTATAGTGGCCTGTCTCTGCCGCTTCCGGTTGTCAGTTCCAGCTGTCCGCTGTAGTGGCCAGTATATTGGGTCCAGGTCGATGTGTTTGTTGATAGAGTCTGTGGATGAGTGCCATGCCTCTAGGAATTCCCTGGCTGTTCTCTGTTTGGCTTGCCCTATAATGTTAGTGTTGTCCCAGTCGAATTCATGTTGCTTGTCGTCTGTGTGTGTGGCTACTAAGGATAGCTGGTCGTGTCGTTTCGTGGCTAGTTGATGTTCGTGTATACGGATTGTTAACTGTCTTCCTGTTTGTCCGATGTAGTGTTTTGTGCAGTCCTTGCATGGGATTTTGTACACTACATTAGTTTTGCTCATGTTGGGTATCGGGTCCTTCGTTCTGGTGAGTTGTTGGCTGAGCGTGGCTGTTGGTTTGTGTGCTGTTATGAGTCCTAGTGGTCGCAGTAGTCTGGCTGTCAGTTCAGAAATGCTCCTGATGTATGGTAGTGTGGCTAGTCCTTTGGGTTGCGGCATGTCCTCGTTCCGTTGTCTCTCCCTTAGGCATCTGTTGATGAAATTGCGAGGGTATCCGTTTTTGGCGAATAGGTGTTCCTCTTCCTCTTTTTGTAGTTCTGGTGTGCTGCAGAGTGTTGTGGCCCTTTTGAATAGTGTCCTAATGCAACTTCTTTTGTGTGTGTTGGGGTGGTTGCTTTCATAGTTTAGGACTTGGTCTATGTGTGTGGCTTTCCTGTAAACCTTTGTGGTGAATTCTCCGTTCGGTGTTTTCTTTACCATCACATCTAGGAATGGGAGTTGGTTGTCCTTTTCTTCCTCTCTAGTGAATCGGATTCCTGTGAGTGTGGCGTTGATGATCTGGTGTGTGTTCTCTATTTCTGTGTTTTTAATTATTACAAAGGTGTCATCCACGTATCTGACCCAGAGGTTGGGTTGAATTTGCGGTAAGACTGTTCTAACTTTTGCATTACTGCTTCTGCTATGAGTCCAGAGATCAGTGAGCCCATGGGTGTGCTGTTGATTTGTTCGTATATTTGGTTGTTGAATGTGAAGTGTGTTGTGAGGCACAAGTCCAGTAGTTTAAGTATGCCGTCTTTGTTGATAGGTTCAACGTCCTGTTGTCTGTTATGTCTGTCCAGCAGGTTGGCTATTGTTTCTTTGGCTAGGGTTTTGTCGATGGAGGTGAACAGTGCCGTTACATCGAATGAGACCAAGGTATTCACCAAAAACGGATACCCTCGCAATTTCATCAACAGATGCCTAAGGGAGAGACAACGGAACGAGGACATGCCGCAACCCAAAGGACTAGCCACGCTACCATACATCAGGAGCATTTCTGAACTGACAGCCAGACTACTGCGACCACTAGGACTCATAACAGCACACAAACCAACAGCCACTCTCAGACAACAACTCACCAGAACCAAGGACCCGATACCCACCATGAGCAAAACCAATGTAGTGTACAAAATCCCATGCAAGGACTGCACAAAACACTACATCGGACAAACAGGAAGACAGTTAACGATCCGCATACACGAACATCAACTAGCCACGAAACGACACAATCAGCTATCCTTAGTAGCCACACACACAGACGACAAGCAACATGAATTCGACTGGGACAACACTAACATTATAGGGCAAGCCAAACAGAGAACAGCCAGGGAATTCCTAGAGGCATGGCACTCATCCACAGACTCTATCAACAAACACATTGACCTGGACCCAATATACCGGCCACTACAGCGGACAGCTGGAACTGACAACCGGAAGTGGCAGAGACAGGCCACTATAAATGCCGGAGGAAACAGCACAGAAGCGCTTCACAGGAGGCTCCCAAGCACTGAGGATGTCACCTAGACAGGGGATGAAACGTTTGCAAGACAAATTCCCAGCTCGGCGAACAGAACCACAACATAGTCTTTAGGGTTTCACTGAATCCTGTACACTATCTCACCATCTTTGTACGATGTAAGAGAATTTCCTGATGATGTCTGTCAGTTGTTTGCTGTTTACATGTCTCATGAATTGTAACAGCCAGTTGGAGATGCTGCTAGGAAGCTGCTGCTATAGACTTAGGCCAATTAATTCTTTACAAGTTAACACTAACTCTTTAGATTTACACAGGCCAGTTTTAACTTTTGGCAGGCTTTTTTGAGTGTACATGGAACAACAGGCTGCCATCCAATAATGTCTGTGAGGCTCAACCAAATCTCAGTTGAGAGCAGTCCACATGTCTCTGCAATGATGACTGACTCTGAATCAGAGTGCAGGATTCCCAGTTTTTCTGGTACCGATTATAGATTGCATGATCCTCTTAAAAGTGAGCAGTCATTTACTCTGCTGCATAATTTGTAAAGACTTCAATATATAATTAGCACTGAAGGTCTTCCAGAAGAGTTGCGAGCCCACAAACAGATCTTCTTCCCACTGATGTTAAAGGAGATGCTGCACAAGACCTGGACAGAGATAGAAGAAAATGGAAAGGATGGGAGCTGCACTCAGTATATGAGTTCAATGCTGTGTGAGGTTCAAGTTGCTTACACAAACAGCAACAGCCATTATTATGCTTTGTACTATTACATTTGCTGCACTGGGTCTTTTAAATTTCATTTCTTCTCCCGCTCACACTCCAATCGTGACCCTCTCTGCTCTCCCCAACTGCCCTTTAATCACATGGTACACCAGACACAGGCAAACACTGACAAATATATTCACACACAAATGCACACACATCAGACACAGATATCAACAGATATACACACACCAGACAGACAGACAGATACACAGATATCGACAGATTTACACACCAGACAGACACACACACGACACAGATATCGACAGATATACATACCAGACAGACAGACAGACACACACACACACACCATACACAGGTATCAACACACACACACATACATTAACAGATAGAAACAGATAGACACACACACCTGGCACAGACATCAACAGATACACACACGTTCACACTTGATGCATTCAGACACACACACATACCAGATATATACATATACACGTGACACGTTCAGACACAGTCATGCACATACACACTTGATTTCTTCATTATTGAACAAACAATACCTGAAATGCTCAATTGGCTGTTCTCAAACAGGATCCACTTTCTTGCACACTGTGACCCACAGTGTGTTGCCTCTTCCTTTTAGTACACCTGATTGAGTTGCTCCTCACATCCACATGGGATCCCTTGCAGTAACCAGGCACTAATTCATTCCTACTCATTCTGCTGCACAAACTACTTCACAACCACTGACAGGGGTGCTGAACTGATGGAGGGCCAGCCTTCACTTCAGGAGTAATTTGATTGTAGTGGTTGGAGAGGTCTGCAATATGAGAAGATGCTGCAGCCTCTTCTGCTGCTTCCTGGTGTCCCTGAGGAACATGATCTACTGATTGGTAAAGCCTTAGTAAAGAGATTTTTACTCACCTGCTTGGCGCAGGCCTGACTTCCAAACTGAGAAAATGGCTGACCTCAACTGCTGGAACCTGGAAAGATCTGAAAGTGAGTGGTGCAGGCTGCAGTGAATTTCACCGCTACAGTGCCAACTGAACAGGAGGTGCAGGCCTTTCTGAAAATGGTTTCAGATGAACAGCAGTGTCCTCAATCAGTCTCTTCATGAATAGAATTCTAACTAGCCCTGCTGCAGATGCTTGTAGTCCTCTCATTTACTGTTGCTGCTCTTTCTCCAGACGGAATGGAAGGACCAAGACAAATCCTATGTCCTGAGCATCCACAGGCTCTGTGCTGGACAGTTTTATGGTACTGTCAGAAAAAGCATCAATATCCATTCTGCCTGCTTCACGGTAAAAGTGCAATGATTTTTCTCCAAATAAATACCAATGACTCAAGTGCTTGCAGGTGAATGACCATTTAAATTCCACTTCCAATGGTTAATTTTAGAAATGTGCTACCCAATACTGAGAGATAACAGACAATAAAACAGCTTCACAGTCCTTCTGATACCATGGGATTCTTCTTTCTGTACAATATTGAGGCTTCCATCTGAAAAAGTGCATGCTTGCAAAGGTCTCAGTCAAAATGAGGGTGGACTAGTTGGGAACTGTACTGTTGTGCTATTGGGATAGCAATTTGGATATCACATTCACTTGAGGCCAGCATACGGAGCAACACAAGTAGGTCATGATGAGAAAAGCAGCAGCAAGAAGCGTGGCATTACTGTGTTGATAAAAGCATCTACTGTCATGTTCTGGTTTTTCTGTTGCTGTTTGTAAAGCCATGATTCTTACAGGCACAGAATGGGAAAGTCAGACGAAATGATGTTTTTCGCACAACTGCCCTCTTCACACCTTAGCTAGGCTATGAAAATGAATCCTACCATCTAACCAACATGTAATACAGTCAGAATTTTATTTCTATGCTGCCCTTCACTATGGGAAGCTTTCAATGTGTGGCCAAGTATTCGACCAGGATTAGCTCTATGAATTTCATTTAGTGGTTAACTCTTTAAGCAACAATCATAATTGTTATTTTATTCCCAGTATAGACTAATAAACAATATTCAATATTATATGTCAATGATGATTCGTCTGTTCCATAACTAATTCTCTTTTCACTTTCTTATATTTCCCTGAATTTTATCAATTTACTTCAGCATCCATGTAATTTGGTGTTAGAGACATTCTAAGATAAAACTTTATAAATATTGTGATCAGTAAAAGATTATTGTTCACTGGTCAATACTCTATAAATTCATTGATTGTTATTCTTTGTTTCCTATTAGCAAGGTGGTTTATGAACTGTGCAAGCAAGCTAATCTGAGGAAAGGTGAGGTGGCCAAGTTCAATCTGTTCTATAACTTCTTTATTTCTGCTGTGACCTTTTCAAGGTATGCTTTTCTTGTTTGTAGGACGTGGGGGCAGAGAAAATCCCTCTGAAAGGCCTGTGAAAAAAAAAATCCATTGCCAAAAACAGTCAGTTAGAATCATATAATTGAACTTGATTCAGTTAGGGGCTCCATGGGTTAAACATGTGCATAAAAACTGACCCATTTTTACTAATTGCAGCCAGACCACACAGTCTGTTTTGAATCATTCTCTATAATGTAAAGGTTTATCAGATTTTTTTTTAAAGCAATGTTTGCATGGTGGATACAAGTTAAACATTGGGAGCTAGTCTGTACCAGGCTGACAAGATGGACTTAATCTACATACCTCTGCGAATGGGGGAGGGGAAACTTTCCTTAAAAGCATCTTTTCCATATTGTATATATCTGGTTCCAACTACACCACTGTATAAAGAATACAGTATACAGTAGAAAGTCCCACAGAGTACTCTGCTTACTGTACCTACGTATAGTAGGAATGAATTAGAAGTTCTTTGATGACTGGTTTCTTGCTAGGATTGCAGCAGAACACCTCATGAAAGCTCCAGGAAATCAGTGGGGGTCTGATAGTGCCTAGGTTCCACTTCCTGGGAAGTCTACTAATACCTTGTAAGGGACAGAATATCTGTCCAATTGTTGAGGAAAATTACTCCATGGATGTCAGGGTACTAGAGGTGAGCCCTTCCTCAGCCTACAATAGTGGAAATTATGTTGAGAGATTGAAATATCGGTGAAAATATCCTGGACTCCATCAGGCTGGGCCATTGGTGTAAGTCCAGCTTTGGCAAGGAGATTGGACCCTCCAGTGTAAGGGGATAGCACAGAAAATTGGATTAATGCATTACTACAGCTAAGTGCTTACTGATTTATAAATCACACTTGGTGGGGAAGGGGCAGGATTTGATGGCCTAATCCTGCTCCTATTTCTCCTGTAAACAGAGAAATGTCTGTCAATTCCTAACGTCAGGGAGGAAGGATGACAACAGAACTGGCTTTGCGTCGCTGCAGTCTTTGCCTGAATAGGATCTATAGGTACCAGTGATGTAGTCAAACTGGCACTTGAGATTGTTCATTTCATGTTCATAGGCTCACAGAATTATTACAGAATAGTGAAAGGCCATTTAGCCCAGTATGTCTTCCACTTTCCTGCCTTCTGCCTGTAACCATGCATACTGAGTGGCACGGTGGCTCAGTGGTTAGTGCTGTTACCTCACAGCACCAGGGTCCCAGGTTCAATTCCAGCCTTGGGCAACTGTCTGTGTGGAGTTTGCACGTTCTCCCCATGTCTGCGTGGGTTTGCTCCGGTTTCCTCCCAAAGATGTGTAAGTCAGGTGAATTGACCATGATAAATTGCCCATAGTGCTAGGTGCATTAGTCAGAGGGGAAATGGGTGTGGGTGGGTTATTCTTCGGAGGGTCGGTGTGGACTTGTTGGGCCGAAGGGCCTGTTTCCACATTGTAGGTAATCTAATAATATTCCTTTTCAAATGATCATCTAACTTCGTCTTGACTGCTTAGTGTTAATATGGGAGGTTCAATATTGAAGGGCTCCATTATTTGCAAACCTAACACAACAACAGAGATGGTGACTCAAGGCATTATGAGAGCAGACTGCTAATTGGCTGCCCAATCTACATGTAGCTAATTAACAGTTGAGGAATAGGAACAGGTAGGGCAGAAAGGAAGCCAGTCTAGTTTACATTAACCATGGCAGCCATTAAAGCGGCTACAGTTCAATGGCATTTTCTGGTGAAAGAAAGGTAGAGTAAGAAAAACAAAGGGCTGTAATCCAGGGAAGGGTTGACTGCATTTCCTGTGTGTGAACTTGGAGCTCACCATTGATGTAGCAAGGGAGAGGAAGGAGAGCCCTCCTAAAGGGTAGCAAAAGAAAATGAAGAAGGTCTTAGATTGAGGACATCTACACAGTGATAGGTGTGATCCCCAGAAACTAGCTCCAATGTAGGGAGCCATTTAATGATCTCATTCACTAAACATACCCACTGCAATGCTGAGTTCCCAGAACAGGCCTTTGGGTTTTCAAACATCAACTGACAAAGCAGTTGAGGGGGATGAAGGTGCATGCTGCTCCTGAACATGGACAGAGTATATTCTGGGTACATACTAAGCCCTCAGCTGGACTATGAGCCATGGTGCTGATGTGGGTTTGCATCTTCCCATATCAATGAGCCACAGTGTTGAGGCCAATAGTGCTCAATTTCTCTTGTGTTTTTCCATTTTGGCAATGGAAGTGGGGGTCTATCTTAGCCAAGAGAGGGTCAGACAGGAGGACTGGGTCCATACTTGCATGTCATTGTCACAACAAAACGAGTATTTGTGGAGATTGGAATCCATAAGAAATTGGTGATTCACATAAGGGGTTGCATTGCATTCCAGCCCCATCTGACAGCTTTTCAAAAATAGAATTGCATTTAGAAGCTTCAGCTCTGTGCTCTCAAAGGCAAGATGTGATCTTTTGTTGAGATGCTATGCCTGACTCCATTACCATCACCAGGCCAAGTACTGGAGCTGACTGCAGACTAAACTCCATCTAAACACCTTGGCCAGCAGGAATAGGCATCCTTCTATATGTCAGAGTTCCCCAGAGTAGTGTGGAGGCCATGCGCTAACGATAGAAGAGTCTGTTCAACAGGTGTGTCACCATAAGTCAGAGCTTTGAACAGATGAGAAAGTGACTGATTTTACTGAGAGCTATATGCAGCAGCACAGAGTAAATGCAGGAACTGAGCACTGGTGCTCTTGGGCTATATGCTGCACCATGTGAACTTGGCCAGTCTGTGATTGCTGAAATATTTAATGTAGATACCAGTTGTGCCTGAGCTGGTGGCCTGCTCCATTGACCCAGAGTATCATTTCAAAGCTGAGGTACTGACCTCCCATGGGGCACCAGCATCATCCAACTTGCCCCATTTATGCAGCTGGGTTTCAGCATGCCCCGGCATCGATGAAATGCATCAACTACTGGATTGTGCCCCCACAGACACCTTTACAACAACAGCCACCACTCTCATACCTCAGTCAAAACAGAGACAAGAATGTAAGGTAACGCCATCTCATTCAAGGCCACAAGATGTGCTGAGAGCAAAGACCGTCACAATGAGCAGAGCACTGAGCAGGTATAATGGAGCACTTATTGTCCTTTCCAGCAGCATGTGAGATTAGATTAGATTCCCTATTGTATGAAAACAGGTCCTTCAGCCCAACAAGTACACACCGACCCTCTGAAGAGTAACTCAGACAGACCCATTCCCTTAACCTATATTTATTCTGACTAATGCACCTAGCACTATAGCCAAATTAGCATGGCTGATTCACCTGACCTGCATATTGTTGGACTGTGGGAAGAAACTGGAGCTCCCGGAGGAAACCCACAGACTTGGGGAGAACATGCAAACTCCACACAGACAGTCACTCGAGGCAGGAATCGAACCTGGGACCCTGGTGCTGTGAGGCATCAGTACTAACCACTGAGCCACCGTGCTGTCCAATGAAATGTAAATCTTGATCCATGAAGCTTGATGTGTGAGCTTCCTTTTATTAAAACTGGTAAATGAGAGGAGGGTTGAGACGTTGAAGGGAGTAAGGATTTGTAAATGGTGAGGTTGAAAGCTCTGGGCAGATGTGCTTCCTTCTTTGGCTGTAATTTTTTTTATGTCCTCGGGCTATGTCTTCAATTGACATGTTGTCCCAGGCAACTCAAACCGAGTTCCACAGCACACTGTTCCTTCTGGGTTCAAAGGACTCGTGTGAAACATGCCTGGTTCAGATGATTCCATATATCGACAGCATTCGGACAAGAGTCTCATGTCCCAGGCCTTACCAGGCTAGTTCTCTCTGCAGCCTGGGCATCTCGACTCAATCTTTCACCTCTGACTCTTCCTCCTTCTCCTCTACTATGTTCTGCTTCTCTTCTGAGCTCTTTGTGTACTAGCTCTTTTTCAAGGTCCACCTTTCTCAGGAGAGCTATGAATAGAGGACCAGAGCAAGACCCTTACAGCGCACCATCCAGGCATCGGGATCTCATCTTCAGAAGCAGAGCAACTTACTCAGGGGTGAGTACATGGCTTCAGTCATATTACTTCTCTGCCTCTATCTCAGGGTCACATGACAGGGTGAGTAACTCTTTACAAGAATATAGGTTGCCCACTAGAATCCATCCACAAAGTTTGAGGGAAGAAGTGCAAAGGTGAAGCAGCCTTGATAGTCAGAAGATGAAGGATTGAAGGAAGCTAACTGTGACACTCCCATTGCAGCTTTGCCCTTCCTTGAGCCATGGTGATCGACCAATTATGTTAGAACCCTTTGCCCCTTGCTTTTGAGCCTCTGTGATGCCAGAAAGTTGACAACTCCTTCAGCATTTACTGCTCACTCTCCCTGCAAGGACCACAGCTGCACATACCAGCTCTGTACCGAGGCCACGACCTCTGTCAAAATCTAAACGTAGCCTTCAGTGTGCAGACACGGAGCTTCTTATCTAGCTGAGTGACCATTGTTATTGGATCAGGCAGTTGTTGCAAGACCTCCCACCTCCCAGCCTGGTGAAAGTCACTGGTGCCAGGAAGCTAAACACAAATATCTTCATCAGCTGAGATCCCAGGTTGGCAGATCCTTCGGCACAGTTTCCCATTCCTTTCCTGGACAAATATCATTCCACACACATCTCATAGGACAGGGATAGAGAAGAAGCAGTTGAGTCAAACTCACAGATTTTACAGGGAAGGGAAAATTTCTTGGAGTTCAATAACTTAGATGTTGATAGTGGGGAGTAGGTGAGACACTGTCTTTCCATGTGCTATGAAATCTTTCAAACAGTGTGAATTTAGATAGTTTGGTGCATTTTACTTTTCATTTATCTTGTTGTAATAAACTATTTTTTTTGTAACTGTTACAACAAAACCTGCAGTTTTGTGTGCTTAAGATTACCACATCAAATTAAAAGAAAGTAAAACATGATCTATCAGGCCAGATTTTGTTCTGAGATCTGACGTATCTAATAGAAACATTACCCCCAAAATCATTACAACAGCTTGTATTCCTGGACCTTTACATCCCACAGTTTTGTTGTCTCCACTTTTATTTATAAATCACAACAGTGATGCAGAATCCCTCGGGTACAGATATACCTGCTTCCTGAGGGACCATTGACTCAGTTAAAAGATTCTAATGTGCTAAACTCTTACTTTGTAAGTCGGAATAGAAGAAGCTGTAAGTGTAGCATGGAGTATATATTTTGCATTTTTTTATATTGAAGAATTTGCAAACAAAAGTAAAATGTGCATTTTAACCAAAAAGCATATATTTCCATCCAATAGAGAAACAGGAGTGCAAAATAAGGCCACCCAAGCCTGGGCATGAAGAATCCAAACAAAAATAACAATTCTTAATCTTGTAGCATGTAATAGTCTGAAATTAAATGGAACATTATCCTTATGAGTATGAGATTAGATTAGATTAGATCACTTACAGTGTGGAAACAGGCCCTTCGGCCCAACAAGTCCCCACCAACCCGCCGAAGCGCAACCCACCCAGACCCATTCCTGTACACTTACCCCTTCACCTAACACTATGGGAAATTTAGCATGACCAATTCACCCAACCTGCACATTTTTTTTTGGATTGTGGGAGGAAACCGGAGCACTCAGAGGAAACCCACACAGACACGGGGAGAATGTGCAAACTCCACACAGTCAGTCGATGTCTTCTGTATGTTTGCAAACTTCTAAAAACAATGCTTTCTTTGCACTGTTTACTAAGATTGTAATGAGCAAATCAGATGAATAAAGAGCTAATTTAAAGCACAAATTTAAATATTTGGGCCAAAACCAAATTTTGTAATAAGAATGATTATGATGAATAACAAGGAAGACCAAACATCATTTCCAGAAACCCTCATTGTGCTTAGGAACTTCCAAAGAGCTTCACAGCCTGTTGAATTTTTTTTAAACACAATCTGGTATTTAATGGAAGTGAGGTTGCATCCATCAGAACCCTACGTTACCTCCTATCAGGAAAGCCTGTCATATTCAGTGCTTCTCAGATGTCAGTGGGTAGCAATGAGCCAGATCAAGGAGCCTGGGGCAGGAATCCTGCCCTATCCCATGTCTAACTTGACTCAGGCCTTAATGCTAACTTCAGGCTGCTGACTCACATTTTGATTGTCTGTTTAGGAACAGGACAGACCAATTTTGTTCACTTTTCTTCCAATATGGGACAGTTACAACACTGTAATCCATGAAAGGTCCTGTTACTGCAATCTGATCAGATTGTGGTCCAGTTTGAAAATTAATTGCAGTTAATAAATATAATGTTTAGATGTTTGAACAATCAAAATTGAGTATCTGGTGACCATTACAAACTTCCTATCTGTTTTCAAAATTTAATTGATAAAATATTCAAAACAAAATGAGGTAAATGCCTTCTCTTCTGCTCAATCTTCACCTTCCTCTCAATCTTCCCTTCCATTTGTTCATTAATCTAATTTGCTCCCAGGTAACAGGATTTGAAATGTTTATACTTCCAGTGATCACTATTCAACTTACATGTATAAGATATCCTAGTTTTAGTAAAGAGGAGTATGGGGATTTTAGATAGCGATGTAGTTTTGTTTTTCAGTCAGATACATCCTACCGTCTTGATAAAGATCATTGGTGAAAGGATTCCAAGTGGATTAAATTACCTTTTCTGAGGAAGAGTTATATCAGACTCAGAACGTGAGGTCAGCTTCTCTCTCCAGAGATAACTGCTGGACCTGCTGAATTTCTCCAGCACTTTCTGTTTTATTTCATATGATCATAATGTCCTGGAACCAAAAGGATGCCAGACTATGGTCATTTACAGACCAGCTATAGATAAAACAGGAGTGTCCCCTCAAACCTTGCTTAGCAACCCACCTTGAGGAGAGAGAGACACTGAATCTCTAGGTCTCGGAGACCTTGTTACCCCTACCACTGGGCCATAACACATAAGATCCAGGCTTAAAGGTTGGGGTCAGTCAGCACCACATGCTCCACCTTAAAGATCCACTCTGCAGGAGGCAAGATGGAACATTGATCCACCTCAACTGTAACCCAGGAGTGACAATGCAAATGACACTGTGAGCCCCAGTTCCAATCCTACATGCAGGCAGCTCAGGTTATTGATCTGTTTGATGGCAACCTGGAGATGAGATGGTCAGCCTGACAGCTCTGTTCACTCCTGAAGTGGACAGGGGCCTAGAAAACATGGTTAAAGCAAAGGTTCATCTCCCCTCCACCCCACCGGCTATCTGCGAGTAATTGGCATCTCTTAACAATGTCAAACTGCAACAGGGTCCAAAACACTAACTCTTAACCTCACGGCAAAAAGTAAGAAAAGGAGAACAATTCTGAAAACCGCTTGCTGAAAAGCAAGAACAGTGCTCAAATCTGGTGACAACAGTTGCCCCCAGTGACACTCTGTTCTGGTGGCCCCTGAACTAACCAGGCCAGTTATCAGTATAGGAGCCCTCTGTGAGGTTCACTCCTCACAGTGAGGCAGCCTGACAGTACACAACGCTAGCTATACCCTCCAGTTGACAGGCAGACCTCAAGGTGAACAACATCCCTTCATTCAAATCAAAGCAAAGTACTACGGATGCCAGAAATCTGAAACAAAATAGAAAGTGCGAGAGAAACTCAGCAGGTCTGGCAGCATCTGTTGAGAGAGAAACAGAGTTAACATTTCATTCTGACATCGAGAAAGGAGGCTATCTGCAGACAGGTCAATGAACTCAGCAACCTGGTGTGAGTGCCCAATCAATGCTCTCCTTAATGCTGCCAATTCGAATTCCTCATCTCTGTTCTTTGTAGACAGACACACCTGTCATTCTGACTTCTCATGAGCTGGCAAACACACCTTCTTTCAACCCAGCCGGTTTAAAACTCATTTGTGCCCAGGGCTCACCTCAAGCTAATTTCAGCTCTGTGCTAGACTCCATGGGAAGTACAATGTCAGTCTCGGGGTTGATGGGACCTACAAATATCAGATCCAGTGATGGGACCTTTCATCAATATTGTGTTGGGCTCTTTTTGCCTCTCCTGGGGCTTGTGCCACTTTCCACAATGACTCTTACCAATTGTTAAGATGCACCATAGAAAGCATCCCATGTGGATGCATCACAGTGTGGTAGGACAACTCAAAGAAATTAGAGAGTTGTGAACACAGCCCAGTCCATCAACCAAACCAGCCCTCCATCCATACTTCCCACTGCCTCAGGAAAGCAATCAACATAATCAAAGATTCCTCCCTCCCTGGTTATTTTCTCTTCCACCCTCTTCTATCGGACAGAAGATATAAAAGTTTGAAACATGTACCAACACCTTCTTCCCTACTGTTATCTAGCTTATGAACAGACATCTCATATATTAGAGTTGATCTTGCTGTGCACCTTCTCTGTAGCTGTAACACTAAACTCTGCACTCTGTTCTATTACCCTGATGTACTTATGTAAGGTATGATTTATCTGGATACCATACAATACAATACTTTTCACTGTATCTCGGTATATGTGACAATAATGGATCAAAATATAAAGTGAAGCTGGACAGGCACCAGGTGTTCAGTGCCTAAACACTGAAACTCAGAAGGGAAATATTGTGGGGAGGGAAGAGTGTTGGGATAGGAAGCAAGGGCACCATGGTCACAAGATTTGTGGCACTTTCATGTGAGGTAACAGGATGATGAACAGTTGAGGGTTGAAGGGTGGAAATCAAGTCAGAACACACTCCTTTATTAATGTTCTCCATGACACTGGATAATGGGGCTCTGTTTTCCAACATTATGATTCAGAGAACCATCTTCTGTATTGGACTCCTGATCTCCACTAGCTCTGCTATCTTCTGTTGTGTACCATCTTTCGAGAGCGCAGTAGAATCTCACTGATTGTACTACACTGCATTTGGAGTATGTGCGTTTAATAGCTGAATAGCTGGAAGTACGTGGAGGCATTAAGAGGTGGCGGAGAGACTGGTAGCATTAGCAGGCATCTTAGGGGGCACTGAGATATTTGGATACTAGGTGTGAGTCCTAAGTGCCAGGGAGAGTACTACAAGAGGTATCAAAGGGGTGCTGTTGCCTGTGAGTGCGAAAGGCTGTGATACAATGGGTAGGTGGTAACATCTGACAATATATTCACAGGGAATGACCACCCATGTGAGGCCATGAGACTTCTTGAGGCAATGCTCCTGCATCCGTGGGAACAAATGGTGGACAATTACCTCATTGACCTTCTGCTCACACTTCCTTCTAAGGGTGAACATTCTCAGAGATGACACTGAACATGCCCTCAACTTCCAGGATGTCTACTCCATCACTCTCCAGGGATGCTACCATTACAGCCATCCAGTCTGAGCACCCCAGGAGGAGGTACTTTACAGCAGGAAATATCCCCGAGAGAATGTGAGACCCTGAGGGACATGCTGTCCTCCTAATTACGCAGAGATGCATCTGTTACTATGGAATCCTCTCTCTGCTGGGTCTTCACTGTAAAATAATTTACATGGCAGCGATATCTTTCTGCATCTTTCCTTTAAGGTACAACCGGTCTATAAGAAGAACTGTATCATATACAGGTGTCCCCCGTATCCGCGGGTAATATGCTCCAAGACTTATCGCGGATGCCCGAATCTGTGGATAGGAGCAAACTCATTCGTTTAAATGGGAAATTTACCTCCCCAGCAGCCCTCTGGAATTATTTCTGGAATGTTCCCTGTAATATTTTGAAGACACGGTAAACCGCGGAAACTGAATCCACGGATATGGGAATGCTGCGGGGTCCACCTGCGGAACAGAGACTGCTGGAAGCTGCAGTTAACAGTGTGAGACCTGCTCAGAGAGATACTACAATCGTTCAGGGAAAATGGGGCACAGCAAATGTCAATGGTGCCCACCTTGATCTTCCTGGGTGTCATAAACCCCTGCACCCCAAACACAGGGTTATCCAAATTCGAGGTCCCCATGTCTGTTTAGTGCCTCTGAGAATCTGTGAGGTTCTAACAGTCTCTCACTGAAACTCTGACGGGAAGTAGGTATAACACCTAATGATTTATTTTTCACAGGAGTTCCCCCCATACCTGTGGGGGACACGTTGCAAGACCTACTGCGGAAGCCAGAAACCGCAGATTGGTGCGAACCCATTCATTTCAATGGGGAAACGTCCCTTCCAGCAGCCTCCTGGTCCCTGGTGCTGGAACATTCCCGATAATATATTCGGGCCGCAGGTAACTGAAACCGCGGTAACAGGGCCTGCGGATACGGGGTCACCCTGTCCTTTATGGAATAACAGAATATTTATCAGTCAGTCATTCGTTTAAATGCAGACATTGTGTTTTAAACCCATGCAAGTAACCTTTACCTGAATAAGCTTTTGAAGTTTGTCAAAGTTTTATTTCAAATATTTTTGAAAAGCAAATGTGCCTAACCTGCTGAAAGTTACACTACAATTTGCATTCGTAAGAACATCCAGCCAATCATGCCTGTTCCACTCAATCTAACCACTGCTAATCTGAACCCCAAACCCCTTTAGCCTTCCTTGTTCCATATCTTGTGATACTCTTGTCTGAGAAAAAACCTGTTCAACTTGGTCATGAAGGTTTCAATTGTCTCAGTGCCTAAGGGATTTGTGGGAGGAGAGAATTCCAGACTTTCATTATTATTTTTGTGTACCAGTACAAACAGTAAAAATATGCACAATCTCTTATATTGCAGAATAGTTGGTCAGCCTGAAAATAAAACCATTTAAAAGGAATCAAGAAAACATACCAGTGGAAACATCTAAGCATGTTATTGTGAACAGGTAACCATACGATTTTAAAAGTTATTTACCGCTACATACCGGATGCAGGATTTTTGATTGCTAAGAAAGACAGAACATTATTTTTCAGTAAGAATTTTGTATGATTAGGGGTGTAACAAAGAAAGAATTCTAGTAAATCTAAACATTTAGCATTAGAATTCCGGTTAAAATACTTTCAAATGTTGAACACTTTTTTTTATTTTCACCTACCCGGGTGCATAGGAGGGCTTTGGTTCCACTTTGATAGCAGTTGTGTTGCTGTTCATGCAAAGGTTGCTGGGATAGCTTTTGGTTAGCATTCCACTGTTGCCATTACAGTTCATGTGGCCACTGAGGTTTGGACCACAAGGTACGGGGTTTGGCACAAGACCGCCATGTCTAGCTGCAACTGGCATACAGCTGGTTGTTACATGGCAAAGGTGGTTGACTCCACTGGTGGAAGGACTATTTAGGTGGCCTGTGTTCCCAATGGCGCTAGGAATAGGATGGCCAACTGAAGCACTGCCAGATGCTTGAGGATTGGAATAACTTACTGAGACTGGGAGATCTGGAAAACAACTGTAGAAAAAAAAGTTCTTTAAGAAAAATACAACCATCATATTCAATGAAGATTATACATGTGCTTTCAACTTTAGGCTGCCAATACCTCATCTTGCAAGCTGAATAAAATCACCATAGTACCAGCCACAGAACAATGTCTAGTAAATGCCATAGAATATTTTCTTTGCCTGGCAAAATAGGCACTGATATCATTTTATCATTGGTTACTTTCCAGAGGAGGTTGTAACAAATCAAACTTGTTTCAAAATAAAAAAGTAAGGATCTGAAAAGCATTGAGCAAGTTGTTTTAATAAAACAATCCTCATTGTACAGTGGGGAAATGTGGTGCCTTTATACTGTCAAGAGCTTTGTGTCTATGTTTGATTTTATTGTTAATTACATATCTCCTGAGAAATGCTCAGGTTCATCCATAGAGTAACGTTGGTAAAATCAGAGCAATAGTTACTCGGGACGAATCGAGATTTTTGGAGGGATTTCTGCCGTGAGGACCAGTGAGTTTTCACACCGTACCTTACCAAACTTGTTTCATGAATTACCTAGGAGAAAGTGAGGACTGCAGATGCTGGAGATCAGAGCTTAAAAATGTGTTGCTGGAAAAGCGCAGCAGGTCAGGCAGCATCCAAGGAGAAGGAGAATCGACGTTTCGGGCATGAATTACCTCCCCCACCCCGATGGAGTTGCTCACATTTGATTCAGGTGCAACCTTACCATGTGCTGTTCCCTGAACAATTCATCACTTTGCAGATGTCCGCTGGAAGACCGACAGCCCTTGTCTTCTGATAGGCTGCTGTGCTCCCCAGTAAGTGGGAGAGACTGGTAGTCAGGGGGATGAAAGTGGGGGCATTGCAGGCGAGGGAAGTCTCCCAAGTGACTGGGCAGCACAGAGGGCACGGTTAGTACTGTTGCTTCAGGATGGGGGAATGAGTGAGGGAAGATATTTCAGGAATTAGTGAGAGTGATAGAGCATGGGCTTTGGTGGGAGACAGTTACAGTGGAAAGGATGGAGAGAAGTTGGTGACGGATTGGAGAGAAGCCTGCTGGAAAAAACCATTGACCTTCTTCCGACAGTGCTGTGCATTCCTCCAAATGGCTGAGACTGCTGAAACCCAGCTAGCAAACTCAGACCAGGCTGGCATGTTGTGATGCCAGTGGCCACCACTCCTTGTCCTGGGGGAAGAGGAAGTCCCAACTCTGCACCAGCCTGTCCAGCAGGATCTCCTGGTAGCTGCCTGAAAACAGGGCAGCCTGTCTGCTGTGTCTGGAGCAAAGGTCAGGAACCGTGCAGTTCTGGGCTGACAGTGCACAAAGGCTCTTTGAAATGGTGCAGGCACAAGGGATGCTGGTGAATTCCAGCCATCTGCTGGTTGCCAAGCAACATTCCCTCTAAATGTGCAGCGCACTCCAATATTTCAAACACAGCAACCAGTGTTGGCCCTCTGATCACAGCATTGACTTTTGGTTTTGGAAGTCACTTCCACGTGCGAGCTTCAAAGGCCCACATAGCCGGTAAGAAAATGAGAAGGAATGCTGGTGCTGAGTTGCCTCGGGAATGGTGTGGTAAGATGGGGCTGGAATCACATGGGTTGGATGCTGCAGGGACAGGATAGGTAATTAGGGAAGTAAGGAAGGAATAGGTTGGATCAGAGGATTGTCAAACTGACAGAATCCACTATCATTCCATCAACTGTACTCAGTGTGAAACAGATTCTGAAGAGCAGGGAACAAGAAAGGAATACCCGGCATTATTTCTCTCAAAGCGTCAATTAGAGACAGGTTCTATTAGGTCCATACATGTTCTTTTGTGATTCCTTTAAGTGAAGGACTGGAAAATCAGTTCATGAATGGAACAGACTGGTCGACCTGGCGTGTGTGTTGACAGCAAGTTACCCATTTTACCCAGGCAAGCGTTGGCATCACATTCTAAATCAAAGAATGGAACCCTGTTACCAGTGAGGTAGACCTTATAGAGGTTTATAAAACCATGAGAGGCATGGAGAGGGTAAATATCCAAGTTTTTCTCCCTGAGGTAGGGGAGTCCAGAACTAGAGGGCATAGGTTTAAGGTGAGAGAGGAAAGATTTAAAAGGGATCTGAGAGGCAACATTTTCATACAGAGGGTGATGTCTGTATGGAATGGGCTGCTAGAGGAAGTGGCAGAGGTTGGTACAATTACAACATTTAAAAGGCATCTGGATGGGTATATGAATAGGAAGGGCTTAGAGGGATAGGGGCCAAATGCTGGCAAATGAGACCAGAGTTATTTAGGATTTCTGTTTGGCTTGGATGAGTTGGACCGACAGGTCTGTTTCAGTGTTGTGCATCTCTATGATTCTATGTACTTCCAACAAAAAGTTTTGTGACATAGAACAGATCGCTTTCCCAAAAAGAAAAAAAAACAAATTGCAACACTCCCACCATCATTTTTAATGTCCTGAGTGATGATTGTTGCTGTGACCACATTGAGTGTTACATCTAGGAAAAGCAGAGCACTTGTCAAACAGGCCAAACTCAACTTGACCATCCTAACACAAGCGAAACAGAGACATATGAGAGAATTCCTTGAAGCCTGGCACTCCAAGCGGAACTCAATCGATAAACATATTGAACTGGACCCCATGTACAAACCACTCAGATGCAGAACCGATAGTACCAGAAAACAGAGACACCATAAATACCAGGTGGGACAAACCACCAATGGTTCACTGGAGGCACACTGATGATGTCACCTAGTGAGGTGATGAAATGTCTGCAGAAAATACATCAGCTCAGCGAAGAAATCTACAACCTCATTCTTTTACAATATGTTTATTCTTAGCCAACCAGAACATACCTAATGGAGTAAGCAAAACTTTGAGAGGTAGAATTTGAAATAAATGATTTTAAAACAACCATGTATTTATGTAGCAGCTTTCACAACCTCCTTCTGAGACAAATCTAGTTTAGAAACTCAGCCAACCATTCATAATGAACAACCTCCAGCAAAATGTTGGTAAATCACTCTATTATAACTGCATGAGCAGATGATTTTTCTAACCTATGCCAGAGAGCCTATCAAAGCAGTCCCATGGAGCATTTTATTTTAATTCTCACTGACATCTTCAGCCTTTATTTTAATGTTTAAAGAAAAAAGCATGAAATTGTGAAGTGTGATGTCTCACCAGACATTAAACTGCAACCTGGCTAATGACCAGCAATTTTAATTATTTAGGAAGATAAACTGAGATCCAGGGGACTAAGAGAATAAAGTCACAAGATTTTGAACAAACAATAAATTTAACTATACAACTTAGAAAAGTAAGACATTATATAATAAATGTACAGCATATAGTTTAACATTCTGATATGAATAATACTCATTGGCAATAGGCTGTTATTGAACAGCAGAGGGAAAAGCACAGCAGGTCTGGCAGCATCAGAGGAGCAGGAGAGTTAACATTTCGAGTGTAAGCCCTTCATCAGGAATGGTGCTATCCCAGTGCCACCCCTTTTGATTCAGTTATTGAACACTCCAGAGTGCACTTGAAATGGTAAATGCAATCAATATAGATCCCATCGGTTTTTGCAGCAGTTCTCCCATACATTAATGATGCAATAGGTCATTAAATTTCATTAGGTTTCATAAGGAATTGCAATTCTTCACTTTTAGCAGTCTATCTTGAAGCTTCCTCTCAAGAGCTGCTGCCCAGACATCTGCTCTCATTCTGGGGTTGATCACTTGCCTTTCCTGGGTCTACACATGCCAGGACTCCAAAATTACACCCCAGTACTCATTCACAAGCATCACACTACCATTTCACTAATTGCTAATTTCCTGGTTTTATCTTCAGTTGAGATCCAACTTTGCCTTTGATCAAATGCATCAAGCAAATTCTGCTTGTGAGCTTTTCAACCCCCACTCTCTCAGCTGCACTGAAGTATTGGTGCTCACAGGCTCCCTCCAAGTCCCTCACAATTTCCCTGAACACAAAGTGAGTAACCTTCCAATTCTCAGCTCCCCAGGACTTCTTCTGAATCCTGACTCCATTCATAGGTGCCCGTTAATTATTCAAACTTATTTTTAGATTTTATAAATACAGAGTCATCTAACTGCTCTTGACTCCTTTTTGAGTCCTCTGCACAGAACCTGTACAGCTTGGCTACCTTCCCAGAGGTACAGCTAACTGCAGCACTCTTAACATATGGAGTCTAGTGCAGTTTTTCTCTCACACATCGTCAGTCAATTTGAACTGCTTTTCAGTGACTCCCAGACTGTCCTGAGTTACCTGTTGTGAACTTTGCAATAAGCCGCACGACTATTGCTGGGCAGGATTGAATGTTATCCTCTCTCAAATCTTGGAACAGTCTGTTCCATAAAATGCTACCAGTCATAGACTGCTGGCTTAGTCAGTATAAACAAATGGTTACAAATAGGGCATTGGTCGCAGTTTACTGGACCCTATCTGCCCTTCCAGAGCACTCACATCCATTCTATCAACTTCCAACTCTTATATTGTGGGTCACACTTACAACAACCAACAGGGATCTTTACACACAGCACTAAGTCTAAGTGGCTTTGCTGTGTTCAGAATTCTTGTCCATATGACTCATTCCCTGCCCTGCCTTTGTCAGCAAAAATGAAATCCACATCCAGATCCCATTGCCATTTTTAAAGGTTTGAGATGTCTTCCCAATTCTGAATATCTAGCCCAGTGAAACCAATGACATTCTAGTTTATTCTTCATGTGTGAGCCAGCAGTGGGATTGTTGGCAGATGGTTTGATCATGAATAACTTTACAGTCAAGACTATCTTCAGCCAACATTCACCTGTGAATCTTTTAGTAGGAGTTGCTGAGGAGCACATGCTAGCAGAAACCCAACCTATTCAGGTGTGGTCTACACAAGCGTGCTTGGTCTAATTGTAGCATCCTGATCATCATCCTCATTTGGTCAGCAAAGTTAGCTTGAACTAAATATATCAAGTTACTGGCCTCTATAGTTCAGCAGTTACCCACCATGCTCTCAGATGCCAATAGAGAACTGTGTGCACTCGCAGTTATTGCCTGTGAATGTTCTGTGCTAGTAAATGCTATCTTAATGTACTGTCAATCACTTATTCACATCCCCATAAAACAGCAGATACTAGATATTAACATAAGTCTCCAGTAAAAACAGAAGCCTTAGAACATTAATGACAACTGTATGTGTTCCAATGACTGCAATTTAGGTTTATAGTATTTACATTTGTTCTTTGCTTTATGAGCAGTATTCAGGATGTTCTGTCAGCATTTTCTCATTGTCTCAATGTTTTTAGTAATGTGATTGGTTTTGTGACAGATACCACTAGGTGAGAGCTTACATGCCAACCTGTAAAACTACCAAAACTGACCTTCACCTAAGTTAGCAGTTGACCATTTTCAGAAACAAATCCTTTAAGGAAAATAAAATGCTGTTAAAACCTACATTTTAGTTCCCTATTTTCTCAGATTCTTTTGAATAAATGGAACAAATGCAACAAATGCAACTGCTTTTCACGAAACCTTCAGCTCCGTCTAAAAGGTTTACTGTCACAAGTTTATGATAACCAACAATGAGAGAACACAATGTCACAATGTTTTTTTCCTATTTATTACATTTACACATCAGTTCATTAACCAAATCATTTAACTCAAACACTGTTACGCATTTAATGTCATCCGCCCATATTGCACAGTGACAACTCTGTGACAATGTGCAGGAAAATGGAACCATGTGTCAGACACAGGATAGCAAAGCACTTGGCTGCTCTTAAGAGTTTCACTTGTTCAGTTCATCAACTGTGCCCCACCACTAAAAGCAGACTGACTCAGATGAAGCTGCTGATTGTCAAATAAGAACACACCCAAGCAAGTTAACAGCCTCTGATCCCACCAAAGTGTATGGTGACTTTTCTCATGAATCCTTAAAATGCTGGAAAAAGGTGGTTGTTTTCCTACTTTTGATAGAGTGCTTCTACTGCTTGGTGCGTATATCAGGGATTCAGGCACAGTTACACCAATGCTTTCAATCTACGCTTAAAATGGGCTTTCAGTCAAGATTGTCCAGTTTTAAAATTACTCACTTTTGAAATGGCTATAAAATTATAATGCCAAGATAGTTAGTTACCTAAGATACTGAATCTAGTTTTCAAAAGTGCAAAATGGCTTTGAAGAAAGTGAATTTTTCTGAAACTTACGTACGACATGCAAACATTTCATATATTTTGTAATACGGAGCAATCCCCATATCTGCGGGTCTGGTTTCCACGGTTTCAGTTACTCTGTGGTTTACCGCAACCCAAACATATTACAGGGAACCTTCCAGAACCAGGGACCAGGGGGCTGCTGGGAAAGAATGTTTCACATTTAAATGAATGGGTTCAGGCTTCTGTGGCAGGTCTTAGAACGTATCCCCCGTGGGTATGGGGGCACTACTGTACACATGATTTTGATATATGTGCATTTTTGATTTATATATTTGCAAGTGTCTGTGCTGTAGTTGTAAACTGCTCTTTTACCTTGCAGTAACAATGTTAACAGCCAAGAAAAGCAACAAATTGTGGCAATGGAAATCTAGAGCATCCACATAATCCAGGATGGCATACTCTGCACATAATACTGTGGGTGCCCTGAAAATCATGACAGAAAACCTCTTTGGCAAACCTCACTTCAGCAATGACACAATCCTTATCAAATAGTTGCTGCAAACTTGTAGTGACTATCCAATGACAGATATGATGCCTTTTTAAATTTCAGACGTAAATTTGAAGATATCCCATTTTGAATGCTCCCAAGTACGAATGGAAATTTTCACAAACTGCTTTTATTTAATGAATAAAGAATGGGACAATGGTTATAATTTAAAAGGTGTTTGTTAAAGTTGCTCGTCAACTTATAGTAATTTCAAAACAAGATATAATGCGGCAACTTTAAAGCCAAATCTTTAGAGTCAATGAGGTTCAGCTATAAAACTGAGGCAAGAATCAAAACAATATTAAAAGCACTATCTTCTGGTGACATGATCCATTCATGTCATGCCGTAAATGTGACTGGTGAGACTTACATGTCTGTGGAGTCCTCCTTACTGATATATTCCTCCAGAATACTTGTATCAATGTTGGAAGTATCAAGAGCCCCATTGATTTCATGTCCTTAAAATAGAAAAAGAAGATGTTACCAGAAGGATAATGAGATAACCCGTGTGCATCAGCGCTTTTATTTTAGAAGGACATTTGTCAATTCAGTGAGTACCCAACTGATTACACTCTGCCATCATAAAAGAACCCATTGGATAGGTTTTCTTGAGTCTAACAAAGAAGCAGATTAGTTTATTTATACTTAAACTGATCTGAGTAAAATAACGCACCAATGTTTCAGCATGCACAAAAACCCACAAACACTTAGTCTGCATACACATAAATACAGATGACAGACAGGGGAGGGATGAGCTGCTTAAACTAGAGTCCATAAAAAAAATGAGTGTACAGTTTGTAGTTTGGTGACCTGGCTGGTTTCGGGATGAATTCAATTGTCTTCATGCTTCCAATTTAAAGATATTGATGACTGACTTGGTTGTTTCGCTTGAGTCACAGCTGTGAAGTTGAGGACTGTCTTTAAAGGCTCTGTTTGCTCCAATTGAAGAAGAAAGTCAATAACAGCAAAGCCTAACTTGCAAACTGCATGGCCAGAGAGAGGTGAAAGATTTCAGATGGACCTCACTTAGCTTCTCAGCTGTTTATAGAGTTCTGCTGAGGAAACATGTGCTTGACACCCAAAGTACTTTGGCTTGTCAAGTGACCTAATTTGTAAATCAATCAGCTCAGCTGAAATGCTATCTTAAAACCCAGGTCCCATTCAGTGTCCAAGCAATTAGTCAATAATAACTTGAAAGCCTCATGATTGCTGTGGGTGCTTTATTAGGGAGGCAGGAGATGTTGGGCTGTGGGAACATTAACTTTGGCTGGTGGGTTTTGCAAACTTGCTGTCTTCATGCCAATGGGATTGGAATATGAAGTATACAGTGAGGCTAACTAGGGTAGCTATCTTGAGGTGAGAGTTTGGTTACTTCTAATCCATTTTTTGAAAAAGAAATCACTATTTTTAAAAGCCCAATTTCATGTTTCCAGCCAAAGGATTTAAAATCATTGTTTTTGATATAAAGCACATATTTTTAAGGTGTTTTATGCTACAAAGGAATGAATGTTTATTCTCCTTGTCAGGACTGGATTTGAGCCCAGATTCTAGATTTTGAAGGATAGTGGGTTGATTAATAGTCATGCAATGGATCAAAAAGCCCACATCACATCAAGTCTTGCACATGTTAGTCATTTAGGGTTGTGTAAACCTCTCAAATCCCTTCAAAGTAAATCCAGTTTGCCTAACATTTAGCTATAATTTATTAGCAATTAATGCTCTCTTTCACATTCCACTTCCTTTTGTTCCAGCAATTTAGGAATTGCCATGTCCCATTACCATTCTTAATCTATCTCTTTTTGTGCTGCAAATCTTCAAAACTAGCAAAAGCTGAAACAGCTTCAAAATGAATGATAAACTTAACAGAAACTCGGATTATGGGCCAATTACACCTGAGAACAAATACATCAGAAGTACAGTGCGTAAATGATTTGTTGTGAATTAGATAAACTTTAATTTTGCCTAATATTTAATCACTTGCAAGAGAGGAACAAAAACTGAAGTATATGAAACTTTTTTTAAAATGATGCAAATGCTGATGGCACAGGATATATCTGCTAGGATTACAGGGCACATAACATGCCAACATGTTCAAAAAAGCACATTTCATTACATATGAGCTCTACTCTATGTTATCTTTCAAACCAATAACAGCTTATCCTGCATAAATGACTGATATTTTAAACTTGAAAATAATGTTGCTGTTCAGACTTGCAAAATTGTTAGAGGATCCAACTTCTTATAACGTAGAGCTAAATCAATGTGATATGTTAACCATGTGTATTTAAGTAGGCAGCCAATAGTGAAACACCATTCCTAGTTCAGTCCAAAAAGAAAGTGGGATACTAAATCTAAGTTTGTTGTCTTCTACAACATGTAACTATTGGGAATGGAATGGCCAAGATGACATGAAAGATCACAGAATCAGAGAGGACAGCATGCAGTAACAGTGGCATTAGTATGGAAAGGAACTGCGAACCAAAATGTAAGACCTGGTTTGTCCTGTAATAGATATGCTTCATCTGCTGATTTACAACATTAGCACTTCTGTGCATGTCAGGAGCTCTGCTGAGCTTAAATTTCTATTCTCTCACCAAATATGTTCTCACTGCAGGATCCCAAATGCAGAATTCAATCCTGTATAACTAGCTCATGCTCTAATTATGCAAATTCACAGCTTCCTGCAGGCTATGTTGATGACCTTATGTACTTTTTTCACTTTGGTTCCTAATGTTGAACATGTAACATTCATTTGAGATTCAAAGCATGCCTTTAATTTTTTTATATTTCTTTTATTCTGCAGAGAGATTTAGATGGTATATATTTTGAAACAGCCTATTCTGACCGGAGATAAAATTGTAGCAACTTGCTTTGTTTTTGCTTGCTCAACAGATTTGTTGCTTTTTCATAACTCTCCCACTGTGTATGGAGAAAGGTCCAGTTTTGCTTCATATCCCTGCCATTTCAACTGGAGTTGGTAGGGGAAAGGCTGCAGCCATTTAACTGTAGCTTGCTTCTCGGTTCGTCATTTTTTGTTTATTTTGTTAGCAACTCCCAGCTTTATATATACCTGGATCTCTCTTTGTCTGGATCTGCGCTTTCTCACAACTCTGCAACACTCACTTCAGCATTACTTTTATTCCCTTGTTTTGTGTGTACATTGTGGATGTCTGCCTACAGGCTGCATGGTAGAAGTCACATGACTACTACAGACAAGGAAGGACATTTGTACATAATTGCATTTCAATCCAAACATAAATGTTATAGATATAAATCTGCGCTAGATTTGTTTTATCCCCTTGCTCCCCAGCACCAAGGTCATTTATTCTGCCAATGCTCCAGCAAAAAGAATATTATAGTTATAATAATGTCAAAACATCTGCAATGATAAAAAATTCTTGAGAAATCTTTTTTCAGAGACATGTCACAAATAAAGGTCATTGGAACTCTGGATTTCTGTGAGCTGGAGTTTTGCCTTTGGATCTCCCTGGTGCCTCTGTACTCTCTGTTTCAACAGCAGCTTGCAGTTATATTACGCCTTTCGTAAGCACTTCTAAGAAATGAAATCAGACAACAACAGACAGGTGAACCAATGGATACACTAGTTCAGATGATATTGTGTTAAGGGATGGCTGTTTAGGTTTGTCAAACAGACCATACCATGGTGAAGAAGGAAAATGTTGAGAAATGCGCTTTTTCTTGATCACTTTAGAATCCCTACAATGTGGGAACAGGCCCTTCAGCTCAAAACGTCCACACCAATTTTCCAAAAAATAATCTACCCAGACCCATTTCCCTATGACGAATGCACCTAACACTATGGACAATTTGCCATGGCCAATTCACCTGACCTGCATATCTTTTGACTATGGGAGGAAACCAGAGGAAACCCACGCAGACACTGGGAGAATGTGCAAACTCCACACCTGAGGCTGGATTTTAACCTGGGCCCCTGGTGCTATGAGGCAGCAGTGCTAGCCACTGTTTTCTACTTTTTCCATGAAGATCCCAAATTTTTGCATGGATAGAGATTCTCAGAGTCCAGACAACTCCTTTGTACTTTGGCAATGGTCAATGGACAAAACTGGGTGAAGACAATGAGTGTTTGACCCAGTGGATTAACTCAAAGATTCTTTAGAGGAACTAGCAAAGTTTTAAAAAACAAACTATCAGCAAAATATTCTTTCTAAAGTAAGGTGAATAAACTTTCCTGAGATAATATTGCAGATTATTGAGAGTTTCCCCTTATCATGATATATATTTATAGTTATGGTTATGAGTAATCTCACAAGTCAGGTGACACAATGATACACACCTAAGTGATAGATGAAGGTCACATTAGATTTCAATCTCATTTTCTTCTCTGTCTTCTGTTCTGATTAGTAACAGAATTGAAAATAAAAATAATACCAGTAAAGGTTAAATTGGGGTTATTGTACAGGCAATACAATTAGATGTTAGGTGATAATAATCAGCTTCAGTTTGAGTCAATCTCTGCTCAGTTTCTGAATTAAGGTACTTTGAGCAAAAAAGCTTTCTCATCTTTACCCAGAATGTAGGGAGATTTAGGAGCAAGAATCCCTCCCAGGATATCTCTGCCACATTCTGGTAATTGGCAACAGGAGTCATCGACAGAAACTGGGGCCAAAGTCCAGGACCTTCTCTTTTAGTTATGGGAATTGGCATAATCAAATAAAGAATAAATGGGATTCACATTGAAATAATGTGATAATAGACAGAATCCTGTAATTACTACAAAATATTCCTGTGACGGGACTCACAGAAAGTCTTGTAGTAACTAATTAGAATGATAATTACTTGGAACGAGATTGAGGTGAACTATATTCATCTACTCACTTTCAAAAGTCAGTCATTTCAATTAATGGAAATTCAGTGGCACTACATGTATACTTCAGCAGATTGGCTTCTTTACAAGAACAGGACGGTTGCATTATGCTACACACAATTCTCCACCAATATGCATAGTCTGACCTGGCACTTTAAATGTTACAAATTCTTAAATCAATTAGTGATTAATTACGGATGCTGAGTGAAGATTGCAGATAATAAAGTTCTTATATCGTGATTATAAAGTTCCAGTTCCAGATTAGATGAAAATTAGCATAAATTTGGCCTGCAATTTTTGTTCTCTACACATTAAAGTGTGAAGAGGATCTGCTTGTAAATTTCCTTTGGTGTTAGTCATTGTGAGTCAGAGTATTATTTTTCCATAATATTTAAAATAGAAGTGGGGCCAATGATTTATAATCAATCAGACTTTCAAGTACGATTGATTGCAAGAGTATTACTGATGATTGTTGGATTTGAATTTCTCGTTAGAAAATGTTCAAGGTAAGCTTTTGGTAAGAGACTTCCTGCTCATGAGACTGACTTTATAATATTGCACTTATAATTCAATATTTTTTCAAATATTGTTAAAAACGTCATATACTCAAAGTGTATTTGCTACTTGCTATATATGAGTTTGAATCACCTATTTATTTCAATATTTGACATTGAAAATCTACATGAAAATATTTTTAATGGGCAAATCATTTCCAAAGTATGAAGTATTTCCTTAGCTATCAGAACTGGAAGTAAAAATATTTTCAAATTTAAAAATACAGGTGCCATATTACCTCATAGAATTCAAAATATTTAATTCCGAAACAAGCTTTTTAAACAAAACATGGAAAGAAATCAGAATTCACAACAGCTGCATTCGATATTATATCTTTTAATAACTACAATTACATTTTATTTCAAAGCCTCTGCCTATCAGAGGGTTATTAATACCTCACAACAATGAGAGAGTTTTCCATCAGATCATATGTTGTTACAGAATTTCCCAGTATCTCATCTTTATCTGTAGGAGGTGAAGCAAAGAAGAGCATGGTTCCTTCATCCTCTGGGAGTTCAGAGTTTATTTGATTTTCTAAAAGACTTTAAGAAATGGGAGACTGAATCCTCAGGTTTTATTTCAGGTGAATGGGCACTTCTGTTACAAAAACACTGTTTCCTGTTAGGAACTGCTCACAGGCAACAGCACTTAACAAATAGAAAACATCTGTTACCAAGGCTTTTGCTGATAGTTAAGTGATTGCCTAGAAAAAAAGGGATTAATGTTGATTGTTGTTGAAAATTCAATAAAATTTATCTTTTAAAACTACTTTGGGACTGAAACTTCTTATTGTAAAAAGCCTGGGAAACTAAACACACTATGAATTTCTGAATATGTTTTTGTTTGCTGAAAGAAACATATTTACTATATATTGTGCAAACTAACACATTCACTAATAGCACATCAGAGGGTACGTTTTCCGTCTCTCATGTTCCAGCCACAAATCAGCCAGACATAAGGTTGCACCACAGTGTTATCACACACTGATAACACTGAGGGCGGCATGGTGGCTTAGTGCTTAGCAATGCTGCCTCACAGCACCAGTGACCCAGATTCGATCTAGCCTCGGGCCACTGCCTGTGTGGAGTTTGTACATTCTTCCCGTGTCTGCGTGGGTTTCCACCGGGTGTTCTGGTTTCCTCCCACAATCCAAAGATGTGCTGGTTAGGTGAATTAGCTATGCTAAATTGCCCATAATGTTCAAGGATTAGTCAGGGGTAAATGTAAAGTTATAGGGTAAGGGATTGGGTCTGGGTGGATTACTCTTTGGAGGGTCGGTGTGAACTTGTTGGGCCGAAGGGCCTGTTTCTATACTGTAGGGATTCTATGTACTAAAATAAGAGCTTGTGACATAGAGAATAATACAATAATATACTTAGAGGAGTGGCATAAATAGGTCATTTTTGGGTTAGAGAGATGTGATGAGGGAAGTGCCACAGGGATCAGTGCTGGGCCTTCAACTATTTACAAGTTATATTAATAACTTGGTTAAAGGAATCAAACGTATTGTGGCTAAATTTGTTGAAAGCAAAGTTAGGCGAGTAAGCAGTGAAAAGGACATATGGTGTTTCCACAGAAATATGGATAGAATCATTGATGTTTACACCACAGAAAAGGTTGCTTGGTCCTTTGGTTGTGTGAGAACATGAGGCACCCAGCATCATCCCACTCTCCAGTGTGTAGTTCATAGCCCTGTTATGGCATTTGATCCAAATACACTTTTTACAAAAGTTGAGGATTTCTTCCTCTACCCTTTCAGGCAATTCCAGGGTCCTACCACCCTCTGGGTGAATTTTGTTTCTCTGTGACTCGATTTAATCTTTATGCAATTAATTTAACTTAAGGACTGCAAGTCACTGACCTCTCTGATATGGTAAATCGGCTTTTCCCATGCACTCTATCCATGCCCTTCACAATTTTGTACATCTGAATTAAATCTCTCCTCAGTCTTTTCTGTTCCAAGGAGAACAGTGCCAGCCTATCCATTTTTGATTCATACCTGCATTTTTCCAGTCTTGGTAATATCCTTGTAAATCCTGTCTAGTACAGTTACTAGAATCTGTAATGAGGTGAACACAGGATGCTCAGGCTGTGGCCTAACGATCCCAGAATAAACACCCTACTCTTAAATGATGGATCTTTGCTTAAAGGAAAGGACTTCACTTGCCTTCTTAACACCCTTAATCAATAAACAGGCTGGACCTTGAGCCAACAGAGGTTAAAAGAATAAGATTAGATTCCCATCTGTAGAGACTGACCTTACCTATGCAGACAGCCTTTCCTTCTCCATCCCATGAGGCTTTTGTAGATCTACCACCACCGCATCTTCCATCCCTCACTTAGTCAACCATATCCATTCCCTTATCACAGCTACCACCTGGTCACAATGCATCAACCCTCTTCCCTAGTTCAGCAAAGCTCCCATACAAGAAAAGCAACTCCAAACCCAATGCCAACCCATCAGGAAGACTGCCTTGCCTGCTGCCAATTGCATATCCGACAGCACTCAATTCCTGTTTGCAGCAAATCCGATTGCAAAGGTACAATTTAATCTGGTGAACTTGTGTTTTTGTGAGTGTGCACAGCATTCTACTGATTTTAAAATATGTTCCCAATGCTTGCCATTGGGAAGCCTTCAACCCACTGCCAATATAAGTATCAACTTGCATTGTGCAGTGAGGAAGCTGTCATTTTGCCACCTGCACAATTACATGCACCCACCTACCTCCCACTACAGACAGAGTGAAGCACATGGGTCCAGCCTAAGTTCTTATGTCAAGACTGACCTGCAGAATGGTAATTCTGAGAAGTCAGCCTCAGTGGAGTTGGCTTCTGGAAGGAATCAGCAGAGAGGATGGGAAAACAAAAAAAGGAAGGAAAATACTTGATTGTATACTGAGACATTATTTCTTCACTTGTAGACATGGTGCTTAAAAAGTGATACAGTGAATCTAAATCTAATCTGTGGGTATTGATAGAGGTCATAGCATCTGGCAGTCTGTCTGAAGTTCAGCCAGGATCCCCCTGAGTTCTCAGCAGTGTTAGTAAACACCATGGTGCTGAGTTACAGAGTCTTGGCTTCAATAGCAAGAACAGAATTCTCCTCTCCATTAATCCCTCCACATGAACTGAGTTCAGTTTCAATTGTGAATTGTTACTTGTTGTTTCCTTATCTAAGGGCCAATTTTCTTTACCCTGTTGGAGGCTGTGCTGTGTTTGTAAAGAATTGACAACATTTATCAATTGTTTTCTTTACTTCACAGAGAACAGAGTAGAGAAGGTGAAATTTCATCAACAGATGCCTAAGGGAAAGACAACGGAATGAGGACATGCCACAACCCAAAGGACTAGCCACACTACCATACATCAAAAACATTTCTGAACTGACAGCCAGACTACTGCAACCACTAGGACTCATTATAGCACACAAACCAACAGCCACTCTCAGACAACAACTCTCCAGGACAAAGGACCTGATACCCAGCATGAGCAAAACCAATGTAGTGTACAAAATCCCATGCAAGGACTGCATAAAACACTACATAGGACAAACAGGAAGACAGCTAACGATCCGCATCCATGAACACCAACTAGCCACGAAATGACATGATCAGCTATCCTTAGTAGCCACAACTCAGATGACAAGCAACATGAGTTCGACTGGGACAACACTACTATTATAGGACAAGCCAAACAGAGAACAGCCAGGGAATTCCTAGAGGCATGGCACTCATCCACAGATTCAATCAATAAACACATCGACCTAGACCCAATATACCGGCCACTGCAGCGGGCAGCTGGAACTGACAACCGGAAGCGGCAGATACAAATCACCATAAATGCCGGAGGAAACATCACAGAAGCGCTTCACAGGAGGCTCCGAAGCACTGAGGATGTCACCTAGACAGGGGACGAAACGTCTGCAACACAAATTTCCAGCTCGACGAACAGAACCACAACAACAGAGAAGATGAAAATCATCACTCCACAGTGTTTCCCGAGGTAAGTGTGGAAGCTAACTAATCTCTGGGCGAGCGTCACAATGGTGTTTTCAGATTGTGTGTGTGCAGGCTTGGGAGGAAGATTCATAAAGGCTCTGGTTCCTGATCACTGCTCAGAACTCCTGCTGGAGAGTGCATCAGCTGGCAACAGTAGCTGGCTGAGTCACGGTAGTCCCACACGGCCAAATATTCAGTCAATACCAATGATCCAGACTCAGGTAAAAAGTGACCATACAAAGGTTGCGTATGGTGCAGTGGTGGCCATGGAATCAAACCCCACACACCTCCAAAGAGTGGAGTGTTTTTCTTTTAAAAATCCCTCTTTCCTTCTCATTTCACATTGTTTTCTGATGGACTCTAATTTTTGCGTGTTTTACCAGGATTAAGAATTGGACTTGTACCATCACCTGGCTCATGATGTAACTGAATCATGATAATGTTGGCATTAAGAAGCAATATAAGTTTTTGT
This sequence comes from Chiloscyllium punctatum, assembly GCF_047496795.1. Lineage (NCBI taxonomy): Eukaryota > Metazoa > Chordata > Chondrichthyes > Orectolobiformes > Hemiscylliidae > Chiloscyllium > Chiloscyllium punctatum. Next base: position 41,664,198 of record NC_092760.1, on the reverse strand, counting down.
TAAGTGCAATGCACAGCCAAATAAAAAGCAGATCAATACTCTTTGCTCTTCGTTTCGGCAATATGGTAATACTATGATGCTAAATCTTGGAACAGTTACAATTGGTGACAGTGGTAACTGAGCTCCTGGAGCAGCTGTGCCTGCTTGTTCCAACCTGTGACAGTTAGCAAATGCTGAGAGAACAACTGGGAGAAAAGTTTTAATCTCCAGGAGGGAGCTGTAAAGAAACTTCCACCATTTTGGCAGTTGACAACACCTTGACAACACGCATCAAAATTTATAGAGACTCAGATCCATTTCATATCATTGTATTCAAGACTATTTTGTATTTTGTTTGCTCCCTTTGGTTGAAAGAAGCTGTACATTTTGCTGCTGGTTAATGTACATTTCTGGTTTCGAGCTTGTTTTTCAGGTTTATTGACTACAACAAATTTCAGAGTTTAGAACATCATGTGGAACTGCTCAGCAATTCAATTTTGGTTTATAGTCTTCCTGTAGAGGACTAATTAGCGAATTGCAACATTTCTTCAAAAGTGGCGTGACCTTTTACAAACCTCCTCCAAAAACACAGACATACTCCTGACAGGACCCACACTCTCCACACCAGAACATCACAGTTCCTTCAAGAGTGCAATTTGAAAGACAGCCCAGTACATGACTGTGGTCACCTGGACCAGACTGAGAGCCACAAAATGAATAAAGGTGGCCTATGAAATTTGCGACAAGATTCAAGGTCATTCACCGAATAATACAGAATGCTGAGTACTAGCTGATCAATTTTGACAAAGATTTGTAAGTTGTCTTGCGCAGGAATTGCAACATTGTCAGATTCACAGCTAAGACATTGATTCTGCTTCACACAAACTGATGCAATAAATTCAACATTTATATCTTTAGGAATCACTTAGCAATGTTCTTCCACAATGTCCATCAGTCAGTTTGCAACCTCTCCAGGACTATGCTGGAGCATGTTCTCTGATCAGGTATAGAATGGAGAGATGCATGACACTTCTACAACAAACATCCCTAGTGAGGCAAAGGTAAAGGTAGTTGCTATAGCCTTACCAGACCAGAGGGCTGCTCTTTCAAGACAGAACCTGGTGGTTACCATGTCTCAGGCGAGGAGAGAGACTCAGAAGAAGAGTCCTTCATGGTAACCTCAGCGGATACGGGAATTGAACTCTTCATCGCACACCAGCTGGCCAGACAACTGAAATTGCGGAAGCTCTGGAACAACTCTTACAGAAATTACGGAATACCAGAGATTTGGGGATTGAGGAAAAACAGGAGAAAAATGTATTTAAAGGAGCTGAGGAAATGGTCATAATGATCTGATTGAAAATAAAATATAAATGATAGTCAATAAAGGTTAATAAAGAAAATCTTGTTAATCTAACTTTTTGATTCTGTTTGAAAATGTATGAGAGGATCTAAACAGACATAATACAACGTCTGGTGGATTTAGGTTTCTGTAAGTGCTTTGATATTGCAGCTGCTGAAAGGACAATGATGAAGGAGCAGAGAGATTGGACTATGAACAATGATTATGTAAATTGAACATTGAAAGGCGAAAGTTGACAAGTGATATATAATAAAAGGACTAAGTAAATATAGAGCATAAAGAGCAATTTTACCATTTCCAGAACAATAGAACAAGGTGTGGGGGAGGGGAAACTAGTTTGCAGAGATATTTTTAGTCTGGGTTAGTGGCAAATTGATAAATCTCAGAAACAGTATTGATTAATGAAAATTACATTGATTTCTTCCAGACAACACTACATATAGTATTTGAAAAATTACACATTGTAAATGCATAATGCTTATTAGAGACAAGTATTTTTGACCTATAGCAAAGCTTGTCCCCAGCATGTCAGGGATGGTTTTAGAATAATTGGTAAGAGATTGATTTCATTATTATTTCATTATTGTTGTATATTGCATAATTACATAGCCTGTGGCTGTGTGGTAAATTCTATTTGGCTCAACTTATTTATGTCAATGCTTATGTCCCTCAGCAGCCTACAAACACCCTCCTTCATACCAACACCATTCTTCTATCCCTTTCTGCTTCCTATACTTTTCTGGGATGGAGCCATTGTCTGCTAAGAATCATGGGCATCTCTCTCCATGAGAGAGTTATATATAGCTTGAAGGTAATCATTCCACAAGCATTGAGTAAGTTGAGGAGATGAGGCCTCCATGAGCTACTACAGCCAGTGTGGGGAGTGAACATGCACTGTTGGCTTTATTATGCACCACACTCTAGTCTCCTAAACAACTGAGTTGCCAAGGCCCTGTGTACTCATCTAGATTCCCTTTAAATGCATCTCTGCTATTCACCTGAACTACTACAATTAGTGGCAAGCTACATATTTCAACTTCTCTCTGGGTAAAGAGTTTCCTCCTGAATTTCTCGCTGCAGGTTAGGTGAGTTGGTCATGCTAAGTTGCCCAGAGCATCCAGAGATGTTTGGGTTAGCTAGGGGTAAATGTTGAGTAATAGGGTAGGGGAGTGGGTCTGGGTGGGTTACTCTTCAGAGGGTCAGTATACACTTGTTGGGCCAAATGGTCTGTTCCCACACTGTATGGATTCTTTGATTTATTAGTTGACTAATAGACAGAAAGATTTACATTTATGTAGTGCTTTTCACAATCACCAAATGTTTCAAAGTGTTTTGCAGAGCAAAGCATAGTAGGAATGTGGTTGTTAATTTGCACACACCAATCTCCCACCAACAGCAATACGTTAATGACCAAATAATCTGCTTTGTGACTTCACAGAGACATAAATATAATTCATCAAAGATTAAGGAATTTAAGATGGTAGGATATTTGGTGTTTCCCTGAGAGGGTAGATAAAGCCTTAGTTTAGTATTTCATCTGAAAGACGGTACCTCTGATATTGCAGCTTTCCATTAATGTATATTCTGTGCCACCATTATCCTCAATGTTTCTTTCACGTGGAATATTATTGATTCCTCACCTGAGAAAAGTCAGTATATCGTAAATCACGGGAGCTTATCCTGTCCATGTTGGACCTGGTCCCATGAGACTTCATGGAATCCAGGTGGTTGAGGACTCCTAGGACCATTCTTTCCCAACCACTGTGCCTTCATGTCTGTTTGTCTTTCCTGCTGGTTGGACAAGATGTGACCCTGGTATGGTGATGGAAGAGTTTTTGATGTTTGCTCTAAGGTTTAATTCTGTGGATATGACCACATTGGCCTATTGCTATGGGACAGCTCCCTTAATTCTGGTCTAAGATCCTATAAGTTAGTGAGGGGAATTTTGGATTCTGTATACCTTTGACATGGCTAGTGCCTAAACAAATGTCACATGCTCTATCTAATTTAATTCTTATAGGTACAGTGCCTCAATCCTGACTGTCTGAAAACCAGAAATATCTGAAAACTGAAGTGTTTTGGAAATGGAAATGAGTGCTGCCCTCTGGAGGGACATTGCAGTATTACATCATTAGTTATTTCTTTTGTAACAAGCTTTAATGATACTTGTAGACAAATATCTCTAGCTCTGGTGACATGCATTTATTTCAACTCAGGGATGTCTCACTGGTGAGAGTAGACTTTCAGGCACAGACTACATTGATGCTCTGATCACGAAGGGGAAGGGGAAATTTACAAAGCCCTGCTGCAAACACGCACCTCTAGGCACCCTTCATTTCTTCAGCCCTAACTCTGTGAGGGAATTTCAGGCCCATTTGTGGTTAAAGGCATGTGAAATGGTTGTTAAGCTGCAGGTAGCAATAACAGTGCCCTTTGGCTAACCCCCATCCAGCTGAAAAAGAAACTGACTTTTGACTTATAATTCTGCCATTCTTCCACTAACCTACAGCATGCATTGGCTGGTCATAGCTGACATTGAGAGGCATCCAATGATGCTAAAAGCAAGTCAGCCTGACTTCAGGGAGTTATTTGGGAGAGGTCTAAATCAACAGATTGAACATGTGTAATACATATATCTACATGAAGTCACATTTTGACAGGACAAACGTTGCTTTTTTGATTGATTACCTGAACCGAAATGCAGGAATATTCAAACTTCAGCATGGTCTTGGTCCCAAGACTGTCAGTTTCAGGCACTCTATCGGTATTGTATTATTTGATAGTAACATGGGGGGATGATACCAAAATTGGTGATATGGTGGGTAATGAAGAAGATTATCTAAGACTACAAAAGGATCTTGATCAATTGGGTCAATGGGCTGAGAAGTGGCAGATGGAGTTTAATTTGGATAAATGCGAGGTGTTGCATTTTGGTAAAACAAACAAGGGCAGGACTTATACAATTATTGGTAGGGCCCTGGGTGCTATTGTAGAATAGAGAGACCAAGGAGTTCAGGTACATAATTCTTTGAAATTTGCATCACAGGGAGACAGTGTGGTTAAAAAGGTATTTAGCACGCTTGCCATCATTGCTCATAACTTTGAGTAAAGGAGTTGGGACACAATATTGAGGTTGAACAGGACTCTTTTGGAGTTGGTAATGTCTCTTCTGGAGTATTGTGTGTAGTTCTGGTTACCCTCCTATGGGAAGGATGTTATTATATTGGAGAGGGTTCAGAAAAGATTTACCAAGATGCTGCTGGGAATAGAGAGTTTGAGCTATAAAAATAGGCTGGATAGGGTGGCACTTTCTTCACCTGAGCGTAGGAGGTTGAAGGGTAACCTTTTGGAGGTTTATAAAATCATGAGGTGTATAGATAAGGTGAATAACAAGAGTCTTTTTCCTAAGGTAGGGGAGGTCAAAACTAGGAGGTATATTTTTAAGATGAGAGGAGAAAGGCCAGACATGAGGGGCAACATTTATACACAGAGTGTAGTTTGTGCATGAAGGAACTGCCAGAAGAAGTGGTGGATGCAGGTACAGTTATAACATTTAAAATACATTTGGGTAAGTACATAAATAGGAAAGGTTTGGAGGGATATGGGCCAAATGCAGGCATGTGGAACTAATTTAATTTGGGAATGAGGTGACATGTGGACTAGTTGGAACAAAGAGTCTGTTTCCATGCTGTATGACTCTATGATTCTATGATGCAACTTGATGGCTGGTCAGGTATTTTAAGGGACAGTTAAGAGCCATCCACATAGTAAATGGATGTCAGATTTCCCTCCCTATAGGGCATTAGTGAACCAGATTTGTTTTAAAGACAGTACGTTAATTTAGTGGTCATCATTAATGACACCAACTATTTCTTCTTTAAAATCCAGCTCTATTTAACAAATTGAACTTAATTACCCAATTGTTATGATCTGATTTGAACTCATGTCTCTGAATATTAGATTATTTGGATCTCCCAGTCCAGGCCCATAATCACTGAGCTACCATATCCCTAAGTCTGGCCTTCCCAACAAGTAGAAACATCTAATTTATGTCTATTAAACCACTTTATGGTTGTAAAGATTTCCATTCGACTTTTCTAACTATAATTCCTAAATTTCCCCTGCATAGAGTACAATCTCAATAATTTGTATCTCACATCATTGTATCCCTGTTTTTGTTTAACTTAAACCTGGTATAAGACAAACTAGATGGATCATCTCGCAAAATCTAAGCTCCAATACAGCTTAGTAGAGATTGGGTCTGGCACAACGTAGCTTAATGTCATAGCATCTTGTTTCTTCATTCAGTGGACCAATTTAGAAGCTTAACTATGTCTATCATAATGAGCATTGATGTTATTTGGATAGAATACATTTGTAGATCAATTTCATGGATGTTAAGATGTTTCCAATTTTGACTGCCACCTAAACTATTCAGAATGAAATATTTAATGTAAGAGAGATGATGAAAGGAAAGAAACTGCAAATGAATGACGTGTGGAGAGTGTTAGTCTGAGGAGACGATCATCTGGCCTCTGAAACTACATGACCCTTTCAGCAGAATCCAATTGGATTGCTTCCAATCCCCGGTTGTGGAACTCTTCAAATCCCTCCATTTGCTTGTTTATCTGGAATTGCAGCCTATGGCATAATCAGATAGGATAGAGAAGGAAAGGCCAAGTTGGGGATGCAATTGTGCAGTTTATAACAGCAGGAGATAGAGGGGATCTAACTGACAGAAACAAAATTCAAATGAATCAAAATGAAAGTTGGGGTCAAACAAGCTAATAGAGGTATGGCATTGAACACCCAATTATAAAAACAGGTGCATAAAGAATGATGTAAGTAGATGTGTGAAATGAATAACTGACATAGAAAAAGAAGCTCAAGGGATTTAAATTGCTCCCAAATGAACTGAAAAGAAGAAGAAGTGAAAAGGGCAAAGGAATATGAATTAATTGCACAGGGGCCGGTCCTTTAAGAGGTACAGTTAGTAAGTTTGCAGATGACACCAAAATTGGAGGTGTAGTGGACAGCTCAGTGGATACCTCAGATTACAACAGGATCTGGACCAGATGGGCCAATGGGCTGAGAAGTGGCAGATTGGGTTTAATTCAGATAAATGTGAGGTGCTGCATTTTGGGAAAGCAAATCTTAGCAGGACTTATACACTTAATGGTAAGGTCCTAAGGAGTGTTGCTGAACAAAGAGACTTGGAGTGCAGGTTCATAGCTCCTTGAACATGGAGTCACAGGTAGATAGGATAGTGAAGAAGGCGTTTGGTATGCATTCCTTTACTGGTCAGAGTACTGAGTACAGGAACTGGGAGGTCATGTTGCGGCTGTACAAGACATTGGTTAGGCCACTGTTGGAATATTGCATGCAATTCTGGTCTCCTTCCTATTGGAAAGATGTTGTGAAACTTGAAAGGGTTCAGAAAAGATTTACAAGGATGTTGCCAGGGTTAGAGGATCTGAGCTACAGGGAGAGGCTGAACAGGCTGGGGCTGTTTTCCTTGGAGTGTCGGATGCTGAGGGGTGACCTTATAGAGGTTTACAAAATTATGAGGGGTATGGATAGGGTAAATAGGCAAAGTCTTTTCCCTGGGGTCGGGGAGTCCAGAACTAGAGGGCATAGGTTTAGGGTGAGAGGGGAAAGATCTAAAAGAGACCTCAGGGGCAACCTTTTCACGCAGAGGGTGGTACGTGTGTGGAATGAGTTGCTAGAGGATGTGGTGGAGGCTGGTACAATTGCAACATTTAAGAGGCATTTGGATGGGATTATGAATAGGAAGGGTTTAGAGGGATATGGGCCGGGTGTTGGCAGGTGGGACTAGATTGGGTTGGGATATCAGGTCAGCATGGACTGGTTAGACCGAAGGGTCTGTTTCCATGCTATCCATCTCTATGACTCTATGACTAGTACATAGTACACTAGCTGTGGCCAGCCAGCTCAGTGTCAGTCCTCAACTGAGGAGATTCTAATCTCCTGGTTGTATTGGTCAGCCAGGGCTTTCCTGATTGACCAGGTTAACAACCCATTCAAGAATCTTGTAGTTAGCCATGTCCACCTGATTCCAATCACAATAGAATGGCATATTTTCATTTACAATATCCTCATTCTTATCCTGAACGCAAAAGTCACATAAATGAATGAGCAGTGTTGTGTTTAGTAATGGGGAAAATAGTGAAAACAGATAAGAGAAGTAAGCATAGGGAAGCATCAAAGCCAGAGCTTGCAGAACTGTAGTTTCTCCTGTACTCCTACCTCGAACAATTGTCTCACTCTGCTCTACCTTCCCACGCACTCCCGACAGTCATAGTCTATTGCCCTCCCCTTCCCCATGCCCCCACCCACTCTCACAGGTCTCTCACCATCTCCCCATCAATGCATCAATATTCATTTTTTAAGGAAATAGAATTGAAAAGTAGAAGTATACTATTTAAATTGAATTGAATCTTAATTAGATCACATTTGGAACACAGTTCCCTTCTCCACGATCAAAAAAAATGGTGGTGTGCAAAAGGATTTACAAGGATAGCACTATGACTGCTAAGTTATACCAGTCAAGAAACATTGAACAGGTGTGGGGCTGTATTCTAAAGACAAGAGACGACAAATAGAGTTGTTAAGATTACAAAAGAGGTTGATAGAAGCGAAGCAGATTTGATATATCCACTTGTGGGAGAGACCAGAAGTAAGGGTTATAAATAAAAGATAATTGTTAAGAAACCAACCTCCAGATAGGACGTCTCTCCCACAGTTGTTAAAATTTGAACTCATTACCATAAGGAGTATTTGAGGTGACATAGAATAGGTACGTTTCAGGGGCAGCTGATAAACATGAGGGAGAAAGCAATAGAAGAGTATGTTAATGGGGCCAGAGGAAGAAAACTGAGGTGTCTTGCTGCAGAACACAAACACCAGTGTTGACCCATTGGCTGAAAAGCCTGTTTCTATGCTGTAAACATAATCTACTGGTCTTTAAAACATAAGTTTAGCATTAACAAGCTGCCATCTTCTAATTTCTCTCACCTTTCTTATTTTTGTTAACCTTTTTGGTGCCCTTGAGCTGTTACAAGTTGATATTGATGTAGTTGGCCATTCTTAGCTTATTCATCCAAACTGATCCCATTCTGTCTATCATACAATCCAATTGTTTATTAGTGGATCCCATTTTCTCCATCATACATTCCCATTGTTTATTAAGCGATTCCAGGGTTTCTGCCCCCACTATCGTCTCGAGGAGAACATTCCCTGTGTTGATCACTCCAAGGGAATGATAAAGAATTCAAATTCTCCTGTACTGCAGTGTTATGGTTCAGAAATGTAATCCCACTCAGATACACCAGAGAGATAGGCAAAAGTGGGTACTGCAGATGCTGGACAGTAGAGTCAAGATTACAGTGGTGCTGGAAAAGCACAGCAGGTTAGGCAGCATCCGAGGAGCAGGAAAATCAATGTTTTGGGCAGGAGCCCTTCATCAGGAATGAGGCTGGAAGCCTCGGGGATGGAGAGATAAATGGAAAATGGAAGGGGGTGGGGTATCGAGGAGCGCTGGTTATTGAGATGGGTATATAAATGCTTGTCGTACTTACAGTTTTTGATGTTTGAAATGGTCCTTCTCCCCAGCCTCACCACCTCCCATTTATCTCTCTACCCTCGAGGCTTAAAGCCTCATTCCTGATGAAGGGTTCCTGCCCGAAATGACAATTTTCCTGTTCCTCGGATGCTGCCTGACCTGCTGTGTATTTCCAGCACCAATCTAATCTTGACTCTACATCAGAGAGATGCCCACCATCTAGATATGATCAATAAACGTATCTCCTACTAAAATCCACCTCATTAATAACCCCGCTCTCCACTCACATAGCTAATTGATAACACTTCCCCCGCCACCCCAAACTCAGATACATCTCACCCTCCATAGAAGGTTCCTGCTCGCTACATGGCAGCAAAAGCATGACCTCTTTCCTTGCAGCCATGCGGTCCAAATTCTCACCCTCCCACCATCACCCCCCCACCCCAAAAACCCTGGTGCTAGATGGTCACCATCCCCTGTCACCCTGGTATCATGTATAACCCCAACCCCACAAGATTCAAAACAGGAAATCTGCATTTTCCAAATCGGAATCAAATTGTTCCTGTTCCTTTGCCCCAGACCTGAGTCACTTTACATTCCAGATGCCTGACACTAATGGAATTACAAAATCAGTGATTGTGGGAATTAAGTGTTGGATATTTTTTCCTGGGCTTTGTGCCCTGGAACATTGAAAGTTTAGAAAGTGATTTGCAGATTTCCCAGTTAGCGTGAAATGGATTTTCTGATTTGAGTTGTGCAGTCTGTCTTGGTCTCTGGCCCATATTCAATAAGCCCAGTTGTCTATAAATAAATAAATATGCTCTGAGACTTGTCAGCTTTTGACAAAATAGCAGCAATGATTTGAAAGGAATTTTAAATGCTGAGGGGGGCAGGGCCTGAGCTACCAGGTGTAAGACTTCCAGTTGAGAATTTTGCATTTTGGGGCATGACCTCACACCAAGGCATCAGCCCCAATTTTAACCTCACCACACTGGCAGGAATGCAGCAAATTTGGGTCAGATACTCCATTGACACTCGAGCTGATTATACCATCCATTGAAGACATAAACACGGTTAAAACTGACAAGCTACATCTGTCATGGGGACTCCAGGAGACAGCCAAGCAATATCATTCTTTGTTGTTCATCCATCTGTTATTGACAGTTTAACTTTGAAAACTACAGCTGAGGGCAAGCAGCCATTGGGACAAAGATGGTGGGGGGAGGGGAGAGAGAGAGAGACAGCATTGCTATAACATTTTACAGAATTTGCCTGAGATTTTGTGCTGAACAATGTTTAATGGAAACGTTGACTGTTATGTGTTTAATATAAAGTTGATTGCCTCATAGCAATGGAATTAGGCTGAAAGGCTATGGCCAGAATGCAGAGCCTTCCCGCTGGGCCAGGAACATCTTTAATAGGCTGCTGCCCATAGATGCCACATTGTCAGCTGGTGGCTAGCTTCTCCAATGAAAAGCTTCCCATTGCTGCTACATCAAATGTGTTTTATATGCATGGTGTTGGCACTTCAAATTTTAATTACAATTGGGAATTACAATTACATGGGAAAAGAGAATGGTGTACAGTTCCAGTTACAATGTCAGGAATGACACACTGTTGACAACATCCCCAGCCCAACATCAATTCAAATTCATTTTCTCTTCATCCCTAACAAAGGTACTGCTTCCCTCTGGGCAACTGTTCAGAATCATTCAGTACAGACTTTTCATGCAGCATGAGGTTATTACAACTTTTGATATGTGGAGGTCTATTCTCTTTACTCCAGATCACTAGGGATGTGTCATTGGAAAGCAAGGACTGAGTAATTAATGCAGCCTTGCCAGTATTTACCACATATCAAGGATAGTTTCTTTCAGAAGAAAAATCGTTTTTAGTAGTGTCATTCATGATAGTAATAAGCAGTGGGGACTCTGATTACTTTGTGATTTCCCAGCCTGTCATACAGCACAGAAACAGACCCTTCGGTCCAACCAGTCCATGCCAAACATAATCCCAAACTGAACTAGTCCCACCTGCTTGCTCCTGGCCTTTTTTCCTCAAACCCTTTCCTATTCATGTACTCATCTAAATGTCTTTTAAATTGTATTTGCACCCACATCCACCACTTCCTCTGGAAGTTCAATCCACATGAGAACCACCCACTGTATAGAAAATTTGCCCCCCATTTCTTTTTAAAATCTTTCTCCTCTCACCTTAAAAATGTACCCCCAGTCTTGAAATCCCTTATCCTCAGGAAAAAACAGCTACCATTAACTCTATCAACACCCCTCATATTTTATAAACTTCGATAAGGTCCCCTCTCAATGTCCTTCAGTCCAGCCTATCCAGCCTTTCTTTATAATTTCTTGGAGATTACTTCACTCAGCAATAACCAAGATGATAATTGACAGCTGTCTGTCCTGGGTATTTTGTATTGTTTCACTGGATAGTTCCTTTCCATATCAGGGAGATTTGCCACCACGCACTACCTTGGAAGCAATTGTGGGAGGTGGGGGAAGAAGCTTTAACACACCCCCTTCTGGAATGTCCTTTTACAAAGAAGGTCTGGAGAGATGCAATGGATTTTGTTGAGGCTGGTCCATGATGCAGCACTCCATGTTGTACGGTCTGTTTCCCAAGAAGCACACCGAGACAAGCATTCCCTGCACCTGGAATGATCATTGACGCAGTGAAAGATGCTCTTTGGTGTTCCTGTGTATGGAGACCTTGACTGAGTGTTGCACACTGGTCCGTTCCAAGGTCCAGGACTACATGCTGAGGGACGCACTAAAGCTCGGGGCAGCTGCTGTCAAAGTGCAGTGGAGAAAGACCACCATCTAGGGTCTTTCTGCCAAAGTACAATAGGAATCCACTCAATTATCGGATTATCTCATTGCTTCAAAATGTAAATATTTTCTTCCTGCATGAGTTAAAAATGCAATAGCCTGCTAGCTCTGTGGGATGTAAAATTCCAGTGCATCATTTGTGTTGGCTTTTCCTTGTTGGAGCAATTGGACAGAACAGAGTCTTTTGGATGTACTTTAGCTAAACTTTTCATGAATAAAGTATATTTTTGCAATAAAAAAATATCTTATTTCAAGATAAATTTCCACTCTACGACATTAAGACATTTAAAGCTTGTTAGTTACTTCTTATCTGATTGAAGGATTCAAAAGCATAACAATTAATCAAGGATAATTCGATGTCACTGTATTGCATTTGTAAATAAATGAAAACATATCTTCATGAATTAATAGTCCCTTAGAACAGTTAAGAAAAATAATTGTGAATATTATGCTTTTCAAGGTGAGCAGTATTAGTATTCAGGAAAGGAGATTTTTTTTCCCATTTTAAGTATCGAGTATCTCCTAGGTCAGTCTTCAGATCTGATTAAGGATGTACACCCTACATGTCCTACTTTGCCTTTATTCTCTGACCATACTATGGCTTAATCGAATGAGGGAGGGTTCACCTTACTGTTAGCTGATAGAAGAGACTTTACACCTACCAACCTGGGCCGAGAGATCAAAGGACACAGTCCAATCTACTGTGCTGCTGAGGCTGCCTTTTTAACCTGGAGTACAATTTTAGACCAAGGCTATTTTAGGGACATTCAATGAGTCTGCATTTCGAGTTCATCAAAGACAGGAACAAAGGTCAGAAATCAGACTGTTTAGAATTCACAGCACAGTAACAAACTATCCAGCCGAACTGGCCTCTGCTGGTTTTGTTCTCAACATGAACAACTTCATCTTATTCACCCTAATTCATTTTATTCTCCCAATCACTTACCTAGCTTATTACTTATCAAGATAAGTATCTATACTGTTCATCTCAACTATTTCATGTAGTAGCAAGATTCACACATTCTGGGTAGAGATGTTCCCCTTGAATTATATTTTGGATTAAAGAAATTATATTTGTATTCTGTAGCTTTGGACAGTCCACAAGTGGAAACAACTTTACATCGACCCTATCTAACCTCTTCATAATTTTAAAGCTTACTCAGTCATTCATTCTCATGTAGTGACTCGACGAAAACACATCATTGTTGGTTTTTTGTAACCCAGCACTGACTGCTGTACACAGACAGCAGGGCTGGTGTGAATTGAGTGATTCACTCTGATTTCTTGTAGCACTACCTGCAGTTGCAATACGAGCTGGGCAAAGGAGAATGATTCAATCCCATCTGGTACTGTACAGCTTGTGTGTGAGTCTGCAAAGTAAAGGTTAACATGCTGCAGGAATGTGCACTGAGAAGGAGCTGGTGATGTGTGATTGTGGTGAGTTATTGCCTCACTGTACAGATTAAACACTCAAGCTATTGCTGTTCACTGAAGTGACATTCATATGAATTCTGTTTGACTCACACTGGTTGGGGCCTTCCATTAACATTCCACTCCAGCTCAGCTTCTTGTACAGGCTGCTCCAGATTTCAACACAAAGATGTTCAGGATTTCCCACACTATATTATCATTGAGGGACCCAGCTAAAGGTCTCTTTCTCCTCATTCGATGCCAATTGGGCATGGCAAACTGCACCAATTGTCATTGTGTGCTATAAATCGAGCTGAGGGTCATTTATTCCTTCTTTTTTCAAAGCAGAAAGATAGAGACAGAGGAAAGGCCGTGCTCATCCCAATATTCCTGCTTTCTGTGTTGAACTTTAACCTCGGCTGCACAGATGAACAACTAGTGTCTAAATCATTGTGTTACTTCTTCGTCCATCAGAGAAGTGACACATCCAATTCCTCTGTTTGCATCAGATTTTATCCACATGTGAGAAAATGTTACATGGAAATCTGCTAGTCTCATTTAAAATAGTGAGAAAAAGTAAAGCTAGCTGTATATGAACATTTTGCCTGAAGAATATTAAGCAAAAATTATTTATTGGAGAAATTAAGTCAGGGTGAAGAACTGAGCGTGATGTGTTAGGGATCAGCTTTCTTAATGTGTATTAAAATTAGGATTCAAAATATTGATGCAAACCAGTCAAATGAGTAAGAGGGACTTTTAAATCTCAGGATGTATCTTGGGAATATAACAAGAATTAGACAAGATACATAAATTGGCAGAAGGATTGGTGGATCAAATTTAATATAGCAAATTAAAGGAATGAATATATGAAGACAAAAAATGTAATATTTAATGTATAGTGTTAAAATTAGTTATGGATAAAGTTATATGAAAACTGAATGTTTAAGTGAAGTTGACACTTCTGTAAGACCCTGGTGGGGCAGTAAACAAAATTCAGTCAATGCTGAGTGAAGCCACCACTCTGCCAGCTACAATGACTTTGCTCCAGACTTGTGGTTAAACCACTGGCACCTGAGAATTGTACTATTATTATCATCAGGACATGTTTTTGCTTCTTAATGAGGAACACTTTGGACATCACACTTCTATACAAGTGCAGCATAAAACCAAACATTCAGGCCACGCTGGAATTTTTTGATCTGAAAATGTGTGCTGGAAAAGCACAGCAGGTCAGGCAGCATCCAAGGAGCAGGAGAATCGACATTTCGGACATGAGCCCTTCTTCAGAAGAGATGAACAACTAGTGAAACATCGATTTTCCTGCTCCTTGGATGCTGCCTGACCTGCTGCGCTTTTCCAGCAACACATTTTCAGCTCTGATCTCCAGCATCTGCAGTCCTCACTTTCTCCTAGTGGAATTTTTTGATGACTATTGGCTGGTGCATTAGTGTCTTTCAAAAGCTAAGCTAGAATAGATAAGGGTAATGAAGTAAATGAAGTAAAAACCACCAGGATCAAAACTAGGATCATTGTTCTTCACAATTTACCTTCCTGATTTACACTTCTGGAATCAAGAACACAATTTCCAAATGTGTGAATGACAATAAATTGTTAGTTAACAGTGAGGAGGAATTGTAAGAATATATTAATAAGCTTGCAGATTGGGCATATAATTGGCAAATTAAATTCAACGCAGAAAAGTTTGACACATTATATTTTGGTAAGGAAAATACATACATTATATATTAATTGGAAAGTAAGAATTTGCTGAATTAAAGGAGCAAAGAGATACGTCAGGATAAATTCATGCTCCATTGAAAGGAGTGATGTAGGTTACTGAGTCACAGGGAGTCAGAGTTTTCACAAAATGAAAGAGGCTCTTCAGCTCATTAGCTGAATGCAAAACACCCATCTAGTCTAAGTCAAGATGAGAGTGGTTCTGGAAAAGCACAGCAGGTCAGGCAGCATCAGAGGAGCAGGAAAATCAATGTTTCGGGCAAAAGCCCTTCATCAGGATTGAGGCAGGGACCCTCCGAGGTGGAGAGATAAATGGGAGGGGTAGGGCTGGGGACAAGGTAGCTAAGAGTGCAATAGGTGAATGGGGGTGGGGATGAAGGCGATAGGTCGGAGAGGAGGGTGGAGCGGACGAGTGGGAAGGAAGCTAGGCAGATAGGACAGATCATGAGGATGGTGCTGAGCTGGAAGGTTTGAACTGGGGTAAGGTGGGGAAGGGGAAATGAGGAAACTGGTGAAGTCCACATTGATGCCCTGGGGTTGAAGTGTTCCGAGGCGGAAGATGAGGCATTCTTCCTCCAGGTGTCGGGTGGTGAGGGAGTGGCGGTGGAGGAGGCCCAGGACCTGCATGTCCTCAGCAGAGTGGGAGGGGGAGTTGAAATGTTCAGCCATGTCCAGTCTCCCCAATGTAAAGGAGACTGCATCGGGAGCAACAGATACAATCAATGACATTGGTGGATATGCAGGTGAAGCTTTGATGGATGTGGAAGGCTCCTTTGGGGCCTTGGATGGAGGTGAGGGGGGAGGTTTGGGCGCAGGTTTTGCAATTCCTGCGGTGGCAGGGGAAGGTGCCAGAAGGTGGATTGTTGGGGGGGCATGGACCTGACCAGGTAGAAACAGAGGGAACAGTCTTTGCGGAAAGCAGATAGGGGTAGGGAGGGTAATATACCCCTGGTGGTGGGGTCAGTTTCTGTGTCACGGAAATGTCAGCGGATGGTGTGGTTTATGCGGAGGTTGGTAGGGTGGAAGGTGAGGACCAGGGGGTTGGCACATAACCTTGTAGCACTAGCACTTGGCACATAACCTTGTATGCTATGGTGTTTCAAGTGTTCATCCAAATAATTCTGGTGGTTCTTAAATGTCTTGAGGGTCCTTGCCTCTACCAGCAGCCTATCTAGTCTCTCTCCACAGCTAAATCATTCCAGACCAAGCAACTTTCTGGTGAATTTCACTGCATCCTATTCAGAGCAATCACATTTTTCCTTTAATGTGACCATCAGAACTGCACACAATATCAATTGTGGCCTAACTTTATATACTGCTCCATCATAAGCTCACTGCTCTTGTGTTCAGTGCCTGGACTAATAAAGGCAAGTATCCCACATGCCTCCATGACTATCTTAACCACCTATCTAGATGTCTTCAAGAATTTGCACACATGCACACTAAGGTCTCTCTGATCCATTGTACTACCTAGGGTCCGATCATCCAATGTGTACTCCCTTGCATTGGTTTGTCTGGCACAGGTGGTGACGCAGCATCGCCCAGCAGTGGAAGATGGCACCTGAACAGTGGTAACTTCAATGTTTGTTGGGTCCGGTGTAGATAATGGAAAAGGGGTGGAGGAGGAATGGAGGTGTGGGCATTGTTGATGATGATAAGCTGGCTCAAGACCAACAGACTCTCTTTAAGCTATATCTTCCTATATGATCCTTTATTAGAGTCATAGACTCATAGAGATGTACAGCATGGAAACAGACCCTTCGGTCCAACCCGTTCAGGCCGACCAGATATCCCAACCCAATCTAGTCCCACCTGCCAACACCTGGCCCATATCCCTCTAAACCCTTCCTATTCATATACCCATTCAATTGCCGCTTAAATGTTGCAAGTGTACCAGCCTCCACCACTTCCTCTGGCAGCTCAGTCCATGCATGTACCACCCTCTGTGTGAAAACGTTGCCCCTGAGGTCTCTTCTATATCTTTCCCCTCTCACCCTAAACCTATGCCCTCCAGTTCTGGACTCCCCGACCCCAGGGAAAAGAGTTTGCCTATTTACCCTATCCATACCCCTCATAATTTTGTAAACCTCTATAAGGTCACCCCTCAGCCTCCGACGATCCAGGGAAAACAACCCCAGCTTGTTCAGCCTCTCCCTGTAGCTCAAATCTGCCAACCGTGGCAACATCCTTGTAAATCTTTTCTGAACCCTTTCAAGTTGCACAACATCTTTCCGATAAGAAGGAGATCAGAATTGCACGCAATATTCCAACAGTGGCCGAACCAAAGTCCTGTACAGCCGCAACATGACCTCCCAACTCCTGTACTCAATACTCTGACCAATAAAGGAAAGCATACCAAACGCCTTCTTCACTATCCTATCTACCTGTGACTCCACTTTCATGGAGCTATGAACCTGCACTCCAAGCTCTCTTTGTTCAGCAACACTCCCTAGGACCTTACCATTAAGTGTATAAGTCCCGCTAAGATTTGCTTTCCCAAAATGCAGCACCTCGCATTTATCTGAATTAAACTCCATCTGCCACTTCTCAGCCCACTCTTAGGTTATTTAAAATGGCACCAAATCATGGCGATAAGTAAAAGCTATTCGATATTTTATTGTATGCTTACTATAAAATACACATAATAATAAAATCATTCATTCATTCAAATAGCATCACCTCCCACTTTTCAGGATTAAATCTTATTTGATGCACCATCTGCTGCTAACTATGGAATTATGGGAATGGAGTATAAAAGTAAGCAAATCTTAGTACAACTGTACAGAACATGGACAGAACATATTAAGGGTACAATGTACAGATCAAATCTCCTAACTTTAGAAGCAATATATTTGTATTGAAAGCTGTTCAGAGTGGGTATTCAGTTATGAGAAAAGTAAATGCAGATCGGGCCCATACTAATTGAAGATTAGAAGAATGTAAAGTGATCTTATTGGGATGTATAAGAGTTGACAAAGTGCTGATGGGAGAAAAAAGCAACACTCCTATTTAAGATAGAGATGAGGAAGAACTTCTTCTCTCAGAGGATCATACATATTTTGAATTCTCATGCTCAGAAACCAGTGGAGGCTGGGTCATTATCTTCAAGTCAAGAGTGTGGTGCTGGAAAAGCACAGCAGATCAGGCAGCATCCAAGGGGCAGGAAAATCGATGTTTTGGGGAAAAGCGCTTCATCGGGATTCCTGATGAAGGGCTTTTGCCCGAAACGTCGATTTTTCTGCTCCTCAGATGCTGCCTGACCTGCTGTGCTTTTCCAGTACCACACTCTTGACTCTAATCTACTTTCGCTTCATTACCTTCAAGACTGAGTTAGACAGATTTATATTCTCTACAGGATTCAAGGGTTATGATGGAGCTGGTAAGAAGGTGGAGTCAGGGCCATAATCACATGCACCATGATCTTATTGAATGGGCTGGAAAACCTCCTCCTGCTCCTATTTCCTAACAATTTCAAAAGTATCCCCAAGTGCCCTGAGGTTTTCATGGACATTTTTTTTTCCTATTGTAAATAATGAGTCAAAATACAGACACAGTGATTTGGTCAGGGAAAATAAAAATCAAGGTCTAAAAACAAACATCAATAAGATATCCCTTTTAAGAAGTCAAACCTTAAAGGTCATTGATGGGCTGTTTTACATGGGGGCAAAATAGATAGAGGACAACCAACACCATCCCCCAGCCCAGCCCATATCAGGAACCTGTCTATCAGACTTATTGCCAGAAAAAATGAAGGTAACTGTGTTACATGCAAGACAGCGAGAATATTTCTGGAAATGTAAAGCAATTATTAATCATGAAACACATTGTGCTGTGAAGTGGGAAGCCAAACCTCAGTGTCAGATCTGTGACCTACACTTCGAGCCTCAGAACAATGGGCCTAATAAAGTTTATTTTTAAATACAATGCTATTGATTTTACATATACCTGAGCAGCATTGTGTAGGGAATTATATAATAACGCTTAAATTGGAGAATTTATCGGCACAATACAGAAATGAAAGGTGACTGCAGTCCTACCCCATTTGCCAAAACTATTTGAACTTACCAACCTAGCAGCAATTCTGACGTCCAGCTGATTAGCAACTCATTTGTTGGTATCTTTCCACTGCTACTTTAATTGCACTTCGTTTCATCTCATCAGACTGTCAGAACCTTTAAGTGACTCTCAGATGAGAGAAGGCAGTGAAGTCACTGAAAATTCTGTTCTGCAATGTAACAAGGACAAATCCCAGCACTAACCCCGTCCAGTCCCAGCCTCAACAGCAAAAACTAAAGGGAGGAATTATCCAGGGGTCTGCTCATGATGTTTATAGACAGTATCCATTGTGACTGTCATGCGAGAGAGCAAAATTTATTAGGGTTATAATCCACCACCAATCGTCAGTAAGGACACAAACACCAATTGTTAATGCCTAATAATGGCTCCCACTGATTGTGGACACTCTCAAGCAAGAATCCAGTGCTTCCAAAAGAGAACGAGTGTGTTTGGGAAAATACATTGGCAGAAATTGTATTTGTCCATCATGGGGTTAACAATGCGATTAAGTACTTAACATTCACTTGAGTGTCACGTGTCTGCTGACTGGGTACAGCCAGTGACACAGAGAGGATCAGCAAAGGATCAGGGTCAATGAGATTAGGGTACAAAGCAACTCACATCTCAGCCCCACTTAGACAACCCAGCTGAAAGAAAACAACAGAACACACAGGAAGACAGGGCACTCAGTATTCCCAGCAGAACTCTCCATAACATCCCATTCCAGCACTGTATTAGCAAAGGACAAAATCGGGCCATCGAAGGGAAGGAAGGAGTTATATCAGTGTGAGGACAAACACACACATAAACACACACACACACACACACACACGTTTTCCCTAATTTGTTCTCTTTTAATTAGAGCTATGGGTAAAATTCAGTGTGCTGAACAGAGCAAAATTGCTCATTGCTACGTTGTTGGTGTTGCATCCCTCAATGACAGAACTGTATCCAGCAGGAATCTCCCATATGATCATCATACTCCCACCTCAGGATTGTGATCACATTCCTGCGTGTATCAGAAATTCACAACATTACTCTTACTGGAGAGTGAAATAAAAACACTAACAACTGTGTCTGAAAATCAGTAAAAGGAAGAAATGCGACAAAATGGTGACCGACAAAAGTGGAAAATTGACTAGAAAGCTGAGAGGCACTCATCTTACTCTTCTCAAAATTCCCTGGAACCCACAGGGAATAGGTACAACCTGTGCTAACTGTATTTATGTTGTAGACACTGCAATTTTCTTGGGTACAGTTGGGATAATTATACCTCGAGTAAAGGGTCGAAGTGGATGATATATTGAAATGGTAGTTCATTTATGGTCTTCCTGATTTCCTTTCTTACACCTTACATCTGGAAAATGGCAAAGCATTAGAGAAATGTCAACATTTGTTGAACTATCCACTCGCCATGAATCAGTGATTTCACCTGGAGATGTTCGAAAGGGAGACATTGATACAAAATAGAAACAATGTGTTTCCTGAAGTAAAGGGCTCTGATTTGATACAGTAGGGAAAATTTACTCAAGATGCTTTCCCAAAGAGGAGTTGCAGGTAGACAGTGTGGTGAAGTAGTCTTTTGGTACGCTTGGTCAGTGCATAGAGTATAGGAGTTGGGGCGTCATGTTGCAGCTGTACATGACATTAGTGAGGCTGAAGTGGGTACTGCAGATGCTGGAGAATAGAGTCAAGATTAGAGCGGTGCTGGAAAAGCACAGCAGATCGGGCAGCATCCAAGGAGCAGGAAAATTGATGTTTTGGGCAAAAGCCCTTCATCAGAAAATTGTGAGGTCACTTTTTGGAATGCTGTGTATAATTCTGATCTGCTTCCTATGGGGAGGATGTTATTGAACTTGAGAGAGTGCAGAAAATATTTACAAGGATGCTTCTTGGACTGGAGGGCTTGAATAAAAGAGAGATGCTGAATAGACTGGGACTTTTAACCCTGGAGCGTCGGAGGCTGAGGGGTGACCTTATAGAGGTTTATAAAACCATAAGGAGCATGGATAGGGTGAATAGCCAAGATCTTTTTCCTAGGGTGATGGAGTCCAAAACTAGAGGGTATAGATCTAAAGTGAGAGGGGAAAGATTTAAAAAAGGACCTGATGGGTTACTTTTTCACGCAGTGAGTGATGCATGTAAGGAATGAGCTACCAGAGGAGGTAGTAGAAGCTAGTACAATTACAGCATTTAAAAGCGTCTGGATGTACATGAATTGGAAGAGTTTAGAGGGATATAGAAAAAATGCTGGCAAATGGAACTAGGTCAGATTGGGATGTCTCATTTCCCTGGCCAAGTTGGACCAAATGGTCTGTTTCCGTGCTGTATGACTCTATGTCTCTATGACTTTATAAACAGGACAGGGTAACAAGATAAGGCAACAATGAAAAAGTGACATTGTGCACAAATGTTTCCATAGAGCATTCAGAGCAACACTAGACACTGAATATATCAGGAATGTAACTGAGCTCCAGCATTGAGTAAGCTGGGGGAGTCTTTGAAAATTAGCAAAGCTTGTCCGAAATTGATTGCTAAAGTCTACCAGATTTTCTGCAGAGCTGCCCACCTGTCTCTGTCAAACCACTCCATAGCATTCTCCCAGCACTGTTAGATACTCTGTCAGCAGCCCATCTCAAATATTTAAATTTATTGAGCCTCAGAAGGTTTCTGAGACCAGTAACAGAACTGGCAGACCAAATTCATGCCCCAAAGCTCTTGGGAAAAAAAAAGCTGAAAAATCTACATAGTCATGTCGACCAAGTTCCTAAAATGGCCACCAAGATTGCTAACACTCTTCTTGATTAAGGGCAGGTCAAGAAACACATGGAATTAGTTCAATTGTTTATTTTTCTCATCTGATACATATGGGGAAAACAGTTTAGAAAGCAATGTTCCAAGATGACAGCAACAATAGTTGCATTTAAATAGCATCTTTCTCATAGAATTCCTACAGTGTGGAAGTAGGCCATTCAGCCCATCAAGTCCACATTGATCCTCCAAAGAGCATCCCACCCCCTGACTCTATAACCCTCCATTTCCCACCTAACCTACACAACCCACCTAATCTGCATATCTTTGGACTGTGAGAAGAAAACCATGCAGACACAGGGAGAATGTGCAAACTCCACACAGACAGTCGACCAAGGCTAGAATAAAACCCAGGCCTGTGGTGCTTTGAGGCAGCAGTGCTAACCACTGAGCTACCGTGCCACCCCTAAAAGTCATGAAAAGTCTTAAGGCACTTCAGAGGATCCAAATCAGACATATCATGGCAGTGAACTCCACAAAGAGATATTAGAACAGTATGGTCAAACAGGGATGTGTTTGAAGGAGTGTCTTAAAAAGAAGAAAGAGTGGTAGGGATAGTGCAGTAATGACAATTGGAGATAAATACGAGGTCAGAATTGGAGCAGCGCAGTAATTTTGTGAGGCTGTGTGACTGCACAACACTTGGACAATGTGATACAATTCATAGTCATGGATAGTGACTTCCTATACTCAGTGAAGGACAGCACAGGTTGGAGGCTAGATGCAGAGCTAGTCTAATCCAGAAAATGACTCCTATGTTGACATACAGAAAAAGAAACAGAACTCAGGAGACCCCATGACCAAGGATTAATAGGGGCAAACAAAGGAGAAAGAAATGAACAAAGAAATGAATTATGTTTCCCATGAGAACAGTCAATCAGATAATAAAAGGACAGTTCCATTAATAACTGTAACCTCACACTGATAAAACTCTTATTTTAATCACTATAATATGATATGTAAAATATGCATTGTTCTCCTGTGTTTATCTTATTGCCACCTGACCTACTCAGGAGAGCCCTTATCAGAGTTCTGTACAAATCATGTTTGCATTTGAAGGTCACACGTTCATTCACACCCCAGTTACACAGACTTCATTCTAGTCCAACTAGCTGTCATCATATCCGAATGACCTCTCTTCTGCCCACTAGTGCTCAAAGAATAGGCTTGTGCAATTTGTAAATAAAAACAAGGACCAACTGACTGCAAAGGAGATGATCAGAGCCCACAAAGACCTGATGCAAATCCATTTACTTCTCAGTACGTTTTAAAATTGTTAATTTTCTTTTCGCATATCTCCTTAAAGTACTGAGTCTAATCACAAGGAGGAACCAGACCATTGGAAGGGTCACTATCCGAGTGCCTGGCCCGTGTTTTCATACTTTGTGTCATTCCAAATAATGACTGTTCACAAGGTGTGCAGTCATGTAAGGTTAGCAAATCTGAACGCATGAACATTTACATATTCCAGTGGCAGTAAAAAGTTGTTAAATACAATGTCCATCTGGCAAGTCAGAAGAAGGACATTATCAAGCAAGTCTCCTCCAATCAATTGGTGGAATTTGGGACTAAACTGTAAAAGGCAAAGGAATTGAGATTAACGGTAAAAGGAGATTTTACTGTGAGGCATACTGCATGTTATTTCTTTTCCTACTAGTTACTCATACACCTACTCCAGCTTACATACAAACATATCTTGGGAATATAGAATTGTAAGGATCGCAAGTGACCAACAATGTCCATTTCTGAGCAGAGTTTAATTTGTGATTAATCCATTAATTTTCTCACAATGGGATAAGTTTTCAAAGCCAGGATTCAGGGATCAGTCCAATGTTCTGCCTCCTCCATTCCTTGCTCCAGCATGGCTCTTCAATCACTGTTAGCGCCTCAGTGCTTCAACCAAGTGGCCATTCATCATTTTTAAGCTGAGGGAGCAGTAAGTTCTTAACCTTTGGTTGGTAACCAGTACAAGCTTGTTTTTCTACTTATGTAATATCTTCTTCCTGAACCCTCTACCTGAAGGTCACAGAATCTCAACCTCTAACATGGCTACAGCAAGAAGACAGGTCCCGATATCACTCCAGCCACAGGGATTGGCACCAATCTGATCCACATCAACCCTCTGGACCTGTGAAGGAGTTAGTGTGGCTACATACACTTTCTGAAGTACTTTGTAGCCTGCAGCTACAAATAGAGACTCCATTTCTTTCTGTCATATGGCTGACCTGGGATCTCTCCCATTCTTACTGCCTGCCATTGGCAAACATTGGAAACATTTGCAAATTGGCCCTCAACCTGTTTTCCTTAGTTCCGAATACACCTTAGCTCTCAAGTTCTGGAGTGGCTCAAAAGTCATTATCCAGTATGCAAAAAGACCTACAATGCAACATCTACAAACACACTCTCCAATGGATGTCATTGAAGGGTGATTAACAGCAATAACCAAGGTTGATATTTTTTTTATCTCAGTACCTAGGAAAGCACATGCAATGTGCCTTAATGACTACTGTCCAGTGGCTCTGACCTCCATAATCATGTAGTGTTTCAAGAGGCTGGTTATGGCCCACATCAACTCTAGCCCCCAGCCTGCCTCAATTCCCTGCAATTTGCCTACCAATGAAACAGATCCACAGAGGACACCATTTCCCTAACGCTACACTCATCCCTGGGATGTCTGGACAACAAGGACACCCACATCAGACTCCGCCTTCAAAATTCCTGGACTTCGGTCTCAACTCTGCAACTGGATCCTCAGCTTCATGACCCACAGACCACAATCAGTGAAGATAGACAACTGCACCTCCTCTGCAATAATCCCCAACACTGGAGCCCCCCAGCAATGCCTTCTCAGCACCCTACTCTTCATACACTCATGATTGTGTAGCCAAATTCCGAATGAACACCGTCTACAATTTGCGGACAACACCAGCGTGGTAGGACAGATATCAAATAACAATGAGTCAGAATACAGGAAGGAGGCAAAAGGCTTGGTGACATGGTGCAATGATAACAATCTCTCTCTCAATGTTGGCAAAACAAAAGGACTGATCATTGCCTTCAGAAATAAAAGAGGAGAATATCTTCTACATCAACAGAGTGGAGGTTGAGAGGGTTGAGAGCGTCAAGCTCGCGGAAGTGATGATAACTGGCAATCTGTCCTGAACTTCCCACGTAGATGCGGCAGTCAAGAAAACATAACAATGTCTCTTCTTCCTCAGGTGGCTCAGGAAATTCAGCATGTCCATAAGGACCCTCACCAACGTTTAAAGGTGCACCACAGAAAGCATTCTATCCGGGTGCATAACAGCCTGGTATGGCAACTGCTCTGCCCGGGGCCATAAGAAACCACAGAGAGTTGTGTACACAGCCTAGATCATCACGGAAGCCAACCTTCCATCCATGTACGCCATTTACACTTTCCATTGTTGCGGAAAGGTTGCCAACACCAACAAAGACCCCTCCTACCCTGGTTATGCTCTCCTACAATCTCTTCCATCAGGTAGAAGATACAGAAGCTTCAAATGCACCAACAGGTTCAAGGACAACTTCTTCCTTGCCATTGTTAGACTGATGAATGGACTGTCTAACTTCAAATAATATTGCTCTTGTTAATGCTGATCTTACTTTGCACACTCCTGTGCACTGTAACCTGTATATCTCACTCTGTCCAAGCACCTTATGATCTTTATGCCCTTTTTTACTATGATCTGTCTGCACTGGTCAGAAACAAAGCTTTTCACAATACTTAGGTACACATGACAATAAATCAAATCAAATCAAATCAAATCCAATATAGCATACTCCAAACTCTGGTACTAAGGGCAATGTCTGTGTTGCTGCAAGATTCAGGAGATCAGAGATTGATGGTTTAATAAAACAGTGGAGGGTGTTTTAACCATTGAGCTGTTAGTAGAGCTCCTAATGGCAATAGTTAAACCTTAGTCTGTACTTAAGGCTTTAAAATCTAAAAAAAATTTCAATTTTGCCCTCAACTCTGACCCTAAAGATTGTGAAGGTCTTTTTTCTGTTTATGTTTTCCCCAAGTCAGGTTCTCAAAATGTTACTAATACATAAATGTCACATATACACGTCCTTCTCCTGAAATTATGCACCTCGCTTTCACATAGTATTCCACTCTGCTTAAGAATTCAAGGAATCCTACTGTTTATGTTGGAACTCTCCGGTTTTCCCTTGAAACTTCTAGATTCTTTAAATAATGGAGCTTATGAGGATGTTACTACAGTACAGTTTCAGGGATTCCCACAAATCTCTGATAGGCCTTCAATTAGTTCCAGGTGACACTGTAAATATTACGCGGAAATGTGCATACCGAAGTGGACAGATCATTGACTCAATCCATTAATCATCTAACATTTGTTACCATTTAGATACTTCACTTGTCATCAAGTGAACTTGAGGGGGGGGTGGTGAGGTTCAGGCAGAGGACGTTGGTATTGTTCTTCATTGAATGGCACAGAAAATACACCGGGCACTTGCTAATGCATTTATTATATTCCACTTCAGTTGCAGGACCCAGCCTTGTTAACGACTGACATTATAAAATCTTCCTCTCCCTCCATGACATTGTCGTGTGTTCTGCTGATCAACTATGAGTGACTTGTGGTTTGAGGCATTGTGCTGCCACCTTCCTTCCTATTGTTCTACATAAATGAGCCAATTAACAAAATCAAACCAATAAACGATTGGCCAGCAGCTTAGGGACACTGTTTAACAAAAAATCTAAATTTCAATAGAAACTTACAAAATTATGAATCAAAATGTAGTTTTCAGACCCCATAATCCTTCTTTTGACTATTTTCATAATAAAACAGGAGCAATTATTTTTAAAAATGAGAATTGACAACGCCTAAAAGTGCTTGTAATAAAAGTCAAAGGTAACTTACAAATCTACATTTTGGGACTGGGATAGGTGATGATGCAGCCTTGTACCAACAGGTCAGGGAAGACATATTTGACACCACATGCTCCCTGTCCAAGAACACCCAGGCATGGACATAGTTCTGTAAGAGAAGGATTTCCTCTATGAGTCGCTGCCTGGATCTGTTAATGGCCCAGGACCAGACCCACAAAGAGGTCTTCTGGTCTGCCCACCTCTCTCAATATTGGGTGTCCAAATATTAGGTGCATGGGACTGAAGTGCGAATACAAATTCAGAAATAGTCTCTTCAGGAAACAAAACAGGGGCTTTTTACATATATGTCCCACAGACTAGTTCAAAACCATAAAATTACAGGTTTCTGGGAATTGCTGAACCTGCTTAAGCTATGGTTATGCAGGACTGCTGTGTGCAACCCCTGTCCAGCCCCAGATCCCCAAAGGAAAGGGAGAGGATTCTCAAACAGACAGCCCTTCACTATGATCCTCTGTCACTGATGGACAGCAAGATAGACTACCAAAGCATGTTCAGACAACGGGCAAAGGTAAGGATGTGCAACAGCAGCCTATGCAGGAAACCCCTTCACAACAATCAGAAGGACACAAGGGGAATTTCTTCATGATTGTTCAAGTTCCAAGGTGTGGAACACCATGGGAGGTTTAGTGTTGGGGAAATGTGAAATTCTGTCTGAATTAGTGGTCAGTTTAGATGGATGTTTTCTTCAGTGACCTTGACAACACAACTAGGCCTGAGTGTCACAGCTTTAACGGATGCCTTTAGCCATTGTTAGATGCACTCATGGCAAACCTTTTCAGCATTATCCCACTCCGCCAGCATCCAGCAAATCCCTGAGGCTGCCACCCCAGCAGCCTGAGCCTCCTCAAAGTGAACAGGAGGAGGTGGGAATTCAGGAAGTACAGCTCCCTATTCCTGATGAGGGTGAGCCACGGCGGGAAGTGACCGTGTCCTGAACCAAGACCAGGTCCTGGTAACGGACTGGCATCTCTTGTAACACATTATAACAACCAGAGCGATCCACAAACAAGAGCTGCACGTTATAACCAAGGGTGGGTACCTTGCTGAAGAAAGATTTCACAGGGGACACCGTCTGGAGGGGCTTGATGTAAAAGTATTGCTGCAGGATCTGACAGAGGCAAGTTACCTCCAGCAGGAGTGGGATGTGGGAAATAGGGAGTGGGGAGTGGAGTGTGGGGAGTAGAGGTTGGGGGAAGGGTAGGAGTAAAAGCACACCCCAGCAGGTGACACCCTCAATAAGTGGGAGGCACAGTATCTCAGAAGTGACTCACTGCTGCCTTTTGTCCCAGGAGAAGTCTGGGAGCATCCCTGTATCATTGAATCAGAGTCCAGGGGAGGGATCCAAGTGACCTACTGGTAGTACAACATGGCAGCAATTGGCTAGTTTATGACCCACCCCTGCAGGGCAGCACTCTCAATCCTGTCCAGCGCACTTGGCAAGCATTGACTTGAGTCTCTGGCTGTTGCCAGGTCACCAGCCAGGATTACTCTGCTGGGGTAAGATAGACTCCTCAGTAGAGGAGATGGTTGGTGCTCATGGCAAAGGACCTGAGCCCTTCCAGCAGGAAGTCTGAAACATTTTCCCCAGTTGACCCTTGCAGAAGTGCTACAGATTACAGTCCTCCACATTGTCGCTTCCTCCACAGGTCTGGTCAGTCTGTGAATGTGAGGAACATATCATCAGTGTAAGCTGCAGGACTATCCCTGCAAGTGGCTTACCTAGTATCAAACCCAACAACCTCCTCCGCAAGAGGCAAAGGACATGACACACACTGCTGGTTGATCAGCATACCTTCTTCACTTTGTAAGATGCTGCCAAGGTGGCCTGACTGAAGTTTGAGAACCTCCATCTCCAGCCTCTCGATCTTGAATTTCCAGCTCTTTGTGACCCTGTTGTGTACAGCTGACAGAATACACACATAGCAGTCTTGCCCACATTCCAGTGTAGCCTCAAAGAGACAAAACCTCCAAGCTCCCTGCTCCAGCCACCCTACAGTGATGGAATGGCACTCCAGCACCAGATTGGCAAGGGGCCATTATACAGCACCTCAGAGTCCCTCTCCAGCTCTGATATTGGATCAGCTGGTGTGTCAAGATTTAACACCAAGGTGCCCCGTGCTAATGTTTGGTGGTGAGATGGGGGTTTTGCCCATCCTTGCCACCAGCCAGTGACCCAGTGATTTGTGGCTGTAGCTGCTAAAGTCCCTGGCTGACCATGGGGTAACGGGATTGTTTCTCGTCTTAAGGCAAACACCCTCAGCTCCCAAGGCACTTGGTTGTGGGTAACCATGGTGATGAGGGACGGGGATGGGATTATAGGGGGCAACCCTGCCTCTTCAGTGGAGATGAATGTCTGGTTTGTAGCCTCCACCATTTCTGAGCAGTGGCACCTTTCACAGAGGGCTCCACGCTCGATGCATTCCTTTATTGTCTTTCTGCACCAATGGATGGATTGGTATCACATGGCATTAGGATGGTTAGGGGCAGAACTCAGGAACTTGCTAGGTCTTGAAGGGCCCAGCGCTGGGTTCAAAGCTGTGTGCTGACTTAGCAGATACGCAGGCTCATGTAAGGGTCATGCCTGAGGGTTCACCTCACAATTCATGGTCTTTTTCCATGCTTTCCCTTCCATTTGGACAAATCCCTGTGACCTCATGGGCAGCTGTGGTGGTCATGGTCACCGGAGTAGACACTTCATTTAGTGGTGAGATGTGGCAATGTCATTTGGTTTTCAAGACATTGGAGGACCTGCCACTATCCTGTACATGGCTGGCCCAGCCATTTTGCAAGACTAGCACCACGTGCTATTTGCCACCCACAGGTTGGAGTCCTGGTAATTGATAGAGAAGGTGCCCTCTATGGACTTCTTGCAAGGCCAAGGTATAAAGCACTTCATCTCAGAGGGAGTAACCATAACAGAGGCCTCCTTCACTGGGTCTGAGGAGAATCAGTTCCACTCCCAATCTCACCTCCCCTGTTTCAGTGTAGGCGAGCTCACCGGCTATAAAGAACTAGAATTCGTACAGTGTGGAAACAGGCCCTTTGGCGCAATAAGTCCACACCAACCCTCCAAAGAGTAACTCACCCAGACCCATTCTTTTACCCTATATTTATCCCTTACTAATAACCTGCACTATGGGCAATTCACCTAACCTGCACATCTTTGGATTGTGGGAGGAAACCCACGCAGACAAGGGAAGAACATGCAAACTCTATACAGACAATCACTCGAGGCTGGAATCGAACCCAGGTCCTTGGCTCTGTGAGGCAACAGTGCTAACCACTGAGCTACTGTGCTGCCCAAAGGGCAGGGCAGCTGGTAATTCATTGCAGGATGGCCTTGAGGGGGTCCACCAGCATCAAAGTCCTGCCCATGGTGAGCCTTACCCCTCCACCTCCTTCCTTGCCATGGTTAGAAAGGCCACTCCATCAGCAGAGCGGCCTACATGCCCAGCCATTAGATTTCACACAGGCCTCCACAGTCATAGTGAGGGGAACATTGATCTTCACTCTGTGGCTCTGGGCGTAGTGCTGAAAAAGGTAGTGGGGCCATTGCAGCTGCAAGAACATCAAAGGCAGTCCACCCCCCTCCCCTCACATAAGTGCAGCTGACTCCTGCTGCCAATGATTGTGGCATACAAATCACCATTGTTTCCAGATCTATGCCAACCCATCATATAAACAAAACAAACATTTCGGGAGATAGATGGGACTGCAACATATCCCCTCCAGTGCTTAAGAGAGTGATGGAAAGGAGTAGAAGGTTAAAGCAGGAGCAGGAAGGGAAGAACAGAGATGGCTGGCTGCCTGTTGTTCCTTTCCAGCAAAAAAAAAGACACCTTAAAATTTTCTGTCCTTCTTCTTAAAATATTTCACTGTGTTTCTTTCCTCTCCCCCGTATCAGGAAAAAGATTAGGCTCTTTCTTTTCACCAGCCAACAGCAGGAAGTTTCGCCTTGCTAATGGGCTCCTCTTGTACCCAATCTCTCAACAGGTCACTAGTCTCGGCTGCTGAAGGTTTCAATCAGGCAGAGTAAGCCCAGTCACTGACAGCTGTTGCTTAGAAACAGACGTGTCTCTCCCTTTCTCTCTCTCTCATGCTTCCTCCTGGATCCAAAACTCCCTGTCAGGTCTTGCACTTGTACTGAAAGAATTAAAAGGCAGACTATTATTTAAATGAAAAGTGCAGCACTTTGGGATCTGGGTGTCATTTGGAAGAATCTTATAGGAGCCGAGGCAATGTGGGCGACAGTGAAGTTAGGGCAGAATTGACAAGAAGTGGAGTGTGGGCCATCTTGATGCTGGCAGCATCTTGCTGCACCGTTTCTGCTTTTCACAAACAGCATAGCACGATTCTCACAAGGCAGCGGGAATGGCCTATTAGGTTTACCAGGAATGGCAGGACGGATGGATGGGGAGAGATTGAGTTGGTTAGGATTGTATTCACTGGAGTTGAGAAGTACAAGAGGGAATATCATGGAAACTTATCAAATTCTAACCGTTATCATTGTAATAAAACAAAGCACTGCTGATGCTGGAAATCTGCAACAGAAATTGCTGGAGAAACTCAGCCGGTCTGGCAGCACCAAGAAAGCAGAGATAATGATTTGGATCTGGTGACTCTTTTGCAGAAATGTTAACTCTGCTTTCTCCCCACAGATCTGTAAGATTTCTCCAGCTATTTCTGTTTTAGTTATTGTTGGAATACTGCAGCAAGGAGACTGTATGTTTATAGGCTGGGCCAGGGGTGCATTTCTCGGTTCTTTGCCCACTGTCATAGTGCTCACTCATTCTGAGCCTACCTGGATGCTACAGCATCCCTGCCTTACATTGCCTCACCTCACCATTTTGCCCTTTGGCCCTCAGAATGGCCGACTCCTGCTCCTATATTTTTATGTTTTTCTCTGCAATTTATGATTACAGATCCACCAGTAGCAAATGTCTCATTTTCACATCCTTTTTGCAGTTGTCTCTTCATGATCTCAGGTTATACAAAATAAATTTACAGCCATGGAAATCTTTTTCAAGTGTAGTTATGGTTGTAATGTGTGCAATGCACAAACTGCGCTGTGATAATGACCAAATCATCGCTCTCTCTTTTCCATACTCTTCAGAGACAAACAGAGCCTTGGTTTTAAAGTCTCATCTGAAAGATGGTACCTGTATATCTAACAGTATGGCAATTGCTCAGAACCACACTGGAGTGTCACCCATGGCTTTCTGCTTAGGACTTGAACCCACAACATTCTGACTCCTGTGAGCACCAGAGTAACTTGTAAAGCCTTTGCTTCTCTCTGGAACTGTGGCCTAAATTGTTGACTTTCCTGTTCTGACTTCAGCAACCTCTCTCTTCACTCTGCCCCCATATGAAATAAAAGCTATTCCCTATTAGATCCAAATGCAAGCATTCAGGAGGTTAAGGGGAATGAATGCAGGGTGGTAGAAAATATGGATGGAAGGAGGTGTCATAGAATTGCAGATGAACACAGTAAGCAACAGGAAGCAACCCTAAATTCCTCAACCTCCACTTCTCTGGCAGCTCATTCCATACACACGCCACCTTCTGTATGAAAAATTTGCCTCTAAGGTCCATTTTAAATCATTGCCTTCTCACCTTGCACTAATGCCCTCTAGTTTTGGACTCCTTCACCCTGGTGAAAAGACCTGGTCTATTTATCCTATCCATGTCCCTCATGATTTTATAAACCTCTATAAGTCACCCCTCAGCCTCTGATGCTCCAAGGAAAATAGCCCCAGCCTTCTCAGCCTCTCCCTATAGCTGAAACCCTCCAACCTTGGCAACATCCTTGTAAATCTTTTCTGCACCCTTTCAAGTTTCACAACATCCTTCAGCTTATAGCAGGGAGACCAGAAATGCACACAGTATTCCATTAGTGGCCTAACCAATGTCCTGTACAGCAACAACATGATCTCCCAACTCCTATACTCAATGCACTGACCAATAAAGCATACCAAATGCCTTCTTCATTATCCTACCTACCTGCAACTCCACTTTCAAGGAACTATGAACCTGCACTTCAAGGTCTCTTCGTTCAGCAACACTCCCCAGGAATTACCATTTACTGCATACTTTTATTTTCAAATAGTGCTGCTCCCAATATGGAATGGAACTGCCAATGTCCAGGGTCTGGGACAAAGAAGTTGACATGCTAGCATTTAAAGCATTGACTATTTATCAGAACTCAGTACGGGCAGCAATATCGAAACGTGCACCCATCCCACTGGGTCTGCTCTTCATTTCTGGACTTACGGTCTCAACATGATTTGTCAGCATCTTCTGCTCTCTGCATGATGACCTTAGATTTGCAACAATTTTTTTCTCTTTGTCCAGTTATCCTCATTTTTCAATTTATTTTTGGAATGAACACGTCGTGTGTTTTTACCTTCTTCACTTGTTGCATAACTCTCTTTAGCTGACTTTCCATTATCTGAGTGAAATGATTTTATTTACATTTGTGAACTGTTAACTATGAGGTCACCAGATCCTTCAACTCTGATTTCAGGTTTCTGCTCTTTCTCTTCACCCGCCTTTTAATTCTTTTTCCCTCAAACTTAATTAAATGTTTATGGATCTTTTTTGTTTTCAGGTATATCGAAACATTAATTTGCTATCTTTTTTATTGGTGCTGGTTGTTCTGCTCCTTATTGCCAGTTGTTTGCTTGTATGCAGTTAAAAAAATGTTTTAAATGTTTTTCCTTCCTTCTCTGAAGGCCACTGATTATTGCTGAGTTTCCTATCTAGTACTTCTCCCAAGTGGTTCATTTTCATTTGATAGTTAATGCAGCCCATCAGCAGGGTAATCAGCACCAGCAGGTAATGTGGTAAATCACAGTAAAGCTTGATCCTGCCTTCCTACCAGTGCTGACTTCCACTGGTTGCCTCACATTCTCATCGCCCTGAAACTCTGCCTGATTTCTTCAGCTCCAGTTTCTCAGTACAGAAACACTGGAGCCAATTGTAGTGCCAGGCTACATCATTGCCTCAGATTGCGGATGAAACTTGGTTCTTCCCTGCTCTACGTAATTGAATCAGTATGGGAAGGAGTTACAGGGTTAGGAGATCATTCAAATGGATAGCATAAATGGATAATTAGATGGTCCCTGGGAAAACAGAACTTTGGTGATACGGTGAGAAGTCCAAAATTGCATTCTAATCATATTGAGAAAAGCATGAAGTGACCAAAAAGTGTCAGCTAAATACATGTGATGCAACATCATGGACTTCACAGAACTGTGTGAAATGGCTTGACATTGTGATCCAAAAAAGAAGTAATGTTAAGGCTACCTGCTGGCAGCATTCTCAGATAAGAGACAAATTAGTCTGAGAGCCCTTGAGAACGACAAGACTGAAGGTAAGGAGTCCAGATTATAGATGGTAAGCAAAAGTCATTCATCTCAGCAGAGACAAGTTGGAAGCTCATACTAATAATCCAAAGCATGTACGAAGAGCTTTATACCAGGGTGGGTGGGGGTGGGGGGGGAGGGGGAATAAATCAGAGACACAAATACAGGGAAACAGAAACAAAAGGCACAGCAAAAGTCAGTACAGTCAGCTGAGGGAATTTTGAAACAGAACTGGAGAGCAGGATATCCCAAGCAACAGACACTAGAGGAGAAGCTGATGACCTGCATGTGTGCTTTGCATGTAAAGAGGCTTCAAAAGAGGGACTAACCTGAATGATAAACAGTTTTGTTATTGTATAAGGACAGTTGCTTGTAGTTGTGTGCAACTTGAGTAACTCACAGGGCAAACATTAGTATATGCAAATGTTTTCCATTTTTTGTATCAAAAAGTGGGATGTTTGAGTATTAGAATTCATACAGTGTGGAAACAGGCCCTTCAGCCCAACAAGTCCCCAAAACCCTCTGAAGTGTAACCCATTCCCCTAGCCTATATATACCCCCCGACTAATGCACCTATCTTACATATTTCCTGAACACGAAGGGCAATTTAGCATGGCCAATTCACCTAACATATGCATTGTTGGGTTGTGGGAGGAAACCCACGCACACGTAAGGAGAATGTGCAAACTCCACACAGACGGTCACCCAAGGCTGGAATCAAACCTGGGTCCCTGGTGCTGTGAAGCAACAGTGCTAACCACTGAACCACCATGCTGTTTGGTTGGCATCTCACAAGCAGTTCTAGTAAAGGTATAGTAAAAGCTACATTCTTTTCATTGAACACATAACAATATATGTCCATATACCATTAGCAAGTGTCCTAAAAACTGCAGATTCAAATATATCTCCATCCCATTGACTATACCTGACAAAGGATTATTTACTGGGTAATTGCAGAAGAAATTCTGTATCACATTTTGATTGTGATTGTTCAATCCCAGTCCTTTCCTCTTCTTATTCAAGTGTTAACTAATTCTTCCTTAAGTATTGTGATTCATTTTGGGTAGGAGAACTGGATGACAGCACTTTGAGGAATGTTTATTGGCTGGAGATGGAACATTTTACTCCTCACACACCTCAGTGAGATGCCAGCTAGCAGGATTAGGTGGGACATTGCACTGGGACTACAAGCGGTCCAAAAATCCTTAGTTCTAGAGTTCAGGACCAGATAAATCTGGGAGGTCTCATGTCAGAAAGGGATTGAGAGGTCTGGGAGATGGGGGATGGATGGATGAGATCTTGATTGAAAGGACAGGGAAGGAGGGAGCACATATGGGGTCAAACTTTGGGAGGACAGAGGTGTCAGATATGGAATGGGAGGATCGTGAAGGAGATGATGCCCTAGTTAACACCTAAGCACCATGACCAACCTGGCTTCCTTCCCATCTCTGAATTCTCCCAGTAGGCTGAACAGGAAG
The DNA here is from genome assembly GCF_047496795.1 of Chiloscyllium punctatum. NCBI lineage: Eukaryota > Metazoa > Chordata > Chondrichthyes > Orectolobiformes > Hemiscylliidae > Chiloscyllium > Chiloscyllium punctatum. The sequence goes on along the minus strand of NC_092760.1, from coordinate 41,628,639 downwards.
CAGCTTTCAAATTGACAATAATTAGCCCACTTGAGGACCTTGTTGATGGATTGTGGGCATGCAGGGAGACAGGGAATTCAAACTCCCTCCTCACTATTTAAACCCATCAGCACACAACTGTACAATGCTGCCTTTGTGTCGATATTACTCACTTTTACTGTAGTTTCTACAGCAGAAGTGCATTAATACATTCAACACTCATAGCCAACAGCTCAGCTCCTTCCTAATATTCAAAGACATGAATCTGATTAGAAACACCCTAATTAGGTGGTACAATCCCACCCAAAAATCAGACTGAACCATGAAGAAGACATTCCATCTACCAATTCTTCCACAGGCGCAATACACCTTTACAATCCACTGAACCGATAAGTACAATAAACATTGCACTACCTGGGAAAATTATTCATCCTGTATCATACTATATGCATATGACAATGACCAAAGTGATGTCTCCTTTTGTGCACTGTGTCCTACAGATTAATATGCCTGATGTGCTATTTACTTCATACTATTTTGTGGTTTACAATTTCAAAGCAATCTGAAATGTATTGAGTTTGTAAAGTCCCTCCCAAGGTTTCTCCATGAAGTTGAGGCAGTTGTATCCATGGGGGGATTTTAATGGGCACTTGCCATCAAATCCGATGACCAAAGACAATTACAAATAGTTGTTTGGTAGCACAGAACCTGCATATTGCCTTCTACTGTGGCTATTTCAAATCAACAAAATATGTGATAGATGACAGCCATTTATTAGTTCATTTCTCAAGGCAGTGTCTTGACCAATCAGAATAAACCCACCAACTGCAAAATTTAATCAAAACCTGGCAATTAACTGTCAATCAGCACTAGTGTGTACATTCAAGCATTCCTTATGGCAAAGCCTCTACCAATCAGAGTCCATATGCTAACCATCAGCGCTTTCCTCTCAGGCAATATAAATGTTGGTTTTTCCCTTTGAATTGGTACTCTTGCAAACTTTCCTGATGAGTGCAAGATGAATTGCTTCGACAGAATGTGCCTCCTCTCAATGATAAATAAGGTTAAGCTTTTAGCTGACAGTGGACTGTTCTGAGCGGAGAATAGGGAAATGGTTAATCAAAAATAGAAATAGAAATATTTTACAAATAATTACTGATGATCATCCAGCTTCTTCGCTTATCATCTACCTCCAACTTCCTGAGCTTGAATTTGCATAGTTATCTAATACAGCTCCCAATTCTTCCAAAGCCATTCTTCAACATGCTTGTCTGCATAGCAACAGTGAATGAACTGTGAAAGTACTGCAAACTATGTTTGGATAAGTAACAGTTATGTACTCTATAAATGCCACAGAGGCAGTCTGAAAGCAGACAGAGTTTATCTGGAGGGTCTGCCTGCCCACCATGTTTCACAACACCTTGTTCAATCAAGGCACTGTAAGTGCCCCGTCATATTGCAAGTATCTTAAAAAAAATGCTTTTCAAGCATGTGCAGCTTTTCTTAAAAAGAACAATCCATACCTCAGGTCTGAATAGTAGAATAAACATTCTCGTGTCTTTCAATTTTGGAAGCCAACGTCCTCTATGATAAGAGTTCATGAAAGATACCTGGCCGATGACATTTGGTTCAAGTTACTTTTCAGCCAACCCTGATAACCACTTAAAACAAGCATTATTCCTTTACATATCTAATTGAGATGCCAGTTTTAACCAAACTGGATTTTTTCAGAGCAAGAGCCAGTCATGCTGATCCTCTTGGGATTCGTTGGCAACAATCACCAGAAACGCTATCACATGCAAAACATTTTAAAATGCCCCTGTGGTGCCATGAGAACCAGAGGTACTTTCCCAACTTGGCAACATCCTGATTTATTGAACATATACCTGTTGGAGCCTCTTCTTCAGGCAGCTGATCGGGTAAATGCCCTGAACCTCACCCGAGTTGCTTTTGGACATGCCTCAGATCAAAATATCCTTTCTCTTCATAAAGGGGGTGAAGCAGGCCAGAAGAAATTATTACAACCTGTTTTGTCTTTCTGACAATGGCAATCTTGACCTTCAATAACACCTTGTGGAAAATACTGGTTTGTTTGATCCTTCTTATTCAGCAAGATACAGTACTGGAGATGTACCAAGTCAGTGTAATGGCTGTAGTACTGACCCAGCAAATCCAAGGTAAGTCATCTAATTGAATTGAATAAATCTGTAATTCCTGCTCTGGTTTTAGAAAACTCCCAAGTTGGTGTAAAAGAAAAAAGAGAGATCTCCAAACAAGGCCTTTCACAATTTCAGTTCATCCCAAAGCACTTGTAGCCAATTAAGTATTTTGGGAATGTTACACTGCTGTAATGTAGGAAATGTGATAGCCAATTGACTCACAGCAAGGTCCCACAATGTGATAATGATCAGATAATATGTTTGTTTTTAACAATTCTGGATGAGGTAGAAGTACTGACTGAGACACTGTGAACTCCCCTATTCTTTGAAAAACTGCACATTGTTCTTTTACATCCACCTGATGGACCTTGTTTTAACTCCTCTTCAGGACAATCCTTTAACATTTTACTCCCTCAGCAAAAATCATTGGACTGAGGATTGACAAGTTTCCTGGACTTGATGGTTTCCATCCTGGAGTCTTAAAAGGAACAGATGGAGAGAAATTGCTGATGATTTAGTCATAATTTGCCAAAGGTCCTAAGACTTGTGAATTGTGATTTTGGATCTGAAAATTGTAATTCTCACTTCATTTTTCTTAGGAAAGGTGGGAGGGAGAAGCCAGAAAGTTTACTGGAATCTATCATTAGGGACAGAGTGACTGAGCATTTGGACAAATGTTAGCTGATTAATGAGAAGCAGCATGTATTTGTTAAGAGTCCACAGGAGAAAAGGGGATTAAATTGGAAAAATAAAATTTTTTAAAGGAGGAAACTAAAAGAACTAAATACAGTCACTTAGAGCAGACCCCCACATAGCTAAGCCTATTCCAAAACCTCGACTGTTGACCCCTCCCCCAGCTTTCAGTGTTTGGTCACTGACAGTTAAATATGCTCAGTATCTCCAACATCTCCCAGGCATGAATTGAGCAACTGGACAACACTAACTAATGAGAAAAAAATTCAGTTTCTTCGTTAGCTCAGTGAAAGGAGTAATTATTTTCAGAGAGGTTTAAGGTCAACGTGCATGGATTTCTGAGAAGCAAGAATGCTCGTTGAGCCCTTGGCATAATGAGTTGAGATTGTGCACCGTTGACACTATTGATACAATGGAGCAGATGTAATCTGAAACCAGGATGGTGCTGGAGCGTCTCCTTACAAGAATCTCCCCTCTCCCTACACGGCTGATATCGCATCTCCCACTGCCACACCAATCCTCATTAACCATCGGCTTCAGGGTTAGCAGGGGGAATCAGCTGACAGCTCTTTCTGGATGCCTGAGACCCTCACTAACAACTTCCAGATGTTTTGAGTGGAAAAGTGGCAGAGCCTCAGCCTTCTGACACTGGGAGAGGTCATATGTCAGGAGCTAGCAGCCAGCCTCTGCAATCAAGTCAGTGGCCGCCTCTTCGTTGAGAGTTTTAACCAGCTGAGTGCTGAATGATACTTACACAAGAATCACAGTAAAGATTTGTTTGCAGATTGAAAATCCTGTAGTGGCTCCACATTATGAACTAGTTCTGAACTCCCTTCACCTACTGTCTCTTTACCTTGTGAGCCAAATCTGGAAGAGCAGCATATGGACACGATTTGAGAAGTTGGTTAAAAGTCAACTTTATAATTCTGACCAATGCTAAGGAAGTAAAATCCCTAAAAGACGACTTAGCTATGGAACGGAACCTGTGATTTCAGAATCATATAATCATAGAACAATCTAGCACAGATGACCACTTGTTCTATTAAATTGATGCTGACACTTTTGAAGAGCAATCCAGTTAGTTCATTTCCCCAAAAATGTGTTTCATTTGGATTGGTGCTCATTGCAGTGGCCTGCTTTTCCCTTTCCATGAAGAGCCAATGCTCGAAACGTCAACTCTCCTGCTCCTTAGATGCTGCCCGACTGGCTGTGCTTTTCCAGCGCCACACTTTTTGACTCTGATCTCCAGCATCTGCAGTCCTCACTTCCTCCTGCTTTTCCCTTCTGTGCATGTTTTTTTTTCAAAATCAGATTTCAGAAAAGGCAGGGAATAGATTTGTGTCAACAGTTACACACAGTTATGTAAAGCTTCTACATTAGCTCCCTGGTCAATCTGGACACTGAATCTGTCCATCTACTTTTGGGCAAAGGTAGCATTCTTAAATGCGATAAATTAAAATGGGGCATTCTACAACATAACATCTGAAAATGGAGCATGTTAGAATGTATTAAAATAGAGCATTCTGTACTAATATGTAGTACACTAAATTTTAATATATTAGCATCTAGCATACAGGAATATTGGATGTTAAATTACCCTATGCTTTTCCATTCAGTTTTGGGGAGAGAGGAGTCAGTCCAGGACTAATATTTTGAATTTATACAAAGAAAATTATGGGATGAATTCAGGGCTAGCTGAAGTGAACTGAGAAATGAGAATTAACGGATAGATCAATAGAGATGCAGAGACAGACATTTAATGGAATAATTTAGAATACACAGAATAGAAACATTCAACTGAGAAAGAATAATTCACAGGTAAAGAACCATCATCCCTTGTTAACTAAAAAAAATAAAATTTAAAGAAAAAGCATATTCTTGTACAAAGGCGGTAAGTTAGAAGATTGGACAAAGTATAAGAAAACGTAAACATCCATTAAAAGACTTCTAATGGGAAAATTGGAGTACAAGAGGAAATTCAAGAAATATAAAAGCACATTGTAACAGTTTTGATAGATATTTTAAAACAAAGAGGTAACAAAGTGAATGCTGGCCCTGTGGAAAGTGTGCCTGGGCAGTTAATGCTGGTTAATAAGTTCAGGAAAGATGAATGAAACAGATATTGTGCATTGGTCTTCACTGCAGAGGACACTAGCAGCAAACCAGATATAGCTGTAAATCCAGAAATGGGAGGGAGGTAACCAAAAGTAATACAATTACCAGGGCAATGCTGCTAAGCAAATTGTTGGAGCTGCAGCCTAACAACTGTTTAGGGGCTGATGAATTTTACCTTAAGGTCTTAAAAAAATGACTAGTGAGATAATTAATGTATTGGCTTTAAGCCTTCACAATTCCTTAGATTTGGAATAGGTTCCATTAGAAACGAAAATAATGAATATAATGCCTTTGTTCAAGAAGGAGGAAGACAGGAAACAGAAACATAAAGGCCAATTAGCTTAACATCTATCATATGGAAGGTGTTAGAAGCTATTAGTAAAGCTGTTCGGAGATAGGTGCAGTAGCAGCGATGGAGTGATTATAAGGTCTTGGAGAGTAGATGGTGGCACTAACACTGATGGAGACGAAAAGCTCATTAGACCTTCATACAGGACTGCTTCCTCATCCTCCAGCTTCCTCATCCTCCGCACCATGGAGGTGGCGCTGATCTAAGTCATTTCCTCAGACTAGGTTGGTATTTTCTGCTGACACAGCTTTCTCTGCCAGTCCTCCAGGAAGAAGATGCCTCCTTGCCCTTTCCTGATATCACACCCTTCACCAGGACCTTGTTGGAGAATGGGGGCACCACCTTCCCATTTTCCAACATTTTCCCAATATGTCCATCACTGAGCAGGGCATCAGAATGCCAAGTGACCATCTGGGAGGACAGCAATTTTCTAAAGATGGCACAAGCATTGGGGATGCTGGTCCTTTAGCAGATATCTGCTAAGTGACCATTTGTTCTGGAAACAACACTCGATATAACAAGGTTCCTGCTCTGTCACTCTCACTACTGCCAGTAACATCTTTTCTCCCTTGCTCTCACCTATGCCAACTTCCTAAACCACAAACCTTGCATACACTCCACACTGCCTACTCACTCCCTTGGAACATCTCACCACCTTTTCACCAACTGCACCATCACTAGCAGCCATACCAACCACTTTCACTTCATTCAGTCCCTCACTTGCCATCATTTCAGGAGAAAATAGTTCATAATAGGTTGGAAATGGACTCAGACAGGTGGAGAGTTGCCCAACATTAGATTCCTCACTGCAAAGAGGAGGGAATTTCAGCCCTCACAGAATTCACAGAGATTTGGGGAGAATTTGCCAATTGGATACAAAATTGGGTTGATGGTAGGGGTTGGTCGGTGATGATGGAGAGTTGTTTTGGGTAAGGCCACTTTTAGAGTATTGTGCACAGTTCTGGTCATCCTGCTATAGAAATCATATTATTAAATTGTTGAGGGTCCAGGAAAGATTTACAAGGATGTTACTGGGACTAGAGGGTTTGAGTTATAAGGAGAGGCTGGATAGACTGGGACTTCTTTCACTGGAGTATAAGAGGTTGAGAGGTTTATAAGTTATGAGGTATGGTAAATAGCAAAGGTCCTTTCCCTAGGGTAGGGGTGTTCAAATCTAGGAGACATAATTTTAAGGTGAGAGGAGAAAGATTTAAAAGGTTCCTAAGGGGCAACCTTTCCTCACAGAGGGTGGAATGAAGTACCAGAGGAAGTGGTAGATGCAGGTTCAGTTCCAACATTTAAAACACATATGCACAAGTACATGAATAGGAAAGGTTTAGAGGGATATAGGCCAAATGCAGGCAAGTGGGACTAGCTTAGTTTGGGAATCTTGGTTGGCGTGGAAGAATTGGACTGAAGGGTCTGTTTTCATACTGTATAACTTGATGACTCTATGTTGCAAAATTACATCTGGAACGTTCAAAGTAAACAAAAAGGGTCAACGTGGTATTGTGAAAGGGCAATTAATTGGTTTAACCAAGTTGTTGAGAGTTCTTTGAGGAGGTTATCTATTTGAGAAGGCTGTGGATAAAGGAGAAACAGGGAATTTACTATACTTGGATTTCCAGTTGACATTTGATAAGGTGCCACAACAAAGATTTTTGCAGATATACGAGTCCTTGAACTAGCATCCACTGTTTAAATGTAAAGGTTCACCAACTGAGGACAGAGATAAAAGGAATTGTTTTTCTTACCAAGAGTTCTACCTCTTTGGGAGTCTCTTCCACTAAAGATGGTAGAAGCAGAGTCTTTGAAGGCTCTTAAAACAGACGGAGGTAAATTCATGGTAAGCAAGAGAGATAAAAGAGAAACTATCGAAGGTAGATAGGAATATGGGATAATCAGATCAACATCTTATTAAATGGCAGAAAAGGCTTGAGGGGCCAAGTGGCCTACACTTGCTCCTAACTTATATGTTCAAATAGAAAGTGAAGTATATAAAATGCAGTATATTAAAAAAAGAGCAGATTAAAATTTAGTATATTGAAACATAGTATGAATGTAGCATTCTAAAGTGTACATGAGGCTTATGCTGAGGACCATTATTCAATGAGTCTTAATGAAAAGTGTATGTACATAAGAGTCACATATCATCCAGATTGGTGAGGGAGAAAGGTTCATAATAAAGGTGAGGAAGAAGAGTGCATGTGAAACTTCTACAATTCACTAGCTTAATTTAAATTAGCAACTAAATGAAGCTTAGACGTGTTTCAGTCCCTTTACAGTTGTTCACTCAAGTAGGACGCAGAGTACTGTCTGCCTCCAAATATTGCCTACCCTCTCAGCTCCTACATCCACTGGCAATTGTAGTCTGCAGTCGAGCTGTGTTTATGTGGTTCCTTAAGCATCCTGGATATGTACACAGTCAGAGAAACACACCCTGGACTGCAGCTTTCCTACACACTCAGCACATTTCTGATTACTGCATGCTAATCCCATTCACTGTGACCACTGACTGGAAGCCGTCCTGGAACATGTATTCAGACAAATGACAGCCTGTTCCAAGGGTCTGTCTCTAACACCAACCCCCCAACCCCACATCCCCCTCCTCTCCAGCACTCCCCCTCCCCCAGGATAAAGCAACTTGTTTGAGACATCAATGCCAGTCACACACGGAATTCCTTCCGTTGTGGCATCACATTGGTTACTGTGCAAGGTTCCCATGGCTTTAAGCAATATATAAATGTATTGGATCTACTGCAGAAGCATCATTACACGCCTGAAATTGGCCTCCCATGAAGACAATAAATTTTCCACTATCTCAATACAAAGCTGCAGGATAGTTAGAGGGTCAGAGGCTTATACACCCCCTGAAACATTGAAACCGAGCTTTCACATTGGAAAGGAGGGGGTGAGTGGGACAGATAGCTTAGGGGCATGGGGTGGGGAAGAATAAAAGGAATTGTAAGGGACTGGGAGCAGGAGAGAGGGAGAAAGTGAAAGGAGGGAGAGGGATGGAGAGGAATGCAGAATGAAATGAAGGACACATCAAGAGACGGAGCAGATGTTAAAAGGAAACAAACAGAGCCATTGTAGGAAAATCAGGGAGAGAGTGGAAGAGAGAAAAGGAGTGGATGGAAATGGAGGATTGAAAAGGAAAAGGAGAGAGAGAAAGAAAGAGAAGTTAGAGTGTGAAGTAGAAAGAGGGAACTGGTGGCAAAGAGAAATGGGAAGGGTGATGTCGAAGAGTGATGAAGTCGGAGCATGATCAAGTGGGGAAAGGAGAGTGGAATGGGAGAAATGGGATACAAGGGAAAGAAGACATGGGATGATCAGGGAGAAATGGGGTGAGCATAGAAGGGGAGGAAATTAAGGAGAAAGAGGGGAATGAAGGAGAAGGGGGTGAGAAAGAGATGAAATATGAGGAAATACAAAGGTGAGAAAACAAAAGGGAGGGATAAAGAGAAGCACAGGGAAGAAAGGTAGGAAAACAACAAGCAAGGGAAATGAAAACATCAATGTGAGTGAGTGACAGTTATGGATGTGCTGTAGAGAAAAGGGGGAGAAAAAATTGGAAATGAAACCTGGAAGAAAATGAGTGGAAGAGAGAGGAGGGAGGGGAGAGAGAGAGAAATATCAGTCATCAGTAAAATAATGGAAGAAGGCTTCAATTATGGCATCAGGTACAATGACTCATCAACAAGCCATTGTAATATTCAGATATTATCACAGCCTTGACCCAAATACAGATGCAAAGCTGAATAACAAAGGAGTGGTTAGCAGTTGATATTATAGCACCATTAAACCAAGACTGATATGGAGAGCCCTAGCAAAACTGAAATCACTTCGGTCAAAATGAACATCTTCCAATAGCTAGAGTAATAGCTGACACTAAGGAGATGGTTTTGATTGTTGGAGGTCAGTCAGCACTGCTCCAGGATGTCACTGCAGGAATTCCGTAGTGTGTGCTTGGCCCAGCCTCTTCAGTTACTTTATTAATGACCTTAACTCCAAAATAAAATTCAGAGAGGAGCTGTTCACTAACAATTCAATCGGGTTCAACTTCATTCACAACTTCTCTGGTTATAAAGCAACTTTCAGTAGTTTGCAGTATATTCTGGATAATATCCAGGCTTGGGCTGATAACTGGTACGTAACATTCAGAACATATAAATGCCACACAATGACCGTGTCGGATAGACCCTAAGACCATAGACTTAGAAGCAGAGGTAAGCAATTCCTCCCATCGAGGCTGCTACATCATTCAATTAGATCACCGTTGATCTGATAATCCTCAAATCCATTTTTCTGCACTTCCCTATTACTCTCAATTCCCTGCCTGATTAAAAATCTGACTGTCTCAGCCTTGAATACATTTATTGGCCCAGATTTTCCAGCCCCCTGTGGTAAAGTGTTCTACAGATTCACTACTTTCTGAGAGATGAGGAGGAATTTCTTCTTTGTCTTAAATGTGCAATCCCTTAATCTTAGATTACCTCCTATGGTCGTAGAATCTCTTACAAAGGGAAACAACCTCTCCAAGCTTGCCGTCTTAAATGTCTTAAGAATCTTGTATATTTTTCAATAAGGTTGCCTCTCTAATTTCCAAAGATTACAGCTCCAACCTACTCAATCTCTCATAAGACAGTCCCTCTCCACCTGGGATCAGCCAGCGAACATTTTGTGAACTGTCTCTAATGCCAGTATATCTTTCCTGAGATTAGAATCCCAAAACTGTTCACTGTGTGATCTTACTAGTACTTTGTACAGTTGTAGCAAAACCTCTCCATTTGAAATGAAATGGATTATAAAAGTAAAGGACAATATTCTATTTGCTATCCTTATTACCCATTCAACTTGGATGTTAGCTGTAAGGATTCCTTGAAGGTTACTGCCAGTGCATAAGAGATAAGGGAAGGAACAAGAGAAGGCTGAGCCACCTCCCCTTTATCTGCACTAACCCTGTTATGATTGACTCCCTTACTATCAACATCTTGGTGTAATTTGGTGATCAGAAGCTGAAGTAAACCAGCCATAATTGCACTGTGGTTGCACAAATAGGACTTTGGCATATTCAATAATAAGTGGCTCACACCTTGATGCCTCCACATTTCTCCACCATCTCAACAGTTCAAGTTGCCAGCTGATGGAATTTTTAATTGTCTTAGTTGATTTGCAACCACAACAATACTCAAGAAGCTCGACACCATCCGCGACAGAGCAGGTTACTTGATTGATGTCCAAGTGAGTGAAGCCTTGATGTTCACCCCTCTCCATCATTTTGCATCATGACTGCAGTGTTTGCTCCGTACAGGGTGCAATGCAGCACCTTACCATAGGGCACGTTTAGGAATATATATCATTTCTGCTTGCTTCATGCAAGAGTTTAAACTTTAGAATGATGAGTTCCTGGCACGCACTTTCAAGCCAGTAAGTAAATTGGTCAATTTTGCCAAACTATTTGTCCAGATTCCATCAGGTCGGTAGGATTAATATTGTCACTTTGTGTTGACAGATCTCAAATGGTTAAAGTTACAGGGACTTAAAGCCACAGAGTTCTTTCCCAATCTTTCCCTCCCCAAAGCCTGCTGACACCTGGCTGTTTTGGCTTGAGTTGTCCCATTGTCACCCACTGAATCTCTGTCCTGGATAGCACACAGGCCTTTTGTCCAACTGCTGAATTTTCTAGTCACTGTCATCGCGTCAATACACAGCTTGTGAGGGAAGAAAAAATGCACCATTATCAGCAGCAAACAAACAACTGTCAGCATTACCATCGCTGCAGCCTGCTCACTGCTTCCCTGCCCCCACTCCGACCCAACCTCTCTCCCAGCTTGTGGAGAGGCCAACCTCTGCCTAAATGTTTAATGACATTGGAATGGGGTTCAAATTACAGGGTGTTCTGATAATGCAAGGACTGACTGTTTTGAATGAGGTATGACAGTAACACCAGGAGAGGCTACAGACCATTCGACATTTGCAAACTGGAACGTAGGTAGAGAGACCAGAGCATCTCCTCGCAGCAGTGTCAGTATCTAAATGAAAGCACAGTTGTTTGTCCAATAGGACAGATGGGATAACAAAACTGTGTCAAAATGATTTTTTGTCACTATTGGTTGGTCCAAAGCTGTTCAAAGACCCCCAGGTGTTTCAAAGAGATTTGCCTGGATGAAAATCTGCCCACCCTTGTGAATCCTTTCCTCAGAAAAACAACAATTTTAAATAAAATATCAACAGCACTTCTGTACAAGTGTATGGGATACACTTGTAAATAGAAGTATTTTCTTTCTTTCATTGCTCAGATTCAATTTTGCAAATACCGAAACCAATCTCTACCTAGCCTTTTTCATGTATAAGTCTGAATAACGAATGTTGGCTGGTGATGTTAACACCTGAGGATAACCACATCCTCTCCCTGCTGTTATACACTGGTGGATCAGGAATCTCTGGGGACAATACTGAATGATAATTCCTCTCAGCAGTTTGTAGAAGTTACCTCTCACCGTCAGTCCCATTTCCGAGCTAATAGTTAAGGCTTCAGACAGCAGGATCTATTTGGTAAAGTTGGGGTAAAGGAGGGGCATCATTTACGAGGCCATGAGAGGCAAGAGACCTTTAGCCGCAGAAGTGCAGGAAAACTCGTCTATAAGTAATACTGAGAAGCAGTATTGCTGTTCTGCACAGTTAAAAGCCTTTAAGACAAGGAAAATAAAACATTGTAGTTATCTAGCTCATTTGGAAATATTTTGAGCAAAAACAAGAAAACAGCATTAATATACTTCATGATTAAAGACATTTAGAACAACAAGAGTAAAGCAGTATTAAGCTTCTGCAGAACTTGAAAAAAAATCAAGTAAATTGGAATAAATAATCACGTTAGGAAGATGTGACAGGATAAATTATATTGCCAGGAAGATTTAATTTCAGAAATAGGCCAAATAGAATATAGAACTAGACATCTTAGAGAAACCAGTTTTTAAGATACTTTAGTGCATCCACACTAGATGTTAAATCAGAAGCTGAACAAGTAAACATATTTTTGAATTCAATTTGGATTATAGCTGATGATATCATAACTCACCAATGGATAAAAGAAAACATAAATACTTTTGATGATATTTTCTAAGAGTTTGGCAATTGCTTTCATCTTAGAACAAATAAAATTCTAGAAAAATCAAGAGTCAACAGAAGATGGCCTTGCTATAAGTCTGCAGTAGTGAGTAGAGTGAGTTTTTTCTTAATTATATGTTTTATTGAGATATGTCTCTTGATTAAACTTAAAAATAGAAGCCATAAGTATTAAGTTAGCCTGGAGCAGTGTTTTGTAGAGGAATAAGACAGTGCTATTTTCTGTGTCTGCAGATTGGAAGAAGCAAAAATGGCCCTGAGCAGAATGATATGTTCTTCTTGTTGGATGTGGGAGTTTAGGGACAGTTTACGTGTTACTGAGGATTATATCTGCAATAAATGCTGTTGTTGCGAGTCCTATCAGATTGAATGGATCGGTTGGAGAGACAGTTAGAGGCAATGAGGAATTTACAAGAGCAAGGAGTGTGATGGATGGCAGTTATAGGAAGGGAGAAAAGTTACAGATACAGTCACATAGATGGGTTAACTCCATGAAAGGTAAAAGAGGTAGACAGGTAGTGCAGGAGTCTTCTATGGCTATCCCCATTTCAAACAAGTATGCTGTTTTGGAAAATGTAGGGTGTGATGGATTCTCAGGGGAACATAGCACGAACAACCAGGTTTCTGATATTGAGACTGGCTCTAATGCAATGAGAGGTACATTGGGTTTCAAGAGATCAATTGTCTTAGGGGACTGTCGAGTCCGAGTACATACAGCCATTTCTGTGACCATCAGCGAATAAGTCAGAATGATGTGTTGCCTCCTTGGTGCCAGGATCAAGGATGTCTCAGAGAGGGAGCAGAATGCTCTCAAGGGGGAGAGGGACCAGCAGGATGTCATTGTACACATTGGAACCAGTGACATAGGAAAGGAAAAGGATGAAATTCTGAAGGGAGATTACAGAGAGTAAGGCAAGAACTTAAAAAGGAGGTCCTCAAGGGTAGGAATATCTGGATTACTCCCGGTGGTGCGAGCTAGTGAGGGTAGGAACAGGAGGATAGAGCAGATGAATGCATGGCTGAGGAGCTGGTGTATGGGAGAAGGATTCACATTTTTGGATCATTGGAATCTCTTCTCAGGTAGAAGTGGCCTGTACAAGAAGGATGGAGTGCACCTGAATTGGAAGGGGATTAATGAACTGGTAGGGAGATTTGCTAGAGCTGCTCGGGAGGATTTAAACTAGTGAGGTAGGGTTGGGCTCCAGGGAGATAGTGAGGAAAGAGATCAATCTAAGACTGGTACAGATGAGAAAAGAAGTGAGTCAGTCAGGGCAGGCAGGGACAAAGCAGAGATCAAGGTAGGACTGATAAATTAAACTGCATTTATTTCAATGCAAGGGGCCTAACAGGGAAGGCAGATGAACTCATGGCATGGTTAGGAACATGGGACTGGAATACCATAGCAATTACAGAAACATGGCTCAGGGATGGACAGGACTGGCAGCTTAATGTTCCAGGATACAAATGCTACAAGAAAGACAGAAGGGAGGCAAGCGAGGAGGGGGAGTGGCATTTTTGATAAGGGATAGCATTACAGCTGTACTGAAGGAGGATATTCCTGGAAATACATCCAGCGAGTTATTTAGTTGGAACTGAGAAATAAGAAAGGGATGATCACCTTATTGGGATTGTATTATAGAGCCCCCAATAGTCAGCAGGAATTTGAGAAACAAACTTGTAAGGAGATGTCAGTTATCTGTAAGAATAATAGGGTGGTTATGGTAGGGGATTTTAACTTTCCAAACATAGACTGGGACTGCCATAGTGTTAAGGGTTCAGATGGAGAGGAATTTGTTAAGTATGTACAAGAAAATTTTCTAATGCAGTATGTGGATGTACATACTAGAGAAGGTGCAAAACTTGACCTACTCTTGGGAAATAAGGCAGGGCAGGTGACTGAGGTGTCAGTGGGGGAGCACTTTGGGGCCAGCGACCATAATTCTATTAGTTTTAAAATAGTGATGGAAAAGGATAGACAAGATCTAAAAGTTGAAGTTCTAAACTGGAGGAAGGCTAATTTTGACAGTATTAGGCAAGAACTTTCAAAAGCTGATTGAGGCAGATGTTCGCAGGTAAAGGGACGGCTGGAAAATCATAAGCCTTCAAAAATGAGACAATGAGAGTCCAGAGACAGTATATTCCTGTTAGGGTGAAAGGAAAGGGAATGCTGGATGACTAAAGAAATTGAGGTTTGGTAAAGAAGAAGAAGGAAGCACATGTGAGGTACAGACAGGATAGATCGAATGAATCCTTAGAAGAGTATAAAGGCAGTAGGAGTATACTTAAGAGAGAAATCAGGAGGGTAAAAGGGGGTTATGAGATAGCTTTGGCAAATAGGGTTAAGGAGAATCTAAAGGGTTTTTACAAATACATTAAGGACAAAAGGGTAATGAGGGAGCAAACAGGGTATCTCAAAGTTCAGCAAGGCAGCCTTTGTGTGGAGTCACAGGAGATCGGGGAGATACTAAACAAGTATTTTGCATCAGTATTTACTGTGCAAAAGGACATGGAAGATATAGAATGTAGGGAAATTGATGGTAACATCTTGAAAAGTGTCCATATTACAGATGAGGAAGCGCTGGATGTCTTGAAACGTATAAAAGTGGATAAATCCCCAGGACCTGAACAGGTGTACCCTAGAACTCTGTGGGAAGCTAGGGAAGTGAACGCTGGGCGTCTGGCATATTTGTATCATCGATAGTCACAGGTAAGGTGCCGGAAGACTGGAGGTTGGCTAACGTGGTGCCACTATTTAAGAAAAGTGGTTAAGAGCAAACCAGGGAACTATAGACTGGTGAGCCTGATGCTGGTGGTGGGTAAGTTCTTGGATGGAATCCTGAGGGACAGGATGTACATGTATTTGGAAAGGCAAGGACAGATTGGGGATAGTCAACATGGCTTTGTGTGTGGGAAATCATATCTCATGAACTTGATTGAGTTTCTTAAAGAAGTAGCCATTTGGATACGGAACTGGCTCTTTTCCCTGGAGTCGGGGAGTCCAGAATGAGAGGGCATAGGTTTAGGCTGAGTGGGGAAAGATATAAAAGAGACCTAAGGGGCAACTTTTTCACACAGAGGGTGGTACGTGTATGGAATGAGCTGCCAGAGGAAGTGGTGGAGGCTGGTACAATTGCAACATTTAAGAGGCATTTGGATGGGTATATGAATAGGAAGGGTTTAGAGGGATATGGGCCGGGTGCTGGCTGGTGGGAATAGATTGGGTTGGGATACCTCGTCGGCATGGACGGGTTGGACCAAAGGGTCTGTTTCCATACTGTACATCTCTATAACTCTATGACTGTATGACTCTATGTAACAAAGAGGATTGATGCAGACAGAGTGGTAGATGTGATCTATATGGACTTCAGTAAAGTGTTCAACAAGGTTCCCCATGGGAGACTGATTAGCAAGGTTGGATCTCATGGAATACAGGGAGAATAAGCCATTTGGATACAGGACTGGCTCAAAGGTAGAAGACAGAGGGTGGTGGTGGAAGGCTGTTTTTCAGACTGGAGGCCTGTGACCAGTGGAGTGCCACAAGGATCGGTGTTGGGTCCACAACGTTTCATCATTTATATAAATGATTTGGATGCGAGCATAGGAGGTATAGTTAGTAAGTTTGCAGATGACACCAAAATTGGAGGTACAGTGGACAGCGAAGAAATCACATTACAGCGGGATCTTGATCAGATGGGCTAATGGACTGAGGAGTGGCAGATGGAGTTTAATTCAGATAAATGCGAGGTGCTGCTTTTTGGGAAAACAAACCTTAGTAGGACTTATACACTTATTGGTAAGGTCCTAGGGAGTGTTGCTGAACAGAGACCTTAGAGTGCAGGTTCATAGCTCCTTGAAAGTGGAGTTGCAGGTAGTTAGGCTAGTGAAGAAGGCATTTGGTATACTTTCCTTTATTGGCCTATCGGAAGGATGTTGTGAAACGTGAAAGGATTCAGAAAAGATTCACAAGGATGTTGCCAGGTTTGGAGGATTTGAGCTATAGGGAGAGGCTGAATAGGCTGGGGCTGTTTTCCCTGGAGTGTCAGAGGCTGACAGGTGACCTTATAGAGGTTTATAAAATCATGAGGGGCATGGATAGGATAAATAGACAATGTCTTTTCCCTGGGGTGGGAGAGTCCCGAACTAGAGGTCCTAGGTTTAGGGTGAGAGGTAAAAGATATAAAAGAGACCTAAGGGGCAATGTTTTCACGCAGAGGGTGGTGCATGTGTGCAATGAGCTGCCAGAGGATGTCATGGAGGCTGGTACAATTGCAACATTTAAAAGGTATCTGGATGCGTACATGAATAGGAAGGGTTTGGAGGGATATGGGCCGGGTGCTGGCAGGTGGGACTAGATTGGGTTGGGATATCTGGTCGGCATGGATAGGGTTGGACCGAAGGATCTGTTTCCGTGTTATACATCTCTATGACTCTATGAGTCTATTTCAGCATCCAGAGGAATCCATGGATAAGGTCACAAATGATTTCTGTAGAATAAAGGAAAATGTGACATTGGAGCTTTGAAATTGGTATACATAAGAGACAAAATTGTTGATGGAATTGCTGATAAACCTTGTCAAGTTTACTACAGTCTGAAGATGATTGGCTTTGGAGAAAGCCATTCAAATGGCCTTGAAAGCAACCAGAGAAACCATCAGAGGAAAAGATCAACTTTACCGCTGGGGAGCAACAGAATCCATTCAGTTTATAAGGTATTAAAGTCCTAAACATGTGCGAAGCTAATACATGAGAGTAACCCAGACAACACATACCAAAGGTCAGTGTTAGTACTATAAATCAAAAGGGTCTCACGGGCACAAACAATATTTAGTTATGAAAAAAGCATGCTATATCTATAAAACAGTAGGTAGTTTCCAGGAGATATACAAAAGTAGGACACTGGCCACAGGCAGCAGGAGGTCAAATAGTTGCTCACATAGGGTATCAATGGGGTAGAACAATCTGCAACAGAACTGACATCCAATGCATTTCTAGGGAAATTGGTGTTCCAACTATTTCATATTGGCAAGAAGCAATTTATATTCATTGACATCTCTTGCATTTGAAACTTGATACCAGGCTGAATGTCACTTCACTAACAGATCATGAATGAAGAAACAAAGAATACAGCTACAGCATGGAAACTAAACTACAGCAGAGAAACTAAATGGTCCAGAAGTTATAAATCTCAAGATTAAAAGCATACCAAAAGCAACTCCACAACACAATGGATGGAAGAAAATAAAACAGGTATACATACTTCATAATCATGAATTCTCACTCTTAAGTATGAATGCTTGTCTTGACCTCAATCTTATTCAAATGGCAGAAAGAGTTCAATGAGTCCAACAATTGACAGTGAATATATGAAAAGACGGTCAGTATGTCAAGGCTGTTGAAGGACATGGCAACCAGGCAATACCCAGTTAAGGAGCAGCCAATTATGGAACTACAGGTCAAGGGAATGTCAGTGATTAAACAAACAGTCATTGAAAAACTGGTGAAGAGACAACAGGTAGAACATCTAGTTAGAGTCTTCTTCCTATCGGAAGGATGTTGTGAAACTTGAAAGGGTTCAGAAAAGGTTTACAAGGATGTTGCCAGGGTTGGAGGATTTGAGCTGTACATAGAGGTTGAATAGGCTGGGGCTGTTTTCCCTGGAGCGTCGGAGGCTGAGGGGTGACCTTACAGAGGTTTATAAAATCATGAGGGGCATGGATAGGATAAATAGACAAACAAAGTATTTTCCCTGAGGGTCCAGAACTAGAGGGCATAAAATCAAATTGAGAGGGGAAAGATATAAAAGAGACCTAAGGGGTAACGTTTTCATGCAGAGAGTGGTACGTGCATGGAATGAGCTGCCAGAGGAAGTGGTGGAGGCTGGTACAATTGCAACATTCAAAAGGCATCTGGATGGGTATATGAATAGGAAGGGTTTGGAGTAATATGGGCCGGATGCTGGCAAGTGGGACTAGATTGGGTTGGGATAAGATTACATTACAGTGTGGAAAAAGGCCCTTCGGCCCAACAAGTCCACACCGACCCACC
This sequence comes from Chiloscyllium punctatum, assembly GCF_047496795.1. Classification (NCBI taxonomy): domain Eukaryota; kingdom Metazoa; phylum Chordata; class Chondrichthyes; order Orectolobiformes; family Hemiscylliidae; genus Chiloscyllium; species Chiloscyllium punctatum. Next base: position 41,610,171 of record NC_092760.1, on the reverse strand, counting down.
GAAGCGCAACCCACCCATACTCCTACATTTACCCCTTACCTAACACTACGGGCAATTTAGTATGGCCAATTCACCTGATCTGCACATCTTTGTGACTGTGGGAGGAAACCCATGCAGACACGGGGAGAATGTGCAAACTCCACAGTCAGTTGCCTGAGCTGGGAATTGAACCCAAGTCTCTGGTGCTGTGAGGCAGCAGTGCTCACCACTGTGCCACTGTGCCGCCATGGATGAGTTGGACTGAAGTGTCTGTTTCCGTGCTGTACATCTCTGTGACTCTATGACTATGACTTCCTCAATTCATGGTAGAACTGAAGAAGACAGAAGCTCCCTTTCAGATTGTCAATGTTTCTAAAAGAGAGTTGTTTTGTGTGGTCAACAAGATAGAAATCTACTCAGGTTCGGCTGAAACACTTCTCACTCCTATTACGAGCATGCCGAATGCTCACCTCTGCAGCAATTAAGTGCTGAATGAGAAGATCCATTGGCAATCTTCATGAACACCAGCAACTAAAGTCTGTAAGTAGTCAGTTAATAGCCACTTCAGGACCTTAAAATGTTACCAGCCCAATTACCTGCCTGCCTGACTGGTGAGAAAGTGACTTGTTTCCCACCCAGGACAACCTGCCAACTGGGTTGAAGAGGGCTCTATTAACCCAAACTGGAATCAATGGGAAAGAAAGTGGTTGCCACTGAAATCAATCCCCATCCCCATAACCTTACCTCAATCCCCACTCCCTAAGGCCCTTACTCCTTGATAGCTGAGAGAAAAAGATTTATCTTCTTACCATTGGATCCCCTGAAGGCTAGATCTTTAGAAATCGTCTCTAGGACCTAGAAGCTGCCAGTCTCTGATTGGCTAGTAGCTTCTGACGAGGTGGGACCTCAACATCGAGAACTGTGATTTGATGAGTAGCTCAATGGTCAACTTTTAAAGAAGCTGATTGGAGCTCTCCGATTAATGCCTGAATCGCCAGTAGAGAAACTCCAGGGAGTAAGTGCAAGCACCCAATGGAATCAACAAGCTGAAGTGCAGAGTCTACATATTTCAGCACAGATTGAGAATAGAAGTTTGTTCACACAGATTGAAGATTGGCTGCAGAAGACTCTGTGGAAACCACCACTGAGAAGACACCACAGATTCAGGACACGGTTAAGAACCATGGCTTAGAAATGTGGGATCTTGCAAAGTAGGAAATATCTACTTCATCAGGGCAGCCATCTTTCATGAAGGGAAGTAACATGTCAAGGATGCACCAGATGATGTTAGGGGCAAAGATCTTTTTCAGCAGGGAAGAGTTTTTCTGAGAACGACTTGTTAGAAAATAAGGGTCCCTTGGATGAGATAATAAATCGATTGCCTTGTTCAGCAGGAAACATGTTGTCCATAAAGAACATGCAGGAAATAAATATCCTCCATTGAAGAGAAATTGTACAGACCTCACAGAATCCAGAACAAAAATCAAGATCAACAGTTTTGTAGCCAAATACCTACCAAATACCTACCAAATTTCCAAGAACATTGAGAATGCATTCTAGAAGAAGAATGAAAACCCCAAAAATACCTTGATTTGTAAAGTCAGAAATTTTTGGGAGGTGAGGTAGAGATGGAGTAGCAGTAACTGTAATTATATACATGAATGCATGAATGCTCATTACTGAAATTCTATAATGTAATGGTAATGCTGACAAGTGCATTAAACTCCACCCAATCTGATGATGCTATAAGGACTTGGGTAACAAAAGGCAGTACACGTTCGAATCTTAATAAAGATAGACCAGTTACCCTGAGGGTTCAATAGCTTTAGCAACGGCATCTATCGTACTAATATGACTTGTATCTGATTATCATGCAATAAATGACATGTTTCAGACAATAGCCTCTTCTCCTTCGACTGCTGATTGGTTTTCCTCTAATATTTTAGACCAAGTAGGTGCTATTAGAAAAATGAGGTCATTGGCAGCTATTTACGCAAAATGTCAGCAGTCATTGTCATCACACGCTTGTATGACACCTTGCATGCTTTTTCTTTCTCTTCACATTCTACTCCTCTTCCATCTGACTGGTTGTTTCTCGCCTCATTCTAATAGTGCCCTGTGCTTTGACTTACCCAGCAACTATTGGCTCAACTACACAAATGAAAATATAACATTCTGCAATACTTTCAAACCAGTGACTGCTTCCAAACTGAGCCAAAGATGAAATAGGGAACTGAAGCGACACCTTTACCCCCACTTACAAGACAGATATTGTTAAATTGAAGTTGCATCCTTAGCTGGATATACTATTCCTGTGGCACTGCCTCAAAAAACCCTGGTGAGCAGTCAGGGTCTGTAGTATAGGATACCACAAAAAATTTCAAAACTGAACCACTTGGAAGTAAAGCTGTGAAGCTCCTCTCACTCCGAGCACTTATCACTGACATATTAGGCTGATCCAGTACCCTCTTTCTGACCTGTTATCTGGGACTATCAGTAAACGGTTAGTTATTGTGACTGGCTGTCATCTTGAGTTTGGAACTGGCTCAGAATCACTATCTCAGCATCTTATTAGGATACGCTGTCCATCACTCTCCTCAGGTTAAATCAGAATGCTGAAAGAATCACAGTCTGGAGTTTATTTTTCAGCTGCCAACCTGGTGCAGTTGCTAGCTCCTTTTTTTTAAAGAATTCTTAGCACACTTCTCCATGGCCAACGTTAGCATAGCCGGTCAGGCAGCATCCGAGGAGCAGGAGAATCGACGTTTCGAGCATAAACCCTTAATCATGTATCATCAGCTACATGAGCAATGTGTCATCTAAATAAATGGCATTCATGTACAAGATTAAATATATGTGCTATTCAGTCATATGCTCATGGAAACAATGACAGGTATATCCAAATCCAAAAATCTATCCTCATTCAACAGTTATATATGCATATTGTCCAACTTGGCTCTAGATAGCAGTAATCCCAGTTAACATCTCTTCTAGCCAATGGCAGTAGGTTTGCAATTAAGATCATCGAGGAGAAAGTGAGGACTGCAGATGCTGGAGATCAGAGCTGAAAATGTGTTGCTGGAAAAGCGCAGCAGGTCAGGCAGCATCCAAGGAACAGGAGAATCAGGCTTATGCCCGAAATGTGGATTCTCCTGTTCCTTGGATGCTGCCTGACCTGCTGCGCTTTTCCAGCGACACATTTTCAACCGTTGCAATTAAGATCAGCCAAGTCAGTCCTGACCAGCAGTCAGATTGCCCTGGGAAATTCTGTATGAAATAATGCCACACTAATGGAGCAGGGTAATCAAAAAACTCACACTCAAATTAAATTTGTTGTGGTTAATACAGTTCAAAGAATTCAAATAAAATTCAACTAGGAGATACCAAAGTTGCTATCAGCCTTGTAGTGACCAGACCTCAGTAAATTTGTTACTGTTCCAGACAGATTATCCTAAATCATTACTTTCCCATGTGAGGAGGGATAAATTGGCTCCCTTTGGTCATTCACTTACTCCCTCAGTTGGTCATAACAAGTTTAATCTGGAAATGATCTCTTCCATTGTGGGTAACTTTCTCCCAACCCCAAATTAATATGTTTTAAAAGGAATTTAACCAGCTTCATTGAATTAACAGGAAGTGTTTACTAATTATTAAATGCATAAAGAAATAGTTACACAGAACACATACAGCATAGAAATAAGAAGTGAGTACAAAAAGAAAGAAGTAAGAAGAAAATGGATCTACCTCTGAATTGTTTGCAATATTGTGGCTGTTATTGGCTGTCACCAATAATGTTAATATTGGTAGTTGAAAGATCAGTTTAGGATTCTTTGTTTTGCAAGCAGGCTGAAACTCTGTTGTTTTCTTTCTTTCAATTGTGATTGAATTCCAGTATTCGCAATGTGATGTGGTCTCTCACTGTGTTTTACCTGCAGTGCAGGGATGTTTAAAATGGCTATTCACAAAGCTGTGGCCTTCACAGCACTCTAGTCAACACACTGGGACATACAGTTAATAACTCACACAAACTAGTGTTGCAGTCAGTATTTAACTCCTTTTTGTACATTCCTAGACGGCACAGTCAGCCCCCCCTCACCATCCCATCTTATTACAGCTCTATCTGTTTGAAATTTCTGTGACATTTTACAGGTACAAAATTCTGTGGGCTTCACAGAATTTGCCAGACAATTATTGAATTTACATCTGCAGATTTTTATTTTCTGCAGCGGTCCTTTTTCTAAAATGAACACATTTTGGAATTGAAAGCAAAGAAATGTCCATAAATACTTTGGAATTCTGATTCATCATTGCGACAGTCTCAAGAATCTGTAATGGCAGATATTTGTGAAAATAATTTGCTTCCATTCCCAATAGTAATAAAAATATTTGTATATAGTGAAATATCTCAAAATACTTAAGATTTATGACTTATTTTGAATACTAAACTTATATCCTATCAACACTATATATATATATATAGATGAGCAAGGTAAATTATTAATTCATATGATTCTGGTGGTACTAGTTGAGGGAAGAATGTTGGCCAACATACTTTGACAGTTTCTTGCTCTCCTTCAATGTCTATGTGAACAGTGTTATCTCAATTTCTTTCCCATCTGAAGGACAGTACTCCAATGATACAGCACTTCTTTGTTATTGTACAGAAGGTCTGAATGACAGGGTCACACTCTGATATGCAGCTTAAGCACACAGCCTAATGCCACAGTTTGCAGTTTTGTCATATACCGTACATTACTGTCCATAGTATGACACTCCTAAAAATTAAGCATTCCTTCTTGCTACATTGGAGTTGCAACTAGTTGAGCTTAAACACACGCAGATTAGTTTCATAGCCTGAACCTGAGAAACTGCAGTGGTAGCCGATCCAAACATGTCGGGCTTACCTTGAAGGCACCACAAATGCAACAACATCTGCCTTTCAATCAAAAGCTTTCTCCTGTATTTCCATTGCACAAATTTCCAGAAAAACAGACCCTTCTATTCCCACTGTTTAGAATTCTAAAGTGGATAAAGTGTGGAGCTGGAAAAATCACAGCAGGTCAAGCCGTGTCAAAGGAACATGGGAGTCGACCTTTGAAGTTGGGACCATTCATCAGAACTTTCTTCAGAATTCCAAACAACAAGCTCCTGGCATTGTATAGATATTTTTAATCAGTTATGCAGATTTGTTAAGGCAGGTGAGAGTTAAGTCTGGGCTTTCTGCCTCAGATGTAGGGACACTACCACTATACCACAGGAGCACTAGTGCAATAGTCCATTTGTTAGACAGCCTTCTCTGTAGCAGATCCAGCTCCTTTGCTATAGATGACAGCTCAGTACAGTAATAGTGTTCAATGCTAACTCAAAAGGTTGTGATCTCAATTCCCACTCTGGAACTTGAGCACATGATGTAGACCAACACCTCACTGCATTCCTGGGAGAGTGCTGCATTGTTTGAAAAGCTGTCCTTTGAAAATAAAAGACACTTCATCTGTTTATAAAAATGCTTGACATTGTTTACAAACTAAAATCACATGAGACTGTCGAATAGAATGCCCCAGTCCATAAGTTATCTCTGAACCACTATCATAAAAGTCATTTCCTGGTTATTTATCTGATCTGCTGTTTATGGAACAAGCTGATTTACCAAAAAATGATTACGCTTCAAAAATAAATCATAAAGCAGCAAAGTGCTTTGGGATGTGAAATGTGTTTAAATCAATCCAAGTTCATCGTTTCTTCCTCCACTAAATAGAGCTACTGTTGCAGGAATAGGCTTTAAGCAGCTTTGAAATAGATCACACCCCAAGCAATCTTATCACAAAAGGTAAGCCTTTACTGCAAGAGACAAACACAACACTATGTTATCAATCGGGCTCAACAAAAATTATTTTTGCAAGCTCAGATGGGTTTTCTTTCCTCGTTGTCATATGTTAGCAATAATGACCTATTTCTGAGCAGAGTGACTGAGAAAATACTGAGGTAAACAATAATAAACTTAAACAACAATTTGATAGTGCGCTGCTTTAAAACTGAAACATTGTCCACCTCAGGGGAACTCCAGCCAGGATTCCTCCAGTCAGAGAAGAAAGTGAGAGGTGATCCTGCCAGCAGTGGCCTATTAAATGATAATCACCAGGACCATCATCCTCTTAAGGATGGCGACTGTTCCCAAGAACTGCTGGCCATAAACAGGGCCAGGAATCCTACAATGCCACGGCTGGCAGTAGTTATTTCTGGGGCTGGATCTCCAAGACGAAGAAGCATCGGCAGTTGTGCGTTCTCAAAGACACATAAGTGGTATTTGGGAAACCAGGGGCAAGCAGAAAAGGTGAGGTGGGAGAGGGGGAATTGATCTGCCAATATGGTGATGCCCTCTTCTCTTATCCACCAGAATGCCTATAGAATTGGCAGTGGTCCTTACTGATATAAGTACCCCAATGGACTCCAAGAAGGAACCAATGTGCCATCTTTCCGGTATTTGGCAGAATCGCCAAGTAGCAGCAGGATGTTGGATCTGGTGACTGATGACAATTATTTTACTAGCCTTTCTGTTATCATCCACCATTGACAACATGTGCCTCTTAGAACAGTCAGTGGGTCAGAATAAAAGTGGGAACCTGACTGATTAAAAGAAATCATATCAGACTAAAAATATCAACTCTATTTCTTTCTCCATCTGCGATACCTGCTGTTTGCCCAACACTTCCTATTTTTATTTCAGATCTCAAGCATCCACTTTTATTTCACTTAGTTGATCAATCCACCACTTGCTAAGGGATATTGAAATGAAGTTTAGTTCTTCAAATTGCATTTGTACAGCACTTTATTACATTAGTCTGTCTCAATGAACTTGACAACAAATGTGATTGCTGTTGTATTGGAAAATATATTAAGAAGATAGTCTAAACCCTAACTTTTTTTTATTTTAAAGGTAAGTATAAGGTGTCACATTCTAGATGCAGTTCAGTTGGTCAAACTACATGATTTTAAGCAAAAACATGCTTTACTTTTATGCTACAGTTAAAATACAGGCAAAATAAAAAGAAAAGAAAAGAATTGTCTTAACCGTAACTCTATCAAAATGGTTAACAAAATAATATATATTAACTATGACTAATTAACTGTTCCAATGCAGTGACATCCTATAAACACACCCTTAGAAAGGCAAATTCAGAAAAATAGATTGTCTCACATGAGATTCTAGCAGCAGGAAGAGAACCCCAGCTTTTAGGTGTAACAGAGAAAGGAATAAGAGCTTCCACATCCACCTTCAACATCCAGCAACTGCAGAAGGCTAAAGCTAAAAATTCTAGTTTTGAAGGAGTTTGACGCCACCCATTCAGGCTGCTTTTATTATTTAACTTTAGGAAAACAACCCAAGGCCTCACAAACTGTTTACTTTACTGACTTTGAGCAGACTGCTTTCCACCTCTATCTCAACCTTTCTTCATGACCAGGACAAAATACACCTTTTAAAGCCATAGCATCATCACACTGTGAAATATGTTAGAATCTCCTGAGGGTGTCAAAGGTACTTTCTCCTTTTTTCTTTCTTTTATGAACAATATTCAGACCAAATTGAAAATAAACAAGGCTTCTGCAGGTTTCACCAAAAGAAATGACTTAAGATAAAAGCAGCAGTGAAAGACCTAATATAAGAAGGACATATTTTACCTTTAACCATAATCCTCATCGTTGCCACATAGCCTCAGAGATTCAATTCCTCCACCCTCAGCAACCAACACACATGGATGCCAATGACAGAACAAATTATATTCTGTTGGCAAAGCAAGTGAGTACTGGCTTATAGGATGCTCCTTAATCATCAATAGTGATAACAATGTGATCCTAATTGATGGCTCCAGTGAGTGTGTGTCTAAACAATCCAGCTCCAACTTTAACTTCTGATCTGTTACCTATGGGGCTGCTATAGTCAACCTCTCTGCTCCTGGTGGGAGGGGAGGACAAGTGAGTTTGAGTTCCTGCTCACCATATTCCTGTTATAGCTGCTGGAACATGGCTGATTGGTGTTTGGGTAAAGGTCGGAGTACACACTTGTTTGTAATACCTACATTAACATATAGCACACTGATAAGCTTTGGAGGGTGACTGTGAAGGTATTCAACATTGTGAACCGTACTTAGCACACGACTGGTGTCTTCAAGAGAGGGGGAGAAATGAACATTTAAAAAAAAACGCTTTGACCTGGAAATTCTGGACACCTTGCCCACATCCGACTGTTCACTCCCATCATTTGCACAGCCACAATGAGTGCCTGTAATGGCACATCAGCAGTGAAGCCCTGTTCTGAGCTGAGACAGGGTACAATCTTCCCGAGACCCATAAGGCCACTGCTACATTGCATGGAATCCTAGCAGAAGTAGGTCTGGCCCATATAAAGTAAAGGGACATGTTTGCTATCTAGCTCTATGATTTTCAAGACCTTAATCTTCCTTCATTTCATCACAATATTTTAGCCCAATGCAGTTGGACAATGTCAAGCCTTAAGAAACGCAACACAGATGCCTGCACAGATTTGGAGTAATTCTGGGGTGAGGCATAAACTGAGTTTGAAATTCTTTACTCAGGAAAGTCTGCACACTGCAAAGTTTATATGCAATAAATTTAACTTAAAGGGAATTGTGTGTTAGCTGGAGCTGCTCTCCACTTCATCTTGTCAGAGCTTGTTACTATAGTGATATCACCTAGGTCTCTTAGAGAAAGACTGTTATTCATTTATTTATATTCCAGATTGCTACAATTTACTTTGGTTGACAGCGGGGGAAGGGAGAAATAAAGTTAAATGTTAGATGTGAGCCAGACTGACGGCAAATAAAAACAAAGGAATGGCTGCTGGTGGTGGAAAGGATCAGGTTCTTCATTCATTCCATGGAAGCAAATTACAGAGTAAGGGTTAAAATTAATTAAAAAGAAGTCCCACAACAAATTGCACATGAAATTAGTGTGAGGATTACTGAGAACTAGTGTGATGATACTATGGCTTCAAGAAGTGTACTTTGTCCAGCTTTTCTTTTATGAGGAGAGGTCGAGACAGAGGTGCCAAGCAGTCAGCTCAAAGTCAATAAAGTAAACAGCTTGTGAGGCCTTGTGTTTTTGTGAACACGTTCCTGGCCAGGTTTATGGCCAAGTCCATCTCCCAGAGTCAATTGAACCATTCCAGTGGATGGTCCAAATGTTTCTTCCACATGTGACTAAACAAAATCACCAGATTGTCAATGCAGCCCAAACAACTGAGTAATCCCGAAATGACTTGATTGGTTGGTCTTTGAAATGTGGCTGGCACATTTTGCATACGAAATGGCATGATTTTACACTGGTACAATCCATTTGGTGTCATGAAAGCTGAAATATTTTTCACTCTTTCCGATAAAGGTATCCTCTGAGTAAGTCAAACAGAAATATAAGTTGCTTGAACCACCTTCTCAATACAGTCTTCTAAATGTGGAATAGGATGTGAATCAGATTTTGTAACTGCATTGACCTTGCGATAGTCCACACATTATCGTTAGGTACCACCTCTTCTCATAGAACTTAGGCAACACTTGAACATATTTAAGCAGATTCCCACCATGCCTTTGGCTACAATGGGATCGCTCTCCAGCACTGTCCTTATCACTACTCCGACCTTTCACCTCCACCTCCACCATTTTAAGTCGACCTTTGAGTTTTCAGTTCCAATCTCTGAAGATCAAAAACTGTGTCTTTCTCACGTTCTTCTTCAAGGGCCATACTTTCCTTTTCTTTTTCCTCTACTTTTAATCGTATTTGAACTGTTCCATTTCCTTTTCTCTTTCTCTGTGTTCTGCCAGGGCTACTCCTTCTTTTTCCCTTGTCATTCCCTCTGAATTAAGCTGTTTCATTTGTAATTGAATGTCAGTAATCTCCGATTATTCAGACTGCATTCCTGGCAATTGTAAATGCCGAGCTGTTTCTGCAACTATTTCCCTTTTCCTCACAGGCAACTCCAACTTCAACTTGTTTGCCAATTCGGAAAGCTTTGCCTTACTCACTTTCTGTAAAATTCCTGAAGTGACTTCTTCCACCCCCAGCAAACTCTTAGCAGCTGAAAGAGCCATTATTATACAAGGCACACCCTGTTTAAATAAACGGAATTCAACACTCAAAATATAAAAATACCAACAATCAGCACTCACTGCCTTTAAGTTCAATAATCCTAAACCCAACCCAGAATTAGAGATTTTGATCCTCACAAGACCCCCCAGTTTGTTATGGGCAAGTCCAAACCACCTCAAAACATGTCAAGGACATAGCCTAGACCCTAACCTTTTCTTATTTTAAAGGCATATGCCAGGTGTTGCATTCCTGATGCAATTCCATTGGTCAAACTAACAGGCTTGACACAAGACATGTTTTATTCATATGTTATAGGTAAAATACAGACAAAATAAAAATAAAAGAAAAAATTTGGCTTAACTGAAACTTTATTGAAATGTTTAACAACATTTTATATATATAAACTACTACGAATTAACTGTTTCAATATAGTAACATCCCACAAATACACCCTTGGCAAAGGTAAATTCAGTAAAGTAGATTGTCTCACTTACAATTCTAACTGCAGGAAGAGACCTCGGCATTTAGCTGTAACAGAGGGAGGAATAAAGCCTCCACACCCACCTTCAAATCCCCAGCAACTGCTCCTCTTAAAATTAAAAGTTCTGGTTCTGTGGGAGCTTGGCCCCACCCATTCAGGCAGCCTCTATTGTTCCAACTTTCAAATAAGAATCCAAGGCCTCACAAGTTGTTTACTTTATTTGCTTTGGGCAGACCACAACTCATCTCTGTCTCAATCTGTCTTCATAAAGAAAAGAACACGAGGCACTCTTAAAGCCATTGTAACATCACACCATGAAGTCATTGCTGTGCGCTTTCGGGACTTGTTTGCTACAAACAGGAGCATTTTAGACAGAGACTGAAGAGCAGGTGTCATTTTTAAAAATTGTATTGAGAGTGACTGCATATTACCCTTCACCTGGAGCTTAGAACATCTCTTCTCCCCTTAGCCACATTTGCTTCTGGACCAGGGTGGTCTCGCACAATTGGTATAAGCTGGTTTGAAATGCTATCGCAATAATACAGCATGTGTCCATGGGCTATCCTGTTGCCATCACCAGGAACAGGCTGGAGCAGATCAGTGAGAAACCAAATTCCCTGTGACTCTGAAATAACTTATAAAGAAAAATATAGATGCATTAAGCAAAGGATGGAAGGTATAGCATAAGGCATTACCACATCGGTAAAACCTCAGAGAAGATAGGATAGCTTCTATTCCCCACCATCCAGCTAGCCTCTCCCTGTATATCAATCCTAATGGACAATCCCATTGAACTAGAATCATGTTCTATCATGTTAATAGTTTAGACGCATCAACAATAATCCTATAAGTGACACAGGTACAACATTTACAACTGCCAAATCAATTTTGAGACAAATATACATTTCTTTTCAAGGTATTCTTATATTGATAGAAAATGACATAAGAGGGAGGTGGAGTTTATTTTCATCTTAAAGTCTCTGAGAGGGACATTGATATTACAATATAATGTTCAGTGAGCTATTTTGCCACTTTTCCCACCCACAGTCCAATAAACATGACCAAACAATTCAAAAAGGGCCCCAAAGTTTAAACTGCCTTCCAGAACCTCATTTTGCAGAGATGAGCACCTAACATCCTTACACAGATATCCTGATCTCAATGCTGATTCCACCCTGAAACCTGCTTATTGGATCCAGCAGCAAGGAGACTAAGGACTAGTTTTATAAAAATGATAGGGAAATCCAAAATCTGTGAGCAACAGAAAGAAAGGTCACTCCTCAGGCTCATCTAGCTCAGCCAGCTAGCCAAGAGAAAACAACAGCCTCTCATTCATGCCAGCAGCACCCTTCAACTTTCAAGATAAACTGATGACCATTGAAAATTATTACTGGAAAGCACTTATGGAAATAAACTTAACTGTACACCGATATTGCTCACATCAGAACCAGGTTCCAAAGAAGTCGTATTGAGTCATCTTGGTCTCAAAACATGAACTGTTTCTCACTCCCCGCAGACATTGCCAGATCTGCAAAGTTTCTCCAGTGTTTTGTCTTTATTTCATGAGCTTTTCATGGCCACCTGTGAAGAGGTCAGGATCCCGCAGGATCTTTGTGTTGCTGTTGTTGTTATGTTGTACGAAAAGAAAGGAGAAAAATCAGATTGCTCCAACTATCATGGGCTCATACTCTTTCCGTTGCTGGAAAGATCCTGGCTGTGATATTTCTTACATCTATTCTTGCAGAAGAAAACTGGCCTGAGAGTCATGGTGCTCCTACTCAGATGAGTACAAGGAAAGTGTTGTGAGCAAAACAAAGACCTATATGTCAGTTTCTTAGACCTTACCATGGCATTTGATAGATGAGAGATGGACTTTGGAAAATATTTTAAAAAGTAGAACACCAAACCTATATGATTTTACAAAAACATTATGGACAGGCCAATGAAATAGTGACCTCTTGCATCCCTTCCAAATGGTGAGAAGCAGGATGTGTGCTGATCCTGACCTTGGTAAAAACAAGGGCTGCAGATGCTGGAAACCAGATTCTAGATTAGAGTGGTGCTGGAAAAGCACAGCAATTTAGGCAGCATCCGAGGAGCAGGAAAATCGATGTTTCGTGCAAAAGTCCTTCATCAGGAATAGAGCTTTTTTGAGATGTTGTTGAAATACTGTTTGTTGAGAGTATGAATTCTCCTGAGAATGATCCTGACCTTATCCTTCCTCTTCTTTAGCACAATGCTGCAGCAGGCAATGGAAGACTTTAAGGAAGGATTTTACAAATTCTTCCCAGCTGATGGAGGTGTTTTGAACCTCTGGTATCTTCAGGTTCTCACAAAGACAATGGAAAAAACTTATTTTCACTGATGAAAACTTTTCACTAACGCTTCAGGCTAAAAATCAGTTTAAAGAAATCTGAAGTCCTGGATTAGCTTGTACTCCAAGAAGAATGTGGACCACCAAACACTGGTGTTAGAGGAAATGAACTGTCAAAGAATTTTCCTCTTTAGGAAGCCTCATAAATAAAGTGGCTTTCTGAAACAAACAGTTCATTGAGCAGATTCTACCAATGAGTATGGAGCAACCAGAGCTTCAGAACACAATTCTGACCATTCTTCTGAATGGCCCAGAGTCATGGTTCTGTACCCACTATCACGTGCAAATTTGTGAGAACTTCTATCCGTGAGGCCTCCACAACTCCTCAAGGTCCATGGCAGGACCACACCACAAAGATCAAGGTCTGAGAAAGCAGACATCACCAGCTCAAACCCATCCTTCTGCAAGACCAGCCCTACATGGGGCAGCTCACGGTGCCCAATGGATGAAAGCTGTCTGCCCAAGATTATCTTACACAGAGAGTTAACCACTGTTAAAGGGAATGGAAACAACTTCAAGGGTTCTCAGAGGAGTTGCTCTCTGTGTGCCACAATGACTATATATCAGTGGGAAGCATAAGCAATCAATTGTGATGCAGAGAGATGCTACATCAGGAGGACAATGCTTTGAGACTGAGTGAAAAGCTAGTATGATAAAAAAAATGGAGGAGATAGAGAGAACTAATTGTCCCGAGCAGAAACTACACTGACAGGGAGAAAGTGAGGTCTGCAGATACTGGAGATCAGAGTCGAGAGTGTGGTGCTGGAAAAGCACAGCAGGTCAGGCAGCATCTGAGGAGCAGGAGAATCGACTTTTCGGGCTGGAGCCCTTCATCAGGAATGAGGCTGGGAGACTTGAGGGTGGAGAGATAAATGGGAGGGGGTTGGGGCTGGGGGGAAGGTAGCTGAGAGTGCAATAGGTGGATGGAGGTGGGGGGTAAAGGTGATAGGTCAGAGAGGAGGGTGGAGCGGATAGGTGGGAAGGAAGATGGACAGGTGGGATGGGTCATGAGGACAGTGGTAAGCTGGAAGGTTGGAACTGAGGTAAGGTGGGGGGAGAGGAAATGAGGAAACTGATGAAGTCCACATTGATGTCCTGGGGTTGAAGAGTCCCAAGGCGGAATATAAGGCGTTCTTCCTCCAGGGTCGGGTGGCAAGGGAGTGGCGATGGAAGAGGCCCAGGAACTGCATGTCCTCGGCAGAATGGGAGGGGGAATTGAAAAGTTTGGCCACAGGGCAGTGGGACTGATTGGTGCAGGTGTCCAGGAGATGTTCCCTAAAGTACTCTACAAGAAGGCATCTGGTCTCCCCAATGTAGAGGAGACTGCATCAGGAGCAACAGATATAATAAATGACGTGTGAAAGTGCAGGTGAAACTTTGCTGGACGTGGAAGGCTCCTTTGGGGTCTTGGATGGAGGAGAGGGGGAAGGTGTGGGTGCAGGTTTTGCAATTCCTGTGGTGGCAGGTGATGGTGCCAGGAGGGGACGGTGGCTTGTTACGGGGCGTGGACCTGCGGAAAGCAGACAGGGGTGGGGAGGGAAATGAATCCCTGGTGGTGGAGTCCGTTTGTAGGTGGTGGAAATGTCAGTGAATGATGCAGTTTGTGCGGAGGTTGGTAGGGTGGAAGGTGAGGACTGGGGGGAGGGGGGGGTTCTGTCCTTGTTGCAGTTGAAGGGGTGGAGTTCGAGGACGGAGGAGCGGGACATGGCTGAGATGCGCTGGAGGGCATCTTCAACCATGTGGGAGGGGAAATTGTGGTCTTTAAAGAAGTAGGCCATCTGGTGTGTTCTGTGGTGGACCTGGAGAGGTGGAGGAATTTGGAATACGGAATAGCACTTTTGCAGGAGATAGGGTGGGAGAAGGCATAATCCAGGTAGCTGTGGAAGTCGGTGGGTTTGTAAAAAATGTCAATGTTTAGTCAGTCCTCGTGGATGGAGATGGAGAGGTCTAGGAAGGGGAGGGAGGTGTCAGAGATGGCCCAGGTGAATTTGAGGTTGGGGTGGAATGTGTTGTGAAATTGATGAACTGCCTGACCAGCCACCGCAAGTCTATTTGCAAGGAGTACAAATGCTTTGTCTGCGGAGAATGACGAAGAGGGGCCAGCAAGTTTGCAATGGGAGTAAAGGGGAGGTTTCTGAATAGTGGCAACATACATTGGAGGTCAATGTTCACACAGGGAGTTACTCGACTGAGATCAGTCATGATCACGCAGGCCATTTTTGCAGCTGTGCTGCTAAAATAAGAAGTGGTCTCCTTCCCTTTATCTGCAGACTTCAAACAGTGGCTGAGTGTCACTCCCCCTCAAGTAGTCAGGGTCAAGTAACTAATGACCTACGGCTTGTCCGAGACTGTGTCACCTGCATAAACTGAACTACAAATTCTCTCTTAACCTCCTCCAGTCCCATCGTTCAGTTGTACTGACTTAATTACATAGTGCACGTCTGTCTGTTTCTGTCACAAAGGTCATCTTTCTGGTAATTCTAGTTATTTCAATAGTACAACGTCACTCCTGAATGTTTCACAGGTTTAAATACAGTCAGCCCAGCTCCCCAGAGTTTCAACTCCTGCAGCGGTGGGAAAAGAGCTCTTACAATGATGCAGTGAGCTGAGAGATATCATTCCTAGTCTTTTACCAGACTCATCCTTCCAGCTGTAGAC
Source organism: Chiloscyllium punctatum (assembly GCF_047496795.1). Taxonomy (NCBI): domain Eukaryota; kingdom Metazoa; phylum Chordata; class Chondrichthyes; order Orectolobiformes; family Hemiscylliidae; genus Chiloscyllium; species Chiloscyllium punctatum. The sequence continues at coordinate 41,594,581 of NC_092760.1, read as the reverse complement.
AATATCTTGAATTAATCCAAAGAGGTTTCTGCTCCTCACTGATGCAGAATCCTCAGTGTAGTTACTAGATAAATCTAGTCTTAAATCTTGTTCAGTCTGGCCTAAGGTGTAGTATGGCAGAAAGAAGTCCAAGGACTACCTCATTTCAACTGAGATAATGAAAGGTGCTACATAAATGTAAATTATTTCTTCCATGAACTAAATAAATAATCCATACAGGTCACTGATTGATCAGTTACAGAAATGACGGATTCCTAAAATTCCACTTCAAAAAAACATGAAAGCAATAGCCTAGTGGTATTATCGTTGGTTTGTTACTCCAGAGAACTAAATAATATTCCAGGAAATCGGATTCGAATCCCACTATGACAGATGGTGGAATTTGCATTCAGTAAATACCTGGAATTGTGTCTAATAATGACCATCAATCCATTAGCTGATTGTCAGAAAAAACCCATCTGGTTTACTAATGTCTGTTAGGGAAGGAAACTTGTCCTTACTTGGTCTGGCCTACATGTGACTTCAGACCCCCAACAATGTGGTTGACTCTTAACTGTCCTCTGGGCAATTAGGAATGGGCTATCCAGCGATTCCTGCATCTCATGAGTGAATTCTTAAAAAGTCAATTACTTCTCCCTGTTGCCTGAAGAGCTTTAATTGCCTCCTGCTCAAGTGCTAGTGGGGGTCATCAGTTGTTCCAAATAGTTTCTCATCATGTTGGGGAGAGGGTCCTGGAGACAATTATAGATCAGAGGAATGGGAAACCCAAGATAGTGAGAGGTCATTGAAATCATGAACTCTGAATTATACAACAGTCTATTCTCTCTCTCACTCACCTACTTTTCACTTTGTGAGTCTGTTTTTAGCAAACATTAAAATGGGGGCAATTTATCATCTGGCTGAACCAGTCAGAAAACACATAACATCCCAAACTGCCAGTCAGTCAGAACAAAAGAATGGAAGAAAGCAGCAAGTGTCATTGTTCTAATTTGATTGCGTAATGTATTCAAGCTTCACCCCACCATTCCCCCCCCCACCCACCCCCCCACCCCAACACACTTTAAACAAAATTGTGAAAAAAATCACTCCAGTGCTTAATCAGAACTCTTAGAGTGTAAATGTTGGCACATAAATGATTTGATTATCTGGGGGTAGATGGATCAGCCTGGTTCCTTGAAAACTGAAAGCAACAGATGGAACAGTGAAAGATCCACATGGAGCTACTCTATGTTCGCTTTATGAGTCACTATGTTTATGGTCAATTCAAGTAATCAAGGTCTGATGGGTGTTGCCCAGCAGTTGCTGTGACTGTAATGGTGATTAGCTGGAGATTAACAACATTATTAGCTCTGCTGGGCTGCCTGTGAGGCATCACTGGGATGAGGTTGTTCCATTCACTGAACTTAACAGATGGACAAAACAGATCATTAGTTACTTATTGCACGAGGAAGTGTGCATAAGGTAATGGTTCTGAAGTGGTTAATGTTCATTTTACAGTCGGTCCATCAAATTTACTGATGTCACGCACAGTCTTTCGGAAGGAGTAGATGTATTTTTACCAGCTCCTTAAGCCCTAATAATCATGTCTGACCAAATGTAGTTGGTATTATTGCTATCATGCAACAATTCCTCTTGTTAGCCAAGAACGGTGCCTTTTCAGGAGATACACTACACTAGTGTATCCTCTACCACTGATAACAATACACAGCAATGATAAAGGAGGATTGTTGGCAGCAAACTATCTCATAGAACCCTGATCCAGCACCAGATGTAGAAAATAGCACAAGAATGGTCACCCTGGAAAATACTACATGTCCCCCTTCATCTAGAGTAACATCACACCGAAACTAGTAAAAAAAAATCAATTATCTCCTTACAAGAATCCAGACCTTTAAAGCAGTGGTGGCCATACTAAAGAAAAACCTGTATTTATATAGTGCTTTTCATGATCACAGGATATTCAAAACCACTTTACAGAAAATGTGGCTCACCTTTGAAGTGTGGTAATTGTTTAATTTAGGAAATGCAGCAACCAATTTGTGCATTGCAAGTTCCTAACAACTGTGATGTGATAATAACTAGCTTATTATTTTTTGTAATGGTGATTCTATAGTGTTTTTCTCACACAGATGCTGAGATTCCACTATAATAAAATTCATTATTTTAAACGAACATTTCTCCTATGAAGAAATGCCTAACATTAACTGAGCTAAACAGCCATTTTCATCTGAGTGAATCTCAGAATTGTTACAGTGTAGAAGGAGGCCATGTCTGCACTGGCTTTCCAATGTGCATTATGAATAATTGTCTTTCTCCCTCATTTTCAATGTTACCATGCATTTTGTTCCTTTCAAATAGTTATCTATGGTCTCTTCAAATGCCTACTTCCACCACATTTCCAGGCAGAACATCACAGACCCTATACTTGCGTGGAAAAGTTTTTTTTACATCATTTGTATTTGCTTCTTTTTAAAATTACTTTAGTTGTTTGCCCTCTTGTTCACAACCCTTATCCTAGTGGGAAAAGTTTTCCTTATACACTCTGCCTGAAGTCCTCTTAATTTTCAAAACTTTTATCAAATCTCCGATTAACCTTTTCCTCGCCAAGAAAAATAGTCCCAACTTTTCCAATCTGTTGTCAAACCTGAAGTTTCTCATCCCGGTACCATTCCAGGAATCCTCACCCACACTCTCTGTAACGCATTCACAAAGTTCCTGAAGTGTGGTACCCTGAATTGTGCATAATATTACCACTAAGATCTAATCAGTGCACTGTATAAATTCAGCAAAACCGCTTGCTCTTGTATTCTGTGTCCTTATTAAAAAAGCTTGGGATACTGTGTACTTTATTTACTGTGCTTTCCATCTTTCCTGCTACCTTTAGTAACCTTTGACACAGGTCTCTCTGCTCCTGCACACCTTTTACAATAGTATCTTTTATCATATACACTGACTTTCCATGTTCCTACTAACAAAGTGTATTACCTGACACTTTTCTGCATCAAACTTCATCTGCCACCTCTTTGACCACTCCACCAACTTGTCAGTATCCTTTTGAAGTTCTACATTAACTCTTCAGTTTACAGTGTGGAAAGAGGCCATTTGGCTCAACAAATCCACACCAACCCTCAGAGCATCCCACTCAGATCCTGTTCCTCAGATCCCTATCCTGTTACTCTAATTTACCCCTGACTAACCTACACATCCTTGAACACTATGTGCAATTTAGCATGGCCAATTCACCTAACTTGCACATCTTTGGATTTTGGGAGGAAACCAGAGCACCCAGAGGAAACCCATACAGGCATAGGGAGAATGCGTAAACTCCACACAGACAATCATCCGAGGTTGAAATTGAACCCGGGTCCCTGGCACTGTGAGTCAGCAGTGCTAACCACTGAGCTACCGTGCTGCCCTTGTTTTGTATTATTTACAAACCCTGAAACTGTCCCCTGCAAAGCAACATCTAGATCATTAATATATATCAGGAAAAATAAGGGGTCCCAAGACTGCCCTAAGAAACTTGACAATAAATCTTCTTTCAGCCCAAGAAAGATTAATTAACTATTATTCTCGGTTTCTGATCACTCAGCCAATCATAGTTTCCCCCTTCTTGCAAATTGTTCCAATTAATAAGATGAAAAGCTTTGATAAATTCAGCAATACTTAATATTTACTTAATATCCCTGTTTAATGAGAATAGCAGAAAGAAATCTGTGCAATTATTTTTCTGCACATTTATTAGACGTAGGAAAATATGTATTCCATTCTATTCCATTAGCAAACAATGAATTCATCTAATTTATAAAAATAAAACCAATATGGTGCATAACCTGGAGTCTGATTTTATAAGATTGTGCCATAAAGTCTGGCGGTGTTGAGTGTCAGTCGAGGTCCAAAATGGCATCTGCACCATGGGCACATGCTTGGCAATGTTTAAAGCCAGAAAAGTGCAGGAGGTCAGGCAGCATCCAAGGAACAGGAGAATCGACGTTTCAGGCATAAGCTTTTCTTCAGGAATGAGGAAAGTGTGTCCAGCAAGCTAAGATAAAAGGTAGGGAGGAGGGACTTGGGTGAGGGGCATTGGAAATGCGATAGGTGGAAGGAGGTCAAGGTGAGGGTGATAGGCCGGAGTGAGGTGGGGACGGAGAGGTCAGGAAGAAGATTGCAGGTTAGGAAGGTGATGCTGAGTTCGAGGGATTTGACTGAGACAAAGTGGGGGGAGGGGAAATGAGGAAACTGGAGTAATCTGAGTTCATCCCTTGTGGTTGGAGGGTTACTAGGTGGAAGATGAGGCGCTCTTCCTCCAACCGTCATGTTGCTATGGTCTGGCGATGGAGGAGTCCAAGGACCTGCATGTCCTTGGTGGAGTGGGAGGGGGAGTTGGTCCGGGTGTCCTGGTTGGGCTGATTGGTCCGGGTGTCCTGGTTTCCTCATTTCCCCTCCCCCCACCTTGTCTCAGTCGTTTCCTCATTTCCCCTCCCCCCACCTTGTCTCAGTCGTTTCCTCATTTCCCCTCCCCCCCCTTGTCTCAGTTGTTTCCTCATTTCCCCTCCCCCCACCTTGTCTCAGTCAAATCCCTCGAACTCAGCACCGCCTTCCTAACCTGCAATCTTCTTCCTGACCTCTCTGTCCCCACCCCACTCCGGCCTATCACCCTCACCTTGACCTCCTTCCACCTATCGCATTTCCAACGCCCCTCCCCCAAGTCCCTCCTCCCTACCTTTTATCTTAGCCTGCTGGACACACTTTCTTCATTCCTGAAGAAGGGCTTATGCCCAAAACGTCGATTCTCCTGCTCCTTGAATGCTGCCTGACCTGCTGCGCTTTTCCAGCAACACATTTTCAGCTCTGATCTCCAGCATCTGCAGTCCTTACTTTCTCCTCAATGTTTAAAGCCACTTTGGGTAGGTCATGGAGTATGCATTGGGAGTGTGCACTGTAAATAAGATAGATTCCAATGACGGGCAGCATGTAATAATACTGATTTGCTGCCAGCATTTCCAACTTGAACCTGAACAATCCACCCAATACATGTGTCAAAAGAAGCAGTAATCCATATGACTATTTAAAGAGAATGTCAACTGCTTTCAGGTAGTTTTGGATTGATTTTTCCTGCCTGCTGCTGAGCTTTTTGAAGAGTTTGGTAAGTTTATACCATTGCTTGAAGTTGCTGAACTCAATGGAAATGGTATGACACAGGATAAAGCCTTGGTTCTGGTCATGGCAGCAGTAGCTTCTATTCTCCCTCGGCCTGCAGCAAAACAGGGAGAATGAGCTGACGCACATAAAGGAGGACAAGCTGTTTAAAGGGAGAAGGGTTCTTTGCAAGAAGCAAAATCCAGCAGCCTCAAAGAGCTCTCCACTTTCCTGGACCCCAGCAAGAAACTGTTTAAGTGACAATTCTGCTTCAGTGAGGTGGTGCTCACAGAAACCTGTCACCTTGTGCAGGTAAAACAACATCTCAGAGAGAATGAGCGTGGCACTGTCAGCCGCTGTGAAGGTAGCAATGGCTAAGAATTCTTTCACATGGGGTCCTTCCAGGCTGGAGCAACTGCTATTTGAAATAGTTCCCAGTCTGTCAATCACTGTTATACAGCAGACATCACTTACAATTGAATAGGCTTCATTCTTTCTGGTCAGAGGAAAGCAGAAGAACTGAGCACACTACTTCAGAGGATAGCAGGTTTTCCCAAGATGTAAGGTTCCATTGACTACACACATCACTTTTCAGAAGGGATTTCACTCCTTCAGCATCCAACTGATGTGTGACCGTACAGTGTGTCATACACATCAATGCCCAATAACTTCCTAGTGGTCATTATACCTTCATTCTGTCGTAGTCCACTATACCATCAGCATTAGAGTCCCCAAGAGGGAACAGAGGGTGACCACAGGGCAACATGGGTTATGGACTGACCATTTGATTCATGACTGTCATGGTTCGTCATGGTTTGCAACTTCTCACATTTTGTCTTGATTCTGTAGAAAGCAACAAGCTTTACCATTGCCTGGGTAAAATGAGGGGCTGAGGAGGTGGATAGCATGATCTATACTGTCACATTCTGTCTGAATTGTTTGTAACTAGCTCATTTGAATACAATTCCAGTGAACACAACACAAATTCGTCAACAGGTATGCACCTTACTCACTTCTGTTACTGGCTGTGATGGTGCTATTTTAGCCAAAACACTTGTATGAAGGTCACCACAAGGGCAGCATGGTGGCGCAGTGGTTAGCATTTCTACCACAAAGTGCCACCCAGGGTTCGATTCCAGTTGGTCACTGTCTGTGTGGAGGTTGCATATTCTTCCCGTGTCTGCGTGGGTTTCCTCTGGGTGCCTGGTTTCCTCCACTGGTCCAAAGATGTGCAGGTTAGGTGGATTGGCCATGCTAAATTGCACAGAGTGTTCAGGGATGTGCAGGCTAAATGGATTAGCTGTGGCAAATGCAGGATTACAGGAATAGGGTAGGCAGTTCGGTCTGGGTGGGTTACTCTTTGAAGGGTTGGTGCAGACTTGATGGGCCGAATGGCTGCTTTCTGCACTCTAGGAATTCTATGAGTTACAAAACAAACCTTCCATGCCAACTTTATTAAAATATTCAATATTGTCTAAAAAACAAATGAACCAGACACTCTTTGTGCAATCTCTCAGTGTCTGTTTTGCCAGTGCCTTTGCCTGTCCTCACATTCTTAAACAGTGCTACCCCCTTAGGTGTAACTTAGCTGGTGGAAAGGTTCTGATTTTCTTTGCGAGGCAGTGGTAGCCCAGCAGACATGGTTGGCAGCAGTCTAGGCTGAAAAATAGATAGCAACAAACTCAACAATGCTGGCTAGACAAATGAAATCAGCCTGAGAGGGAACACTAGGTTTGTACTCCATGGCGCTACTACAACTCCCCTAGGATGTCATTCCAACAATCCGGGAAATATGGTAAAAACAATGACTGCAGATGCTGGAAACCATATATGTCCAAGGATTCCGATGAGACCCTTAGAACAGCCACATAAGAACAAAAGAAATTTAGCCGTTTGAACAATCTCCGATATTTAATCACATGACATGGGCTGATCATTTGTGAGGTCAAATATATTCTTTTTCCTGCCTCTCACGCACACCATTCCCCCCAACATCACCCCCACCATCTACCATGATAACCTTTAGTCCCCTTGTAGATTAAAACCTGTCTCACTCAACCTCAAATATGTTCAATGTCCCAGCCTCTACTGCCTCTGAGGAAGAGAATTCCAAAGGCTAATGACCCTCTGAGAGCAGAAATTCCACCTCATCTTTGTCTTAAATGGAAGTCTTCTTATTTTGAAACTGTGCTTCCTGTTCTAGATGCCTCCATAATGGAAATGTCCTTTCAAAATCTACTCTGTAAGTCTCCTCAGAATCCTACATGTTTCAAGGACATCGCGTTCTAAATCCCAATGACTTTAGGCCACATTTGCTTGACTTTCCTTATGATACAACGCCTTCATCTCTACTTAGTAAACCTCCTCTGAACGACCTCCTATAACACTCCTTAAACAAGGAAACAAAACTGCAAGCAGTACTCTAGATGTGGTATGACCAATGTCATGTTCAGTTATAGAAAGTTCTCCTATGTTTATACTTCAGCTTCCTTGTGATAAGGGTCAATTTTCCATTTACCTTCCTGATTGCTTGCTGTACCAGCACACTAACTTTGTGATTCAATGTGCAAGGACTCACAGTTTCCTCTGGGCTGCGGCATTCTTTAGTCTGTCTACATTTAAATAGTGCTTTGTATTTCTAAACTTCCTGATACTATAATCCACAAAATGTTTAACCAAGCATTCAGCCTGCATCTATTCACAAATGCTTTGTGTCCTCATCACAACTTGCTTTCCTACCTGTTTTTGCATCATGAGCAAATTTAGTTATAATACATTTTGTCACTTCATCCAAGTCATTAATATGGATTGCAAACCATTAAAACCCTAACACTGATCTCTGTGGCACCTCACTAGGGTACATTTTAACACCTGGTACAGCACAGGTTCATTCTGTGAGAAATAACAGGCATGCACAACCACCCAACAAAATTTAAAGGGACAGTGCGTTACAGTTACATTTAAAAGGGAACATTGAATTTATTCACCTCATCTGTCCCCCACTAATTAAGTGCTGCACCTTGTGGAGACGGAACCAAGTAGTTACAGCAACAGAGGAGGAATGGCTCAGAGTTCAGAGCTTGAAACACAATGTCAAGAATTTCAAGTTGCGTCATTGTAAGGCTGAACTGGTTGGTGATTTGTGACGTCTGCTGCCTGTTGTAGCAACAATGAGGCTTTGCTGATTCTAAAGGAGACCATTAATATGGGGCACCCTTTCTGCTCCAATGTCTTTGCCTAGCTCTCTATGTGTTTCACTCTCTTCCTCTAACTCAACCCACACTGTGATATTTATGTCCATTGAGGAGCAGCTCCATGACATTGTCACAACATTTCTCCAGCCACAAAAGCACTCAGGCAATGGTTTCCAGTGTTACACCATTGAACCTTGGAGCAAACTGCGTACCATTATTCAATGGTCTTCCTGCTCAGGCACTTTTTTCCAGTCATCTCCAGCACATTTTGCAGTCAGAATACATTCCTGCTCTAAGAGCAGGTTCGCTTTTAAAAATGTCCCTTGTTTTTGCAACCCCAATTCAGGCATGCAGCCACCTAGCAATGCTTGAAGTACTTGTTGCATGTTTGTGTGCTCCTTCAACAACACGCAAAGATTAATCATGCACTGCGATTCCAGCATCCATTTTCAGTCCTTAATACAATATGAAATAATTCCACAGAGACTGGTCACAAAGGCATGTATTACATGTGGGGAGTCCTTGACACTGAACCAGCTTCCTCAGAGCCCACTCTCAGAGTGAACAGACACTGTGATTTATTTTTTTTTAATTTTAATTTTTTTTAAAACCCCCACGCTACCGCCTAACTGCGGTAGTGCTTATTTTTTCCCCAGCACCCATGTTGTGTGTATGCAGGTGTGAGACACAGTGAGAGACACAAGGTGTACAAATCTTTATTCAATTTCCACCACCAGGAAGAAAGGAAACGCCCGAGAGGCCAGTGACAAGCAGTGCCCTTCACAAAAGGCAATGCTGTGTGATCAAACAGTGAAGGGGAGGGCAGGGATTAAATCAAAATAGAGCTGGAGGGGAAATAATGCACTCCACTCCCTGTGGTGCCCACCTCTCCCTGAACAATTCCAGGATGTTGGTGGACACCACGTGCTCCTTCTCCAAGGACACCCGGGCTCTAACGTAATCGTGGAAGAGGGGCAGGCAGTCGGCCCTAATGACCCCCTCCACGGCCCGCTGCCTGGACCTGTTGATGGCCAGTTTGGCCAGGCCCAGGAACAGACCCACGAGGAGGTCTTCAGACCTGCCCTCCCTCCTCTGTACTGGGTGCCCGAAGATCAGGAGCGTGGGACTGAAGTGCAACCAAAAGCAGAGGAGGAGGTTTTTAAGAAAATCAAAAAGGGAGTGCAAACGCCCACACCCAATATATACATGGTCCACGGACTCCACAGCGCCACAGAACAAGCAGTTGGGCTGGGAGAAACTGCGATTTATATCTGTCAGCCAGGGCTCCCTGATTGGACCAGATTAACAGCCCCATTCAAGAAACGCGTATTCAATGAGGTCCAGCTGGCTGACCTCATTACAAGTACTGTACAATCCTTTCCAAGCTTTTTCTCCACTCTGACCCCATTTTAAGGCTTGAAAATTGTCACCAATCCTCAGTGAGGACTGAGAGAGCAGAAGGGGTGTAGAGCCCTGGAGTCTGCAATAGTGCAGCTCATGACCTCACTTGGAATCCTGACCATTATTTTGTGAAGCCCTACCTTAATGAATTTCATAGCCTGTTTACCCAGTCTGCTTCTGGAGAGATAAGAAAACTCACATGGTCAAAGGTGACACAATGTAGTCGCTAACATACAATGTAAGGGCTCTCTATCATCGGGTCTAGATCACGGGTTGAAAAGGCCCATTCTGGTTAGAAGGGGTTGTCAAAAACATTTGTAGAAGCAGTGATGTTGAAACAAAGAAAACATACAATGTAAAACCCCAAAACATAACAATGTCAAATTGAAGTTCAATAAGGACAGTTAACTTTAATAATAGTCATAAAGTGAAATTGATGTACACAGTTTTACATTTCCTGAGACTTTAGGAGCTAAAGGCTGATTTCAGATTACAGCATTTTGAAGGCAAAGTTGAGTGAAGAAATACTTCAAGTAACAGATATGACACAAGGATGGTACCTGAGATAACCATGTAAACTCATCTCGGGTATTCTATTACAGTGGGAACAGTATACAGAGAACACCTTCAGAATATTGTCTTCCTAATAGTGATCACTGAAAAAAAAACTTTTAACAGAACTTAGCTGTTTTTAGATTTTTATTTGGTTCTCATGAAAATACAAACATGTTGATACTGTTGTACATGCCTTATCAATAATACATTCATGTTAATAATTTATAAGGTCATCGTATATTTAGGTGCAAAAATACACACATTTTCAAAGTGGATGTTCCTCTCCAAACAACATGAAATCAAGTCACATACTGACTTACATAGCTCCTGTCACTCAGGCTGATTGTAGTAATCAACTTTGAGTCTTAGGTATGAGGGATGAGTTTTGGTTAAAGATAAAATGTGGAGGGATCCTGAATACAGGTGGATGCACTAGTCGCAGCTTGTGTCCCTTTTGGTTGGCGGTGCTGAGAGAGCCCTTTGTGTTGAGTGGGCGCTTATCAGCCTGTTCTTTCACCAAAGCAAAAGTGAGGAATGCAGATGCTGGAAATCAGAGTCTAGTTTGGAGTAGTGCTGGAATAGCACAGCAGGTAAGGTAGCATCCGAGGTGCAGGAAAATCGACGTTTCGGACAAAAGCCCTTCATCAGGAATGCTTCATTGCTGATGAAGAGCATTTGCCTGAAACATCGATGTTCCTGCTCCTCGGATGCTACCTGACCTGCTGTGCTTTTCCAGCACCACTGTTCTTTCACCAATTCCAGCCACACATCACCATAACTGTACGCTATTCCTTTACCTGGCATTCCTACCATTCCTAAATCTACATCTTTCTAACTTCTGCTCATCCTTTTCCTCTCATTATAAGCTTTAGATCACCCATCTTTTCCTTTTTAGGCCTAACAGTGTGTTTTTTAAATTACATTTCCAGTATGCATCTGACAGCATTTCTCTATTGCCTAAAGATTGTATGTAACTGCAAGTTAGTGAGTTTTGAGAAGATTTGTAGCTCAGGTTGATGTTCTGGATGTAGGATTGCTCAATGAAAATGAACCATACAGCTCAGCAAGCAAACCTACATCCAATAACTACAACTTGTTGCTCAAGCTCTCTTTTTCATTAAAGAAGTAGATGCAGAGTGGAAAGTGTGTAATTGATGGTTTACAGACAAAAGACTTTTATTCTGGTTACAATGTAGACCTTGAGAAATGGAATGTTTAATCCAGTGCACTATCCTGACAGAGACAGGAATCCCATCCTCATTGTCTAAACTGAATTCAAACCCATATTCAAGAATGTATTTTTTTTGAGCTCCCATCAATGTTGCCAGCCAGCCTTTCTGTTCATTCAATCTATCCCTTGTTTGATGATACTTGCACTTTACTTTTCACCTTTGCACGCTCCCCCTACATATAAAACTGAAATCACAAACAAAATACCTTAACCGCTAGGCCGCACCTTAAAACTGCTCTGAATATCTATCATGCCTAATGTGTAGAGAGTGGTGAAGGGAGGGGCTTGGTGAGGCATTTACTTCCCCCAGCTACCATCATCATGAGATATAACGTTGATACATCAAAAGCATTATCTCTGCCTCCCAATGCTGATGTCTGCCCCCATGTCTCTGATCCTCCTTCTTCATAAAGCAGCTGGGGGTTCCGCTCCAATGACTAGACATCCCAACAAAAGACCCAGGGCCCATCATAAATTTGCTGAACGAAATTATTTCCTACTTGAGAAACAGTGAGTAGGAGGAAAATCCTCATCTGTTATAAACAAATACAAAGTTAATCATTGTACAGCTACAACTACAAAGCACTAGTTTGACTAGCGATGTAACCAGCCCAAAGTCCAAGGGCATTGCTTTTGTACATTAATCGCGTAGGCTGCAGAGTGCAAGCAACCAGCATGCCCTGTGTCAGACCTCTCCACACACACATTCCGAGTGGCTTCTGGGAACGATGTCTCTGCTCTTCCTACTATTGCTCATTCTCACGTGCGACTCTGTATTAAAAGTCTGTAACACTTTTAATTGAAAAGAATAGCACCTGAGTAGTCAGGAAACATTTACAACATTCAGTGATTAGGAGAAACCTCTCATCAAATGGCCCGAATAGATCAAAGATGTGGGGTGGAGGTTAATGCACCTTCCCAAACGGCGAGCAGCCTGCAATGTGGGAAAGAGGGAGGCATGTAAAAGGGTGGCAAATTCAGTGGGCTGGGAAGGGGCAAAAAGCCAATTCATAGGCCAATTGAGGCCATTAAGGCTCACTTCATTGCCATTAATATTCTAGCAGTGGCTGGTAGACACCATATCATGTGGGCAAGCTGTCAGGTTAACCCTGGAGAGCCTGATGAGGGTTTGGGGGAGGAATGTCTCCAATGACCATTGGAGGGAGCCACTGACATCAATAGCCACCTCAGGAGCTGTGTTTCACTTCAGTCTGCTGGCCCACCAAGATGACTCGAGTTACATATTTTCTGAAGCTCGAGTGACAATCTTCAGCTGGAGTCTACTGGAATACTGGCAGTGATCACTGCTCCCAGTGGGATGTCCGAACTGGGTATGTGCCAACCTCTGATCGGCTGACAGCTTCCAGAGGCAGGACATTCACTCTTACACTAGCCGGGATTCCTGTCAGCAACCCAATTGGGGTTTAATCCTTAGAGCTCCCAGAAATGTCCACTATCGGATTGTTACTAGCTCTCCAAACAGTGGCTTGTTTCACCACCATTACCATTGAATTCCATTGTGAAGCCTGAGTTATTCAATTGGCAGGGCCTAATATTACATTTTAGCAAATAACCCAATTTCCAACTGTCTTCCGTTCTGACCTTTACGCCTGACTCCAGATCAGTAGGAATTTTGTTGGATTCTTTACAGATACTAACTAAACCATCAATGCTGAGGATCAGCCTTGGTGATGGTATTTCTCATGAATTATACTCAGCATGGACAGTGAAGATTCATTTGGGTTGATCCTCCAGATTTGGAATAACACCCCAAGGAATGTATTAGTTTCAGAAGGTAGCTCCTCGCTACCTTCTTCTGGGCAGTTTTGGTGAGTGATGAAGTCTGGCCCAGCCAGTGATGCTCACATCCCATCAACAGATAAAAAAGAAGAAATAGAAAAAGAAATAGAACATTCGGTCCCTCGACCTTGCTTCACCTTTTGATTTGATTGTACTTGATTGTGAGTGACACCTTGCTACACGATCCTGTTTATCTCTGCTTCCTTTCTTCAATGTCAGGGTTACTGCCATCCAATCCTCACAGAGGATTCTAGAACAGCAAATGCACCCATCTCAGTAGCCACCCCTCTGAAGGCATAAAGCCAACTGCTCCAGAGGATTTGGTGATTTCCAATTTAATTCCCACCGTACTATCCTTAACTAATATTAAGGCCTTTAAGTCCCTCATTGACCCACGACAGACCCTTCATTCCCCATTACTTCCAAAATGCATTGGCATTCATAGTTTGAAACACAACACACAAAGATTTAATTGTCTTTGCCATTTTTATTCCCATTTTTAACTTTTCCTGTCTTTGCCTGTTATTTGTTATGAATCTTATCCCTGTTACATTCCTAACAAACAGCATAAGGATATGTGGCATATGAACAGGCCATTTGGCCCAACCAGTTCATTCTTGTGTTTATGCTACATTTGTGATTCTTACTGTATTTCCTCATCTAAATATACCATCATATCCCCTACACCATCATTTGCTTATCTAGTTTCCACTTATATACATCACTGCTATTCAAATCATTGACAGCCTGCAGTAATGAGTTTCACACTTGCACTGCTGTTTGGGTAAGAGTTATTTTTGAATTCCCTATTAAAGTTTTTGGTAACATGTTACATTTATGGCTGGTATTTATTTTCTTCTCCATAAGAGGACTTTTTTGTAGCTCCTCTGTAAATATTGAGATAAATTTTCTACCTATCCAAACGACATGGACAGGGAGTATTTCATTTGGATAATCAAAAGTTCGGATATTAGGATAACACAGTTTACTGAGCAACAGGACCTTAAGATCTTGCTCGGATAATCCGAAACAGAGATAATCGATGTTCGGATAACTGAGGTTGTTCTGTATGTGATAGGTTTGCTGCTACCAATCCTCCTTTGTCTATATTGTGACAAGTATCCATTTAATTATCAGTGATAGAGGGTAGACCACTGGTAAATCTAAACAGAGGAAGCACTTTTGGTTAACAAAGTGGTTTATTGTTTGCCGTAAGCACAGTTTACATTATGAGTCAGGCATAATGACAAGGACTCTCGGAAGCTGCACAAAATGTATGTGCTCCTTTTGCATTCTCATGCAGAACTCAATTATCTGTGTGCATTCATCAGATTGATGGATCTATTGCAACCTCAACCATGTGACCCTTTCAGAACTATTACATTAGACAAAATGACACTCCCCCATCTCTCCCTGCGTGCCCCCATTGTCAAGTTTTCTTGATCCCCATTGCTAGCCTTAGATTGAATTTACCACTACTTGACTTCTCTCCAAATCTCTGACTTCTCAAATGCAGACACATGGACATTTTACAATTTTCCCAAAAGACACGTTCTTCAGACTTGGAAGAGTAATAGGTCTTTTGTTTGAAGACAGTTGACCTTGATTCTGATATGAAGTTCAGTTCTCTATTTGAGGACATACTATATCTTAAATAGCTTTCACAGAGCACATTGTTCCGGTAGACCTAGTCATCAGTTCATTAACTTATCTGGAGGACTTTTAATCTGCTGAATTCCTTTCACAGAGGAACTCCTCCCTGTTACCTCAGGTAGTTGTCTGATAAAATGATTGGGGGATCTTTAAACTCATAAGTGTCCATGATAGAAGACAGCTGTTCTGTTGAAACAAGTACTTTCTTGCTTAAAGTATCCCAGATTTCTGGATCAGGCAGTCTCTTTCTGACTGAAACAGGTGCTCTCTTCTTTGTAGGATCTTGGATGCTGAGACTAGGCAATTTCTTGTTCTTGACCATGCCTTGAATCTGTGGACATGTACGGCTCCCTTAGAGTCATATGCAACTCATTTCTACTAACTTATTAATCAAGTTGGGCGTCTTCTGTCATCTTGTATGGTTGGCTGACTGGTGATTGAGACTTTTCCACATCTTGAATCATGCTACTGGAAGATTCCTGCTCACTTAACACTACCTTTGTTACTGGCATTGATCATTCAGCTGTGTCAATTTGATCACAGAATATTCTGCTACCTGAACAATATCTGTTAAAGGTTCCTGAGTGAGCTCAAGTAGATTGTACAGTTCATTCTTGTTCTCAGTATTTCTTACTTCTCACAAATTTTGCTGAGTTTAAGTTACAGGTCTGACTTCAATGATGACAGATATGACAAACGAGTAAACTCTATGATTTCACAATAAGTTAGGAGAACTTCAATCTCTATCAGAGATCTCTGGGCACCACACTGCTGTCTCTACCCTTGTTGTATACTTGGCCTTGCCCAAGTGTCCTCAGTGCATCTTTTTCAAAGCTGGAAGAATGAGTCTTCTATCACTCACCCATAAGTCATCCATCATTGTGAAATGCGGTCAGTGTTCAAAGTACGTATTTTCTGCCAGATCACTTGGTCTGGCTATCTTTCAACCCAATGTAGACAAGCAGGAGGCTGGAAGAACACAGCAAGGCAGGCAGCATCAGGAGGTGAAGAAGTCAATGTTTCAGTTGTAACCCTTCTTCAGGACAATGCAGGGGAATGATAACACAGTCTTAGTAACTCTTTTGTTCTTGGTGAATATGCTTGTGTCTCTCTTGGCTTGCTGGTCACTGTTTCTTCTGTCATGCTTTTATGAACCCAAACCTGTGAGACTTTTCGTTTCAATACTGACTATTGGTATCTAGTATTTGACCTGCAGAATTCAATATGATTTTAACCTGTACAATTTCAGACTTAATGTTTAATTTTGAGGCTAAGTTGAATCTTGAGATTTGTTGCCTCAAATCTTGAATTGCATAGTCTATCTCTGACCTTGAATCTGCTAGGAAATATTATTTCGCTTTCCATTTCTTCTTAATGTGCTTATTAGTTCTTATTACTCTACAGCTGTTTTGAATCTGTGTCATCTCACAATTGCTTGTAATATGCTGTTCTCTGAGCTGTTTTAAATTCACTTATAAAGTTTACTGGGTTTTTAGTGCACAGGTACAATGCTGCAGTTTTCATTAAACTTCCTATCTTTCTGCTCTATGCCACTTCAGCATTGTGTTAAATTCTTCCAATAAAGTTTTAAATTCTACTAAATATTGTTCTCTTTTAAGCTTTTAAACTCTGATTCTTTGCAATATTGTCTCACTATACTGCTTATTGGGATTTCCTGCTTTCATAATTGAGTTTTGAGGAATGCACTGTCACTCTCTAGTCCCATTGTTCCACAAGTGACAACATATTTAATTTTTAATCCAATTTCCAGTATAGCCAATGATATGTTTTCTCTATATTCAACTTAGAATAAAATGATCCATCAACCAGCTTTCTTTGATATGCATCAAGTAATTGACCTATTATTAAACAAAACTTCCACAGAAATACAGAATTGGTTAACACACAATTTGCAATATAAAATTGTCATTTTTTGCCCCTCTAACTAAAGCAAAACATACAAACACACAACAGATAAAGAGAAAATGGTGGATGTCTATCTGCAGAGGTTTACTTTGAGAAAAACAGGTTTAGCCAATAATGGTTAATTCTGAAGGAAACAAAGGGATAAGTTGTAGAATGTTCAGATGGCTATCAATATGGTGCTCCTGACACACTGAGAGAAGTTACTGGGCACATGCGGTTACATCTAGAGTCTTGGCAGATCAACTTGGGTAGGATCCATAGTATCATGAAGTCTTCCAGATGGCCTTTCAAGAAAATAATCAGCTTCCACATTGAAAGCATAA
The DNA here is from genome assembly GCF_047496795.1 of Chiloscyllium punctatum. Taxonomy (NCBI): domain Eukaryota; kingdom Metazoa; phylum Chordata; class Chondrichthyes; order Orectolobiformes; family Hemiscylliidae; genus Chiloscyllium; species Chiloscyllium punctatum. Next base: position 41,577,359 of record NC_092760.1, on the reverse strand, counting down.
TTATACTATTTCAGAAAGGCAGAGAGATCAGCTAATCAGCCTATCCCTCAGCAGGAATCTCCAACTGAAAGCCAAAACAATCTCTAATGTTACCCAGTTAGGTGATCTCCTTGTAAATAAGTGAAACCAAGTGATTTCACAGTAGTAGCTTTTTTTTAAAAACAAGTTCCAAAACATTCTTTCCTGGACTTTATAAACAAAGCCATTCCAGGGATTTCCACAGAACTTAAAATAAAACAGTTTTTCTACAATTCCTCAAAATTCAAATCCTCCAAAACCTAAGTCCTCAAAGATAATACATGTGAAGGCTTCATAAGACTGCCTTTTATAAAAATCAAAAATGGTGGTGTCCTATCTTTTTCAGGGTTTCCTGTCTTCTGAAGAAAAGATAGAGCTTTTCATGCGTTCTGATGGGTAAAATTAATGTTTTCCCATCTTTTGCAGCACAAAACTTTCTTCCTCGCAAATGTTAAAGTGAAGTTCTCTGTCGCAGCCCTTAAAAATCTCCCAGGGATATCTTGGCTTAATTTGTGTATCCCAGTCCTTATAAATTATAAGTTTCTTCTGCCTTTTGTTCTTCTGCTAGAACCTTACCCAAATTTCTCCATATTTGCTCCTTCTCACCTTAAATGAAGTCCAAGGTCTTCCCAATACTGCAGCTTGGTACAAATTACTTTTCTGACCTTATCATTGCGCCTTGTGTGTTCCTTCATGGAATACACTCACAATGGCATCTATGTTCATTTTTGAGAGGTAAGCACTCTTTTTCTTTACCCTGTTGCCTTCCCTTTTATTTCTTTATGCCATCTTCCTGAAGCTTTTCATCTTTTCCTCAGGGATACCCAACATTACTTTTAGAGCCTTCACTCTCCTCTTTCAGAACCCACTTCTCTAAAGTCTCTCTGCAGTGTGATAAGCTTTGATTATCTTCCTAGCCCACAGTATTTCCTGTGCCTCTTATTAGTTCTAAATTGACAATCTTTTGAAGTACAGTTTTCCTCCTGTTACTGTTCCCAGTTGCTAACTGTTTGCCAGTTTTCACTTCTTGGCTGCTGACTGTCTGTCTTCTTAAAGCAATAATGCTTTTGAAGGGGCAAACTACTTGTCTTTAAAAAAATCTTTCTTCGGGTACCTCTGGAATTTGCTCCTCATGATAGGGCTGGCTACATGGAATTTGAATCCACAGAGCTGTTCACCGTGTAATATTTTCTGTCTTTGCCAGTATGTAATAATGGGTTTGGGAAACTTGAGACTATTTGGTGTCACCAATCCTTCTTTGCCTGTCTCTAAGGTCCAGCTAATTTTCAATGATGGAAAACAGAACACTGGTGAGTCTAAACCTGACTTAGATAACAAGATGGTCTGTTGCATGATAGCAGTAAGTACAGCTGGTATTTCTGGTCAGGCACAATTACCAGGACTCTCAGGAGTTGTACAGAATACATCTGACTCCTTTGGGTTGTCATGTAGAACGCAATGGTCTCCACCAAGGATAGGGTGACAACATCAGATTAGGTGGAGCTATTGCAACTTCAACATTAACTCTTTGAGAACCATTACCTTAAGCAAACATCTTCCATAATCTTCCAAAAACCCCTGTTATGTCACTCCTCAGCCTCTTTTTTTCCAAGAGAAAAGATACCCAGCCTGTTAATCCTTCTCTGATGTGTAAACCCACACATTTCTTAAATCATTCTTGTCAGTTTCTCTATCCTTCCAGTCTCTCTATTTCCTTTGAATAACACTACGACCAGAACTGCACATAGGATCCAAAGTTTTTTTTTAAAATGTGTTATTTATATTTCTGGTGAGTTTACTCATATCTTAATTCTCTTAATTTATAATTTCCTTTGTCATCCTTTGCTGAATTTTAAAATTCTCCCAATTCTTGGACTTGATATTCTAATTAGCCTCTTATATTAATCTAGGAACTTCCCTCCTTAACTACAATGGGACCACTTTTTCCTGTGGGGATTTTATTCTTATAAGAATGTATAATTGTTGCAAATTTTGAATGAATTCTTTAAACGTTCCCCATTGCCTATCTACTGACATGTTCTTCACTCTGGTATCGCAGGATGTCATAGCCAACTCACCTCTCATATTTACATTGTTTGCTTTGCTCAGTTAAAGCCACTAACTTTTGGTCTAACTAAATCATCCTCAAACTATGTATAGCATTTCCTCATGCAATGATCTCTTTCCCAGAGACTTCTTCATGTCAAGTTTATTAGTTAACCCTGTCACTTTACATAAATCTAGATCTAAAATAGTCTGTTCTCTAGTTGGTTCTTTAGAACAATAATCTAGAAATCCACCTCGACTGTCTTTCACTATTTATCCTGCAGGGTTTGTAAAGATTATATTCATGGCATAAAGCCTCAGGAATAAACTGCAGGGGAGCAAGATAGGAGAGTCCAAAATCTGAATGAGATTTTATCATTTCCAAAGCTGGTTAAACACTGACTAAGTGAGTAGTTTTCATCCTGTCATAAACACACAGGCTATATTGATATTTGTTCAGAGAAGGCTTTCCCAGAACTTTTCTTCCAGTGTCTGGATTTTCATGCTCTTCTGGCACAGGTCATGACTATAGGCAGTTGCAGAATGTCTATATTCTGATGATGCACTCAGCATCTTAACTATATGGAACCTGAAAGTATTTCCCTATCCATCATTTTTCATATGCTTGTAAAACAGATCGAAGGCATAACAGTTTTACAACTGCTTCTGTCAACCAAACCACTTTACAATATGACCTTGTATATCATAGAATAAAAAATCTTTTTGTATCAATGTAACATCAAAATTAACACAAAAACTTGGAATGGTATCAGAGCGCTACATTTGACAAAGACTGTAGCAAAGGGACAATGCAACATGTCCAGGTGTATCTTTTGTGTACCAAAATGGAACTGAATATTGCTGAGAGACTACACAATTTAAAAAGATAGATGAAAAACATCAGAACTGGAAATGACTTGTCTGAAAAATTAACTTACTCCCCTCCTCAAGAAAATTGGATGTTTGCCTCTACAAAGGGAGTCATTTGGATATGTACCCACTGGCAGAATGCCCTTTACTGCCAACGTGGCCACTGTTGTACTCTCGCTGTTTGATTAATTAACAACTTTATTAGGGTGGTGAATGTTCCAAGTGATTTAAAATCCACTAACAGATCAAAATTCAAATTGCCAAGAATTGCACAGGAATGGAAGGAGCATTTTCTCATTTGTGGAGCTTGTAAATGTAAGTGGTAGAGAAGCTTTGGTGGAGTCAGAGGGTGAGTTATCCACCATACAATACTCAGCCTCTAACCAATTCTCGAAGTCTCAGTAATTCTGCGGCTGGAACAGTAAGGCTTCTGGTCAATGGTGACCCTCAGCTTGCAAGTGGACTTCTGATCTCGAGGTGATTCCTTGAAGTGTGGTTCCACCATGGTTAAACACTTAAGAAAGACTGTATATGTCTGAACTTCCAGCTTTATTTATTTATTTTCTACTTAAAACTAAGGAACCCTGCAATGTGTAACTTCTAATCTTATTCCATATGTTTTATACTATGTTATAATTATTGCAATGTTTAACTTTTAACTTTGTTCTTTCTTTCAATCTCATTCTTAAGATTCTGCAACTAGGTACTTGTACCTAAGATGGCACTTTGTGTGGCAACATTATATACTTTTCACTGCACTCCTGTACTTTAGCACTTGAGTACTCGTGACCATAAAATCAAAATCATCAAAAGATGGTAGGGGACTGAATGTTAAATGTTGAATGTTAAATGTTAAAGCAGGATGTTTAGACTCTTTTTTTCTGGAGGTGGTTATTTTCTGGAGCCCTCTGGAGGTGTTCATTGCTTGGCCTACCCATGGCACAAATGTTACTTGCCATTTTTAAACCTAAGCCTGAATATTGCTGAGATTCTGCTGCATACAGGAACAGACTGCCTCATTATCTGAGGAGTTGGGAATGGTGGCGAATACTATTTAATCATCAGAAAAAAGCTCCACTTCTGACCTTATACACAGGCAAGATCATTGATGAAGCTCAAAGAATATATGAGCTGAGGACACTGTCATGGAAATCTCCAGCAGTGACATACTTTTACAGGTGTGGATGATTGCCTCAGTACTTTAATAGCTACATCACCTAGAAACATTCAATCCCTATTGTTTTCCCAGTGATGCTGTAATTTCTACATTATTTATTTTGCAGAAACTATTTAAATATCACTTATGTCACTCATTTTATTTCTTCCACTTTTCACCGATCATATTCACTGACCTCCACTTTAGCAACTTGAGCATCCTGCAACATAATGACCTCTAATCCATTATAACCAATACCAATGAGAAATCATCACAATGAATATTGGAGGTATGTAGTCAACTAGCTCAGCAGTTCATGTAATAGGTTAGCTCTCTCAGACATTTCTAGCCTCTAACCTTTCACTTTACATTTGCATTTTTTATTTCTCTCTTGGCCACAAGATCTGCAGCACCACCATGAGACAGGAGCAAAGTGGAAGCTTTCCTGAAAATCTTCCTTCATTAACTGACTGTGTGGAGTTTGCACATTCTCCCCGTGTCTGCGTGGGTTTCCTCCGGGTGCTCCGGTTTCCTCCCACAGTCCAAAGATGTGCAGGTTAGGTAAATTGGCCACGCTAAATTACCCATAGTGTTAGGTGGGGGTATGGGTGGGTTGCGCTTCGGCGGGGCGGTGTGGACTTGTTGGGCCGAAGGGCCTGTTTCCACACTGTAAGTAATCTAATCTAATCTAATCTAATCTAACCTCACCTCATCTGTCACTTCTGCCACATATAAAACAAAGCCTCTCACTGACAGACTGATGAGGAGAAATGTAACTGTCCCATTCATTCCTGAATATCACAATATCCCAGTTCATCTTTAATAAACCCATTTTGTCCCTGCTAAGACTCACTATCATAATAGCTTTTTCTGACTGGCCAGGGCGTGGAGAGACACCTATTATAAACAATGAGCTGTACTTCCTGTCCAGCTACATGCTTCTCAGCCTCACATCAAGTTCCTCTAATCTTGTAATTATTTTGAGGAAGTTTTAGATCTCATTATAAGGAATTTTAAATCTGAGTGTGACAAGGTTGGTCTACCGATTAACAAATAGGGATCTGTCCAGGACAAATAGTCAAAGGACATTGGGCTCAGAGGAACATAATCAGTGAATCTGTAGGATGAAAGATGCCATGGTGGCAAACCCTGAGTTGATCTTTCTTTTTAAAAAAAGGCAACAAATTGTCTGCAAACAGACTGAGCAGAACTTCCCTTGCTCCATGTAGCCAATCCCTTTAATAGAAAGATAAAGGGAGTGGGCAGTCAAGTTATACATTTGACAACCCAGGGCAAAGCCATTGGAATACAGATCAGACAGAGAAGTGAATGAATGGCAGGTGTGGTCTGGTTTGATGGGAGGTTGGATCAGTGCCACTGCCAAAGGTGCAATGCAGGGAAGGCTGTGAATCTCAGCAGGAAGCACCGAGACTGGCATGGTGATTGCCAGGTATACACACAGTTACAACGACTGGTGATGAGAAAGCTCCTGTTGAGTAATGGGATTTGGTTTACATTGGGAAAGTTTTTAACAAATAGTAAACAATTCTCCATTTGGCTTTCAATTTAGGAGGTTGACCTTTGTTCCTTTTGATTATGGGAAACACCTATAGGGGAGACTGACTTGTGAACATGCTATTTTAGATCTAGTGATATGCAATGAGGAAGGATTAATAAGAGATTGTATAGTTAAGGATCCCCCAGGAGTGATGATCAAAACATGGGAGAATTTCAAAGTCAGTTGGAGGGACAGCAATTCGGGTCTGAAACCAGTGTCCTCAACTTAAATAAGGGCAGTGACAAAGGTATGAAGGAAGAGTTATCTAAAGCAGACTGGGAGAATAAACCAAGGAAAAGGTTGGTAGATGAACTATGGCAGATAGTTAAACAGACGTTTCAAAACCTTCAGTTGAAATTTATTCCAGTCAAAAAGAAGTACTTGATGAAAAGGATGAACTACCTGTGACTATTGTTGTGGTTCTGTTCGCCGAGCTGTGACTATCTTAAACTAAAGCATACAAAGCAGCAAGAACTAGTGTTAGGCCAGATGTTTGTGAATTTTTATTTAGGAACCAGTTGCGGAGTGATACTGAGTGCTTGGATTAAGGTGATCTTGGGCAGGTTTGCAATTAGAACGATCACCAACTGAATGTGGATGTTTATGTCCTGTAGGTGATAACTATACCCATGGAACTCAGATGAAATAAGGCTGTGGTCTGAGGTTACTTGGAGATCAAATCCTGTGTAAAGGGTGGTTGAAATATTCTGGAGAAAGGTAGAGTTGAGATCGATATTGAGTTTGCATGTGATGCTTCATATGTGCAAAGAAGGCTAGCTGAGAGACCTATTGCTGTATCAGTTAGCTTCAGTGTAATTTATAGTTTCCAGTACTTTCAATTTGCCTGTTAATTCACATTTACTTTATGTTGATGTTGGTTTAATAAAAGTTTGAAAAAATGAAATCCTTTCCATTGTTTTCTTTTTTGTATGTTTGATTCCTTGTCATTTTTGTATGTTTTATTCCTTGTCATTTTTGTTTTGTTCTCCTCAATGATTATAACACCAGTCATTTCTGATCAATGCTGTCAGCCAGGGAATGCTTTACAACTACAATTACAGTTACAACTTCTTCCATTTTGGTGTAGATTCCTATCCTTCTTAGTGTTATTGACTGACCCCTTTAGGAGAGCATATGTGTAGATGTTAAATGATGACAAGCTTGGCCTCTTTGCTGTTGTGTCACTGGTCTCGGAGTATTCGCCAGAGTAATCAGTAATCTCAAACTGCTGAGTACACACAGCTTTACAATCCAGTCATGTTTCTGAAATCGATTAAGCTGTAGGGCTCAGTTTACCCATACAGCTCAATCCAGCCTGTAGAAATCCCCCTGTATGTCCAGCTGAATCCTTTCTGTATAGTTCAGTCCTGCATGCACAGCTTGGTGCTGTCTGCACAGAATGGTGCTTTCTGTATAGCTCAATCATGTGTAGATTTGCCCTGTCTTCGCATATGACTCAACCTCACCTGCACAGTCCAGTTCTCTGACCGGTGCAGCTCAATCTGCCAAAGAAGCCCACAACGTTATGTTTAGTATCAGTTGTACGTATAAATATAGGAACGTAACTAGTGTTAGGGTATCCAGTCTCTGGAGTTTCTTTCACCATTGAGTTAATTGTGTTTTATTCCTGTCTCAGACTTTTTCCAGAGTTGTTTTATGATAGCAGAAAGAACTTCTGTTCATTTAAGCTAGCTCAGCAGGGGGATGGAAACCTGTGGTGTAGTTCCATTGCACAGTTGGATAAAAGTAGGGAGGACATGGACAGGATTTCACAGTCACAGGAGTGTGCTGGCAGACAGCAAGCTGGTTTGAAATGTGTCGACTTCAATGCCAAGAGTATCCAGAATGAGGTAGGTGAGCTTGCAACATGGATACGTACCTGGGACTTCAATGTTGTGGCCATTACTGAGACATGGATAGAGCAAGGTCAGGAATGCATGCTGTAGGCTCCAGAGTTTAGATCTTTCATTAAGATCAGGGAAGGTGGTAAAAGAGGGGGAGGTGTGGCCTTGTTAGTCAAGGACAGTATAACAGTGGCTGAAAGAACTTTTGACGAGGACTTATCTACTGAGGTGGTATGGGCTAAGGTTAGAAACAGGAGAGGAGAGGTCACACTGCTGGGAGTTTTTTATAGGCTTCCACAAAGTTCCAGGAATGTGGAGGAGAGGATTGGAAAATCAATTCTGAGCAGGAATGAAAGGAACAGGGTGGTCATTATGAGAGACTTTAACTTCCCAACATTGACTGGAAATGCTATAACTCTAGTATGTCGAATGGATCACTTTTTGTCCAATGTGTGCAGGAGGGTTTCCTGACACAATATATCGAAGTGCCGACAAGAGGGAAGGCCACACTGGATCTGGTGTTTGGTAATGAACCAGGCCAGGTGTTTGATTTACTGATAGATGAGCACTTTGGAGAGACTGGCTTTAATTTGGTTACGTTTGGTTTAGCGACAGAAAGCGATAGATATATGCCACAGGGCACAAGTTATATATGGGGGGAGGGCAATTATAATGCAATTAGGCAAGACTTAGGAGGCATAGAATGGGGCAGCAAAATGCAGGGGATGGGGACAATCAAAATGTGGTGCTCGTTTAAGGAACGGATATTGCATGTCTTTGATAGGTATGTCCCTGTCTGGCTACAAGGAAGTGATAAGGTAAGGAAACCATGGGTTACTAAAGAAATTGTATCTCTTGTTAAGCGGAAGAGGGAGATTTATGTGATGTTGAAGCGAGGATGGTTCAGATGAGGTGATAGAGAGTTGCAGAGTAGCTAGGTAGGATTGAAAGAGAGAGTTAAGAAGAGCAAGGAGGGGACATGAGCAGTCTTTAGCAGGTAGAATAAAGGAGAACTTTAAAGCTTTTCATAAATATGTGAGTAATAAAAGGATGACGAGGGTAGCAATAGGGCCTGTCAAAGACAGAAGTGGGAATTTATGTGTAGACCATGTGGAGATCAGAGAGGTGTTAAACAAATATTTCTCATCTGTTTTCACTCAGGAAAAACAGAATTTTGTAGAGGATAAGACTGAGTTATGGGCTATTAGACTTGAAAGGAATGAGGTTAGTAAGGTGGAGGTGTGATCAATTCTAGAAAGTGTGAAAGTAGATAAGTCCCCTGGGCTGGATAGGATTTTTCCAAGCATTCTCTGGGAAGCTAGGAAGGAGCTGGCCAAGCCTTTGGCCTTGACCTTTGAGTCATCATTGTCTATAGGTTTAGTATCAGAGGACTGGAGGATTGCAAATGTTGTGCCCTTGTTCAAGAAGGGCAGTAGAGATAACCCAGGTAATTATAGACCAGTGAGCCTTACATCTGTTGTAGGAAAGGTTCTGGAAAGGAATATAAGAGATAGGATTTATAATCATCTAGCAAGCAACAATTTCATTGGAAATAGTCAACATAGATTTGTCAAGGGCATGTTGTGTCCAACAAACCTCACTAAGTTTTTTGAGAAGGTGACCAATCATGTAGATGAGGGTTAGGGCAGTTAATGTGGTGTACATGGACTTCAGTAAAGCCTTTGATAGATTCCACATGGTAGGCTACTGGAGAAAGTGCAGAGGCATGGGATTGAAGGTGATTTAGCAGTTTGGATTAGAAACTGGTTTTCAGTAAGAAGGCAGCGAGTGATGGTTGATGGAAAATATTCAGCCTGGAATCCGATTGTCACAAGGATCTGTTTTAGGACCATTACTGTTGTCATTTCTATAAGTGACTTGGATGCAGGCATAAGTGGATAGGTTAATAAGCTTGCAGATGACACTAAAGTCAGTGGACAGTGTGGAAGAATGTTGCAGCTAGCAGGGGACTTGGATAAACTGCAGAATTGAGCTGAGAGATGGCAAATGGAGCTCAATGCAAATAAATGTGAGGTGATTCACTTTGGGAAGAATAACAGGAAGGCAGAATACTGGGTCAATGGAAAGATCCTTAGTGTAGATGTGCAGAGGGATCTTAGTGTCCATGAGGACATGAATGACATAGATCCCTGAAAGTTGCCACCCAGGTTGATAGTGCTATTAAGGAGGCATGCAGTGTGTTAGGTTTTATTGGTAGAGAGATTGAGTTCCAGAGACGTGATGTCATACTGTAACTGTACAAAACGCTAGTGCGGCCTCACTTGGAGTATTGCGTGCAGTTCTGGTCACCCCATAACAGGAAGGATGTGGAAGCTTTGGAAAAGGTGCAGAGGAGATTTACAGGATGTTGCCTGGTCTGGAGGGAAGGTCTTATGAGGAAAGGCTGAGGGACTTGGAGAAAAGAAGGCTAAGAGGCGATTTAGTAGACATATACAAGATGATCAGAGGATTAGACTGGGTGGACAATGAGAGTCTTTTTCCTAGGAGGATGACATCTGCTTGTACGAGGGGGGCATAGCTTCAAATTGAGGGGTGATAGATTTAAGACAGATGTCAGGTTCTTCACTCAGAGAGTGCTATGGACGTGCTGTATTGTTCTGTACTGTTCTATGTTGTATAAGATGTCATTCATGTCCTCATAAAATCCCAATGCAATTCATAACTAATGTTTTATCTTTTAAGTTCAGTTGTTATATACACAAACACAGCACCTATTTTGCATACTGACAAGGTCCTGCAAACAAGGAGATAAATGATCAGTTACACTGTTGTTTGTATTTGTTGTGGTATAACTGTTGAGACAGCATGGGGAAAACTCCCTGAAGTCAGTTTTGAACAGTCCCATAAATAGCAATGAAGAAAATGACAAGTTAATCTCTCTTGTATGGGTTGGATAAAGAACAAGTATGAGACAGGATACATTCTCTCTCTTGACTGAGAAGCTTCTTGGGAACTTTTACATGCACCAGGTAAGGCAGTGTTTTAAGTATCTTATCTGAAAGGCAGTGTTTCCCAATAATCAGTACTCCCAAGAATTGCACTAAACCAACCAACTAGATTTTGTGAAATTCTGGAGCAGGTTCTGAACCCACAACCTCCTGGTTTTCTTTATATTCAAACATGACATGTAGGCATCAGTAGCAAGACCAGTATTTATTGCCCATTCTGAAATGCTCCTGAGACAGTGGGATGGTGACCTTCCCCCTTGAACCTGCTGTATTCCTTCAGGTGTAGGTACACACACACAGTTGTTAGGATAGGGGCTCCTGGTCTGTCACGGTGACATTGAAGAAACAGCAATATAGTTCCAAATCAAGATAGTGTACGGCTTGGAGGGGAAGTTGCAAGTGGTAATGTTCCTTAACATCTGGTACCCTTCCCCTTCCAGGTGGGAAAGCTCACAAGATGGGGAGATGCTGTCAAATATGGGTGATTGCTTAATTGCTGCAGTTGATCTTATAAATGGTGCCTTTGTGGGCTATTGGTGGAACAAGTGAATGCTTAAGATGGTGGATGGGGTGCCAGTCAAAGTGGCTGCTTTGTCTTGGTTGGTATTAATCTTCTTGAAAGTTGTTAGAAAGTTTCCTGCACTCATCCAGGAAAATGTTCAGGAAGATATTCATCAGACTCCTGACTTGAATTTGTAAATGATGGACAAGTTTCATAGCCCAAAACGTAAATTACTCAACATGAATTACCCAGCCAATGACCTGCTCTTGTAGCAACAATGCTTGCATGGCTGGTCCAATCAATGTTTTGATAGTGGGAGATTGAACAATAATAATGCTCTTGAATGTCAAGTTAGAATTGCTCTTGTTGGAGATAGCTCTTGCCTGGCACTTATAGAGCAGGAATGTTACTTTCTACTTCTCAGTCCAAACCCAAAAATTGTCCAGATCTTGCTGCATGTGAACATGAACTATTTCAATGTCTGAGGAGTTGTGAATGGTGCTGAACATCATGTAGTCATCAGTGAACATGTACTCAGTTCTGACCTTATGATAGGGTGAAAGATCATTAATGAAGTAGCTCAGTCAGAAACTTCTTCATAATAAAGTAAATGTGCAATAACAGATGTCACTGGCGCCATGTTTTGATTTGTGTACAATGGTAAAAATAGACTGGCAGTAGGCTAGGTTTGTATATGAGCTGCAGGAAAAGCATGAATATGCTTTGTTTTGACAAAAAGGAAGGATTAACCTCTTCCAAGGAGCATTTAGCAGTCCCTTTTAGGACTTCTAATGAAACATACAAAAAAGCAATTAACAGACATTTCCTTTTTTCACACTTTTCCGGATAAAAACTGTATTTGAAGTCCTGCATCAGTGTAGCACAATGGTGTGCTTATTTCAGCAGCCTTTCACTTGTTCTGGCTGGGAAGGTCTAGCACCTATTTCAGAGTATGCCTGAAAATTAAATCAGGCAAACAGATGTGCAGACAACTAGATTTCCTCCAGCCAGCTGCCATGGTTCAAGCAAGAAACAAGGTGGCTATCAGTTGAAGATGTGTTTACCATTATTTAACATCCTTCAAACCCTTCCTTCTCGACAGTCAATCCAACTATTTATAAGCTGTGTGGCAAAAAGAGCAATTTAAGTAATGCCCCAAAATTATCTGTTCTCCATTCATTAACGTTACAGACAGGCTGGTAACTGTGGGGACAACTTTATATCTGAATGCTTATGATGTCATAAAATTACATTGTTGCAACAAACATTTATGATGTTTGGTCACAGCAAGATACAGTAAAGATTACTAACACAGTGATGCAGAGGGAACAAGAGCTGACCCAAAGTATTGTTCGTGCTAAGTTATCCCATCAGCCTTGTACATTGGTTTTCTCTAGTCACTGCTGACCACACCTTCCCTTCTTCATTAAAGATCTAAATTGCAATATACAAAAATAGCATCCTCCACTGAGAAGCAAATCAGTCAACAAATGACTCTGTTAAATACCTGAAACTGGAATTGCAGTTGGGAACAAGAGTGTAACAGAGGAATGGCAAGATGGGTAGTTAGAAAAATGTTTTGTACTTATATAGAGAGGGAGACAAATATTGTGTGCATAGACAAGTAGAATGAGATGCAGGCACACACAGTTTCATTGTAGCACTGCATATGAATCAATGGAAACAGCTAATCATGGATAGTTATAAAGGAATAAATATGTGCACTTGCATAGATGAAAAGACAAACATAGGCAAAGACATTGTGTACTTACACAGATACTTTATTCAGGTAGAGTAGGGCAGAGGGAGAAAGAGTGAAAGTGACAAGCATCTCAGTGAGGAGAAATACAAACATATAAGCTTGAAACTACTCTTACAACCTTAAATATGATTAGTATCACAGGTTTTCTATGTACAGGTCTTGCCAGATGCTCGTAACCCTGGTGTGTGATTGTTGAATTCTTCTAGATATGAATTGAATCTGTTCATTACCAAATCTACAAAACAGCTAAGGGGAATGTGGAAAATCTACATTAAGGTTGTCACTCGCTTTGTGGGACTTGTGTGCGTGCAGGGTAGGAGCTATTAAAGATACTGAAAAAGACAGCAACATAAGAAAGATAAAAAATGCTTTGAAATAAATGCAACTATGTTCTAAGCATTTTTCTTTATAAAAAAGACCTCAGTTGATGACAGGGAATACACATATAGCAAGGAATTACCAATTGAGTGTATCCTATGTGCATGTTTGAATTAAATGTCAGAGTTTTGTGCAACAGTTAAAATTGAGTACTGTATTATAAAGGAGGAGAAAGTGAGGACTGCAGATGCTGGAGATCAGAGCTGAAAATGTGTTGCTGGAAAAGCGTAGCAGGTCAAGCAGCATCCAAGGAACAGGAGAATCGACGTTTCGGGCATAAGCGACGTTTCCTGAAGAAGGGCTTATGCCCGAAACATCGATTCTCCTGCTCCTTGGATGCTGCCTGACCTGCTGCACTTTTCCAGCAACACATTTTCAGCTACTGTATTATAAAGCATACCTCCCTTAATCTAAATAGAAAACACGATGAACTGCAAGTTTTTGCTGCACAGGGCACTCTATATAGCTGCTGAGTTGGGCCAGCACCAGTGGGAATTTCAGTACCCTGGAGTGCTCACAGTCACAGATTTATGTTGTTCAGAGTAAATTTTCACTTGTTCCTGAACTCCATTCACTGAGTCCTCCAGTCAGCTCACATTGACATTCACCCATTGAACAGAGCAATAATCTCAGTCACGACAAAGCAAAAATTGCACAAATTCTGTCCTCCAAAAATATTGACATCAAGTTGATAATTGGTAATAAGAGAAGGAACATCAAACAGATTAAACTCACAATTATAGTGTGGATCTTAGTACCTTTTTAGTCGTATGATCAGTGAACAGGGAGACACAAAAAGTAAAAATAAATAAATTGCACAAAATATTTACTTCATATGGTTTATTTCATTGATGGAGACAGTGTATCTGTAACCACTGAATAGAACATAACACTTCCTCAATAGCTTTCTTACCCAATTCATAAAGAGCAGAGGTGAGCTCTTCCATGTTGCCACATCCAATCCATGCTCTGCTCGCAATATCAGCACTGACAGACCTCTAATATATTGAATTCCCTTCCACCCTCCCTCTCTTGTTCTGAAGTACTCAATATCTGTCTACATCTATAATTAGTCACACCCTGTCCTCCAATTCCCATCACTAATGAACTGAGTTAAACAAATTTAATGCCTGACTGTCACCTTCATAGAACCAATGTAGAGAGTGGACATGTCCTAGGATCCTTTGATCAATATGACTCAAATTGACAATAGGCAATGCTTTGAACCACTGAGTAACTATAGGTGCTAGGCTGTTTTAATATTAACACTATAAACACTTAGAACTATTCACACTATCACCATGGTGCATAAAGGCCTTTCAAATGCCTGCATTGACATATTACGATGATGTGTTTTACAAAGACTGCACATGATGCAGTGAAGCTCCTTAAAGAGGGGTGGGTCGGGATGGGGAGACAGAGGGAGGAGGCAAAGGGCAGTGAAAACAGAGGAGAGTGTTCCAACTAAACTCAATAAGTCTGTGTCTAGTCAGCATAAAACATTCTAAAATACATTGATGAATTTCTTGGATTGTTCTGTCATCAGAGATTCTGTGCAACAAATGCAGCCCATGCAGAATGCACAAGCTACCAACCAACATACAGGCGTAAAATAAAACATGAGAAACAGAAAGAAAAACAATGACAACCAGAAGAAATACATGGAAGGCCAGTCAGCATCTGACTAGGAGAACAGATAGACATTCTGTCTATGTCAATCCTGGCAACCTGAAAAATCAGATGTTGAAGGGCCTAGGAATAACTGTATCATATTTTGTTTCTATTTTCAATGAAACATTCATTGTACAAGATGACAGACAGTGTTAAGGTACATATGTGATGCTGACCTGTATTGTAATGTCTGAAGGGACCGTCTGCATAAGCCATTCTGGAGTGCGCTACCTCTTGGTCTGTGTACAAGTGAGAATAGATCATAAATAAATGTATAATGTTCATTACTTTTTCTTCTTCGTCAAGTTTCTGCTATCTGCAACCATTGCCTCTCCCAGGGATACACCTGCTCGGTTAGTGACAGTCTTCTGGTAAACTCCTTCCTCTTGGCACAGGGATCAATGACCATGGGCCATAGATTGAAAGCAAGGGGCAGAAGGCTTAGAGGCAATGTGAGGAATTTGTTTTTACCCAGAAGTTGTTGGGAATCTGAAACTCACCACCAGTAATGATGGTAGAGGCAGAAACCCTCATGTTTAAGTGGGATTTAGATGGACACTTATAATGCCAAGGCATATGAGGATGTGAGCCAAATGTTGGAAAATGGGATAAGAAGAGTTAGGTGATTGATTTTGACAGATGCAGACTTGATGGGCTGAAGGGTCTTTTCCTGTGTTGTAGACCACTATAGCTCTTTGATCAGGTGAGCTTGAAAACCAAATTTGAAACTTCTTAGTTTATCCAATTCTGTAGTCCAACTTGAACAGGAACTGCTCTAAGTAAATAGGATTGAGACTCTCGGGTGGGCAGCAGCATGGACCAGTGCAACACACAATTTAGTGGCAATTCAGGATGTAATGACACTATTCCCTATGTTATGTAATCCTAACCTCAGACAGATTATTCGGAGATTAGAAATAAGGAAACATTCATGAAGGGAAAATGGTCAACAGGTGACAGGCAAGTTGCAAACCTGCTGTTTAGCTTTCTGCCAATGTTGCACTAGATCCAACTACTGGGAGTTGCCTCAAAGAGTTCCCTTCCGATTCCATGTACCACCTCCTCCCTTTCTGGGCTCCTCTCTGTGTGAAAACTCTCTTCAGCAAGTTTCCTATTTCTGGCACCAGAGGTTTCACAGTTCACCAGGTCTCCTTCCCTCAGACTGAGGAATATTGCTCCAACCTGATATACTGGCATAATTAATTCCATTATTCCACCAAGTAAAATTTCAGTCAGGGTTCAACAAATGACCCTGCACACATTGAGTGTGAACAACATCGCCAGCAATCTTGAAGCAGGCAGCCAAGTTGTGACTGCAGTCAGGGATAATAAACATCAAGGGAAGGAGGAAGAATCAAAAGGCAAGGAAATGAAGAACAAATAACTTTATAAAATAAATAATTGGGTTTACTCTTCATAATCTACTAAACATTTCTATACCTTAAACAATCACATTATTGGCATTCACTCCAGCAGTGTATATGTTTTTTGTTGTGGGCATACAGTTCAACTGTAATTAATCATCTTTCAATACCTTCCCTCAAGTGACCAATCTTCAATTAGGAGTTAAAACCTAGGGAGTAAGCACTTTACAGAGGGTGGAAGGGAAGATACTGTCAGAGTCTCTGTCAATGTTGCTCCAGGTCCATCTGTAGACTGTTGACTCACTGTTCAACTTCACCCAAACTAATCCTGATCCAATCCTTATTCAACATCTGTGGGTGGATTTTCCTTTCAAAATCTTTGAATCCATTTTCCTTCATTAGTCCTATTGTAGAGCCTGACTCCTATTCTGTTAGAGGGTCAGATAAATCTTCTGGTTTTATTGCTCATGGCATAAAAAAAACTACAATTCAATCTATTCTTTTCGTTCAACCTCAATGTAATTTCTTGAATATGATGCTGGACCTTCTGGGTTCTCAGCACTGCACCAAAAGAAAGAATGGAGTATTTGAAAACTGATAGATTGTACCAATGTGAGAGGCATTTGAGGCTCAGAGCTTCATGCTATTGGTAAATCGTTCTTTGTTCATTTACAAACAGAGGAAAATGAAAATATAAGGGGTTGAATTACATTCTCCCATCAGTGAGGCCACCTTGGCAGAAAAAGGCTGAAGGTTACTTATTCTGCTTTCACAAATGAGAAATAAAATGTTACCAAACCTTCTTTCTTCACCTGACCCCAATTATTGGTAAGATTCTCAACATTAGCTTCATTCTCTGAAAAGGAGGTCTGTCCAACTTTAGGAGGGATCCAGATTTGGTAAGGGTCTCTTTTTAAACAGATATCCAAATCGTGAAAATCAATGTTACAAGATTTCCTTAACATGTAATCTTGATCTTACTTTAAATGAGATCTGAATGAGTATGTGTTTTTTTTTAAACAGGAATGGAATTGTGATGGTGAAGTTCTCTTAACGCTACACATACCAGAATAATTTGGCATGAAAACTTGAATCAGTTATTAAAGTTTAGTATATTAATGGGAGGGATAGTGATTAATTTCTCAATAGCTGTTTTACGGTTAATTAACAAAAGGCACCAATGCTAATGATTCAAAACAAGAACGGAAAATACCAGAAGCACATGATTAGTCAGCAGGAGAACATACCATCTCAAATGGTAACCTAGCTATTCCTCTGTATTCCCAACCATTTTTATTCGCGACAAATAGACAATCCAAACAAATAATTAAAATAAGAGGCTGCAAATATTAGAGAGAAACCAAGGAGATGAAGAGATGTGCAAAAGAGTTTTTGATCGGTAGAAGAGGAAGTGTGCAAGATAGGTTATGAAATAGAATGAGATGGAGAGGAAGAGTGCACAAGTAATGCAGAAAGAGAGAATGATAGAATGTGAGAAATGGGATGTGTTTAAAGGACAATAGAACATGGAAGGTATGTGAGAAAAAGAACAAAATAAACAGTCAACTTTTTTTTAAAAAGCTGACAATGGAAAGGACAGGGTAAAATCTACACAGCAAATAAGCAAGAAATCAAATTGAAGGGACAAAAAGGTTCAAGCAAAATAAATAATAAATATAACATTTATTTGGATTTAACCCTCAAAGTGCTGATACACCAAAGAAAAATCACATTTAATATGAACAGTGTGAATCCCAGCAGCGTGGAACGATCCGTTGGATAGAATATGGGCTACTGGTCATTAGTATTGACCCAATATATTGTTCATTCTTAAAAAAGATTTGGTCTTTAATAATAATCACTAGGGGCAATTGTTTGAGAAATCTTCCCATTAATTATTAGCAATCTGCAACAAATTTCATAGGACAGATAATTAAAATATTATGGAGAAATAGGCAAATAGGAAATAGCAATTGATGAGATTGAAATGCACAGGTAACTGTGGAGCATATTATGCAGATATTTGATCAGAATTATACAGCTAGGTATGCACCACCCTTTGCCCATTGACAAAATTGTTCTGCTCATGATCAATCATGTGTGTGAATAGTTCCAGACACCAGCTGGTTAAGCTGCTGATGTTGGAAACAACATGGAAATGGGTTGGTAAACTGAATATCACAGTTAAGAAAATAACCTTCTTACCAAGCAATACAGATTACTTCCAAATTAAGTTTTGAAAGTCTCCAGGCTGATTAATAGGTCACCGGAGTATTTTACACTAGCTTTACACAACCCTAGATTTTTACTAAACTAATGAGTACAAAGGAATATTTGTATTACTAAAGTTAAGCGAAATATCTCAAAACAGACGTTAAGCCCTATTTAAAGTGCCAGGCAATTTAGGCAAATAAAATGATCATAGATCCTCCGCACAGTCATCAGATGGTTGGTTAATTCATCTGCTCTTCCTGGTATTGGCCACTTTACTAGGGCAGCTGCCTGCTGCTCTTCAAGTGATAGGACAGGATTTTAACCTAGTCTCCAGAACCCAGGTTCACCTGACATCCCGAAGCTGCAAACTGCGATGCGCCGAGGTGGAATGGGGATGGATGAGGAATTATTGACCATTCCGAAATTGCACTTTCATTTCCATGCAAATCTTACTGTACCCTGTGTCAATGATCACCCCGTTAAACAGACCAGTTTCGCTGACAAAACTGGGTCCTCAGTCCAGGGTTAGAACAGTTGAGTGACAAATTTCAGTTCCAATGGACTCAAAGCTAGGGGCGTAGAAATGTTAAATTTTAAGGACGGCAGGATTTCGGAATTAAACTTGCAGAGATAAAGGGAAACCTTACTGCTGGGAACCTGAAAGAGAAAAATCTCTGAACGTCCGTCTGAAAAGAGAAATATTGATTAATGTTTCAGGGTAGGTTCCTTTTAAACAAGAAACATCTAACGCGGGGTCTTTGGAACGAGTTAATTCCGTTCCATTTTAAAATGGAATGAATTCAGCATTGAAGCATTAATTTATATTTGCTTCTTGGGGTGTTGGCTAGCGTGCTAACGGATCTTAAGCATTTCTGTGGGTTTTGAGGAAAGAATCACCAGAATGTTATAAGGAGACAGGTTATTCTTTGGATCCCAGACAGACCTGTGCCCAACCGTATCTTCTTCCTCTCAATACACTTTCCTGATGAGTGTTAGGACAAATTTCCATGCAAACTGTTAACTCTCAGTAGTATCTTGATTTTGATTGCTAGGCTTTCTCAGAGTGCAAAGTCTAATTCGGTGCAACAAAGCGTCCCCCAGAACTTCCTCGCCCTTAGTCCCATCATCCGCCTCGAATTTCCGTAGCGACTTCTGAAGAAAGCAGCTTCTTCATTCCACGCCAGTCTGACCCAGATTTCCGCCTACGCTGCAGCTGCTGATCGGAGGAAGATCTTGTGGAAATTCTGAATCTGTTCACAGAATCACACTCGGCCCATCGGACGCGTTGCTTGCAGTTTGAGAGCAAAGAAACACCCGGCGCCTCTGCTCTCTAAGCCCGGTCCCGGGATCCTTTCCCGTTCGAGCAGACCTCAGGCCCCCCCAGTTCCTCTGGAAATGGGTTGGTGGGTCTGAATCCATCATCCTTTCAGGAGGTGGAGGTCCGGACTCAGATTCTGTTCCTGTTGCCGGGGGATAGTTTCTTGGCTGATTGATAAGTTGACCCCCCCCCCCCCCCTCCCCCACCCCCAACACACACACACACACACACACACACCTCAGTCAGTTTGCTAGTCTAATGGTCCTGTTCAGTAGACGCCATTGCAGTCATAGAGATGGGGACAGCACGGAAACAGACCCTTCGCTCCAACTCATCCATGCCAACCAGATATCCTAAATTAATCTAGTCCTATTTTCCAGCATTTGGCCAATATCACTGTAACCCCTTCCTATTCATATACCCATCCAGATTCCTGTTAAATGTTGTCTTTGTCAACCTCTAATACTTCCTCTGGCAGCTCATTCCTTACACGCACCACCCTCTGCGTGAAAAAGTTGCCCCTTAGGTCCCTTTCTCCTCTCACCCTATGCCCTCTAGTTCTGGACTCCCCCACCCCAGGGAAAAGACCTTGTCTATTACCCTATCCATACCCTTCATGATTTTATAAACCTCTGTAAAGTCACTCTTCAGCCTCCGACGCTCTAGGGAAAATAACCCCAGCCCATTCAGCTTCTCCCTATAGCTCAAGCCCTCCAACCGTGGCAACATTCTTATAAATCTTTTCTGAACCTTTTCAGTACATCCTCTCCCACCATGCCAGATTCCAAATGGGCCTGTCCACAGCCTCTTCCTCCTCCACAGCATCTTGCTCCTCTTCAAGCCTGGGTTTGCCACCTCCTATCCGGAGTCATCCCTTTGCAGTCTCCAATTGTTGCAATTCCTCACTTCCTCCAGCCAGCAGCATTCCCTTCTGAACACAAGAGTCAAAACTCGCGCCATCACATTATCAATTCCCCATCCCATTGTTCACTATGGACAACCCTGACCATGACCCTCCCCTGTCGTTGGAAGTCGGCCCATCAGTGATGAAAGATTAAATTGACTCCCTCTTCCCTTTCGTTGGGTCAGGAGTCAAAGAGGGTCTAGCCACTGCAAGCCCTCATGAGAAAAATCAGACCACCCCAAAGCAACTCGGCTGCATGATTATCTCTGGTTTTCCACAATATTCCTGACGTTTTCTCGGTCTGCTAAAACGTTGAGTAAAGAATCAACGGCTCAAGTAGAGTTTGTAAAACAGCACAACCCACACCCGTCTTTATACATCAACTGGGGAAATGAGGTTTTAAACCATCAGTAATTAAAACAAAACAACTTTGAATTGCACCTGATTTCCGGAAGATTCATTCCCTTTGACCTGTTTTTTTTTGGACAAAAAATGTTTTAGCGCAATTTCTACTTAGTGAATTGGATTATTTTAAGGTTTAAGTTCAGTATGTCCCACACTCTTTAAACTATGCCAGTTCAAAGAAATTAAACAAGTTCTGTCCATCACCTGTCTGCGACGTTCTCTCTCCCTCCCTTTCTCGCTTCAATCAGTACCACTTAGGTCTAACAGAGAGATTTCCCTCCGCCAGCTCCGGCTTTCGGTTTCATGAGCAAACTCCCCCGATCCTTGCAGTTTTACTGTGGCCTAGAATTGCTGGGAGTTGGAGGGAGGATTAGAGAGAGAGAGAGAGTGAGAGATAGAGAGTGTGTGTATGTGTGTGGGGGAATCAGAGTCATATGCCTGCTCTGTACCAACTCGACTGGCAAGCCCACATCACATTTTCTTAAAGCAGGTCCATTGAAATAAGTACATGTCGAAATCCCAAACCTCAGACCGGTTATAAACAAAAAAAATCTTACGATCACACGAAACAAAATAAAAACATTGGATCAAACCACTATACAGAAGTAACTCGAAGGCATTTTGTTGCAGTGGTTCATGTCAAACAGACGAACGAAATACAGAAATTCTAGAGAAACTTAACAAGTAATTTTCCCCAATAAATATTCCATATTTATTTTTAAAGGAATGCAATTTAAACCTCGATCTATATCATTTGCAATGATAAATTCCACAAATTTTAAAGGCTATATATTGAAGGACAGCTTTTAAAATGTGAGCTGGAGTAAATAATATTTTGGTAGAATTTGTGATGTTAAGCCCAATAATTTGACACACACACCCCTGCAAAACTGCAGAAATTATTGTCGATCTAATTTGGTTTCACTTTTGCGAATAGTCGAACCAATTCTAAGCAAGTGTTTTTAAAACGTTTTGCCATGTCTTGAACACAGACAAAAAAAAAACACTCGCACAATAAAGTACGTTACACTGATCCTACCTCTTGAACATTTTAACTGCATTCTATGTTAGTCTTTTCGTTTTCCCGTAGATTTGGGTCATTTTGACTGGCAAATATACAGTAGCGACCAGAATCCCTTAGAATTTCACTTTTTAAAAAAGATCTGAGGGAATTTTTTTACCTTCAAAAAAGCGTTGCAACGCTTCCGTCTCGTCAACCACTTCCATTTCTCTATCAGCTAGCGACTCCTCCCCGACACATCCATGTAAAGAGATCGCCTACTTCCCCAGGACTTCAAAACATCAGGGAAATCCCACAGAAATATAACATACGAGCAAAGATTCGG
Organism: Chiloscyllium punctatum; assembly: GCF_047496795.1. Taxonomy (NCBI): domain Eukaryota; kingdom Metazoa; phylum Chordata; class Chondrichthyes; order Orectolobiformes; family Hemiscylliidae; genus Chiloscyllium; species Chiloscyllium punctatum. The sequence continues at coordinate 41,555,034 of NC_092760.1, read as the reverse complement.
CCGAAGGGGACAACAAGGCTGGAAAAGCCCCCCCTCCTCCTTGTAGGAATCCCCAGCCTCGCAGCTCCTCAATGTACCTGCGGGAGGGAGGTCAGTTTCACCCAGTCAATTTCGTGCTGATCAGTTTCAGACCAAACTTTCTCTGTATTTTGGACTGGCTCAACCTTCCGCACGAAGAGAATTCTCAGACCTGAGTTTTATTTTTAAACACCTCTCAGTTCTTCCACTGAGAGGGGAAAGGGGAACAAATGAAACCTTTCACCTTTAATAAAGCAAACGTACTCGTCAGGACTCCCGGTACAGATTCCTTGCCGTCCTGCCTCCCCCCACCCCCCATTTCCATGAGATTTTTCCCTCTCTCTCTCTCTCTCCACTTATCGCTCTGCCGGCCGAGGTGATGTCAGCTACAACACCGCGTCACTCAGTCTCAGAGGCCGACCTGCTGGACAAGAAACTCGACCATTTGTACGGAGACAGGCAGCTTCCACCGTTCGAAGGACTCCAGCATTCACTTATCTAAAGCGTGAATGGAACGATTCTAAAGTTCGACCGGCAAGTCAAAGGGCGCTTGCTCTGCAAATGAAAGCCTGGATACCGGGAAGACTCCAAGTCGGCCACATTCCGTGATCTGACGGCAGTGCCTGCTGCTCATCTGAAGTCCAACTATCCGAGATCTGTCGCCTCTCCTCCAACAAACTCCTATTTAAAACATACCCCGTTAGCCAAGCTGCCTCTCCTCTTTCCCTCAGGTTATCATTGTGTCCTAGAGACGTTTTCTGAAAAAAAAACATGAGGATAATGGTTTGAAATAAATGCAGGTTGTTGTTGTCCTGAAATCAAGGTTTACTCTGTGTTATCCTTCTCGAAATCATCTCTTCCCTTGGACCTCCAGAACCCTTCAGCTCCCTCAGTTATCCCCTCACCATCCGGGCGTCACCAAGACAACGGGTCCTCATCTTCCCTACTTCCCTATACTCCTCTCCAGGGCACGTCCATTTCTCAATAATAAAGACCATCCGAAAAGAGTGTTTTTTTGAAAAAAAAAATCATTTGCAAACACCGAATTGATGCAGCATGGTGTTCTTAGTTCCTCCTCCACCTGAATATGAGAAGGCTCTTCATTGTGGTTATCACAGGGATGAGGGCATGGAAACTAAATGAACTAGCCTGCAGCAAATTAGAAATTACATCTTAACGCAAAGTACTCACCATATAGAATCAACTCCCAATGTGTTGAGTGATTCCTTTACAATCTAATTCAATTGATATTAGGTGATGAGACTAAAGTTTGTGCCTGTAAGAATAGGTAACCTCTAACTAGAATGGTTCCTTGATTAAGATCTGTTGTATACTATTGGAATATGTAGAATTGGATCAAGATCTTGGAGTTTTACCTTTTGAGAGGGAGAATCAAACTTTACTTGAGGTTTATTTTACTGAGGTTGGTTTCCCCCTTTTTAAGAAATTGGGTAGAGTGTGAAGAGATTTTATAAGAAAGATTGGCCAAGGTCTGTGGAGGGATCAGATTTGATAAACCAAATGACTCTTTCTTGCTTTATATTTATTTTGAAAGACTTGGTTTTAAGCTACAACATGTTGAACACTGCTGATGGCATATCAGACAATATTTAACAAATGGTTGTGTCAGCTGTGGTCTATTGGCATCACTCTGGCCTTAGAATCACAAGGTTCTGAATTCAAGCTCCGCAGGAGGATAACAATCTTGAGCTAACTTTGCAGTGCAGTACTGAGGGAGCACTGCATTTTCTGAAGCTTCTGACTGAAATATTGAATCGAGGCCAGAAATGACTGTTCAGGCAAATGTAAAAGAGATAGGACAGTCAACAGGGGTTTGTTTAGATCATGCCTCACAAACCTTATTGAGTTCTTTGAGGTGGTGGCCTAACAGGTAGATGAAGGTAAAACAGTTGATGTGGTGTCTATGGATTTCAGTAAGGTGCTTGATAAGGTTCCCCATAGTAGGCTATTGCACAAAACATGGAGGCATGTGATTGAGGGTGATTTAGCAGTTTGGATCAAAATTGGCTTGCTGAAAGAAGACAGAGGGTGGTGGTTGATGGGAAGTGTTCATCCTGGAGTTCAGTTACTAGTGGTGTATCACAGGGATCTGTTTTGTGTCCACTGCTGTTTGTCATTTTTATAAATGACCTGGATGAGGGCATACGAGGATGGTTTAGTAAATTTGCAGATGACACTAAGTTCGGTGGAGTTGTGGATAGTGCCAAAGGATGTTATCGGTTACAGAGGGACATAAATAAGCTACAGAGCTGGGCTGAGAGGTGGCAAATTGAGTTTAATGAGGAAAAGTGTGAGGTGATTCACTTTGGAAGGAGTAACAGGAATGTAGAGTACTGGTTTAATGGTAGGATTCTTGGTTGTGTAGATGAGCAGAGAGATCTCAGTGTCCATGTACATAGATCCCTGAAAGTTGCCACTGACATTGATAGGGTTGTTAGGAAGGCATATGGTATGTTAGCATTTAATAGTAGAGGGATTGAGTTTTGGAACAATGAGGTCATGCTGCAGCTGTACAAAACTCTGGTGTGGCTGTACTTGGAGTATTGTATACAGTATTGGTCACTGCATTATAGGAAGGATGTGGAAGCTTTGGAAAGGGTTCAGAGGAGATTTACTAGAATGTTGCCTGGTATGGAAGGAAGGTCTTACTAGGAAAGGCTGATGGACTTGAGGCTGTTTTCATTAGAGAGAAGAAGATTGACAGATGACTTAATTGAGACATCTAAGATAATTAGAAGGTTACATTGGGTAGACAGTGAATGCCTTTTTCCTTGGATGATGATGGCTATCTTGAGGGACATAGCTTTAAATTGAGGAGTGATAGATATAGGACAGATGTCAGAGGTAGTTTCTTTACTCAGAGAGTAGTGGGGGCATGGAATGCACTGCCTGCAACTGTCGCCAACTTTAAGGGCATTTAAATGGTCATTGCATAGACATATGGATGAAAATGGAATAGTGTAGGATAGACGGACTTCAGATTGGTTTCACAGGGTGGCGCCGAAGTGCCTGTACTTTGCTGTAATGTTCTATGTTCTATCCTATGGCTTCAAATGAAGAAGAAGTAAAACAGGATAATTATCCCTGGAGTTCTGGAATCTGATATTGATTCCGCCTTCAATCAACATCACAAAACAGATTTTCTGGTCATTATTCTGGTTGTTTGTGGAAGCTTGCTGTGTGCAATTTGGCTGTTATGTTTACTATAGTACTATAGCACATCAAAAGGGTCCTATTAGCTGTATGGTGCTATGGGATATCCAGTAGCCATCAAAATAACTACATGAAGGCCATTATTTTTTCCTGATATTATGAAATAAATCAAATGCATGCCTAATTGGGAACATGGTCGGCATGTTCTAGTTGGACTTAAGGGTATCTTTCCATGCTCTAAGACTCTATGCCTGTGTGCTAATACTAAACTGTATTGTTCCTTTGTAGATTCCCTTCCTGCTGAGTCAGAGAATGGCATCTTGAACTGCCCAGAACATTGAAGATCATCCTTTGTTGCAGTATCTAGGATCCAGTTGCTTACTTTGACTTTGAACAATGTAATGACAAATGTTGGCAAGTCTTACTGTAGTATCCTGTGTGGTCACAGTCAAATAACAGACAAGTGTAAAAGAATCAAAACATTGAGAAATCCATAATTGAAGTGCTAGGAAAACATTCGGAAGCCCTGAATCTCAAAGTGCACAAACGTCACTGACCAATGAATGCTGGTCAATTTTGCATGGAGTCAATTCAAGAAGTCAAGATCAAGTACAGTGTTCAGTCTCCACATATAAGACATACATGCATTTGTTTATAACACAATAATGTATGATTATTGAATGATAAAATATACGACAATTTGGGAAGTAGAGATATTTGGAATGTAAAAGCTTCCTTGCAACACAGGCTGAGGATCTACAACCCCGCCACTGGCAAACTGCATAATTACAATGTCAAAAGTTTACATTCAACAGTTTCTGTTTTAAATATGGACAAAAGAATTTATATTGAGAAAAGTTGACAAGAGGGTGTAAGATTTTGTAGACAGGAAACTTATGTATGTTATTCTAAACTTAGAAAAGTTGCATCCAGAGTATCTATCACATTTGTCATATATGTGCCAAACCTGATTGTTTCACATATCAGAGTAACGAAACAGCAAAATGAAATTACAATTTAATAGATTGGTAATACAGGAACAGCCAGATTAAACCTTAAGTTTTAGGGAAGATGGGAGCTTGTTGCTTCTGGCTGATTTCTGTTAATTTTCACAACTTCACCTCTGTCCAAAGACAAAAGTGATAATTTATAAGCAGCTGGAGATTTACATACAAAGTCCCAAGAGCAAGATGAGCTTGATGATTACCTGACCTGGTCATGGATCTCCCTCAGTACATTCAGAAATGGAGCTTTTACCAGAGCAATGTCACCTGACCCTTACAGTACCTTCCACTTTTCATTCACCTTCCGAGGTTGGGTCTTCTAAATGTTCAGTATCTGACTGGATGTTTATTTTTCACACATTGTTCCTTTGAATTCATTCTGACCAATTGGTCTACTTTTCAGTCAACACAAGCATACACATCTACTGATATGATTTGGAGATGCTGGTGTTGGACTGGGATGTACAAAGTTAAAAATCACACAACACCAGGTTATAGTCCAACAGGTTTAATGGGAAGCACACTAGCTTTTGGAGCGATGCTCACACCCACACACACCCTTATAGACACACACACTCCCACACTCACACATGCACCCCCTCACAGTCTAAAGACACTCTGCACTCACTACACACACACACTTTCTTACACTCACAACCCCCACCCCAGACAGACACACACACACAAAGACCCACATGCACATATATATTTTGTGGGGTGAATTTGTACTTTCAGGGTTACATTGTACTTTGCTCAAAAACTGCATGCATTCATGTAGAACTCTGAGCTCAAAAACTGCATGAATTTATATAAAACTCTGTTATATCACTTTTTAGATTAGAATCAATCTAAACATCATGGCATAGACAGAGAACACAGGCAGCCAACACCTTCAACATATTGTCTCACTATCACCACTGTTAACAGCTAACCTGAGAATGCAACTTTTAAAAAAAAAGGTTTTGTGATTTACACATGAAAGAAGTGAAACTATCACTGTATTCTAACAGATGAAAGGCTTAACAGACAATCAATTTTTCAATGTATAATTTCAGTTACATCACACTGTAAATTTTGCTATAAATTCTGTGTTACGATCGAGCCCTCCACTATCACCTGATGAAGGAGCGTCGCTCCGAAAGCTAGTGTGCTTCCAATTAAACCTGTTGGACTATAACCTGGTGTTGTGTGATTTTTAACCATCTACTGATAAGCTGCAGCCAATGAATAGTTTCTAATATACTAGATTTTGCCAGAACAGATAATGAGAAAGGAGCTCCACTTGCTGAATCATACTGAATAGAGATAGATATTAGTGCCTGGGAGAACATATCCTATAAAGATTCACTCAACAGAAAGAATCCATTTTAGAAATATTCCAAAGTAAATCAATTCTTCAAACTATTTGTAAATATAGCATGATCATAATTAATTGATTGGGATTGGTCAGCTCAGTTAGCTCGATAGCTAGGGCATGGTTCAGAATAACAGGGTACAGGATTTGATCCCTGATCCAACTTGAGAGCTCACTCCAAGTCCTACCCTATAATAAAGTGATGGCGTTCACCATGACCCTCAGTGACCCTCAAATCATTGAGGATGCCACCTGGTGAAGAAGACAAATCCAATTCACTAGAATTTTAACAATTAATAGATATATCCAGCAGACATATAGAATTATCAAATTGCACAAATAAACGTTACTAAAGCCAGGACCACTACACAATTTTCACTGTGGTGAGCCAGTATTTTATACAGAGCCATTGCATAAGCTCCCTTCTCTTGTTTTCTATGTCATGATTAATAGATGAAAGTATTCTGTAGGCTTTCGTAATCACCTTATCTACCTGCCCTGTAACCTTTATGATGTCAGCCATGATTCAATTCGGAGCACTCCCACCTTGAATCATATTTTGTGGGTTCAGGTTCCAGTCCAAAGATTGAACTCCAAAATTATCGCTAACACTCTAATGAAGTGCCACATTGTCTGAAGTGCCATCTTTTACGCAAGGTATTAAATCACGGCCCTTGTATATCCTCTCAACTACCGATATTAAAATGTATTGAAGATACCTCTTTGTCCAGACAGTCATTTTACCTAGTCTTTCAAATTCACTTTGTGATGATAAGATCAAGGAAAGAAATGGTAGCAGCTCCACAGAGTCATATTCCAGGACTACCTACTGTGGAACACAATCTCACTTATCAATATCCCTTTGTAATTTTATGCTATTCTGGTCTTCCATTTTTTCCACTGTAAAGACCATATCTTTTTATTTTTGTGTAGTCTTGATCATGAGTAGCATTGGGAAAAAAGACTGTTTTAAGAACCAAAATTTGTGGAAGGGATTACTGCACTTTAAAAAACAAGTTATCAGCAATTATTGCAAATGCTGATGAAACTACTGTTGTTCAACCGATAGGGAAAGTTAGTTGCATGATGAGTACAAAATGAGAATCAGCTGGCAACAAGTAGCTGATTGGTCTTTAGACCAATGACCAGTAGTCAACGACAATGGCCTTCTGCTTGCCAACAGCTATTTGATTGAATGTCAGACAGCTGAACAGCTTGTTAGTGTGAGCAAGATAGCCAGAATCCTTCAAACGTTCGGAAAGAGAGCTGCAGTATTTCTTTCTGCAATACCATACACCTAAAGCCTGAATAAAGCCTATTTATTTCCCTCATCTTTTGCAGTGAGCTGTGGCTTTTAGCCAATAAGTCAGAGATTCTTTAAGTTACGTATCAGGTGCCCTATGCCTCCTGTAAACAAGTGAAAGTACCCAGAAAAGAGAGATTGAAGAGCAACAACTCTCATCACGCCAAAAGGACCATATAAATGGGCCCTGTGGGCAACAGCCACCGAACTATCTTCCCCATTTTTCCCTCTCACCTGTTAGATAGGACATCGAACAGCACAGCACAATACAGGTCCTTCTGCCCTCGATGCCATGCCGACCTTTTATCCTACTCTAAGATCAAACTAACCGACATAACCTTCATTTTACTATCATCCATGTGCTTATCAAATAGTCCCTAAATGTCCTTAAAGTATCTGACTCTATTACCACCGCTGGCAGTGAACTTGACACACCCACCACTCTCTGAGTAAAGAACCCACCTCTGACATCCCCCCAAAACCTTCCTCCAATCACCTTAACGTTATGCCCCCTTGTGATAGCTATTTCCACCCTGGGAAAAAGTCTCTGACTATTCACTCTATCTATGCCTCTCATCATTCTGCACACCTCTATCAAATCACTGCTCATCCTCCTTCACTCCAATGAGAAAAGCCCTAGCTCCCGCAACTTTTCTTCATAAGACATGCCCTCCAGTCCAGGCACAATCCTAGTAAAAAAACACCAAGTTTTGTGTTTTGGTTTTCTTATTGTCAGTCTGTGTGTGTGTGTCAAATGGGAGATTTATAATGAGCTTAGAGGTTTAACTAGCAAAGTTAAATATATATCAATAGTTTTGAACTGTTTACCTGTAGCTGGAATCTATTTATTTGTAATAGTTGGTCATTCTTGTTAAGTACAGAAACCTGCTCTGTCAACCTGGGTCTGAAAAGACAAACACTTTGCACTAAATTGTCAATCTTATTGATGATTCTAGGATTAGCAGGGCTTGATTTACAATGTGCTGTCTCAGTGAGGAGTGACACCATATGTTAAACTGCACAATATTATTCAGTGCAACAAAACTAGAAATTGCTGGAAAAATCTCTGCATGTCTGTCAGCATCTGTGGAGAGAAAACAGAGTTAACATTTGGAGACTAGTGACTCTTCATCAGAACTCAATCAGTTTGGATTTGATAAGTTAACTCTGCTTTCTCCCCACAGATGCTGCCAGGTTTGCTGAGCTTCGCCAATTTCTGTTCTTGTTTCAGATCTCCAGCATCTGCAGTTCTTTGTTTTATTTTTTAGTGTAATTTTCCTTCAACAGAACTTCTCAGTTAAACCTTGCAATACCCCTGCTACTCTTGGGCTGTTCTATTTCTGTCATCCTTGCCCACCTTTTCATTGATTCAGAATGTTTTCCATTGTTTTATCCATAAAGAGATTTAAGCTTTCCCCTATATCTCTGACATGTGTCCTGCAATACAGAATGGATTTGACTCTCCCCAGCATTTAGTAATCCAATCATTTCAACATTTACTTTAACATAAAAATTGGAGCTCATTGAGGCTTTTGACTTTGCATGTGCTTCATTGTTGGATCTTTGCTGTAGGTGTTACCATAAGGAGGGGATGAGATAGTGTTATATAGACATACTATCACATTTCAATATTAATAAAATGTTTTGAAACAGGCAATCATTCAACCTGTTGTTGCCTAGAATAAATGGGCAACTCTTGGCATCATGAGTAATCCTGAAAGCCACAGGAGCAATTTTAACCCATTCTATCTAGTGGATTTGGAGAAGCCACACAGTTAAAATTGTCTCCAAATTTGATTGTCCCCTTTCTGACCAATGTTCACACTACTTGAGTCACTCTTTATAGCCAGCTAATGTGCTTATCTAACTGAGGCAGAAATCTCATTAATATACACAGATTGAGATCCAACAATGCTATTAGAACTTTGAGGGCATCTTATCTCCCATGGTCACCTCCCTCAGTGAGAGCTGGTCAAGAGGAAGATACAGTCAAAGGTAAGTGTAAACCTTTCCTTAGTCAGAGCAGGAGGAGTCAGTGACCTCCTGAGTTCCTTCAGACCTCATAGGTATTTGTGTTTACTGTGTTCGGCTCCTCTACTTCCCACTTTGCACGACTTGTGACTGGGCTATGATCTATCGACTACATGAGTGGATCTGCCTGATTTGAATCTACTCTGCTGCTAATGTTTTTCATTTAAGCGTAGATTTTCTAACAGTTGTGTATTTTCTTCTCCCTATTTTTCATGGAATGTGGGTGTAACTGATAATTCACCAGCGTTTGTTGCATATCCATAATTGCCCTTGGAACAAGTGTCCTGCTAGGCCATTTCAGAGGGCAGGTAGGAACCAACAACATTGCTGTGGGCTCAGAATCATACATAGACTAGTCTGGGTAAGGTCAACAGATTTCCTTTTGATGCAAACTTACAGCATTTTGCTTCCTCTGTAGCCTGGTTTTGCCGCCTTTTATCCTTCTCAACCTCAGATGGATTATTCAAACTGCCCCTGTTAAATATCTGGTACATTACTGGCATCACACCATCAGAAACCTGGCGATCCAAAGGTCCACAACTCAACCTGTTATTTACAAAACTATCCTTCCACAACCACTGGAACAGTTCAGCCCTATTACTCAGAACTTTGACTTGCTGGCTTGCCAGTGAAGTTCCTTCCACATTAGTGTAGACCTAAAGGCTGATGAAGAACCATTTATACCCATGCAGTCAAGTAGAACCTGAGAAAAGCTCAAAGTTGGCGTGGCACTACACACAGGAGGCAGCAGAATTCTATTGGTGCAGTCTGATCCCAGTAGTAATATTATTTGTCATTTCTGCTAGCAGTACCTGGTTTCAGGCTAGTAGGCAAATAGTTTGGCAGTTGCTAGCCTTCTCAGTCATGGTGGCTTAGCTACCATTAGACTAAATGACTGAGTCAACAGGGGCGATGATTTAATTGTACAGTTTGCTTTTACATTTAATAAGCATTTAATAAATGCAACATAAAGTATTTATATAGAAATAAACGTAAAGCATGAACATTGAATACATGAATAAAAGTGAGAGCAATGTAAAAGTCTGAATGGAGTCACGTGTCCCAGACTCCCTAACACGCTGATGTTACCCTCTAATTTCATGTATCCCAGAACAGGCTGACTAAACCCTCACATCCTGTAAAACTCTTAACTAGGAAATTGCAAACTTGCATCCCCTAGCTATAGAATGCAGCTAAATGGATAAATAAGGAGGTGAGACTACCAAGTATGCATACCAGGGAGGTAATTAGTCTTAGGGAAAATATTTGAATAAATTTGCAAGTCTGTCATGCTTGTGACAAGAGAAAGTATTTAAAATTCCCATTATCAAACTGGGTACAACAAGAAAATACTGAGGAAATAAGAAATTGAAGAAAAACAAGAAGACAAGGACATAGATAAGTGAATCGGAATGAGAAAGAGAGAAGTAAAATAAGTTAATACCGCTTAATTGCAAGCCCCTTGATTGTCCATGAGATACACATCGTTTTTAACAAAATGTTTGTCTTTTTGTTTGTTGTATAAGTTCATAACTAAGCGCTCATGTTCTCAAACATTGACAGCTGTGCTTTTAATTGGTTTCAAGTAATAGTCCCCTCATCAAGTCAAAGGTGTGTACAAAATTATTGCAAAGTAATGATGTTTGTGCAGAAAGTGTTTGACTTCCTCTTTTGAAACATGTTAGGCAATCAACAAACCTAGTTATTTCTCACAAATACTTCTTACTGATGACTGTCTGGTTGCTAGGCCTCACTGAGTAGAAGTGCCATCTGTATAAACGGCAGTTCCACGAACCAACAATGTCTTTGTCCTTGATGACATGACTGTGCAAGTTCCAATGAATTGCTATTGTTACTCACCATTCTATCATGATCAATACTGACCTGAGATCCTGGGTTCACACTGTATGGCACCCCCACAACCATCAAGAGGCATAATACCAAAATCTCAACAATAATGTAGCATCACCTGAAATTATCCACAAACATTTCATTAATATTCCTGAATCGTTTTCCATGTCACCAAAGCATCTTGGTTGTTTTTACCAACCTTTTATTGTCATTAACTCTTGAAATGATTCACTGACATTCACTTATGTGCTTAAGATCACTATGTTCCTTGATTTGTTACTGATAATGCAATATCTGGCCAATGCCTGTTTGGAGGCGTGCTTGATAAACCTTGATAAATCTCTCCACCCTTCAGGCACTCTGCCTGTATTCCTGATAACGGGCTTTTGCCCAAAATGTTGATTTTCCTGCTCCTCGGATGCTGCCTGAACTGCTGTGCTTTTCTAGCACTACTCTACTCCAGAATCTGGTTTCCAGCATCTGCAGTCATTGTTTTTACCCCTGATATGTGCACTCAGTTTGATGTATCAATAAACAAAGAAGATAAGGTGTAGGATACAGTCAGTGTTCAAGTCTACAGAGGCCAGAATGAAGCTGCACAGTGCCTTGGATTAGACCATACCCTCAACTTTATCTAAATCCTTTCTGAAATAGAAGATTGATTCCCCAACAATTGAGGTGAAGAAATCAGGTGAACATTTCTGCATTACTTGTGTAGGAATTTGGTATTTCTTTTTGTTGCTTGCAGTGCTCTAAAATATTCATTAAAGTATCCACAGGGATGCTGTACTTTGTTGCTTTTTGATAGAAATAACTGTGGCTATGGGTTTTTCATCAGAGCAAGGATCAGAACAGGAAATGGGAAACAAGCGCCATACTGAATAGGGATGGATATTAGTGCTTGGGGAATATATTCTATAAAGATACACTTAATGAAACAAAATTCATTTCAGAAATATTCCAAAGTAAATCAATTCTTCAAACTCCTTGTAATTATAACACCAAAAATATCATAAACATAATTAATTGATGGGGATTGGTCAGCTCAGATGGTTCAATAGCTAGGTTATGTTTCAGAATAACAGGATATAGGATTTGATCACTCCAAGCCCTACCCTATAATAAAGTGGTGCCATTAACCATGACCCTCAGTGACCCTCAAATCATCGAGGATGCCACCTGGTGAAGAAGGTGAATCCAATTGATCAGAATTCCAACACGTAATAGATATATCCAACAGACATATAGAATTATTAAATCACACAAATTAACTTTATTAAAGCCAGGACTACTACGCAATTTTCACTGTGGTGAGCCAGTATTTTATACAGAGCCATTGCATAAGCTCCCTTCTCTTGTTTTCTATGTCATGATTAATAGATGAAAGTATTCTGGAGACATTCAAAATCACCTTATTTACCTGCCCTGTAACCTTCATGATGTCAGCCATGACTCAATTGGGAGCACTCCCACATTGAATCACTATTTTGGGTTCAAGTTCCAGTCCAAGGCTTGAACTCCAAAATCATGGCTAACAGTGCCATATTGTCTGAAGTGTCACCTTTCACATCAGATGTTAAAATACGGCCCTGTATGTCCTCTCAGCTGGATGTGTCCATGGGATTAATCCAAAGAAGAGCAGGGGAGTTACTTGTATTGCCCTGGTCAACATTTACCCTTCCATCACAAAAACAGATTGCTTGGCCATTGTCACCCATGGGAGCTTGCTGTGTGCAAATTAACTGCTGCATTTCTGACAAAACAATGGTAACTACTCTTGCAGTGAGTTATCACTGAAGAGGTATTCAGTGGGAAGTTGAAAATAATCCTAAAACAATACTCTGGGCTAGCTGTGTCATGTAGCAGAGACTGCAGTTTGTGAAGGGAAAGATGGTGATGAATGTAGTAAATAATATTTTTTGCTGATCTGTTGGAGGGACCATTCTTCACATGGGATGGTGAGCCAAGGCCACATCTGTAGCTTTGGAGCAAACCGTGGAGTACAATCCTCTGGAACTGATCCCGGAGTACATTCCTCAGGAGCAGCTCCTGCTGCATGATCCTGTGGAACTGCTGCCATTTTTTTCCTTGATAGTATCATCACAAAGTGAATTTGAAAGGATCAGTAAAATGATCAGAACCCTCAGCAATATTATGATAATATTTTAACCTGATAAGGTTCTGATTTATTGATGTTTCTTTGGTGTTAACTTTTGGCCAAGACATATAGAAGTACATATTCAATTCAATTCTCTTCGCGTGATATCAAAATAAGGTAGAGGCACTGGATACTACAAAAAAAATGGGTCCTGACAACATCACTGCAAAAGTACTCAAGACGATGTCCATAACTTGCCAAGTCTTCTAATCCTGTTACAAAACTGACATTTACTCAACAACGTGGAAATTGCTTAAGTGTGTCCTACACGCAAAACACAGGACAAATCCAAAACAGCCAATTACCACATTACCGTCCCATCAGTCTATTTTCGCTTATCCGTGAAGTAATGGAAGAGTCGTCAACTGTGCTCGAAGGTGATGCTTAGTGTTAGGTAAGTCAGGGCCACCAACCTTGACCTTATTACAGTCTTGATCCAAAGTTAAACAAAAGATTTGGAGACCAAAGCCTTTGATATCAAGATTACATTTGGCCAATGTGTGACTGACGAGCTGGTGCAGGGTAGAAGGATTGATACTTTTGGATCAGTGGAATCTCTTCTGGGGTAGAAGTGACCTGTATAAGAAGAACAGATTGCACCTGAATTGGAAGGGGACTAATATACTGGCAGGGAGATTTGTTAGAGCCGGGGTCGGTGAGGGGGGGAGCAGGTGTGTGTGTGTGCGGGTGGGGGGGGTAAGGGGGAACCCAGACAGATCGTGAGGAAAGAGTTCAGTCAGAGATTGGTCATGAAAAGCGAGTTTTGAGAAGACTTGTAGCTCAGGTTGAGGTTCTGGATGTAGGTTAGCTCACTGAGCTGGAAAGTTCATTTTCAGACATTTCGTCACCATGCTCGGTAACATCAACAGTGAGATTCTGGATGAAGCACTGTTGGTATGGCCCGCTTTGTATTTACGTGTTTCAGTTTCCTTGAGTTAGAGATGTGGTGATATCATTTCTTGTGGTGATGTCATTTCCTGTTCTTTTTCTCAAGGGGTGGTAAATGGAATCCAAGTCAATGTGTTTGTTGATAGAGTTCCAGTTGGAATGCCATGCCTCTAGGAATTCCCATGCATCACTCTGTTTGGCTTGACCTAGGATGGATGTGTTGTCCTTCCTCATTCATATGTAAGGATACTAGTGAGAGTGGGTCATGTCTTTTTGTGGCTAGTTCTCCAATGTCATGTTTGTTACAGTTGGGAAAAGGAACCAAGTCAAACAGTCAGGGCAGGCAGGAACAAAGTAGAGATCGAGGTGGGACTGGTAAATTAAACTGCATTTATTTCAATGCAAGAGGCCTAACAGGTAAGGCAGATGAACTCAGGGCATAGTTGGAACATGGGACTGGGGTATCATAGCAATTGCAGAGACGTGGCTCAGGGATGGGCAGGATTGGCAGTTTAATGCTCCAGGGTATAGATGCTATTGGAAGGATAGAAAGGGGAGGGCAAGAGAGGAGGGGGAGTGACATTTTTGATTAGGGATAACATTACAGCAGTATTTGGAGAGGATATTCCTAGTACTATGTCCAGAGAAGTTATTTGGGTAGAACTGAGAAATAAGAAAGGGATGATCACCTTATTGGGATCAAACTGACGAACCCCAACCCCCCACACACACCCCCCCCCCCCCCCCCCCCCTTTCCCCCCACCCCAATTGCCAGAGGGAAATTAAGAAACAAATTTGTAAGGAGATCTCAGTTATCTGTAAGAACAACAGGGTAGTTATGGTAAGGGATTTTAACTTTCCAAATATGGAGTGGGATTGACCTTATCAAAACTGTGGCTACAGGGGCAGGTCAGTAACTGGGAATCCTACAGCAAGTTGCTCAGCTCCTAAGTCCCCAAAGCCAATCCACCATCTGCAAAGCACAAATCAAGAATACATGGTATACTCTCCTGAATGAGTGCAGTGCCAACACTCTCAAAATTTGACACCATCCAGGGAAAAGGAGCCCATTTAACTGGCACCTTAACCACCATCTTCAACATTTTTCACCACTGATGCTTAATAATAGCAGTGTGAATCGCTTACAAGGTGCACTGCAGTAACTCACCAAGCTTCCTCTGAATGCAGCTTCTAAAACCTTAGTCTTTTAGAAGGACTGAGGCAGCAAGTGCAGGGGAACACCACCCACCTGCGAACTCCCCACCAAGCAACTCCGGGAGGTGGTAGCATAGTAATAATATCATCGGACTAGTAACTCAGAAACCCACAAAAGCATTCTGGTGATATGAGTTCAACAGCAAATAATTAAACTTGAATTCAATAAAAACCTGAAATTAAAAAGTCATCCTAATGGCACCTCTGTAACCACACTGACTGTCATCTGTTTCACCAATGTCCTTTAGGGAAGGAAATCTGCCATCCTTATTCATCTGGCCCACATGTGACTCTAGACCCGTAGAAATGTGGTTGGCTCTTAATGGGCAATAAATGTTGGTTCTAGCCACTGACAACTTCACCACTAGAACAAAGTTAAAAATCACACAACACCAGGTTATAGTCCAAAAGGTTTATTTGGAAGCACTACCTTTTGGAGCGCTGCTCGTTCATCAGGTGGTTGTGACGACAACCACCTGATGAAGGAGCAGTGCTCTGAAAGCTAGTACTTCCAGTTAAACCTGTTGGACTATAACCTGATGTCATGTGATTTTTAATTTTGTACAGCCCAGTCCAACACTTGCATCTCCAAACCATGACCACTAGAACAAATTTACAAAGAAAACATCCTGACTTGGAATGATATCACTGTTCCTTCAACTTTGTTGGGTCAAAATCCTGGAACTCTGGCCCTAATGGCATTATGGGTAAAAGCTACATCCCAAGGACTGCAGTGGTATCAGAAGGCAACTCACCACCACCTTCTCCACAGCAATTATACAGTCACAGAGTCATACAGCATGGAAGCAGACCCTTCAGACGATCTTGTTCATGCCGGCCAAGTTTCCCAAATTAATTTAGCCCCACTTGCCTGCATTTAGCTCACACTCCTCTCAACCATTCTGATTCACACACCTGTCCAAATGTCTTTTAAATGATGTATTTGCATCTACTACTTCCCTTGGAATTAGGGATTGGCAATAAAGATGGCCAGTTAGCAACAACCACATCCCATGAAAACATCTTAAAAATGCTCCTGCAGAACTCTACTCTAGCAGCAGTCTGCACGTTTAGAAGAGAAGCTGAAAAAAAGTCATTAAAAAGCATTGGAAATAAAATCAAAGTTTCTTGAAATCCTCTCTGTGGTTTAGAGAGTTCCATGATGGATACTTCAGTCTGCTTTGAGTGGGAGGTGTACTCAGCAAACAATGGTGGAAATGAAGTGTGACACATGTTGGAATGAACAGAGCTATACAGTTTCCCAAACATACTTCAGTTGCATCAGGCTAGATTACCCAGTCAAGCACAACACTGTGAGTCAAAACAGATCTTTAAAAATAAGCCAATCACACAAAGTCATGTGCTCAAAGCATTTCTGAAGCTGGGCACAATGCCAGTGAGTTCTTTGCTTTATTCCCACCCCTCCCACTTCCAAATCTTCCCCTACCCCCCTCTCCCTGTTAACCCAACATACAATCCCTTCCCACTCCTCAGGAGATTTAGGACAATTAGAGCACCTAAGGGGACTTACAGCTGAGGGCAGTTAACTTCCCAAATCCACATGCTGAACTGAGATGTATTCATCTTTTTGACTCCGTTACATAATGCTTTTACAGTGCAAGATCTCTATTCCATTCAGTCTCCATTCCTGGCTGCTTGTGCAAAGCCACCCTGTGGACTGGCCGCACTCAATCTGTTGTTTCATCATCACAGAGCCTGCTGAGCCTATACAAATATCAAATTCAGAATCCATGATAGATCACAAAAAGCAAACAGATACTGGTCCAAGATGCAAGTGCAACCATGACTGCAATAGTTCCACCAAGTTGGCAATGAAACATTGTTAGAGACTTATATCAGTTCTCTATACCACAGCACTATGTACACCATGTGACTGAAGCAAAAGGAATAACAAAGTATGGGATCCAGTTTGGGATCACTGCTCACACACTGAATAATTACCGAAGTACAGTTTTAGCCAACCAACATGTTTCTGCATTGTACATTCAATGTAATTCTGCGTAATGGATGACAACATGTGATAACTGAATTCAAATCCAGACTACTGGAATGGAAATCTATTCTGCATTTGGGTTTGGATGCGTGGTTGTTTTTAAAAGGTGAAACACAGGGCTTCAGCAAGTTGAAGTTGGCGTCAGCAAGTTGAATGTTGGATTGCTCAGACATAAAAGTTTCAGAGAGACTGAGTAAAGGATAGAAAGGAACAACACTGTATATTGTGGAGAAGGGAGAGGTGGTAGTTAAGGTAGAAAAGCAGATTGAACTGAAAATTCAGGAACTCCATGCAATTCACGTTAGAGGTAAGTGAAGGGAAACAGTGGAATTATGTCCAAGGAGATGACTATTAATTGAGATTATTTCATAGGTAACTACATACAATGTTTAGCTTTTGAAGTGATGTGCATTGGAATGCAAGTGGCAGATTAACAGATTCATGAGGGAAAAATAAAAATTAAAAATGATAGATATGTAGGAGTTTGAATTACTCAAGAAAGTGTCCATCAAATGTCTCTTAAAGAAAAATAATAGGAAGCTATCCTTCCTCTCCAGGGTAAATATGAATTTAATTTTGGCAGCTCAAGCCAGCAGGGCAGATTGTTCAATAACATAACAAATGACTACAGGAACTGGAACAGGCTATTGAATGTCTGGAGTCTGTTTGAACATTCAATGATATCACTTCCATTAGCACTTCTTCACATGAAATTCATCAATAACATTGATTAACAAAAATCTATCAATCTCAGATTTAAACTTAACAATTTGCCAGCATCAACTGCTGTTTGCAGAACAGAGTTGCAAACTGCCATTGCTTTTCATGTGTAGATATTTTTAAACTTTAGCCCTGAAATGCCTAGGTCTAATTTTAAGGTTGTATTCCTAGTCCCCCGTTCTGCCACCAGCAGAAATAGGTTCTGTCTTTCTACCTTATCAGTTCCTCTCAATACCTTGAAATCTTCAATTCAATCACCCTGAATTTTCTAAATTCTAGGAAATATAAGATTAGTTTGAATAACATCTCCTCAATTTTTTAACTCTGGTAATTCAGGTATTATTCTAGTAAATTGGAGATTTCACCTTGTAAAGTTGTTGCACCCAGAACACAGTATCCTGCTTATGGTTTATCTAGGGTTTTGACTAGCTGTAGCATGACTTTATCTCTTTATATTCTGTTACTCGAGATGAAAGACAAGAATTCCATAAACCTTTTTGATTATTATATGTGTTGATGGAATTTTAATGACCTGTGTAAGTGGACCTGTCTAGTCTTGTTGTGCCTCCAAGACTTTCAGCTTTTCATCATTTAGACAATCTTCTGATCTTTTTAGGTACAATATTGCACCTCACCTCGAGTAAGTTACCCAAAGGCATGAGAACATTTATAGAGCAAATAGGAATTTGTTCAACACACGACATCTTCAATCCAAAACCAAAAGCACTTCACCCTCAATCATATAGCTTTAATATCCAGAACAATACAGAAAATTGGCCTTTCAGTAAACTCAAACAATGTACATATTAGCAAGGAAGAAGAATAGGCCTTTCAGCCTGCTCCAGCATTGAATTAGATCATGACTGAGCTGATGTTAACTTTCCTCTTCTATTCAAAGTTTGTGAGAAGATTTGTAGCTCGGGTGCTCGTTGTTGTGGTTCTGTTTGTCAAGCTGGGAATTTGTGTTGCAGACGTTTCGTCCCCTGTCTAGGTGACATCCTCAGTGCTTGGGAGCCTCCTGTGAAGTGCTTCTGTGCTGTTTCCTCCAGCATTTATAGTGGTTCTTCCATTCTACTCTAGATGCAATCTCACCAATGCCCCGTATAACTGTAGCATTAACTCCATAGTCTTCATTCAATCCCCCTCACTATAAACATAACATATAAAATAGAACATTCTATTAGCTTTTACTCTTACTGTACCCACATAGTAATCTTCTGTGTTTCATTCACTAGGACACCTAGATCTCCCTGTATCTCAGAGTTCTACAACCACTCATTATTTAGATAATATACTTCTTTACTTTTTTTTGCAATACAATGGACAATATTATACTTCCCCACATTATGGACCATTTGCCAGATCATTGCCCTTTCACATAATCTATCCGAACACCTTTGTAAGCTCCTTGTGCCCACCTCACAACTCAGTTTCCTACCCACCTTTATGTTATCAACAACCATAGCTTCAGTCCTTAACCCCAAAAGCACACCACATGTGACATCCTGCTAACCTGAAAAATACCCACTTATTCTGACTTTCTGCTTCATTTTAGCCAGTCAAACTTGTATCCATACCAAACCATGATTTCCTTTGACAAAACCATATTGGCTCGGCCTGATTACCCAAATGCCCCAGTATAACATCTTTAATAATAGCTTTTAATATTACCATTCCTGATGAAGGGCTTATGCCTGAAACGTCGATTCTCCTGCAACTCGGATGCTGCCTGACTGGCTGTGTTTTTCCAGCATCACACTCTCGACTCTAATCTCCAGCATCTGCAGTCCTCGCTTTCTCCAAACATGGGAGTGAGTATGATATCTCTATTCATTTTATGGTCACAGCTGTTGAACCCCTTGTTCATGCTCAGCTCCATGTTTGACCACTGTAGTTTATTATTCCATATTCTGCTAAGTCCCAGCCTGCATAAACCATTCCACTCCGAAAGGTGCTAGCTCTTCTCGGGTTACAAGCACCATCAGCACTTTTATGTGACATTTTTATTAAGCTCCCCCTCTTCGGCATGAACTGGTTTGCTTTTTCCCTGACCTGACAAGCATTTATCTAAATTATATATAAAGAATAATAAGTACCAGGGAAAGAATCGCAAACCTGAAACAATGCAGGACTTCAGATGAAGTAATTAACCACTCAAGCAAATTTTGAACACTTTTATGTTCAATGTCTGAATCGAAATTGAATTAATGTATCTAACTTTCTCCTTACAATGTGTTATTTTATTAAACCTAGACCATTGTATTGAAGCATTAACCTAGTGAATTTTTCACTCCCAATTCTTTTTTTCCTCTCAAAAGTACTGATTCTTCCTTACAGCTCCAGGGGTATCAACTTCAGAATAAGGTCTTCAGGACCTTGGAGCAACATTGCAAAAATGTCAAGGAACTCCACATCATTGAGTATAAATAGTACAGTGTGGACAAAGTTAGAACACACTGTACTGTCTGTAAAAACACCACGAGGTTGCAACAACTAGACTGGAAAGTTCATATCAGCAGATGGACATGAACACAGGAAGAAGGTAGATATAATCCTTACCTATTGTAACAATAAGGGCAGAACCAGATATTTTATGAATCACAATATACATCAGTGTTTAGTGTTAATGTGTAATAAATAATGTTGTCTCAATGTGTTAGCCTGAAGTCAGTTCTTGAATTTGCCTATTCCTTGAACGGTCTATCAGCACTTCAGTATCTGAGTCAAAATCTATTTTGTACACAAGTCTTGACTCAGTCTTGTATAGTCAGAAGGCCTAGTGATCAGGCTTAAACCCATTTTCACTAACTGTGTATAAAGCTGGAGGACTGAACAAAACTTAGGAACAAGGCTGTTTTTCATTTCTCCTAAATGAACATTTACAGTTCCCTCATTATCACCCTTGTTGTGCTCAATCAATAGGGCACAGCCGAGGGAGCCCCCTGGTCATTATGGCTTATAACACTGTGTCCTTACCCATCAGAGCATCAAGATGATTTCTTTTAAAAATCTATGGAGCTAGATTTTGCTAGAAGTGGCAATCATTTTCACACTGCCTGTCCACTCATTTTTTCTTTAAGAAAGAGCTCCACATTTCTGATATGAGATTATGATCAGGATTCATAGAGTCATAGAGTTATAGTGTTATACAACATGGAAACAGTGCTATCAGCCTTGTGCATGCCAACCAGATATCCTAAACAAATCTAATCCAATTTGGTCCATATCCCTCTCAAACCTTCCTATTCATGTACCCATCCATTGCCTTTAACATATTGTAAGTATACCCACTTCCACCACTTCCATTGGCAGCTTATTCCTTACATGTACCACCCTTAGCGTGAAAAAGTTGCCCCTTAGATTCCATTTAAATCTTTCCCTCCTCACCTTAAACCTATGCCCTTTAGTGTTGCTCTCCCCTGTGCTGGGGAAAGGACCTATCCATGCCCTCATGATTTTATAAATCTCTGTAAGGTCACTCCTCAGCCTCCAAAGCTCTAAGGAAAAAAGCCCTAGCCTATTCAGCCTTTCCCAGTAGCTTAAATCTTCCAATCCTGGCAACATTCTGAACCTTTTCAAGTTTAACAACATCTTTCCTATTGTGGGGAGACCAGAATTGAATGAAGTGTTCAAAAAGAGGCCTAACCAATGCCCTGTACAGCTGCAACATGACCCCCCAACTTCTATATGCAATGCATTGACCAATAAAGGCAAGCATACCAAACACCTTCTTCACTATCCTGTCTACACACAACTTCACTTTCAGGGATCTATGGACCTGCACTCCACTGTCTCTTTGATTGGCAACTCTCCCCAGGGCCCTACAATTAATTGTATAAGTCCTGTCCTGAGTTGCCTTATCAAAATGGAACACGTCACATTTGTCTAAATTAAACTCTATCTGCCACTCCTTGGCCCATTGGCCCATCTGATTAAGATCTCATTGTACTCTGAGATAACCTTCTTCACTGTCCATTACAACTCCAATTCTGGTGTCATCTGCAAACTTACTAACCATACCTTCCATGTTCACATCCAAATAATTCACATAAATGATGAAAACAGTGACCCAGCACCAATCTTTGTGGCATAACACTGGTCACAGGCCTCCAGTCCAAAAAACAACCCTCCACCACCACCTTCTGGCTCCTACATTCAGGCCAATTTTGAATCCAACTGAATACACCCTCCTGGATTCCATGCGACGTAACCTTGCTATACAGTCCACCATGTGGAACCTTGTCAAACACTTTATTGAAGTCCATATTGACTACATATACCACTCTGCCTTCAGAAATGAGAAGCATGCTTTAATTCTGATATGTCCCTCGTAGTGCAGGATAGTCAGGGAAAGACATACTACATCCCCTTCTCTCACAGCAGTCAGTTGCTGTATTCTATGATTTAAATGCCCTGCATCACAGACAGCCTCTTTGGCAGCTCCTGTGAAATGCTAAGTACATAGAGTAAATGTGAGGTTAGGTTGACAGGAGGATAGGTGCTAGGAAAGTAGGGTGCCAGGTGGATAGGGATAGGTTGCCTGGGAGTCAGATAGATAAGGTGCCAGATTTGTAAAGGGGCAGGGAACAAGGTGAAAAGTAAGTGATACAGTTTATCATAAGTCAGAGTGGGCATAAAATATCAGGCCCAGTGGAAGAGTCAGGTAAAGGGGGTCAGGTCTGGTGAGGGAAGAGTGTGTGTGTTGGATGCCAAGAGGGTAAGTACAGGTCACGGAGGGGAAGGAAGATTTCAAGTTTTGGGCAGACAGAGGGAGCTTGTTGGGTCCAATTGCAGAGGAGGGGAGGGAGTTGGGTGCTTCATATCCCAGAGTAGAGAGGCTAGGTCAGTTTAGGGTCTGGTGGTGTAAGAAGTCTGGGAAAGTGTAATTGGGAGTGTGTAGGGTAAGTTGGGAGTTAGTTTAATAGTTATCCAGGAATTAAGCTTGGTACTTAACCAGTCTAACTGCTATTGAGGAACTGCTATTTACTCAAGTGCTTCTTCTTGGCTAGCTGAGCTTTTTGTTTCTCTCAGCTTACCCATTGCCCTTCTAAACACTCAACCTCCAGAGGTCAAGGCCATTAGTGACTGTCTCCCAGCTGGCCATTTGAATATGCAAATATCTAATATAATACCAAAGTGAGAATAATTCATTCATAATGTTAGAGTTGTCCAGTATCACAAATGGCAATGCATTTACTCAATTATTTACAAAGGAACTTCTTTTAGCTTGACCCAACTACTTTAACTCAATAGGTAACTTATGCAATTAATAAGACTTATTTGGCTTGACAGAACTTCAATATTGCTGAAGAAATACACATTTTGTCAAAGCTTCCCAGCTTGCACTTATCAGTACAATCAGAAGAAATGCCAATGTAAACAGAAAACAGAATTTTCATACTGGATGAGAAGAGCATGCAGGTTGGTTGGCAGGTTCGGCTGGTCGAGGTGTTGCCAAGGAGAAACTACCAGTTAGACGATCACTGACAGTTACTACCAAGTTTTGCTTAAATTTAAACCAGGCAGGTTGACTCTGATTGGTCAAGGCATTGCCCTGAGGAATGAACCAGAGAATGGCTGTGGCCTACATTGTTAAGCTAAAATAGGCAGAAAGTGTGCAGCAAAACCACAAAGTGCTGGAGAAACTCAGTGTATCTGGCAACATCTATGAAGAGAGAAACAGAACTAATGTTTCAAGTCCAATGTGATTCTTCTTAAGAACTGCAATATGTCTATATATCATAAAATGGTAGAGTCATAAAGGCATGCAGCAGACAAACAGGTCCTTTGGTCCAAATCATTCATGCCAACCAGGTATCCTAAACTGAACTAGTCCTATTTGCCTGCATTTAGACCATGTCCCTCTAAAACTTTCTTATTCATGTACGTATCCAAATGTTTTTTAATATTGTAATTGAACTGCTTCTACCAGTTCCTGTGGCAATTCATTCTGTACATGCGCCATCGTCTGTCTTTCTGCTTTATTCTTAGCACACTCAGAATTATTTAATGTTAAGTTGTCCGGTCATATAATCACAGATAATATTGGTCACTGCTTTGAGTTTTGCAAGCACAGTCTAATTGAGCATGGTCAGAATCTTGCCTGTTACTAACAAGCTGTTTGATATGATCTACCAGTCCTTGGGAAGTACAACCTCGATACCTAGAATCACACCAATGCTCAAATTCATTCCTCATTACTGTGATAGTATCATGGAATTCCTCCAGTGTGGAAGCACAAAGATATGGTTTGAGGGCAACATCCTATTAGTGGTGAACACCACTTATGTTCCATGGTAGCTGCAAGAAACCAGTTCCTCAAAATTTTGAGTTACCTTAAATCCATGGTAGATTGAGTACTTTTCGGGACCTAACATGGTGCTCTTAGGCCCATTCATGAGCTTGTGCAGTACAGAGAAGAATTATATGAGCAGAGTAGCTACTACCGCACAAGACTTTCCCTACACATCTTAAAGGGTTCCACTCTGCACTTGAATTCACCTTTGAAAATGAGCAGTCAAATAAGCTTCCTTTCCGTAACCTATTTGTTGATAAACATGCCGAGGACTTTGCTACTCCTGTCTACCACTAGCCTACCTTCACTGAACAATATACTCATTGGGATTCCAAAAGTTCCATGCATGATAAGGTTGACCTAATAAGCAACATTGAAAATATGACCCAGGGCATTTGTTCACCATGCAACCTTGATGTTGAAATAGCAATAACATCAAAGCAACCTTTACATTATGGATGTCTGTTATCCAGGGAAATCTAAAAACTGACGGTTCCAAGGATGACAGATTTGGATCACTTTATCTGCAGTGGCAACATTACTTTACCTACTTATCCCTTAGTCCTTTCAATATAAATATCAGAGTTCCATTAGCCTTTTTAATAATTTTCTGCACTTTTTCATGACACTTTATTGATTGTTGTATCTCGGATTCACTAAACTTTTACCACTTCCACCAATTCACCATGTAGAAAGTATCCTGGTCTAATCTTCTTAGCCCTGAAGTGGATGCCTTCACAATTGTGGACAGTGAAATCCACTTGCTGGAAGTTTTGTTAATTCACTTAATCGATCAATCACTTTGTAACTTTACTCATCCATCTATATTGCTTAAATCTCAATGGTCTTTGTGTCATTGAGAAACTTGACAATGTGACTTTCTGTCCCATCATGTAAACATTAATAAATAATGGTGACTAGTTGGGACCACAACATCAATCTCTGTAGGTCATTACTAGTCACATCCTACCTATTACCTGGGCATTATCCCCATCTGTCTCCAGCCACTGAGCCAATTTCATAACCTGCTTGATAATTTGCTCTCAATAGATGGGCTCCAACTTCCACTAATAAACCATTATACACAAGCTTTTTGAATGCTTTCTGGAGTTCCATAAATAACATCCCTGTCCAAAACTCTAATCACATTTTCAAAGAATTCAATCAGATTTGTGAGGCATGATCTATTCTTTTCAAACCCATGTAGTTCTCTTCGATGTGGATATGGCTGTGTCTATTGTTGCTCCTTCTTGATGTACGCTGCCTTCTCTAAATGCTGCATACCTTATAGGTTAGGTACACCCACAATGCAGTTAGGAAGGGAATTCCAGGATTTTGAACCAGTGACAGTGTGGGAACAGTTCCAAGTCAGGATGGTGTGTGGCTTGGAGGGGAACCGGCAAGCGGTGATGTTCACATACATCTGCTGTCCTTGTCCTTCTAGGTTATAGAAATTGGGGGTTTGGAAAGTTCCAACTAATGGCCATGGGGGCAGTGCTGACGTGAATCTTGTTAATAACTGCTATTCTGCACAGTAATGCATAGAATGAAACTTGATGATGACAGTTGAGGGGCTGATCAAACAAGCTGTTCTGCCCTGGATAGTATCACAAGTCTTGAGTGCTGTTAGAGCTGCATTCATCCAGGCAAATGGGGAGTATTCCTGCCATATACCTTGTAGAGACTGGACTGCTATAATATAATGAGATAATTGGGTACCAAACACTTGTGATTTGTCTTGGGGTAGATTACTGTTATCAATCTCCCTTCCTATGCTAGTCTGAGAGGCTGTTAAGTAGTCTTTGGTCCAGGGTGGCCCACAAATAAGTGTTAGCTGAAGAAGTTCTTCAATAACAAGATGCAGTTTATTACATAACAGGAAATACATACACACACACACACACACACACACACACATCTCTCTCTCTCCCTCCCTCTCTCTCTATATATATATACACATAGAGGCATATAAATTACTGTTAACAGGAAGTAGAGATGACCTATGTCTCTCCTTTAGGAGACACCACACCACACTCCAATTGATTCTCCTCTCAAAGGCTGTGTGATGTCATCAGACTGGACAGAGTTCAACATAGCTCAAACATGAACTCTTTCAGAACTATTACCTTATACAACATGGACCGACACTGGGAACACATTGTGGCATTGACCTACTACACATTTCCTAGCCTCTGATCTACTCTTGTAGCCACAGCATTTATATGGCTAATCTAGTTCAATTTCTGGTCAACAGTAACCACTAGGATGTTGACAGTGAGAGGATTAAGTGATGGGAATGCCTTGGAATGGATTGTCAAGTGGAGATGATTAGATTCTCTCAAGTTGGAGATAGTCATTGCTGGAGTCTTGTTGACAACATATAGGAGCATGTAACAAATGGACACAGAGCAGAAGTAGACCCATTTAATTCCTACTTTATTATTCAATAAAATCAAGTCTCATCAATTTGTGTATCAAATCCCACAGTCCCATTCCTCCCCAACCCCCCAATAATTTTTTGATTCTCTGCCTAACAAGATCCATTTAATTTTGGCTTAAAATACTCAATGACCACACTAACATCTCAGACTTAGAATTCCAAAGTCACAAAGCCTCTGAGGAAAAGATTTCTCTGCAGCTCTGTCCTAAAAAAGATGACTCCTAATTTTAAAACAGTGTCCCCTATTTTTGGACTCACCAAAAGAGAAAACACTATTTCCATATCCACCTGGTCAACATCATTTGATACATTGCATATTCCTACGAAGTTACCCGTCACTCTTTTGAATTCCAATGAAAATAAGCTCAGTATGTCTAACCTTTCCTTGTAGGACAGCCTGTTCATTTGAGACACTCACTCTGAATTACCTCGAATGCAATTATATCCTTCCTTAAATGAGACCAAAACATCACAGAGCATTCAAAATTTGATCAAAGCAATGCCTTGGAGGACCGAAGTATAACATCCTGACATTTATTTCAATTCCTCTCATAACAAAAAAAAACATTCTTGGAGCCATTTTGTTAACTAGCTGTACCAGAATAATAACATTTTGTGACTCATGCAGTAGAGCAACTAGATCTCTCTGCACCTTGGAATTCTGCAATCATTCCCTGTTTAGGTATCATTGTGCTTTTTTATTTTACCGGCCAAAGTGAACAAATCACATTATCCCACATTGTACTCCATCTGCCAGACTTTTATCTCTCATTCCCATTAATTTCTATTCTACTCGGGCTCCTGATGCCACACACGGTCAAATGCTGCCTAGACATCAAGGGGCTATCATCCTCAGGTCATTTCAACAGCATGCATGAAAGCATTGAAAATGAACCCTTTCCCACTCTGATACCTAGCTTCAGACATATAAAAAAAGCATTTGATATCACCAAAGGACTATTTAACACCAAGCATGAGTGCATACCTCTGGAAGAGGTGGAGAGAATAAAACATAATCTTGTGTGGGTTTTAATTGACACACCCACACACACATATGGTTTTAAAGGAAGGAAAATAATCCACTGGGTGAAGTTTCTGACCCAAGTGACCAGGGATCATGTGACATCAACCAATCAATTCCAGGTGGAAAATAATCCTGCAAGAATGTCATCTAATTGAGGCAGTTTTGGAGAATGCTGCATTTACGCTTTGACAAATTATTATTGTCATCAGCTATCAAGGAAAAGTTACATCAGCAGAATAACTTTCACTACAACTTTGTAGCTACAATAATCAAATTGAAAATATTTTTAAACCATAACTCATCATTAGGAACCAGTGCCTGTGGTATGAGGAGAGGCATTCTGTTCATCACAAAGCTGTTTCTCGCACTCTCTGATTGTCTGACACACCTTCTCACTCACAAAACACAAACCAGATGCCAAAAATATTCAGTTTAATCAAGGGTGAGCCAGTTCAAAATGCCTTCTCCTAAATCTTTTAAAATAAATTATTTACAATGAATTTGCTGGAGTCTGTTCAAAAATGTCACTTTAAGGGCCAAGCAACTTCAAACAAAAGTTGTATTTTTAATGGTAATCTAATTCACAATTTACTGTCCTGACTGACAGATAGAAAGAAGCTCAACTCTCACAGTGGAGGTATAACTTTCATTTGGTTCCTTTCTTGATGTCTGTATTTTTCTTCTCGCTATTCCTCCCCCACCCCTTCACATCAACAGACCGATACATGACCCCATTGATGATTTTGACCCTAGCCCCTATGCTTGCATGTCTCTGCACTCCACGCTGCGATTCAGCAATACCTTTCATCACTTGTCCCACTTTTTGGGCTAGTATGCTCTGTCTCTGTTGAGCTGGTGAAGTTAGTGGATTCAGTCATTTACATGTTGTTCCTCATTTGAATCTATATCTTTCTAGCCTTCTTTTCAGCCAAAGTGAATGTAATTTACTCTTTTCAATTGTCTCCATTTGTTTGTAAACTTTGATGAACACTAATTTTCTTTCTATCCCAGTAGAACAAATATATACATTTAAATAAATCCTTCTACTCCTGACCCCAGAAATACTCAAGGCAGCATATCATGGCTTAATCTATATCCCCACCAAAGCATCAGAAAACGCCCACCCACAGTCTTTAGCTAACCAAAGTTCATGAGATCAGAAGCAAAGGCCATAAGTAGAAGAGTTCTGACAGTCTGGCGACACACCTTGGCTGTATCATGCCAAAATCACTTCTAGGTCCAACGCAACTCCCCATTCCCTATACATTACTGAGGGCCATGTGAAAGAACTAAACCTTTCCCCTTTGTCTTCAAGGATAGAGTTTCCAGTCTTGGTCTGGTCTTGAGATGGTCCCACTCCCACTAGTAAATGTATCTAGTAAAACTAGACCTACCTTCTGTAGCTCCCTTCTGAAAACCAGGATTTGGAGTCTTCCAGTTGTGCTCACACCATTGAGAGGTCACAGCCTTCAATCTTCCCATGTCCACATGGGAAATACTGCCACACAGTTAGAATCTGGTGTAGCAGCCCACACCCAAGATGTTTAAAATCAAACTACTGTGGATACTAGAAATCGGAAATACAAACTGGTAGTCCTAGAGAAACCCTGGCAACTATTTCAACCAAACAACACTGGGCTACAACCATAGGTCAAAAAGAAACATAGGATCTTACTATGCTTGACTTAGGATATAAAATGAAAACAATATTGGTGGAATTTTTCTCCTCGAAATAAACAATTAAATAAGAACAACTCATCATTGATGAAATATAAGTCAACGATACAAGTTGTCAGTTTTAATATAGCATTCAGATTCATTGAGAGGTAAACTTGCTGCATAGTGAGCTTTTTCCATTCAAATTTTTCTTTTATTTTTGTCTATTCATTTGTGAGATGTCAGCATCACTGGCTGGTCAACATTTATTGCCAATCTCTAGTTACCCTTGATAATGTGGTAATGAGCTACCTTCCTGAAACACTGCTGTCCATGAGTTGTAGGTTGACCCTCAATGCCATTAGAAGGGAATTCCAGGATTTTGACCCAGCGATAGGAAAGGAACTGCAATGTATTTCCAAGTCAGGATGGTGAGTTGCTTGAAGAGGTACTTGCAGGTGGTGGTGTTCCCATGTATCTGCTGGCCTTTTCCTTCTCAATGATAGTGATTCAGGGTTTGGAAGGTGCTGTCTGAGGATGTTTATGAACTTCTGCAGTGCATCTTGTTGATGGTTCACAAAGCATAGAGGGTCCATGGAGGAGTGAGTGGGTGTTTTTGGACATGTTCATGGAACATGTTTCATGGAAATGGTAGTTAAGCCATAGAAAAAAAAGTGTATGACTTCCAGTTCAAATCCATTGTTTGCTGCCATGATTTTATTTTAGTGAGATCAGTCACCATGATCAGCAGTGACCAAAATCACTGTATGGAAAATCCAGCTTTGTGAAATGAAAGGAATTGTGCAAGAGATAGATAATTGTGTTAAACATTTAAAATGGTGTTGTTCAGAAGTTGACGCAGTGCTATGCATCATTAGACACAAGAGAAATTTAGGAGAACGTGAGTATTACATTTCTTCAGTCTATTCCTCGGGGATAGTCTATTCTTCTACAGGCTGCTCTCTCAGAGAAATACATGCTCTTTTCAAAATTCAAGCACCACAGCTGGCTCCTAGCTAATAGCCATTTGTAATAATATTTTCATGCCAAATAATAACTGAATTGAGTGCAATCCTTCCCTTGGCATGTAGGCTGTTGTGCTGAAATGAGGAATGCCCGCATTGATGCCACTGTAATACTAGAAAGGAGCTGAACAGCTGGTGAAACCGCTGCATCCTGTCCATCTAATACTTCCTTTCTTAGTGGATTTTTCCCACTTATGGGCTTGTGTGTGCTTGAACCCAGAACCTCTGACTCAGAAGCTAATACAGAATACTGTACAGTCATAGTCATGCAGCATGGAAACGGACCCTTAGGTCCAACTCATGCATGCTGGCCAGGTTTGCTAAACTGCACTAGTTCCATTTGCTTGCATTTGGCCCATATCCGTCTAAACCTTTCCAAACGTCTTTTAAATATTGAAATCGTATCCACTTCTACAACTTCCTTTGGCAGCTCATTCCTTATTTGCACCACCCATTGTGTGAAAGAGTTGCTCCTCATGTCCCTTTTAAATCTTTCCCCTCTTACCTTAAACCGATGCCCTCTAATTTTGGACTCCTCTACACTTTGAAAATAGACCTTGGCCATTTACCTTATCCATGCACGCCCCCCTCATAATTTTACAAACCTGAACAAGGTCACCTATCAGTTTCTAACCCTCCAGAGAAAGAAAATCCCAGCTTTTCCAACCTCTCCTTACAACTCAAACACTCCAACTCCAGCACCATCATTGTAATTTTTTCCTTTACCCTTTCCAGCTTAATAATACCCTTCCTACAGCAGGGTGACCAGAATTGTACACAATATTCTAAAGGTGGCCTCACCAATGTCTTGTACAGCTGCAAAATGACGTCCCAACTCAATGTTCTGACCAAGGAAGGCAAGTGTGCCAAATGCCTTCTTCATCACCCTGTCAACAAACAATACTGCTTTCAAGCAACTATGAACCTGCACCCCAGCCCTCTTGGTTCAACAGCACTCCCAAGGATCCTACCATTAATTGTATAAGACCTGCCCTGGTTTGCCTTACCAAAATGCAATACCTTGCATTTATCTAAATTAAACTCCATCTGTCACTTCTCAACCCATTGGCCCATCTAATCAATAAACTGATAGCACAGAGAGAAATAAACAAGTATAACCTGACAGCCAATACAGAGGCACAGGTGCAGGATGACATATTGAAGAGTGCATAACATTAAGGAAGGATGGGAAGCTAGGAAAGAGTGTGTTACTCAATGATGATGTTAATACAATAGAGGCATGACCTAAGTTCAGGAATTCAGTATGTAGGAATGGTTTGGGTAGAATGAGAAACAACAAAGAAAGAAGTCCTTTGTTGGAATGGTGTCACAGAGTCAAAGAGATGTACAGCACAGAAACACATACCCATCTAGATGCCTTTTAAATGTTGCAATTGTACTAGCCTCCACCACTTTTTCTGGCAGCTCATTCCATACATGTACCACCCTCTGTGTGAAAAAGTTGCCCCTCAAGTCTCTTTTATACGTTTCCCCTCTCACCCAAAACCTATGACCTCTAGTTCTGGACTCCCCCAACCCAGGGAAGAGACTTTGTCTATTTATCCTATCCTATCATGATTTTATAAACCACTATAAGACCTTCGACGCTCCAGGGAAAACAGTCCCAACCTTATACTTCAAACCCTCCAACTCTGGCAACACCCTTGTAAATCTTTTCTGAACCCTTTAAAATTTCACAACATCCTTCCGATAGGAAGGAGACGAGATTTGCATGCAATATTCAAAAAGTGGCCGAACCAATGTCTTGTGCAGAGCCGCAATATGACCTCCCAACTCCTGTGCTCAATACTCTGACCAATAAAGGAAAGCATACCAAACACCTTCACTATCCCATCTACCTGCAACTCCACTTTCAAGGAGCTATGAACCTACACTCCAGGGTGTCTTTGTTCAGCAACACTCCCCAGGACCTTACCATTAAGTGTATCAGTTCTGCTAAGATTTGTTTTCCCAAAATGCAGCACCTCACATTTATCTGAATTAAACTCCATCTGCCACTTCTCAGCCCATTGGCCCATCTGACCAAGATCCCATTGTAATCTGAGGTAACCTTCTTCACTGTCCACTACACCTCCAATTTTGGTGTCATCTACAAACTTACTAACTATACCTCTTATTCTCACATCCAAATCATTTATAGAATTGACAAAAAGTAGTGAAGCCAACACCAATCCTTGTGGCACTCCACTGGTCACAGGCCTCCAGTCTGAAAACAACCCTCCACCACCACCCTCTGTCTTCTACCTTTGAGCCAGTTCTATATCCAAATGGCTAGTTCTCTCTGTTTTCCATGAGATCTAACCTTGCTAACTAGTCTCCCATGGAGATCCTTGTGGAATGCCTTACTTAAGTCCATATCGATCACCTCCACTGCTCTGCCCTCATCAATCCTCTTTGTTACTTCTTCAAAAAACTCAATCAAGTTTGTGAGACATGATTTCCCACGCACAAAGCCATGTTGACTATCCCTAATCAGTCCTTGCCTTTTCAAATACATGTACATCCTGTCCCTTAGGATTTCCTCCAACAATTTGCCACCACCGACGTCAGGCTCACTGGTCTATAGTTCCCTGGCTTGTACTTCCCACTTTTCTTAAACAGTGGCACAACGTTAGCCAACCTCCAGTCTTCCGACACCTCACCTGTGACTATCCAATGATACAAATATCTCAGTAAGGGGTCCAGCAATCACTTCCCTAGCTCCCCACAGAGTTCTAGGGTACACCTGATCAGATTCTGGAGATTTATCCACATTTATGTGTTTCAAGACTCCAGCACTTGCATCTCTGTAATATGGACATTTTATCAAGGTATCATCATCTATTTCCCAACATTCTGTATCTTCCAAGTCCTTTTCCACGGTAAACACTGATGCAAAATACTCGTTTAGTATCTCTCCCATCTCTTGCGGTTCCACACAAATGCTGCCTTGCTGACCTTTGAGGGGCCCTATTCTCTGCCTAGTTAAGCTTTTGTCTTTAATATATTTGTAAAAATCCCTTTGGATTCTCCTTAACTCTATTTGCCAAAGCTATCTCATGTCCCCTTTTTGCCCTCCCAATTTCCCTCTTAAGTATACTCCTACTGCCTTTCTACTCTTCTAAGGATTCATTTGATCTATCTTATTTATACCCCTTAACCAAACCCTCAATTTCTTTAGTCATTCAGCATTCCCTATACCTACCAGCCTTTCCTTTCACCCTAACAGGAATATACTTTCTCTGGACTCTCGTATCTCATTTCTGAAGGCTTCCCATTTTCCAGCTGTCCCTTTACCTGCGAACATCTGCCCCCAGTCAGCTTTTGAAAGTTCTTGCCTAATACCGTCAAAATTAGCCTTCCTCCAGTTTAGAACTTCAACTTTTAGATCTGGTCTATCCTTTTCCATCACTATTATAAATCTAATAGAATTATGGTTGCTGGCCCCAAAGTGCTCCCCCACTGGCACCTTAGTCACCTGCCCTGCCTTATTTCCCAAGAGTAGGTCAAGTTTTGCACCTTCTCCAGTAGGTACATCTACATATTGAATCAGAAAATTTTCTTGTACACACTTAATAAATTCTTCTCCATCTAAACCCTTATCACTATGGCAGTCCAGTCTATGTTTGGATAGTTAAAATCTCCTACCATAACCACCCTATTATTCTTACAGATAACTGAGATCTCCTTACAAAAATGTTTCTCAATTTCCCTCTGACTATTAGGGCATCTATAATACAATCCCAATAAGGTGATCATCCCTTTCTTGTTTCTCAGTTCAACCCAAATAACCTCCCTAGGTGTATTTCTGGGAATATTCTCCCTCAGTTCAGCTGTAATTCTATCCCTTATCAAAAACGCCACTCCCCTTCGTCTCTTGCCTCCCTTTCTGTTCTTCCTGTAGCATTTAGCTGTGGGCCCCCTAATAGTAACCACATAATAGGATGGAGGAAGAAAACATTAGAGCTTATAAGAAAGCTGTAACTGCAGTTTTAATCAACCTATAAACTGATAAAATCAGATAGACAAAGATACCCTCAATGAGGATTTCATAGAATGTTTTCAGGGTAGTTTCTTATATCAGCACATTCTAATGGAAACCAGCGAGCAGAAAATACTAGAACTGGCATTGTGCGATGAGCTAGGAGTACTTAGTGACCTTGTATGAAGGCACTGATGTATACCAGCAGCACAAGGTGAATTACTTTAGTTTGAGGGAGAGGACAGTGGGTCCAAGAATAGTGCTAGAACCCTTGCTGATATTTCTGTATTATGATTTTACCGTTTTGTCGATTTTGGGTTGGTGCATTGAACTGTGAACTGGAAATACTATAATGGATTGTGAGCAGTATCTTGGCTTACAAAAAAAAGGACAAGTAAACTTTTCAAAGATGTCAATCAGGGCCACCATTCAGTTCATTCTGAGAAAGTTTCAGCAACACTTACAACTTAATTTCTACTTACTGAAATTCCAATGATTGAAATGGGAGGTGCGGCGGGGAGCATTCAAACCTTCATGTTGTAGGATCAACAGACTTCTCCCAGAAATACAGTCCAAAAACCCAATTCAAACTCTCCGACTCTCACCTATGTTTAACGATTATGTTCTCTTCCAGACTTGCTGGCACTAATTTCCAGGTACTAACCTCATTAATGGTCAAACAATTGTTATCTGGTTAAATATGGTTTTCCCCCAGTGTTGACGAGTCTATAGCATCCTTTGATCATGAACCAACCTGCAGTTAACTTGCAGGCTTGGCCTCACAAATATGCCCCAGCTTGCTACTGGGACAAGGCTGCTAATCCTACAGAATGAAGATTTGAAAGCTCCCTGCAAAATACTGCAGATACTGGGATTCTGAAACAAACATGGAGAATGCTGGTGAAACTCAACATGTCTGGCAGAATCTGTGGAAAGAGAGAGAGAGAGACAGATAAATGTTTTAAGTCTGTTCTTCAGAACCAAGTTTTTGATTTTTTCCACCTCAGGTAATGATTACAGAGGGTAGTATAAGGTAGGGGGATATCTAAGGTGACATGGCCACAGAGAGATGTGCCAGGGTTGTCACAGACAACCTCATCTTTACTCACCCTGCACTGAACTGATGTACCTACATGACTACATATTGCCAAATGTTTGCCTGCACTGACTGTGCACAAAACTCTGCAAGCCTCCACCTGGAGCTACCTCACTACTCACATCCTCCACCATCTAAATGGTCAAAGAAAACAGACTTCTGTCTCACATGAGGAAAAGTGAGGAATCAACCCTTCCACACCCCCATCCAAAGTAAGATCCAGGCTACGTACTGGCACATATTACTGGAGCTATTATGAGCCATCTTTCAGCTCCTTGCAACAGTGACAGGACCACAGTGACATGAGTAGCACATCACATCTCTTGCTCAATCTTAATTTGGCCATATCTCCCTTGGCATATCATTTATTTGAAGACCAGCAGATGTTGCACATTAATTCATGTCGTCCATTGCCTTGAGAAAACAAATCAAGCCACGTGAAAACCCATCCAGTAAAGACTGACTTCAACACACTGGCAAACTTGTTACCAGTGCTTCCTGCCTGTAAAGGCAGGATATGAGACTTTAACAATCCTCCCCAACCTGGAATTGAGTCAGTTAATAGTGGGGGTAGGCACTTCCTGCCCACTTCCCAGCATATAATTGCACAACTCCACTGCACACACTCACAATCTACATTTTTCAATTTGTTTTCCAACACGTGAGCACAAGTGACATCCACATCTGGTCCTGCAGTCTAGAACTGCACTCTTCTATTGACACTGTTCTAGTGTGCAACCCTAGAATCCAGATCTAAGACCTTGGCAGGAGAGCCACAAGAGAAACACTGCTAATGTTCTCAAACGGGTGGTCAGGGTGAGTAAATGCTTCTTCACATGACATCTCCAAGCATCTCGTGACGCTCAATTTATCAGAACACCACACCTTACCCAGCAGCTCTCCCTGGTATTCAGGAGACAGTTCCATCATCCAGATATATTACCTTATTTTCACATACTTGTCAATGATGCCAACCTCACAGCCACTTCCCACTACCTCCACATTTGAATGGGCATTCAGTGAGGGCAGAAACATTACCCAAACAAATCACTACACATCCTCTGACAATATCTCTTGCAGTTGTTCTGAGGATATGTGTTTTTTTGAAGACACAATTCCTAATTTTCATTTTCCTGGCTGGATTTGTTAAAAAAAATCCTATACAGATGGTTATGTTTTGCAAAACAGAACCAGATTGACTGGCTACAGTAAATTATATAATTTTATATACTACCAAGTTGGATGATGATATACACTCTCTGAGGAGCATGCAAGACCCATTCACACCATCCTGAAACTTTTCAGATATTTCTAAGATAATACATCCAAATGTGATTGCTTGTTTTGAAACTATAATTGTCGCAGACCTGAGCTAATCCCTCTGGAAGACACAAATGAGGAGGATACAACAAGGGCCTTTCACCAGTGTAATGAATTCCTGTTGATTCGCTGTGTGCAATTTGTGCTGTAAATCAGCAGCCTGTGAAATGGTAACAATAAAGAAACAGAGAGTTCTTAGGGTTTGCAACATTTGACTGTTCCAAAATCAGTTACATTCAATTTTGTCAAACCATAGGGGTGGGATTTGCTGCAAGGTTTTCAGTTGGTCACTCAAAATAGTTCCAGAGACACTGAAAAGCAGTTCCAGGATTATAGTCGGAAAAAGAGGCAGACAGATGATAGGAATCTGCGGGTATTTGAGAGAAGGAGAAGCAGACCCTATGGTAGGCAAAAGTGGGCTGCTAAAGGTAACTGAAAACTACATATGCAGTTGGGGCTCAGGAAAGTCTTCGTGCAATTGAATACCTCTGTGTAGTGATGATTCAGGGAAGTCCTGGTCGAGGAGTGGGTTCAGAAGAAGCTGTGTGTCACTTTTAATTCAATACAGCTGAGCGTGGCGTTGAAAACATACAAGTAGTACTTTGTGCAACTGAGGCAAATCACAGCTCAGGAAAAATCCAGGGGAAGCACAGGTGTGGTGAAACTTGCTGTTTGTGAAAAACACAACAGAGGCCTGTGAAGAATTAATAGTCGAAATGTGTGGTGCTGGAAAAGCACTACAAGCCGTACGGTATCCAATGAACAGGAGAATTGATGTTTCGGGCCATAGCCCTTCATCAGGAATGCAATCATATTTCGGGCTTATGCCCGAAACGTTGACTCTCCTGCTCGTCGGATGCTGCCTGACTGGCTGTGCTTTCCCAGTGCCACACTTTTCAACTCTATCTCCAGCATCTGAAGTCCTCATTTTCTTCTGTAAATAATTAATAGTTCAGTACAGCTGAGATTGAGGCTGAAAAGCCCACAAGCAATATTCGCTCAATGCAATTGAACAAGCTTGGAACTCAGGGTAAAATCCAAGGGCAGGACTGGCTTGGTGAGGGGAACTGTCAGTGAAGCATTGAAGTTATGCCTGTGAGTACTGAAGTGCAGTTCCTTGAGTTCAGGGACTCCCTTGTTCCAAATTCTTCCATAACATGAAACATCCTCGCAACACCTACCCTATCAAGACCACACAGGATTTTATATGTTTCAATAAGGTTGCCTCTTATGCTTTTAAATTCAAGCAGATATAAACTGAGCCTGGATTAATGGTGCTGGAAGAGCACAGCAGTTCAGGCAGCATCCAACGAGCAGCGAAATCGACGTTTCGGGCAAAAGCCCTTCATCAGGAATAAAGGCAGTGAGCCTGAAGCGTGGAGAGATAAGCTAGAGGAGGGTGGGGGTGGGGAGAGAGTAGCGTAGAGTACAATGGGTGAGTGGGGGAGGGGATGACGG
Source organism: Chiloscyllium punctatum (assembly GCF_047496795.1). Taxonomy (NCBI): domain Eukaryota; kingdom Metazoa; phylum Chordata; class Chondrichthyes; order Orectolobiformes; family Hemiscylliidae; genus Chiloscyllium; species Chiloscyllium punctatum. The sequence continues at coordinate 41,517,008 of NC_092760.1, read as the reverse complement.
TGATAGGTCAAGGAGGAGAGGGTGGAGTGGATAGGTGGAAAAGGAGATAGGCAGGTCGGACAAGTCCGGACAAGTCAAGGAGACAGTGCTGAGCTGGAAGTTTGAAACTAGGATGAGGTGGGAGAAGGGGAAATGAGGAAGCTGTTGAAGTCCACATTGATGCCCTGGGGTTGAAGTGTTCCGAGGCGGAAGATGAAGCGTTCTTCCGAGGTGCGGGTGTCTCGGAGATGTTCCCTAAAGCGCTCTGCTAGGAGGCGCCCAGTCTCCCCAATGTAGAGGAGACCACATTGGGAGCAACGGATACAATAAATGATATTAGTGGATGTGCAGGTAAAACTTTGATGGATGTGGAAGGCTCCTTTAGGGCCTTGGATAGAGGTGAGGGAGGAGGTGTGGGCGCAAGTTTTACAGTTCCTGCGGTGGCAGGGGAAAGTGCCAGAATGGGAGGGTGGGTCGTATGGGGGTGTGGACCTGACCAGGTAGTCACGGAGAGAACGGTCTTTGCGGAAGGCGGAAAGGGGTGGGGAGGGAAATATATCCCTGGTGGTGGGGTCTTTTTGGAGGTGGCGGAAATGTCGGCGGATGATTTGGTTTATGCGAAGGTTTGTAGGGTGGAAGGTGAGCACCAGGGGCGTTCTGTCCTTGTTACAGTTGGAGGGGTGGGGTCTGAGGGCGGAGGTGCGGGATGTGGAAGAGATGCGTTGGAGGGCATCTTTAACCACGTGGGAAGGGAAATTGCGGTGACCTCCTTCTTTAGAGACCGCAATTTCCCTTCCCACTTGGTTAAAGATGCCCTCCAACGCATCGCTTCCACATCCCGCACCTCCGCCCTCAGACCCCACCCCTCCAACTGTAACAAGGACAGAACGCCCCGGTGCTCACCTTCCACCCTACAAACCTTCGCATAAACCAAATCATCCGCCGACATTTCCGCCACCTCCAAAAAGACCCCACCACCAGGGATATATTTCCCTCCCCACCCCTTTCCGCCTTCCGCAAAGACCGTTCCCTCTGTGACTACCTAGTCAGGTCCACACCCCCATACGACCTACCCTCCCATTCTGGCACTTTCCCCTGCCACCACAGGAACTGTAAAACCAGTGCCCACACCTCCTCCCTCACCTCTATCCAAGGCCCTAAAGGAGCCTTCCACATTCATCAAAGTTTCACCTGCACATCCACCAATATCATTTATTGTATCCGTTGCTCCCAATGTGGTCTCCTCTACATTGGGGAGACTGGGCGCCTCCTAGCAGGGCGCTTTAGGGAACATCTCCGAGACACCCGTACCAATCAACCAAACCGCCCCGTGGCCCAACATTTCAACTCCCCCTCCCACTCTGCCGAGGACATGGAGGTCCTGGGCCTCCTTCACTGCCGCTCCCTCACCACCAGACGCCTGGAGGAAGAACGCCTCATCTTCCGCCTCGGAACACTTCAACCCCAGGGCATCAATGTGGACTTCAACAGCTTCCTCATTTCCCCTTCCCCCACCTCATCCTAGTTTCAAACTTCCAGCTCAGCACTGTCTCCTTGACTTGTCCGGACTTGTCCGACCTGCCTATCTCCTTTTCCACCTATCCACTCCACCCTCTCCTCCTTGACCTATCACCGTCATCCCCTCCCCCACTCACCCATTGTACTCTACGCTACTCTCTCTCCACCCCCACCCTCCTCTAGCTTATCTCTCCATGCTTCAGGCTCACTGCCTTTATTCCTGATGAAGGGCTTTAGCCCGAAACGTCGATTTCGCTGCTCGTTGGATGCTGCCTGAACTGCTGTGCTCTTCCAGCACCACTAATCCAGTATTTGCTTTCCAGCATCTGCAGTCATTGTTTTTACCTCTATAAACTGAGCCTGTCCAAGCTTTCCTCATAAGACAACTCATCTATTTCAGGTGTTAATTCAGTAAACCTTCACTGAACTGCATCCAATGTACATGCATGCTTCCTTAAATAAAATGACCAATACAGGGGTGGCATGGTGGCTCAGTGGTTAGCACTGCTGCCTCACAGTGCCAGGGACCCAAGTGTTTGATTCCACCCTTAAGTGACTGTCTGTGTGGAGTTTGCACATTCTCCCTGTGTCTGCATGAGTTTCATCCAGGTGCTCCGGTTTCCTCCCCCAGTCCAAAGATGCGAAAGGTAGATGGATTGGCCATGCTAAATTACCGCATAGTGTACAGGCATGTCTAGGTTAGATGCGTTAGCCATGGGAAATACAGAGTCACAGGAATAGGGCAGACGATGGATCTAGATGGGATACTCTTTGGAATCATTGGGCCAAATAGCCTGTCGGGATTCTATGATTCTAAGTACTCCAGATGCGGTCTTACCAGTGCCCTGTAGAGCTGAAATATAACCTTCCAATTTTTGCAATCAATTTCCCTGCAATAACTGATAATATTCCAATAGCTTTCCTTATTACTTGCAGACTAACATTTTGTGATTTATGCATTTGGGGGTGGCACGGAGTCTCAGTGGTTAGCACTGCAGCCTCACAGCGCCAGGGACCCGGGTTCATTTCCAGCTTCAGGCGACTGTCTGTGTGGAGTTTGCACATTCTCCCTGTGTCTACGTGGGTTTCCTCCGGGTGCTCAGGTTTCCTCTCACAGTCCAAAGATGTGCTGGTTAGGTGAATTGACCATGCTAAATTGCCCATAGTGTTAGGTGCATTAGTTAGAGGGAAATGAGTCTGGGTGGGTTACTCTTTGGAGGGTCGGTGTGGACTTGTTGGACCAAACAACCTGTTTCACACTGTAGAGAATCTAATGTAATCTAATAAGGACACTCAGATCCATCTGCATCACAGAGCTCTCGAACCTCTCACATTCTAGGTAGTATGCTTCTTTTCCATTCTTCCTGCTAAAAGCAATCCTGGAATCACATACATCTGCTGACCATGGCTGTTGCATCCCTTTTGTGGACGTAATGTCACTTAGTCATCTGCCATACCTGAGAAGATACAGCAGTATCTTCTGAAAATACAGGATCTCTCCAATACATCTCCTAACCACTCCAGAGTTTTGCAACTGAAAATGTTTTTAAAATATTATTTACCTATAATAAGGGTGCCTGGTCTATAAATAACATAACCTCTGAGCCCATAGTTCTGATCCATGCTTTTTTTAATGAGACAATAGTGATGTTTTCTGAAGCTGCATTATCCAATGTTGGGATCCTGGTGTCACGTCAGCCAGTTGGGGCGTAGGATATCAGAATTGTGGAAAGGTTCCAAGGCATGCAGTGGGGTCACTTGTAAGCGGCTAGCTCCTCAGAGAGCATCAAATAGACCATGCAGAGACATAGCCTACCCTGGGGAACATTCCAGAACTGCTTCAGATATAAATTTTGTGCCTGGGACACTTTGCTAAAAGTGATCATTGAGGTAGTGACCAGAACATAATTGAAAATTGATAAGCATTTGAAAAATTCTCCCCCGTCTAATTTTCTGCTTTTCAGTGAGACCTAAGCAGGAATGCAGCTCATAGCACTTTCCCTGGTAACAATAACAGAGTTGGAATTCCTAAATGCTGGAGTTTTTTAAATTCATAGCTAGTTCATTGTTTTGCCATTAAGAGTGGAAAAAATCTATTGTCTATATCACTTGCCATTTCCACAGCAATGGAAGATAACACAAGCATTCTGGCTCACCTAAGAAATCCAAGTGGCAGCCCTGCTGTTTCTTTTAGTAACTGGTTCTCCTGCAGATCTGAAAATCGACACATTTTCAGCTGCACCAATCTGACACGATGTTTCAAGAGAGGTCTTCAAGTTCTGCAAAATCTTATAGACCTCCTTTAACCTCCACCAAACGTTACAGACGCAAAAGAAAAGCTGTTGTGCTACTCATATTCTGAATTTAAACTGGAGCAATCAGAATGACAGCTTGAAGTACTCACATGCTGAAAGGGCCTGAGCGTCACTGCCCTTTACCATCCACTTCTATCGACAAGCTGATTGCTCAGTAATCTCCCATCAAGGAGGTTGAGAAATCCCTAAGAACACAGCTACACTGCTTCGAGATGAGGTTTATCACATATTCTGTACATGAGCACTTTAGATGACAGCACGTGGTCAAACCAAGTACCTTGTTTGCTCTCTCTTCACCTCCCCCCCCCCACCCCGGCCCCCATGACCCTCCCCATTGCTGACTGAAAATCCACCTTAACGTTGCAACTTACTGCATATCTAGATCCAAAATCATTGTCTATAATGACGGGATTAAATATAATTGGAGCTGGGCGGCAAAAGCTGTTCAAATAGTTAATTCACTTCCGAAATCGAATCGAATTTTAATTCATTAATATAATGTGGATGTGCTTGGCTCAGCCAGCGTTTATTGCCCATCCCTAATTGCCCTGGAGAGTTGTTTTCTTGAATTGCTGTAGGCCTTGGTGTGTAGGTACACCCACAGTAGAATTAGGATAGGTGTCCCAGGTTTTTGACTCAGTTACAACAAAGGAATGGAAATCTAGTTCCAAGTCAGGAAGGTGAGTGGTTAGGAAGGATATTGCAGGTGATGACATTCCCATATATAGAGTCATAGAGTCATAGACATGTACAGCATGGAAACAGACCCTTCGGTCCAACCTGTCCATGCCGACCAGATATCCCAACCCAATCTAGTCCCACCTGCCAGCACCCGGCCCATATCCTTCCAAACCCTTCCTATTCATATACCCATCCAAATGCCTCTTAAATGTTGCAACTGTACCAGCCTCCACCACTTCCTCTGGCATTCCATACCCGCACCACCTTAGATCTCTTTTATATCTTTCCCCTCTCACCTAAACCTATGCCTTCTAATTCTGGACTCCCTGACCCCCAGGGGAAATACTTTGTCTATTTATCCTATCCATGCCCCTCATAATTTTGTAAACTTCTATAAGGTCACCATTCAGGCTCCGACGCTCCAGGGAAAACAGCCCCAGCCTGTTCAGCCTCTCCCTATAGCTCAAATCCTCCAACCGTGGCAACATCCTTATCTGCTTCCCTTGTTAATCTAGGCAGCAGGAATGTGGATTTTGATGGTCTCTGAGGAAGGAGCCTTGGTGAGCTACTACAATGCATTGTATAGATTGTACACATTAGAGTCATAGAATCATTGCTTTGTTCTGGCTGATGTTGAACTTCTTGAGTCTTGTTGGAGCTGCACAGTCCAGATAGGTGGTAAGTAGTCCTTCACACCCCAGACTTATGCCTTGTAGACAGGCATTGGGAGGCAAGATGTGAGGTACTTGCCACAGAATTCTGAGCCTCTGACTTGCTCTTGGAATCATAATATTTAAATAACTGGTTCATTTCAGTTTCTGTTCAATAGTAACTGTCAGGTTGTTGATGGTAAGGAATTCAGCTATTGAACAGCAAGGGACAATAATTAGACTCTCTCTTGTTGGAGAGATGGGCCTGGTCCTTGTATGGTGTGAATGTAACTTGCCATTTGTCAGCCATCCTGGACTTTGCACATGTCTTGCTGCATGGGGATACCGACTGTTTCAGTATCCGAGGAGTCTTTTGGCCATGAGTGTCCTGTGTGAAATGAACTTAGATAACCAAAAGCAGTTCTAAGTGTGAGCACTTAGAAGCTGAGAGTAAATTACCAATCTCTCACCAAGACTATTTTGAAGAAAATGCATCACACTGAATTAAAAGGAAGTTGACATGTTTCCGGATTATTAGCTTTCTGGCTTAGATGGAATTTTGACTCCAATCATTTCATGATTATGCTGTTCAGTTAAATTCCTCCTGCAATGGTTAAATCCACATGACAAATTTCTTGAGGATGTGAACTTAATTGCAATGAAGCAACTACAGTTGAATTTCTAAAATGTACCACATCATCATAAGACAATGGGGATACATTAGAATAGTCCAGCAAGCATTCCATCTCAGAGCAGGGTAGTTGCTAGTCACCCACGCTGTGAAGGTCAATAATAATAGTAACAATAACAGCAACAACAACAAATTGCATATATAAAGCAATTTATCCCCCCAGGCTCTTCAAGATAATGCTATCAAGCAAAAGATGACACCAGGCATCATAGGAGGTTTAAAGGGCAAATAACCAAAAGCTTGGTCAAAGAGATGGGTTTTAAGGAGTGATAAGAAGGATAAAGAAGCAAAGAGTTTCTGAGGAAGTTCCAGAGCTCTGGGTCTTGGCAGCTAGTCTTGGCCACCAATGGAGACATCATCCATAATTCTCAGGAGGACAGAATGGAGAAATGCAAATAGCTTGGAGTGTTGTAGGGCTGAAGGAAGTTGCAGAGATAGGGAGCAACAAGGTCATGGAGGAACGTGAAAATAAGTACAAGTTAAAAAATTCAAGACATTGCTTAACTATGATCCACTGCAAATCTGTGAGCACCGAGGGGATGGGTGAAGAGGATTTAGTTTGCATTTGGAATGATCTGCAGTGTATAGAGAGTGGAATGTGGGAGGCCAGTCAGGAGAGCATTGGAATAATGTATAATCCAGTCATAGGTAACGGAGCATGGCTGAGAATTTCAGCAGCAGATGAACTGAGGGTGTGATGAAGTTGGGTGATGTAATTGATTAGAAGTTTTAATTGACCATTCAACTGGTCAATGGCTGAGCAGGAAGAGCCAGGAAAGGGTCAAAACTCAGACATTTGATTTCATCTCCAGTTAAGAAAGAACAGTAAGAAAGTGGGAAGGAATTCCAACTCAGAAAGGGAATTGTAAGGATAAAAGGTTTGTGGTTTGTGGGTTGGAATGTTGTCAAAATAAATGAAACAGACAGTGCATCTGGAAGCTGGCTCCAACTTGTCAACTTACAAATTTAATTTAGGTCATCTCAATATGTCTTCATCACTTCTCTGAAGATCGAGACAGTTTACTGTATGATTCCAAAACTCTGCTACTCATAATATTTAAATCAGGCAAAGTAATGTCATTGAATACTCACTGCAGCTTTCTTAGCTCCCACAAGGAAAGATCTTGTAGGGATTGTGTAGAAGCTCCTGGTTGTGAATTTGGGATATTGAAATATCAGGATACATAGCACAGTGGTTGACTTAACTTGGACCTCAGATGAGGAGCACAATGAGCATCAGTAACAGCAACAACAGCCTGCTTCAGAGAGACCTACAGATGGTCATGATTAGATTACTTAGATTAGATTACTTAGATTACTTACAGTGTGGAAACAGGCCCTTCGGCCCAACAAGTCCACACCGCCCCGCTGAAGCGTACCCACCCATACCCCTACATCTACATCAACCCCTTACCTAACACTACGGGCAATTTAGCATGGCCAATTCACCTGACCTGCACATCTTTGGACTGTGGGAGGAAACCGGAGCACCCGGAGGAAACCCACGCAGACACGGGGAGAACGTGCAAACTCCACACAGTCAGTCGCCTGAGGCGGGAATTGAACCCGGGTCTCCAGTGCTAACCACTGTGCCACCGTGCCGCCCACAACAAGTTCAGGGGAAAGCAGTAGCACTGTCCAGATTACAGGAAACACTACCCAAATCCCAGGACTTATAGACACAATTTCAGCTTCTTTCACTTCAGAACAGAAGTAATTCCAGAGCCTCTGATTGTCATGGAAGGTGGTAGCAACCTCCTGAAAGAAAGACTGACCCATCGTGACCACGCATCAACCGTGTAATGCATGCTGGACTCCTTGGGAGCTGTTGTGATGCTTTCATACTGCACAGGTCTCTCTCTGGGCCTGGAATAGATGGTTGCCAGGAGATATCCCTTTTCCAATGTGGCTGGTGACAGTTTTGTCCAAGATGCACTTCCAATGTTTGGACAGATCTGGAGGCATCCTTCAGTACTCACCAGTCAAGGTCTCCTGAATGATAATGGTGTCCTGCACTCTGCACTTTGCATAGCAGCAAGGATTGTAACTGCGGGAGGAACAAGGCACTGAGCACACAGCATCCGCAAACAATTCAAATGAAGAAGAGGTGGATAAGAAGGGTAAAATGGTGTTCCAAAGGCACCAGTTTCCCTCATTACTTGAATATCAGGGTTTCCCTTATATCTGTACAGTTGAATTAGACATTATCACTGCATCAACATAACAAATGGTCGTTCTCCCCCTTCTCCCATCACACTGATGGAAAACAGTACTGTAACAATCCATCCATCCATTTCATATCTTGTCATCAATTCATGTCTTCCCATTTGTCCACAAGCAACTGAAAAGTTGAAATGTTAACCAGCAAATCAAGAAAGGACAATATGGGAAAGTAGTATAAAATATACATCTATTGCGATTTGTGTATACAAAAGAAACTGAGTAAGCACTGTTCTAGAACTGTAAAGCTTTTAACTTCCTTTTTCTATTGCCTCTACACAGTGCCAGTCCTATGAATTCAGCAGAGCTGGAGGCAGATTGCTCAGCTCTCTTCCTTGACTCTTGAGTTGTGGTTGGCCTATAATCTCTGGGGATTAGAATCCATGAGGTCTTCACCAATGACTGATTTATCTCCTCCCATGTAAGATTAAACTCAGGTCCCATGATGCACTGGGGTATCAGTCCTACCTCTGAGTCAGAAGCTCCAGGCTTGAGATTTGATCATCAAGGAAGGCATGTTTGTAAAGTGGTGAAGCGTATTGACCTGCAAAGCCTTCCAACATATACCAATGACAGACAGCAAGGGATTCCCAGTCAACAGCAGAATGGAGAGAATATTAGAGCTTGTATTCTCACTAATCGTACCTTCAGACTGCAACATACATGTCAAAGTGGATGTTGCCTGAGTGATGACCCTGAGTGATCTGTAACACACACCATGTTTAGACCACTGTCAGGAGGGTTAAATGTGGCTAGATAATAGGAGCATCAATGAGAAACAGTGTGAACACTTTGAGTGAATTGCTTGATCTCTATGTTCCATCTATCCATCATCCTTCTCATGGGCTAGCTCCACTTCACTCCATTCACTCTCCTTGGCTGACATTTGTTGGAGGTTAGTGAGGCAATTTGAGACTAAAAAATGTCTCACTCCAGATGTGCTGGCAAACAAGTTGACATCCAGAGTTTACTCAGCCATGATTAGACTCTTTTCATTACACTGATTGATGTTCCATTAATAAAGCAACCTACTCATGGAGGAAGACATTTTCACCTTGACCTGTCACATCACCCTACTCTTCCGCCATTGCTCCAATCATGGACAGTGTACATGGAAGCCATTCAGCATGCTGCAGACTTTCTGATATCCTTCATTCTAGTTCACAGATTTCTAAGCATTTTTTTAACAAACTTAGGAAAGCAAGGCATACATACCAAAAAGCAATGGTCAAATACAGGTCAACACTAGAATTATTTCATTTTACCAGTGCTGCTGTTGGGAGGACTGTAATTGGCACTGCACATAAAGTGAGCAGCAGAAATAGTATTGCCAGAGTTCTCACTCTGGTCATTTCGCAATGATTCTTAGTGAACTGTGTGTGTAACAGAGTAGTCAAGGCTGTGATATTCCTTACAGTTGAGAAAGCTGCTGAGATTCAGTGTTCAAGCTTACACCCAAAGTTTGGCGAATTGGATGAGGAACAGCAGGTCGTACAGTATTAAACTCCAGCATGAGTCAGCACCAGGAGCAGAAACTTGTAAAGAAAAGAAATAAATAGTTTATGATTTCTGGGAGTCACTTCATGTTATTTCTCATTATCTAATGCCATGTTTATAGTTTAAAGATGGTTTCTGCCCATTCTGGCACTCTTTATTCAAAACATTCATCTCATTTCTCATACCGCACCTCAGTCAAAAATGTGAATGGCTGCTTACAACTGTCAGGTGGGAGTTGCTGCAGATTTGAACCTGCATTCAAGTTCATCCAAAAAATGTTCTGCTGGATTAGAATGGCATGACTCACTGAGCATCTCGAAAGTCTGTTCAAACTGAAGGGGGGGGGGGGGGGGGGGGGCGTGGGGGGGGGAGCTTATGGCAAAGTAAGCAAAACCCTGAGGTACATATCGATTCTTTGCAGAAGTCTTCTCTTCAGTCCGAGGGATATTTATCATTTGGCTCTTGCTGAGGCAGGTTGGCTTGATAAACATCCCGGTGGGCAACAGGCCATTGCCCTCTGCCAGCTCTTAAAAATGACCATTCTTCAAACAAGACATTATCAGTGAGTGTTTCCACACAAACATTTTAAGGAGAGTTTTAAAGGAATCAAGAGGCAGAGAGGTTTAGATGTGGAATTTCTGAGTAAGTCTGAAAGCATAGCTGCCAGTGCTTGAGAATGTGTGAGAGGCCAGAATTAGAAGAACAAACAGCTATGGTACTTTGGGGGAGATAATGGAGCTCAGGAGGGAAGGGCAGTGACACAGAAGTGGTTTTTACATTGACCCAAATCTTCTAATCAGCATCAAGAACCTCTGTGTCCAGTGCACATCAGTTAGAAAATTGAACCCTTACCCAGTATGTTGCAAAGCTTGAATTCTGATGCAGCAGCCTTGAGACCCTGCTCAGCGCAGAAATTCACTGAATTAGAATTTGCTTTGTTGTCACATGTACTCACATGAGTACAGTGAAATGTTCACAAGTCACCACATATGGTGCCATCTTTGTACAAAGATACCTAGGTATAGATTCTTCAGTACAAATCCCAAGGAAAAAATTATAAAAATAAAGAAATAAAACGTTCAGAATGGTAGTCGTTCCAATGCACTCAACTTCCAGACTGCGCTGGGCTTCACCTCGAGGCCAGGGATCCGTGATGATTTCACTCAAGGCTCAAGGCCGGGAGCTAAGAGGAAAAAAAGAAACAAAATACGAGGAAAAGAGGAAAAAGAAAAGAAATGGACAGAATACTAATTCACCACCATCATGGAAAAAAATGGGGGTCTATAAGGTGCTGAAGGGGATTGACAAAGTAGATGTAAAAGGATATTTCCTCATGTGGGCCAATCTAGAATGAGAGGTCATTGGTGTAGAACAAATACCCCTGATTCTTACAACAGTGTGAAAAGGCTAAGTGTCCATTGTGAATGTTAGTAAGTAATTGGATGGTTAAACATTAATGATTGAGTGAGTGATGAATGAGTAAATGGATTCAGTGGGAAGGTGGGTGGGGTAAATAGCTAATAGCTACTTAAATAAAAGCTCAAGGACACCTGCTACTTCCTCAGTCCCCTCTGCAAATGCCCACAAAGCTGCTTCATAACTTTTCTACCTTTGAGGATTCTGAAATGGCATGAATGACCCCATCAGAAGAGGAAGGCCATTGACAGCCACAAAAATAAGAACGGCAGTGGGATCAGCATGTTCACAGTGGGGAGGGGCACAGTGAGTGGAACTGGAAGGAGGGGCACAGGAGTGAGTGGAACTGGAGGGAGGGGCCCAGGAGTGAGTGGAACTGGAGGGAGGGGCCCAGGAGTGAGGACTGGAGGGAGGGGCACAGGAGTGAGAGGACCGGGGGGATAGAGCACAGGAATGAGTGGAACTGGAGGGAGGGGCACAGGAGTGAGGGGGAACAGGTGAAATTCCCAAGGATTTAGAGGTAGACACTCAGCTTTCTGCCCCTCTAAATAGTGATTCTGCACGCTGAGAATGAAAGACATTTTCACCTCCTGGAAGAAGACATTGTCCCCTGTTACATCTGGTAACCATACCCAACTAGTGGCTGTGAATGTCATCCCTGCCTTCAATTTTATTTTCTACTACTGCCTGAAATAAACCTAGGAAGATCTGGCCTTGATCCATATCTGTCATCATTTCAAATATTCAAGGCTATGGGCCAAGTGCTCGAATGTAGGACTAGTGCAGATATAGTGTAACCTGGTATTACAGACTTGATAGGCCAAAGGGCCTCTTCTGGATTCTACGATTCTATGGTCCCCAATTTCAATTTGTAGGCTACCTCTTTCAAAACAGTTGCGATCATGTCCTCAGTGTATTTGTAGATTTTGTTTTAGAATGGGTTTTTCAGATTTTCATACAGGTTCAGGCCAAACTGTGGAGTTACTTCAAAAAATATTTAGGAACAGGCTGTACATAACGGTAAGGCTACTGAGCAGCATGTTCCATGCTATACAGATTCCAGCCTCCTGGTAGTGTTTTAGCACCTGCTTACTGATGTCACTGTTACATCACAGTTGACCTCGGAAGCTTATCCATATATTCATTAAATCCTACCTCTACACAAAGGAGATGACCAGTTCAGCTTCTGAGTTTCAACATGGATTTCCATTCACCGCCACTCCCAACTTCAACCCGACTGCTCAGAAACCACTTTCAGATTAATATCAAAGTCTAGGATTCAAAGACTAAAGGTGTTCCTATCATTTATCAAATTAGATCAGATAAACCATTAAGTCTCTTGTAGTTAGGGTGCAAGGAATACACCATACTTTTAGAGCTAGGGTATAAAGCTTCCAAGGTCTGTAATAGTAATGATAGAGTAATAGTGTAGGGATCTCCTTCATTATATGAAGAGTTCTATGTGGTTTGGGAGTGCTACAATCCATTCGCTTATAAAGAGACATTAGTATCCTCAAACTCACTATCATCTGACTGGGGAGCAAAGGATGGAAGATAACCTATTCTGTCCTCTGTCAATACTTTGCAGTAAAGGGATTGGTGATTAGAAACTAATTTTCATTTTCATACCAAAGAGATCGAGGCTAATTTCAGTGGCTTCTCATTTTGAATTGCTCATTCATTTTCAATCCAAGCTTACAAATAGAAATCATCACTGTCCCTTTAAAAACAACAGAGATTTGAAAACAAGGGGCAATGCAGCCCCTCACATAGTGCTCATTGTTGGTTACAGCACAATGTGTGTACACACAACAAGGTCCTGCTTTCTGCTGAACAGTTCCTCTATCAGAAGCTAATTGCAATGGGTTCATTATGTGCCCTTGGCCAGCTGCATTCCTTGGAGGCTCCTGCAAACGCAGGAGGCTTGTCAGCAAACTGAACAATAAGCTGCTGCTTTCATTGTTTTATATCCAGAAAATGTTCATGTTTTAAGAACTGCTCTGTCCTTTCAAGCCTGGGATGAATCATTGCAAGCTTTGTCTGTTGGTTCTAGTTTGTTAGCACAATACACTATGAGTGAAGGCAGCCAATGCAATCCTGACTGAAGCTTGCTCTGTGATTAATCCATGCCTCAGCATCAACTCACATACACATACACAGGTAAAAGGCAATAAATCATTCCTATCCAATACTGCGTGTGTCTGAAAGTCCATGACCAGTACCACAAAACTAATATAAACAAACAGACTGGGTGCTCAAATGTACTGCCAGAATAATTACACATAAATCAAGAAATAATATTCTTGTTTTGTATAACTTTCTTCAGATCACATTTGGAAAGTTGGGAGTGATTTTCATGTGCCCACAATGTGGCTAGAGGAGTCAATGTGGGAGAAATGCAATATTGGGGGATGTACCTCATTCCCTTGGAGTCAGCCAGAAACCAGTTTGAAAGGTGGTGACATTGCTACAAAATAGTTATTCACCATGGATGCCAAACATTCAATTCTTCACAATTGGATTTCTCCCTTCATCCCTGAATGATCCATCCTTTTCTAATTATTTGTTTATTTTTCATGTGCTTGGAAAATATCTTACTATTTCCTTATTATCGCTTACTTTTTTTCCATGTTGCTCTTTAGTCATTTGAGGTGAATGGCATAACAACAAAAGTAACGTGGGTAGCAGAGTTTTGGACAAGCTCAAGTTCAAGAGGAATTGAAGTTGCAATTAAGCCAGGTGTGATTTGGAATAGTTAAATTTAGAAATAATGAAGGAATGTATGAGGGCCTTAGTGTGTCACAGGTATAAGATTAAGACCTTATCTTAGGATCAAATGTTGCAAAGGAACTTTAATCATAGATCATAGAATCCCTACAGTGTGGAAACAAACCCTTCAGCCCAACAACTCCACACCGATCCTCTGAAGAGTAACCCACCCAGATTCATTCCCCCTACCTTATATTTGCCCCTGACTAATGCACTTAACCTATACATCCCCAAACACTATGGGCAATTTAGCATGGCTAATTCACCTAACCTGCACATCTCTGGACTGGTTTAATTTTAGGCAGTTACCATGGAGAGGGATCGAATTGGTAGATAGGAAACAAAGTTTATAGCAGGGATAGAAAACAATGGCTTCAGCTTTCCCACATTTGACTAAAGGAATGTTCCGGTCATCCAGTGCTGGTCATTGAATGTCACAAAGTGCCAAATCAGCTATTCCATGGGCTGTAAACCTTTATGAGTCTTTGATTCCTGAACTGTAACTATATCCATGCTGCAGTTCAGAAAGTGTCCTTTTGGGAAATGATAAACAATAGCTACATCTGTTTCTCAGGCATCTTTTTAGGGTCCTAATTTTAACCCCTACGTTGTGTGGGAGAATACAAATTCAATGATGAATATCTACAGGTGGAGTAAGTTTCGACAGCAAAACTTAAGTACATAATGATTCATAAAGCAAAGTTCAGATTTTAACAGATCGTCATCAGTTCTTCCATCTCACCCAGGTAAGCTGAATCACAGTAACATACCCAAATGACACTGACACAAGCACTGCACTCTGTTGTAGGAGTGAGTGCACCATTTACAGCACATCACAATAAGGACAGTCTTCCTTTGTAAGTCTGTAGGATCACCTCAGTTTGCTGAGGAGGTGTCCGTTTCCCCAGGGCTAGCTGTGGAGGACACAACACCAGAGCATGCCAACCTGGTCCTGGGTTGCTACCAGGGTTATAGCAGTCTCAGCCAACTGGAGGAATGCCCAGCAGTGCCACTTGAAGGTCATTGACATTACCTGCAATACCAAGATACATTCCACCATCTCTTTTATCCCTGCTACCGCACACTCACTCTATTTCTGCTAACACCCACCCAAACTCTACCACTCTCACCACTGGGTGCAACTTCTTTCCTCACGCACTCTCTTCCAAGCCAATCCCCAACACCACTAAGCTGGCATGGCCTCTGTCCCTCTACTCCCCCACTTAGGACATGTCACCATCTTTCCCTCATCTGCACTAGCATTAACTGCCTATCCCACTCATTTCATCTTATTTAGTCCCTGCCTTTTTCTCAGTCCAAGAGAAAATGGTGCATAATAAGCCAGAAAGAGTTAGGGCAGGTGCCCAACATTTGGCAAATCACCCAGTATAAGGAAAGAGTCCAGACCTGACTATATCCAAGCCCCTGCACTCATATTGGATGCTGCTCTTGATTCACTGTGTCAGGAATCCTTCACTGAATAGTCAGCTCTACTCTCCTCCAATATTGGGACACAACCATTTGGTTAAAGCATACACAATCTGTTTGCCATGCTTCTGGTTGGCACATGATGCAGGTGCGGGAGCATGGTGCTGTACAGCAACATGTCCACCCCTTTGACAGGTGACTGCTGACAAACATGGCAAGCTGCCTGGATTTGTGTCTATGCTAAAAGGCAAGGCTTGACAAGGAGAAGCAGGGCACAGCAGAGATGCTGTTCGCATCTGAGTAGGGTAAAGTGAGTGAGCTCCAGGAGTGCAAGCGAGTAGTCCTGAGATGCAGCTTGGTCCAGTCTATGAGCTGATTCCTACTCTAGCAGACAAACAGTCTTGCAGCAACATTGCAATGAGAGTGACGTGGCAGTGCAGCACCTTACTGTAGTAGATCAGAGACGGGCCATGGTGGTGCGGAGAGGCTGGAAAGTGTTGGATGCCACTGTTTATGGGCATGAGTGCATGCATTCACTATCCTGCAACACACCCTCAGATGTTGGTGCTGAATGTCTAAGCTATAGGTCGGGAGGAGCAAGTTACCAGCTACCCACTTTGACTTTCAAGTCAAGAATGTTCAGTGTCAAGTTTCCATCCAGTGTGTGGTAGGATAGGAACCAGCATATTAATGTGATGACATTCTATGTTCAGAAGAGTGATAACAGGCAACAATCTGGATTAATAGGATCTTGCCACTCCCTAGTGAGTTTCTCGTCTCGATTTCCAGAACTCTGTTGGGATATGTGACCTGTTGCTCCTGTTGTTGAGAAAGGCCACCCTGTAGGTCTCACATGATTCTCTCAGGTTGCTCGCAATAGTCCATGTTGCTCAATGTTCTACCCATCATCTTCGTTACAAGTCAAGTCTTGGGAGTTCAGGAAGAAGCTCATCAATAATGTCTTGTCAAACTTGTGTTAAAATGCAGACCTGGCATAGATACTTCCTTGGGTTCAGTAGTGTCAGTTGCTCTGATAAAAATTCCAAACATTTGACTCACATTATCCCTACATTTAATCTTCAGGTTTATAACTAAAGTCCATCACTGTGATTTGAACCAGATATTCATGTCTGTCTCATAAACTCTTGCTCACCTCTCCAAAGTTCCTCAGTGATGATCAGGATAATACTAGGTAAGATAAAAGGCAAGTTACCTTATTTCATCGTAAATTCGAATAGCATAGACTCACTCATTGAAGCCTTTCAACTCTATATTATGTTACACAATAAAGAACCCACCCTGTTTCTTCACCTGAGTAGGTTGTCATACTTGGCTTAAATAAGATAATTTCTAACTGAACTTGAGCACTTCCAGCCACAGAGTTTCTATGGTAAGCCTGGCAACTTTAATTTTTAAAACTGACTGACCATGTATCTTTGTTCATCCTTGTTTCTGTCTTGAGGAAGTTAGAGCTTGCTTTTCATGTTCTGTCTTTGGGTTCAGGGCAATATTTGAGGTACTGTTTGTCCTTTGAAGCTAACTCCAACAAAGAGAGACATTCCAATGCCTCAAAAATATCAATGCTTCTCATGAACTCCTGTGATGGAATAACAATGCCTTTTGGTTCCTGATATTCATAAGAACATAAGAAATAGGAGCAAGAATGGGCCATTCAGCCCCTAAAGCCTGACCTATTATTCTAAACTAGAGAGCTGACCTGCCTCAGGCCTCAACTCCTCTCTTGTGTCAGGTAGCCATCGCCTTCAACTCCTCAATATTTCAAAAATCAATCTCCAGCATCTTTAATTACTTCCAATGGTCTAGCCTCCACAACTCTCTGGGGTAGAGAATTCCAGATATTATCCTCTAAGAGAAAATATTACTTTACATCTCAGTTTAAAATGTGTGTCCACTTGTTCTGTAACTAAGCCCTATTTTGAAAATGGAAACATCTTCTCAACATCTACTGTGTCAAGCCCTCTCTAAACCTTGCATTTTTCAGAAAGATTACACTCAAACCTGATTAGCAAGTCTTGATATGTCAATCTCTTCATCCCATGAATCAGCCTCCAATGCCAATGCATCCTATCTTAAATATGGGAATTAGAAATGTACATTGTACACCAGTTACTGCCTCACCAACACCCTGTACAATTGTAACAATATTTCCCGATTCTTAACCTCCAAACCCCGAGCAAGTAGAGCCAAAATTCCATTAACTTTCCTAATTACTTGCCAAACTTGAATGCAAACCATTTGTGTTTCGTCCGTAAGAATCATCAGATCACAATGGAGTCTCGCTCCATTTAAATTATAGTCTGCTTTTTGATTCTTCTGACCAAAGGCATGACCTCACACTTTCCTACATTAAACTCCATCTGCCAAGTTTTTTCATTTAACCTTTCTATATCCCCTTGTAGATAATTATGTCTTCATCACAACATCTCCTCCACCTATTTTTATATCATTAGCTCATCTGCATACATCATACTCTAATCCCATAATGTAGATAATAAATAATGGAGGCCTGAGGACTGATCCTTGCAGCACTCTGCTAATTACATCTTTCCAACCAGCCATCTGTGTGTTAACTAACCCTCAATCTGTGTTAAGGTATTATATTACCCAAGTAGCGAGTTCCTACCTTGTGTAATAATCTACTATATGACACTTTATTGCATGGCTTCTGAAAATCCAAATACACTGCATCCACCACTTCCCCATTACTAACTCTGCTCATGTAAATAAAGGATGGCTTAATGGGATACCGGTCTCTAGTATTTCAACTGCCAGAGACCATTGGTTCTGGCAACGGTCAGTTGGTTATTTCAACTGCCATTTGTAGAAGACAGCTGAAAACCTTTACAACTCTGTGTGTAGAAGTGCTTCTTAAAATCTCTCCTGAATGGTCTGGCCCTAATTCGCAGATTATGCCTCTATTCATGAATGCCCAACCACTAGAAATAGTTTATCTTCATCTACCCTGTCTTTTCCTGCTAATATCTTGAAGGCTTCGATCCTTTTAACCTTCCAAGTTCTAGAAAAAAATCCTAAATTGTATAATCTCTCCTCATAATTTAACCCCGAAGTCCACGTATTATTGTGAAACTATATCAATTTCTGGCTCTGATACACAGCTTCCAAATGGGCTTCCATTTGAAAATAATTTAGTTTAAAAGCTCAACTTTTTAATGGAACAAGTTAAGTATGAGAAGCCATGAGCTTGAACAATGGTTCCCTTTACTTCTGCAGTGAGAATTGCCCATAGCAGTGACTGTAGTAGATGTGCACCTTTATCACTGCCTTCCTGGAGAATCTGAATCTGTAAAGGCACTGTCCTTCAGGCCCTTCCAGGTAGGTATGCCTGGGTCTGTGAGCACAGCTTCACAACCAATGGTTGTTGCACAAGGTCCATGCTTAGGAGAAGCGCACCTTCTCTTTCAACTTCAGATTCACATCAGAAACTTCAAACTATAATCTACAGCTATTTAAGCAATTATCTTTACAGGTTCAAAACCTATCTCTGTTTCCATTTAAGAATTTAGTCCTTAAGAAGTTCGGATTAAATGTTAAATTGAACTGAAATGTTAGTTCTGTTTCTCTCTCTGCAGATCATGCCAGACCTGTTGAGTGTTTCTAGCATTTCCCAATTTTTATTTCAGATTTCCAGCACTTGCACCGTTTCGCTTTTCTAACAGTGTAGTTCCTGGATGAAGCCTGAATATTTTGCCACTATTTATGGCTAGGCTATGCACACAGCAAAATCCAACCACAAGACTTTCTACCTGCCTTCATGTGATATTAATAATGGGAGAGTTGCCCCCACAATACTTTGCTGGCAATTTTGGATATTAAGAAGCAAGACAGTTTCAGGCGAAAATTTCCCAGCCAGCTTTCCTCTATATTTACATTAACTAAAATTGCTAACCTTCATGCTGACTTGCTGTAGATGAGCTCTGATCATACCATGTACCTTCAATATGGAGTAATGAGCAAGGACAATGAAAAGACCCAACCCATCAGTGAAGACTGTGGAAGCATTGGAGTAAGGTCCTGAGTAGAGGCTGAAATGGAATGGTGATTTGTAATGGAAAGAAAGAGGAAAAGGTGGTGAGGTGAGTGGTGGAGTACAGAATAGAAATTAGGAAAAGCAAGTCAATGAAAGACAGTCTTGAGTGGGCTGTAATCCCACCTGCTCATTAAAAATTACCCATTTTCTTCTACTGCCAAAATCAAATGTCACCCCCAATGCAAATAATACTCTAAATAAAATCTAAGAAATAATGTCATAACCAGGTTTTTGTATACAGTGCTGCCTGCTGAGTGGTATAGTTTATTCAAGATAATAATTAAGTTTATAATTAGAAACAAAAAGCACAGGAAACAGAAAGACAATAGGGGCTAAAGAGAAAATTCTTCAGATTTAGGATGTTTTTCCAACACTACTCCGTGCTTCCAGCAATTTCTGTTTTTATTCAATTTCTAGCCTTCCCAGGTCTTTCTTTGATCTTTAATATTTAAATAAACTTCATTGTCTGCAGCTCTGTTTGTTGTAGTGTCAGTGGGAAGTGATTTATCGACATAACACAAGCACATTCTTTGCTTTTTATTTTTTTATCGGTCTTCCCTTCGATAGGGTGAAGAGGATCTATTGACCAGTGAGCTTCCACTCAGATAATAACATATCTTTGAATTTCCAATTACTCCCAATTACTTCATAAGCCAAATGAAGCCTTTTTGACAACAGTGTGTTATTTCTTGTGCTGAATGTATGAATCCCAGGGTTGTCTGTGTTTTCAATGATTGATTAGAGTTGGAGTGTGGCAGCCAACATGAATACATTACTGCTCATTTAGACTCTGTCATACACACAAGACAGCTCAGATGACTTTCTGTTTGGTCTACAGCTGCCAAAAACAATAATTTATTGAATAAGGTTTGCAAATAAGCTCTCTTATGAGAGAGAAAACAAATGTAGGCCTTTCCCTTCAGTTCTGCTCACATTCAATGTATGATGGGGGGTGGATGCTAGTTGAAACATTGGAATCTTCCCTGCTGGCTAGAGAGCTGACAAGAGACCTGAACTGCCTCTTTCAACTAGGTAAGGTCTGCTAAAGCACTAATCAGGCAGTGGCAAGGCCACTAACGGGTCTTTCACTGAAATTAAGACCCTGAGCTCAGAAGTCACACTCAGCAAGATGCCAGCCCAATTGAAAACTGATGGTTCTTGAGCTTAGCAAAAGCAGGCAAAGGCTGGTGGCAGTAGAACATGTCTGGAGTCCCAGGGGTGCAGGGGACCGACAGCAGGCTTGTAGTTTCACAGATCAGCTCTCAATGGGCAATATCCAGTCCCCTGATCAACCACGGGGTTGCCTTTGATCCAGCAGTTCCTACTGCCCTAAGCTGACAAGGAGTCCCCACAATATAACCCATCATGCCCACTTGCAGCGGAGTTGATACCAGAAGCAATACGGAGACCTTAATTTGGCCTCAGAACCTGTTAGTGCAATGATCTGGCAGTGGGCCAGAAAGCCTTCCTACTGTTCTGATTGGTCCCCAAGTGAGGTACCCCAAGTTGTTACAGTCCCGGGTGAAGTACCTCAAACCATTAAGTCCCTGGGGTGTGTGTGTTTGTGTGCTGGGGGAAGGAGGATGTGAGGTGAACTGGCTCCACTTGGCTATTCACCCGCTCCCCTCGGTTGGTCACCACAAGGTTAATTTTAAAAAGGATTGATTTCCTTGTGGGTATCTGTCTCCCACCAAATGAACTAATCATCATTAAAGGAACCACTTTAACCAGGCTTTCTCACGCTAAAAGAAAAGTGTTTTTATTAATTAATCTGAAAAACTTGAGAAGACAAGAAGACTTGAGAAGACATGGATTAGAAATAAGAGGTAAGTCTGAAAACATAAACTTTTTAAGAAGTTGCAGATCAGTCTCTGGAAGGTTCATGAAGAGCCAATAGATGAATGCTATGGACATGGCAATGGAGGGGGTATTGATATGGATAGCTCAACAGTCAATCTTGAGATTCTTTGCTTTGTAGATTGGTTGAAACTCTGGTTACTTTACTAGCAGGGAGGGGTGGGGGTTTAATTGGTTGTTCTCAAAGCTGTGATGCTTAAAACGCCTAATTAACATAAAGCCATGTTAAGGATAGTTCAGAGCAGACCACATCACATGGTGACGGATGGAAGTTAAGAAGTTTCTAAGATTTCAATTGATGTGTGTGTTTCCCGGGAGAGGTTGCTCACTATTTGGAGCAGAGGAGTGCTAAAGCAGGAAAAGTCACTACAGGCTGTACACGCACTGCTGTTGGCAGTCTCCAGACAGTAGCACTCAAGAGAAGTCCCAGGAAGTAATGGTTCTGTGCTTTAAAAAAATAAACTCTTGAATCGTTGATAGTACAATGCAGCTGGGAGTGGGGTAAAGAATGTTTACAAGCTCTTCATGCAGCTAAAAAAAAATTGTAACTTAGAGACGTTCAGCGGCAGCAGCAGCCTCAGTGAAGCTAGCTGTTTAATAAAAGCTAAAAATGTAGCAGTAATTAGATACTTGGGAGCAATGTTACCTGTAATATTTTTTGCTACTACATCGATCTCTGAGGTCCAGAAGTAGAAACCATTCATCAACAGGCCAACTGATGTGTGTAGGGTTTCCCATCAGCTACAGGGCTGGGGAACTTAGGGAATGTTGCCTAGGAGCAGTCTCAGGAGTCTGAGGTCTCAGGACAAGACAGCCTTTGAAGGAATTCCAAATCTTGATATTCAAAGGTGAATAATTAAAATCTCTTGTAAAGGAAACAGAGGTTTAATGCAATTTGGGGATACACAGAGTCACTTGTCTCTGAAAGAGATTTATGCTAGCTGCATTGGCTATTTATACAACAATCTATGGGACAGTCAGCCACAGTTAGTCTGTTAAATCATATTTGCCTCCATTTAATCCTGCATGTTAGAATCTAAACAGTATAGAATGTATACTGTTAGTATACTTATTTATTCAGTATTGCTTATGATTGCTTTGTTCAAGTTAGTCCAATTACGTTTTTCAGCATTTTAACTCAACCTGATATCCTGCCTTTTTTTTTGTATTTGATTCTTCCAGACATTGTAGTCCATAAAAGATTATGGTCTATTAAGTGAGATCATAACAAAGATCTGACTTGTCCAGTACTCTCATAACTGGGATCAGAGCAAAAGTAAGATCTGCTAATCTCATACATTGTGTGTTTTTATCATCATCACCCTATATGATGTGAGAACAACCATTGTCAGCTAACACTGTGTAAACGAGTGGTCTCACCTCAGGTGATGCTTTCCTCTGTGCTGGCAGGAGTACATGGAGTAAGGAGGAGCAGTGGTTCACACTAACAGATGTTCTCTGGTCACGGTCTTGCTCCCCTATTAATTCATGTGTCTGTGAAAGTTGACCCATGAAATTGTTCAGAGACATTGCAAAGGCTATTCAATAAAAACTTGGAATGTTTTGCTCATGATAAGTATGAATAAACCAGAGACGTGTACATGTTTTATGGATCATGTAAAATATTTTAACAATTCATAGCCTGACAGAAATGAGCAGTTCTACTTAACCTGTATCCGGACAGCATGGAAACAGAGTTGACTTATCAAACGTGTAGAATAAACTAGAGGAAAGAAACATGCTATTCACAAAATGGTCGGCCACACAATACAGATCTATCATGTCTGTTGTACCAACCAGGTCTTCATGAAGATGGTAGACACCAAACTACAAGAATGCTATGACTCACATTCTGATTCCACAATAAGTTAGGCCACATAGCCTGAATAATTACATTGAAAGCTATCCCTGTCCTTAACCTTTCTCAACTGGATCCATCCCAATACTCAAATGAGGATATCCCAGAAATCAGTTGCTTGGATGACAATGTTACATTACTATAACCAAAGCTTTTGTTTATCATTTGTGCAGCCGAATGCATATCGGCAGCAACCATATTATACATCATATTGTCAGCACCTTGCTTACGGTGTCAAGTGTCAGGGAATGCAGCCATTTTACTAATCATATGGCTTTCCACTAAAAGAAAGGGAAATTATTCTGTCAACCCCAGTTTAGCAGTTTACATTCTCAATGGAGGATTCTCCCCACTGTAGTTGACAGCTGTGTTTAACCAATCTCCTGCACTTCTACCCTCAGCACTTTCCCAACCTTCCCAAGACAACAATAGGGATCCCCCATAGCAGTCTCTGTATTCAAAGGATCAAGGTCTGCCATTTCCGCCACATCCAGCAGGATGCCATCATCAAATAAATCTTGCCTTTCCCTCCCACTATGAGCGCTCTGCAGGATCAGTCCCGACATATTCTCCCACTTTATTGTGCACCCATTTTACATCTTTTTTTCTTTTTCACCATCATTAACAACCCATTTGTCTTTTGCATTGGGCCTCTACACCATTTGTTGCCTCCACCCCCTCTTCTGACAAAATTGTATAAAAGCGTTTTCTGACACTATTCAGTTCTGAAGAAGTTCATGCTGAACCTGAAACCATGTCTGTCTGTCTGTCTCTCTTTCTCTCTCTCCACAGATGCTGCTGAGATTCTCCAGCAATCTCTGTGTTTGTGCCAGCTTATTTATTTCATTTGGTCTCAAAACAACATGGGGTAGAAATTTAAATACACAAAGTTTACACACAAAGACATAGGGCTTACTTTTCACCCCGGAAGCATCAGAACCTTTCTCCCTGCCCCAGTTATTTTTTTCTACTGATCAGTCGTTATTGATTGTATTACCTCTGTGTATAGTCTCCAAGGATGTGCAGGATAAATGGGTTAGCCAAGGTAAAAACTCCATGTGGGACTATGGGTATGGGGTGCAGGCATGTATCTGAGTTGGATGCTTTTCAGAGGGCGAGTGCAGTCTTGATGGATTGAATGGCCTCTTTCTGCAATGCAGGGATCCTACAACAGGTGTGCCCAGGGCATCATTGTGTTTTCCACTGCCCTTTTGTCCCCATATTTCTGAAGGGATGTGTGAACCTGTTCAATGCCCAGTTGCACAGTACCTACTCTCCTGCCACCTGTGCAGTGCCAAGATTACCAAATTGTACATTGTACTTGCCTTTTTGACCCTGACATGGAGCTAAGATGATACCCTGGGCCAGTGTTGATAGGCGCCCCACACCGCACCATCTCCCCTCAGCAGTTCTGAAACAGACACCGCCTGAAACACATTCGCACGCTTTGAAATTCCATCATGCCACCACCGTGGCCCAGGTTTTCGAAGATGGGCCAACATGCAGCAAGGTGGAGGTGCACGAGAACTGTGGGGTGAAAAGCCTGATCTATCAGTAAGGGTGGCAAGGAGACACAGTTTGCACACGAGCAAGATGTGTAGGTGTCACATAACCTCATAAGGTGACACAGGAAAGTGCAGATGAGAATCTGTCATTAACTTGAACATGAATCGTGAAAAATAGTGCCTCCTGGGAAGGGTGTGGTGCAAGTCAGCATCCCTGTGAATCAGACTGGGAGGAGATTGCAGTAACTCAAAAATGTATCCTAATTTTTTAGAACTTCTTCGCTGTCCAATTTAAATAAAGGAATGACTCCACACGTTCACGCTGCTTACACTGTTCCAACTTAAAAAAAAAACCCAAGGCTTCAAAAGCTATTTACCTTATTGGCTTTGAGCAAACTCTTCTGC
Organism: Chiloscyllium punctatum; assembly: GCF_047496795.1. Taxonomy (NCBI): domain Eukaryota; kingdom Metazoa; phylum Chordata; class Chondrichthyes; order Orectolobiformes; family Hemiscylliidae; genus Chiloscyllium; species Chiloscyllium punctatum. The sequence continues at coordinate 41,492,150 of NC_092760.1, read as the reverse complement.
ACCTCAGCCTCAAACTTTCTTTATCCACAAGAAAGGACAAAACACATCTTTTAAAGCCATAGTACCATCACACTTGGATGAGTGCATAAGAAGTCAGTATCACTGTGAAGCAGACCGGGAGGAGTGTGCAACGAGTCAGCGTCACTGTGAAGCAGACCGGGAGGAGTGTGCAACGGGTCAGAGGAACACCTTGCTACAGAGCACCATTCAAGGAGGGGAAGAAAAGACGTTATAGTAATAGGAGGTAGCATAATTAGGAAACAGACACTGTTCTTTGTAGCACGGACAGACAGGGCATGTGGCCTTTTACATGATACCTTTGAGGACATCTCCTGAGCTGTAAAGGAACTTGAAGTGGGAGGGGAAGGATCTAGATGTCATAGTCCACAGAGGTACCAATGACATAGGTACGACTAGGGAAGAAATTCTGCTGTGGAGCTATGCGTAGCTAAGAGCTAAATTTGAAAGCAGAACCACAAAGATCCTAACCCCAGAATTACTATGTGACCCATGTGTAAATTGACATACAGTAATAAAATTAAAGAGATTAATGCATGGCTGAAAGATTGATGTGGGAGAAACAACTTCCTATTCACATGGCATGTGCACAGTGCTTAGGAAAGAGAGGGCCATTACTTTGAGATGTGCTTCATTTGCACCCAGCTAGATCAGGAGATCTGTCTAACTAGTGTTGTAGGTCGAGGTTTAAATAAATTACCTGGTGGGAGGTTTCAATTCAAGGGAAGTTTTAAAAATCAGAAAGAACTGAGAGAGCAGTTGTACCGGATAGTGAAAGGACAAGTTGGTTGCACAAGTAGAAATAAGTGGTTATGACTTGATACATTTTGAGGGACATGGTCACGGGGTGACCAAGACTGGGAACTCAATATTCAGGGGTATTCAAACCAAACGAATGGCCAAAAAAGTAATAGAGACGGGGTAGCTTTGTAAATAAAGGAGGTTACCAGTGTGGTGTTGAGTGGTGATATAGATGCAATGAATCATTTTGTAGAATCAGTTTGGGTGGAAATAAGAAATAGCAAGTGAAAGAAGTCATAGGTGGGCCTCATCTATAGTCCCGAAGAGTTCCCTCTCTGTTTGACAAAGTATAAATTAAGAAATAATAGAGGCCTATAAAATGGGAACAACTGAGGTGATGGGTGTTTTTAATCAGTATTGACTGGACAAATCAAGATGGGAAGGGTAGCACAAAAGTCAATTTTTTTTGTGGGCATGAGGGATTATTTCTTAGAGCAGGGTATAGCATAGTCGACTGGGATTAGGATTTTTTAGATGTAGTAATGTGTAGTTGGGTGGGATTAGTGAGAGATCTCTTACATTAGGATTCTCCAGAAAGTGACAATCACAACGTGATAGAATTTCAAATTCATGTTTGAGGGAGGGCAGCTGTCATCTCAAATTAGTGTTCTCAACTTAAATAAGGGCAATTACAGAGATAGGAAGGAAGAAAGAGTTGTCTAATGCAGGCTGGGAAAATAGATTAAGTGGAAGGTCAGTAGAAGATTAATTGAAGAAACATAATTTTTTTGCTGAGCAGGAAGAACTATTCTGATCAAAAAGAACTCAATGAGAAGGATTGTCAACAAAGGTAGCCTATGGTCAACAAAGGTAGCCAAGAAGAGTATCCAATCAAAATGCATATAAAGTGGCAACAAACTAATTGTAGACAAAAAGGATTGGAGGTGTTTAGGAACCTGCAGTGGCTGACTAAAACCCTAATAGAAAGGGAAGAAATTGATTTTAAAAGTAACTGGCAAGAAATTCAGAAACAAACAAGAGCTTCCATGGGTATATACAAAGAGACCACCTAGGATACATGTGGGACCATTACAGGATGTAAGTAGAAAATTGATCATGAGATACAGGTAAATGGGCAATAATTTAGACTAATGTTTAGCATTGTGGAGGAGACTATAATAATGCCAAAGATATCAGATGAGCAAGGAGGTAATGGGAGGAATGTCTTGCAAAGTCCACCATCAGAATGGACATAGTACCTGATAAACTAATGTGACTGAAAGCAGACAAGTCACCAGGACTCAATGACCTGCATCCAAGGTACTTGAAATGAATGCAGACATAGGAGAGGTATTGGTTGAAAAATTCCAGAAGTCATTGGATTCTGGAAGGGTTCTAGTGGTTTGGAAGAATGCTAATCTATCTTATCTTCCCTTAAGGATGTGGAAGCTAGATCACTGAAAGTACTTAAACAAGAAGTAGATAGATTTTTGAAATATCAAGGAGTTGAGAGCTATGAGGAATTGGCACAAAAGAAGAGTTGAGGCCTGGGACAGATCAGACATGATCTTATAGAATGGTAGGGCAGGCTTAAGGGACTGAATGGTCTGCCTCTGCTCTCTTTCTTCTGTTCTTCTGAGTGAAAACAGATAAAGCATGCAAGAAAGTTACTGAATTTTAAACATAACTGTGTTATACTCGAAGTCTCCCTTCCAAACCTAAATTCTCATTTACTGCAAACTTAGGTGCTAGTTTAAGATTTAATTTATCTAGATAATGTTCTGCCAGCAAAACTGGCCTGGTTAAAATTATGAAATTGCACTGATTCCACTAATTCAGGAAGGCAATTTACATTTTACTCATTGTTTGAGATTCTAGTATGCAACAGTTTCTTCACATCAAAAAACCTAAATTATTGCTTAGTGTACGCAAATTAAATGATTAAATGGTTCATTATCATGTTTTCAGTCATTTTCAGTTACTTTAAATCAGTTTACTCACAGGGAGAGGTCAAGACAACCTTTTTAAAATAAATGCAAAGTTTTGGTGATTAAACCCATTTTCGTTTTATTAATAAAATGTCACTCTCCAAAACTTTTTCACATTAAGAAAAGTAAAAGAACTATTTCATTCTATTATGGGTTTGATTGTGATGCGTTCATTGAAAATTTTATATTTATGATTATGCAAAAGAAATAGCAGACGCTTGCACCATTATTTATCCAATGCACCTTGAAGTGCATTTTGAGAGTAACTTGCCGATAGCATCCAAATCAGAAACTCAACCCTAGAGTGGTTTATTCAGGCCACAGATGGCTCAGTTTGATTAATGCTTTTGTCAAAGTCACTATTAAGGTCACTTCAAAAGCAATGGGATAGCTCCCCCTCTGGCTTAGTTGGTAAACGCACCATATGTCATCCGAATGAATGCTCCCTGATGTCCTTCCTGCTCCTCATGTCAGTCAGCCCCAGCATGTATTTCTACCCATCTTACTCAATGGCTCGACCCTCTGAACATCGTACAACAATCGAATGAGGGAAATTATCAGTTTCTCTGCTCCTTACCAACCCTCTATGTACTACTGCATACACAATTTAGAGTGCTGGGGTTTTGCATGTGGATCATTTCAAAATATGCTAAGAGAGTTATTGAGGGCTGTTTTGGATCTCTTGAAATTTTTTAGGGGTTCTGTCATCAGTTCTGACGCTCTCAGTCTGCTTTTGTCAGTTTTGAGGTTGGTAAGTCTGAGTCAGGTTGCCAATGATTATCACTATCAGTATTTTCTGGGATGCCCAATCTCATTAGCAGCTGGATTATATATTTACACAGGGCTCTTCCAGTCAGAGAATACTTTCATTCTAGCAAATTGAGTCACACTTGAACCCAGGCCACCAAGCTGAAATGCCCTTATCTAACCGACCAGTTTACTATCCACAGCATTTTATGAAACAGTGCAGTCAAAACAGCATACTGGAAAAGATCACACTCCTTTATTCCTCCTCCACGTCTCCAGCTCCATTTCATTCCCCTTCCCCAACTTAATCCAGGTGGGACCATTTTGACTAGCAATGACGCACCCAAAAACTAAATTAAACCAAATTAGAAATGTCCAGTTAATCTGCCATCAGCAACAGAAAAAAGACACAATACCATATCAGCTGCAGCCCATTTATCAAAGCGGTAAAATTTACAGAAGAACCACATTTATAAAGGGACAGAACAAAACAAAAAGAAGAGGTTGGGCGAACAACACACATGCATATATAAGAGGGGAAATATGTACCTGTCAAATACATTAGAGGAAAACATGAAATGGGATGAAGTGGGTAAACTACCTTTCTGTAAATTTTCTGTACTACTGCATGTCACAGAAATTAAGGGGTGACCTTGAATTGTTAGCTTTTTTAAAACTGTCTATTAGCTATTGCTAGTTCTCTCGATGTTGGTCTGTATGTTAGTGTGACACGGTTCTTCTCAAGTTACAATATGAAGTCTTTTTTCTAGTATTGTGAAAGAAGCACTCTGAGAAAAAGGAGAGAGAAGTTTGAACATTAGATTCCCTACAGTTTGTAAACAAGCCATTTGGCCCAACAAGTTCACTTGTAGTGAATGAAACCTTTGAAGAGCAGGTGTGCATGCTGGAATGTATAGAAATAGAGGAAGCTGATGGGCTGAAAATTTGGTCAAACATTAAGATTGACAAGTCGCCAGGCCCGGACCAGATTTGTCCTCGGCTGCTTTGAGAAACGCGAAATGCAATTGCTTCGCCACTTGCGAAGACCTTTGCATCCTCGCTCTCCACTGGAGTCATACCTGAGGACTGGAGAGAGGCAAATGTAATTCCTCTCTTCAAGAAAGGAAATAGGGAAATCCCCGGCAATTACAGACCAGTAAGTCTCACGTCTGTCGTCTGCAAGGTGTTAGAAAGGATTCTGAGGGATAGGATTTATGACCATCTGGAAGAGCATGGCTTGATTAAATGCAGTCAACACAGCTTTGTGAGGGGCAGGTCATGCCTCACAAACCTTATCGAGTTCTTTGAGGCTGTGACTAGAAAAGTTGATGAGGGTTGAGCTGTGGATGTGGTGTATATGGACTTCAGCAAGGCATTTGATAAGGTTCCCCATGGTAGGCTCATTCAGAAGGTCAGAAGGAATGCGATACAGGGGAGCTTAGCTGCCTGGATACAGAATTGGCTGGCCAACAGAAGACAGTGAGTGGTCGTAGAAGGAAAATATTCTTCCTGGAGGTCTGTGGTGAGTGGTGTGCCACAGGGCTCTGTCCTTGGGCCTCTACTCCTTGTAATTTTTATTAATGACTTGGATGAGGGGATTGAAGTATGGGTCAGCAGGTTTGCAGATGACACAAAGGTTGGACATGTCGTTGACAGTATAGAGGGCTGTTGTAGGCTGCAGCGGGACATTGACAGGATGCAGATATGGGCTGAGAGGTGGCAGATGGAGTTCAACCTGGATAAATGCGAGGTGATGCATTTTGGAAGGTCGAATTTGAAAACTGTGTACAGGATTAAGGATAGGATTCTTGGCAGTGTGGAGGAACAGTGGGATCTTGGATTGCAGGTACATAGATCCCTTAAAATGGCCACCCAAGTGGACAGGGTTGTTAAGAAAGCATATGGTGTTTTGGCTTTCATTAGCAGGGGGATTGAGATTAAGAGTCATGAGATCTTGTTGCAGCTCTATAAAACTTTGGTTAGACTGCACTTGGAATACTGCGTCCAGTTATGGTCGCCCTATTATAGGGAAGATGTGGATGCTTTGGAGAGGGTTCAGAGGAGGTTTACCAGGATGCTGCCTGGACTGGGGGGGCTTATCTTATGAAGAGAGGTTGATTGAGCTCGGACGTTTTTCATTGGAGAAAAGGAGGAGGAGAGAGGACGTAACTGAGGTATACAAGATAATGAGAGGCATAGATAGAGTCGAGAGCCAGAGACTATTTCCCGGGACAGAAATGGCTAACACGAGGGGTCATAGTTTTAAGCTGGTTGGAGGAAAGTATAGAAGGGATGTCAGAGGCGGGTTCTTTACACCGAGAGCTGTGAGAGCATGGAATGCGTTGCCAGCAGCAGTTGTGGAAGCAAGGTCACTGGGGACAATAACGAGACTGCTGGACATGCATATAGTCACAGAAATTTGAGGGTGCATACATGAGGATCAATGATCGGCACAACATCGTGGGCTGAAGGGCCTGTTCTGTGCTGTACTGTTCTATGTTCTATGTTTTTTGAGTAGGCCAATGAACCAGAAGCTGCACCTTTACTCTTCATCATTGCCAAAGTCAGATAGTCCAAGCCTAGCAAGAGCATTAAATCAGCTACTCTATGATTTGTGGAATGCCATAGATCTGTCCAGAATGTGGAAGATTAAACCACTGCTTGGTCATTGTACAAAGATCAAAATGGTGGTCCAGATATAGTTACAGATAAAGTTGATATTCTCAATGCAAACAAATCAGCAATGCAGTATTATTCCTCTGGCAAATATCTATCCAGTTTTGTACTTTGGTGGTCAACATATAATTCAGTGAAACTGCAGCTTTGTCTCCATGGGACAATTTTAAAGTTTATTTCTTTTTTTAAAGAAAACTACCATCTAAAATTGACAAAATGTTCAGTTTCATGGTCAATGTTGTGCTCAATGACACACAAGAGACTGAGCAGAACTTTTTAAAAATCTCTTCTTCAATGCAACACAACTTTGGGCCCACCTTCCACCCAGATCCTGCATATAAACTCCTTTCAGCGTTTCTTTTGTAGTTCTGGAAGTTAAAGATTCCATGACAGTTTTTGAAGGAAAGAGTTTGGAATTTTCTTGATGGGTGAACATTCAACTGGGTGAACATTCACCCAAACAAAAATATTAAAAACATTAACAGATCATTCATCTTATTGTTTTCTGAGATGATGCGATATAAAATTACCACCACATTTGCTAGCATAACTCTAGCCACTACACTCCAATAGTAGTATCATGAACAGGCGTGGCAACTTGATGTGATAATAGTAATGTGATAAAGTCAGCATGTATATATTCAACAAGTAATTGGGAAAGCTACTTGAATATTGGCCCTTATTTTAAGAGGGATAGCACTTAAAAATAAGCCTTGCTAGAACTTTGTGACACAGCACCTAAAGTATTGGGTGCAATTTTGATATTTTTTATTAAGGAATATGTTTGCATTAGTAGTTGAGAGAAAGTTCACTCGGCTGATTCCTGGAATGAAAGGGTTGCCATATGAGGAAAGATTGAGCAAGTTGGCCTGTTACCCCTTTGAATTTAGGAGATTGAGAGGTGATCTTAAAATAAGATTATGAAAGGGCTTGACAGGATAGATGCTGACAGGATGTTTCCCCTTCTGGGGGAATCTGGAAATAGGGGGCTCAGTTTCAAAATAAGGGGCTAATTATTTAAAATGGAGATGAGGAGGAATTACTTCTGTCAGAGAATCACTAGTCTTTGAAGTATTATTTTGTTTAACTTATGAAAAGTTACGAATAAAACAGATGGTTGCAATAAGTCATAAAAGGCCAAAATTTCAGCCACCATCTTTAATTTTGGCAATGTAGTTTGAGTTGCCACGTCAACAGCTTTGGTTATTATAATCTGTTTTCATAATAGTTGTCCCCCTAACAGAATGACAAGAGAATAGATTCTTAAAGCAGGTGATGCTGATTTACAAGCAAATTTAGCTGCCTACGTCACGACCATGACTACATGACAAAGGTAATTACTTGGTTGTATTTTGAGATAGTGTCTTCTTATGTGAGAAGCCAAACCCAGGTCCGAAGCTGAGGGGTCAACACAGTATCTAACACACTACTCTGTGTTATGTACTATATGAATACTCATGACGTCCCCTTTAAGAATTTTCCATTCCTACTCACACAACAAGGCATGTAAGTCCCATCAAAGGTCTTTGTTCTTTTATCTCTCTTTCCCAGGGAAGGGCTTAAGCAAATGTTTGGTAAGTTAGTCATTACCCAAAGTTCATTTTGTCTCGTTGTGTCGTAAACCTATTAACTATCCCAGCATTCTGTGCTTTGTATACACAGAGAAATGAAACACCTCATGATGCAACCTATGGGTCGTGGGATAAATGTCAATGAACTTCAGAACATCAGGCTTCTCACCCCACACACTGCAACATAGATTAATGGAGTGCTCACACGCAACCACACTGGAAACCACATACTACAACAACAAGAACTTGTATTTATATAGTAGCTTTAACATAATAAAATATTCCAATACACTTTACAGGAGCATGACAAAGCAGGATTTGACACCAAGCCACTTTGGGTAATATTAGGGCCAATGGCCAAAATCATATAGAAGAGGTAGGTTTTACAGAATGTCTTAAAAGAGCAAGGCAGTAAAGAGAGAGATCTACAGAGGGGATTCAAAGCTAAAGACCTTATTGGCAGCTGAATACACAGCCACCAATTGTAGAACATTTTTTAAATGATATTTTTCAGAGAGTTGTGGAATTGGAGGGGGAGACCATGGCAGAAAGGTTTTACAAGCACAGAACAGGTGGGTGAACAGGATTGGGTGCAAAGGAGGATATGGGCAACTGAATTTTTAAAGACCTCAATTCTACTGTGGATAGAATGTGGGAGGCTGGTCAGACTGTTAAAATAGTTCAGTCTAGAGGCAACCAAACCTCAGATCAGAGTTTCTGAAGCAAATGAACTGAGGCAGTGCTGGATCAGATAGAGCTTGAAGTAGGCAGTCTGAAGAAGGGCTTATGCCCGAAACGTCGATTTTCCTGTTCCTTTGATGCTGCCTGACCTGCTGCACTTTTCCAGCAACACATTTTTAAGCTCTGATCTCCAGCATCTGCAGTCCTCACTTTCTCCTAGTCTTAGTGATGGTGCAGGTATATGGTCAGGAACTCATCTTGCCTAGTTTGCAAATAGATTGACTCAATCTCAGAGAGTTGCCATGATGAAGGATGGATTAGCTATCTTCCCAATACTTAAACTGGAAGAAATCTTGTAGTACTGTATGATAGCGTAAGCTGTCTGATAATGTTGTGAAAGGAGAGGAAGCATGAGAGGCATGCTAGCCCAGTACTGGCAATTGTCAGTGTGCTTGTGAAAACTAACAGTGTGCTTTTGGATGATATCACTGAGGGTCAGTTTGTAGCTGAGAAATGCTGGGGTCCAAGATTAAGTTCTTGATATTAACAGGAAGAGAAGCCATTGCAAGTTATTCTCTGATTAGGATTGGATAGATAAGAGGCAAGCACCATATCACTCAGCTGGGTGAGGTTGGGAGATGTTGGAGGCTGATGATGCTATCAACCATGTCAAAAGTTGCAGACACATCAAGAATAATGAGGAATGGGCTGATCGTGGTAGAATTATTGGAGAGAAAAAAGAACCTGAAGAGAATGCACTGTTCACAATATACACTAAGTTTGGAAACAGGAAGGGACATTGAGTAGTCAACAGTTTAGTGGTTCATATGAAAGCTTTACAACCACTCTGTCAGCAGCAAAATGCTGTTCCATCTCTAGGTTGATGTTCCCAGAGATAATGGATTTGACTACAATGTACTGAATTAAAAGCAGTAACTCTCATTCCCTGTTATTGCTACATTCATTCATTAATATTTCCTGGACTGAACCTTGTAATGGTGAGACATAAAGAATCATGAGTGTGGTTCAGGATCATGTGTAACCCATCTCCCCTTCACCTGTGAGAATCACCAGACTCATTGCTCCATCTGCTTCTGCCCATGTCCCACCTGTCAGTGATTTCCTGTCCTCTGCTCATCAGCTTAAAGCAAAAGAAAAGAGTTATTACTAGAATGAATTATAGCTTTCATACAACAAGTGAAAGTGGCCTAGTAAAGTACAAACTGTTTGGTAAAACTATTAATCCTAGTTACAACTATATTTTCATTCAACAGTTTAACAGTTTAATATAAATAGACACTATCTCAGTGATTCAGAAGTTACACCATTTCAATAATACACATCCAAAAGTTCCTGATTTTCTATTGTGTAACTTGAAGTAGCAGGTAATACAACACAGAGAAAGCATTACAGACTTTAAATATAGTGTTATACATCACAGAAGGAGGCCATTCTGCCCATATCTTGAAAGATCTATCTAATTTGGCCCATGGATTACCCAATTCCCATCCATTAAATGCTAATAGGAAGCAGAATGTCTGCAATTATTAAAAGCCCATTGTACCTATATACAGTATATATAATGAAAAATAAGCTAACCACTGTCAATGAGAATGTTTTACCTTAAATATCAGTTTCTCTGCTTTCTGGCATTCCATTTCAACATCTCATAAAATGTTTGCTCTAGAGAATAGTTCCCCATACAGGCTGGCAGAAACTGGACAGAAGACATCTTCCCTGCACCAGAACAGGTCATCCTGAGGTACAGTCAATATTATCTCATTTATATGAGGCATCAAGCTGCAGACACTTGTATTCTAAGGGGGCTTAAAACCAGAGGGGATTTCAAAAACAGACCACTACTCAGTCAACAAGCAGCAGGAATATTTTTCTTAGCCAGTTGTGTTAAGTTAAGACAGATTCCAGGTGATATTATAGATTAGATTAGATTACTTACAGTGTGGAAACAGGCCCTTCGGCCCAACAAGTCCACACCGCCCCGCCGAAGCGCAACCCACCCATACCCCTACATTTATCCCTTACCTAACACTATGGACAATTTAGCGTGGCCAATTCACCTGACCTGCACATCTTTGGACTGTGGGAGGAAACCGGAGCACCCGGATGAAACCCACGCAGACACAGGGAGAATGTGCAAACTCCACATAGTCAGTCGCCTGAGTTGGGAATTGAACCCGGGTCTCTGGCGCTGTGAGGCAGCAGTGCTAACCACTGTGCCACCGTGCCGCACATAAAAGCTGTGTGAAACAACTCTTCTGCAATAGGCATAGGAACAGCAGTAACACTATCTTTTTGGGAGTAGCATGGAAGACAAACACTTACTTTTCATTGGTAATCTGTAAGTTCTTTAACCCCACCTACATGTTCATGATATTTTCATAAATAGGTCACTCTAATTTCCGACAACTCTCTAAGTGACATTTATTCTCTAGATCTTTTCCAATAGTCTTAAATCTGTCAAGTTTGGTTATTGATGCATGTTTCACTCTACTTGATAAATCCTCTCATTATCTTGAAAAATTACATGCGGATATCTCATAATCATCTCTGTTCCAAGAGGGCAGTGTGACCTTTCTTAGACTCTCCTCAAACCTGAAGTCCCTCATCCCTGGTCACATCCTGATAAACCTCCTCCACAGACACCTGTTCTAAGACCTCCATACGCCAGCTGAGGCCTACCCAGAGATTAATAAATTCATGCACAATCTCTTTGCCTTAATTTTCCTTGTCTTCCTAAACAGGAGGAACATTTTCTCAAAATGACTGTCAGTTTTCACTTGGTGACCTCGCACTGCTGAAAATTTCAACATCAATTGGCCACTTATGGGCCTTAATTTGCCTAAAGGCGGGTGAGCCAATGGACTCATTTTCACAGCTGGCAAAATCCCAGTGGAGGCAGGTGGACGACTGACATGACACTGCCATTATATCTAGGAGAAAGTGAGGACTGCAGATGCTGGAGATCAGAGTCGAGAATGTGGTGCTGGTAAAGCACAGCACTATCTGACCTGCTGTGCTTTTCCAGCACCAGGCTCTGAACACTGCCAATGCACCTCCCAATTACAGACTACTCTGCCTGCCAATGTGTCTCTAGGGGTGAGGTAATTGCCAGGCCAATGTCTGCTGCACAACCTTGATCTGCCTTCTCTATAATCTCATCAAAGAATTCCATCAAGATAGTCAGCTCGATTTGCTTTGAACAAAGCCACACTGGCTCTCCTAAGACTTTCACAATGAAAGCAGTTCCTCATAATAGTTTTCAACACCTCCCACAACTCCAATATTTGACTGATTGATCTTCAGTTTCCATTTGACCCTTTTCCCTTTTTATAGTGGTATAAAATCAGTAACCCTGCAGTCTGAATAATGACTCCTATATCCAGTTAAGATTGTGACCAACATCCATGCTGTTACTTATTGAATAAGTGTTGTATTGCTTCTCATACAGGCCTGGCACCTGGGAACTCAGCAGATTGACTAAAGTTCGTTATAATGTCGGGCGAAATAGAAGGCAACCTCAATGCATAATATTATCAGTGGCTATCTTCAGCTCTGGGAAATGATATCCACAAGCAAATCAACACATTGAATAATGGTTTGGATAAATCAACTCTTGTTTTGGCTGGTCAACAAATCAAATGCAAATAAAGCAACTGGTTACAAAAACTGTTGATTGTTAAACATATGGTAAAAAATTTCTAGAAAATATTTTTCTCACAACTATTATAAGCTCATGAACAAACTTAATGAAGTAACAATTAAATTATATCCTGGTCTCATTAACAAACCCTACCACACCCCTTTTCTGTACAAAAACATTTCTAGTTTTTTTTATCCTATCCTTCTGTCCATGTTCTTCCATGGTGTTATGTTCTTCATTCATCCTTTGCCTGCCATCCTGATTTTTAAGTCTCTACGATTCTCAAATAATTTGTGTTCATTTGACTCAGAATTCTTGATATTCTCCCATTCCCTTTCAGTTTACCACTGGCAGTCCTGCTTTCAGTAGCTTCGGCATAAACTATGCAATACCCTCCCTAAATCTCTTTACCCCTCCATCCACCTGTAAGAGTCTCTATAAATCCTCCATCTGTGACAGGGTTTGTCTTTATATTTCTTTCTGTGGTTTGATGTCGAAATTGGTAATACTTGTAATGCAACTTGGAGTGGTGTGCTACATTAGAGGCACAATTGGGCGGCACGGTGGCACAGTGGTTAGCACTGCTACCTCACAGTGCCAGAGACCCAGGTTCAATTCCCACCTTGGGCGACTGTCTGTGTGAAGTTTGCACATTCTCCCCGTGTCTGCATGGGTTTCCTCTCACAGTCCAAAAGATGTGCAGGTTAGGTGAATTGGCCATGCTAAATTGCCCCTAGTGTTAGGTGTAGGGGAATGGGTCTGGGTGGGTTGCTCTTCGGAGGGTCGGTGTGGACTTGTTGGGCCGAAGGGCCTGTTTCCACACTGTAAGTAATCTAATCATAAATGCAAATTGTTATTGTCAATAACTTTAAAATGAAAACATCCAGGAAAAGCAGAGCTATATCTCCATTACTCCAGGATGATCATCATATGTTAGCTGCATTTTAATCGAACAAACTGTGGATTTGTGTACCTTAGAAATGTCCATATTATAGTCAACAATCCTTAATCTGACAAATTGGTCAAGTCACTCTGCCCTATTTGTATTTACAGTTGTTGCTGTGTTGCATCTTATGGAGTTGGAGATTCAGAAAGGGCAGATTTTTAAATCTGTTTTTGCCTCCTTGCTGTATAAATCTTCAATCAGAGTTGCAGGGCTTTATCAGCAACGTGAAATAGATACAAAGTAATCAGAACATGGATTTAGATTTCATGCGTGGACCCAAAATTCCTGGGAAACTTGCAGGAATCTCACAAAACCTCATGCAGTCTGGAATTCAGCTATAAAATGTATTTTGAATGCAATGGCATTTTATCGGTTGAGAAAAGAGGCATCATTACAGGAAAATCACCAGCAAATAAGGAACAATGGACTTGTGATACAGGGACAATACATGTCATACATTGTGTGAAATGGTCAGTCACCCCAGCCAGCCCTGCTGATAATGACTCATTCTAATATCTCTATAATTATTTTTGTTTCAAAGCAAGCAGGGGAGTTAATGAAAGGAATGCAAGAAAAGGCTAAGGCACTGGAACTAGTGCTATTAATTATCATGGGGCAGGCGGGAGCAAAGCTATCAAAAGACAAAGCTTGTGAACCAAAGTGAATGGCTTGGAAAATGGGTCTGCAGAGACTGGAGAGTGAAGAGCAGCCATGGAGTGTGATCTGTGAAGAAGGACAAAGCTTTTGAATTGAAGTTTGAATTCACGCATTGAGGGATTGGAGGGTAATGGAAGTCACCAAGATGTAAATTTCAAAATAGGATACAATATTGATGGTGAGTTTAAGACGGGTTGAGATAATGTAGAGTGGTGCTCAGGAAGCTGGTGATGAGGCCATTGCAGAAATCGTGTCCGGATGTAACAAACAACAAGAAACAAAAAAAAACAAAAGTGAGCGTAAGAAATTTAAATCAGAGAACAGATGCGCACAGAGTTGAGAGGCACTGCCAAATTTAATAACTGGAGCAGAAATCTTGTTAAAATTTAAGAAACTGTTGATAGGTGATTTGCAGAAAGGTAATAAAGAAATGTGTGAAAAGAGCAAATACATGTGTTTTCTCCAGAACTGTGTCATAACATCTCTGAGCGGGTTAATCAAAATTATCCAGAATGACTCTCTATGCAGATGATCAATACCAACATGAATTAGTTTAATCAAATAGCCTATTCCCACATTGGATGTCATGTGTAAAAGTGTGAATGATGATTACAGCAGTAGGGGAGATCAGGCAAGCACAGGGATTGGTGCAATTGTGGAGCCGAAATTAATTGGCCTTGGCATAAGATACACACTCAGCATCAGATTGAACAGAAGTTACATAATTCACACTGTATGGTTAAGACTGAGTGAGAAGATGGGACAAGCATGCCTTCAGGATTAAGCACACAAAGCTTTTTTGGCAAAGATTTTTCAATGTTTAATTGAGAAGGTTTTAATTCATTCCCAGTTCAAAATCAGCAAAGCAGTGTGAAGATGCAGAGTAATGGGCGCATAAATAGACAAGGAAGGTGGATAGGCAGAATTGCACAAGACAGAATACACATGGAAAATAACAAATTATCTGACAAGAGGCAACATACATGAAGAAAAAGGATGGGGAAGGATTGCCTTAAGGAAATTTTATGGAAATTTTAAAGGTACAGCTTTAGAATGAGAAAATAAACAATTTTTAAAGATTTCAGCTTTTAGCACAAGCCACATGTTACAATTGAACTGGTATTAATAGCTCTGCTGGAATGATTTGCAAACACTCAGTTTGTGTAGTCCTTTAGTTGTGTTGGCAAATGTAATGTCTTTCCACTGTCAAGCTAAGCATTTGTAGCTGGAAGTCTCCACTGCTATTACAACACAGGTTGACAGCTTTATACACATTGCACAAAGAAACAGGTAAGGAGGGAGGGCAAATATAAGAGACCACATACTTTTCATTTTTTGGGAGTATGAACTTAAATGGAAATTAGACTGCTATAGCTGGAATACACTTGAATATAACTGGAATAATGTGCAAATCAAGCATTGCATATTTTTGAGTTATGCGATACAATATTGTTTTTCGGAAGCAGTAAGAGGGAGAATTTGAGGCTTAGTGGCCCCTCAGAATCTTAGGAAAATGTTGCATGACAACAGCCCTCTAATCTGTTTAGTGTTAAAAGTCTGTATGTGCCAACAGCAGCAAAGTGAAAGAAAAATCCAGAACCCTGTAGACAGGTAGCATCTATCTCTCCCTCCCACCTTCTCTCCCTTTGGAAAAAGACAGAAAATCAAGAAAGTTTTTAAGAAAAAATTCATACAAGAATCCGTAAGTTCACCAGATTGAAAAACAACGGTCATCCTTCAGACAACAACTTATCATCATTGCAAAAGTCAAAAATATATTACTTTTCACCTGTGGACTTTTGATCTGCAGAATTTAGTTTACCTTGTCTATATTATTTTTCCACCCATCTGCGTTAAATCGTTTGAATTCTGTCTGACTTAACCATGATTGAATGTGAGTGCATTTGGGGTTTTGAAGGAACATAGTTTAAATTGCATAAATTATGAATCCTTTCTTTTCACTGTGCTTGTTAAAATTAATTGTATTACAATAAAGTAATTTTTCATGTTAATGAAAAAGTGCGGTATGAATTGAGTAGCAGTCAGTCAGGAAAATTGGTCATTTTGGTGATCTTATTGCTTATTCATTTTGTGACAGGTTGTGGAACAGTGGGGTACAATTATCAGAGCAGTCTTTCCAGATAAGTCGTGACACTTGTCAGAACCTTTACTTGAAGTTCCATCAATAGTAGAGACTTGTCATACAAGTTAATACATAGGCTTAACATTGCAGATTTCTTCATGTCTAATATTTTTAATATGGCATTCTTCCAGATCCTGCAAATTTGATAATCAACATGATATTATCTTGAGACTTATCTTTCTAATATTCTTGCAGAGGATCTTTTGGTTTTAGTGAGGGGATGGCCGTTAATTTCAACCTTCAGTTTTCCAATCCATTCTGGACACCTTAAAGCTGTATATCCAGAAATAGTGACTCTTTATCTTAGAGGTTCTACATCAAAGAAAAAATACTGAGTAAACAGTTGGCTTTTGTTCTGACTAGTATTAACAATGGTTTTGTGCTGCTAAATGAAATTGAGTATGATTACTGAGCTTTCTATTCAGGTAACACTTGATATCTTTTTATCACAAAGAGGTGAAAGAGAAAATTATGTATCTTTATCAACATGTTTAATTGCACTGGGGCAGAACTGAACGATGTCTAGTACAATAGACTACCTTCTAACTGTTCTTGGATAAAATAAATCTGAAAAAAATTAGAATTGGGAAGACAGTAATAAAATGAAATGCCAGGACTCTGCATACATTTTTTAATTTTGTTTTAAATTAGGTTTAGTGTAGTATTTCTGCTGTCGGGCTACAGTTAATGGCATCTCAACTAACGCTAAAAGAAAGCATGCAAACTGACAGATCCAGCTGCAGTTTTAAAGTTTGAACACAACAACTTTGATGGAAGTTTGTCCAGCTACATGCACTAACTGACCATTCACTCCAGGTCAGGCATCCCATGTGTAATACAGAGTGTATCTTATCTGAGTACCATACGATATCTAATGATCATCACCATGACAATCCTTATGTTTGTCTACATGTATTACTGTTTTATGGTACAGTCAAAAATAAACAAACCCAATCTGTTCAGGGAGTTAGTAATTTTGGTGGCAATTTATGGGTTAAAGAGTAAATATTAGATTTAACTGAGCTTGTGCAGTAAAGTGCATTAATTAAAGTTAATTTCTCTCAGCCTATACCAAGAGTTGGCATGTGACCCAATCAAAAATAACTAATTTCCCTTCCAGCAGAATACTAGGTTTCAAGTAGCAGGTAAACTCCAAATCTTGAGCATTGTTGGGAGGTTAGGTAGTGTTTGTGCATTTGGAGGAAGCTGACAATTTCAGCAGTTTCTGTCCATCGAACATCGAACATTAGGGTGAGGCAAAGGAATTCCACTCCAATCTAAAGTTCCAGATTTAGCCTATTCAGTCTTCAACAGAAACTGCCTCCCCTCTCCAGAATGATAAACACTAATAGCACAGTGCTTCAGATAAGGCTTGGCTCCAGCACCCAGGAAGCAGAGACAAGAATACTGGCTTTGTGCCAAAGCTGAGATCAACAGGAAACAAAATTCAGGGTCTCAAAGATGACTTCACCATAAATTAGTCAAGTTAAACCAAACGGGGAGGAAAGAAAACAAAATTCCAAGGTGAAATGAGCCATCTTTCAAAAGTGGAATCAGCTACACCCTCAGATTATTAAAGGAACTGTCACCAAAATAATTTGACTACAGGAAGTCTAGCAATGAATATATTTCTTTCATAAACACTTTTTTGAGAAGTCAGGGTTACTGTGAGTTATGACAGTTCAGCAACCCAGTGGGACATCTGACACAAAATTTACAGAGGTTTGCTTATGTCTGAGAGATGTGTGATGATAAAAATTTCAAACATATGAGTGAGGAGCAGGAGACGGCCATTTGGTCCTTCGAGCCTGCTTCAACATTTAATAAAATCATGACAGACACAATTGTTGCCTCAACACTACATTCAATCTACCTCAATGACCTTTGCCTCAAAAATATCAAATAACATCGCTCCTTTGCACTTTGCAGAAAAGAGTTCCTCTAATTCAAAAATTTGAACTGCCTCCAATGCCAGTACATCCCTTCTAAAAGACAGAATCAAAACTGTACACAGTATTCCAGGTGCAGCCTCACCAATACCCTGTAGGTGTAACAAGAATTTTCTATTTTTAACTCCAATCTCCTAGCAATAAAGGCTGAAATTCTGTTTGCCTTCTTTATTACTGACTGCATCTGCATGTTAATATTTTGTGTCTTTTGCACAAAAACACACAAATCTCTTTGTGCTGCACTTTTTTGAGTCTCCTTCCAGTGAACTAATAGTCTGCCTTTTGTTTCTTTCTACCAAAGTGAATAGCTTCACGCTATCCTACATTAAACTCATTCCTGATGAAGGGCTTATGCCTGAAACATCAATTCTCCTGCTCCTTGGATGCTACCTGACCTGCTATGCTTTTCCAGTGCCTCACTTTTCAACATTAAACTCTACCTGCCTTTTTTTCCTTACTCATTCAACCTACGATATCCCCTCACAGATCCCTTATGTCTTCATCATGTTGTGCAGTCCCATCTGTTTTTATATATCAACACCAAGTTTGGATCCATTACACTTTGCTCCTCCTGCAAGTCATTAATGTAGATATTATAGCATTGAGGCCCTAGGACTGATTCTTGTTGCACTCCACTAGTTACATGTTTCCAATCTGAAAACGACTTAATAATCCTGACTCTCTGTCATCTGTCATCAACCCTCAATCCATGTTAACACTTAAGCCTGATTACCATGAGCTCCTAACTTGTGCAATAACCTTGGAGTGCCACAAGATCGGTGCTGGGCCCTCTACTTCTTGTCATTTACATAAATGATTTGGATGCGAGCATAAGAAGTACAGTTAATAAGTTTGCAGATGACACCAAAATTGGAGGTGTAGTGGACAGCGAAGAGGGTTACCTCAGATTACAACAGGATCTTGACCAGATGGGCCAATGGCCTGAGAAGTGGCAAATGGAGTTTAATTCAGATAAATGCGAGGTACTGCATTTTGGGAAAGCAAATCTTAGCAGGACTTATACACTTAATGGTAAGGTCCTAGGGAGTGTTGCTGAACAAAGAGACCTTGGAGTGCAGGTTCATAGCTCCTTGAAAGTGGAGTCGCAGGTAGATTGGATAGTGAAGAAGATGTTTGGTATGCATTCTTTATTGGTCAGAGTATTGAGTACAGGAGTTGGGAGGTCATGTTGCAGCTGTACAGGACATTGATTTGGCCACTGTTTGAATACTACGTGCAATTCTGGTCTCCTTCCTTTTGGAAAGACGTTGTGAAACTTGAAAGGGTTTGGAAAAGATTTATAAGAATGTTGCCAGGGTTGGAGTATTTGAGCTATAGAGAGAGACTGAACAGGCTGGGGCTGTTTTCCCTGGAGTGTCGAAGGTTACGGGGTGACCTTCTTGAGGTTTACAAAATTATGAGGGGCATGGATAGTATAAATAGGCAAAGTCTTTTCCCTGGGATCGGGGAGTCCAGAACTAGAGGGCATAGGTTTAGGGTGAGAGGGGAAGATATAAAAGAGACCTAAGGGGCAACTTTTTCACACAGAGGGTGTTGTGTGTATAGAATAAGCTGCCAGAAGAAGTGGTGGAGGCTGATACAACTGCAACATTTAAGAGACATTTGGATGGGTATATGAATAGGAAGGGTTTGGAGGGATATGGGCCGGGTGCTGGTAGGTGGGACTAGATTGGGTTGGGATATCTGGTTGGCATGGACGGGTTGAACCAAAGGGTCTTATTCCATGCTGTACATCTCTATGACTCTATGACTCTATGTCACACCTTACTGAATGCCTTCTAGAAATCCAAGTGCATCTCCCCTACCCTCCAAATGTTTGCCTGCTAGCACCACCTTACAACCCTTGAGAAGAAGGGATACCTAGAGGGAGATTGAACTTCGTCATTCCCCTTTCACTTTGCCATTGACGCTGAGCACTAGAGTGATGAAGTGCAGGCCTGAGGCCATATCCAGCACCCAATGAGAATTCTGCTGGATCTGAACCTCTAAAAAGGCTGACACCTTCCCATTAGAGGAGCCAAGTCATTGCATGCTGGAGTCATCATTGTATTGGGAACACAGATAGACATCTCTGTCTTTCTTTCCAGTCTATCAAGGGTCCTTGGAACTCCTACCTTGAGGTTCCTTAGATTCTCTCAGCAGGTTGATCATGTCACATATGGATGAGTACAGAAGCAAATCTGAATAGGGCCTGAGCAGGTGCCTGATCTCCGGTTCTGAGGAAGGGTCATCCGTCCTGAAATGTTCTCTCTGATTTCTCTTCACAGATGCTGCCAGACCTCCTGAGCTTTTCCAGCAACTTCTGTTTTGGTTCCTGATCTCCGGCATAGATAAATCAGTGTCAGCAAACTCTGGTGTTTCTTCCTCCACATGCTGCGGTCTGAAACGTGCCGGTGATGTGCTCTTGATGTGACTGTGTCCCTGAGTCCACTCTGCCCAGTATGCCCCTGTCTATGATGGTGAAGGGCGTAAGTGGTACCACGTCAGTGACATTGATCTCTGTGAGGTAGTTTATTAAAGACAATAGAACATATCATAAGTTATGAAGCAGACATTACAGCATGCTAACCAATTTCTGTATTGCAACCCCACAACTGACAGACTAGTGGGCAGAGATACAACATTGTAGACACACAGCATATGGAGTACTTACAGATAAATCCTTTTAAAGGCCATGAATTTATAACTGATCTCTTGATGTTAATTTTGTCTGGATATTTTCATTGTTATCAATAATATTGTCTATTGTTCCTGTTTGTATTGTAAGTTACTCTTTCCCCAGTAGAAACCCTCAAAAGCCCCAGGTAGCTGAGGGTTCTCCAGGCTGTAGAAGACCTGGTCACTGTCAGGAAAATGGGCACACACCTTTAGAAAGTGATAATAGTGATTACAGATCCCTTGATTATTTATGGAATGGAGCCCATTGCTGTTGCTGAATTCCACAAGTGCTGTGTTCATGCCCTCTCAGTGCCATGTGAGTGTAGCTGATGGTGTCTTGCACTGGCAGATTCCAGCTATGTTTCTGACTCCAACTGCCCAGGCTGCAGTATTGACCTTGTCATGGGGGCAGGAGATGAACTAGTGTGACCTTAGACAGACAGTCACAGTCTCAAAGCATGTGTGTGGGACACGGCAGCAGCAAGTCATATAAGAGTGATTGTCATCTTCACAACCTCTGGGAGAGGGTGGTCACCCACTTCTGCAGCCCTCAGGTCCGACACCAGCATCTGGTGCAGCTCCGTCACTGTGTCCCAGGGATATAGGGAGCATGCATCAATGCTGCACCTCAACGGTCCCTCAGGAACGTAGTCAGGCACTAAAACATCTTCAGGTTTCCTGAGATCACTGTGGCTGTGAGCTCTCCTTGAGCTGGCAGGTAACAGTATCTCCTTTCTCTTTACTGAGAATTATCCTCCTCCGGTTTCTGACATTGTCACTTGGTTGTAAAAAGACACTGTATTTGTTGCACAAACAGCCAGCACATGCTTTAGGTGTTAGATTGGCATCCGACTGGGCTGCTTATCAAGAAGTGCTACCGACACACCTCCTCCCTCCCCCCGCACACACCAACTCCAACTCCCCCCCCCTCCCCGTTTACAACCCCTCTCCCCCACCACTGTCAGATCAGTGAGGGTGACATGACAGGCAGCTTGTCTGTCTATCTGTGCTAAAAAGCATCTTGATACTTCAGGAAAGACAGGCTTTTCTTTGGCTAAAGCTCCATAACAGGCAAGGCACTACTAGGCATGGATGCTTTTAGGATCTTGTTCAGCAGTGGGCCAGAAAATCTGGGTTTAAGTCCCTTCTAATCTGGACTTGTGTTATAACATTTTGAACAGGTTGATTAAAAATATCTACAGCAAGGCATGAAATGTGTAAGTACTATGAAAGTAAGCAAGCAATCTGAGCTGCTGCCAGTCCCATCTTTGAACTGGGTGCCTATGGTGTGCACAAAGTGTCCCAAACCGCTGGTGTGCTTTACAATACAATCATGTACAATCTGAGCAGCCTGCAAGTATCTTGGTAAAGTGCCAGGAAGATGAGGAGGGTTTTGGAAAATGCCAGATGCCAATGACTATGGATGAGGGCTGAATGTGGCTGTTTCCTGTGCATCATACCCTGGCCTGTAGTTTGATCCCACACAACACAAAGGTGCTTCGGAGCAAGCAGCCAGCTGAATCCACCAGCCGCATACTCCGGTTTCAATGTCATGTCTTCCCAATATCTAGTTTGTTTGGTGAGTTTAGTAAGACAGAAAGCTGAATCGTTCCATTAACAAGGCATTTAATAAGCAATAATTATCCTCAATTGCGAAGTCACTGATGCATAGCAAAAAACTCACCACATCGCTCATCGAAACCATGAAAAGGTGAAGTGGGATGCTCCCAATGTTGAGATGGGCCTCATTACACTTGCCACCCAATTCTGCTATAAATCTTAGAATAGCCCATATTGCTCGGACCCCTGTGAGATTCTGCCCAGAATTTAATTTGTCAATCGTTTCATGTATAAACCTCTGCTGGGATACCAAATGGCCTTAAGTGCAGCTTGAAGGTACTCCTTTATGCCTGGTCTATTCAGATTGTGCATTGCTGTTTGTAGCTTTACTCTAGTGCACTATCTCTGCCAATGGCCTTGTCCCTGCACATGCATTGTAAGATTAACTGAAAGCTGGATGTCAGTTGTGTCAACTATCTTGTTTGTCCTTCAAATCTGTAAACTTCATCGAACTGCAAAACTCACTTCATACTTGTCATCTGTTTTTCAATAACTCTGATGTTATAAGTCTTCTTGATAATCTTCTGGAAAGCTTTCTTGGAGTGGATGAAATCACAAAATTGAAAATTCTGTCTCTCTATCTGAAAAGTACATAATGAGTCCTTTTCACAGCATCTGCTCACAGGATGGTCTTTAGATTCTGTAGGCTTTTATCTAAATAACATGAATTCTATTCAATGAATGTAGATGGTTAATCTGACTCTGAAAAGGTCTCCTTATGTGGTCCATATCTTTTATCCTTTCGAATGTGAATCCTGACATATTACATCTTTCCAAAGCAAATCTTAACGGTTTGTTGTTCTGAATTGGACATACCCAAGGCCAGAAACTATCACTCTGAACATTGTTCAGACATTTTAAATTCTGTTGGGTAGTCTGTTTTATCTCAATTTAAATGAGGGAACTTTGTGGAAAGTCTGACTATATGCCTTTGACCTTCCCTTGCTTGCTATCAATCTGGTACACTCCCTGATCACTTGCCTTTCTCAAGCAGTTAAACTGCTCTCTCAATCGGGATTTGTTGATTTACCAGCAAGCTATGTTGTCAATAATGTCCAACACTTTAACGAACAAAAAGGGGAAAGTAGGCTCAAGCGTTTTAATATGATTTAATATTGTCAACTTTGTGTTTCCTCTATAGATTAGTTTGCTTGCTAATGTTCAAACATGATAGATCTTGCCACCATAATCTTTACATTGCTGTTCACCATGTCACATTAATGTTAAAGGTGTCAAAATCAATTGCTCATTAGGGATTGAATCACTCTGTGGGTTATTGCTTAAAACAGTAAAACACATTATAAGTTATGAACCTGACACTCAGCAATCCAACTGATTTCTGTGTGCAGCTTGCAGACCAACAGCAGGCCTACTGACAGGCAGAGTCAAAACTAAGTATATACCGTACATAGCACATTGAGTTCTTAAAGGTGAACTCTCTTAAAGGCAAAGTTACGCAGACTGCAAGCGGCACCTCTGAGGGTTCACAGCTGTCAGCCTTGGGGGTGGTGGTGCTGTTGGACAGAGGCATCAGCCTTTTGCATCAGATGTGTGATGCAAAGGAGAGAAGAGACAGGAATAGTTGATGAAGATGCACAATTCCTCATATAGATGTTTGACACTGCCTGCGTATCTGAGAAAACTGCAGTGTTTCTCACTCGTTTGTTTCTGTCATTGCAATTTCTTCCTTGTTGTATAACCAGGTACAGTCCTCACCATGCTAGGTGCAGAGTCGTCCCCAGTAAGTGAGTGCGGGTGAGTTGTTCAGTGCTCAGTATGTGATGATGAAGTTGACACTCCTATGTGATATGGCTCTGCAGTGTTCAGTTGAGTAATGTCCCTTTCAGTGTCAGTTGTCAGGAAGAAGGAGAGCAGGAGATCATTCATCCTCTTTCAACATTGGGCTAAAGTCCTTTGTGCTAACCACAGATGCATTCAATGCCACCTTCGATGACCACTTTCAATGCACCCTTGGTCCACTCCTCCCTGGTCAGTGGGAGTACTTCCAGGTGTCACCACTGGGAAAAAGCACCACCTTCCATCCCTGTATGACCTGGAACATGACCTCTAGTGAGGGCCAACTTGTTCAATCTGTGACATCTTCAGGGAAGCTGGGAGGGACAAACACATATCGATTCGGTGCTCCTGGTTTGCAATGAAGGAAGAGGTGGCCTTTAAACATAGTGCCAGAAACTTTAAACACGGAATGTCTTAGCAGGAGCAAAGGATTCTCTAACTGGTTGACAAACGAGACAATTCACTTGCTTACAAAATAAGCGGAAAAGCACATAACTGTGACAGCAAACCTGGCCAGATCACGGCAGAGGTGACATCCTGTAAGACAGTCAATTCAGTACTTTAAATCCAAACTGGAAAATCCAGGCCAGCATTTCAAGTCCAGTATGACTCGAATTTGGAATTCAGGAACAGGAAAGTGGACATTGTTAAAAGACACACCAAGTGAGGATTGTCTATGTTCCTGAACAGATACAGTTAAATGGGAAGGGAAAACTCAGCTGAGGACTAGGTTCAGGTTTGGCTGTGACACCTCTCTGCAGTTTACACTGGTGCACACTCTTTAGTCTTTTGCATGGGGAATAGCTACTTGTATAGGTTGAGGGCATCATTCTTGCAATTGTTGGACACGGTTGGGGGTGGGAGGGGGGTGGTGTTGGACGGGGTTGGGGGCAGGAGGATGTAGGGTTAGACGGGGTTGGGGTGGTGTTGGACGGGGTTTGGGGCAGGAAGGGGTGTGCGGTTGGACGGGGTTGGATGGGGTTGGGGGTGGGGGAGGTGGGGTTGAACAAGGTTGGGGGCGGGAGGGGGTTGGAGGGGTGTGGCGAGAGCTCACGCGCGCTGTGATGCTGCCTTATCTCCTGAACAAGGAGAAGACTTTACAGAAAATTCCAAGCCCCAGGGGAAAGGCATTGAATCGATTAACCGAATAATCAATTATCCGAACGAAATAGCGCCCGCCCATCTCGTTCGGATAATCAAGGTTCCTCTGTACATATTCATCAAGTGCTCCGTGCTCACATCCTCTGTGTTCACTTCTGCGCTGATTGTACTCAATGCTGGAAATACACAACAACCCCTGTGCATGATATCAACATACATGTGTTATATTGAAGGGATACTGTTTACTATGACTGAAGAAATTAATTATCCTTTTATGGGATTCATGGGTATTTACTAGTATCATCCAAATCTCCTTCCAGTCGTGTATTTGCTTTTCCCTAAAAAAACTGTAATTCACCTCGCTAATGGATCATGTCGTAAACTACAAACATGGCCACAAGGTGGCAGCACTATACAAATAATGCAGATAGCACAGTGCAGATTGTTCAATGCAGTCATGAAGCATAGATACAGACCTTTTGGCGTATCATGTCTATGCTGACCAACAAACATGAAACTATATCCATCCTATTTACCTGCACTTGATCCAGAACCTACTGTGCCCGGGCACTTTAAGTGCTTCTCCAGATGCTTCTGAAATGTCATGAGAGTACCTGCCTCCACCACCTCCCTGGCAGTACTTTCCATATTTCTACCAATCTCTGGGTGAAAAGAATGTTGTCAGATCTCCACTAAACAACTTATCCCTCGCCTTAAACTTAAGCCCTCTGATCTTAGAAATGTCTGCCATGGAAAAAGATCCTCACAATCTGTTCTGGCTCTCAGTTTTGTATAGCTCAATCAGACACCCCCACAAATCCAGTTTCTCCTCATAATTCACATCCTGGTGAATCTCCTCTGCACCCTCTCCAGTGCAATGTCCTTCTGATAGTGTGGTAGCCAGAACTGCACACTGGGCAATAGCTCAAGCCTAACCTATGTTTTATAAAAATGCAGCAAGATTTCCTTGTTCCTATATTCTACACACTGGGTAATGAAGGCAAACATCCATATGCCTTTGTCCCCAGTACTTCCTCGTGATATACCATTCATTGTGTATATCATATCCTTATTAAACCTCTGAAAATGCATCACTTCACACTTACAGAGTCATAGAGGCATTCAGCACGGAAACAGATCCTCTGGTCCAACCAGTCCATGCTGACCCTAATCCCAAACTAAACTAGTCCCACCTGGCTGTGTTTAGCCCATATCCCTCCAAACATTTCTTATTCATGCACTTATCTAAATGTCTTTTAAACATTATAATTGTACCCACAATCACCACTTCCTCTGGAAGTTCATTCCACACATGAACCACTCTCTGTGTAAAAACGTTGCCTCTCAGGGTCCTTTTTAAATCTTTCTCTTCTCACCTTAAAAATATGCCCCCTAATTTCAAAACCCCCACCTTAGGGAGAAGTGACCTTATCAATACTCGTCATGGTTTTATAAACCTTTATAAGGCCACCCCTCAACCTCCTACACTCCAGTGAAAATAGTCCCAGATTATCCAGCTTCTCCTTATAATTCAACCTTCTATTCCCAGTAATATCATGGTAAATCTTTTCTGAACCCTCTCCAGCTTAATAATATCCTCCCATGTCAGGAAGACCAGAACTGGACAAAGTCCCCTGGAAGAGAACTCACCAACATTCTGTACAACCTCAACATTACATCCCAACTCCTTTATTCAAAGGTCTGAGCAATGGAGGCAAGCATGCTAAATGCCTTCTTAACCACTCTGTCTACATGTGATGCAAACTTCAAAGAATTATGTACCTGAACCCCTCGGTTTCTCTGTTCTACAGCACTGCCCAAGGCCCTGCCATTACTTGCATAAATCCTGCCCTTGTTTGTTTTACCAAAATGCAATACCTCACATTTATCCAAATTAAAATCAATCTGCCACTCCTCAGCCCATTGACCCAATTGGTCAAGGTCTCTTTGTAATCTAAGATAACTTTCTTCACTGTCCACTATGCCATCAATTTTGGTGTCATCCACAAACTTAGTAACTGTGCCTTCTATAATTCTCACCTAAATCATTTATATCAATGACAAACAAAGTGGACCCAGCACCGATCCCTGTAGAACATCACTGGGAACAGACCTCCAGTCCAAAGACAACCTTCCTGGGCCATTCTTTGTCTCCTGCCATTTAGCAAATTTTATCTCCAATTGACAAGCTCACCCTGATTCTCATGTGATCTAGCTTTACTAATTAGTCCACCATGTTGTGGTCAAAAGGCTTTACTAAAGTCCAAGTAACAACATCTACCACTCTGCCCTCATCAATCTTCTTGGTCACTTATCAGGATTAAAATCATTTTTCTATTGCCCTGCCCATTTTACCAGCTGATCAATATCAGACTGCAGCCTGAGACCATTCTACCTCACTATCAATAGCAATGTTTGTGTCATCTGAAAACTTATCAATTATATATTCTACATTCATATCCAATTCATTAAAGTATACAACAAACAAGGGTCCCAGAACCAATCCCTTTTAGACAGGCTTTCAATCTCAGAAAATATCCCTTCATCATTCCCCATTGTCTCCTATTTATAAGCCAATTTATGAACCAGTTTGTCAACTTCCAAGGCATTTATCTTTTGGACCAGTCTTCCATGTGGGACCTTGTCAAAAGCCTTACTAAAACTCATTTAAACCATATCAATGGTGTTACCATCATTGAATTCCCCACTATTAACATCTTGGAGTTTATTATTGACCAGAAACTCAACTGGACTCATCACATAAACACAATGGCTACAAGAGCTGTTCAGCGGCAATATTCCCCTGAACAGTTCAATTCAGAAGAATACAGCTGCAAGTAACTCACCTCCTGACTCCCCAAAGTTATTCATCATCTACAAGGCACAAGTCATGAGTGTGATGGAATACTCCCCACTTCCCTGGATGAGTACAGCCCCAACAATACTTAAGAAGCTTAACACCATCCAGGACAAAGTAGCTCACTTGATTAGGACTACACCGACAAGTATACACTCCCTCCACCATTGACGTTCAGTTGCAGCAATGTGGATGGCACGGTGACTCAGTGGTTAGCACTGCTGCCTCACAGCTCCAGGAACCTGGATTCGATTCCTATCTCAGGTGACTGTCTGTGTGGAGTTTGCACATTCTCCCTGTGCCTGCATGGGTTTCCTCCAGGTGCTCCTGTTTCCTCCCACAGTCCAAAGATGTGCAAGTTAGATGAATTGGCCATGCTAAATTGCCCATAGTGTAGGTGCATTAGTCAGGAGTAATTGTAGGGGAATGGGTCAGTGTGGACTTGTTGGGCCAAAGGGCCTGTTTCCATACTGTGGGCAATCTAACCAAACATGCACTGCAGAAATTCACCAAAGCTCCTCAGACTGCACCTTCCAAACCCACAACCACTTCTATCTGGAAGGACAAGGGCAGCAGATATATGGGAACACTACCATCTTCGCGTTCCTCTCCAAGCCACTCACCATCTTGACTTGGAAATATATTGCCATTCCTTCACTGTTGCTGGGTCAATATCCTGGAATTCCCTCCCTAAGTGCATTGTGGGTCAACCAAAGTAGATGGACTGCAATGGTTCAAAAAGACAGTTCAAGGGCAACTAGGGAGAGGCAATAAATCCTGGCCAGCCTGCAATGTCTACATTCCACAAGTGAATAAATTTTAAAAAACAACTGCATGATCTTCCTCAATATATTTCATCATCTTTTCAAAAAACTCATCTAAATTTGTCAGACAAGATCTCCCTTTAACAAATCTGTGCTGACTATTCCTAACCAATCCATGACTTTCCAAGTTTGGATTGATCCTGTCCCTCAGAAATTTTTTCCAATAATTTCCCTCCCACTGACATCCGACTAACTGCTCTGTAATTACCTGGTCTATCCTAGCTGCTTTTCCTAAACAAAGGAACCACGTTAGGTATCTGGCACTCACCCGTAGCCAACAAAGATTTAACTATCTCCACAAGAACCCAAGCAATCTCCTTCCTCGCCTCTTATAGCAGCCTAGTATACATTTCATCAGCCAATGGGGATCTTTGCACCTTTATGTGCACTAAAACATCCTATACCTCCTCCATATTAATCTTAACATGGTTTAGAACTGTACCACTGCAACTAAAATTCCCAGTTACAATATCTTTCTCTTCTGTGAATGCAGGTGAGAAATATTTTCCTCAGAGAGTAGTAGAGGTGTGGAATGCACTGCCTGCAACAGTTAGTAGACTCGACAACTTTAAGGGAATTTAAATGGTCATTGGATAAACATATGGATGAAAATGGAATAGTGTAGGATAGATATGCTTCACATTGGTTCCATAGCTTGCGCAACATTGAGGGCCAAAGGGCCTGAACTGAGCTGTATCCATCTAAGAAAAATAATTCACCATGCAAGAAGACGGAATAAATATTATAAGACATTGTTATTTTACTACAGTGAGTTTTTAAAGAATCTGTTCATGGAATATGGCTATCACAAGCTAGACCAACATTTATTGTCCATCCCAAATTACCCTCGAAAATGTGAGAGTTAGCTGCCTCATTACAGTCTGCGTGGTGAAGGGAGACCCACAATGCAATTAGGAAAAGAGTTCCAGGATTTCAATTCAGCAAGGGAATGAAAATATTGTTCCCAAGTCAGGATGGTGAATAACTTCGAGGGAAACTTTGCAGATGATCAAGAGTATTTGGCTTTGTTAAATTTGTCCTGCTTTTTGCCATTGGTGTTGTCAGCTGGATGCCAATGTCATATCAGTACTTGAACAGATTGGTCTATACTGGTGCCATGCTCCTTATGTTCACTGGCCCAGGCCAGAGGAAGCAAGAGCACCAAGAGATGTACTCAATAGTATCCTCGCAAAGATCAACTGGGGAAATGTTGCACATTCCTGATTGGAATGACTCCACACAGGAAGAGCTCAGAAATCTTCACCAGATGCACTACCCATCCCCTCTACCTGGAAGTCTATCTTAGTTCTGCTAAGGAATCCTGGCCAATGAACCAGCATGAGCTGAAGGCCAAAGTCACTCTATGTGTGACAGTACCATGGGTCATAAATCAGCCAATCGCTGCCATGTTGTGGTACCAAAATGATCACTTTGATCCCTTCCCTGAAGTCTGATCAATAATATAGAGATGCTCTCAAAGGCAGCTGTGAGTCACTTCTGAGATACTGAGCCTCTCACTTAGTGAGGCTGAGCAGCTGCTGAAGTGTGCTTTCACCCCCACACTCCACTCCCTACACCCGACTCACCACACCCCACTCCCACTGGGAGTAACTTGCCTCTGTCAGACCCTGCAATGGTGTCCCCTGTGAAATATTTCTCAAGCCAGGTTCCAGCCCTCAATTATGAAGTCCAGCTCCTGTTTGTGAATGGCTCTGGTCTCTGTAACATGTTACAGGAGATTCCAGTCCGTTACCAGGACTTGGTCTGGGTTCAGGACACGGTCACTTCCCTCCGTGGCTCACCCTCATCAAGAATAGGGTGCTGTACCTCCTGAATTCCCACCTCCGCCTGTTCTCTTTGAGGAGGCTGGAGGGAGGAGAGGACTCAGGCTGCTGGGGTGGCAGCCTCAGGGATGTGCTGGATGCTGGCGGAGTGGGATGTGGTGCCACAAGAATGATGGGTGGGCATCAGTTCATGGCATGCACACTGCCAAAGCCACCAGAGTTTGAAAGCAGTGGTACTTGTCCCAGAGTGTGGTGTCATATCATACTGGCCCCATTCAATCAGAAATTCACATTCACCCCGGGTCCCAAAACTTCCCTTGAGTGTTGGCGGTGGGGGAGGAACAGAGGAGCTGTCTTGAGGAAACTCTCCCCCGTGTCATTTTTCAGCATGGATCAGTTCCCTTTGTGGACTGCTCCTGCACACCCTTCACTCCCTCACCTCAGTCCACTATCCAGACAAGAGTTGGCAGCCCATCATTCCAGATGGCAGTGGCAGAGATCCCAGTGGAGTGCTTTGTATGTGGTATCATTTCTGTTAGCATCTGGCCCTGGGGTGGTGGATGGTGCACACAGCAGTCCCACATAAAAATATGGTAGATGGGTTTAAGGGCTTGCAGGCTGCCTGTAATTTTTGTACACATAAGGAGTTCATTGTTGATATTCAGTGCAACAGGCTCCAACACTTCTTTAACTTGTTTTCAATATTTGTTTGCACTTTGTCCCCACACTCCTGACTTTTGGATACCTCCCCTGGGTACCCAATGAGGAACATCTCATCCAGACCCAATCCTTTTGGACCATGTAGATCTACTGGAAAATCAGCATTAAATTCCATCATTGCCTCTATTACTGCAAATGAGATTAATGTCTAAAAATACCTGGAGTTCCGCAATGGAGACAAGTGGGGACTAGGTAGAGGGCCCCAGGGTGTCCATCGCTTACCTTCCTTATCCTATATGCCCTCTTGAGATGGTGGGCTGAGGGGTGTCTGGGTCTCACAGGTGTATGACAAGCTGTGGTCCGTGTGGTAGCGCTCAGGGTCTTATGCAATGTGTCCTTGAGGTATTGGCTCTTATGAACACACAAAAGGATTAGGAGCAGAGGTTAGCCATTCAGCTCCCTGTGTGAACTCTGCTATTCAATAAGATCATGGTTGATCTGTTCATAGTTTGAATTCCATAGTCCCATCTACCTCTGATGAATTCCCCTGCTGAATGGCAATCTAACTACCCCTGTCTTAAAAATAATCAATCTCCACCCTCTATCCACTTTTAAAGCGGGGAGCTCCAGAGTTACACAGCATGCTAAGAGGAAATATTTCCTCTCTTCTCTGTCCTACAAGGGTGACCCATATTTTTAAACGGTGTCCCCTAGTTCTGGACTTATCCACAAGAGGAAACCTTTCCACGTCCACCTTGTCCAGACCATTCAGGATTTTATTAATTTCAATCAAATCACCCTCGCTCTTCTGAAATCTAGTGAGAATAAGCCTATACTGTTCAATTTTACTTGATAATCCAACCCACTCATTCTTGGTAACACTCCAGTTAACCTTTTCCTCCGATGCATTTACATCCTTCCTTAAAAGAGACCAAAACTACACACAGTATTCAGGATGTGGTCTGACCATTGCCCTGTATAATTGAAGCATAGGATCCTTACCTTAAGTTCCATTCCTTTGGTAATTAAGGTAGCATTCCATTAGCATTCCATTTACATACTGAAACTGCATACTAATCTCATGTATCTGCAGCCTACTTAAGATAGGAGCCTCTTCTCTTTAGGCTACCAAGTTGTTTTCCTCTACCACACTAGAGTAAGCAGGCCCTATAGGACTCTTTCAGGAAAGCAAATGGTGGCAGTAATTCTACCGGATAGTTCATCCAACATGACAAGTAGTGGTGAAGATTCATTTTACAGCAGTCTAAACATTCTTAAAAAGAGGCACTTGCAGGAGTTCAGTCTGTGCTCCCTCTGAAGCACTTGAATATTAGGTAACTATTGTTTGTGCCACAATGGAAGCAACATCAGCCACCACACTCTGACACATGGTTCAGTCAACAACTGTGGGACCCAAATACAACAGAAAGTGTTGAGAAACTCAGCCGGTCTGACATCATCTGTGGAGAAAGAAACAGAATCCAATATCCATCATCTTAGCTTGGTACTGAAGTGAGCCACCATTTCCATGCTGAAAAGAATGGGTTTCAAGCTCTATCTAAAGCCTTGCATAAAGTTGTTATTAACCCTTCCAACCTCTGATTGACTACAAGCTTCTTGGCAAGTCTACCAATTCACCAAGCATTCCCGTGTGCATGATCACCAGGCATTTGTCTGCAGCCCAACCCACCAAGATCCTTCTCCAAATCCACAGGAACTGAACTCTGGGAGTTAGCATCTGTGCTGTCCTAACCCCTTACCCAGGCCACAGGTCAATGAAATCAATGATTCACTACTCAAATATCCGATCTCTAGGTATTCCCCAACAGTGTACACAGTGTCTCAGCTGGTGGCTGTGAGTATGAGATTAAGAGATGATGATTTCAATCATCATTCGTTTGTTCCTCTTTGACGTCACTACCTGTACCTCTGCCTGAACAGCTTCTCCAGTAAAGGAGAAAGGCGCAAGGATAATATGTATTCTGCTGAAGGAAGTGATCGAAAACAAGAGGTGCAACTTTGTACCATCTGCAGCTTCTGAAGAAGAAGTGATTATGTGAGGACTGGGAAGTTGGGTGTGAGAAGGATACACAGCAATGAGCAAACGGTTTCCACCCTGCTGCAAACCAAAGCCTGGATACGGCTACCCCAATGATGGCAGGCAACACTTCCTCCACTGGGCTTAGTACATGCAACCAAACCTTCTCTCTCTCACTATTAATCTGCTTCAGGTTATGCACCGTTTTGTCCTGTAAGAAAGTAAGGACTGTGGCGGTGAATATGGTACAATGTGATTGGGTGATGTGGCTATTGTAATTGAATAGCTGACAGTGTTTGCAGGCTTTGAGACAGTGGTGTTGAAGTGGTGCTGAGTATATGAGGGTGGGATGAAGCTGTGGTTATTGGAGATAACTGGCAGAGTTAGGGTGCTTTGAGCAGTATGTGAAGCTAATGATGCAATTGGTGGGATATGTCATTTTAAGATTCATTTGCTGTACATATGCCTTGCCTCAAAGAGACTTCAGCTTTAAGAATTTGGTGTGCTCTGTGTGTTTATAATGTTGAAACTCCATCTTTCATGTAGTCTAGCTGTGGGTGGGCAAGCTGAATGGACAGAAATCAGTTGCTAGTGTGTTGCTGGCAAAGCACAGCCGGTCAGGCAGCATCCGAGAAGCAGGAGAATCAACGTTTCGGGCATAAGCCCTTCATCAGGAATGATGCTTGTGCGTCGGTGCTGAGAGATAAATGGGAGGGGGGTGTAGGGTTGGGGGGAAGGTAACTGAGAAAGTAATAGGTGGGTGAAGGTGAGGAAGAAAGTGATTGGTCAGAGGGGAGAGTGATGGACAGGTCAGGAGAGCAATGCTGAGTTGGAGACTTGGGACTGGGATAATGTGGGGGAAGCTGTTGAAATCCACATTTATCCCCTGTAGTTGCAGGATCCCAAGGTGGAATATGAGGCGTTGTTCCTCCAGGCGTCAGGTGGCAACGGTTTGGCGGTCGAGGAGGCCCAGGACCTGTATGTCCTTGGTGGAGTGGGAAGGCAGTTGAAGTATTCAGCAGTAGGGTTGGTGGGTGCAGGTGTCCCAGAGATGTTCTCTGAAATAATCCGTAAGAAGTTGTCCGTCTTCCCATTGTAGAGGAGACCACATTGGGTGTGACGGATACAATAGATAACATCAGTAGACATACAGGTAAATTTCTGACAGATGTGGAAGGATCCCTTGGGGCCTTGGAAAGAGGTGGGGGGAGTGGTGTGTGTGCAGGTTTTGCCACTCCAGCGATGGCAGGGGAAGGTGCCAGGAGTGGGGTGTGGGCTGCTGTAGCTCGTGGGCCTGATGAGGGAGTTGCAGAGGGAATTGTAACTCCGGAACACTGATAGGGGTAGGGAGGGAAATATATCTTCAGTCGTGAGGTCCGTTTGGAAGTGGCGGAAGTGGCGGAGGATGATGTGATGTATGCATAGGTTGGCGGGGTGGAAGGTGAGGACCAGGGAAGTTCTGCCCTTGTTGCATTGGGAGGGGTGGGGTTCAAGGGCGGTGGTGTGCAAAGTGGAGGAGATGCACTAGAGGGCATCATCAACCACGTGGGAAGGGAAGTTGCAATCATAGAAGAAGGAGGCCATCTGGACTTTCTGGGGTGGAATTGGTCATCCTAGGAACAGATGTGGTAGAACCGGAGGAATTGGGAATAAGGGATGGCTTTTTTGCAGGAGGTAGGGTGGGAGGAGGTGTAGTCTAGATAGTTGTGGGAGTCAGTGGGCTTGTAGTAGATGTCTGTGGATAGTCGCCACCTTCAAATGGACCCCACCACCAGAGATATATTTCCCTCCCCACCCCTATCAGCGCTCTGAAAAGACCATTCTGTCCGCAACTCCACACTCCGCACCAGCCCACAACCCAATCCTGGCACTTTCCCTGCCACCGCAGGAAGTGCAAAACCTCTGCTCACACCACTCCCCACACGTCCATCCAAGGCCCCAAGGAATCTTTCCACATCTGTCAGAAATTTACCTATACATCTGCCAATGTCATCTACTGCATCTGTTGCACCCGGTGTGGTCTCCTCTACATCGGGGAGACAGGACGCCTTCTTGCGGATTGTTTCAGAGAATATATCTGGGACACCCACACCCACCAACCCCACCGCCCCATGGCTGATCACTTCAACTCTGCCTCCCACTCCATCAAGGACATGCAGGTCCAGGGCCTCCGTTATCACCTGACACCTGGAGGAAGAACGCCTCATGTTCCACCTTGAGACCCTGCAACCACATGGGATAAATGTGGTTTCAACAGCTTCTTCATTTCCCCTCCCCCCACATTATCCCAGTCCCAAGCCTCCAACTCAGCACCACCCTGACGTCCTGTCCATCACTCCCCCCTCCGACCTATCACCTTCATCCACCTATCGTTTTCCCAGCTACCTTCCCCACAAAACCAACTCTCCCCACACCCCCCCCACACCTCCCGCACACCCCCCGCCATTTATCTCTCAGCCCTGGCCCACAAGTCTCATTCCTGATGAAGGGCTTACGCCAGAAATGTCGATTCTCCTGCTCCTAAGATGCTGCCCGATCTGCTGTGCTTTCCCAGCAACACATTCTCGACTTTGACCTCCAGCATCTGCAGTCCTCACTTTCTCCTAGCAATCAGTTGCTCTGCTCTAACGTCTGTTTCATTACTTATAAGGCATTGTCATGCTTTTCTATAAAAAAATGCCTTAGAATTAAACTAATCCCTAAAAAATGATTGATTATTAGTCTATGATCATTAACATGACATCATTCACTGACTAAATTGATTGAATTATCTGCAGTGCTCGACTGTTGGACGTGTCATCTTCACAATGAAATACTGAACCAGGTATTCTGCCCATCAAGGGGCTGTAGAAGATCTTATGAAAAGAGTTTGAAGAAGAGTAAGGGGATTTGCGTTGGATTTCTTGTCAGTATTAGTCCTCAACAAAAATCAGCAAAAATTGCCAGGGTTGAAGGGTTTGATCTATAGGGAGAGGCTGAGTAGGCTGGGGCTGTTTTCCCTGGAGTGTCGGAGGCTGAGTGGTGACCTTGTAGAAATTTATAAAACCATGAAGGGCATGGATGGGGTAAATAGACCCTGCAGAGTGGAGAAGTCTAAAACTAAAGGGCATAGGTTTAAGGTGAGAGGGGAAAGATTTAAAAGAGACCCTAAGGAGCAACTTGTTCACACAGAGGGTTGTACGTGCATGGAATGAGCTGCCAGAGGAAGTGGTGGAGGCTGGGACAATTATAGCATTTAAAAGGCATCTGGATGGCTTTATGAATAAGAAGGGTTTAGAAGGATATGGCCCAAATGCTGGTAAGTGGGACTAGATTAATTTAGGATATCTGGTCAGCGTGGACAAGTGAGACTGAAGGGTTTGTATCCATACTGTCCAGTTCTATGACTCTACCACTCTAAAAAACGAATTGTTTTATCATTATCACATTATTTGTTTTTGTTGTGATCAGCTTGGTTACCTTTTTTTGTTTTAACAGTGACTACAATTCAAAAGTATTTCATTTGAAGAAAATGCTTTGAAACAGACTGATGTTGTTCTGGGTCATTTTAAACTCAATTCTTTATTTTATTCAGTTAAAAATCACACAACACCAGGTTATAAAACAACAGGTTTAACTGGAAGCCCACTAGCTTTCAGAGCGCCGCTCCTTCATCAGGTGATTTTACTCAGCTTCTAATCTTGGGGATCAGTGATGCAGACTGCTGCCTCTCAGAAATTTGGTCCTGTCACCAGATCAGCCAGGGGCAGAGATCCAGGGTTCAGCATCATGGAGTTCACCTGGACACTGCTGCCCTTTCTCACCACAGTAATTTGCCCTCAGAACACCTTGCCAGTAGTGCATGGCAAACAAAACCTGGAAGCCCTGGTGCAAACTCCAAGGGTGCAGCCATCAGTAGTCCACTTTCACCAGCTGTCACACCTGTTTGTAACACAGGAACAGCTTACCATATCTTGGCATAGTGAAGCAGAAATATACAGGCATGTTTAGGTAAATATGAGGACAGAGCAGATTGTGTTTTCTATATCCCCAGCTAGACAGATTTCTATAATTGTGATAACATCCTAAGGCTTTCAGCGGAGGCATTAATGAATCTGTGTCTTATATTTATTCGTGATGCATAGTACCCAGCCGAGTCTGACCTTGCTATATAATTATTGTCAATTAGTCAAAGCTTCAAAGAGGGCTGTTTGATGTTGAATTGCTGATTAGTGGCACTATTTGTACAATGCCTTTCATTCTTCCTGCTGAGGAGTGTATTGCAGCTTTTGTGTTCGTAGGAAAGGTTTTCTTTGAAGTAAGGTGTGGGACTGAGCCAGTGAGAAACACACAGTGCTTTCAATTAGCTCTTGTGGACGACAACTTGGAGCTGTATTGAGGCTGGTGACTTGCTCGAACTGTCCTCACCTCTTATTAGGCCTCATGCCACTGGCATTAGGCCTGTGGGCCTTGTTGACAGGATTCTGGAAGTAGGCCATAACTCTCAGGCTAGGAAACAGTCAAAGGCAAAGGAAAGCTCAAACAAACAAATAAGCTCCACAAATATCTAGCCTGAGGAAGAGGCTAATGCTTTAGGGTTTTTATCCCTATCATCCAGCTGTATAGTGAATACCAACTAGACATAGAAAGCAGAAACTTAATCCCATCAATAAGGTCAAAGAATTTAACTCAATACTAAACCTGGTACATTATGAGCTAGTATCTGAAAAAAAAGATCATCACAGCGCTAGCTAATTGTAAAAACTGGTTAACTAAAGCCTTTCAGAAATAGGAGCCTGATCCAGTTTGGTCTACATTTGACTTGAATTACAATATGTGGTACTCCCAATAAACCAGCTACTCAGTTATCACACAGTGGCTACAGAACAGAATCATAGGAGAAATATCAACAACAATCTAAGCATCAAATCAGGGCAAAGCAGAAGCATTCCAGCCTGATCAACCCAGAAAAGTATTTCTCACTCATAGTTCGGGTATGGTGAAAGCTAGGAATCCTAAATAACGAGTCTTGTGTCCTCAAGCCAAACAGAAAAAAGGAACTTCCAGGTAGGTTACCATCCAAAACACCTCACTCAAAATATCATTGCTCATCAATGATGAATATTTGAAGGAAGTACTGAGAAAAGTCATCTATCATGAAATATATTCTAGTGAGGTAACATCATTGGGCTTCATTACCTCTGCTGTTTCAGCAAGCCAAAACACATGCCTGTGCTGTACTATCCAGTTTCTCTCATACTTCCTCCTAGTCTCTATCTCATAGAGTCATAGTGATGTACAGCATGGAAACAGATCCTTCAGTCCAACTCGTCCATGCCAATCCGATATTCTACATTAATATAGTCCTATCTGGCCCATAAAAGGCCTCTAAAGGCTTCCTATTCATATACCCATCCAGATGCCTTTTAAGTGCTGTAATTATTCCAGCCTCCACCATTTCCTCTAGCAGCTTATTCCATACACGCACCACCCACTGCGTGAAAAGGTTGTCCCTTAGGTCCCTTTTAAATCTTTCTCCACTCACCTTAAACCTATATTCTCTAGTTTTGGACTCCCCACCTTGGAGAAAAGACCTTGGCTATTCACCCTATCTATGCCCCTCATGACTTTATAAACCTCTATAAGCACACCCCTCAGCCTCTGACACTCCTGGGAAAATAGCCACAGTCTATTCAGCCTCTACCTCTCACTCAATCCCTCCAAACCTGGCAATATCTTTATTAAATATTTTCTGAACACTCTCAAGCTTACTGACATCTAGCAGGGAGACCAAAATTGAATTTAGTATTCCAAAAATGGCCTAATCAATGTCCTGTATAGTCACAACATGACCTCCCAACTCATCTACTCAATGCACTGACCAATAAAGGCAAGTGTACTAAACAGTTCCTTCTATCTGAGTTTGTCTTTGATGAGACCAACCTTTTGAT
Organism: Chiloscyllium punctatum; assembly: GCF_047496795.1. Taxonomy (NCBI): domain Eukaryota; kingdom Metazoa; phylum Chordata; class Chondrichthyes; order Orectolobiformes; family Hemiscylliidae; genus Chiloscyllium; species Chiloscyllium punctatum. Next base: position 41,453,082 of record NC_092760.1, on the reverse strand, counting down.
CCCTTAATTCCATTTCTAATAAACTGATAACTTCACAATTTCCTTTTATATACCATTCATTATCTCAGGTGCTGCCCCACCATATAGACAATTAAGAGTTTCTGCAGCTACAATCAGGATGGTTGTTATCGCCCTGATTCTAGGTTCAGGACATTACTGAGCACACAAGAACAGTCTGGGGGAGGGGGCGAGGATGAACAGTCACTAGTCCATATTGGTGATGACATAACTGGGGAGAGGCATGTGGTCCTGGAGTCATGGAGCTCCAGTAAGCAAGACCTCAAAGGCAGTCATTTCTGGATTCTCATGTTGCCACAGACAAGTGAACTTAGGAATAAGACAACAAAATGATAAATTTATGGCCAGAGAGATGATGCAAGCTTTAGAATTCAGTAACAAATTTAGGGGGCTATGGGACATGTGCAAGTTATACCGGTTATACATCATCAGAGCTGGAATCATCGTCCTTACATGACAATCTGCTACTGCTATTGGGAGGATTAAACTAACGTGGCAGGGAAATGGGAACCAGGATGTAGCCTTAGAAAGGATAAGTGTACTGAGGATTGGAAGAGGCATTCTAGTACAGGTGAGGTCTGAGTAAAAGGGAGCATAATAAAGTATAAACTAGATTTACTGTGTATGTACGTAGATACACAGAGTATGGTAAATAAGGTTGGTGAGCTGCTGATAATTATATGGGAGTATGTTGTGGTATTAATGGAGACTTTGCTCAAGAAATGACTGGACTATATATATATTTATATATGTCCACCGTGCCTGTGCCAGTCATTAAGCACCTATCGAGCCCAGTGTTCCAGCACTTGACCCATAGCCTTGTAGGCCCTGGAGCTTTAAGTGATCATCTAAATATTTCTTAAATGTTGTTATGATTCCCACCTCTTCTACTCCTTCAGGAAGTGAATTCCAGAAAAACCCCACCCTCAGGGTGTGAAAAACTTCCTTAAATCTCCTCTAACCTATCCACCTTTTACCTTAATCCATGTCCCAGTATTGATGCCTCTAATGAGAGGAAATGGTTCTTATCTGCACTACCATACCCCTCATACTTATATGCATCTCAATCAGGTGTCCACCCCCTCAGCTTTCTCCGCTCTAAGGAGAACTACTCTCGTCTATCCAGTCTCTGTTCACAGCTGAAATACTTAATCTCAGGCAACATGCTGGTGAATCTAATGCAGTCATCTCCTTCCTATAGTGTGATGACCAGAACCCCACACAGTACTCAAGCTATGGCCCAACTAGTATTATATACAGCTCCATCATAACCTTCCTGCTCTTGTATTCCATGCCTTGACAAATAAAAACAAGTATCCAATTTGCCAAGATACATAACCTCGCACTTTTCAGGATTAAATTCATTTTGTCGTCTAAGGCTTTTCTCCTTGCTGTTTACCAATCACCAATTTTCACATCATCTGAGAATTTACTGAGCAAACCATGCCTGGATGGTTTGGATGGTTATGCCTGGATAATAATGTGCAGTGCCAACAGCAAGGGACCCAGCACTGAATTCTGCAGAATGCCATTGGACACAGGCTTCCAGTCCCAAAACAAGCATTGACCATTACCCTCTGCCTCCTGTCACTAAGCCACATCTGGTTCCAATTTGCCACAGCACACTGGATACCATGGGCTCTTACCTGCTTGACCAGTCTCCCATGTGAGAATTTGTCAAAAGTCTTACTGAAGTCCATTTAGACTACATCAAGCATACTACCCTCATTTAGTTACTCCTTCAAAAAAACTAAAACAAACCTGGAATATTGCATGCAATTATGGACTCCTTCCTATCAGAAAGATGTTGTGAAACTTGAAAGGATTCAGAAAAGATTTACAAGGCATCTCTATGACTCTATGACTCTGTCAGACATGATCTATCCCTAACAAAGCCACATTTACTATCCCTGATGTAGATTATTGGGCCCAAGGGAGTAATTGATCTTTAATCCCAAAATCTTTCCCAACAACATTTCCATACTAATACTGAGTTCCTTCCATTTCTCCCTCTCACTAGCACAGTGTTCCTCAACATTGGGATGTTACTTTTGTCTTTCTTTGTAAAGACAGAATCAAAATATATATTTAATTAGTATGCTACCCATTTTTGCCCATTGTAACTTCTCCTGTTTCTGGCTGTAAGAGATCCACATCTGTTCTCACTAATCTTTTTCTCTTCACATACCAATACGAGTTTGACAATAAGTTCTCCAAAAGTATATTTTCATCCTCTAACAGTCTCTTCTTAATCAAACCCTTGGTCCTACTTTGCTGAAATCTAACCTACACCCAATCCTCAGGTCTGCTACTTTTTTGGCTAATTTGTATGCCCCTACCTTGGATCTCATGTCTTAATTTCCATCGTTAGTCATGGCCATAGCATCTTTCCCATTTATTTTTGTGCCAGACAGGAATGAACAATTGTTACAGTTCCTCCATACACTCTTTAAATGTTTGCCATTACCAATCCACCATCATCCCTTCAAGTAATCTTCTCAAATTTATTGTAGCCAGCTTCCGCCTCATACCTCTATTTAAATTCAAGACCCTAGTCTCAGAATCAACTATGTCACTCTCCATTTAATGCAGACGGTCAGAGTCCAGTGTGGATTCTTGCAGATGGAATGAATCCCGACTTGTGTTACCAAGTGTACAGAAATAGGTTGAATTTTACCAAAGCTCAAATGTGTGTTGCTGGAAAAGCGCAGCAGGTCAGGCAGCATCCAAGGAACAGGAGAATCAACGTTTCGGACATAAGCCCTTCTTTATGCCCGAAACATCGATTCTCCTGATCCTTGGATGCTGCCTGACCTGCTGCGCTTTTCCAGCAACACATTTTTCAGCTCTGATCTCCAGCATCTGCAGTCCTCACTTTCTCTTGTTGAAATTTACCAAAAATTGACTAAATGTCAATTTCAGTGAGCTTTATGTCAGATTTTTCCCTTGAACTCTGGCAAGTTTTCCCTCTCGATCTATGACTGCTCACCCCATTATGAATGTACATCCATGACACTGTTCTCACACAATCTTGCATTCACCAGCAGTGGAGGTATCCACTCCTGCCAGGACCTACAGGCTTGTGCTACTGGAACCATATTTAAATCCCAGCTATGCACCAGATCTGACACTGCTAGAAACTGCCATTCACACTTTGTTGCTGCACAATTCAAAAGGTCAATAGTAAGAGAGAGTGGTTGCCCCCACTTCACCAAAAGGGACCTCGAAGTCCTGAAGATCAGGGTTGGAGAGATGAGTCATCCTGTTTCCTTAGGATCACCAGAAGATACCAGACCCTGCCAGACTGGTCTGCAGCTACCACAAGGGTCAGTGCAATATCTATTTACTTTGGGGAATGCCCAGCATTGCAGAAAGAAGTGTTACTTTTATATACAAAAGCTGACTTTATCCATCCTCTTCTCACCAATCTTTGTGTTTCCAGTAATTTCAGCAGGTACACATTCAGTCCCTTCATCCCGGTTATAAACTGTAAATATTTGAGGCCCCAAAACTGAAAGTCTAGTTATAGCCCATTTATCCTGACTCTACGCTTCCCATTAGCTAACCAATCCTCTAACAGTGCTAATTTGTTAACTCCAACAACAATATTCCTTGAGAAAACATCCATGCAAGCAATAGTCTGATATCCAATCTTTGTTTCATTTCCAATGATATTGAATATATTTATCACTTGCAAACCTATTTATACCTTTCCTGAAACGCTGTGTCTAATTCTTTATAATGAGCTTTTCTCTTAAGTATAAAAAGCAGTAAAAACAGAGGTAATATTTGGAAATTAACATACTGGTCATACTGAAGCTCCATTCTAAACGATACAAGTCAAACCAGTATATCATTTGCCATTTTTACTGTATTTTCCTTCTGGGTCTGATGTTGTCAAATACCATCTACTTGTTACAGTGGTGCATTATCTCTTATAATTTTTTATGTAGCATTTGAGAAGGTCAATGACACCATTCTCACTCCCTAATTCTCCACCATTCAGTGTGTTTATCTTTCCTAAGTTCCATTCTTACCCATCCAATCATAGAAACAGCAGCTCCCAATAAAGACTCCTTTCTCTTTCTACCCTTGTACTATTGCAGGTAAATTTCCCCAAGATTCTGTTCTTGGCCATCTCCATCTAAATGCAGCTCCTTTAATGAAATAGAATCAAAGACAACCTCCAAAGGCTCATCTCTGATTCCATCCTCCTCCATGCCATTGTCTTGGACTACACCAGATTGTTCACAATCTTATTTGACAACAAGCTGAGCTTCCAACATCAAACGTTTCCTCTCACAAGGATCATCTTCTTTAAACCCAAATTCAGTTTACAAGCTGCTGAATCTTTTATCCATAACTTCAATCACATTCAAATTTCATGTTTCCAAAGTTCTTCATCCTGGGCTCCCGTTATCCATCCTCCACAAAATCCAGTTCATCATTAACTCTCTCTCCTATCGTGAACTAAGTTCCATTCACCAATCATTGCTACTTTTCATAACCTACATTGGTACCAAATTCCTTGCCCAAATCTCCTATTTAAAACCCATCCTCGTATATAATTATCCAGTGGGGACTTGTCATTCCTATCCGTGCAGTATCTTCCATCTCCGGCCAAAATCTTTATTCTCAATTTAGACCTTTTCCCATCTCTGCTCCCTTTGATATGCTACTGGTAGTTATCTATCTTGGAATATTTTCTTGTCAGCTCTCTCTCTCTCTTCTCCTATGAGGCTCTTCTTAAATCAATCAGTTGTACAAAGTTTTTGGTCACCCCAGTTAATGGCTCTTTTGCTCAGCTCATTTATTTGCCTGATTACAACCTCCAAACTACCTTGAAATGTTTGCTGTTTTTCCTCACCGGGGTAGTGTGCTCAAAATCAAGCCCCACTATTCCTAGTGTCATCATAAAAGTAAAAAAGTTTGTATAAATATGCAAAATCCTCCAATTTACCTGTCTTTTAGACCCAGGCTGACTGAAAATACTGACCAGATTTTTCTATTTAACAAAAATTAATATTGACTGCAAATAGATTTCTAGCAATAGGTAATCAATTTTGAATTGTCAGCATATATATCTCCTTGATAAAACTGTGGGTGCCTTATAAAATCCATCTACACACTTATATAGGCAGTCATACCAACACAAAAAAAGCGTTTCATGAGCAAAGGGTGAGCCCGAGAAGGTAGTTCAATGATGACTATTCACAGGGTTCACTGAGATAATCTCATTGGCTTGTCTAGACTTGCTGCTCCCCGACCATCCTCCCCCAGGTACTTGTACTTGGTAGTAGGAGGCAAACAATTAACAGTTCACGTTTATAAAGTCTCTGATTTAATGATTAAAACCTACAGCTTTCAGAAAATGATGTGGAAAATAAACTGGCTATCTTCAGGCTTGGTTTTTGCTGTAGAAAAAGGCCAGCTCCCTTCTTTCCAAATGTCCAGTGACTTGTAATCCAAACACTCACATTTACATGCTGTTCAACTGCCTGGGAGCCAATCACACAGTTGGTGGCAGGCAGATGGCTGTTTTCATCAACAACAGGTCACCATTGCACAGACCTACCAGCTACTTGCTGCCAGCCAAATCTCCATCCATGCAACCATTGGGGCTCCAGCTCATCTCTAACTTGCCTTCCTCCTACTGCTTGAACAAACAGCCATGTAAACAGCACTTACAATGAGTTTCAGGTAACTTGCCCTTAAAAAGGGCAGTAATCCTTTCCACAATCCTTGTTTTTTTTAAACCGTCCTTATCCCATTTTCCTCTACAATTAAAAATACTGAAAAATAAAAAGATCCAGTCTTTATCTTGTCTACAAATGCAAGTTCATAATGTTTTGCCTCATTGACTGCTGTAGGTCTATGATGACTACTGTTGAATTTCTTCTTCACAAAACCTTCTGTTGTCATTTTAATTTTTTTCAACAGTTACCATTCTAAATTAACTTTAGAAATTTTAGATACCAATTATCACAATTTAGTTTCAGTCTGTGGCCATTTGTTGGTTTTGTTGAGTGAGTTTCCAAAGTTTCTTTCTCATTTTAGATGGAAGAGAAATTTTCAACTATCAAGGGACTACTGACAATGAAGTATAATTATCAATGTACTTAAACATTTGCAACACGTGGGGGAGAAAAACATTACATTGCACAATAGGAATAAATCTTAATTTGATTGTTGCTTTGTGAATTATCACACAGTACTCAAAAATACTCTGCCATCATTTTCAAATGCGTGGAATCCCCAACAACATCCCTTATCCCTTATCAGAAGGGGAAAAGGCATCACTTTGACCTTCGTTGATGAATTCTGACAGAAGTTATGTTCTCCATTTTGATACAGATACTGTCTATCAATGCCCAAACCACAAATTTGAATATTTAGAGCTAGAAATCTTTTTGAAGTTTGTATGAATGAGACTATTATTTAGGAGTAGTTGATGCTTTGTTCTGAAGTAATGAATTCTGCCAATGCAACAGCTAAATCCAACAGATAAAAAGAGAACTGAACCTTATTGAACAAACACACAGGGATAAGTCACGAGTTATGAACACTGGTCTCGAATTAAACTACAGCAGGGGGAATCGTCACAGGAATCGAGATACAGAGCTGGAAATGCTGCTTCAAAACTGAGTTTCAGCTTCAAACTAAAAAATCAAAACACAGAACTGGGATCATTAGCTTCACCAGTGAGAATTCAGGCACCAAAAATTCAAGCTTTGGGAATCCTACTGAATAGCAAGAAACTGCAGCATCTCATATTAACAGAATGGTAAGGAATAAATTCTTTAATCTAATTATAACAAAGTTTCAAATAAACTAATGAAGAACTAAAGATTAGTTTGGCACTTCATACTGGAACAACAAATGACATGGAATTGGGATTCCACGTCTCATTCCTCGTTTTCCAGTCTATTGTAGCCTTCTCTTTCTTCATGTCCTTGTCAGTTTCTGTCTCATACCACCTTTCCTCGTTTCTCCACATGTTAATTTTCTAATTTGTTCAGAGTTGATCTGTTTGACGGAATGGGCTCAGGTCTTAGAGTCTGTGAAACAAAAGTGCCATCAAAGACTATTGTGGTTCAATCCACTTATACAGATACAGAATTGCTTAGATCGCTGATCACAAACCTACGATAGCTGTCAGTGCCTATTCCCACTCTCCATGTGTCGCTGTGTTGCTCATCCCAGTATATTCATTCTTTGAAAGTTTGTGACATCTCTGTAAAGGTTTCTGCCATTATAGCTGATACCTGCTTATAATATTTAAATCTCATCTTGTCGTTCTGTTATGTTGATTATTACGTGTTATTTCCACTCGAAATTTGTAAATGTTTCACAACCAAATGTTTATTTTTAAAAGGAACAAATAATACAGGTGGATGCAATATAAAATTGAAGAAATATAAAGTTAAATTAATTAGATTGTTAAAAATTAGCAGTCACAAAATGCTTCAAAATTGTAAGAATTATGAATCAATTTTCAGGATTTTACTTAGGAGATTTTATTTCCATGGTCTAATTTGTATGTTTTAGTTGTCCTTCAAAAAAAAGTTGAAAATATCTAGCCACAACTTTGTGACCAGTAGGAACTAAACAGACCCATTGGTTAAGTTCTATTTAAGGCATAGCTCACTTTAAAAGCAAGATTTATTTTGATACTTTAATCATAACTAATGTGAACAGCTTAACTACAATAAAGGAGAGTAAAATTGATAATCATCACAATCCTTGGCTTCAGAATTAGAAAAACTCAAAAATAAAAGGGCTCAGTCTAACATTTTGTAATTTAATTCAGAATTACAATTTTTTAGCTTCAACTCAGTTCAGTTTAATGTAGAATAACAGTGGTATATAACTTCATGGAATACCATACCTGCTTGGCAAAGTGTTCGCTTGCAGTTTATATTGTGAAGAAACAGGTGGCTTTCAGACTGTTTCTGTTTCAATCCATGTTGTAGACAATGATTTTAAAAAAGTACTCCACACTTTACCTACATAAAATCTTAAATACATTGTCACCTCTTAAATTGTTCAATGTAAATCAGCTCAATTTAAAAACCTGCAGCCACAGTTAGTCATTAACAAAGCTTTTGTTAAGCAATACTTAATTCATTTATGTCATCTAGAAATAAAAAACACTGAACAGGACACCACATGTAATGTATTTTTGCAAACTTTTCATGGCTGCATTAGATATGTTTGTGAAGTCTTTGTCTTACAGAACTTAGCTATTAAAAAAAGCAAAGGTTTATTAAAATATAAATATGGAACCTCAATGATGCATGATAAGCTTCAATATAGACTAATGAATTATTATTAGTCTGTTACTACTTCAACTATGTGTATATTAAATTTCTACAGTCACTCACCTTCTTTCCTAGGTGAATCAACTGTATTACTTACTTCACTTATTTAATTACTTTGATTACTGACCTTTTTCTTTCATCCTAATTCCATAGACCTAGCCAATTCTTAGATTTTGACTGTCAGTGACTTTCTTACTGAAATAACAGTGATCTTACAAGCAGTATTCAGAATGGCCTGCCAAACAGCATCAGGAGGTGAAGTCAACAATTCCCTCGTGAAGAAGGATTAATACCCGAAACATTGACTTCTCTACCTTCCAATGTCACCTGGCTTGCTGTGTTCTCCCAGCCTCCTGTTTGTCTACTTTGGATTCTGGCATTTGCAGTTATTTTTGTCTCTAAATCAGAACAGTGTGCTCAGTACTCGAATGATTTAAATTGCTGGAATTTAGTTTAATCTCAATTATAATTGATACATGAGTAACCACCCCTTTAATTGAAATTGTCTTGGGGATGATTCACATCTTGTGTTAAAGTGTATATATCATCTGCTGACCTATTAATAAGTTTATTGTATGAATCTGCCACACTCCCTACTTTGTTACAAGCTGAAATAGATCAAGAAATCTCCCCTTATTTGGAATCAGTGTTTCTCTTGAAAATTCATAAGCAAATTCATGAGAAGCACTTTAATAAATTCTTTATTAACTTCTCCAACATCCCTTTCTGTAAAGAATATGTATCATGGCTTCTAGCAAAAGGTATTCATCTCTGTCTGTCAATGCTAATATAGTGAATAGTGAAAACATCCTTCACATTTGCTCCTGACTATGTGATGGACATCTTAGTTCTTAATTTTTCGATTACATTTTTTAATTACAGCTTTTAAATATGCTTCTGCCTCCTCGTTTAGATTTTTTTTCACTTTTTCACTGAAGTTCAGCATTTTGTTTTATCAAATTCTCTATCCTTTTATTTCATTTTCACATTCAACAAACTTCTGACCAGGTGAGCTACTTTGACTGTCTGTTTGTTCTAACTTCTTTTTCATCTGTTCATATTCTGACTTCCTGTCGGAACTTGACTTCCTTCTTCTTCATTCTATTAACTTAAGGTTCTGTGCTAATGCTACTGTTCTTTAAGCACTGTTCAAGGTCGTTCATTTCCTTCTGTCTCAGCTTTTTTTTTCTATTACAAGTATCATGATGGGTAGGTTTTATGAATTTGTACTCTAAGCTGAGAGCTGTGTGCAATGGAATCAACTGTGTAGGCATTCAGATAGAAAATCATGCAAGTGCACGGATTTGTAAAATCTAGGTCAATACTTTCAAGTGTTCATTGTCTCACTTCCAGAATTTTATGACAGTAACAATACTACACTTTTGTGCATTTTTAATGATCTATATTCCCCAGTCATTAACTCTTCCTTTTGCATTTATGTGCCATCAGCATAGGAACATGGAACAGTTTATAAAGTTGGGGAGATAATAATCCCATCTGAGGAATGTGGGTGGGTGTAGATGTATCAGCTGTAGCAGCACAATGCTCTCTTATTCATATTCTGTACATGTAATGTTTAACATTGTAATTGAAGTCACTGCTCATTGAGATCCACCCCCCACCCCCAACCCCCGGTTAGTCTCCATCATCCAGCACCTTGAGTATGGTGGGTATTGCCTCATCTACATTATCTTCCTATCTATTAAATCTTCTAATTGTTTCCCTTTAGTTTGCTCTTTTCATAAATATCATGTCCTCCAATTTACTGACTGCTACTATCATTTACAAAGTTTTGTGCCCTTCTCTCTCATTAGCATTTTTGCATTTCTGTGCCCCATCTTCATGTTTTGTTTTTGTTTTTCTTTCCTGGCCTTCAATTTTGCTATCCCCATTTCCTAGTTGAATTCTAATGAGAAAGTTAATTCTGGGTCAGAGGTCACTATTATAATATGCATAGGTAGTGATGCCTGGGTATGTGATGTGGTTGGGTGGGGTTGCTGCCACCAAAGCCCCTGCCAATTCAAAGAGTCAGTTCAGTAGACAGGTAGAGGATGGACTACAAATAAGTCTCACAGAAGAGGCCCAGCAAGGTGTAGTTTACTGCTTAACAGTAACTATACACAGATTACATTAAATCCTAGCAATATGAACTATTACTAACAAGAAATAGAAAAAACATGTCTCCAACAGAGACTGTGCTAAACTCTGACTTATTCTCCAGCCTGTGGCTGAGTCAGTGTGACGAAGTCAGAAGTTATAGTCCAACAAGTTTACTTGAAATCACAAGCTTTCAGAGCATTCCTCCGTCAGGTGAAGGAGCAGCATTCTGAAAGCTTGTGATTTCAAATAAAGCTGTTGGACTATAACTTAGTGTCGTGTGACATCTGACTTGGCCCACCCAGCCCAACACTGACACCTCCACATCATCTTCTAACTAGTCAGAGCTCAAGATAAAATGATTCTGAAAGAATTATTGTCTTATCCAACAGTCTCCAACTTTATAATTAGTTTGCTATCACAAATCCTCTGAGAGCACAATCTGCTCCTTACTAGCCTCACAGCACTTAACCTCCTCTTAATGTTATGCAGATTCAACCAAATTGATTGGACAGTGCTAATTATGGTAGTGAGTCATCAACAAAAGGCCAAATAGGAGGACTTGGCTTCACTTTTAGCTGAAGATGCTGGACATTCTTGCATTCACATGCTGGTTTCACCATAGTTGAGAACAGGGCTGTTCCTTGAGCCGAGTGATACATTTCTTCGCTACCATGTTAGGTGCAGATTAGTAGAAAGTTTTGTTTTGATCAATTAGCTATGGATTGATTTGCTATCTACAGAAAGTGCTACATTTGGGTGTTTAGATTATGGGCAGCCTTGAGTTGCAGTTTCACAGGTTAGTGTCCAAGTCTGCATTATGGGTGCTACTGCTTCTGGGGCACCTTCTGTAATCCCCAATGAAACAAAGGTTGATTTTCCTTACTCACCATTAAACAAGAAAGAGAGGAGAAGTGGGCATTGTGCTAACTTACATAGTGGTATAACAGTCAGCTGACATTTGGTGGAAGCCCAGTTCATAGAATCATAAAATCCCGACAATGTGGATACAGCCATTTGGCCCATCAAGTCCCTGAAAAGAGCATCCCACCCAGACCTCTCTCCCTACCCTATCCCCGTAACCCTATATTTCCCATGTCTAACCCACCTAGACTGCATATCCCTGGACACTTTGGGTAATTTAATGGCCAGTCCACCTAACCTGCACACTTTTGGACTGCAAGATAAAACTGAAGCACCCAAAAGGAAACCCAGGGCACAGACAGAATGTGCAAACTCCACACAGACAATCATCCAAAGGAATCAAACCTGATGTCACACTACTATGTAAAATGCTTTGATCAATTAGACATGGGATGATTTTAACTAGTCACTTAGGTATTATCTGGAGTCAATTGAAATGAAAATACATGTGGATTATCTATTAACCAACTGTTCCCTATCCAGTGGGAATTATCTAAATCAACACTCCTGTTGTCACAAGCAGTGTAATTTGATCAACTCCTGTAAGTACTATCATGGACTGCGACACATTAGGGTGGTCAGAGGTCAAATAGGTTCCTTCCACAAATTGCTTACCTCACTCATTCAGAAACCAACCAACCCTGACAGTGGGGTTTACCTGGGCCTTTCATATTGGGAGACCCTGAAGTCACTGAGCCAGAGTACAATCTGCTTTCTCCAGGATGCTCAGAATGGGCAAGTTACTGATTAATCAGTTGATTGCGGACAAGAACTGATGACATTCAATTTAATTCAAAGTTTGGGAGAAGATTTGTAGCTCGGGTGCTCGTTGTTGTGGTTCTGTTCGCCGAGCTGGGAATTTGTCTTGCAAACATTTCGTCCCCTGTCTAGGTGACATCCTCAGTGCTTGGGAGCCTCCTGTGAAGCTTTCACAGGAGGCTCCCAAGCACTGAGGATGTCACCTAGACAGGGGACGAAACGTTTGCAAGACAAATTCCCAGCTCGGCGAACAGAACCACAACATTCAATTATTAGATCTATCTGATCTTTTCCTAATATTAAACTTTGTACTAGTTGATTATAACTGGTCACTTCAGAAGCTATTAAACACCTACTATGTAGCATAAGCCAGACATGTCGACCAGACCAACTCAAAGAGGTGGGTTTTAAGGAGCATTTTAAAGAGGAGAGAAACGTAAGTTGATAGTGAGACTCAGAGAGGGAATTTCAGAGCTTAGGCAGCTGCAGGTACAGATATGCAGGTTTCTTAATGTTGTCTTTAAGGTGTCAAATTTTGATACACAATACTGCAGCGAAGCACCTTGGGTCATGTTGTTACATTAAAAGCATTATATAAATGTAAATATTTGCTCTTATTGTTGGAGTGACTACCACACAAACTTTGTAGAGAAGTGGTGTCATCTTTACACTGAGAATATCCCGCATTATATCATGCTCCCCCCAGGCTGAATGAAATACATTCAGAACAAATCTAGCAATTTAAAACAAAGCATTCGTGAGGTTGTGTGAGCCATTGGGAACAGCAGAATTGTACTCCATCACAATCTGTAACCTCATGACCAGGCATATCCCTCAATTTACAGTTACCATAAAACCAGCGGATAAGCACTGGTTCAATGAAGAGTGCAAGAGGGCATCCCAGGAGTAGCACCAGGCATAAATAAATGAGGTGTCAACATATGACTACCTGCATACTTGACAGCAGAAGAAATAGGAGATGGGCAGAGCTAAACAACCCCAGATTTAGTGGATCAGATCAAATATCTACCACAGCCAATTGTGAATACTGAAGTACAATTAAACAACTAACGTAGGAATTTTCTGCATAAACACCCTCAACCTTAGCATATGTGCTGGCCAGTATGTGTGTGCATACAATATATTGGAAACATCTGCAACGGTCTTCAGCCAGAAGTGCCAAGTGAATGATTCATCTCAGCCTCCTCCTGAGCATTCAGTTCATTCAACTCACACCAAGTGGTATCAAGGAAGGGCTGAAGGTACTGGATATAGCAATGGCTGTGGGCCATGAGGACATCCCAGCTCCTAAGCTGAAGGCCTGTGCCAATCTCTGTTCCAATACATTCAGAATACCGTCGTTTATCTGATAAGGTGGAAAATGGCCCTACATTGTGCTGTTCACAAAAAGCAGAATAAATTCAATCCAGCCATCAATCATCAAAAACATGAGGGAAGATGTCATTGACAGTGCTATCAAGCATCACTTGCTCAACAATGACCTGCTGACTAATGATCAGATTGGATTCCATCAGGACAACTTGGATCCAGTCCAAGCATAGGGCGGCATGGTGGCTCAGTGGTTAGTATTGCTGCCTCACAGCGCCAAGGACCTAGGTTTGGTTCCAGCCTCAGGCCACTGTCTGTGTGGAGTTTGCACATTCTCCCCATGTCTGCGTGGGTTTCATCCGGGTACTCTGGTTTCCTCCCACAACCCAAAGATGTGCAACTTAGGTGAATTGGCCATGCTAAATTGCCCATAGTGTTCAGGGATGTGTAGGTTAGATGCGTTAGTCAGGGGTAAATGTAGACTAATATGGTAGGGGAATGGGTCTGGATGGGTTACTCTTCAGAGGGTCAGTGTGGACTTGTTGGGCTTAACGGCCTGTTTCCACACTGTAGGGATTCTTTGATTCAATGATAGATAAAAGCATGAAATTCCAAAGGTGAGGCAATAGTGAGTAGACTTAACATCAATGATTCATAACTGAGTGTGACACCAAGGGGTCCTAGCAAAACTGAAGTCGGTGAGGATTAGGGTGGAATCTCTCCTTTGGCTGGAGTTATATCTAGCACAAGAGAAGATGGTTTGCTATTAGAAGGTAAATTGTTGGCAGCTCACCACAACCATCTTAAGGACAATTTTGAATGGTCAATAAATACTGGCCTTGCCTTCCTGTGAAATGATTGAATACCACTTCATTGGGGGACATGCTTGCTCAGATATTTAGAAGTTAAAATGCACCTTGATGTGTTGGTTTCAAATAAAAGGTCAATCGCTCTTTGTTCCATCTTGGAAGCTCTCATATAACATTGGGTTGGATTTTCAAACCTGAATCTCTGTCAGAATGGAGGCAGGCAGGATTTCAGAAGGGTGCTTGGGATCCAACTCTGGGATTGTTGATCCCCATTCACATTTTTATGGCACAGGATAACAATCTGGCAACATGAAGTACTGCTGCCCTTACCTACATCATTTGAGACATAAGAATTTTAGGCCCCACTGCTATTTTCATGGAGTTAGACGCATTTTGATACTGGACATAGTTCACAGCATCTCATAGGAACTGTGAACCATCATGGAACCTAATCCGGAATCAAGGGCTTGGGCTGAGTGAGGGTTGAGGGCTTTTGTGGGTGAGAGTTAGGGTACCTCACACTCATATAAAGTGACCTTCTAAACTGCCAGCCTCAACCTCCATATGCCTCTGTTCCAATCTTGCACATGGTTCTAAAGGGGGAAGCCACACCTCCAGTCCATTTCTGTTACCTTATAATGAAATTTATTTCTGCTCACACCGCCCGGCAAGAGACAGGATCACAACACCAGCAACTTACAATTCCTGCCTCAAGGATAAGAATCCAGGTCATGTTCCAAATGATCTTATGCTTAAAGACTCATTTACATATGCAGTTCTAATCTTTTTCAGAGCACTTATAACTGAAAAACTGAGACACTCACCCACAAATCCACTAAAGTCTGCACATTAATGTTCGAAATGTTACTGTACAAATGTTTTATATACAGTATTTATAGGATTGTTCTCTGTCCACTATTTTAGTTCGTACAATCAACCTAATTTTAAAATGAGCCTGCTAATTAATTCATCATTCTTTATAGGCTAACATGCAATGAAATTACAGTGCTAGTACGGTGCTAACTGTTTATTTTTTTCACATGTAGGTACTAAACACAGGAATCCACCAGTTCCTGCTCCTGCTTAGCTGCCTGAGCTCCACATGCACATCAGCAGAAATGCACCCCAAAGTACCAGGTAAATGAGACTGTAAGTCATGTGTTTAACAACTTTGCTACCCATAGAGTTTTCATCGCAAGAGAGTTTCGTAGACATAATACTAAAGTTTGGAATTTGATGCGAATGGGAATTCAGTGCAAAGAAGGGATTTTACATTTATTATTTTTGAGTTCTTCCAGTTGCTTATGTTAAATAATCAAAAACGATAACCTTTTAAAATCTTAAATTCGTAACTAATCAAATAAATATAACTTAGGCTATATTGATGTGGCAGATTAGGTGGTGTGGCATAGCTTCATCATGTGATAGTTTGTGAAGTGAATTGGAATCTCCAACAACCATATCTACAGTTAAATGTTGACACTTTGATGAACTTCAGCTCAGACGTGTTGCGTTGAACTCAGAGCTGCAGCTAATGCTGGGCATTTTGAGCAGGAGAGCTACCACGACACATTATTCCAGAAGCCAGTTACATTAGGTCAAGTAGGACATTAGGATTGGTCAATAGACAGGGACTGGAGGTGTATAACTGTTAGTCAGGCAGGCAAAGACTCTACAAAGAGCCTTTATGTTTAGAATTAACCATTAGACACAAGATACTCTCTATACTCTCTGCCTGTTTGGATGAGAACAAAGACTGCAGTATGAATGATCAAATTAATCCTAACACTATAGTGTCAGAGTTCTGAATCATGTATCATCATCTAGGAGCTACAAAGATATTAGTTAGGGATCTGACCAGTCATGTCTAGGGGTTGCTTATTGAAGTTGTCCAGAGGCCTTGAGTAAATACAGTCTGGGATTGGGGGTGGGATGGGGAGCGGTCGGTGTCCATCCATTCATCTTGCAGGAAGGTTCAAAGAGGGGTGCCATAGGGGCAGCAAGGGGAATCACTTTCAGGAGGGATGGTGAGTCAAGGGTGTGGGGTGTGGAAACCAAGGTGTTGGTGGAGGTAGGGACAAGGATGATGGTGAGGGAGAATTCAAGGTGAAAAGGGAAGGGGGGGGTTAGGTAGGCAGAACAGCTTCAGCGGGAATAGTTGTGTGAGCTAAAAGGGAACATGGAGGGTTTGGTCTGGTACCTAGTGGCCAGATGAAGTCTGCTGCTGACAGTGTCCACCTCAAGCTACATGCTCTGCCATAACTTTCTATTGCCTAGATGCAAAGTGTTTCTAGAAAATGGCTGGGACAATGCCTAGGGTGGACTGAGTCAGTGTCAATTTGTTGTGTGAAAATGTGGGACCATATTTGTTAGACTCTAAGACATTGAAGATGCAAATACATAAAGCAGCCATTTGTAAAACCCCAGATACATTTAATTTGCAATCACTTCATCATCCATGAGCTGTGTATGTAGAGAGAA
This sequence comes from Chiloscyllium punctatum, assembly GCF_047496795.1. Lineage (NCBI taxonomy): Eukaryota > Metazoa > Chordata > Chondrichthyes > Orectolobiformes > Hemiscylliidae > Chiloscyllium > Chiloscyllium punctatum. The sequence continues at coordinate 41,436,344 of NC_092760.1, read as the reverse complement.
GATGCTTAGGCATCAGCTACAAATTGAACTTGGGTATCTCAATAATGGTGAAGTTAGCAGTAATGATATTAAAAAGGCCAATACTGGCCAAATGGGATTCATTATTCATGCAACTTCCAAGGTATTATATGAGCCCCAAACCATTACTTCATCATCTGTCACATAAATGTAATGATGGTTCTTACTGAATACAGGGAGAAACTGAGTGACCAATATAGGTCTGAGATAAGAAGGGTCTGAGAGAACAGAAGGCACTCCCTTTTTGAGGCAATGTGGTGGTCACTCATCCAGTGTGGCTCCTTCATCAAGTTGCTGCATGTGATGAAGCTGGATGAATGATAGAGACTTGGTCTCGTAATTGGTCTGCAGCATAACTCATCGTATGGTGAAGTGTTCTCAGTCCTTATTAGCAGAGTATGGAACTGATCACCCTGCTGAGATCCAAGAATCTCTTTCACACTTTCTGTTTCCAATGAAGGTCATTTCCACCAACAGCCCTGTACCCAGCTGCTGGAGGGACATTTCTTCCGATGGCTACCTTCCTAAGACGGTGAAGGTGCACATAGCAGGACCAGGGCCAACAGCAAGTCCAGGAGCAGCAGTAGGTTACAACAGAGGAGAAGGAGAACCCAGTTCAGGGAGAGGTTGCAGCTGTAGGGGTCCTCAGGATGCATGGGGTGTGTAAGTGGTTTAGATCCTTCTGGAGATGAATGAGACACAGTGCAGAGGGTCTACGTGTCCCAGGACACTGCGAGGAAACTGCTGAAATGGGACCTGAGAGCTGCAGAAATGCAAGGCCATCTTCTCCCAAGAGCTGTGAAGATGACAACCACTCGGAGTATCTGTGCATCTGGCTCCTTTTGGGAGTGACAGGTGACCTGTGTGGGATCTCTTGGTCATGCTCCTACAGATACATCAGGGCAGTAACCAAGGCTGGCTATGAAAGGTCACAGCCTTTCATTTTGATCTCCCATGATGAGATCAGTAGGATTTGGTAACATTGGCTTCCCCCATGAGTGCGCCACTATGGTTGTGACATGTGGCAGTGAGAGGGGACTGCACACTTTTCACACTGAGAGGACCAAGCCACTATGTTGTGGAATTCTAAAGGAATGGGTTCCATTCAATTAATGTCCAGGTGATTGGTGATCACTGTTTCCCCTTCCCAAAGAAGAGTACCTACTAACCTGGCAGCTGCCACATCTCCTCTATCCTGGAGCAGTGTGATGTACCTGCTCTGATTGAGGATGCAGGTGCCTTACAAGGCTGGATACTGGTGAAGGAGGGCTACTTCCACAACCATGACACCATCGTACAAGTCCCACTCAACTGTCACAGAGCTTGGGTTTAATGCAGCCCATGCATTAACGAGGCCATGAGGAAGCAGAGTGCAGGGCTCCTGAAGATGCAGTTCTGCTGTTTGTCCAAGTTCAGACAAAATGTGTCACATCACCCTGGCATGCTGTACTCTGCACAATTGGAGCAGGTAATGGGGCATTTCCTGGATGCTCAGGTACTGGGGCAATTGTAGCATTCTTCCAAGGATGAGGAGGAGGATGAGAACATATGGGAGAAGGAAGCCTGCATCCAGTGGCTTTTGATAAAATCCCATAGAAGAAGGAAGTAAACAAAATTAAAACCCAAGGGATTAAAGGTAATATACAAACATGGATTGAGGATCGGTTAACAGGCAGAATAAGAGGAGAAATAAATGGATCGTTCACAGGTTGGCAAGCTATGACCAGTGGGGTACCACAGGAATCAGTACTTGGACCCTGGTTTTTCACAAGCTCTGATTTAGATGTGAGGTCAATTATAACATTTTCAAGTTTGAGAATTATACAGAACTTAATGGGAATATGAATTAAGTGCAGCATGCAAAGAGACTTCAAGGGGATTTATGCATGTTGAATGAATGGGCCAGGTCATGGAGATGGAAAATAATGTGGCTAAGTGTGAGGTTATCCACTTTTGGTAGGAGTTGAATAACTCAATTATTAGCCGTTAACTAAAAAACCTGACTGACTTGTTCCAAATATTGAATCTGACACAGTCAGAGATAAATATAAATATCTACATCACCAACTGTGTTAAATTTAATAAAACAAAGAACTCCAGATGCTGGTGATGTGAAACAAACTAAAACAGAAATTGCTGGAGAAATTCAGCAGTGAACAGTCTAGAATCTCTGGTTCACTTTCTTTTACCTTGAGGGCAGAAACCTTTGTTAAACACATACCTGATATCAACCAGGTGTCAAGTTAACTCAATGCAGACACCACAAACAAACTTGTGCCTTTCTGGTTCATAGACCTCAGTTCCCACTGGCTTTACCAGCCTAGCCACCAGAAACACTTGAGATTTTTATGCAGTTTAATTCCATATCACTGACATGGAAACATGGACAAGCTTTCTGCTCAGACTAAAGCAGAGAGGATGCATTTTCAGCTGAGAATTCAACAGAAGATCACATTTCTATGTTTGGATGACCTAGTGTCTAAGGATAGCTTCCCAGAAATGGAATATACGGAACTAAATAGGACTTTAAAAATAATTAATGTAAATCTACAGTTTCTCCAAAAATAATACTATTGAATCTATTGCTTCACTCTTTAAACCATATACCAATTCCTTTCTGCTCTTGCAGGATTGGTGACTCAGCGTGGGAGCGGGCTTGTCAATGACGCAATTCAGCGAGCACTTGATCTTGTCAATGCAGCATATAAAAGATCAAGAGACAGGTAAAATGTTAAATAAAAGGGGCAAGTTCAGTTTTCTTTTATACTGCAAAACCAGTTCATGTGTCAGAGCCCACCAACAAAAAACTCCACATCAAAACGTGGAAAAGAATAGGCAGCAGGTTGAAATGAATCTAGTGTAATGCATTTGAAATTAATTTTACAAGAAACTGTAGAAGATAGAGACTCTAGGAGTTCTGAGCTCCAATAATGAGGCCACAGGGAGTGGAGAACAATTTGATAGACAATTGTGTTATTGTGAGGAACCAGATACACTGTAAATTACACACAAATTTCATTCAGAAAGTTCTCAAAGATTAGATTACTTACAGTGTGGAAACAGGCCCTTCGGCCCAACAAGTCCACACTGACCCGCTGAAGCGTAACCCACCCATTCCCCTACAATTACCCCTTTACCTAACACTACGGGCAATTTAGCATGGCCAATTCACCTGACCTGCACATCTTTTGGACTGTGGGAGGAAACCAGAGCACCCGGAGGAAACCCACGCAGACACGGGGAGAATGTGGAAACTCCACACAGTCAGTCGCCTGAGTCGGGAATTGAACCTGGGTCTCTGGCGCTGTGAGGCAGCAGTGCTAACCACTGTGCCACCGTGCCGCCCACCATCAGATAGCTGATGCAAGAAAGTAAAATGTTACTGGGTGAGATTTGCTATAAGGTATGTCATTGACAGACTACGCAAGGAGATTTACCTGATTTTCAAATATTGACTCAGTAGGTAGTGATTTTATCTCTGAAACAGTAATTTGTGAGCTGTAAGGCCACAGAACAGGACTCCCTAATCTAAGTGATACATTTAAAATATCTTACATTTTATGTAGGACCTTTAAATTATTGGAAGGTGTCCTATGGCATTTCATGCTCGATGCATCAGATAAAGTGCTGTCTTGCTGGAGGTGTAATTCTTTGAATTAGACTCTTAATTGGTGCCAAGAGTGTGGTGCTGGAAAAATACAGCGTCAGGCAGCATCCGAGGAGCAGGAGAATCAACGCTCTGGGCAAGAGGCCTTCATCTTGCCCAAAACGTCGATTCTCCTGTTCCTCGGATGCTGCCTGACTTGCTGTGCTTTTCCAGCACCACACTCTCAACTCTGATCTCCTCACTTTGTGCCACCTACCTCTTTATGCCAAGAAGTTATCCTGGTTAATATACTTTGCTCCGTCAGTACAGTTTAATTTGTCTTTAATCTTGCTGGGCTCTGAATTTATCTAAATAAATAACAATGACCACACTTCAAAGTTAATTATCATGTGAAATGATTGTTGATATTTCAGAGATCTAGCATCGCACTGCATATTTGCATGTCAGTTTGCTATCCAGATGGCGTTGTAAACTTGTCTCAATGGAGGGGGGGGCTGTGGGGCGGGGGTGATGTGGTAATGAGAAGTTTGCTTTGTACATACCTCATCCTGTACCTGAACTAGATGCGTTCAATAGGATCTGTGTGCTACTTGCTCCCAAGTATATCCTCGTTTACTGAACTTTGAACAACGGAAAATAAATTACAAGATATGAATGAAACTATACTAACTATAAACATGCAAACACGCACAACCATATGCAAATTCAGGCCACCCGCCACTTCCGTATCTCATTCGAGTCTCGATAACGCATCAGCAATCATGTTATCGCGACCTGTCAAATGTACAATAGTCAAATTGAATGGCTCTAATAACAAGCTCCATCTAAACAGTCTGGCATTTTTGTCCTTAAATGTTTCCACAAAATGTCAATGGGTTATGATCAGTGTATACGATTGTCTCAGATGAATTGCTGGTCATATAACCACTGAAATGTTGTAAGGCCAACACCAAGCTTAAAGTCCCTTTCTCTGTTGATGAATGTTCAGCTTCCTGGACAAATACCCAATGGGTCTTTCTATTCCCTCGTCATCCTCCTGCAGGAACACTGCATCAACACCCACATCACTGGCATCGATAGCCACCCTGAAACGTTTCGTGTAATCCGGTGTGGTGGATGCTGGGGCAGTGGTTAACACAAGTTTTAGGCGGTCAAATGCCTTTTGACAGTCCGCTATCCACTGAAACGTCTTGCCCTTTTTAACAATTCAGTGGGTGGAGCAGTCACACTGCTAAAGTTCAGCACAAACTTTCAGGAAAATCCACTCAATCCCACGAACCGTAGTACTGCTTTTTTCATTGACGATGTGGGAAATTCCCCAATTACTTCCATTTTTGCATCCTGTGGTGTCATTTGTCCATGTTCAATAACATGGTCCAGGAAGGTGACTTGGGCTTGGCAAATTCACTTCTAACGAGATTTACGACCAAGCCTGCCTTCTAAAGTTGATCAAACAAATCCGATAAATGCTGTAAATTTCCTTCCACAAGTGACTAAAAATCACCAGGTCATCAATATACACCACACAGTTGGGTAATCTGGCAATGATCTTATTAGTCAGTCTCTGAAATGTGGCGGAAGGGTTTTTCATACCAAATGGCATGACTTTGATCTGATATAGTCCATTTGGTGTTACACATGCCAAAACTGCCTTTGCTCTCTCTGACAGGGGTACTTGGCAGTAGCATCTGAGCAAGTCCAACTTAGAAATGTAAGTTGCTTATCACATTTTTTTGACACAGTCCTCCAACTGTGGAATTGGATATGCATCAGTCTTTGTGATAGTCCACACATAACCATTGAGCACCATTTGGCTTTGGCACCATGACTATGGGTGAGTTCTAATCATTGTAACTCACTTCAATTATACCATCTTGGAGCATGTGCTTGATCTCCTTCTGAACCTGTGTCAACTTTAGAGGGTTATGCTTATAAGGATGTTGCTTAATTGGAACAGCATCTCCTATATCTATATCATGATCAATTAGGTTAGTACTTCCCAGTTTATTTCTGCACACCTCCCCATGAAATAGTAATAACTCTCCAGGTCATTTTGATTTTCTTGTGGAAGGTAACTCAATAATTTATCCCAATTTTTGATAACTTCTTCATTGTCCAATTTGATTTGAGGAATGCCCAATTCGGAATCCTCCAAACTTGGTTCTTCCTTCTGTGCTGTAATCATTAATACCTTCTCCTCTTACTTTCCTCCCCTATCAAAATACCTTTTGAGTACATTCACATGACACACTCTGTGAGATTTCTTCCTGTCTGGAGTCCTTATCAAGTAGTTCACCTCACTCAATTTCATCACAATTTGATGTGATCTACTAAACCTGGCTTTTAAAGGCTCACCTGTTACTGGAAGTAACACCAATATCTTATCACCAATTTCAAAACTGCAAATTTGTGATTTGTTATCTGCTTCCTGTTTCATTGTATGCTGTGATACTTTTAAATGCTGTCTACCAACTCTCCAGCTCTATACAATCATTCTCTAAAATTTGACACATAGTCCAAATGGGTGATCTCTGAATTCTGACATATTTGTTTCTCCTTAATAAATTTTAATGGTCCTTTTACTTCATGCCCAAAAGTTAATTCAAATGGACTGAATTTGGTTGATTCATTCGGTGCATCTCTGATCACAAAAACTAAAAATGGCACTCCCTTATCTCAATCATCTGGATAATCCTGACTATAAGTCCTCAACATGATCTTTAATGTTTGATGCCATCTCTCTAGCGCTCCCTGCATTTCCAGATTGTTTTGCCAGTGGGATATAGAAAGGAGATGCTGCGAGTGGTGCATGAGGTACCATTTGGAGGTCATTTAGGGGTGAAAAAACACAGGCTAAAATTTGAATTGCTTTATTCCCAAGTTTTTCATAATTTGGATAAGTTTGGATGTGAAGTTTGATCATTGATCTGACTGGATCTCTATTGGCACTCCGTATCTAGTTAAAAAACTTAAGTAATTCTTCTAACCCTTTTAGCTATGATGTTGCATAATGGGATTGCTTCTGGAAATCTAGTCAACACATTCATTATTGTTAATAAATCCTTATTCCCACTTTTTGTTTGATGTAGAGGACCTACGCAATCAATCAAGAGTCTTGTGAAAGGTTCCTCAAATGCTAGAATATGTATTAAATGTGCAGGTTTTATTACTGTCTGTGGTTTTCTGATTAGCTGACATGTATGACATGTCTAGCAAAATTCAACTCCATCCTTGTGTAGTCCAGGCCAGTAAAAATGTCTTTGTATTTTAGCTTGTTTTCCTCACCCCTAAATGACCTCCAAGTGGTAGCTCATGTGCCACTCACAGCACCTCCTTTCTTTACCCTCCTGGCAAAACAATTTAATGAATCTCTGCCCATTTCTCATCTGCTTGAATGTGTGATGGTCTCCGTTTCTTCAATAAGAAATCATTTGTTAAGATAACACATAGAGATGCATTCAGTTTCCTTCTCTGTAAATGCCTTTTGATATACCGGTTTTAACTCTTCACCTTTCTGCTGTAATTCAATCAGCTTAGCAGAGCTAAAGATATTTGCATGTATACCTATTTGTACCTGCTCTGTTCTACTTATCTGATCAAAAAAGGTATTGGATAATGCAATGTCAGCTTCCTTTTTTGTGCCGTTTGATCTCTCCTACTTCAACTTGTGCCTCTGTGATCTTGTGACCATACAATCGGGGAAAGTTCCTGCATAAACATTCTTCATATTTTCAGTTGCCTGTGTCTCCACTAGCTTTTCAACAAGAGTAGGCAGCATGCCTACCAGTGAATCAGCTATATAATTTACAAGGACAAATTGGATTCCTGGAGCTGAGAATTTGTCCAGTACTCTTACCAAAAATTCTCCACTCTTCTCTGGACTCTCTAGCCTCACTTTACATAAGTGAGCACTTTTTGTCTCACCATGAATTCCTGTTACCAGTACCTTTTCTGGAAATAGTCCCTCAGGAGTACATATCTCCTCATCCTTCAGCATTACTGACTGAGAGGATCCTGTGTCCCTTAATATTGTAACTTCTTTACCTGCTACTCCTAGCCTATGTGAATAAACTTTACCCTTGCATGTATATTTTTTAAGTAGATCTGGCACTTCCTCTTTAACCAGATTCTGATCATCTTAAACAGTCTGAGGCAATTGTCTAACTTCCCTTGTGCTTTTTGTTACTAGTTCAACAAAACTCCCAGGCTTGTCAGATTTTCCTACATCTGTCTTTCCCCTAGCCCACCAACACTATGATTTTGTGTGGCCCTCTTAATTACAATGAAAACACTGGAGCTTTTTAACTCCTTTGTCCCCCTCAAGGGTTTCCTTTTTACCCTGTGGTAATTATCCTTATGATCTTCACTGAGATCTATCTTTCCCTTTCCACGTGAGGATTTCTCTTTGCCCCAGTTTCTATCCCTCATGGACTGAAAATGATTCTGGAAGCCAAACCGAGTTTTATGAACTAGCTCATAATCATCAGCCACTTCAGCTGCTAACCTTGCTGTTTGAACTCTCTGCTCTTCCACATGAGTTCACACTACTTTAGGCAGTGAATTTCTGAATTCCTCCAAAATAATTACCTCTCTAAGGGCATCATAGTTTTGCTCGATTTTTAAAACTCTTATTTATCTACTGAAATTACTCTGTTTGATCCTTTCAAATTCAATACAGGTTTGACCAGGGTCCCTCCTTAGATTCTGGAAACATTGTCTATAGGCTTCTGGTACAAGCTCATAAGCACTTAAACTGGCTTTTTTCACCTCCTCATACTCCTTGATACCTCCTCTGATAGGGATGTCAACACCTTACTCGCCCTACCTATAGGTTTCATTTGGATCAACAAAACACCATTGCAAGTGGCCACTGCATTTGTTTAGCCACCCTTTCAAATGAGATGAAAAAGACTTCTCATTAAATTTAGGCAATGCTTGAACATACTTAAACAGTTTCTCACTTGGGTGTCTGATGACCAGGGGCTTGCTCATCCTCACGCTCTTCCTCACTCAGCCTTTATCTCCAGCCTTTTAAGCTGACTCTCCTTTTTAAGTGTAAGTTTTTAAAGTTCAAAAGCTCTTTTTTTCTTTCTGTTCTGCTGCTCTTTCTTTCCCTCTCTTCTGCTTTTAATTGTATATCAAACGGTTTCATTTCTGTTGCCCTTTCTTTACCTCTCACCTCTAACTCAAGCTGCATCATTTGAAATTGAATTCTTGCCATCTCTATAGATTCTGATGGTTTCTCCAACAAGTTTAAATGCTGAGCTACTTCTGTAATTATCTCTCCTTTCATCATAGAAACAGGCAGCTCCAATTCCAGTTTCTCTGCTAATTCCTGCAGCTTGGACTTTTTCACCTTTTGCAAAACTTCCAAAGTCACCACATCTACATCGAGAGAACTTTTGGTGGCTGAAAGAGCCATTCTTATCCCAAGCTTTGTCTACCCAACCAAACCAACACCCAAAATAAAGACATTGGCATCTACCACTTGCTGTTTAAAATCCCACAAAGAGACCTCAGTCTGTTATGGTCTAGGCCAGACTACTCAAAACATTCTTATGCAGACAGCCCCGACCATAACTTTGCAATTTGTTTCATTAAGTGCACCATGAAAATTACCTGGATTAAGTTAGCGAGGTTGACTACCAGGTTTTAAAACAGAAAAATAATTATTCACAAAATTACACAATGAAACATAAAGAACAGAATAAAGAACCCCTACAGAACTCACTCTATCCAAACTAGACTTAATTATGCTGTTCCAAATATACACAACAGTCCCAATAAGCAAATCTTCTTGAAACACAGTTAAGAAACGGAACAGATGCTTACAGGTTGGTTAGAAGGGCAGAGAAAGAGAGAGAGAGAGACAGAGAGAGAGAGAGTGAGTGTTTGTTTCCACACAGATCACTGTTGAACTCGCAAACAGTTCTGTACTGAACTAAACTGCTCAGCTAGAGAGCTCACCACTCCCCTTTCACTATATGGATCACTTCCAAAACATGACCATTTTGGCCTGAAGTCTCATCTGTTTACATATAAACAAAAAGACCTCTCAATACCTTTTAATCTCTGTTCCAAACCAGTCTAATCAGCACCAAAGTGGTTTATTACTCCTCTGAAAAAAACCAAGGACAAAATACTCTTGAGAAAAGGAACAACTTTTAGAAAAAAGAAACCAGCTTTGTGACAGTACATCCAGCTGTCACTGTGCATCTGTGGTAGACTGAAGGTTTAAAGTAGTGCTTATGGCTCCAATCAAGTGTGTGCCTTGGTTATGTGACCACGATGCCATTCGAAACTAATCCCATCTGCCCGCACCTTGTCTGTATTCCTCTATTCCCTGTTTGTTCATGTGTCTGTCTATATCTCCCTCAAACATAGCTAATGAATCGACTTCTATATTCTCCCCTGGCAGTGTGTTCCAGGCACCTACCACCGTCTGTGTAAAAACCTTGCCTCGCACATCTCCTTTCCCCTGCTCATTTTAAATCCTTGTCCCTCATCAATTATCTACATCACTTGCACAAAAATTCTCAAACAAGACCTCCCCTAAACAAAGCCATGCAGACTATCCCTAATAAGTCCATTCTTTTCCAAATGTAAGTAAATCCTGTCCCTAAATGTCCTACCATTAATTTCCTGGATTATGCCTGTTACTTTCTCTACAAAGGAGTGACATTTGATAATCTCTGATCTTCTAGGGCCTTTCTACTTTAATATTTTTCAAGACATCCAACACCACCTCCTTCTTAATATTGACACACTCCAGAATATCAGCATACCCTTCCCAGATCTTATAATCTATTTACTTCTACTTGGTGAATACCAATGCAAAGCACTCTTTAGGGACCCTTGCCCATTTCTTCTAGCTCAATGCATAAATTCTCTCCTTTGTCCTTGAGTGGACTTAGCCTTTCTCTAGCTACATTGAATATTGTTAAAAATCACACAACACCAGGTTATAGTCCAACAGGTTTATTTGGAAGCACTAGCTTTCAGAGTGCTGCTTCTTCATCAGGTGAGCAGTGCTCCAAAAGCTAGTGCTTCCAAATACACCTATTGGACTATAACCTGGTGTTGTGTGATTTTTCACTTTGTACATTTCAGTCCAACATCAGCACCTTCAAATCTTGAATATTGTTGGAACCATTGTCAAATGGAGTTTCGTAAAATGATGCCTCAAGCGATTTCTGGTTGGCTGGACAATGGCATCAGAAAGTGGCCAAAGCCATTTGTCAAAACATCCCAACTTGTCATTTGCCCAAAGTAGATTGGGCAGCCCCTAGTGGCCAAATAGCAATTTCTTGCTATTGCTTCATGTCATTGATGACAACTTTGAGTTGGAAATTAGGGAGTGTTGAGATTTTCTTCTCTCCAACTAACTCAGTAGAATCCCTTCAAATAAAGGACTGGAGGTTCGACAGGATGATGAGTCAAACTCGTGGACTGATTTATACATTTTATCTCCCTACTTTGTACACATTCTGTTGGGAAGGGTTCATACAAGATTTACACCACCGTGTGTAAACTATTTATTAGTCTAAGATAAAACAAAAAACTGTGAACATTGGAGATCTGAAACAAAAACAGAAAGTGCTGGAGAAACTTAGCAGGTCTGTAGAGAGAAAACAGTTAATGTTTCAAGTCCAGTGACTCTTCATCTGAACTGGACTGGTCAGAAGCTCAGTTCTTACAAAGGACCACTGGACTCGAAATGCTAACTCTGTTTTTCTCCCTACAGATGCTACCAGACCTGAGTTTCTCCAACATTTTCTGCTTTTATTAAATTGCTCTAAGATGTGTTCTTTGATTTCTAGGAGTAAAGCAATGCTGGCCGAAGGCTTCGTTAGTGCCAGTGACCTGCTAGGCTTCTTCAAACATCCAGTAGCAGAGACTCGCACAGCAGTGAGAGCAGCTGAGTTGATGGAAACTGCCATAGAACTCATTCGGCAGATGGTGTACACTCAGGAGAAGATATTCATGAATGTAACAGGTAAACAACAACAACTTATTTTTAGATAACAGCTTTGAAGTTAAAGTATTCTGCTGCATTTTACAAAATAACAAGAAATCCCATGTGGAAGACAGAAACAGAGATGGACTGGGGAGCAGATATTAAAATCAGTCTCGTTTTGCATCACATTCTGATAATATCATTTTTGGCCTTCTTATAGTCACTCAAAGATTTTGGTAAAGTTAAAACCTCACAAGAGACAAAGGAAGACTGAAATCAGATCTAGATATAATAGCAGAACAGGCCCACATCTAAAAGCTGGTATTTGGATGGATAAATGTAGTATTACACATAAGACTGATCTAACTGTAATATATTGCAATAATCGAGGATTTTGATATACTGAGCTCTCTGATGCCCTCTCTGTTGGGGAGGTGTAACTAAAGTTTGTTCAATAATGGCTATCTGCTGTGAGCTCACATACAATACAACATACACCACTAAGGGTTGTTATGGACCAGGCCAGACACTTTCAAAACATTAAGAAAGTGATCCAGACCCTAACATTGTTAGTTGTTTTAAGCAGGTGTAACGTGGATATTCCAGGAATGTTGCAGCTTAGTTGTAAACAAAACAGTTTATTTACAAGATTACCGCTTGTAACACAAACAACAGAGAACAGAATACTGAATAGCTTAATCTATCCAAAAATCCAACAGGTCATCCTAACTTGATGATGCTGTTCCAAATACTTGCAACAATTTCATGAACACCCCTTGGCACAAAAGGTAAAATCAAACACAGGGTCTTACAGGAGAGACATCAAAGAGAGACCAGCATGGACCTGCTTCTTTGAGTCCAGAAGCTTTCTCCACACTTCTGTTAAAACCCAAACCAAACCAGAGAAAAGCTCACCTGGGAGAACTGGCCACTCCCCTTTCATTGTACAACTGTGTATTTTAACTTGAAAGCTTTCTGTCTGAGGCAGTATCTGTTAGCTATAATCAAATTGGCCCTAAATTCCTTTAACCCCAGACTTTCAGAGTACGTGTCACTTATGACCTCTCTGAGAAAAAAGCCAAGGACATCATAATCTTGTTAAAGGAGTGGCTTCATCTCAGGTTTCAATACTAAAATCTTTTAGGCAGCAAGGACACCTAGATGTTATCATGAATGAGTCCTTAAAAGTATATGCCAATGTTATAAGGTTATCATGAAAGCAAATTGAAAACTAGGAGCCATTCCGACGAAGGGTTACTGGACTGAAAACATTAATTCTGGTTTTCTCTCTACAGGTGCTGCCAGACCTGCTGAGTTTCTCCAGCACTTTCTGGTTTTGTTTAAATCACCAGTATCCACAGTTCTTGATTTTATTATAGAAAAGTAGGAGCTATTGCTGGAAAGGTACGAAGCATAAATCAAGTTTACTTTCTTTATATAAGACCTTGATTAGGCCTCTATTTGCAATATTGTGTTTTGCTTGATCAACTAGAATGATATCTTATTTAAAGACTCTTACATGTTTATATAACCATGGTCCACTTAGTCGAGAAAAGCACAGTCAATGAGTTAACATCATGTCACATGATTTTACAGTTCTTAGATACCAAGTCATTTATTGCATGATAGCAATAATTACAGGTACATTTGGCCAAAACTACTCAGACCTGAGGGAGCTGGTACAGACAAATCTGCTCACTCCAGAAGCTGGAATAGAACTCCTCGTCTTCACGCTCACAGTGTGGTGTGACATAATAGAATATTGGAGTCAATGTTATAAGAACAGTAACTTCTTCAGAATAGTTACCTCATGCAGTACCTCCACACAAGATTTCTTTCCTCCTAGTTAACCCATTATATATTCATGTAAGGAATTATCATGCAAGATATCAATAAGTGCAATTACATTTAGTGAGGCATAATTATTAGGAATTTAGGGAGCTGTTATAGATACAGTTCCCTTCAAAACCTAAAGCAGAATAACCTGTCTCCATTCACAGACTGTGTGTGACCATCACTTGATTGGATGGAATAGTAAATTGGTGATTGATTAGCTCAGTCGCCTGGATACTGGCTTGCAATGCATAATGATGCCTACAGTGTGTATTCAATTCAAATATCAGCTGAGGTTAGCATGAATGTCCTACTTTCTCAACCTTTCCCCTTTCCTGGGTTGTGGTGACTCTCGGGGTAAACCACTAGCAGTTATCTCTGATGAAAACATGGGACTATAAGGATATTCCTTTACTTCTACAGATGAAGCAAATGTAACATGAACATCAACACCTTTGGAACAATTACTTTATATGACAGATTATTTCAATGTTGGTATTCTACGTAGAGTACTGTAAAGAAAGAACTTTAGGATTTTGTCCCAGTGATGATGAAGGCTCTAAGTCAGGATGCCTGTGCCTTGGAGGGGAACTTGCAGGAGATTGTCCCCACGTGGGAACATTGTCATGGTTTTGGAGGGGTTTGTTCTGTCCAGCTGCTGAAAGAATCAACTCGGTTACTAATCCATTTAATCTCTTAAAGAAACATTCAATGATTTTTGTTTCTTGACCAAATTAAAAATCTGTATTCATTAATATTATGCTTTTAAAGATCAGATATTTTCCTTGGCACTGCATTTTTAGCGACACAAAGATCATCAAATCCACTGTTTAAGCATTAGAATCATAGCTTTAATATAACTACATAACTGACCTTCGTTTATAGTACATGGAACAGCAAGATTTTTACCGATGTTTTGGGAAGTAGATTTGTCTCTTTTCTTGTGAAAACAGCAACATAGTAGATTCAGACAGAACCCTAAACCCCAGTTTTAATCAGACATTCATCTGGCTGTCTTTGCCCAGCGAAGCATTAGCTGTCGGACCTGCGAAACTGCTTATTGTTAGAGCGGAAAAGATCAAAGAACAAAGAAAATTTACAGCCCAGGGACAGGCCCTTTGGCCCTCCAAGCCTGAGCCGATCCAAATGTACTGTCTAAACCTGTCAGTCAATTCCTAAGCATTTGTATCTCTCTGCTCCCCACCTACTCATGCATCTATCCAGACGCCTGCCTCAACCATCTCTGCTGGCAACGCGTTCCAGACGCCCACCAACACCTGTGTGAAATACTTGCCACATGTATTCCCCTTAAACTTTCCACCTCTCACCTTGAAAGTCTGTCCTCTCGTTATTGAATCCTTCACCCTGGGAAAAAGCTTGTCTCTATCCACCCTGTCTATACCCTTCATGATTTTGTAAACCTCAAATCAGATCCCCCCCCCATCTTCTCTTTTCTAGTGAAAATAAATCTAACCTACTCAACCTTTCTTCATAGCTAACACCTTCCATACCAGGCAACATCCTCGTAAACCTTCTCTTCACCCTCTCCAAAGCGTCCACATCCTTTTGGTTATGTGGCGCCCCGAACTGTACACAGTATTCTAAATGCAGCCGAACCAATGTCTTGTACAATTTTAACATGACTTGCCAGCTCTTAGATTCAATACCCCGTCCAATGAAGGCAAGCATACTATATGCCTTCTTGCCCACTTGATCCACCTGTGCAGCAACCTTCGGGGTACAATGGATCTGCGCTCCCAGATCTCTCTGCCCATCAACTTTTCCCAAGGCTCTTCTGTTCATTGTATAATTCGCTCCAGAATTAGACTTGCCTAAATGCATCACCTCACATTTGTCTGGACTGAAAGCTACCTGCCACTTTTCCGCCCAACTCTCCAGTCTATCTATATCCTCCTGTATTCTCTGATAGTCCCTTATGCTTTCTGCTACTCCACCAATCTTTGTGTCATCTGCAAACTTGCTGATCATACCAACAGTGCCCCCTTCTAGATCATTTATGTATATTACAAACAACAGTGGCCCCAATACTGACCCCTGTGGAACACCACTGGTCACCTTTCTCCACTTCGAGAAACTCCCTTCAACTACTACTCTCTGTCTCCTGTTGCTCAACCAGTTCTTTATCCACCTAGCTAGAACACCCTGCACACCATGTGACTTCACTTTCTCCATTAGTCTACAATGGGGAACCTTATCAAATGCCTGACTAAAGTCCACGTCTATGACATCAACAGCCCTTCCTTCATCTAACAACTTGGTCACTTCCTTGAAGAACTCTATCAAGTTGGTAAGGTATGATCTCCCCTGCACAAAACCATGTTGCCCATCACCAATAAGCTCATTCCTTTCCAAATATAAATAGATCCTATCTCTCAGTACCCTCTCCAGCAACTTCCCCACCACCGATGTCAGGCTCACTGTCTGTAGTTACCCGGAATATTCCTACTACCCTTCTTGTACAGGGGAACAACATGAGCAACCTTCCAGTCCTCCAGCGCCTCACCTGTATTTAAGGATGCCACAAAGATATTTCCTCTCTCGCCTCCCTCAGCAACCTGGGATAGATCCCATCTGGTCCTGGGGATTTGTCCACCTTAATAACCTCTAGCATACCCAACACATCTTCCCTACTTATGCCAACGTGATCCAGACTAGTCACACATGAGAGAAAGATGATGAATCTTGAAATTAGAGATAGAAGATTCTTACAGTCTCAAGTCTCCACCTGGCTGCCTATTTGTTTTCTCTTCTGGTTCCCAGTCTTCTGCCACATTAGTTTAAAACCTCCCCAACAGCAGTAGCAAAAACTCCCACAAGGACATTGGTTCCGGTCTGGTTCAGATGTAGACCGTCCCTTTTATAATAGTCCCTCCTTCCTCAGAACCGGTCCCAATGTCCAACAAATCTGAACCCCTCACTCCTACACCATCTCTCAAGCCACATGTTCATCCTGCCTATTTTTTCATTTCTACGCTGGCTAGCACGTGGCACTGGTAGTGATTCAGAGATCACTACCTTTGAGGTCCTCTTCTTTAACTTCTCTCCTAGCTCCCTGAATTCTTCTTTCAGGACCTCATTTTAGATTAGATTAGATTACTTACAGTGTGGAAACAGGCCCTTCGCCCCAACAAGTCCACACCGCACCCGCCGAAGCGTAACCCACCCATACCCCTACATTTACCCCTTACCTAACACTACAGGCAATTTAGCATGGCCAATTCACCTGACCTGCACATCTTTGGACTGTGGGAGGAAACTGGAGCACCCGGAGGAAACCCATGCAGACACGGGGAGAATGTGCAAACTCCACACAGTCAGTCACCTGAGGTGGGAAATGAAGCCAGGTCTCTGGCGCTGTGAGGCATCAGTGCTAACCACTGTGCCACCGTGCCGCCCACAACTCGCTTTCTACTTGTATTTTTGGTGCCTATATGCACCAAGACAACTGGCTGTTCACCCTCCCCTTTTAGAATGCTCTGCAGCCGATCAGTGACATCCCTGACCCGAGCACCTGGGAGGCAACATACTATCCAGGAGTCCCGTTTTTGGCCACAGAACCACCTATTTACTCTCCTCACAATAGAATCACCTATGACTATGGCCCTACAAATCTTTTTCCTGCCCTTCTGAACATCAGTGGCCGCCACAGTGCCACGATCTTGACAACTGCTGCCCTCTCCCGGTGAGCCATATCCCCCAACAGTATCCAAAACGGTATACCTGTTTAGAGGAAGATGACCGCAGGGGACACTTGCATTGCCTTCCTACTCTTTTTCTGTCTTTTGGTCACCCATTCACTGTCTCCCTCAGCAATCCTAACCTGCGGTGTGACCAGTTCACTAAACGTTCTATCCACGATCTCCTCAGCATCATGGATGCGCCACAGTAAGTCCATTCGCAGCTCCAGAGCTGTCATGCAGTCAAACAACAGCTGCAGCTGGACACACTTCTTGCAAGTGTAAAAGTCAGGAACATCAGACATGTTCCTAAGCTCCCACATCAAGCAAGAGTCATATGCCACGGGTCTGAGGTCCCCTGCCATTGTAAGCTTAGCTTTATATGAACTAACTAAAATCAAACAATGCACTTAAATAAATGAAGAAATAAAAGCCTTACCTTACAGGGTCTTTTTCTTCCAGTTAGAGGAGGGGGGCCACTGCCCAAATATAAATTAAGCCCTTACCTTCCCAGCATCCCTCGCTTCACTCCTCCTTCTCTCCTTGCCACGCTGGCAAAATGGAGGAGTATCAGTCCAAATAAAAGTCTTACTTGACATGTTCATTGTTTACTCCCGACCTTTGACTTATAGCACAATTCCAGATCAATTATTTTAATATCTCAGTGGATAGCAGATGCACTGGTGAAACAACATTGGCCCAACCCCCTTTCAATACCAGTTACCTGTGGCACTGCATTTGGGGTGCAATGTCCAAATCCCTGTGACCCTAAAATGGAAGAAAGAAGACAGATTCACAACTCCTGAAGCTCTACTAGAAAATGAACATGTGGACATCAGATTAGTGCAGGAATGGAGGTCAGCTCTGATGCCCTTACTAGCGGATAAGTTTCCCAAATCTCCTGTCTCGATCCATATGAAAAGAATGATCACTCAGACAAGGAGTGAGATTTTGAATAGGAGTCAATGCCTTCGGGGCAAATGAGGAGAAGGGTTGCAATTAACAGAGGAAAAGACTTCAAATATCTTGCTGTTTCCCTGACTGAAATCAGACCTTGCTGTCTCTGATGAGAGAGTGTTTATTCCCCTTGCAGATCTGCTCAGCAAGCTCGATCTTCAGGTGCTGGCTGAGGCAACTGGTTGTACCAGCCAGTTGCGGTCGGTGACTTGCTCCAATTCCTGTCTACTGAACAAATATCGAACCATAACTGGCATCTGCAATAACAGGTATTGTACCCACTGGAATAAGTGTGTTGGTGATTTAATCAGATCTATCTGTTGCTAGGACAGTCCATCAATCTTGGTTGCTTCTTCTTAAGTTGATGATCTTAGCTGAAAGTCAATGGCACAAGAATACCAGCAGGTTTGAAGGGAACAGGACAGTTGAAGATGTATTGTTGAGGTGAAACCAAGCTTAGATTCAAAGAGCCAGTAAGGAGATAAGAAATTGTATAATTTCAAAGGGAAATATTGCTTTTTGTCATTTATATGGCAATGATTTGGATGTGAACATAGGGGGTATAGTTAGTAAGTACACAGATAACACCAAAATTGGAGGTGTAGTAGATAGCGAAGAAGGTTACCTCAGACTATAACAGGATATTGATCCAATGGGCCAATTGGCTGAGGAGTGGCAGATGGAGTTTAATTTAGGTAAATGTGAGGTGCTGCATTTTGGAAAGGCAAATCAGGGCAGGATTTATACACTTAATGGTAAGGTCCTGAGGAGTGTTGCTGAACAAAGAGACCTTGGAATGCAGGTTCATAGCTCCTTAAAAGTGGAGTCACAGGTAAATAGGATAGTGAAGAAGGCATTTGGTATGCTTTGCTTTAGTGGTCACAGCATTGAATAAAGGTGTTGGGAAGTCATGTTGTGCTATACAGGACATTTGTTAGGCCACTTTTGGAATACTGTGTGCAGTTCTGGTCTCCCTGCTATAGGAAGGATGTTATGAAACTTGAAAGGTTTCAGAAAAGATTTACAAGCATGTTGCCAAGGTTGAAGAGTTTGAACTACAAAGAGAAGCTAAATACACTGGAGCAGTTTTCCCTGGAGCATCGGAGGCAGGCGGTGACCTTATAGAGGTTTATAAAATCATAAGGGGTATGGATAGGGTAAATAGGCAAAGTCTTTTCCTGGACTGGGGAGTCCAGAACTAGAGAGCAGTGAGACGGAAAAGATTTAAAAAAGGACAGAAGGGGCACCATTTTCACGCAAAAGAGTGTATGGAATGAGCTGCCAGAGGTAATGGTGGAGGCTGGTACAATTACAACATTTAAAAGGCATCCAAATAGGAAGGGTTTAGAGGGATATGGGTGAAGTGCCGGCAAATGGGACTAAGTTAATTTAAGATATCTGGTTAGCATGGACGAGTTAGACTGAACGGTCTGTTTCCATTTCGATATGTACATTTGTATGGCTCCATGGCACTACTATTGTCTGGACTCCTTGCCTGATTTAATTCAAGGAAAGCAATTCAAACTAATTGATTCCAAAGCCAGATTTCAGGCAAGTAGTCTTGTGCGGTGGTCAACAGTTTGCAAAAGGAGCAATGTATTCTCAGAGGATTCACCTTGCTGGTGAGATGTTAAACTGAGGCTCTCTCTGTCAACATTATAAAACAAAACTACCATAGACATTTCTCCAAGAGTGAGGGCTTCTCACAGTATCCATTCATTCCCTAACCACTACCACCAAAGTAAATTCATTGGTCATCCTTCTCACTGTAGTTTCCACACCTCCCTATGTACAAATTGACTGACAAATTTGCATAAAACTTTTGAAATAATTAATTAACTGAGAAATATTATGAACAATCCACAGGTGATGTTCCCCAAGTTATAACATATCCAAATGGTATACATCAAATTGTTAAACTCCTGGAATAGGGGAGATGAGCTGATTCCCTTTCTTTATTCACCCACTTCCTTGGCTGGCCACAGCAAGGTTAATTAATATGGATCCCTTCACTTATGGATATCTTCTCCCTTACCCAATCAAGTTAGGTTTTAAAAGGAGCCAATTTATCTCAGCTTTCTGAGTTAGCCAAATAATTAGTTGGAAATGAAAAGTGAATCTAAAAAAGATAAAAGTTAAAAAGATACATAAATCAGCCTTTGGGTTATTTCTAACAGTACATGGTGGAACACAGCTGATAGTTGAACATGGATTTCTAGAGTCCTGGCTTTTCAGGTCATTTGAAATTGCCTTGTCCAGTTGTCTTTTGAACTGGCTTGCTGACCGGTTTCCAGCATTCCAAAATGAGGAAATCCCTTACCTGCAATACAGGGGTGACTTGTAGAAAGCTCCTTGACTGTGATTTTCACTGCACACTAGCACTTGAACCCAAGGTAGTACATCGGTGCCTCAGCTCACGAGCACAAACAGATCATGGTTGAAACTCCCTTTTAACTTCTGTCTTTGTGTATTTTTGAAGAGGAGCAAATACAAACTTGACTCCTTCCCAGCCTGTCATCTTTTCTACCATCGTGTTCACAGCCTGAGATACACACAGGAGACTACAGTTTGGTTTGTAGTGCATTTCTCTCTGAAGCTTCCTTGAGACCTTTCAGCGGTGACATTTCAGGGTTCGTCTATAGAACTTAGATGTGCAGCTAACTTTTGGCTGTATTACTACTTTTTAAGAAATGCTTTGGGACATCTTGAAGATGAGAATATAATAATAAGATGCAATCTGTCTTATTTCTTATTTTCTTCACAAAGATGCAATTGAAGGGTTATTTAAAAAAAACAAGAGCTGACAGGGTATAAAGTGTGAATGGAACGGGAAATGCAATGAATGAATTAGTTTGTCTCCTCAAAAGGAGACCATACCCATGGATTGGTCTACCAACATGTAAGCAAATTTACAGAGAGGAGAAGTGATACATAGTGACCCTATTATTTGAACAAGGAATAACTTTCAGGTGGATAGCTCTTTGTAAATCTGGGACAGCCTCTACATCGATGGATGGTGATCCTTTGAGATGCTGCCCAGCAGAACAGTCTCCTGTATACGAACCACTATCTTCACCACAGTACATAGCACACAGTATATGAGCTATGCCACTCTGTTCACTCGGGTTTTGGCATGTGCTTACTGCCAGTGGAATCTTGTAGAATCTGACCCACACTCTGGAGATCTGGCCGGATACATGTTCAATTAGAAATTGTCTTACTGACTTTATCAGTTGCTTAGATGTCATTAATGTTATAGCCTTACTTCCAGCAAATTAAGATTTCACAAAATCTCTTAGTAGCAGGTATACATTTGTCCCATCAATAGACGTACTACAATTTACTTCACACGTAGAGATTGATTAGAGTCAACATTACTACCTTGTCTAACCCCTTTTGGAATCCTTCAAATGTCTGCTCACCAATAATAAATTATGATTTGTTGTACTTTCTCTAACTATAGACAGCATTCCTGGTGGGGAGCAGCTAATGTCCCGTATACTCGATGGTTACTGCCAGAGTACGATGATGGATTCTCACTTCCGAAAGGATGGGTCAAAAGCAAAGTATATAACAGGTTCCCCTTGCCACTGGTATGTAGTGGGGCACACTGAGACAAGGTAGTTATATACAGTTAGTCAAGCTGTAACAGTAATGAGACAGTTTTCTGAGCTTCACCATTGCATTGGTTATTTCCAGGCCAGGACAGTGTCTACTGCAATCCTGTATACTGGCAATGAGAATATTTCTCTGGACAGCAGGTATGCTCACATACTGGTGGAGTGGGGACAGTGGATTGACCATGATATGGACCTGACACCACAAACTGCCAGTTCTTCTTCCTTTTTTGATAGCAGTGACTGCTCATCATCATGTGACAACAGAGGCCCATGCTTCCCAATACAGGCAAGTCTCTGTTCTACATCACTGATACATACCAGACGTAACATTTCAAATCCTATCCATTTTCCAATGATAAAATCTTGTTGTTTCACAGATCCCTGATGGTGATCCACGTGCCTGTGAAAGTGAGAAATGCATGCCCTTCTTCCGTTCAGCTCCAGCATGTGGGAGTGGCAAGTCTGGTGTCTTCTCCGGACAGCTCCATCCCAGGGAACAAATGAACAGTATCACTTCCTTTGTGGATGCCAGCATGGTTTACGGGAGCACAGACTCCCTGGCACGGAAACTGAGGAATCTTACCAATGATCTCGGATACCTAGCCGTGAACCAGGAATACTCTGACAAAGGCCTGGCCTATCTGCCCTTCATGAGCAAGACACTTCAAAATCCCTGTGAACTGACCAGAGACCAATCTCTCAACACAAAAAGGTCAAATGTTCCTTGTTTTCTGGCAGGTAAAACAATATCAAAGGTGTAAATGCCACAAATTTATCATTATACTGTGAAAGAGAAAGGGGCTGAAAGTAAAGAAAGGCCTTTGAACTTGGACCCAAGTCATCCCATGCATTTTAGACTTGCCAGATGTCTTGTCCAAGAAGTGATAATTCCTCATTTTGAATGCATTGCTGACTTGGTGCCTTCAATCTTTAAATATATTTCAATGCACATTACACTATTGCTGCTAATTGGATGGATCTTTCTACATTTGGCAAACATTGCATTTAGATTAAGCAAAAAAATGTCAAAGTTGCATCTCCTATTTCTTTCCTTTCTTTAAGTACTATCATCACAACCAGTTTGTTTTCTGGCTATAGAGGCTAATAGATAAAATCCCAACCTCTAAGTCTGGACCAAAGGATTTTGCTCAATAACAATATGGCTAACTGATGCCAAAATGCTATCTCCTGAACACAGGAGAACCCCCCTACACTGTACCACACATTGTTAACTGGTTCTATCCTTTACTTCCCATTGTTTAATAATTAAGCAGTACCTTTGTAACCTATAGACTTTTATTTCAGCCATTTGCAGTGTCTCCCTGGATGGTCACAGATCAATGTACGGAAAGCATCCCTTTCTCGTGGTCTCTGAGTCCCTCACTAATGATGGTATCCAGCAAGCAATTATTTCACCTAATACTGTCCTTCTGCTGCATTTATCTCAAGGTGCTCTTAGGTTCTTTACTGCTGGCATCTACTCAAAAACCCTATTTTATCATTATCTTGTGCACATTATTTTGAAGAATGGCTTGTTAAAGCTTTAGCAGGATTTTCCACTTAACCCAAGAGCCTGAAAGCCATTTAGTCCAGTAACTAAGTAATTAATCCAGTGCACTGAATTTCTGCAATAACTTGGTAGATAAAAGTAATGTGTGAAATTCACCCTTAAAGCTTAGAACACTCTAATCCATGACTTAATCTGTACGAAGTTATTTGGTCAAAATTGGATTATCTGTTGAAGTGCTCTGTTTGGCCTTAGTGCTTGAAGGGAAGGGGGAAACAAAAATCAATCCTGTGCCTGATCAGTGATCTCCGCTGGGATCATGTGTGGATGTCAGATTAAGACAGGTCTGCAGTTGCCTGTAACTCTAAGCGAATGTTCACAGTGAAAAATCTGCCATGGGCCAAGGCCGCACTTTCTCTTCTGAATTGGGATTGTACAGTAATAAAAATTCCAGACTCCTCAGACTCAATTCAGGCAGAAGTGTTCGGAGAGGATTTTTGTTCCAGATGGAAGGATCAACTGGAGTTGGGCATATCGCCACCAGAAAGAATATAGGAGTAGCCACAAGTCCAAGATTGAATTAGACTTTATTTCAGTTGTAAAACAAATCAGTTGATCTAACACCAATTCTCACACATTCACACCCATGTGCACGTGCACGGACACACACATATCCCCACCCCATGACTCTTCATGATCTGTGTCCCAATACTTAGCAAGCCATAATCCCACCCACCACCATTTGCACTTAATTCTTCCATGCCATATCCACCAACAGCTGGCCTCAGGAACCCATAGTGAGATAAATTAAAATAATGTTTTCGTATCTATTATAGAAGTAATTATATTTTAATGGAAACACATTCATTAATAAAGCCCATTCAATAAGTATAAAATACCTTCAAGTAGTTACCAAACATAGAATTTGCGTTCATTGTCCCACATCAAATATTGCTAATCTCTTCATAACCATCAAACTGAACTTGTTGTGATAATGATAGACTGTGGGTTGGGTCCAGTAACATTAATCCTCATGTCACTAAATGGTGAAATTGGCAAGCACATTTCTTTTCAACTGCAGATTGGATAGTTCCCCTTTTCAAAATATTATAGAGTTTGAAGAACTTGAATTACTTGAAAATGTAATTAATCTGCAGAAATTATCCATTTAATATGTATGTTCACGTTTTCTTTTAACAGTTGCAAAGGATACTGATCTCTCCCAAAGAGGCAACTGACATTCCCAAAAGAAGAGAACTTTACCTTTGCTCAGATTCTTTTCTCAAATGCCAAAAGCCCACATGGCATGTTTTGGAAATTCCAAGAATGAAAATTGCCCCTATTTGAAAGCAGATGCATACCACTGAGATGTGAAATATGTCCTGCCCAATTACCCTTAACACCATTCCCAGCTAAAATGGTAGTTGCTCAGACTGGGGAGAGACTTTTGGAATTAAGATGAGGGTAGCATGGTGGCTCAGTGGTTAGTACTGCAGCCTCACAGCACCAGGAATCCAGGTCCGATTCCAGCCTCGGGCAACTGTCTGTGTGGAGTTTGCACATTCTCCCTGCTTCTGCATGGGTTTCCTCCGGGTGCTCCAGTTTCCTTCCACAATCACAAAGATGTGCAGGTCAGCTGGATTGGCCATGCTCAATTGCCCATAGTATTAGCTGCATTAGTCAGATGTAAATGGGTCTGGCTGGTTTACTCTTTGGAGGGTCAGTGTGCATTTATTGGGCCAAATGGCCTGTTTCCATACTGTAGGAAATCTAATCAATTGAGTCCTTTATGGCTAAACAAATCCCCCATATTCCAGGAAACAGGAAGAGAAGATTAACATGCAAACAGTATGCAAAATAGTAGCTGACCTCTGTGATACCATTACCTTTCAGAAAAGACAATGGAAGAGACAAACAGTTCTCTCAGGTCAGACCAGTACATACTGGAGTTGAGACCAGTTCTTTATAAACTAACAACCAACTGTGAGAAATTAGTTACCTTGCATTCATTAACAGCAGAGTTAGTTTATAGATTTGAAAAAGGCCCCAGAATTTATAACTATAAAGTTAATGTGAAACATTAAAACGTGTGAACTTTATTGCTCAGAAAATGAACACTTTCCATTTGAGGCACTGGTACCAAGACAAGAGAAACAAAGGTTATTGCAGTAACCATTATGGCCAGTTTCTGTACCAATAAAATAGAAACATTACAGCAAGACTGGCCAGTTTGTCCAAAACCTGAGAATTTGAGAATTTGTCTTGCAGGAGATTCCCGAGCAAATGAACATTTAGGGATGCAGGTACTGCACACAATCTTCTTAAGAGAGCACAATCGAATAGCCTCAGAATTGCACCAACTAAATCCACACTGGAGTGGAGAGATTGTGTACCAGGAAGCACGGAAAATAATTGGAGCATACCATCAGGTAATGAAGAGAATTACTATTGGCAAGATAGGGACCTCTGTATATTCCAAGCAATTTCTTTACGTCTGCATTCAGATCCTTTTAGGCAAAGCACTGTGTTAGGAGATTGTGGCTGTGTGATTTTCTTCAATGCTTACATCTAAACTGCATTTTATCCAGGCTTTAAGAAATGCATGATAGATGCCTTAGTGAAGACATTTTGTTCAATGACAAAACAAATATATTTGTAGATAATAATCATGTCAAGTCTGTGTTTTTTAAATTAACTTGCCACAGTTTGTGTTTATAAATGGAGTTCAATGACCCAGTTATTAAGCATATGAACAAAGAGCAAGAGTAGGCCTTTCAGCTCCTCAAGCCTGCTCCACCATTCAACTGATTCATAGCAGATCTGACTGTAACCTCAAATCTGCATTCCCACCTACCCTGTTAAATATTTAGCTTTTTCCTGAACAAGGATCTACCGACCTCTGCCTTAAAATATTTAAAGGACCCTGCTTCCATCAACTTTTCAAGAAAAAACTTCTAAAGATTTATATCAGTTTGAAATGAGAAAAATGCCTAGTGTTGTTTTAAACATGTCTCTCCTGGTTCTTAAACAATCACCTTTAGTCTAGATTCTCCCATAAGAGGAGGCAACCTCTCCACAACTAACTTCTCAAGACTACATAGGATTTTACATGTCTCAATCAAGTTGCCTGTTAATCTCCTAAACTCAAGTAGAGCCTAACCTATCCAACTTTTCCTCATAAGATAACACACTCATACCAGGTATTAATTTGTCAACCTTCTCTGAGCTGCTTCCATCACATTTCCACCTTTTTCTTAGTAAAATGACCAATAGTGTGCACAGTACTCCAGCTGTGGTCTCACCAATGCCCTGTAATCCTAAAATGTAACCTTTCTACTTCAGTATTCAATTCCTCTCCCAGTAAAGGATAAAATTCTCTTAGCTTTTGAACTACGTGCTGTGTTTCATACAAATCTTTTGGGATTCATGTATACGGTCATCCAGATGCCTCTGCATCTCAGCACTTTCCAAAAAACTTTCATCATTAATAAAACATTTTTTTTTATTCTTCCTGCAAAACTAGACATTAGTTGTTACAAAGTAATGGCAATTCCATTTACACAACATCTGTCATGACATCCTGCATCTGAAGCACAATTGCCAACAATCTGTGGTTTTGCAGGGAACAATACATACACAATAAAGAGAGTTTGGCTCTTTTCTCGGAGTCTGGACGGGATTTGCAGTGCACATCCAAATGAAGCTATGACAAGAAAAGCAGCTCATAGGAAATTCTCATCCCATGTTCCTTAGACTAAGATTTTCCCAGACAATTTTCACATGAAAACCACAATGGTATGAATTTTATCACAAGAAATATTCAAAATTAAGAAGCCACAGGGTGATGATAACAACATACTATAGGTAAAAGAAAGGATTCTACAAATACCTCCTCCTTCAAGTATAGCTCTATAAAGAGGCTAAGACCTTTTGTGCACAAACTTGCTTTCCTGTGATGTGTTGCAAAATGTTTTACTCAACAACTACCAAGTATTTTCTTTAAATATTTGTGATTATTCATTCACCAGGCACAAGTCTGCAGTGTGATGGAATACTCTCCACCAGCCTGGATGAATGCCTCTCCAACAAATAATGCTGACCCTAACGCTGATCTCTTTTGCATGCCCTGTGCAATGTTACCTGTACTCTTCATTCTAAATCTTTTCTTCTGTACGTTTCTGCTTACTATGAACTGCCTGTACTGCTCGTAAACAAACCTTTTCACTGTACTTTGGTACAAATGACAATAATCACATCAATCAATTAACACCATTCTGGACAAAGCATTTCTTCTGATCCATTGACTACCTTAAATATTCATTCCCTCCACCAATAGCATACAGTGGAAGCAGTATGTAACATCTACAACTGCACAACAGCAATTTGCTAAGGCTTCTGCAAAAGTACTTTCCAAACCCACAACCTCAACCATCGGGAATAACTAGGGCACAGATAAATGGGAGTATCAATACCTGCAAGTACCCCTCTCAACCACACATCATCCTGACTTTGTAAATATCACAGGGGTCAAAATCCTAGAACTCCCTTCCTATGTGCACTGTAGCAATTCATCACAAAGACCAAAGTGGATTCAAAACATAGCTCATTGCCACCTTCTCAAGGATAATGAAAGGCCGTCAATAACTGCTGGCCTTGCTAGTAATATCTGGACCCATGAATGAAAAGTAGGAGTGTACACTGTAAATTAGTACAAGTGAATCAACCTGCCTTTCAGATTCCAGAGCTTGCCTGTATTGATTTTTGTCATCATTAAAAACCACGTTTCTATTGTCATTATTCTAAGGAGCTCCCTTTTTAACGATAGATTAATGATGATAAGCTGAATACTCTATCTCATCTTCAGCTCTGTGCAATTTTGTGAAAGCACACTTAACAGCTACCACCTCTGAAAGGCAAGGTGTATTGAGAGCATAACAATGCTGGAAGTGGTGCAAATTATTGGGCAGTTGGAAACTTGTAAAATGGTGGAACCGACCAAAGGATGTGACAAGGTTCTCTAATGTATGTGCTGGGCACCATGGCGCAAGAAATGCAATGGAGGAGAGGGAACTTCTTCCCTACTGGAAGAAGATACTGACAAGGCAGTGACAAGACAGTCAATTTCTGCCATGAACTGGATATGAAGTGAAATTTGTAATGATCTCATACGAGTGGTCAAGATCAGTAAATACATCCTTAGTCACTATTTCATTCCATCATTGTCCAGTACTCTAACCCAGGGTCAGTTTCTGTGTAATCCTCAATGTCTGGTACCCTAACCCACGGTTTGTTTCAATGTCACCCTCATTGTCTGATATTCTAATTATTCAAACAGGCAAAATATAGTTTAAAAGACTAATATTTCAAACTTAAGTGTAACAATTTGGCAGTCTGACAATTCATCCTAATACCCAGGATATCCATCTGGGGAGGTATGCAATGTTCTCTGTTGCAGTTGTCCGAGAATTCAGCTGTCTTGCTTTTCGTTTTTGCTTTGTCTTGCTCAGCCACTGAACAATCATAGTCATTGGAGTATTTTCCTCTCTTTTGTGTATGAGTGGTCTGCAGTTTATTAGTCTGAGCTGGTTTTCTTCACTGCAGATTCATGATCAATAATCATTTTGTTTTATCTGGATTGGTGGCATATTTTCAGAAACATTTGCACATATGCAAGTTATATTTGTATTTATAACTTATATTCTCTGTCTGGTGTGCATTTCTAGTAGATCTCCACCTGCTTACTCATTGTGTATCTCTTTCATTCTCTTCTTTCTTTGAAGAAGAATGTCCTCTCTCATAGAATGTTTGGACAAGTAGTTGCTGGATAAGGTTGCTCATACTTGCCTTCCAAGTCTAGTTTGTGCCTGCACTAGTAATTCTTTCACAATTGAGGCTGCATGAAAACTCAGCAATATAATGTGAAAGTCTTGTTTTGTTGCTCAACAATTAATGACTATTTGTTTAAAAGTATATATCATTTGAATGTGGATAGTGGGGTGATGACACGATATGGGTCACTCCCCACTTATTACATTACTGGAAATGGTATGCCGGTATATTGTGGTCCTTTGCCAGACACATACTGATCTAGGCCAGTGAATATGCTGAAATAGCATTCAACACGTCAGCAACAGTCATGCTCATTATTGCTAAGTTGTCAAACATTGGGAAAGTTAAAGAAGTAATCTGTCAAAAAGATGTAATCTTCTCCATAAATTGGGAATATGTTTGTTGCCAATTTAGTTCAAGGTTTAGATGGAACATTGTGTGGATGTACGCACCCCCCCCCCCAACACCCCACACCCACCCCCTCCATTGCTGGGTTGAACGAACTCCCAGAGGAAGTGGTCGCAGTGATATCGAAAAGATATTTGGACATGAATAGGAAAGGTTTAGAGGGATATGGGCCAAATGAAGGCAAATGGGGCTAGTTCAGATTAGGAACCTAGTCAGCATGGACAAGTTGGTTCAAAGTTGTATTGTATGACTATTTGTTGTGCCTCACATGGGATATCCTGATTTATCCCACCACCACATGCTAGCCTTCATGTGGATCAATACTTGTGATATACCAAGTTCACCTTTGTATGCCCAAAATAAACAAATCTTTTTAGGTATTTCTTTTATACTTTCAGGCCACCACAGAAAGCTGTGCTCATATGTAGCCCTACTACTGCATAGGTATCTACCAGGTAGAAGATTTCAGGACATGAAGGCAAGATTGTATATTGGCACTGCAGTGTGATTCTGCCAATGCACAGAATTGCTGATTTGTTAAGGTGTGAGATGGCCTTTCAAATGTTGTACCTCAGCAATGGAACTCAATGGCACATCTTTCAGGATGCATAGTGGCGACATATTGGTTTCCATCTTAATTTTAGCTTTTAGTGAGTGTGTTATCCTACCTTTGGATATCAATGGTAATAAAAGTTTCTGATCACCTTATACCATCTTCTGACATTTGCCATTTCCTTGGCAGTCTCTGAATCTGATATGTCTGCATTGGTATACCTTGTAAAATAAAAGATTAAAAACATCCTTGACGACCAGCTCAAATTAAGAATTAACTCAGGATTAACAGATTCCCACTGAAGTCATACAATTAATAACCCAACAGCCTACTGACCCGGTTTCTGTGACATGTCACCAGGAAAAGTTAGGAGTATGAATTTTTTTTCCAGAAACAACTGACAGAGGATGAAAGAGCAATTTCCTTGATGCCAGTGTTGTGGCATTGTTCCATATTATTGGTTACTGATTACTTGCTGGGAATTGTCTTGGCTTTTGGAACCTGACTTATAATATATCGGCGAAAGTGAGGACTGCAGATGCTGGAGATCAGAGTCTAGATTAGAGTGGTGTTGGAAAAGCACAGCAGTCAGGCAGCATCTGAGGATCAGGAAAATTGACATATTTCAGGCAAAAACCCTTCATCAGGAGTGAGAAATAAACGCCTAATATGCCTTGACACCACTTTCTTATAGATATCAAGAAAAGCTGGACAGTCTTCAGGTACATGTAGCAAACTGCATCTGTTACAGATTTTGTTAGTTTAGTATCCACAGTAATGATGCTGGCTGCACCTAAAGCATTTAATTTTGTTGGCCTCCCTCTTTGGCCTCATACTTGCATCTATCCTCAAATAGTGTATTAATATTGTTTATTAATTAATTTTCTTGCCTAAAGATCCTTTCTCAAGATTGAATTAATGCAGACAACTAAATGACTAACTCAGTGAGCCTCTCAGAGTTCTTCTTTGGAAGAATCGCACTCATACCCTATGCCGAAGCATCTTCCAATAAGCTGGTCAATAAACTCTTGAGGTTGCTAACTATATTGCCTAAATTGAAGCCCACTAATCCTCAAGTCAATTCGTACTTTGAGCTGGCCTTTGAGAATCTTCCAGGTCTTTATATGGATCTTTCTGATCATCTATAGAAAGGCTGGGTGGGTTACCTTTGTAAAGCCCCTCCATGCCACTGCACTGATACTTTTAGAGCAAATTTTCATAGGATCACCGATCACTCGATCTGTAAAGTAGAACTATATATGTTGTTTGAACAATTATAATTCAGTCGGGGTGTCACTGATTGCCCAATCCATAATAACGTTTCTGTTATCCAATAATTCTGTTTTAACAATATTACATTATGTCACCATAAGCCATGTGTCCCTGTCTGTGTATCAATTCAAGTTAAAAATGTCCTTTAGAGAAGGAAACCTGCCATCTTTACCTGGTCTGGTCTCCATGTGACACCAGCCCCTCAGTACTATGGCTGCTTTTTAACTGCTGCCTGGGCAATTAGGGGTGATCAACAAATACTGGCCTAACCAGCAACACTCACCTCATAAACTAATTAAAAATGGTCAGCAAGAACAGAGATTGTGACAAGGCAAATAAAAAAAAGGTGAAGACAAAAATTGAAGTACATACAGAGAGATGGAAGTCATTATTAATGGAGACACAGGGCAAGACTGATCATTACTGAATTTCAAATCTATATACTAACAGTGTTGAGATGCCATTTTGCTTTCAGCATCTAAGATTTATGCTGGTCAATGGGCTGAGGAGAAGGAAATGTAACTGGAGCTTCCCTTCCCGTTCCGACAGGTTATAAACTGGAAGGAATATATACCTAAAATACTCGGGCCAGATGCCACAAAGCAGCAGCTGCCTCCTTATAAGGGTTACGATGAAACAGTTGACCCTCGGATTTCTAATGTATTTGCCACAGCAGCATTTCGTTTTGCTCATGTTACCATCCACCCAACAGTGTTTCGACTAGATGAAAATTACAGAGAGAGCCCAGTCTACCCCAGCATCTCTCTGCACAAGTCATTCTTCTCTCCCTGGAGAATTATTGAAGAAGGTAAGAACTAAAAGTTACACATTTTAACATGTATAGTATCAGGAGCAAAATCCATTAATGTTGGGTTTATCACATACCTACTATTTGGTTCCAGAGATTTGTAATTCTTTACTCAAACCATCATGTTCGTCTGTAAATCTGACCAGAGAGTGTTAGTCAGCCAATGCAATCCTCTTCTCATCCTGTATGCAAACTTATTGGGTTAGAATTTTCTTTTGGGAAGGAATCCCGATGTTGGATGATATTCCAAATCCACTCGCTGCCTCATATCAGTACCAGTCACCAAATACAATTTGACCAAGAGGTGAGGATGTAGGGAATATGTTTTCCCAGCACCTGAACTGGAAAGTCCAAATGCAGTAAGAGGACACCTTGCTATGGAGGTACTTCTGAAGAAAGGTAGAAAATTGACAAGGTAAGAAAGGCCACAGGTGCCAGATCATCTCCCCTCCTGCCACTGGTTGGCAAACAGCCATGACAGTTGTCGGCTTATCTTCCCAGCAGTGTGGACAGATGTTGTTTACAATTGGAGGCTAATCTGCTACCACCTGTGATCTGGAAGGGGAACAAAGGGAAAATTCACCCCCACACTCTGTTTCAGTGTCACCCTCATTGTTCAATCCTCTAACACAGTGTCTGTTTCAGTGTCACCCTTTTGTCCAGTGCTCTAACGCAGGGACTATTTCACTGTCACTGCCATTCTCCAGTTCTCTAACGCAGGGACTGTTTCATTGTCACCGCCATTGTCCAGTGTTCTAACGCAGGGACTTTTTCACTATCACTGCTATTGTCCAGTGTTCTTACACAGGGACTGTTTCACTGTCATTACCATTGTCCAGTGCTCTAACGCAGAGACTGTTTCACTGTCACCGACATTGTCTAGTGTTCTAACACAAGGACTGTTTCACTGTCACTGCCATTGTCCAGTGCTCTAATATAGGGGTTGTTTCACTGTCACTGCCATTGTCCAGTGTTCTAACACAAGAACTGTTTCACTGTCACCAGCATTGTCCAGTGCTCTAATATAGGGGTTGTTTCACTGTCGCCCCCCATTATCCAGTGTTCTAACACAAGAACTGTTTCACTATCACCCCCATTGTCCAGTGTTCAAACACAGGGGCTATTTCACTGTCACCCCCCATTGTCCAGTGTTCTAACACTGGAGCTGTATCACTGTCATCCCCATTGTCCAGTGCGCTAACACAGGGGCTGTTTCACTGTCACCCCCATTGTCCATTGTTGTAGCACAAGGAGCTGTTTCAGTGTCACTCTCATTATGCAGTGCTCTAACCCAGAGTCTGTCACTGCCATTGCTATGTGGTCTAGCTCAGGGGCTGTTCAAGTATCTGCCACATTGTCTGGTACTCTAAACAAGTGTCTATTTCAGTGCCATTCTCAATGTCTGGTACTCTAATTGAGGGTGTTGCATTAAACTGCAGGAGGTATTGACCCTATCATTCGAGGAATTATACTGAACTCTGCCAAGCTTCAAACACAAACACAGATGATGCCAGAAGAGCTGACAGAAAAGTTGTTTCAGCCCAAGGAATCCTTAGCATTGGATCTGGCAGCACTGAACGTCCAGCGAGGGAGAGATCATGGACTACCAAGTGAGTATCAGCAGGTAAACCAAGTTCACAGACAGCATGACCAATAACATTGCAAAGCAATAACTTTACAATAACATTGCAAAGCAACAGCTATCTTTATGTTGGCTTCCAACTTATTCCAGTAAACTGTTTAGATGTGGGGCAGTCCTTTGTTGACTCAAAGTATCATCCTTTGGAGAAGTATAGAATTACCAATGTAGCTTTGCATTTTCACATTTAACTGCACACGTGCAGACTCCAGAAACAGAAGCTGACTTCAGAACAGTAAAGAAAAGAATAGAATAGAATTGGCTTTATTGTCATGTGGAGTCGAATGAGTGCAGTGAAACTTTTGCAATGTCGCCACATATGGCCCTATGGTAGGTACAGAATACTGAGGTACAAATACTCAAGTATTGTTCCAGAATTGAAAAAATAATGAATAAAAGTCCAGCATAGGAATACAGAGATTTTTATTTAAAAAACCCAAATTGCATTCCTTTTCACAAGCCCATGCCAGCACTGAGCTCCAGACCACACCAGACTTCAAAACACTAGGCCTCACTGCCAATCCACAAGGGCCTCATTTCCCCTTGAGGCCTCCAGGCCACGACTCGCCTCCTGGCATTCACCCCCCACCTCCCCCCACCTCCCCCCCCTCCCCACCTCCCCGCCACTGCAGCCAGCCTCCCGTTCCAGGACTCACCCTCCCCACTATCTCCCCATTCCCACCCCACCCACCACAGCCAGATTCCTGCTCCAGGAGTTGCTACCCCCCACCACCACAGCCGGGCTCACACTGTGGAGCTCTCCCAGACAGCAGAGACAGCAAAATCTAACCATCACAAAGAATACATTACATGGGTGGGTAAAAAGACATAAAGAAATCTGGGAGTCAGTTGGGGAGGGAGGTACATGTGATTCAGATTACTGCTGATATGGGAATAAAGACTAACAGAGACTGGTTTCATCAAACAACTACTTTTTGTCTAAGTTCCATTTAATTCTCCAGCAACCAATCACATTAACAAATGGCTAAAGTGTGCCACAAAAAGGATAATATATAATCTGACATGTGTAACAATTAGGAACTCTTTGGATGATATGAATGAGATTGTTCTATTTTAGTAAGATTCTTTCTCTTCCTGTTTGGAACCTGGAATTGCCTGTCTGCCAGCAACATTCCTTTTGGCCATTTACTGCAGCTCAAGGAAAGAACAGCACTGACTCACTCAGTGTTCAACCTTCAGGAAAAGTCATGCATAAAAATATACCTACTTCATTCTCAAAGGCTAACTGGTAAAGCAGGTATGAAATGAATATTCTGAGAATAGGGACTTGTAAAGAGTTATCTTGCAATTCGAGGAGCAGTGATAATGTCGAACCTTAACGATGCCTCAGGCCTGGAGATATCAAACCACAGGTCAACACAGAAACACAGAAAATAGGAGCAGGACTTAGGCCATGCAGCCATTCATCCTGCTCTGCTATCTATTATGGTCATGGCTGATCATCCAAATCAGGAACATGTCTCCTGCATCTACACTGTCCCATCATAACATCATACAGCACGGAAACAGACACTTTGGTCCAACTCATCTGCATCGAGCAGATATCCCACAGTCTGACCTGTCCCATTTTCCAGCACTTGGCCCGTATCCCTCCAAACCCTTCCTCTTTCCACACTTGCACCACCCACTGTATGAAAAAGTTACCCCTCAGGTCCTTTTTATATCTTTCCCCTCTCATCTTAAATCTACACCCTCTAGTTCTGGACTCCCCCACACCGCGGAAAAGAACCTGGCTCTTTACCCTATCCATGCCCCTCATGATTTTTCAAACCTCTATAAAGACTCCCTCAGCCTTTGATGGTCCAGGGATAAAAACCCTAGCCTGTTCAGCTTCTTCCTATAACTCTCTTCCAATCCTGGCGACATCCTTATAAATTGTTTCTGCACCCTCAAGTTTAACAACATCCTTCCTATAGGAGGGCGACCAGAATTGCACGCAATATTCTAAAAGTGGCCAAATCAATGTCCTGTACATCCACAACATGATGTCCCAACTCCTATATTCAATGTTCTGATCAATAAAGGCAAGTATACCAAGCGCTTTCTTCACTTTCAAGGAAATGTGCATACGCACATGTACCTCTCTGTTCATCAACACTCCCAGGGCCCTACCATAAACTGTACAAGTCCTGCCCTGACGGAGGTTTCAGTTTCTAAATGATATCCTCTCATTCTTCCTAAATCCAGTGACTATAATCTTTAATGCATTAAGCTCACCACATTCATCAGTCCTGCCATTTTGGTAAGTACCAATGGAGCAGAAAATATGAAAAGAAGTAATTGCATTGATTTAACACATTACATGATCTTACAGGCAATTAAGTACTTGTTTGAAGTGATGTCACTATTGTAACAGAAAATATGACAGTCAGAGTGCACACAGCAAGCTGCCTCAACAGCAATGTGACAAGAGTCTTGGGTCTCCTATTAGCATTCAAACAATACAATTAGGTGGTAAAAGGAAGCGTGAAACCAATTAGGGATTATAAAAGGAACTTATACACAATGGCTGGAGACAACTTGAAAGACTAATTTACTATTTTCCATCTGCATTTACCAAAGTAACTTCATGGTGAAAGAGGAAGCAATGTAGGCACCTGATGGGCATGAAATTAGAGTCAAAGAGATGCATAGAATGGTAACAGACCCTTCATCTATGCTGACCATATATCCTAAATAAATCTAGTACCATTTTCCAGCACTTGGCCCATATCCCTCTAAACCCATTCTCTTCATATATCCATCCTGATGCTTTTTGGCAGCACAGTGGCTCAGTGGTTAGCACTGCTGCCTCACAGCACCAGGGACCCAGATTCAATTCCTGCCTCGGGTGACTGTCTCTGTGGAATTTGCACATTCTCTTCGTGTCTGCGTGGGTTTCTTCCCAGTGCTCTGGTTTCCTCCCATAGTCCAAAGATGTGCAGCTCAGGTAAATTGGCCATGCTGAATTGCCTATTGTGTTAGGTGCATTAATCAGGGGTAAAATGTAGGGGAATGGTCTGGATAAGTTACTCTTTGAAGAGTTGGTGTGACTTGTTGGGCTGAAGGGCCTGTTCCACACTGTAGGGAATCTAATCAAATGCTGTAGTTGTACCAGCCTCCACCACTTCCTCGGGCATCTCATTCCATACACACACCACCCTCTGTGTGAAACAGTTGCCACTTAGATCCCTTTTAAATCTTTCCTCTCTTATCTTAAACCCATGCCCTCTAGTTTTGGATTCCCCACCCTGGGGGAAAGACCTTGTCTATTATCCTATCCATGCCCCTCATGACTTTATAAACCTGGATAAGGTCACTCCTCAACCTCCAATGCTCCAGGGACAATAGCCCTTGTCTATTCAGCTTCTCCATATACTTCAAGCCCTCCAACCCTGGCAACATCCTTACAAAACTTTTCTGGACTGTTTCAAGTTTCACCACATCCTTCCTGTAGGAGGGAGATCAAAATTGCATGCAGTATTCCAATAGTGGCCTAACCAATGTCCTATATATCCGCAAAATGACCACCTAATTCCTATACTCAACACACTGACAAATAAAGGCAAGCATACCAAATATCTTCTTCTCTATCCTATCTACCCGTGACTCCACTCTCAAGGAAATATGAACCTGCACTCCAAGTCGCTTCTTTCAGCAACACTCCCCAGGACCTTACCATTAAGTGAATAACTCCTGCCCTGATTTGTCTTTCCAAAATGCAGCACCTCACATTAATCTAAATTAACTTCAACTCCCACTCCTCGGCCCATTGGCCTATCTGATCAAGATCACATTGTATTCTGAGGTAACGGTTTTCCCTGTCCAATATAGCTCCAATTATGATGTCACCTGCAGATTTATTAACTATACTTCCTATGCTGACATCTAAATCATAAAAATTGAAAGAGAAGCAATATTAGATCAGTTTCTGTGCAGTATTCAAAGTCGATAAGATGCTGCATAAGAAGATGCATTTAAACTTGATGAGGGAAGTAGAGTTGAAAATTGAGGAGGCATACTCTATAATATTCTGAAATCAAGTATCATCAATACATAAATGAAAGATAATTAGGGAAAATCTGCACCAATATGCTAAGGACAAATAACATTTAACTAGGGTGTTCAGGTTTTTTTAAAAAGGTTACTCAGAAAGCAGAACCTTCACAGCCTATCAATATGGTCATTAGTTAGGCCACTGTTCAAATATTGCATGCAATTCTGGTCTCCTTCCTATCGGAAAGATGTTGAGAAACTTGAAAGAGTTCAGAAAAGATTTACAAGGATTTTGCCATAGTTGGAGGAGTTGAGCTATAAGCAGAGGCTGAACAGGCTGGGGCTGTTTTCCCTGGAGCATTGGAGGCTGAGGGGTGACCATATAGAGATTTACAAAATTATGAGGGGCATGGATAGGATAAATAGACAAAGTCTTTTCCCTGGGGTCGGGGAGTCCAGAACTAGAGGGCATAGGTTTAGGGTGAGAGGGGAAAGATATAAAAGAGACCTAAGGGGCAACCTTTTCACACAGAGGGTGGTACGTGCATGGAATGAGCTGCCAGAGGAAGTGATGGAGGCTGGTACAATTGCAACATTTAAGAGGCATTTGGTTGGGTATATGAATAGGAAGGGTTTGGAGGGATATGGGCCGGGTGCTGGCAGGTGGGACTAGATTGGTTTGGGATATCTGGTTGGCATGGACGGGTTGGACCGAAGGGTCTGTTTTCATGCTGTACATCTCTATGACTCTATAACTATGGCAAAAGAGTTAGGAGAATCATGAGATCGAGAATGAGTGCTTCACACCATTGAGAACAAGAAGTCCTAATTTCCAAGTGTTGTTTGGCAAGATGAGATTCTAGCTGATGACTGGCAAGAGGTCTATTTGAATGTATGGGTTTGTATTTACATGATTAATTATGTAAACTCGCCTCAATATAGTTTCACATTCTCCGACCTACCACATAGAAAGTAAATGGTAACAATCCCAGTGTGAAAATCAGAACAGTTATTTGGTGACTCCAGCTCACTGTTTGCCCCTCCAGACCTCTATCAATTACCAACATCTCAGGACACACTCCATGGGCAGTAACAACGTGCACCTCCATGAAAAGGAAACACTCCATCAAACTAGTCACAATCGATATTTATTTAATTTTTGGTAAGATTGGACCACGTGTTAATTGGCTTAATGTCATTAATGTTGTGTATATGGACTTCCAAAATTATTTGATAAATTAATGTAGAACAGACTTCTGAAAAAGGTTAGAACTCATGGAATTTAAGAAACTATAGCAACTTATTGTGAGCAACAGAAAATTGAGAGTAGTAGTTAGGGCAGTCCTTTTTCATACTAAAGGGAGGTTTATAGTCAGGATTCAGCATTGAGACCCCTGCACTTCCTAACATATTAAGTATCCAGACTGTGATGCACAAAGCACAATTTCAAAATTTCCACATAAAGCAATATTTGGAAGAAATGTGAACTCTTGAATAATATAATGGTTCTGAAGGAGTTAATGTTCTTGTTTCATTGAGTTCCACACATTACAGTAGCCAATTCAACAGTGTTGCATGGGCCTGGCTACTACACCCACACTCAAGAGGTCCATCATAATATGTATTGATTCAACATATTTTAAATCATTAACAAGAGAAATTTACCCTTTGTTTACCCTCAATAAGAATTTTGCCAAATTGTCTAAAAATATTTTTGCTAATCAAATCTGATGCCAACAGTCGGTTCTGAGAGGAGCAAGACTACTTACGATATTTTTCACATTATTTAGGAGATTTTTTTCGAAGATTGCCATTTGATCATCTCAGCACCAGAAATCTTCAAACTTTCTATTTCCAATACATCAAAAGTATTAGTTGGGGTAATATGCCACACGAATGGCTTATTGATACACAGGAACCAGTCTAGTGTCCATACGGTTTTGAAACGCTTTCTGGCCAATAGGCATACCCTCAATGACAAATGTGAATTTTCAAAGGAACGTATTTGCTTCCTGGGCCATATTGTTGACAAAGATGGGGTAAGGCTGGAAATTAGTGCATTATGCCTGCAGAGCATTATGCAAATGACACAGAATGTGGTTCTTTTTTGTTCCAAAGAACAATTTGAACATTCTTTATTTTCTGGATAGGTTACAGTGCTTGGAGACAATTCTGTGGACTACAGGAAGCCAGAAACCTCTCCGAATTGATACAAATATTTAACAGCACATTCTTGGCCAAGAAGCTCCTATCAGTGTACAAGACACCTGCCAATATCGATGTGTGGGTCGGTGCAATAGCAGAGCCATTACTGCCCAAAGCTCGGGTTGGAGAACTCCTGGCCTGCCTTCTCGGAAAACAATTCCAAGTTTTGAGGGATGGAGACAGGTTTGTATAGGAATTCCCAGTGCTCCCCTAACCAAAACAGACTGGTTAGGTTAGAGTGAGTCAGAGACTAATTTCAATGATCTGCAAAGTTTTTAAACATTTTATGCTCGTTAATGTGTTTATTTGTTTTCACCCTAGCTGCGTCTAAGTCAAGTTACACATATACTCTTGATGGCTTGATACAAAGTCTACACACAGACTCTCCATGAGGATGCTCCATACTTTCCTAAATCCAATGACTGGCATACACCAACTGGGTTGGGAAATCAAATAACAGAAGGGCAAATTTCAGAATATATAGGATAATTGTGAAACTGGTTGCCAGGATCCATGTTTTAGATGTCCTCAGAAGTATTCAAGCGTTGTGCTAGAGTTTAAAAAGCAAACACTTTGTCCAGCTCATCTATACATTCAACAAGGATCACCAAATCATTCTGAGCATTGATCTTCTTGATTATTGGAAGCTGAAGGGAAGAATCCCAAACCTTAGTGACAGGCACACCCTCTGATGCCTGAACTCCTGCAGGGATTATGTATTCTCTATATGTTTCGCACTAGAGCCCCATTCGTTCCTCTGGGTCCAATTAGTTCATAAACTAAGCTCATGAGTAGTCAATGCTATAAAGAGTTAAATGTCCTAATGCCCTCAAAGTTACTGAGCTTGGGCAAAAGGAAGTATGTCATGGTGATGTCAAATCACATGGTCAGAGATTTGACAGAAGAAAGCACCAGAAAATCTCTAGTTATGTATTTGATAATAAACATTAAAAGTTTATCCCAGGCTTGTGTTCAGTCAAAACACCTTAAAAATATTCCAGCATAGAGGCAAGTGGTAACCAACAACTTTCCCTCTAAGCTGGACATGCTACACTATCCCTGGTATTGACTTCTGGCTTTGGAAACTGTTGCTGCATATGGATGGTGGAGAAAAAAGAAGAAAAGAACACTGGGGAGCTTTGGTAACCAGATCCAGAGAAAATGGTGGTAAGCAATGAGGAGAAGCCTGCAGAAAAAGCCAATGTTAACAAAGAGCAGCAGGCTGACCTCAAGGCCACGCCAACAATAAGAGTGCAAGAAGGAAACCCTGCCAGTATGCCCAGCAACCAGCACAGACAGCACCAAAGAAGACATGGCCTTCAATTCAGGTGAGCAATGAACTCACCCAGAAATATCCAGCCACTTTCCTGATTGTAGGTAGCCCCAGACAGTGAAGCCAAGGGCAAAGTGCTTTGAAGATTATACATCTCAGTGGGGACAAAACCAAAAGCACACCAGAACAACATTATTGGAACCATCCTGAAAAAGCACCAAACGTCATTTTGCAAAGTTGTCATGGCTTCAGGATGCCCACAGGCAAAAAGCTTACTCCCACACTATCAGAACCCATGGCTATAACATTAGCAGTTGTTTTAAAACAACAGATTGCTTCAAAAAGTTTGTGTTTATAAACCACTAGGCAGAAGCTATTAAAGAAAGCCCTGTACTAAAAATCACATTTAATGGGGACATCACAAAGAATAAATAACAATATTAGAGGGCTAAAATTAAATTCAATGGACATCATACCAATTTTAAATTAAACACAAGTGTGATACTTACTGTTCTGTTGAATGGGCTTGAACAGTTGCAAATTATCTAGCAGTCTTCCCCTGGCAAAACTTCAAGGTCCAGAAGGAATCAGCCTCAAAGTAAGAGATTAGTTTCAGGTGATATTAAAGGCAAAAAGACAGAGAAATCGCTGAAACTCAATTAGTTATCCACACAACCAGTTAAGTAAGTCTGTAAGGGTTTGTCCTCATTCCCAATGTGGTAGAAATCAACAAACAATTAAAGTGAATTTAAATGACAATTTCCAAAATATTTCCAATGCCTTAGAAACGTAAATGCTGCATACAACGCAACACCGAAAGAAAATATCATGACGCATCTGTTTGTTTACACCCAGGAAGGTTTACAATTATTTCTACAAAAGGGGAAGAAGTGGGATTGAGATGATGCTTCTGAGCAGGTTATTTCACTAGTCACAGAACCCACAAAGCCTTGTGATCAGCTATTGCCAGTTCCCAAACTGGATAGATCTACTAGAGATTACATTAATTTAACGCATTTGAACAAGACAGAACCATGAGAAATGCACCTAATAGCATCTGGTTCACAAACAGCACAACTTTCACTAAGCTGAATACAAACATTAGATTCTGGTAATTTCCATTAAATGAGGAGTCCAAACTCTAGTCACCTTCATTGGGGTGGCATGGTGGCTCAGTGGTTAGCACTGCTGCCTTACTGTGCCAGGGACCCAGGTTCAATTCCTGCCTTGGGTGACTGTCTGTGTGCAGTTTGCATATGCACCCAGTGTCTGCGTGGGTTTACGGTGGTTTCCTCCCACAATCCAAAGATGCCAGGTGAATTGACCATGATAAACTGCCCATAGTGATAGATGCATTAGGGAGGGGAATAGGTCTGGGTGGGTTACTCTTCAGAGGATCAGTGTGGACTTGTTGGGCCAAAAGGCCTGTTTCCATACTGTAGGGAATCTAATCTATAACACTCTTTAGATGTTGTTATTTCAAAGGTCTTACTTTTGCAACCACATCCTCACTGGGGATTCTGGAAAGACAAATGTTTAAAATAGTTGATGTGGAAGGTGTCACATGCCACATGAATGACAGACTCATCCATGGATCCACCAATGAACAACATAACAATAGACAACATGGAGTGTTGAAAATATTACAAGATACCGGATTAAAACTTAATGACAACAGTCAATGTTCAAGGCCCACCACAAACATTTGAGCCATAATGTCCTGGCAAAAGAGAATATGTTGCACCCTCAGAAAGTAAAATTCTCTGGGAATTTCTACCACCCAGGAATATTATTCATCACCAAAGATTTATGGATCTGTGAACTAAGTGGAAAAACTCCAGCCTTAGGGAGTCAAAGTAAACAAACTTTGAGGCAAGGCTTCCCAAACAATGGGTCATTAGCTCCAATGTAATGATGACTACCACAGAGCTCTGACCAATGACTAAAAGCTGTATGGTCTAACCACTGAACCTTGAGGCATGAATGCAGCATTTAAAAATCATGAGAGAAGAATGTGCTCTTCTAAA
Organism: Chiloscyllium punctatum; assembly: GCF_047496795.1. Taxonomy (NCBI): domain Eukaryota; kingdom Metazoa; phylum Chordata; class Chondrichthyes; order Orectolobiformes; family Hemiscylliidae; genus Chiloscyllium; species Chiloscyllium punctatum. Next base: position 41,393,137 of record NC_092760.1, on the reverse strand, counting down.
TTAAAAACTATGAATGGAACTCCTGGCCCCTTCACTTCAACTAGGCTCAGTTTCATCGCCCTTCCCCAAACCACCAAACACCCACCACCATCAGGGCACCCTCCCCAATGTGACTGCCAGTGCCACTGCTCCCCACCCGATTCCCATAGGTCTGGGGTCACAGCAATTGTAAAGCACCAAAAAGGGGTCATAATGGCAAAACATCTGTGAAACACTATTCCAGGCAGCTTTTGAAACAAGGTCAGCTAACTTATTGGACTGAACATCACCAGCAACTATTTGACTTAATCAAAGAAATGCTGATTTCTTCAAATTATGAATTCTGACAAATTATGAACCTGAGCTTCACATGTAATTTTATTTTTCCTCATTTTTCTCTCCACACAGCAGCACATATATTCTCGGCACATTTTTTGCTGCTTTTTTTGTCTCATCACCAATCCCTTTGTTCTGTAAGGCTAACATTCTGTCATTTCATCTCTTCTGTCTTGTGCTGTATTATAGATCTTCCTTTGTCCTTGTCCCACCCACTCCTTGCACAAAATCAGTTAATGTTTCTCACTTTTCTCAGTTCTGATGAAAGGTCATTCACCTCAAACATTCTGTTTCTCTCTCCAGACATGCTGTCAGAGCTGCTGAATACTTCAGCATTTTCTGTTTCTACTTTTTTTTCAGATTTCCAGCATCTGATAGTACTCTACTTTCCAATTTTGTGCTTTCTTCTCAGTCCTGCACCTTACTCTGCTGTATTTTTCTCCTCAGGTTTTGGTGGGAAAGTGATGGCATGTTTACCAGCCAGCAGAGAGAAGAGCTGAGCAAAGTCATCCTGTCCAGAATCATATGTGACAACACCAGGATTCAGAGAATTCCAGTGGATGTCTTCTCACGCAATGAATATCCCGATGACTTTGTATACTGTAACAGTTCAGCTATTCCCTCACTCAATCTGTCTCTATGGAGAGAGAACGTCACCGGTAGGTAAAAGCTACCTGTCAATTCTAAAACCAGATTAGAATCTGGTGAGACTTGGGTGCCGGGGGAAACATGGCAGAAAGACTGGGAGAAGGAGAAAGGCGAAGAAAAGGGATAAGGAAGAGGACGGGGAGGGGGAGACAAGACCATGCAGGAAGAGGATGGGATCAGGACAGCACAGGATTGGACAGAGAAGATAAGAGAGAGTTAGCATAGGGAAATGGCCTGGGATAAGGTCAATAGAGATCAAAGTGAGTGCTGGGCAGGAGTACCAGGAATGGAAGTGGTTGGAATAAAAGGAAAATAGTGAGTGAACTCAAATAAGGGAGGGATGAGATTACAAGATGTGTACTGTTGTTTGGTTTTGTAATGAAAATATTTTCAATAGCCTATTCTAACCTCAGTATCAACACATATGCATCAAGAGACAGAGAAATAAAACCGAGGTACTGCATAATATAATCTCCAGCCCAATATCCACCAACACAAAATAGCCTCTAAAATAAGCCCAAGTCTGATATACTCTGTCCCATGATATCTCCCTGACAGATGTACCCCTTTGCCCAATATGCTGCTGCTTGTAGTTAGTCCTGCCAGGAGATCTGCTGGCATGCTGTGTCACACCCATTTGTCTTGGCCCATCCTCTCACACACACACTGTAGCTCTTCTGCAACCAGTGACATTCCCCCATCCAACAATGCTTCAATTAATGTCTTCATCTATTACCCTGCACATTTCTGTACCTTTTCAGATCTAATCAAATGATCAACATTTTCTAAATGTCACTTTTGTGGAGTTCTTTTTGATCTTGCAATATTAAGCATCCTTATATTTGTCTAATGGACTGTGTTTGGAACTTTTAGTGTACAACTTAGTATCCATATTTCAAAGACAGCTTTCTTCCACAGATCTTTATCTATTATCCGAGTTTCTGAGGCATACAGAAAGGTGAATAGAATGTATCATCTTCTGAGTCATTCCTTTGTTACAAAGTGGAGTAAAACATCCTTGATCTTCAAAAATTTATTTCCGGCTATTTCTGTCCTTCTAACCTTTGCATTACATATAAAATACTTACCTCATATATCAGCAGACTCCGTTTCAGCAGCAGGTGTTGAGAGAGCACAAGCCAGGTGGCAGCCAGGAAGGTGTTGAATATAAAATACTTACCTCGGGAATCAGCAGAGCACAGGCTGAACAGGAGTGGAAGCAGATACAAGGACTGCTGGGTTACTGAACTCATATATTCGGGCTGTGGCGAAACTCAAATACTATACATGTAGTGTCTCCCACCCGTCCTCCTCCTCTAACCAAATTAAAGACTCTGTGTAGAGGGTTGGTACGGTAAGTATTTTTTAAAAATCTCTTTTGGTAATTTAGAGCAGAGAGGATGGAAGCTCAGGCAGTTACATGCTCCTCTTGCAGGATGTGGGAGGTAAAGGTCACCACGGGTGTCCCTGCTGACTTCACCTGCGAGAAGTGCATCCAATTCCAGCTCCTCACAGACCATGTTAGGGAACCAGAGATTGAGCTGGATGAACTTCAGATCGTTCAGGAGGCTGACAGGATGGTAGCGAGGAGTTATAGGGAGATAGTCTCACCTAAGTTACAGGATATGGGTAGCTGGGTGAGCATCAGTAGAAGGAAAGGGAATAGGCAGCTAGTGCAGGGACTGTGTGTGACCGTTCCCCTCAGTAAGAAGCTTACCGTTTTGGATACTGCTGAAGGGGTGAGGGAATGACTGACCAGGGGAAAAGCCACGATGGCCAAGTCTCTGGCACTGAGCCTGGCTCTATGGCTCAGAAGGCAAGTTGGGAAGGGGGGGGGGGGGGGGGGGGGGTTGTGGAAGGAAGAATAGGAGAGTGATAGTGAAAGGAGATTCAATGGCTAGAGGACAGCCTGAAACAGGCTGATATGCTCAAACATGATGGTGAGGAGGAGACCATGCTGGTTATTTTGAAAACATGAGGATAAATAAGTCCCCTAGGCCAGATGGAATATATTCAAGGTTCGTATGAGAAGCAAGGGAAGAGATTGTTGTGCCTTTAGTGATGATCTTTAAGTCCTCACTGTCCACTGGAGTAGTACCAGTTGATTAGAGGGTGGCACATGTCATTCATTATATTTATCCTTGATCAAGAAAAGGAATAGGGATAATTATGGGAATTATAGAGTAGTCAGTCTTATGTCAGTGGTGGGCAAAGTATTGGAGAGGATTATGAGAAACAGGATTTATGATTATTTGGAAAAGCATAGCTTGATTAGTGATAGTCAGCATGGCTTTGTGAGGGGTAGAGCATGACTCACAAGCCTTATTGAATTCTTTGAGGATGTGACAAAACACATTGATAAAGTGGATGTGGTGTGTATGGATTTGAGCAAGGCATTGATAAGATTCCCCATGGTAGGCTCATTCAGAAAGTAGCTGAAAATGTGTTGCTGGAAAAGCACAGCAGGTCAGGCAGCATCCAAGGAACAGGAGAATCGACGTTTCGGACATAAGCCCTTCTTCAGGAATGCCTCATTCAGAAAGTAAGGAGGCATGGGATGCAGGGAGATCTGGATGCCTGGATACAGAATTGGCTGGCTCACAGAAGGTGGTAGTAGATGGAAAGTATTCACCCTGGAGCTCAGTGACCAGTGATGTTCCACAGGGATCTGTTCTGAAACTTCTGGTCTTCGAACCTTTTATAAATGATTTGGAGGAGGAAATGGAAAGGTAGTTTAGTAAATTTGCTGATCACAGAGTTTGGAGGAGTTGTGGACAGTGTGAAGGCTGTTGTAGGTTGCAATGGAACATTGACAGGATGCAGAACTGAGCTGAGAAGTGGCAGGTAGGGTTTAACCTGGAAATGACTCATTTTGGAAAGTCAAATTTGAATGCAGAATACAAGGTTAAAGGCAGGATTCTTGGCAGTGTGAAGGAACAGAGGGACCTTGAGGTCTTTCATAGATCCCTCAAAAGTTGCCACCCAACTTTATAGAGTTGTTAAGAAGGCATATGGTGTGTTGGTCTTCATTAGCAGAGGAATTGAGTTTAAGAACCACAAGGTTATGCTGCAGCTCTATCAAGCCCTTGTTAGACCATACTTGGAGTATTGTATTCAGTTCTGGTCACCTCAATGTAGGAAGGATGTGAAAACTTTAGAGATGGTGCAGAGGAGATTTACCAGGATTCGGTCTGTGGTGGAGGGCATGCCTTAAGGAGAAAAGTTGAGGGAGCGGAGGCTTTCCTCATTGGAGCGAAGAAAGATGAGAGGTGACTTGATAGAAGTGTATGAGATGATGAGAGGTATAAATAGAATGGATAACCAGAACATTATCCAATGGATAATGGAACACTTTATTCCAGGGTGGAAATGGCCCTGGAGGCATCATTTTAGGGTGATTGGAGGAAGGTTTAGGGGAGATGTCAGAGGTAGGTTCTTTCACAGAGTGATGGGTGCATGGAATGCATTGCTAGCAGTGGTAGTAGAGGCAGATAAATTATGGACATTTAAGTGACTCTTAGATAGGCACATGGATGATAGGAAAATGTTGGGTATGTAGGTTAGGTTGATCTCAAAGTAGGATAAAAGGTCAGCACAACAGGGGGCTGAAGGGCCTGTTCTATATTCTATGATGAAGAGCATTCCTGATGAAAAGCTTGTGCTCGAAACGTCGACTCTCCTGCTCCACAGATGCTGCTTTTTCAGTGCCACACTTTTTGATTCTGATCTCTAGCATTTTTAGCCCACACTTTCTCCAGTTCTATATACATTTGTTGTTATCATGTTCCTAAAACAGACAAACTCTAATTTGCTCCAGTGTGACACCATCCACTCCATTCTTCACACTGGATTCTTCTAATTAGAATTGTTTTGGTCTTTTGTTGGTCTTCTAATCTTTTCAATTTTACTTTAACAGTAGGTTGTAGAGCCTTCTCTAATTCTGTAAGTAATGTTGTATCTTCACTGTAGTACAAGTTCGTATTTGCTCTTGCCTCCAATTTCTAGATTTAATTGTGTGTAGATGGAATAATTTTGATTAGTTATCGAGATTTATAAATCATGAGGGGCATAGATAAGGAAAAGGCCCTTCCTATTCACCTTAAGGTGGGAGAATTCAAAACTCAGAGTCATACTTTCAAGGTGAGAGCTGGAAGATTTAGAAAGGACATGAAGGGCAACCTTTTTCAAAGCAGAGAGTGCGCTTCGTGTATGGAATGAACTGCCAGAGAAAGTGATGGATATAGGTAATTAGAACTTCTAAATGACATTTGGATAAGTTCATGAACAGGAAAGGTTTTAAGGGATATAGGCCAATGACAGGCAAGAAGGACTAGTTTAGTATGGGAACATGGTTGGCCTGGGCCGGTTGGACCAAAAGGTTTATTTCTATACTGTATGTCTCTCTGACTCTACAACTATATGACTGTACGATTTTACTCTTACCTTCACGTATAGAGTCATAGAGATATACAGCATGGAAACAGACCCTTCGGTCCAACCCATCCATGCAGACCAGATATCCCAAACCAATCTAGTCCCACCTGCCAGCACCCGTCCCATATCCCTCCATACCCTCCCTATTCAAATACCCATCCAAATGCCTTTTAAATGTTGCAATTGTAGCAGCCTCCACCACTTCCTCTGGCAGCTCATTCTATACACGTACCAGCCTCTGTGTGAAAAAGTTGCCCCTTAAGTCTCTCTCATATCTTTCCCCTCTCACCCTAAACCTATTCCCTCTAGTTCTGGACTCCCCAACCCCAGGTAAAAGACTTTGCCTATTTACCCTATCCATGCCCCTCAATTTTGTAAATCTCTATAAAGGTCACCCCTCAGCCTCCAACGCTCCAGGGAAAACAGCCCCCAGCCTGTTCAACCCCTCTCTATAGCTCAAATCCTCCAACCTTGGCAACATCCTTGCAAATCTTTTCTGAACCCTTTCAAGTTTCATAACATCTTTCCAATAGGAAGGAGACCAGAATTGCACGCAATATTTCAACAGTGGCCTAACCAATGTCCTGTACAGCCGCAACATGACCTCCCAACTCCTGTACTCAATACTTTGACCAATAAAAGAAAGCATACTAAACGCCTTCTTCACTATCCTATCTACCTATGACTCCACTTTCAAGAAGCTACGGACCTGCACTCCAAAAGGTCTTTTTGTTCAGCAATACTCCCCAGGACCTTACCATTAAGTGTATCAGTCCTGCTAAGATTTGTTTTCCCAAAATGCAGCACCTCACGTTTATCGGAATTAAACTCTATCTGCCACTTCTCAGCCCATTGGCCCATCTGCTCAAGATCCTGTTGTAATCGGAGGTAACCCTCTTCACTGTCCACTACACCTCCAAGTTTGGTGTCATAATTTTCCTTCTTCTGGTCTGATGCTTGCTGTTTGGTCCTAGTATACGCTCTGGATAAATCTCACATCTTTACTGAGCTGCACAATTCAGAAGTGCACCAGCTGACCAATAAAGCGGGGATTGTTTTGTTGGAGTTATTCAAATATAATAAGAATGAGCTGGCACAAAGATGAACTGACCTGGCAGAACAGCTCAGACACTTTTTAATCATTATGATTGTCAGCGAGGCATTTAAATAACCGAAGCCCTACAGGAATTATTTACCAGGTCAGCCAGATGCTCAAAAACAAAATGGTTAAAATCCCAATAAATCCTAGATTACTCCCATTCCATTCTCTTTATTCCACTGCCAAAAGAATATCTGCATTTCAGGAGTTGGTTAAAGTTGTATCTTCTGATTTTTGACAGATACTCCTTGTGGAGAGGTTCCTAAAGCAGAAGGAGCACACTACTTCTTTTGTAACACCTCCATCCATTTTGAATGTTACATGGGGCTTACACTCATTGGACCTTCTTCGCTAACCTGTGACCTCCCGACTGGAGCATGGAGCTCTACAGCACCTATATGCCAAGGTACCTAGGGATTTGTTGTCTTAGGTCTGAGCAGTGACAGTGCACAGATATATTAAAAAAAAACTGGTTAGTGGGAATACCAAATACACCAATGATTTCCTCCAGTGGAGGATCCGCCCCCACTTCTAGGTGCAAGTTCCCTATCAATTCTGAATAGCCATTAATATCTTCAGTTGTCAGCTTAGTTAACAGTGTCAGTCCATGTCACGTTACAACGAACAGTGATTTTTGATCATTTGCATAGTGTTTTTTTTTAATTCTTGTTGTTAGAGAATTTGAGGCTTATTTTACAGGGCACCACAAAGTTTGGAAAAAAGTGGAAGCCAAATCAACAGCTCATATTTAAGCGATGGCAAGCTCAGTTTGTACAAAACCTATAGATTTAGGAGCAAGGAAGGACATGGGGGATGGTAAGAAATTCTGATGTCCAGTGTAAAAACCAATGCAATTTGTATTATTTCAATATTAAAGGATAGTGAGAAGAGGAATGGGAGACAGATTAGATGTAACAGGAGAGTTTTTAAAAAGCGCTGACATTAGTAGTTTAAATAGTAGTATGACAGATTGTAATGGTAATAGTGTTCTTAGCCTTAAGTTGAGAGATAGGCCTTTGGTCTTTTCATATATTCTATGCAGGGGTCTGACAGAGACTGCAGAAGCTCCCTCAACATTGCCTAGCAGTTATTTTGCAAAAAAAAAGTGACCATGGCTGACTATAGTATTGGGGAAATGGACTCCATTTAAAGCAAAATAAAAGCGGAATCATAATGGAAGCTGAATCAAACATACATAAACTCATTGTGTTAGAGCACCTTCTGTACTTACCGTAAGATAGATAGAGCCATAATTGTTCAACCAGCAAGTTGCAACTCAACATTCCTTCTGTAACATCATTGATGGCTATTAATATACAGAAATCTGATTCACTAATAGATAGAGGTCCTCCTGTAATTTCACTTATTTTTAAAAAAAACTTGTGAAATAGTAACTAACAAACTTATTTTAAAATCTATCAAATAGATACCATCTCAAAGAGTCCAAGTCTTATCAAAATGGTGGTCATTGTCTGTGGCTGTGTTTTCAGCATCATTCTTATGGTTACCTGTTTCCAAAGGTAAGATTCTACTGGTAAATAGCTGTTCATCCATCAGCATTGACTATGGTGAGGTGAACATAGGCACACGCACATTTCAGCACTATCCAAAATTCCGCATCTTACCCCACCTTACCTAAAAGATGACTCATGATAAGACATGAAAATCATTTATACAGTCAGTCTGTATTTTGCCAAAGCTGAAAGTCTAGATAACTGAGTGCCCATGAGGTGTTTATTATGGAGACCCGCAAAGCCAAGCCCTTTCCTCGTTTAACATCCATTCACATGCACCTATTACTTAATCTTTATCAGAAATGAGTCCCACTTTCCAGTGCTTAGCATTTCAAGTGGATTTCTCAAATCCTTCTAAATCTTCTGCCTGTCTCATTAAAGTTATGACACCTTGTTACTGACCCTTCAACTAAGGCAAACAGCTGCATTATATCCACCTTGTCCACTGTTCTATCCCAAGCAATCTCCTCTGCAGCCTCTCTAGTGTAGTCACATCCTTCCTATCGCATGTGGACCAGAACTGTACACAGTACTCCACTATGGCCTAACCAAAGTCCAATACAACTTCACCATAATTTCCCTGCTCTTACGATCAATGCCACAACTGATAAAGGCAGCGATCTGTAGGTCTTATTAACCATTCTATTAACCTGTTCAGCTTCCTTCAGGGATCTGTGGACAAGCATTGCAAGATCCTTCTGTTCCTCATGTCCTGCCATTCATCGAGTACTCCTTTGCCAGAGTTAAATTCCATCTGCCTCTGATCTGCCCATCTGACCAAGACCTTACACCCTCCTGTACCCGAAGGCCTCCTTCCTCACTGTCAACCACTCAGATAATTTTGTCATCCACAAATTTATTTGCATCCCACCCACACTGGCCTCCAGTCAGATTACTACTGTTTCTGTCTAGCTCCTACCACTAAGCCAAATTTTGGATCTAACTTTAAGTTATCCTGGATCTTACAGGTTTTTTATCTTACTAGTCTCCCTTGTGGGAACTAGTCAAAAACTTGCTAAAATCCATTATCCTCAATGACATACCTGGTCATCACCCCAGAAAATTTAATTAAATTTGTAGGCATTATCTCCCTCTGAAAAAGCTTGCTGATCAAATCTTGCCTCAAGTGAAAGTTAAGTGCATATCTTCAGAATTTTCTCCAATAGTTGGATTTTTAAAAAAAATTTCATTGCTAGCCAGAACAACTACAGCTAATGTGTGTGGTATTGCAAACTGTGAGGAGGATTATGATAAATTTCAAAAGGATAGTCAGTCTGGTGGAATAGGTGAACAAGTAACAGAAGATAATGCAGAAATGCTTGAGGTGATTGATTTTAGTTGGAGATTAAGGAAAGACAATAAAAACATAACTCTAAAGAAAATGCAAGACCAATGGGACATATGTGCACAAATCATTGAGTGTGGTAGGGCAATTCAAGAAAGCTATTAATAAAGCAGATAGAGTCCTAGACTTTATAAATACAGGCATAAGGTAGAAGAGGCAATTATAATAAACCTGTGTAAAACACTGTTCATTCTCAACTAATTCTTATTAAATGACACAGCAGACTCAAAAGGCTTGATGCCCTACACAGCTTCTAACTTGTATGTTCATTTTTAAGAATGCAATATTCATGTATGATGCCCATCTGTACTTAAATTTGGTAAACCTAATTAGCACAAATCCTGTGGAGTATGAATTTCTGGAATGCATGCAAGATGTTTTCTAGAATAGTATGCTGAGAAACCAAATCAAGAACAAGTTATTTTAAATCTAGTAATGCAATAACAATGCACTGATTAATTGCAAAAGGGGATGTAGGGATAGAGTGAACATTCGTAGAATTTTACATTAAGTTTGAAAGTAATGTAGGTCAGTCCAAATGGATCTTAAATCTAGAGAAAAGGAAACTATAAAGTTATGAAAGGCTGGTTGATTGTGGGGAATCTGCAGTAAAACATGAGACAATTAAATATTTACAGCACTTGTGCATTCCTTTTGTGCCGGTCTTAAACGTGCCTACCTTAGCATGCCTACACAGTACAGACTCTGACTGCATATGGAAACAGAGCAGGTCAAATAGAGAAACAAAAAGGTGATCCAGATGAGCTACAAATTGGAATGGTTGAAACGTTGTTTCATTACCATTTCCTCCTTCAAAGGTCATCCTTTGTTATTTAATCTCTCTCATCTTCCACCCTAATCACAGACCTTCTCTTTTGTTCTTTTCCATTCATCCTCCACTTACTCTATACAGGTTTAAAACCAATTTAATCTCCACATTTTTCAACTTCTGACAAGAGGCTTGACTTTGTTTCTTTCTTTCACCAGGCTACTGCCTGACTGGAGTATTTTATAACAAAAACAACTTTGGGTTTTTAAAAACTAGGGGAATGCTGTAAATGTTTTTCTTTCTGTCTAGATATCGGCAGAAACACCAGGATAGGGGTGAGACAGTGATTAAATGCGAATTATGCATCAAATACTTCTCATCTGATGATACCAGACAAGGCACTAGCATTGGACACAACACAAAAGCTAATTCAGCATCCACATGACTCAGCAATTCCATTTGCTAATTCATTGCTGCACTAATTCATCATATGGACTTCCTTTCCTGCAAAACCTGTCTATTCAAGGGCTACAGCTTTTTCCACGTGACCATGATACTGTCACAGCCTGAAGCCACTGAATCCCAGAGGCAAGTGTTCTGAGAACCTATTTCAGCCTCCCCTTTATTGGAACCTCCAGTCACTTCCTGACGGATATCTACTATAACTCCAGAAGATGAAACCATTTGAGGTTGTGCAGACAAAAAAAAATGTAAGTAGTCAGATAGAATCTGCCTCTGCTGCTGGAAAATATATTGATTTTGTTGGGTGTCATTCTTGCTCTCTTTGTAAGTAGTGTTGGGATTTCTCTCTTTCTTTCTATATAGTGTACTGGGATGGAGGAGAAAAACTTACTTCATTCCCTCTGACCCTTATACTCGAAAACATACAGTACAGAGTTTCAGGAAAAAAAACTATTGTGTACCTTTATGGATTAGAATATGTCTCAAACAGAGCAGTTGGATTCCCAATAGCTTGAATGGGGCTGTGGAATTTTGGGAGTATTTTGCTGGCTTTTTAAAAATCAAACCAAAGTCAGTAATGTTATAGCATCACTGCTTGCGAATCTAGTTACACAGCCAGTCATCTGGCTGCCAGGACTAACACCACAGATTCAACAAGTACCTCACTTATACAGCAACATCTAAGTAATTACACAATGAATAATCCTGGGCAGGAGAATATCCATTAGTGCTTAGCCATTACATTCAAATTGCACCAGCAATTTTGCCTGTAAGAATGAAAAGGACATCATTTAAGATTTACCATTTAAAATGTTGTAAATATATATGCATTAAAAAGTAGCACATCTTAGAGAATTCACAAGAAACAAAGTCAGTCTTAACAGGGGTAATTCACATATAACATTTGGTTTATTTTAATCTCATCACCTTATCACAATCAATCAGTGTCCCACAATTCCAACTAATGTCTGGGATGAGGAGCTCTATCACAAAGTGAATCAGTGCTCTACAAGTCCCCTCACATCTCTCGGCATTAGTGTGTGGATTACTGGCATTTTCCAGACAAGAAGAAGAAAAATAAAGAGGCAAATAACTGAATGGTTAATAGTTTGAATGAATACTTATATTTTAATAGGGCCCTTTCACTCAATGTACAGAAGCTTGGATATCTGTGCCTCCAAAGACCACTGTTGTTATTCTGAGGTGCAAAGGGAACCACTCTGAATTGAAGCTCAGTCAATATCCCCCACAGTCCAACCTGCATGAAGGCAATAAATCATTACAAAGATGAATATTCAAATAGGCACAGGCGAGTGGGAACCTAACAACCTAATCACCTTTTAAGATATAAATTACCTTAAATTTCTGGATACATAATTTATACTATTTCCAACCTGGAGAGTTATTTGCTAAATTAACAGAAAACACTGAATAAAGTTCAAGATTTATTCAAACCCCAATAGCCATCAATAGGCTGCTTCCCATGGGACAAACTGTGGCTGGATTATAAATAGCTGAGCATTTAAAACAGAATAACGATTGTTACAATGATCTTGGGATCAAAATTTTCACAAAGCAACAGTAAACATGATGGTAACGTCCAAGAGAATACTAAGTTCATTCTCTCCAAAGTCAATGTCGAATGACAAAAGTAGATGGGAATGAGGTGAGCCTATTGAAATCTTCCAGAATAGGAGGTAGTTTTACTTATTACTTTCGCAACTGATGGTGGCATTTGTTAATTTATTTGTAAACAATTTCACTCAAAAATTCAGATTTCAACAAAACTTGGTACACAGCTGTTGTATGACCTAAGGAAGATTAAATTTTTTTGGATGATATGGCTCCAAATCAGAATCTTTGGATTTAAAAAAAAAATCCATTGACATTGGGAAAAGGACAAATTGACATCGTTTTTTTTTTAACAAAAAAAGATTAAGACTGTTACGATTACTTTGGAATGCTGCGGATGATGGAATTCATCACTACTATCAAAATCAATGCTGAGTTTTCAGAGCAGGTTGGTGGATGTAAATTGGCTGAAGTCTCCTCAGGAGAGATGAAAACTCTGGATAAAAGATTTTTTTTCAGTCAAGTCACTCAAGGTGGTAGGGAAAATTGTCAAGGAAGAAACAATGGCCACAACATTGAGTAAACAGTACAGCTGTGCTGGAACAAAATACAGTGGGTTTCAACAGGACGGAGATTTTATCTTGGTTTTAGCATAAAGGGTAATTGAAACAGATTATCCTAATTGGTACAGAAATAAAATGAAGTGAGATATTGAGATGTCAAAGTGTAGTTGTAGCACCTGTATAATCACAAGAATTGCAATTGTGTAATTATCAAAATCTGCATAGTCATCCTGTAAGGGTGTTAGATGATATAGCAAGTCTAAAATAAAATATTCAGATATTCAGAATCCCTACTTAGCATTATATATTCTTCCCACTGCAATAGTTTATTCCATATGTGTTTATATACTCCAATAAAACTTTCAAAAACATATCTTGCAACTAGGCTTGTTTCATATAAAATTATTCACGTTAGGAAATAACGCAAGCTACCATTAAGAATGTTTCAACACGCCAACATTGTCTTTATATTAAAGTCCCATGTTATGACCTGTTGAGTCAGAAGATACTTTCACCTGATTTGTCAGGTGATGTTTCTTCAATAGTAGAAACATTTCACTTACTGTCATCAACTCACATTGTATCCTGCCCAATAGTTTAATGCAATTAGTCAACTATCAAGGTGCTATATAACTGCAAACTGATGTACTAAAACATCACAAACCTTTACAGGAGTATCAATAACCAACAAAATGTGACAAAGTATGATTAAGATAGGGAAAATCAATTATTTAAACCTTTAGCTAATTAGCAAGATTCAAAACAAATAAACATTGAAAGTTTCATTTGACTACAATAACAAAATGAAAAGGTCACGCTTTAATTCATCTTACTCAGAATATTGAAGATAAATTAATATCTGATGCTACCTAATTAATTTAAATGAGATGTAAGGTGAGCAAATTTATCCATATTTTAACTTTTTTTTAAAACAAAGTCTTTAGGTTGAGAGAGAAGTTTTACTGGTTAAATTGTACTTTCTGGCCACAGTGATTTTAAAGCACGAGTGTCCTTTTATGGGGTTTTAATCATAGAAAGAACTTTGAAAAAATGAACAAAGTAAGCAATTGTATATTAGGCTTTAAGTTTAGAGGGTCAGAGATCAAATTCTCCAAACTCGAAAATCAACACAGCCAAGTCAAACCCTCTGTGACACAAAGTAATTCTCTATAATGTTTGGGTACTATAAAAAGTAGTGTTGTTGGTAAATGATTGAAATTCAGAGCTTTTCCAAATCTTTTAACTTGTGTAAATAGTTTGGTCCATTCTTAACTTCTTCTGTATAATGAATTTTTATTTTATTTCAACGAAAACTGCAGCATTGCATGCTTGCAATTCTGTGAAAGGCTACATCATTTAAAATCAAAAATAAACATGATCTATCAAGCCAGATTTCAGTCTAACATCAAACATGTCCATTAAGTCTCAGTTGGGAATCATAGCTTGTGGAGTTGGCACCCTTAATATGAACACTTTAGTGATGGCTGACCTATTTAAAATGAAAAGCTCCAAAAAGCATTAACTGCTGCTCAACAATTTTGAACAATGCCAATAGTCTCCTCGTGTACCAGGGACATCAGAAAAGCAGCAAACGGAAGTGATATAGATTGTGCACATAAGATAGTGCTATGCTAATATTAGAGACATCCAATATTTTTACAATAAGAAAGTTATGATACTAGAAGACAGAGAGTCTTGATTGGAAGTACAGCAGCTTTGCGTCCGTGACTTTTGTTCTATTCCACTGGAAGGTTCGGGTTTCTGATCACATCAAGTAAAGAAACTCCTTCCAGATTCAGACTGGAGTCCAAGGGAATACGTAGAACATCAATGCAAGTCAAAGAGTTAAATGAGCACAGTATGTTCCATGCATAACTTTTGCAGCAAAAAACGTACAGAATAGGAAGACACCCTAACATTGTAACTAAAATAACGTAGATTATTTACTTCTATAAGCCATCTGGAGCTCCGAATTAACGCCAGTCTACAATTCACATTGCAAAAACATTTCCTTCAAATATGCCCATCAACATCACTTTGTTCAAAGAAGCTAGTTGTCAGTTTTATAATTAGTATTTATTCATACATTGTAGAAACGTACTAGACATTTATACAACTATGCAGTCAGTCCAGCCCATTGAAGGAAAGTTCCAACTGATTTTCAGGGAGGCATGGATCCCCCACGTCCAATAATCATTAGATTGGCAAGTGGTGAACAATTCCCCACAATAAACACTGGAATTAATGATACCTGAAAAAAAGTCATTAAAAAAATTTTAAGCATGCACCATGCAGTTTAAAGGAGCACAACCTTTAGGAAAGGTGTGTGGCAAACACCTCTTTTGCAGGGTATGGAAAAGGGGAAAGGAAATACTGCGTCATTTTTGGGCATTTGAGCTCTCACACAATTAGATATTTTTACAACAACAAAAAAAACAACTGGATGCTGGAAATCAAACAAAAAAAACAAACTGCTGGAGAAACTCAGCAGGTTTGGTAGCATCTGTGGAGAGAAAACAGAGTTGGTGTTTCGGGTCAAGCGACCTTTCTTCAGAACTGATTGGACAGCCATGAGTCCTGTCTCCCTATTACTATCCAGCAACCCCCGCTGGAAAGTATATCTGTGGTTAAGAGGAGGAGAGCAGGCCACTTGTGAACCTTGACATTTGAACTGCCTGACAGCAATCACTCATTAGTCACTTAGGTCCAATGCTGACGGCAACAATTGCTGCTCACCCTGGCAGGAGACTTCACTTTGAAGACAAGGATGAAAATTGGCATAGATTAATTTTCAGATTAATGTTTGCCAAACATTTGATGGTGCTCCTTTAACAGTAATGTATGGATTATAAGGAATTTTGTAGTGATTATAATACTCTAGTACAAGTTAAACATGTAGAAGAATGATACTTGGCTCAAGCCAGTTTGTAATCAAAGATTAAGAGCTGAAAGTCTAGGCTCCCATCCTCAGAATTCTGTGCCGCACAATGAGGCATTTGGAGACATTACTTAGTCACAACATTTATTGCTTAGGAGACTAGTCATCATGGCGACAGTGCATCCAAAAAGGAAGGAATGCAAAAACATCATTGTATGGTTATGGAAGAGGAGATACACACTGTGGAATGTGAACGGAAGAGTATGGATGGTTAGTGTACAGTCCATGTTTGTATAGGGCCAAGGCTTACAGACGTACAGAAGCAGAGTCAATGCTTCCAAACATCACTGAGTATCAGCTGGTAGTTTAAACTGTCCAACACAATAAATACTAAAAATGGAGTAGTCTGTGTACAATAATGGAATGCACTGCACATAAACAAACCAACAGGTCATAGCCGAATGGCTCTCAGCTGGAAGATGACAGCATGGACAGTTGAAGATGTATTTTGTGGGACTGTGTAAAGGAACAGTGACAAAGAGTTGCAGGAGCTGGCAGAAAGCACGATGGCCATCTCAATGATTCATGGAATTGATAGGATCAGATCATTGACTGAGATACTTCATAGTCATGGTAATCCATGAAACCTTCATCCAATTAAGCATCCCTTGCACTAGCACAAGTGCAACATAGATGACATTTCATGCACCTATCACCACCAACCCCACATCCCACCCACACCCCCCCCTTCCCCACCCCACCCAAATCCCTCCTTCCCAGTTTGTTGAGGAACTCTTCTGTAGGAGTAAGTGGCCTTTCCACTATCTAGTTGGGAGAGGAGGCAGTGGGTGGTTTAGGAATCAATCTCTATACTTGTACTGTAGATCACTGCCACATCATTGCTGCTATCTGATGTGATGTAACAGGACTATTTCAACCAACTCAACACTGGCCCTACCCATGTATTCCTTCCAAAACAAAAAGTAGTTGGCGAATAGCACCTCAGAGAAGGGAAATAAAAAAAAAATCAAATTGCTGCAATCATGGCTGGGCTTAATGCCCTAGCTTGAAGTCCAATTTTTCCGCTATTATTACATTGAAAAGGAAGAAACTTACTTTTCCTTCAAAATGGTCCTCCAAGAACCACTTTTCTCCATTTTATACCAGTTTACCAAAAGGAATTAAGCCGCTGAGGCCTAACAGGCACAAAGGTTTGTGGTGGTTTTACAATTCTTGGTTGTTGCAACAAAGATCCAAATTACGAGACCTTTGATCAATGGCTAATGAGATAAGATTACCCTGTATATTATCCATAGTCATGCCTTGGCATTTAAACATAACTTTTAATATAGCCCAGGTCACGGAGGCAGTCATTCATCCACCCTAGGAACATCACCATCCTTCCTGTTCATTTCCTGCTCTTATTTGTGATGGCATTTTCCATATTGTTTAAATCCATTGTTTAAATGAATGGCCCCTTGACTTGAAGCTTAATTCTGAATCTGGGGCATCAACCCAGAGATTAAGACTCCTCGGTGTAGTATCCTAGTTTAGCATTAGACATTTCCTTCCTCAGCTTCATCACTTCCCAGTACATCTGTTCCACTGCAAAAGGGAAGAAAATAAATTAGAGTGAAAGACTTGCAGTTATCTAATACCTTTCCCTAACTCAGATGTTCCAAAACACGTTATAGCCAAGGAAGTACTTTTGAAGTGTGGTCATTGTTCCAGTTTGGAAAAGGCAGCACCACCCAATCTGCACACAGTAAGCTTCCACATACCACAAGTGATAACAACTAGACTTTAACAATTATTGCTGTGGCTGGGGGATACATACTAGTCAAGATACCGGGGATAACTTCCACAGCCCTTGAGGAGTCTGTCATGGGATCGTTTACAGCTACCTCAGTGAGGACACTGGACCTTTGTTTAAATGCCTCACCCAGACCACAATACAAACAGAGAACTGCATTCCCTCAGTATTACAATAAGTGGCAGCCTTGTTTTCCTGTGGACACAAGTCTCTGCAATACGATCAAATCTCAATTTTTTTTATTCAGACCAATCCTGGTTCACCCAGTACCCACTCAATCACTGTGGTAATCCTATTGCTATAGGAACTCTACATATCCCTTCAGCTTATAATCAAGTTGCTATTAAAAATTGCTTCTATTCTAATGTTAATCCCAGAAATGCTGAAAAGGCCACTATGAACTTTGAACATTCATAAGCGATGCTTTATAATCTTACCATCTTGTCGGACTAAACCTTGTTGGATATAACGAATATACGTGAAGAAATTGCAAACAGCAGTAATCTGTGAAACAGACAATATCACAATTACAAATGTCAAATCCACAATCACAAAAGAGCCCAGCCTCCTCTTACCCTCCCATCCCCTCCATACCCAAAAACTGACTCCATGTCCTCTTACATCCCATCATTCCATTTCCATACCCATTCAAATCAGTAACCACGAGGAACAGAATTCATGAGCCCTTTGAAACTCTCACAAACTTAAAGAGAAGAGCTTTCGAACTCCAGTTGAGAAAAAAAACTGTCCCTTTGGGAAACTCAATTAGCAAGCATAACCATTGAAACACCACTTGGGGAAAAAAATACACTTTCCTTGACTGCTTATAAATCTGACAAAATAAGAGATACTGTCATTTAAAAAACTTGCTCAAACATTTAATCCAGCTAGTTGCTCAAAAAGTCAAATTAAACAGACCCTCCATTGTCATGTAAACAGCTATGGAGTTAAATCCATGAGCAGGGATTGGAACTCAGTCTGTTGCACAACTGAACAGACAAATCCTCCAGAGCACAATGCAATCTTTGACTGAGTCTTTGAAGTTGACTGCTGAAAATGTGTTGCTGGAAAAGCACAGCAGGTCAGGCAGCATCCAAGGAGCAGAAGAATAGACGTTTCGGGCATGAGCCCTTCTTCAGGAATGAGCCATTCCTGAAGAAGGGCTCATGCCCGAAACATTGATTCTCCTGCTCCTTGGATGCTGCCTGATCTGCTGCGCTTTTCCAGCAACACATTTTCAGCTCTGATCCCCAGCATCGACAGTCCTCACTTCCTCTTTGAAGTTGACCGTTCAGTTTTCTTTCAAAAGGTTCAACTGTGTCTGGACAACAGATCAAAGAAAACAAAAAAAGGGGGAAAAAAAAATCTATGTTGTCCAGATGATCAATTTAAATCAGATTCTTCTTTAAAATACATACTTTTTGTTTTTCCAAAAAAAAAGTATTTATATCGGTTATTGGGCAATGCAAAAAAGTTATCCTTCACATCCTGAAATTCAAACAACTGTGTGTTAAATCCTGTTTGCAACACACCATAACACAAGTCTTCTCCTTCTGAGTTATACATACCCTGGACCTGCAGGATGGTGAAATGTAGAAATAATTTCCAGAGTCCCCCAGTTTGATGCGATGCTTACAGGTTCTGGATAGGCCACTCAGTGCACATTTCCTGAGGAGAAGGAACAAAGAGTTGCACAGTAAAACACCAAACTAGCTGACAAGTGGATTATCCTGGCAGGAAGTTAACAACAGTGTGCACACTATTTAAATAGGCAAGGATCCACCAGAGTCTAAACTCGGCCTTTTCAAATTTGGGCAAGACTTGAATACAGGAATTAATGATGGCATAAATCTCAAAAGTACATTTCTAATGGATAATGGTCAAGCATCTCCAAGGTAGGCAGCAATGCTTTCTACAGTTTGGCTCAGGTTCCTGAGAGCAAAAGGTTCAAATTTCTTTAGAGCAGAGGCAGTAGAGGGAAAACCTAGATGAGACGCATGAAGTTCTAGGAGGTTTGAGAGCGCAGCATGGTGGCTCAGTGGTTAGCACTGCCACCTCATAACACTAGGGAACTCAGGTTCAATTCCACCCTCAGGATACTATGTAGAGTTTGCACAGTCACCCTCTGTCTGAGTGGGTTTCTTCCTGGTGCTCTGGGTCTTTTTCCACCCCCCCACCTCAGTCCAAAGATCTCTTGGCCATAAGAAATGTAGGGTTACTGGGATGAGGTTGTGTCTGGGTGGGATCCTCTTGAGGGTTAATGTAGATTTGATGGGCCAAATGGCCTGCATCCACACTGTGGGGATTCTATAGAATACATACTCTATTCCTCTTGTTGAGCGATCCATAGCCAGTCCACAGATTTAGAGTGATAGGCAAGAGATTGAGAGGACATTTGACATTAACCTTCTCAAACCAGAGGCTAACTGGGGGCCTGGAAATCACTGCCAGAGATGGTAGAGGCAAAACTGTCATAACATTTAAAGACTACTTTAAAAGTGCAGTAACCTTCGAGGCTATGATCTAAGAGCTGGAAAACAGAATTAGTTTGGGTGGCCATAACAGCAGCATGATGAGGACCAAAATGGCCTCCTCCTGTGCTGTAAATGTGATCTGTAACCTCACTTGCCCTCAAAATGACTGCATTCCACACACCCCCTCCAAACCTACCTTGGCAAGCAACATATTAACCTATTTTCTTCTGTACTTCCCATAACTTGCCACAAGTGTCACTTGTGAAGCTACCTATCTCTCCAATAACTTGCCCTTTTAATACTTCAGGAAATTAATCCAACACTTTTGCCTTCCAGAACTCTCTTCAGCTTCAGTAATTGCATGCAAATTGATTTCAATATCCACCAGTATGAGGATAACATGATACAAGAGGTTTGATTCTATTGTGTCAAAGTTAAATGAGTTTAACAGGATTGAAATCAAAGTTTCTTTCTATCAAAGTCAATTGGGCACAGCGCAAAACTGGCTAGAAAAAGCAATTGCTGGGCTTGCGCTTCCTGGTCAGCAGATTTCTGTACATTCTGCCTTGACTGAAAAAAAGAGTGACAGTTGATGTATATTCTTCCACAACAGAAGAAACATCTGACCTGTACTAACTCCAGGTGTAGGATTTCTCATCCTGAACCATACCTAGGACGGACTATTAAAGTGACTATAGTGTTGAAGTAAAGTGGCCAACTGTGTGTGTCTGTTATCTACGTCAAGGAATCAAGTACTTTCAACATATACTTCTACCCTCCATCTTCCTCTTCCAGTATGTTTATTTTCCTGTACTTCTCTTCTACATTTCACAGCCTGCCTGACTGTATGGTGCGCAAAAGCATTCTTTTATTTCTTCCTCTACTGTTGTGGTATCATCTTTCTTATCTGGCATCATGTCCCTGGGGTACAGTACTTCCTTCTTGTACAATCATGGAAAATATTCCAACAATCTCCAGCCCCGTCAGATACAAAGAGGCCCCTCCATTAATCCTTCGAGCAGCACATTCCTGAAGCAGAGATTTTACACAATTTTAATTTATGCTGAAGGTGTTGATTTATAAGGGGTTGCAGTCATGCTCACTCCCAGCAGTCCTCTTGTACTTTCCTTGATTAGTTAAACCCCCACTCTGGCATGTAAGTGTATTGTGCACACGTGTAGGTAAGCATCCGTGTTTTAATCTCTATCTCCATTAAAAAAAAACTTCCAAATAAAATGTAATTTCCCAGTGGTTAAATCTCTTTCCTTCCCGAGCCACGGACAAGGACAAATGCAGAAGCACCTTGACCTGCTCCATACTGCAACAGTCCTGGTTCACTGAACCTAGATAGAACAAATCTTTGGTACTAAAGGGATTGATCAGTTTCTTCTAGTTCCAGGAAAAGGATAAGTGGGGACAGTACACCACGTAACCAGTTTTGGTTTCAAATACTGAAGTAGCAAGCAGGGATGAACATACCAGATCCCTTGGGTAGACTGAGCTGAAGGGTGACCTGAAAAGGTAGTGACAGTTTGGATTACGCGGGCGAGCACAGAGACAGAGATAACATTGCTCACAGGGTCATCATGTACTGCTGTTGCAGGCTGTGTCTCCTACACTTGTCTGTCCACACACTAGCAGAGGAAGAGAAGGTGTAATAGCTAGAGATAACTGTTTTGTGCTGATGTGATATCACTGAATATTTGCCAGCTTTGATAGATTTTTTTATAACCTTAATTTCAACTCCAGTAGAAACATCACAATATAATACAAGGTTTCAAATTTGAGAAATTACTTGCATTTATGTTATGCCTTTGGCAACACTGGCAATATTTTTCAGCCGCTAAACTTACTGAAGTACTCTCCGAAATGCTGCAGCGATTTTGTACGAAGTAAGACCCCAGAACAGCAAAAAGTGACTAGTTAAATCTGACCTGGGTGGTGGAGTTCTACATTGAAGATACTGGGAGAACATGGTCCTCTTTCAAATAGAGGCAATGGGATTTCTTCCAATCAAATCAATTCAAAAGATGGTACCACCCTCAGTACTGCACTGAAGTGTCAGCCTAAGTTTGAACACAGCAATTGAGCGTGCTCCCATCAAACCAAACTTGTAAAAAAAAAGATTGTTGACTATTGTTTTAAAAAGTCAAATAAAAAAAAGTGCCTGTTCCTTTTTCACCAAAACCATTAAGCAGTTTCAAAAGAATTATAATTTTATTAAAAGTCAAAAGAAATCCTAATTTAAACTAAATTGCGTTGGAATGAAGAGAGTTGGAAAGAGGAACGTTCATTGGGACACTTCACACAAAGTACAACACAGATAGGAGGATATTAATCCAAGATCACGAAAATGAACTGTAAAAGCATCAAAAAGATGCGTTTGAGAAAGAGAAGGAATGAGATATACAGTGAGAAAATGTGTAGTTGAGGTAGATTTCTGAATAAGGAATATTATGTTTAAAAGCTTTTCCTAAATCATTAGAAGTGTACATACAACACATGCTCAGCATGTTTATCTGTCTGCATGTGAGTGCCTCTGGGAATAGTCTAATTTAGAAATCATACATTTAACAAATTTCATGAAGCTGGGCATTTACCACCCTCTGCAGAACACTGTCAGAACTGCAGTCATAATTAGAGGAGAGAACAGTGAAATGAAGACCGTTCAATCCACACAATTTCAATTTAGAATTAGGAATCTGGCCCCTGGTTCATCCTTACTCCAGGGATCAACAGGGATTTATTAAAGGACTAGGACAATTAATGACAGGGACCAGATTTACCATATTAGTAAGTACAGTGGGCAGTGCCCTGGGACTGGAAGGCCAATAGGAGACCCTCCAGAGACAGACTGGCAGCCCAATGGACTAAGCTGGAAGCTGATGAGCAAGGGAGGAGGAGGAAAAGGAAAAAGGAAAAGGCAGGTCAACAATTTTAAAACTTCAAATAGCCACAGCTACCTGGCCATGATCATGAGGGACAGCCTGTCTAATGAGGTAGCTAACAGTCACACCTCTGGCCTGGCCACCATTATGGGTCATGGGGGAGGGGCAGATCCTTTCTTGATCCATCACCACTGTCTCCCACCATTGTTTGCTCCAAGTCCATCCTGTTGACCTGGACAACTCAGGATTTGGGATTGTGGCAGTGAGCCAGCACACAGAGGCTAGCCACAAAGTCATACCCCTGACAGCCTCCAATCCAGACCCCGCACCATTTAAAAATTCAGCCCAATAGCTATAGACATCCCCCCCACACACATTTTCTACGAGAGATATACTGCATAATAAACACTCCCAAATCCTCAGATAACCAAAAAGTCCATTAAACACCGATTGAATTATCTCCATGTGCAAGATGCCCACCCATTGCTCACATCAGTAGACTACATGCCAAATGTTCCCTTGCAACCTACTGATATGCCCAACCCCTCATACAGGTAACTGTGGCTGTCCTAGGTTTAAAATTGTTGACATGCCTTCTCCTTCTCCCTTACTCACCGCTTCGTCAACTGGACTGCCTGTCTGTCTCTGGACAGTCTTCTGTTGGCCTTCCAGCCCCAGGGCACTGCCCACTGTACTTACTAGCATGGTAAACTGGTCCATCATTAATTGTCCTAGTCCTTTAATAAATCCCTGTCGATCTCTGAAATAGACCACGTGAGGGCAGAACCTGGGGTGAACCAGGTGCCAGATTCCCAACTCTAAATTGAAATTGCGTGAATCAAAACGGCCTTCATTTCATGACCAGCCTCACTGTTCCAGTAACATGCAGAAGAAATAATTATCTTCATTATAGATCCATAGGCCACACCTCTGCAGCTACAGGAAAACAAACACAGGGTTCCCCTCCACCCACCACCTCATCAAATAACGTTGATGGGCTCAAGTCATTGCTAATGCTGTCTTTCAGAAGCAATGCAAAGAGTATTATAATTGCTGAAAACAGGTTTCATACAAAAGAGGGAAGCCAACAAATACATACAATTACAGAAGCCATGCAACAAGCAGACAAAGAGGAGTCTTCTATCCATTTATGGGAATGAGTGTTACTGGCAAGGTGAGAATTTATTCCCCATTGCCTGGGGAGAAGGTGGAAGTGAGCTACATTCTTGAACTTTTACAGTCCCTGGGAAGATGATACTCTCACAATGCTATTAGGAGCAAAAAAGGCCAGGATTTTAACCCAACGACAGAAAACCAATATGTTTCTACACCAGGATGGTCTGTGACTTAAAGGAGATTGGTCTTGCAGGTTGTGGTATTCTTGTGTGCTTGCTGCATGTTCTGCAAAAACAAACAGTCTGACCCAAACATATCTAGTACATTTGCATATGGGTCCCAAAGGTCCTTGAAACAAGTTTGAATACATATATGCTTCTGTGTTAGCTATATAGATCAGCACCACCCAGGGGAGAGAGAGTCATCTGCTGCACAAATTCGGGATTATCCATTTTCCCAAAAAATATCCTGTAGCTAGCTCTGTCAGGGTTAGCGGACTTGAAAGCCTGCTATATAGCTAGGACAATAGCCAATAAAGATTTAATTGAAAAAGCGTCCCCTACATTTCACACTGGGAGATTAGCTGCCTGCTGGTTTCAATGTGTTTACTGCACCAATACAACTCCGAGCCAGAATCCAGAAAAGTACAGATTGCAAGACCATATAGCCCCAGTAGGAATAGATTTCAGCGGCACTATGGAGTTTACAGAAGCTGTATTAATACTGTGAGTAAAGGGTGATTAAAAAAAGTTAGTGTTTATTAGGATCAGGAATATCCATGTAAACACTTACGTCAACACTTCAGCCCGCCACCCACTAAAAGAGAGAAAGAACATTAAATCAAGAGGAGAATCAGACCAAATTAACAATAAATCAGATCAAAGGCTATAAGAGTGAAGAATGTGCTCTTACTTTGGTCCTCCACACTCTATTGCTGAGGCCTTGACGACTGGTAATGCCTGGGCAGCAGCTGGCTCAATACTCAAAGTATTGTTCTCCACAGCAGCTTGGACTGCTTCAGTCAGCTGTGAGAGACAGGGAGAGAGAGAGCACGCAAACAAAAAAAAGACACAGATCGTGGGAGAGCAGAGGCAAAAGTAAACAGGACATATAGCAAGGTAGAGTGCAAGACAAAATCAGAGCATGCAAGTCAAGCAGGACAGCAAGAAAGAGAAACAGAATAAACATTATTAAATACAAGCGCAATTCAATATTTGTTCACAAGAGTTTTATTTTACCTGTAAACCAATTGAAGTTAATAAAAAGTCAATCATGTTGCTCATTCTCTGGTCCCATCCCCAATGCAGACAGTCTCTCTAGGCAGGGAGCAAAAGCAGCCCACAGTCTCCCTCCAGTTTATTTGCCTCACTTGTTAGACTTCTTTGCCATCCTGCTGCTGAAGTGCTCCAGTCAACACAAACAGTGCTTTTGAAAAGTTGAACCACCAAACACTGGGAAGAAGTTTGGAAGCAAAAAGCGGGATAAAGTATGTGTTAAATAACTCTCAACTGCAGTCATCAGGAACTCCCAGAAGTGGTAAACAGAAATCAGGTACAAAAAAAACCTCAAAAAACAAGGAACTCATTCTCATACACCATGAGCACCAAGCTGCCCCTTAAAGGCACCAGTCCAGGCACAACGTGAGGTCTATGGGCTTTCCAGAAGCTAAAAATTCATCCTCCAGAACTCTATTTGCCATCAGGCAATCATTGTGCTCTGTCTAACATCAGCTCATTCCAAATAGTTATCTACTTTCAGCCACTAAGCTCACCTCATGTTTGGCAAAGGAGAGGCATGGGCTGATATCTTCCTGGTAAATCCTCTCCAGAAATGGACAAGCCTTATCCAGGGTTGGATCCTCCTTCCACAATTGGAACTCCTCGAATAAAATCAGGTCGATCTGCAAGGAGCAAGACACGAGCATCAGTAACAGCAGTATTACCTTGAAACCAGAGGTCAGGCAGGTAAGCAAGCATCTCCTTCTAATCCCTTAGTGCCAAGGCTACTTGTATTCTCCCTACTCCCCAAACATTAACCCTCAATGACTCCATGAGCACCAAGCACACACTCCTTCAGTCTCATCACTTTTTGTAAGTATGGATGTGGAATGGCAGTAAACCGTCAATGGCTTCACATTACTAATGGGTAAATGAAATGATAAGGCTTTTGCCCGAAACATTGATTTCGCTGCTCGTTGGATGCTGCCTGAACTGCTGTGCTCTTCCAGCACCACTAATCCAGTATTTGGTTTTCAGCATCTGCAGTCATTGATTTTACCTTGTTGATTTTAACCCTACTGCGAATCCTCTTGCAAGGATGCCTGCCTTGAAGAAGTTTTCCTCCTCTCTCTACAAGAATCTCAGGGAGTCCCTCTCCCACTGCAACTCCCAGGTCATTTCCTCTGCTCTGAAGCTCTTCACTCAGTTACTGTCTCCTTGACTTGTCAGACCTGCCTATCTTCTTTTCCACCTATCCACTCCACCCTCTCCTCCTTGACCTATCACCTTCATCTCCTACCCCACTCACCCATTGTACTCTGTGCTACTCTCTCCCCACCCCCACCCTCCTCTAGCTTATCTCTCCATGCTTCAGGCTCACTGCCTTTATTCCTGATGAAGGGCTTTTGCCCGAAACGTTGATTTCACTGCTCATTGGATGCTGCCTGAACTGCTGTGCTCTTCCAGCACCACTAATCCAGTAATGAAATGATAAACCTGTTCTGACTCCAATAAGTCACTTACAACACAATTATTCTAGATGCACATTTTTCATTCTTCTAGTGGCATTCCAAAGTCGTGCCCTTGCTTATATTGTACCATAAATCACACTGGGAAACAAAATAAAGAAACCCTAACTCCTTTCAGCTCATTTCTGTCTCCGAGATAGCAGAATAAGCATTAGCCATTAGCCTGGGCTGGAGGGTTTAATTCGCCACAACACTCTGTCCTTCAATTCTTTTTAACCCTAGTTTAACATCAAGAGGAGTAAACACAAAGTACATCGCTATGACAGGACAATTGGGGCACAAGCGACAACTGTACCTGATGCTCCTGCATTGACGATGGCTTGGTAAGATGCCCATACGGCTCAGGTGTGACATAAATCGCCCTCCCAGGTACGATGCAGAGCAGCAGAGAGAGGAGAGTAGGCACCCCTGCCTTCAGGAGCACCATGAAAAATCAGTGTTAGCAGAGTTAGAATATTAGAACAGACAGACAGGGAATTGACCATAAACCAATAGTCTCAAGGAGCACTTCTTGTGAGTTCAACTCAGCATGCCTTTTAAGATAGCATCAGGTCCCAGTTGATGAATAAATTTAGTCGTTAATTGATTGTTCACCCATTTTTAAATTCTAAATCAAACACTATTCTCTCAAAGTGCCAAACGCGTTCAGGGGTCACTAACAACTCTTGAGCATTTTTGTGGACAGTTACAAGTATATGTTGTTGTACACTTCCCTTAACCCTCCCCTAATCAGGGCTGACAAGGGGCTTCCACCACTTGCTTTTGAGCGAGGCCAGGTATTAGGTCAATAAACATGATGCCAACCCTCCAAAATCAATTTAGTACCGAGGTTCAGGTTTACCAGTGGCAGAGCCATTAGAGAGTTATAGCAGACAGATTCAAGGCCCCAGCTATCTCAATCTCTGCAAACCTACAGAATTGCCCCAGTGGTGGGTTGGTGGAGTTAAAATTACCCAGGATTTGTTCTGCTGATGTCACATTTAATCAAACAAGGTACTGAATCACATTCCCACTGAGGGGCACATATCTCGACCCAGACAGGTAGAATGAGAAACAAGCAGACAAGACAGCAAGGCAAGCAAGCCAGGAGAAGCAGACAGGAGAAGACTGCTAATGAGACAGACAAGTGGACAGAGAGTGATCAGAATAGTTTCCACACTCACCTCCCTACCATCTTTGCTGATTGGTTTTAACTGGGTATTCTGCGTCGCTGCTGTCACAATGGCACTACTCAAGCTTTTGTTGCGACTATGGCCCTTCTTAAAGACCACCTTAGAGGGGCTCTGGAGCTGGGGGTGCAGCTCCCTATTTGGAGAAGATGGTGTAGATGTAATCACAAGGGTCTTCAGTGCTGTTACCTCAGCCAAAAGCATGTCAATCTAAGATGGGGTGGGTGGGGAGAGGAAACAGAGAAAGTCAAACATTACCCAGCCAATCACTTGAATATGGTAGTGGATGCTAATCCTGAAGAACAAACCAATTAATTTCAGACACCCAAGAATTGATTGTAACAAGACCTGCAATATGGAAACTGAGCAGATGGGGTTGGGACTCAGTTTAAAATTGCTCAGAGGATCCGTGCCAATGTCCTGCTCCTATCCCACATTTTCCCCCAATTTAAATGTACTTTTCTGAGCACATGCATTAGACACTTGTAGGGAACTGCAGGATATGTCTTCGTGTCAATTAGATTCTGATGACTTCATTGAGCTGAATTTGTTATTTTAACTACTGATCCACAGGAGGAAAATATCCCCATCGAGTGAATCAGGCAGGTTAAATGAAAAAAGAGAGTCTGGACTGAGAGGCATCCAAAGAAAGTTAACTTATATTTACATTTTCATATAGGAACAGGACCATCGACAATCTACAAAAGGACCATTAGAAATCAGAGATTTGTTGATACAGCAAAGATGGCCATTAGTTCCACTGTGCTTGCACCTCTTAAAAGAGCTATCCTCCTCTTCCCTCACAAACCAGCAAATGCTTTCCCTTCCAAAAAAAAGGTGTTAGTGAATTACTTTTTGAACACGGACATTTATTCAAATCAGCCTTCCCGATAATACATCCCAGACCATCATGACTCATTCAGCTGAAATGTCATAGCCAACGTTGTATTTGGCTTTTGTTTGACAATCACCTTACATCTGTGCCCAATGATTGTCAAATCTTCTGCCACTTGAAACAGTTTATTTACTCTACCAAAACTACTCAAGATGTTGAATACCTTCAAATTGTCCGCAGTCTCTCCACATACAAATCTTTAAATCACTGATACCATTCTAATAAACCCCCTGTAAACCATCTCCAAGCCCATCCTATTCTTCATGTGTGGGACGGAGAGTTGGCCATAATCTCCAGCTGTGAGCTAATTAGCATTTTGTAAAAAAAAGATTAGCACAGCTGCCTTCCTTTCACACACCAATCTTTCCAATGAAAAAGCCTGCATTAGATTTTTTTAAGGAAATGGCCATCTCATCTTGCCATGTCACCTTTGAAGGATTTGTCTCTTCATATCTAGATCTCTATCTTCTTGCACTATTTTAATAGTGTCTCATTTCCCTCATTGCCTCTTCTCATTCTTAATGAAATTAATCACTTCACACTTTTCCCTGCCAGGTGCTTATTTATTTCACCAGTTTGTTTATCTCCTCAAGTTACTGCCCCCTCACCACCTGCTTTAATTTCTAAGTTTCATGACATTTGCAATCCTTAAAATTATAGCACATTCCTAAATCCAGGTCATTACTTTTATATAAAAGAAAGCAGTGGACCCAACTGTGACTTCTCAGGTCTACCATTGCACACATGCTTTCTCTAGTCTGAAAAACAACTATGCATGGCAGTTTGTGGTCTCTTAGGTAATTTCACATTCACTCAGCCACTGTCCTTTTAAACCCACTGTTTTGCTACAAAATTTTACCACAAAATAAATTCTAAGTTTGAGATCCAGAAAATGGTATAAAGAATCCTGGAACATCTTGCATGTACTCAATGACACCCAAACGTTATTTGAACTTTTAACAAGCAGAAATATAGAAAATAAAAGTAGGCCATTTGACCCTTCAAGCCTACTCCACTATTCAATATGATCATGGTTGATCATCCAACTCACTACTACATTTCCACTTTTTCTCCATAGCTCCAAAGTAAACATATGACTCCTTGAAAGCATTCAATATTTTGCTGTCAACTACTTTGTGGAAAATAATTCTATAGGCTCACCACTCTGGGTGAAGAGATTTCTCATCTCAGTTCCCTCTTCCTTTAATCACCTCAACCACTCAGGAGACTACACAACAAACTATGGTCAATATTGAAGATCAGGGTCAGCTCCTTCTGAAAAAGATGTTGCTATAACTTGAAGCTTTAATGCTACAGATCGTTCTGAATCACCCTACAAGTCATCAGGTAGCTTGTGGGACACATGTCTGACCACATGGTGGGGAGAAGTTACCTACCTTGCCTTGGGCTTCTCTGAGTTGCTTCTCAGCTGTGGCCTGTTTAGTGTTTGCTTCCCGCACCATCTTATGCGCTTCCTGTTCATAAGAAACAGTAACAATTACTGACCATGAGCAAAGAGCATGGGTTAGATGACAGGGTCAAAGGACAACAGCTCAAGAATATATGGGCATCAAACACCCAGGTTTGAAGCCCCAGAAATCACAGACCAGCTCAAAGGACGCAGCTCCTTTGTCAGTGAGAGTCCACTCAAAACCTACAAGTCAAACCTGATCCTTCTACTCTCCAAGTAGTCAAGTGGAGGGGAAGAACTTTATAATATAGAAAATCATGAAGGAGTCAGGGAGGCCAACAGAAGTTAATTACAGGAATTAATCCCAAATGAGTATTTGCCCATTTTAGAGTTTTGTTTTTAAAAACTACAGTTTTCTTCCAATAGTCAACGTAGCAAACAGCATGAAGTAAACCTATCCGATTAGGAGGAAAGTACATTGCACAGGCGCCATTTTCCTGACTGACTGAAGCCTAGAGTTGGCAATACCTCAAAGAGACTGGCTGTCAGCTCCTCCAGTTCCTGCTCCAATTGCTCCCGCACTTTAGATAGTTTCTCACATTCTTCATCCTTGAGCTTCAGCTCCTAAAACAAGGAACAAAGACATGTCAGTCACATCAATGGCTTAGGAGAATAAATGGAGCGTCCAATGCAGTACAGAACCAGGAATGGCTCCAAGCTTAATATCAATTTGGTGATAATTTCACCCAGGATGGAAGTAAATTTGGCAATAGTCAGCCATTCTCTGGGTGGACTAAGAAGTCACATGACACCAGGTTATCATCCAATGGACTTACTTGAAATAACAAGCTTTTGGAACACTGCTTCTTTGGTACCTGACAAAGGGGCAGAGCTCCAAAAACTCGTCATTTCAAATAAACCTGTTGGTCAATACTCTGTATTCTCAGAAGTCACACGACACCAAGTTTACAAGAACAGTACCTGGACTTCAGGGGTTAAGTTAGGAGGACAGATTATATAAAATATGCCTGTTTTCTCTAGAATTTAGAAGGTTAGGGGTTAAGCAAAATCTCCAAGCTACTGACAGGAAAGGACATGTAGATAAAGATCAACTGTTTCCATTAGTTGGAGACTTTAGAACAATGGGGCTTAGTCTGAGAATTTAGGCTCAGACCATTTAGGAGAGATGGTAAGAAGCACTTCAAAGAGTAGTCAAGGTTTGGAACTTTATTCCACAAATTGCAGTTCATTTTTAAAATTGGAAACAGATAATTTTTTGTAAAGCCAAGGTCTGAAGAGGTACAGGCCAAAGTAGGTATATAGAGTTAGATCACAGATCAGCCATGATCTCATTAAGCAGCAGGAAAAGTCAGGGGCTTCTGTTCCTTGGCACCATTTCTCTCATCCTTACCCTGTACCCCACATATAATCACCCCTGTCATGCTCCAAATCCCTGTCCAGATGCACTTATTCGTAAATGCTTATGTGCGTGAACATCAGATGTGAGCTAAGAATGGAAAGATGACAGGACTGTGAGGTGTAGTCCATAATAGCTTTAACAGGCGAAGACTGCTAAAAAGATGGAATGAGTTCTAAAACAAAGGGTGGCTAAAATACACAATGATAACAATGCTACTGTATAGGAGTATCAGCTGTGTCAAAAGTTGACGGTAAGGTGATTTGATGCAATGCAGACCAAGAGGCTACACAGTCTAGTCAACTCTATGCTGTTCAGCTGTCAAGGTAGAGGTGTGTTTCACATCCCAAAGTGGAATCCTCAAAAATAACCAACCAGCTCAATTAACGGATGCTTCCTGCTGCATGGTAATGTTTATCCATAGATGGGTTAAAAAAAAAGGGGTAAATTATCAGATGGTCAGCTCTAGCTTTTATATCGTCTTTACTACATATCTAAAGTGCAAGATGTCTCCATCATATTCAGTTATAAATATTTGATGCTCAGGAATGATGTGCTAACATTTCATTTGCCACAATCAAAAATGTAGAGCAGACAGTAAACTCCAGATTCCTTTAACCCAGTTTTATTCTATCTACTTGTACCCTCTCAAGTAAGCATCATTCAACAAAATACATGAATATTTAGACTAAAACATTAAGCAGAACTAGAAAGCTTTTGAAGTCATACACTGCAACCTGCACTCTTACCCTCTGTGCCTTTGCCAGCTCCTCCTTCAGCCGTTCTGATCCTTTCTCCCGTATTTCCACAGAAGAACTCCGCAGCCGGGAGAGGTGGTACGCATTGCGAAGCATCTCCTCGCTCATGGGTTCAGAGGCTTCCTGCTGAGCTTTTGCTGCATGCTGCTCAGATCCTGCTTCATCGTCCCCAGGCATTGCCTCCTTCCAGGTGCTGAGCACAGTTTTACTGGCCAAACACTGGCTCCCAGCAGTTAGCTTCTGATCCCTGATGAGACGAACAAATTAGGACCATCAGGAGTAGGTATAACTCAGTCAAAGCAACACAGCACAGCTTCAATCTTTCACAAAGAGAAACAAACTCAGCTGGTCTGGCAGCATCTGTGGAGACAGAAACAGTCAACATGGAAGCCAGTGACCCTTCCTCAGATTTCTGTTTTTCTCTTCAAAGATTAGTCAGATCAGCCAAGTTCTCTTGAAACTTTTATTTATCATTTGTCTGAGATCTCCAGCATCTGCAGTTTTGTTGTTTCATTTTAGTGTTAAATCTTTAACTGGGTACAAAATGAGAGGAGAGGAAAGAAAAACGATACAGGAAGGACAAGAGAAAGGATGGAAAAAGAGGTAAAGACTCCGAGAATGAGCAAGGGTGAAAGAATAAGAAAAATAAAGGGATTAAAAGTAAAAGTAAAAGAGGCATTGAGACCAAAAGATTGAGAATAAAGATCTACAGTGGAAAGAAAAAGAGTAGCAGAGCTGAATAGGAAAATGACACAAGGACAAGTAATTGAAAAAAAAACTTCAAATGGTGAACAGGGACAGAGTTGTGAATCCACACATTTATAAAACATTACAAGTTGTGAAGATAAAAGTCAACTGCAGGCCACAGCCTGTAACTGAAAAATCAGAATTTAAGAAACACTAGATGGCGACCACACTCCATTGGGAAGACTGGGCATTTATCCTCAAATTTTCTTCCCTTACGGGAATTGGTAGGGTGCAGAGTGAAGCCATTTGGCCGATTGTGTTTGCATCTTCTCGTCCATCTGCACAGATGACAGGATTGAGATGGAAAACCTGGCAAGAGATTTCCGAGCTTCTAAAGCTGGAGTCATTAATCATTTTGTGCTGCAGGATTTGCATATTGCAGAGAAAAAAAAAACTTTTTCAAAGCTTTTCATCAGGACAATTTGCAATAAATAGCAATGTAAAAGGAAATCAATTCTTTCATTTCACGCTGTTACTATGCAGTAGCACTGAGTGGAGAGCACCACTAACAAGATGTAGACATCAAACTAATCACGTGTGCTGCATGAATTTCAGCATCATGGAGATATTAGGTACACCACAAAGACTGGCAGATTACATTAAACAGTTTATTCCTACTGTCGTTTGCAACTAAACTACCCAACCAGGCAATGCTTGCAAAACTCCCAATGAACAACATTTACTAAATAAAGTCTGTGCACACAAAAACCTACACAAACAATTGGGAGATTGCCAGTCCCATTTGCAGTGTGGTACACCTTCACATACATAGCACCCTAACTTTTGCAGACAGAAAGAATGTGTACTCACTGCATCCATTTCAACTCAAAACCGGTGACCGCTTATTCCCTGGTTCATTTCCCAGGGGACTGCCTTTAATGAGCATCAACCCGACTGTTTAAATTTAAGCAAGTTTGTCAATTAATGATCAGTCATTATCTAGGAAAAAGCTTATTCACTGAACAGATTAATTTCTAAATGAATTAATAACGTCAAAAACAAGAAAAAAGGTGAATAAGATCAGCTTCAAAAAAAACAGATTGGTCTCCAAAATTATTCATAAAAGAGCAGATGATTGAACATAGCAGCTATTGTAGTGGACATCTTATAGGTAGCACGGATGTTGACAGTTGATTTCAATATCCTTAGTTTTGCAGAATAGTTACAATTCTATAGGTCTTATCCCTTTTGACCATGACTGAATTCCATATGCAGGGTAAGGGAGAGTCAATTTATTGTCCTGTTTCCTTTAGTTTAAACTAGTTTGCGGCACCCAGATTTTAAATCTACAACACAGGAGTGACTCAGGAGTAGATCTTGGACTGTAAAAAACGCTCACACCCAAGCTAGTACAGACAACATTCACTCCTACTAGTACACTCCAGTAGAGTTGAAACTGGTTTTCTAAGCCTTGTTCTTATGTTCTTCAAAAGGAACAACATTTCTGCAGTTTGAGACCTAATCCACAGGGGGGTGGCTTGCTTTTGAGCACAGGATCATCAGCCCCTTTGATTACTTCTGACTACAAAGACAACATGTCCAGTCCATTTGAAGTTTCTAGCTATTGCATCCTATCAGTCCCACACAATTTTTCACATTTGCAGTTACTTGGTCTCTGTAGATGCCCTTATTTAGAAACAAAAAACACATTTTAGAACCAAACGCTAAACATTCCAGTTTTACTTTGGGGGTTCCAACCACCAACTGGCATTACATCATACAGAGAAACAGAATGCAAAGTGTTCATGGAACAACAGGAAAAGCAGTGCTTTCAGGGCGAAATAGAGGGCAGAAAGCCAGCCAGGCCAAATAAAAAGCCACACACCAACACGGAGACTTAAAGAACCATCCCTGGGCTGCGACCCACAGGAATGAAGAATCAACATAGGAATCACTCCATTCCCCAGACATTTGGACTGAGGGGGTTGCCAGTGTCAGTATCAATTGCTGCTATCTGCTGGAACTACAGTAGACTCAGGCCTATTGCAGCTGCTTTATAGCCAGGCCAATAGTTTGTTCAGCTCTCAGAGGGACATTGTTACTTAGGCCACACAGCAACAAAATTACACAGGTAATCTCCCAACTAAATATCCATGGGTGCGCATACACATTGGTCTCACCCAAGGACATTCTTACGGGGCATAAAATGCCCCAGTTATCATATTCCAAACTAAGTAGAATTTACATATAGTGGACTTTTTTAAAAAGTGATTCACTTGCAGAAGGGATGGCTATCAGGTGGTGATCTTTTGTGGTTTCTATACAGGAAGGTTTAACTCAAAATTTTTAGGATCTATGTGATTTGAATTGATGTCTCAGGACACTAACCTGGAGTTCTGGACAGCTACCTCAGTGACATGACCACTACTGCACCACCCCCCACCTCCCCCTCCGAGGAGGGGTGTCTGTTATGGCACTTACACTTTTGGGAATGTGTGTGAATAACGATCTTTTTTCCTTTGGATTTAAAAATACCAGTAGCTTACCTTCAAGTCTATTCCTAAAAGTCAAAATACCAGGCAATTTTAAAAGATTCACTTTAAAATAAACATTTTATGAATGTATAAGAGATTTTGTAAGACAAATCAGAGCAGGACTTATCTACTTAAATGGTAGGGTCCTGGGGAGTGTTGCTAAACAAAGAAACCTAAGAGTGGAGGTTCATAGGAGAGCGAAGGCAGTGTGTCAGGTACACTTGTTTTTGTTGGTCAATGCTTTGACTATAGGAGTTGGGACGTCATGTTGCAGCTATTCAGTACATAGGTTTGGCCATTATTGGAATAGTGCACGCAATTCTGGTCTCCCTCCTATAAAAAGGATGTTGTGAAATTTGAAAGGGTTCAGAAAAGATTTACAAGGACTTTGCCAGGATTGGAAGATTTGAGCTATAGGGAGAGGCTGAATAGGCTGTGGCTATTTTCCCTGGAGCATTAGAGGCTAAGGGGTGACCTTTTAAAGGTTTGTAAAATCATGAGGGGGCGTGGATAGTCTAAATAGACAAAATGATTTTCCCCAGGGAAGGAGAATCCCAAACTACAGTGCATATGTTTAAGGTGAGGAGGGAAAAATTTAAGAAGGGACCCAAGGGGCAACCTTTTCACAGAGTGTGGTGAGTGTGTGGAATGAGCAGGCAGAGGAAGTCGTGGAGGCTGGTACAATTACAAAATTTAAAAAAGCATCTGGATGGGCATATGAACAGGAAGGAAGGGTTTAATAGTGATATGGGCCAAAAACTGGCAATTAGGGCTAAGCTCATTTTGGATATCTGGTCCAAATGGGGTCTGGTTCCATTGCTGATGATGTGCAACGGGGGAATGTTACCCCACCACCTCTCTCCTATTAATAGACATTCTATTTGTACTCCATAAACCCAATTCACAAGTTTAGTCAGCAGGAATACAAGTTATGTAAAGTGAACATTTCAGTATCAAGTGAGGAAGAGATCAGGGTTTGATCAGGCATGCAAAGGTGCCATTTGAGGTGTCCCACTGTCACTGCAAGATTGCTGGCAGCGATAGAATTGCAGTCAAACAAGAGTCAGTGCCTGCTGCAGTGCAGACAGAAAAATGGAAAGAAATGGAATGGAAGCAAGCCAAAAGCATGGGATGTGTTTCAGATTAGTAAGTGAAATGGCTGCTTATGCTGGCCACATTTTAAGTGGTGTAAGCAACTTCTTTGAAAAACACGTACCCTCCCATTTTAGGAACAAAATGGGATTGTAAACTGGTGAAAGATTCATTAAGTGCAGTCAGTTTCGTACAAGACCATTAGACCGATTCTTCCTGCTTCAAAAAACATTAGGTGAGAGGACAAACTAATCACAAGACAGGCACTCACTCAACGTACAACATCCCTATACAGGCCAGTCTGGATAACAGGAAAAAGCTCAAAGAGTTTTGAAAAGCTAACATAATAATACTTAATATGTGAAAACAAGTAATTCAATAGTACATGCAAAGCAATGGGATCGCCAACCCATGACCTTTACTGTCATTTGGCACTTGCTAACAAGTATGATTAACCAGCGACAGGGAATTTCCTTGGTGGACATGGGCTCTGGCGGCCCCCATGTGGCTGATGAATTTGATCCTAGATGAGCATCTCTGACCATGAATTTGGCACGTGATTCAAGGAGCTAGAATTGGTCCTTGGCCTGGAGACCATTGGAATTCCTTTTTCCCAGTTCATTTCCTGCATTTCCTCTTGCTGCCCTATGTTCTTAAGAATTGCCCCTTCACACAGGAGTTTCCTCTAAGTCAGTCTCTTCTGAATGTTAGTGTCCCATGGATTGACATCTATGCTCTATTTCTTGAGTGAAGCCTTCAAGGAATCTTGGAAACACTTCCTTTGTTCACCTCTCACATTCGAGTATCTTTCTTGAGCAGCTGAATGAAGATGGTTTTGTTTTGGCAGTTGGAACTTGGGCAACCGAAACACATGGCCAGTTTATTCCAGATGATCATATTCTTGATGCTGGTGTTGTCAGCTGCTTCAAGGATGTTGTTGTTAGTATGGCTGTCCTCCTGCTGATGTGAAGAACCCATCACAAACAAATCATGTTGCTGGTACCTCAAAAAAGGCCTTGATGTGACATCTATATCCAAGTAGTCAGAGTCATACAGAACAGTCAGAAAGATGACCACCTTGTATAAAAGGATCTGGTACTAGCACAGACGTCAGTGGAAGATTCTCATCCTTCGGCAGCACATGCAGACTGGATAAAATGTTGAATTACCCCATTGATGGCAAGTGAGGACTTTGTCAATCTTAAAAAGGAGGTGAACTTGAAACTGACCTGGCATGAGTCGCAAAGGACGCATGATTTCCTGAGACGGAGGCTAATTCTTCCATAACTTTCCGTGAAAGCTGTAAGTGAGGCTTGAAGATTCCATTCAGACAGAGAGCAAAGGTGATATTTTCATCTGCATACTGAAGTTCCACAAATGAGGTCAATGCTGTTTTCTACTGGGATTTCAACTGGTTGGAGGTTGAAAAGTTCTCTGTCCATCCTGTAGACAATGCCCACATCACTATGAAGCTTGTTCTTGACAAAGATGAGGAATGATGGCAGTGAAGATGAAGAAATGGTTGGGAAGGGGTGATGATGCATCTCTGCTTGATCTCAAAAAAAAGTGTTATATAACCACTGGTGAGGATCACTGACATAGTGCCATGGATGAGATAAAGGATGTGGGTGGTCATCCAGCCTTTGATAGGACCTTAAATACCACTTCCTGATTGGAGTGAAAATGGTTGGTCAAGTTGATCAAGACCATGTAAAGAGTGGTTAGTATTGGCCCTGGCATTTCTCTTGGAGTTGCTGAGTAGTGAAAAATCATATCGGTAATTCCATGGTTTGTTCAAAAGTCACAATGGCTTTCAGGAAGGATTTCTATCGGAATTATGATAAGGTGCCTAACAAGAATTTTGGTGATGATCTTCCCAGTATTACAGAGTCGCGATTCCTCTATAATTCCCATAGACTGTCTTATCTTCTTTCTTGAAAAAAAAAGAGGTGCTGATGGTGGCGTCCCAGAGATCGACAAGGATTTCGGCCTTGTCCCAGATTTTCAGGAACAGTTGTTGTGGATGAAAGGTAAGCTCAGCTCCTTCAAGTTTGAAATTCACCATCAGAAATCCAACTACTCCTGCAGCTTTTCTATTCTTCCTGTGTCTAATAGAGGCTTTAATGTCCGCCACACTGGGTGAGAGTCCAAGATCATCTTTGATAGGGGATTTCCTAAAAAAAAATGTCCTCATTGATGACTGCATGACTGTTTCAAATATCTAAAACTGTCTCTCCCTCGGAGACCGATGTTTTGTCTAACAAAGTGTTCCATTCTTACTCTGCACTGGTTTGAGGCCAAGGGAGTTGAAAGGAATCATCAGGAATGTGCTTTGGCAAGCTTATGCCCAAAACATTGATTTTCCTACTCCTCAGATGCTGCCTGACCTGCTGTGCTTTTCCAGCATCACACTTCTAATCTCCAGCCCTCACTTTCTCCTTGAGGCCAAGAGACCTGGGTTTGTATATCACCTTGGTGACACTGAAAAAAAAAAACCCAGGTAAAGTCAGAGGAGGAACAACCAGACAAAACACAACCCAACCCAAAACAGGTCCTCAACTGGCAGAAGATATTTGAGATATAAAATCAACCTTTGCTGTCAGACACAAAGTACAGTTCACTTCACTGAAGGGGGAACCAAGCAGCGAATATGCAGAGTGCGTTCTGGGAAAGTCTGCTCTTTTCCCTCCTAAAGAATTCTGGGCTCTTAGCTTGAATTTACCAGCATCTTGAACCTGCCATAACTCAAAGTAGTTCCTGAAAACAATTTGTTGTTTCAAAAATGTAAATGAAGTAGCTGCACAGACTTCAATGAAATTTTACAGGAAGCTCATTCCCACACTGCGCTAAATATGGGTTTTTTAAAAAAAATCTCAGCCCATATCTACAACCATCCTAGGAGCAGTGCTTTCAGAATGCAAAAATCACAATGTCAGTTCCAGCCATTGGTCAAGATCTATCAAAGGGCTGATCAGGCTCAACGGCTAAATGGCTAAACTCTGTTCCCAAGTTTAGGGCAGATGACAAACTGAAAGAGGGGGCATAAAATGGCTTAGATTTATAAAATGCAGGATACCTCAAAAGTTCTTTTCCAAAAACAAAACTGAAAGAAGTCCAGAGGCAAGTGGCTGATTAGAGTCATACAAAATACTTATTTAACTAATTAAAATGTATTTTAAGGACAAATTAATGTCACAAAAATGATAAAAAGGTTCACTATATATTTTTTCCTCTTTCATGAAGTTGATGAACCATAAAATATTCTTTGGCTTTACAACATTGTAAACACATGTTTTTCATCCTTTCAAAGCACTTAGGTCGGGGTTTCTTTTGATGCACCGTACAAGACTGGATAAGAACCTCTATCTAACAGTCTAGGAAGTTTGGCCAGAACCTGGAGACATCACTGGCTACCAGAGGTATCCAGGTGTACCTGCTGTTGTTGCTCTAGCACTATATAAAGGAAAGCAGATAGTTTCAAAAAAGGGCCATAAAGGCCTCAAAAACTGAAGCAAATTAATTTACTGAAGGCTTCACCATGGCAGAGCCAAAATGATCACAGTTCCAGTCTAATGGCTGGCATAGAGATGTTACTGCACAGTTGTATGGAGCAAGGGTTTGCAATCCATAGCACTGAAAAAGGCCTGGAATGCTGCATATAGAATCACAGACTCAAACAGATGCAGATGTATCCTTGCCTTGTTCTGGCGTGATAGTTGACTCTTCAAAAATCAAGTCACAACACAGAAGACGAATTGCCACCATTGAGCTCTTTCATAAATTTAAGAGAAACGGCATCAGAAATCCCACTTTATGTGTTATCTTCCCGGGGTTGTACCACTGGCTGGCCAGTTACAGCAAGTGAAGGAATTTAAGAATTCAGAATTAAGTGTCACTGTCATGTGTACTCATAGGGATACTGGAGTAGCAAAGAGTGTACAAAGTTGCCACTTGGAGCACCATTTTAGCTACAAGGTAGTTAACTACAAAAAGAAAACATTACGTACATTATTGACTTTGAACTTAGCTTTACAGTTCTTCTCAATATAAAATGAGGGGAAGATTCCCCAACAGCTGTTCACTCAAAGCTTTACTGCAGACTAAAATCCTGAAAATATTGAAGACTCAAACCAGCAGTATGGGATTGTAGCTTAATAATGCTACCAACTGATTCAAACTAAAACAAGAAATTGCATATTTATCTTCATGCAATATTTAATGTTCCTTTCAATACCATTACTGGAAAAAAAACTGTAAATCAACATTCCAATGAGAATTCAGAGTATTGTTTTATTCTTCAGAGAATGTCTTTGAAAAGTCAAAGCCAGAATCCCATTTGGTTAGAATTAAGGAAAATAAAATAAAATGAGCCTTTGCATTACTTGGTGCATTTTTTAAGCCACCAAATAGCAGGAGAAACAGAGGGAAGCAAAAGATAAGGAGTTGCTTAAGGTGTGCAAAAACTACACGTTCATAGCAAAAGACTTCAACTAACGCAATACTGAATTCAATTTCCTGACACAAAAAGTGAAGAAGAATTTCAGAAATGTGTGCCCAGTGGCAAAGAAGTTATTATATGTAGCCCTGGGAAATGAAAGGAGTCAAGTGTAAAATGTCAGTTGGCAGCACATTAAAAATATAATGTTCATAGCATCAAATTTT
The DNA here is from genome assembly GCF_047496795.1 of Chiloscyllium punctatum. Classification (NCBI taxonomy): domain Eukaryota; kingdom Metazoa; phylum Chordata; class Chondrichthyes; order Orectolobiformes; family Hemiscylliidae; genus Chiloscyllium; species Chiloscyllium punctatum. Next base: position 41,351,876 of record NC_092760.1, on the reverse strand, counting down.
AGATTAACAAAGAAATTGAATACAAAATTGGCTTGAAGGCAGAAAGTAGAGGGGGTGGTGGTGGTGGAGGGCTGCTTTTCAGACTAGAGGCCTGTGACCAGCATATGCCACAACGATCAGTGCTGGGCTCACTTTTGTCTGTCACTCAAATGTTGTGGATGTGAATATAGGAGGTGTGGTTAGTAAGTTTGCAGATAAAACCAAGGTGGTGTAGTGGACAGTGAAGATGAATATCTTAGAGTACAATGGAACTTAATCAGAAGGGCTAATAGGCTGAGGAATGGAAGATAGAGTTTAATTTAGACAAATGTGAGGTGTTACATTATTGATAAGTCAAATAAGGACAGGACTTATACAGTTAAATGCTAGAGCCCTGGGAAGTGTTGACGAATGATGAGACCCAGGTGTATACATGCATGGTTCCTTGTAAGTGGAGTCATGGTTAGACAAGTTAGTGAAGGTGATTGGCACACTTGTCAGATCATTAGTCAGAACATCGAGTACAGGAGCTAGAATGTCACGTTACGGCTGTGTAAGACATTGATGAGGTTACCTATAATACTGCATATTATTCTGGCCTCCCTTCCACTGAAAGGATGTTGTTAAATTGGAGAGGATGCAGGAAATATTTACAAGGATGTTGCTGGGACTGAAGGGTTTGAGTTTAAAGTGAGACGATGAACAGGCTGAACATGGAGAAAGAGGCTGAGGGGTGATCTTTTAAAATCATGGATAGGTTAACAAGCCAAGGTTTTATTCCTCGGGCAGGGAGTCCAAAACTAGAGGGCATAGGCTTAAGGGGAGGGGAAAGATTAAAAAAAACAAAAACCTGAAGGGTAACTTTTCCACAGAGGATGATGCATGTCTGGAATAAGTTGCTAGAGGAAGGGATGTTGCAGGCTGATACAACTGCAACATTTAAAAAGGCATCTGGATGGGCATATGATTAGGAAGGGCTTGAGAGTGATATGGGCCAAGTGCTGGCAAATGGGACAAGGTCAGATTGGGAATGTCTAGTCAGCACAGATGAACTGGACCAACGGGTCTGTTTCTGTGCTATGACTAAGTCAGCTGCAATTAAATTCCAATTATTTAATCTAAAATTATGATGGCATGGATTGGTTTGATCAGCTCCAACACTACAGGTGGGAGAATGGAATAACTATGTTCAAGCTATATAATTCAAAAGATAAGCAATGTTGTAGGGTTGGTTCAGTTATGTTTACAACCATCAGCTCCTTTAAAATTCAGTTGTCAGTTATTTAAAATCATGGGCTCCAGCACCTGTGTGTCAGAATATTTCAAAGAACCAAACATTTGAAATCAGAGACAGTCAGAATAGAAATTTCAAGAGATACACGATATCAGTGTAGCACCTATAACATTAGGCAAGAGAGGAAATGAGCACTCCGCATTCAAAGTGAGTTCCAAACATTAGTAATTCTGTCAAGAAGCTACAAAAATAAAAAAGTATCTTATGTCATTACATTTAGAAAGTATGTTTCTGTAAATAGAATGCATTTAGTCACCTTTTTTGATGATAAAACTCAAAGTCTGAAACAAGTTCTAATGATGTGATTCACTCCCAGCTATTTTTAAATACAAGATAGAATCTGTGCACACACTGTCGTACTTAAAGATAATTAATGGGAAAGGTTTTCTTAGTTGCCACCTAGGCATGTTACTCAAAGCAATTAGGGGGAGTGAGGGGGCAACAGAGCTCAACTTAAGATCAGTGATCCAGCTCTGCTCAGTGGTTAGTACTACTGCCTCTCAGCGCCAGGGACTCAGGTTCAATTCTCACCTTGGTCGACATTCTCCTTGTGTCTGCATGGGTTTCCTCCCACAAACCAAAAGATGTGCAGGTCAGGTGAACTGGCCATGCTAAATTGCCCATATGGTGGAATACAGCTGTATTCCTGATGAAGGGCTTTTGCCCAAAACGTCGATTTTACTGCTCCTCTGATGCTGCCTGAACTGCTGTGCTTTTCCAGCACCACTAATCCAGAATCTGCAATCATTGTTTTACCTAAATTGCCCATAGTATTAGGTGTATTAGTCAGGGGTAAATGGGTAGGGGAATGGGGCTGGGTGGGTTACTCTTCCGAAGGTTGGTGTAGACTTGTTGGGAATCTAATAATATCAAAAGAAATATGGTCACAGGATTGAGGATGCCTTGGCAATGTGGGAATGAAAGAAGACAGTGCCATCTGGAGGTTCCCCCCCCCCCCCCCCACAATCTTTAACATCATCAGGAAACCATGAGAAGTTACTCTATTTTATCCCTAGAGTTCAAACCCTTGGCCCACATGGATGTTTATTTTCTTCTTGCTATTTTTCGAAACCCATATTCTCTCTACAGAACTACACTGTCATGTGAACGTGCGGGTTTGGGATAAAGCGGATATAATTTAATTCCACATAGAAGCTTAGTTAACCAGGTTGAATACTTATGGGAAGAATAAGATTATAAACAAGCTATTTTTGAGCTTAGTACATAAAATCTGGTGTAAGTTTGTATTACTATCCAGAATTAAAAAAACAAATTGACCTTTTATGAATAAAATACTCACTTTAAAGCACGGTTTCTGTCGTGCTTGGGATTGATTAACCATGCACTCCTCCCAGTCTCATAAGCTATCCTGTTCAACTTAAATTAAGTTTGCTTTCCAGTGATTTAATCAGAGAACCTCAAACATAAAACACAAACTTTATTTGAAATGTTTTCCTTCTGGAGGGAAAACATCTACCTTGAATGCACGTGGACAGATTCATTGGCTATGTGCCCAGCAAATTGCCTAATTCTCAAGTTAATGGAACTACTTGATGGTAGGGCATATTTACATCAGCTACCCCTAGAAATAAATGCCATGAAAAAATCCCAATGGGATGAATTTTAAAATAAGTCTGAAAAAATGCTCAGGAGGTATTGCAAAACTGGAACATATACAAAAAGGCAATATGACATTGACTCAAACGTCCCACCATCCATGGAGATTTCCTCAGACAGTCAAATGCAACATACAGCAAGATCTAATCCCAAGCAGATGGAAAATAGTGTTGGCCCTCATTATAATGCACCATGATATTTTAGTGAAGCTGTGAAGCATTTTTATGAAATGATGTGCCAACAGATGACACTCAGCACTAAAACAATGCAGACCTGGCCACAAGGAGCAGACCCAGATTTTTATGACAAAGCAACTGTTCTAGTCCAACAATAGGGACTGGAAAACATACCCATTAATAGGGCAACTCTTTAAAAAAAAAAGACCAGGCCTCCTTCAATTAATCGTGCTCCATCTCTAGAAATGCAACACTATCATGGCAAAAAACATTAAAATTATGCTCTTGCTTCCCAAGTCTCTCAGATGGTTAGCAATCGCCTGGTTTTACATTTGAACAACCTTATAGAGTCCAGAGTGGAAAGAGCCCAAGAAGCAATTACCACAAAGACAAACTGGCTACTAATCTGGAGAATTAGGAAAAGCCCTTCTCAGACAGATGAAAAATTAAGCCAAGACACTTCAGTATTTTTCAATTCTCCCCTCAACTTTGACTGATCTTGGACTTTAACTAGGAATTGGGTTAGATCAAATGGTGGCACGGACTTGAGAGAGGATCAGGATTAGGATAATGGACTGTGACAGAGAGTGGGAGCAGTAAGAGATAATAGAAATTAAAAGCTATAAAACTAAAAGAATAGGGAAAAGGAAGTATTAAGAATTTGGAGTATTGGAAAGTTCCGTCTTGGCAGTAGGATTAAAACTTAGCATTAACCTAAAAATTAATCCGGAAATGGGTTATCTAACACTGCTTTGACTTACAAATTATATCATAATTCATCTCATTGAAATCTTTGTATCTGCTACAAAACACAGGGGCTGAAGTAATTTGTTTAGCCCAAGGCACTTAACCAAGGAATATCCAATAATATTCCATGATCAGATGTCACATTACAAATTAACTAAACTTCCAGTACACTGTCCAAGGTGGTCACCTCTTCCTGTAAAACTGGGATTTGTCACACCAAAAGTGACCAGATTTATCTGGAATTTACTTACTTCATGTCCTGAAATTGCATAATTCAGAACCTGTACGTTTATTAATTCTTGCACAAAAAAAAGGTAAAACAGAGAGGGGCAGGATTAATCAAACTACCTACAAACACTCAGCACAAGCACGATCATCCAAATGATGTTTTTTGTGACATATCATTTTGATTGTCATATTTGGACACTTGTCCTGCCTGAACTCAGGATTAATTTATTTTTAAAGTGGCCAAATCATCTCATTTTCACAATACTCTCAATGTATCTATTTAGATAAGGTTCTGCCCAGACTCGCTTTCCATAAGGTCAAAGGAATGGGTCCCTGAAGCCTGCTCCATTATTCAATAGGATCATGGCTGATCCAACATTCCTCACACTCACTTCCCTGTACTTTCTCCATAACCTTTAATGCTCCTACAGATCAAAAACTTTTTCACCCTTAAAATATTCCCAATGTACACTATACATCAATTCACGATAATGGAGCTGATTTTTAAAAAAACATCCAGTGGACACTGACATTAGACATCTTGAAATGATTTCATTCTCTTCAACAGTGGGAGACAGCAATCAAAAGGAAGTCAGTACAGTGCTAGCAGACCTGATTGGCCAATCATAGACATGGAGGGGCCACGCCTTGGACTTGTGTCTACATGGAACATTAGCAGGACGTGCAGAAACCAGGCAAGCAGGCAGGAAGAGAACACTATGGGTAGAGAAGAGCTAAGAATGATCAATTGCAATCTGCAAATGTATATACATTTTGTTTCCTGTTTTGAGAAGCAAACAGATTGAAATTCAAAGGGAAACAATAATATGTTAACTTATGTTACACATAAAATAATGTTGTCTGATAGGGTTTTAATGATCTAAGTCATGACAATCAGGTCACCACATGATACAAAATTGACCTCTATCACTAGCACATATTTTGTAACAATCTTCCAGAGATTGCCTGGATTGAGGGACAGGACTAACTGAAGGTGAGCAATAGTATGCTGCACTGTGAAGAGCAGTTCTGCCAAAATATGTTTACAGGAACAACTAATCATTGCACAGGAACCAGTTGTGATGCAGCAACTGTAAAATATTTCAACATGCTTTCACTTCCTTCAAATAGGGCCCTCTTTACCACATTCTTTAATGCAGAAAGGGTACAGGCAATGTTAAGGATTGTTCTGCTTGTTAGATTTTCAGTTTTCAAACCATGGCTAAGTATCAGGCAGAGTCTAAGACTATCCTCAACTGAACTGATTTCTGCATGGTCCTAATGCCCATCTGATGTAAAGTCTGTGGCCAAGCATATGACTATAATTAGCCCTTGTGGATAATGGGGAACATACTTGGAGTACTGCATGTAGCTGTGGTCACTCAACTATAGAAAGAATATTATTAAACTAGAAAAGAATGCAACAATGATTTACTAAGATGCTACCCAGACGGGAAGGCTGGGTTGTAAAAGGAGGTTGGGACCATTTTTCCCTTGGGAGTACAGGAAAGTGAGGGATGACCTTATACAGGTCTATAAAATTATGACAGACATAGATAAGGTAGATAGCCAATAGCTTTTCCCCTTGGTAGGAGAGAGTAGGACTGGGGGGGGGGGGGGGGTGGTGGTGGTGATAGGCTTTAGGAGAGAGGGGACAGATACAAAGCGCACCCAGAGAAGCAGTCTTTTCACACAGAGGGTGGTGAAGGGTCAGGAATGGGCTGCCAGAGGTAATGGTGGAAGCAAATACAGCTTTGCTATTTAAGAAACATTTAGACAGGTACATGGATGGGATAAGTATGGAGGGGTATGGACCATATGCAGGCAGATGGGACTAAATTATGAAAACTGGGTGGCATGGGCACGTTGGGCCAAAGGGACTGTTTCCACGCTATGGACCTCTATGACTCAGGATAGAACATCATAAATCAGCCTGTTAATTTACAATGGCCTCAATCACTGGAGTTCTTAAAAATCAACCTTTAGGAAGATAGAATGAATGTAATGGAAACGTGTGAACTTAGTCACCAGAGAACAAAGGCTGTTGTGGTTACAGCTACGTTTTCTGTTAAGGGACTGAGCCAGAGCTTCACAAACATTTTCCCCACTGTCCCTCCATTTTAAAGCTTTTTCTAATTTATTCCTGGGTTGTGTCAGCATTTATTGCCATTCCCTAAATCGGAGGATAGTTAAGAATAAATCATATTACTGTGTTTGAAGTCACATGTAGGCCAGACCAGGTTAGGACAGCAGATTTCCAATGAAAAAACAAAAATGGCATCAGTGATACAAATGTCTTTATAAAAAAGAAAAATTGCCAGTGGTGGTTAGACCTTTAACTTTTTTTAATAAATTTAATCTGCCAAGGTGGGATTTGAACCCATGTCCCCAGAAAAAAAACACCACACACCTATTCATGCTTTTTTATTGGACCTCGGAGCACAAATTTAAAAAAAAGAGAAGTGACCCAAACTGTGGTCATGTTACACAGGTTAAAAGAAGCACTACCCTAAACCCTGGAAGTTCCTTCTCAAATATCTCCACTTCTCATTTTATTAAAGGGTGTTTGACCCACCTTTCGGTCATCAAATTTGAAATGTACTTGGTGTAACTTTGCTTTATCACCAAAAAGGGGTCAGAGGGGGTTATAGGATGGCGTGAGGGAACCTGTTTTAATTTGTCCATTGCAAGTAGCAGTCATGTGACCAAGGCAGCACAAACTTCATGGAGGATCAGGGTTGACCAGTAGGACAAGATATGTACATTTGCATGAGAAGTGTTTACGGAGTCTGAATGCTGCCAGTCTTTAAAATACACACTTATCACATATCTCATGGCAAAAAAAAATGGATTTTTGCCATCTCTAGAAGCTGTCTATTTCGTGGGTATGATTCTAGAAGCAGCAGCTCTCAAATCATTTTAGTGATCACTTTTCACTTGTGATTCCAGGCAATAAGCACCAGTAGGATTTATAACTAAGAAAGAGCACCATGACACATGCATTTCCCAAAGCTCCAAATACAAGCTGGAAGTGTTCCAGGAGAAAGTGAGGACTGCAGATGCTGGAGATCAGAGTCGAGAGTGTGGTGCTAGAAAAGCACAGCAGGTCAGGCAGCATCTGAGGAGCAGGAGAATTGAAGTTTCAGGCACAAGCCCTTCATCAGAATTGAGGCTTGTGTGTTGGGGCTGACACATAAATGGGAGGGGGGGGGGGGGGGGGGGGGGAAGCAATGGGGGATGAAGGGGAGAGAGGAGGAGATAGGTCAGAACAGGGAGTGAAGGGCGGGTCCAGAGGACGGTGCCGAGTTGGAGACTTGGGACTGGCATAACGTGGAGGGAGGGGAAATGAGGAAGCTGTTGAAATGCACATTTATCCTGTGCGGTTGCAGGATCCCAAGGTGCAATGTGGCGTTCCTCCTCCAGGCGTCAGGTGGTAATGGTTTGGCAATGGAGGTGGCCCAGGCTCTGTACGTCCTTGGAGTGGGAGGGGGAGTTGAAGTGTTCAGCCACAGGGCGGTGGGATTAGTGGGTGCACGTGTCCCAGAGATGTTCTCTGAAACAATCCTCAAGGTGGCATCCTATCTCCCCAATGTAGAGGAGACCACACCGGGTGCAACGGATGCAGTAGATGACATTGGTAGATGTACAGGTAAACGTCTGATGGATGTGAAAGGATCCACTGGGGCCTTGGATAGAGGTGAGGGGAGTGGTGTGGGCACAGGTTTTGCACTTCCTGCATTGGCAGGGAGTGGTACCAAGAGTTGGGTATGGGCTAGTGGGGGGTGTGGACCTGACAAGGGAGTGGTGGAGGGAATGGTCTTTTCAGAACGCTGATGGGGTGGGGAGGGAAATATCTCTCTGGTGGTGGGGCCCATTTGCAGGTGGAGGAAGTGGCAGAGGATGATGCATCGTATGCAGAGGTTGGCGGGGTGGAAGGTGAAGACCAGGGCAGTTCTGTCCTTGTTGCATTGGGAGGGGTGGGGTTCAAGGGCGGTGGTGCTTGAAGCCAGAGGAGATGCCCTGGAGGGCAGCGTCAACCAACTGGGAAGAGAAGTTACGATCATGGAAGGAGGCAGTCATCTGGAATGGTTACCTGTTCCTCTGCTACATCAATGACTGTATCAGCACCACCTCATGCTCCCACGAGGAGGATGAACAGTTCGACAACTTTACCAACACCTTCCTCCCTTACCTCAAACTCACCTGGACCATCTCGGAAACCTCCCCATCACCATCTCTGGCAACCATCTAACCACAAACATATCAAGCCCACTGACTCCCACAGCTACCTAGACTACACCTCCGCCCACCCTACCTCCTTTAGGAAATGCCATCCCTTATTCCCAATTGCTCTGGCTCCACCGTATCTGTTCTCAGGATGACCAATTCCACCTCAAAGTCAGCTAATTGGTATCCTGGTGGCTAGCTTCCTCCCTGTCTGTCCAATGTAAATGTTTGTTGTAGTTCTTGCCACTCCACCCACTCAACCCAAGACACCAAAAGGTAGAAGACGACAAGTTTCCTTCAATGTGACGGCTCTACTCATACCAATAAACATCACCCTGACCATAGAAACACTGGCCTCAGTTTGAGACAAACCAGGGATACAAACACCTGACAGCACCAACGCCAATCAGCACAAACAGCATCCTCAAACTATTAGACCTGTGCCTCACAACCCACTTCACCTTAAACGATATCACATACAAATCAATGGAACACCTATGGGATCACCAACATCAAGACTATTAGCAGAAGCAGTTATGCAGGACATTAGAACGAACAACCCTTCCCATAATCCAGCCCAAGCTTTGAGTCCACTATGTGGATGACACCTTTGTCATCACAAAACGGATTAAAATTTGAAGAAACCCACAAAACAACAACATCCTTACTAGTTCACCAAAACAGGAAGAGAACAATAACAGACTCCCCTTCCTAGATGTCACAGTAGAACGAAAAACCAATGGATAGCCGCAGACCAGCATTTACAGGAAAGCCACACACACTGACCAGATACTCAACCACAGGAGCAACCATCCCAACACCCACAAACAGAGCTGCATCAGGACTTTATTTAAATGGGGCACAATACACTGCAGCACCCAGGAACTACAAGCAGCGAGGGGAAAACTCCTATACAACATATTCAGGAACAAGTACCCAATAAGCGCAGTCTGCCAATTCCTACATAGACCTAAACAAGACGACGACACGCCCAAAGACTCTCGCCACCCTGCCATACAAAGACATTTCAGAGATGACAACCAGTCTACTCCAGCCCCTAGACATCATGGTAGCCCACAAACAGCTCCTGATGAATTTAAAAGGACCCCTTACCAACAACCAGCAGAATGAACATCATATATAAAATAAATACCCTGCAAGGACTGCAATAAACATTACATTGGACAGATAGCAGGAAATTAGCCACCAGGATACACGAGCACCAAATAGCCACCAAAAGACATGACCAACTATCACTAGTACCCACACAAACGAAGAGGGACACCAGTTCAACTGGGACTATACATCCATCCTAGGACAGGCGAAACAAAGGCACGCACGGGAATTCCTAGAGGCCTAGCATTCAAACCAGAACTCCATTAACAGACAGGTTTGGACCCCATTTACAAACCTCAATAACAGAACCGGAAAACGATATCACCTACCACAACAAGCCGAGACAGAAATAGCAAGCAAGACAGGACACCAACACTTCAGAGGCTCACTGATAATGTTACCTAGCATGGTGACAAAATATCAGAACAAATCTACTAGCTCAGCAAGCAAAACTTTACAACCTGACAATCATTATTCTTATTTTTCCCAAAACAATATTAGACTTGTTTGAGAAACAGGAATTCTCGCTGCCTCTAAAACATGCCAAGTCAGCAGTCTTCATGCAAAATCTCAGCAAAAGGATTTCTGTTACTTCATGCTGGAGATCAGAGTGACAGAATACCATACAAACATGATGTAGCATCATTAACATGCAGTCCTTTGTCTTTGAAACAAAATAGAAACCTGGCAATTTTTTTTTTGTTTTGAAGTAGTGGTGGGATTTGGGCCCAATTACAACAATCCAGACCCAGCTGCTGCTTCCAATCTCTAGTGAGTTAGCTGATATCAGCTACAATGAGCAGCAGGGACACACTAATTTGACTATTTCTAACATCAATGGGTACAAATCAACCAGATATCCAGTTAGATGTTGCACAAAGTTTCTTTGTACTATTCTATCAAATACTCCGGTCAGATCAGGCAAAGTAGAGCTAAATCGCGAGCCTGATTCAGCTGCTAACACATGCGAATGAACAAAACTATCATACATTTGTGCATGAAATTCTGAACTTGAGTGATTCAGTTGAAAATGTTGACCTTTGACAGTATTTATTTTTAAAATGTGATGACCCTATCACACTATTCGAAGAATAGCAGGAAGATTTCCTGCATTTTTGTCAGATTGTTCTCTCACTAAACTAACACCACCCTTCAGAGCAGTGTAAATTGCTGCTTTGCGTGCAAACTGAAGGGAAGGAACAGTCCCTCTACAAGTCATCACTCCAATCTTTCTAATTTTCCAATGTTCACTGTAGCCAGTCAATCCAGCATAGGCCCAGCATTGAAGAAAGATCTTACAATCTGGAATGTACTGCTTGAAAAAGGGTGATGAACACACTTGCAATGCCAGCTTTCAAAAGGCAAGTGAAGACATACTTGAGAAAGGAGATATTTGTAGGAGATGGGGAAAGCAAGCAGAGATTGTGACTATTTGGGCAGCGTGGCATTTATCAATACATAATTCCATGAAGTTTTAGAGCTTTAAAAACTATTAGAGGTTTTTGCAAACTAAACAGATTGTTATAAATACACATCATTCAGAGCAAGACCAAAAGTAGGGTACTTGAAGCATCTGGACTGACAGCACCAGCAACCTGCTCCAGCAAGACTGGAGCTCCTGCTTAGACCCAATTCAGACCAACAATGGTGTATTGTGCAGACTAGTCACGTAAATTTAGACAGATGCTTCAAAAAAGGGACAAGGAGTTTGTTAGGAGGTCTAGGGGATTATGAATTATAGCCAATTATTGATCCCCTAACCACCTGTTGTTTTGGGCATGCACAAATTTTCCTCAGCTTCTGGGATTTCTCACCTGGAAGCTGCCCACTTTTCCACAAACTAGAGAAACAAACACAAACAGTTCTTCCCTGCACTTATCCCAACAACAGCTGGCGAGGAACAAAACAGAAAACAAGAGCACTAAGACTCAGGTTGCAATTGAAGATGCAAGAGACGGCACCCAGAAAAAAAAAGTCTGAGCTATTTGCAACAGAAAACTTAGTACAAAATAAACTCTTTTCTCCATTAGAACTTTCTCCCCCCTGGAGAATGCTACCCTGAATGTCTCTTGTCCTTCCAAACCCAAATTTCCTAACTATATTCTTTGTCCTTCTTACTGCTGTCAGTGTTCTGATCTCAAAGCCAAGTTCTCCAACTCTACCCTAACCAAAACATTAACTCGTTCAAAAATGTTTCTTCTTTCTCCAGTTCAAGACTATTACATTGCTTAAATCACTTTCACTGTTCAGCCTTGTTCCCGAACCCTTTATCTAATGTATCTTAATAAAACTTAATGATTTAAAATTGAAGCCATACATTAGCAAATAATGTATATGGGAACCACCCAAGTCATGGCTCCCTTTGTAGCAGGGTTAAAATAATAAAACTATAACTAAGTGATCCCTGGCTTCATTCCCAATCCACACAGAGTTGGTTTATATTGATCTAGATGGTGTCAAGATTCTTAACCATTGATGATTTCATTCCCTGAGCTGGGGGTGCAGGCAAGAGTCAGCCAGAGTTCAGATTTCATGTTGACATTTAGTGCCTCTTTCTAGAAAATGTGCAAATGTAGGCTTGGGTCACAAAAAGGTTTGTATTTTTCAGTGATGACTCAGATGAATAGTTGAGTTCATTGTTCTGCTCAAATAAAGACTTTTGTACATTTAGATCAGAGTCATACATATGTGGACACGAGTTACAGACTGGAATCTAATTGAGAAGTTTGGAGTTTTTATTTAACAGAAACAGAGTGAAACCGTGATTCTAGTTGATCTAAGAGAAAACCAAGCAAGCCAATCCACAGCCCTAGAAAAAATCACAGCAAGTTATTCCTCAAGATATTCTCCTCAGCTCAACACTTTGTTTTGGGCTAACAGACTAGGACTCAAAACAAAATGTTTAAACTTAGTGACAGATATTAACACCAGACCCTGCCAGACGAACAGTGGCCACCTTCCACAAGATGGAAAGACCTAACCACCTCAGGCTGACCTCCTTCATCCCTCACCCATCAACATCCAGGGGAAACCATTGATCAGATACTTAACTGGAAGATTCATATCAGCAAATACTACAATATCAAGAGAGAGGCTGTGACAATGAGGGTCACTTCCTGATCCCAAAGTCTTTCCGCTATTTAGAATATGCAAATCAAGAATGAGAAAATGTTAATGGCTATTCAGCATGCAAGGAACTTTTTACTGAGAAATTAACCCACTTATTTGAAGTGTGCCATTGGTCTTAATATCCACCCCTCTGCCAGCATACATTGGTTGCCTTATACATTATATATCCACAGAAACCCCAGTGTTTATTCCTATGCTCAAACTTAAATGGATTCCAGTACTGTTCAGCACCCCTGGAGATATTACCTTCAAATCTTCTTGAAGTTCAAGTTGTTTCTTATCCAAGAACTTTCCTATTACACTGAAAATATGCCCACTGCATGCTACTCATCTTACAATGTAGTCACTTCAAAATATTGGCTTCAGAATTTGTTAGCAAGGCTATATAGTGGTGAATATATAGAGTAAAAGGAAGAGGAGAGAATGAATAAGTTTGCAAGGATAAAATGTTTATTGAATTAAAATCCCATCCTTTGTGAACAATGTGACAGATGTGATTGAACAATATTTATGCTTTTTTATAAAAGACAATGCCTTGTTACTGTTAAGTCTTTCATCTATAGATTGCCTGGAGTAAATTCCTCACCTGAAAACTTGCCTAAGGCTAAAATTTCTAATTCATTCATTTCCAACTATTATCTCAAAGTCCAAACAGATTCACTCAGTCCTCCTTAATATTTACAGAACTGGAAATGTTTTCTTCTCATCAAAGCTTAATTCTGAACGTATAACACACAGGAAAAATTTCTTTGTTTTTGTACAGTCCCAGGGTTTGGCAAGAGATGGTCAGGAGTAGAGGAAAGAAAACAGGATCAGTTTCCACAAAGTTCTTCTGGCCACAAAATATTTTGTCAGAAAAGCAAAGATTTCCTGTGAAGAGAGAAAGCAGTCCCATTGGAAGCTGCACCGACACTAAGGTCTATCAACTGTGTCTGGAAAACAGCTATGGTTTAATCCTGCTGGTTGCAACAACAATTTTTCAGCCTAACATTCAAAACTATTCTTCCTTCGGATGATCAGTTCTTGCTTGTTCTGCAAAAACTTTGCCAAGCATGATGCTGCTTTACTGTTAGTCACTATACTCCTTTGGACAAGAGGGGAACAGATGGTTGTTGAAGGGATTACAGCTGTGAAAATCCTGTGGTGCTCATAAATTACCCAAGTCTCCAGTTAGAGCTGGACAATAAAATAGATAGATAAAATAAATAAATAGATAGATAAAAGGAACTTTTGCTGTCTGCCCATATTCTGTTTTTACTGAAGTCAGGAGACAAATTTCACGGGTGAGTCAGAGAATTCAGTATAGTATAACTAAAGTGGGTGTTTGTCCACTGGTAGAATTGAGTGTTTTGGTCTACAATGGAATTTTCATTCGATAAATGTTCAGTGAAAACAGCAAATGGAAGTTATTATTTACATATTTCATTTTTAAACCTCACTTTAAATCAAGAATACATTGTACAATGATGTGCAAGATGTGACAACTGAAGTTCTTATCTCGAGGCCCTGAAATATCAGCCTTTGTAGTGAATTTGGGGCAGGACACATTTTCCTTTTTTAATTAATCAACAAAACACAGGAGGTAAGCAAATGATAATTAGAAGTTTTATTTTCTTTCTATATTCAAGTTCATTTGCCAGCTTCTAGATTTCTCAATTTGAAATGTTTTATAAATTTAAAATCCAAAAGCTTCAACATGCATATAATTAGTATTGTCTTACTTTCTCAATTTGAAAAGAAACTCGAAAGAAAAACTAAACAATGTTTTTGAAATAGATTTTACTGGAAAGCAATGAAAGTTAATGTATGCAGGGTTTCTCTACAGCAATGGCCATGTATTTTTATTTTGCGCTTCGTGGTTGTAGACAAAATTAGAAAATATTTTTAAAGATGAAGAAGTGTTTTAAGGAATTGTTGCATATTTTGAAAAGTAATTTGACACTTATGGCAGGCACTGGATTTGTACAGCTGTTTGAACAAGCAGCAATGGAAGAGGACTCAATTGTGACCATTGTAGCCGGATGGCAAGATGTTAATTGACCTATGGACTAGTGATCACTTATTGATACAAAGTTCTTTTGCCTGCCAACAGCTATGTAATTGCTCTCAGGTAACTAAGTGGCTTGGGACTGGGAACTTGTCACCTGCCAGCTCAGAAATGGAGTCTGTTCTCTGCAGTCAAAGCTTACCTTAAACCTGAAGAAAACCAATTTCTTTCCTCCTGCAGTTGCTGCAAGTTATAACTTTAGTTAATAAATCATAATTTTACAATTGAACAAATCAACATGTCTCTTAAAAAAAAATCAGTGAAAGCATTCAGAAAAGGAAAGCCAGGAAGAAACTTTCAGACCAGCATGACAGAATTTGTGGACAACAACAATTGATCTCTTTCCAGTTTCCCCTCAATTCCATCCATCTTTTTGCCTGTCTCTACATCTGACCTATATGAGGAGTTTAAAAAGGGAATAAAAAGGTGCATTCCAACAGTTTAACTGTTTACTTATAGCTACAACCTAATTACTTTTAATAAATGGTAATTCTTGTTCAGTACAGAAACCTGGGCCATGCTTCCTATCAAACTGGGTCTAAAAAAAAAATCAGAAATTGAAGCACTTAATGTAATGTAACGACTGTGTGGAGTTTGCACATTCTTCCAGTGTCTGTGTGGGTTTCCTCCGGGTGCTCCAGTTTCCTCCCACAGTCCAAAAATGTGCAGGTTAGGTGAATTGGCCATGCTAAATTGCCCATAGTGTTAGGTGAAGGGGTAAATGTAGGAGAATGGGTCTGGGTGGGTTGCGCTTCGGTGGGTCGGTGCGGACTTATTGGGCCAAAGGGCCTGTTTCCACACTAACTAATCTAACCTAATGTACTTATTTTGAAAGTTTTTACTTCTGTGGCAAATTCAGGAACAACAGGTCTTGATTTCTTTCACATAGCCACACTGACTCATGACACTAATCTGTCACAACTGAAGTGCATGAGCCATGGAAATGCTGGCAAAACAGCATAGGCATAGACAAGACCCCTCCCCCCACAGGAATCCTAACCTACCCTTACAATGCTGCAGTCGCTGAAGAGTGTACATTATACAAGTGCTCAAACAGATTAATAGTATTCCTACTCTCGGCAAATGTATAAGTCCTAGGATTTTGAAAGAGACTCAAAAGTAGAACCTTCAATGAAGACATTTTAAATTAATTTAAATTTAAATCCATCACAATAAAACATCATTTCAACATTTTAATTATTTGATGTTTAAAATATTTGACATTTGAAATCAGCAATTTAAGATAATTTAAATGATGCAAAAAAAATCACTCTTTCTCAAACTGTTTAATTGCTAACAGCTGATAAAATTACAAAGTTCAAAATTATGACAAAGTATGGCTTCTGAAGTTAAAATTTTGTGTAAATCAAAATTAGACTACATTTTATACCCAGCTTCCTCAAACACCATCCCTCACTCAAAGGTTCTGCTGAGCTGCAGTTAACTCACTCTGGTACCTCAACCAGACTTTGTCAGCTTTCACATCTGTAAATGATCAGGGGTCAAACATTGACATCTGCCTGATCAGAAACAGACCCCAACTGAAGTCAGCAACTTTTGCAGAAAGCGTAGAGTTGGGCAACAATGCTAAGAGATCTTACGGAGCAACAATGTTTCCACCCAGTGGTCCACCATTCACCTCCTCTCCTCTACAACCAATTACATTCCAATTGCACACCAGGCTGTGTTCTCCCAGTTCCTGAGGCTATACAACTGTGCCAGTAAAAGCAGGAGATGGAACAAAGTTGCACAAATTCTATTGTAATTACACTCAAAAGAAAAAGGAAATTACATTTGAATAGCATCTTAAAGTGGCTAGTAGGCCAATTAAAATTTCAAATCATAGTAACTGATGTAGAAAACATGGAAGCTAACTTGCACACAAAACACCCACAAGCAACAGAGGTAGGACAAAATACTTTGGGGAAGACATTCAGCTCCAGCTTTTGATCTGAAATGGAGGCTGCTACAAAAAGGGATTTTTAAAAAAAATAAGTTCAGCAACTAGCAACTAGTTAAACAACAGGTTTTTCAGCTGGATTTCCATGGGTCTGGCTGTGTCTGTGGGTTTGTTTCAAAACAGTTTGCCTGCACTGCAGAGCACAAACTGGAGTTTGGCAGTAACAACTACAGTTAGTGTGGTTAAAGTGTGTAGGTGGTGAACAGGCCAATTTGGGACAAATTGCCCAACTTCAGTTCCAGTGCTCAAGTAGTAAATAACTCACTCATGCAAAATCTACAACAAAGTCACAAAGACTTGCACTCTCAAATATCCTCCCATCCGGGACTAAACATTGCCAAATAACAAAATTCCTAAACTCCACTAAACAGTCAAATACCCTGTGCCAATAAACTCCTAAATATCCCCAATCCACTAAAAATTCAAATTCCCTCACATGAAATCTAACTCACACTCTCAATCCACTAACACTGAATTACCTCAGGTATTATCTATTCTCCAATTATATTCAACTTTGCCCATGGCTATTGCAAGAGAGTTACCAGCACCGCACCCGCCTCACCACCCCCCCACCCCAAAACCCCAGTGAATCTAGACAAACAGAACAGGATTTTCAGATCCCATTCAGTTTGGAATCAGACCAAGCCTGAAAAATGAGGCAGCCAAGCAATTATGCTCATTAAGAGCCATGTTAAATGGTAACTTTAGGAGGCTGACTCAATAGTGTGCAACAAAAGACCACACTGTAGAGGAGACCCAATTCTACCACAGCTGTGGTTTTCTTGATGTAACTTACATCGTAGCTGCAAGAAAACTGCCTTATTGTAACACAGTCGCAGTTCATAGAATCCCTACACAGTGTGGAAAAAGACCCTTTGGCCCAACAAGTCCACACCGACCCTCTGAAGAGTAACTCATCCAGACCCATTCCCCTACTCCATTATTCTCTATTTACCTCCGACTAATGCATCTAACCTATACATCCACGAACACTATGGGCAACTTAGCATGGCCAATTCACCAAACCTGCACATCTTTGGATAATGGGAGGAAACCAGACCACCTGGAGGAAACCCACACAGACACAGGGAGAATGTCCGTACTGCATACACAAAGTTGTCACAGTCTGGAATCGAACCTGGGTCAATAGACAATAGATGCAGGAGTAGGCCATTCTGCCCTTTGAGCCTGCACCGCCATTCAATATGATCATGGCTGATCATTCCTAATCAGTATCCTGTTCCAGCCTTATCTCCATACCCCTTCTTAAATGAATCCAAAGACTGGGCCTCCACTGCCCTCTGGGGCAGAGCATTCCACACAGCCACCACTCTCTGGGTGAAGTAGTTTCTCCTCATCTCTGTCCTAAATGGTCTACCCCGTATTTTTAAGTTGTGTCCTCTGGTTCGGCACTACCCCATCAACGGAAATATGTTCCCTCCTGCCAGAGTGTCCAGTCCTTTCATAATCCTATACGTTTCAATCAGATCCCCTCTCAGTCTTCTAAACACAGGGTCCCTGGCCCTGTGAGGCAGCAGAGCTAACAACTGAGCGAGGAACCACCTCCGCTTCAGAGGAGTACCAGATTGATTATCCAGCTTTCATAGCCCCTCCATTGCCCTTATTTGGACTGGTCTCCTTGCCAGTTGAGGGGTCACCTCAAATTCTCAGTGGGTAACTACTTACTCCCTATACAATCACATGGGGAAAAAAACTCCCCTAGCCCCACTCCAAAAGCAATTCAGCCTGACACTGAGGACTAGAAGAGAGTGACAAAGCTATGTTGCCCAGTGAATATTTCACTAGGCCATTAGGTGGTGAATTACCCCTCCCCCAAAAAAAAGCACTGTAGCTCAACTATAAGCTTTACTCTATTTAACGCTAGCCAACAGCACAGGCTGCTAATAGATTCAGACACACAAGCCCACATAACTTGACACTATAACCAAACAATGTGTTTACTCAGTAAATTAATCAGTACTGCAGTGAAAGTGAGCTTAACTTATTGACAGACATATCACAGTAAGTGTGTGTATTATTCTCAATCTGCACACAGTTCACTCCCTCATCTTCTGATAATCAGCCAAAGCATATACAAAAGAAGAAGAAAAAGCCATCCACACGACAGTCACTGACCAGAGTGCAGAGCTGTATTAATACAGCATCAACTCACTTATTCCTAGAGCCAGCCGATTCCCCTGCAATTCCTCCAGTGACGTGTTTGTTGAAGTTGGCTCTCACTAAAAAGAGTGAACGCTTGCACAGCCTGCTCCTCATTTCAAAGTTACTGAGAGATCTGTGATTTTGAACTGTTTGAGTGGATTCATCTGTGCAGACTGGCAGAGTGGAACCACACTTCCTCTTCCAAATCCCCAAACCACATGCAAAAATAACATTGGGCGCAGAGTCAGGAATTTGTCTTTGAAATTGCAAACCCTTCAAAAATAAAGGAAGAGAAAAAAAACCTCATTTCCAAAGTCACATCTTTCAGATAGAGGTCAACCTCGCTTATAAAAATGGGTGTTCGTGCGCCATTACTGCAGTCATGGATGCTCACAGTTAGGCCACCTTCAACTTTATCTTGAATCCAGATATTCTCTACACTTTTAAGCACACCACCTCATGTTCAGTCCTACCAGAACTAGGACCTTACTCAGTACCAGTCATGTGCTGGCTGAGAGGCAGTGAGCTGCAAAACATTTCACCGCTTTAGAACGTGATTTTATCTTGACCCAGCATCAGCACACACTGCAACCAGCTAAGAGTCATTTCATAGTGAATTATCATAACTGGACAGTCTACTGGTTAAATAACTATTTCCCAAAGAGAGTTTTGGGTCTTTAATTCAATAAAATTTGGTCTTTTGCAGGTTATCATGACACAGGAAAGCTGAAAGACTGCAATTTTAAAGTTAACCTTTTGCTTGGTCTTTACAATAACTCCAGTGGTTAACTTTTAATACCCTCTATGGTCTAACAAACGTCAACCATTCGCTTCATACAGCCACATCCCAGTCGTGTCCGTATTAAAAAAACATCAGGAGCAAGACATGAATAATCCTCCCTCTCCTTAGATCAAAAGGCATTGTCACAAGCCTTTTATGTACTACAAAAATATTTACATGGAAAGATTTACAATTCTCCAATTTTTCCCTCAGTTTAATAACTTTTCACTAATTTCAACAAGTTTAAGGATGTTCTGAATTGCCAAATGCTCAAAACATTAGGGGTTAGAAGCTCAAATAAAAAGAGTGCATTATGTACTAAAGTTAATCATTATTTGATACTTGGGCCAGTACAATGACCGTACATAGATACTATCAGTACAAGTGTCCAAAAGTTGTTTAGTACATTTCCAAAGAATTGTACTAAAGTTGATTAGATACTGTGACATTGTTTGACGTGGGCTACAATCAACATTTGGAGCCAAGGAATTGTACATTCAAAGTGGGACCAGCTGGACCTTTTGTCCTTAGGATTGTATCAGAATGTCAAAGAGAAGAATAATCACCTTCAACCTCCCACAGCATACTAACTAAGCAACCTATGGTCTGTGCTACAAGGACAAAGGTAGTATTATCGTACTAAAAATGCTGCAATTCAGAGTATTCAGAAAATTAAACCTTTGGGAAATAGGGTGCCTTAATAGTGTTTAGAACAGACAATTGAGGGAGATAGATTTTGTGTTTGACATATTTTTCTCCCTTAGTAAGAATCTTTTAAGTGGAAACCATGATTGGGCATAATGCCAGAAGTCATTCTTCATCTGAGTCTGGACAGCTCTTCACTTCTTGGAGGATCACAGTCAAGGTCCAATTTGCACTGTCTTGCCATTCACTTCATTACACTGTACAATGCAGACCAATATATAATGATCTGAAGTAGGAACAATAACTGACACTTCATCCTAGAAATGCATTGGTTAACTTGCACATCAATTATTGTCCCAGCATCCCAAAGAATCAAGCCCTATTCCAGAGGATTGAGCACATCAGGTACTGAGGGGTTATTGTTTCAATGGTACAGTATGTTAGAGTGCAGTCTGTTGTCGGAGGTTAAAAAAAATCCCAGGGCAATACTTGAACAAGGGTAGAGCAGTTTTCCTGACGTTTTGGAAAATATTTATCCTCAACGAACATCTTTACAAACAAACGTGTCTGTCTGTGGTGTGAGAAAGAACCTTTATGGCCATATTCAAAGACACCTTTCTAGTTGTGAAAACCAGTTGAGATATCCCAGGCAAGTGAAAAGGACTAATTTGGAGCAATATTTTTCCTTTACAATGGTGGGATATAGAGTTAAGTCCAATCTGTAAAGCATTCCCAAATCAAAACACTGTCTGGTCTGAGGTTTTGTTTACTAACCCCAGGAACATACCTCAGTCTTAACCCTACAAAAAGGGTCATCCTATTCTGTCCACTTCATATACCAATTATCCCATTCTCTCTAACGCAAACTGACGGTTTATTGTGGTCTGGGTTCAAATCAGTTAAGTCACACCATGGTAAACTGTTGGACCCAAAGCTTTGTGTTTTGAGATTTCCAGCACTGGTGTATTTTGCTTTCGTTCAAGATTATTGTTGACATGAATTGATACTACATCAGCATCTCAACAAGCTCAGAAATACAACCATTCATCAAGATCATAAAGACACTTACATTTCATATGTCACGTATTTCTAAAATGGTTTAGTTGCAAGCACCTGCTCATTGTGTTAATTATCATAGGCAAAACCTAACTGATATCATCTGATACTCAAACAAGTTTATGGACTTTAAAAGTCATTGGATAGAAGTTAGGAGTAGGAGTCTTCATTGATTTTCCCCTCTTAGTTCAGAGGCTTGGAAATCAGTTTATGATACCCTTAGTTGGGATAAGCACATATCATGGAACACTCAAGCTGGTGTCTTTCTACTCTCAGTCACTCTTTACCAAAAGAGTCAGTCAGTCAGTCGAGGAGACCCAGCTATGCCCTTAAAAGACTGTGCCCAGATGAGCACCTTTTTGGGTATGCAAGGCTTAAACAACCATCATCCATACCAACAAAGGGATTTAACACAATCTTGCTTGGGATTTGAAGTGCCACCAAGTACATGACACCAAAAACATTTCAACACAATCTGAAATTCAGTACAGAATTACTTGCAAAAGTTGAGGTTTACTAAATTCTTCTTCAGGATTATGGTATCCCTTTAAGAATGTGTATGGTTAAAAAGCATTGCAGAGTTTCTCAATATTACATCAAACCACAGTTATGTTAATCTCACAGGGTGGAAAAAATTCTAAAGAACAGCACCCAGCAAGAGAACGATCCAGACTCAGTAAGTCAGTACAGGAGCAATCTAGCATCTTATTTAGGGAATGACCATCCATTGCAATATAAAAATCAGAAAACTGCAGTTTAACATGAAGTCTGAAGAAGCAATCTCAGCCAGATCAGCAGCAGGGTAACTACAAAGGTCTCAGCAACCCTGGCTAGATAAAGGAAAAACTGTTTCGCCTTCCTTTCCCGGATCACAATGATGACCCACTCTGCGAAGTGCAAACATGTGACTAGATGAAGACAATGTTGGCTCAGTTGTGATGCTTCCACAACAGAATAATCCAAATGTCACTGTCGAGATGCAAACATCAAGAATGGCTCCTATCCCATGGTGCCTGAAGTTGTCTGTTGACCATGAAGCTGTATTCTATCAATTACTGAGAGAAAACTGGAGGAAAGGTTAAAGTACATACATATGAACAGTATCACTGTTCACATGAAAAGTGCAAAGGCTTCACATCCTTTGAACAGTACAGTAAAGATCACTCCTTGATTTAAACAAGGGATAAAGCAAAGAAAATAACTGCCAATGTCAGGAACAAACCACAAAGTTATTCTGTTGATGCACAAGTATCCTTCTCATTCCCTAGTCTTTTACTTGCCTTTCTAGCTTCAAATTGCTAAGACTGTATATCTATTTAGAAATAAGCTTGAGTGGCTTAATGCCCCTTTCTCATCCCTGACTTTTCTAAAGTTCCTGCGTTTACAATTACATCTTTGTGAGGTTCTATGTATTTCAAATACAAAGATGGATAAAGAGCTCCTCGTCAGAAGTCACAAATCAAATTTAATTTACACCTTTCACCAAATTGTAGTGTCTGAAACACATCAACAAACAGCAGCTTAAAATCATTGCCTGGTTGTAACTCTGGCAGAAAAAAAAAGCAGGATTTAATATAGCAATACCACTACAAAATGTAGCCCAGTTTCCCATCCCACACATTTCCAGCTCCCTATCTACACTAGCCTCAAACCTCCCAAATACATTTCCTGTCAGAGACACCACTAGGTTTGCAATAGAACTGGTGACGACAGGACCTTCCCTACTACTAACACAGGAAAGAAGCTGTAAACTCAACAGGGTTCAGACTTACCGTTTCCACATAGTAGTGGGGGCTTCCCCTCACCCCACCACACCTAGCTGTCCACTGCGACAGTTTGCAGCTGTTGCTCCATTACACACAGGCCCACGAAGGGCCAGGATGCCAGCTTCTGGCACCGAAACAGCAGGGGAGCGGGGGGAAGATTTCCCCCATCCACCGTCCTCCACGGTCCAACAGCCCCACTCTGCGCTCAATTCTTTCTCTCTCCACTTCACTGCATCCGACAGCACCGGGCACACACAGAACAGCTCAGCAGCCCAGACAGAATATCACATGATCAAATGCAGCTAGCTCACTCAGGGGTTTTTTTTGAATAAGGGAAACATGTGACCTTCCCTCCGGAATCTAATGACAAATAGACAGACAAGCAGCTCCAGCTGACAGAGAGCAACAGAATAAAGGTCTGACTGAAAAAACAGCTTTAACTTTCACCCAAAATGCCTAGGAGAGAGGCTTCCCTTTCCAAGCAAAACTGACACCCACATCCGGCCACCTGAATAATAGAAGGAGCTGCCGAGTCAATGGCTCCAGACTTCTCTCTCGCACACACTCCATCAGCAATTTCCAACTTGTGAAACAATTTGCGTCTCAGAAGCTCGGCAGCTGCTCAACTCACAGCTAGAGAAGTGAACTTGAAATACAAGTAATCCAGCCTGTTATTTAAATTTAAAAAGTTGTTTCAGACAGAGCAATTTTTTGCCTCCTTTTCAAAGGTACCCACTTCAACTTAGTGGATGTAATTATATGGGGCACCGGTCACCGTCCATCACTTTCTTCACGTGGTCAGATTTCTACATCCATTAGTGGCTGTATCCTGACCCCTCAATATTCACCTTCCTTCAGAGTATCTTGCCTGATTTTCCTAACTCAGGGACTAACTGTGGATCCAGCTAACTCAACCCAGAATAGCACTCAATTTCCAGGCACCTGGAACTCCGTATTGTGTACATGAAGACATCAAGGTAGCTGGTGAAAGTGAGTTGTTTGCTGTATATTCTTACAAAGCTTCGAACATAGCTAATTAAAATTATGCACGAGGTTACAAAGTGTAGAATTATTACTAATGCCAGGGCACAACTGACATGAACGAACCTATGGAATTATAGAATCCCTACAGTGCAGAAACAGGATATTTGTGCCATCAAGTCCACACTGACCCTCTGAACAGTATCTCACCCAGGAGAAAATGTGAGGATTGCAGATGCTGGAAATCAGTCGAGAGTGTGGTGCTTGAAAAGCACAGCAGGTCAGACAGTATCAGAGGAGCAGGAGAATCGAAGTTTCAGGCCAGAGTCTGATTCCTGATGAAGGGGTCTAGCAGGAGCATCTATTCTCCTGCTCCACAGTATCCCATCCAGACCCACCCCTCTACCCTATCCCATAGTGAAATCAACCTAACTTACACATTCCTGGACACTATAGGCAATTTAGCATAGCCAATCCACCTAACCTGCACATCTTTGGTCTGTGGGAGGAAACCCATACAGACACAGGGAGAATATGCAAAATCCACACAGTCCCCCACAGCTGGAATTAAACTCTGGTATCTGATGCTGTGAGGAAGTACAGCTAACCACTGAGCCAATGTGCCACCCCAAATATTGTTCTATGTATGAACTGCTACTACCAAGCTACTATCACAGGGAGTGTCCACCTCCCTTATTCTTCTTGGGTTTAGAGACCCTGTCAGGACAGTTGGAACATATGTGATAGCATTTACACATCACACACCTACCTCACACATAACAATACAATAATCAATCAATCAATCAGAGTTGATAGCAGCATAAAATACTGCCAATGGGTTTCAATAAGCACCAGTAAACAAAAAACAAAATCTCTTCCAGGTAATGTTTCAGCCATTAAGAAATCTCTGTTGATAGATTTCTTAGCTCTGAGTCAGGAAGTCATGGATTCAAGTCCCACTCCAGAGTTGTAATCTCAATAAACTCCCAAGCCAAACTGCCCAGCATCAAGGCAGCAATTACACAAGTTCAGTTTGATTGAGCAGGATACTTCAATTCTATGCCTGATACCAGACATCCAAAACAATTGCTTTACTCAATACAGAGTCACTGAAGGAGCCTCCAGGAAGGACAGCAGGAATGCTTTAAGGATATAATCAAATTTTCTCTGAAAACATCTCCACCAACTCATGACATTCCCTAGCCTGTGACTGACTAAAATGAAGAAAACCCATTTGAAGAGCTATGTCAAGAACACACAAACCTCCCAACAACTCATCTGCCTGACCCTTCAAATGCCATCTCCCCAGGCATGTGACTGAGTCTACAGACCATGCAATAAACTAATCAACCAGTTGAACTCAATGAATCAGAATTCAAACAAGTTCATCCTTGATCCAAAGGGACTGCCAAAAAACAAGAAACTGTGTGTGGGAGCTTGTTGCTAATCTATTGGCTGCCTTGTTTCCTACAATACAACACTGACTATACTTCAAAAGTACATCATTGGCTGTAAATTGCTTTGCAAAGTCCTAAGGTTTTAAAAGACACTTTCTGCCACCATGCAAAGGTTTTAAACACTTTTTTTTAAAAACTTCTAGCATTAATAGGAAGGGTTTAGAGTGATATGGACCAAGTGCTGGCAAATGGAATTAGGTTAGAATATCTGGTCAGCATGGACCGAACGGTCTGTTTCCGTGCTGTATATCTCTATGACTCTATATTGCCCACAAACAATATCGAGAGGGGTCTAATTTGCTTCAATTCTATCCTCTTTTTGTCATCTAACTTTACCTTACATGAATCTAAATTTAATTTCCAATGTTAATCACAATATAAAATTCTTAAATCATTTGACAAACTGTCCTGTGACCAGTTTTACTTTACCAGTCCCTAATTCCAGTCAATTATCTAACCTTATCCACACTGATCCACCTTGTGACCTTTGTGGGTAATAGCTCATTTACAGAAAAAAGGTGCCATCCAGTGCAGGATCTAATTTAATGACATAAATTAGAAAAAGGGACTGAACATAGAACAGATCCTTTGAGCAGTCCCAGAAACTTGGATATACAAAATTAAGATTACCATGATCTTCTGGCAAAGTAATTCAATATATTTCGCAATTCAATTGTCCTGCATTCTGTACGGTCTGGATAGAAGGACATTGTAAAACTACCAGCTCACAGGCCTTCTCCAAAAACGCAAATCACCAACCTGATTCTCAAGTGTGCAAACTGGTTATTGTCCTTGGACAGGATAAGGCCTGCCCATAAAAGCTCAGCCTCTGGCACTCCCCATTTCTACAAATTACAATCTGTGAGTGAAATTTGATGCACACATACAGAAAAGAAGGCAATTCCCTTAATGCTGGACCTTGACAGTATGTTGCGATTAATTTGAACAAATCCAAAACGCAAAAACAAACTGGATCACTGTGAAGTGAGTGTCAGTAACTCCTCCCAGACAGCACTGTCTTACTCACCACACCTCCGATGAGTCTAATCCAGTCTCGTCACATTGTCAGGCTTAATAACTACTCCAATATTACTGACGGTATCACTGTTGATATTACTTCAATTACTTTGCAGTGTTGAATTAGTCATAATTCTTTACAATAAAGGCTTTGAGACTTCACTTGTCCATTGAATCATTTGGTGTGGTGCTGAACCACACAGACCAACAAGTATCAGATTCAGTTGTTGGTGTTCAGTTTGCTGATCTTAGCAGTCAAAGCATTACACTTAGCTTCAGAGCCTTAGGCTGACAATAAGAGTTGGATAGGATTTCTGCTTCACCAATCATTTCTGCAAGAAAGTGAATCTCTAAGGGCACCCCAAGCCCAGATTCCCCAAAATTGAATTAATTGTAGCACATGGTATTCAGATTCATACAACCCACTTTTGGAAACTCCTAGGAGACAATGTCTTCTGAAGTGGATGGGAGAAAATTAATCAGGTGAAGTGAGGTTTTCGGGAGACTGGTTACTGCAATCAGGAGCAAAAGCTGAACAACTCAAAAAAAAAGCAGGGGTAAACCTATAGATAGTTTACAAATAATGTATATTTCTGAAATTTAAAAAAATGCACATGCATCATAGTCAGGTTCAATTTTCAAAGGTCATGCATACTTTTCAAAGGGGTATGTGGATCCTGGTCAGCAGAGGATCCCAAACTAACTGCTTTCCTTACCTGCCCAGATGTTTAAAGTCAATTGTGGAACCACTGCCATTGCAATGAACAAAATCAACATGGATGATGAAGTAACCTTTTATTCTGTGGAGCAGTTAATTTACTAAACCATCAAGAGAGCTCTCCTTTCGGTTGTTCACCATAAGAGAGACACCCATTCCGGGTAGAGGTGTTAAGAGAGCCTGACACAAATGTGATAAAGAATTTCATTAAAAAATACTTTGAACAAACTTAATCAGCGCATACAGACTTGCAACATCACCCAGACATTTGCCAGAGTCACTGAGTGCAATGGTAGAATTCTAGGTCATGATAAACAAGATAATTATTGTAAGTTACAGTATAAAGCTGGACTATCCGATAATGTACCGCACCTAAAACTGATGCAAGTTTAATCCCTCTCCTACTGTAATGCAGGAATAACATAGAGAGTGGGTTTTAACCAGTACAAAGCTTTGTACTCACAGAGAAATCGTGCCTCAAAATAAATATTGAAGGGCTATTGTGAGAACAAATTAAGACAAAGTAAATGAGCTATGGTGAAAGATTGGACAAACCTAAATGGTACAAGATTAAAGAAAAGAGAGGAACTATCTCTATCTCTAAAGCGAGGAACTATCACTATATCACTTCATGATTTGGAGATGCCGGTGTTGGACTGGGGTGTACAAAGTTAAAAATCTCACAACACCAAATTATAGTCCAACAGGTTTAATTGGAAGCACTAGCTTTCAGAGCGCTGCTCCTTCATCAGGTGGTTGTGGAGTACACAATTGTAAGACACAGAATTTATAGCAAAAGATTACAGTGTGATGTAACTGAAATTATACATTGAAAAATATCTTGATTGTTTGTTGAGTCTCTCTTCTGTTAGAATGAACATGATAGTTTCACTTCTTTCATATGTAAATCACAAGACTTTTTTTAACCTGAGAATTTTGTGATTTACATATGAAAGAAGTGAAACTAACATGGTCATTCTAACAGATGAGAGACTTAACAAACAAAGTATTTTTCAATGTATAATTTCAGTTGCATCACACTGTAAACTTTTGCTATAAATTCTATGTCTTACAAATAGACATTTTAAATGTAAATATCCTGGTATTTCCAAAATAACAGCACATAACCACACAGACTGAAAAAGTTGATCTCCACATAGACTGAAGTAGTTCAACAATTCAGCTCAACGCTGTTTTCAAGGGCATTTAGGCATGCACTTTGAATACAGGTCTGACAGTGAATAAATGAACAAATAAAAACTTTAAACAGCAAAATACTGCAGATGCTGGAGACGTCATCTAAAAACATAAAGTTCTCAAGAAGTACACAATGTAAGACAACATCTGTGGAGGGAGGAATGAAATTAATGTGTCAAGTCAATGTGACTTGTAAAGGCCCTCACTACTTTTGTTTTTCTTATTTCTTTTGGTTTGCAACTGTGAGATGTGCTTAAGAGTTGAACTTGGAATAACAGCTTGTTCTAAAAATGAGAACAAAAGCAGATGTTGGCTGTTGGCAACTGGCCTTAATCAACTTAATTACTGTTTTAAGGACACTGTAGAGAAATCAGTACTGAGCTGTTTCAGTGCTCAGGCCTGGCAGCTGGATGGATCTTGAAGAAGGGAGAACCAGCACTAACAAAGCAACCACCAAAATCTTTTTCTGATTAAATTTCTGATGAAAGATCATCAGCCTGAAGTATTAACTCTATTTCTCACCCACAGATCCTGCCAACTGACTGGCTGAGTATTTCTAACATCTTTCAAGTCTAGTCAAAATTCCCAACATCTTCAGTACATTCACATTCATGATTGATGCAAAGATTAAAAGTACGCAGTGCTAAATGATCTTATAAAGATGAAAGTAAGGTCAGTTTGTTATCATTAAGGCTGGTTTGCTTGAAAGTTCTTTTCAGGAGGAAAATGGATTGAGACCATGAAGCCAAATTTCCGTATTTATGATGGCTTCTGTAGTCAAATAGCTTAAGGCTTCTCCCGTGAGTAAGCAGAGCTGAACAGGTTCTGAAAGAAAATTAAGGAATCTTTACTTCACTTTGAGGATAGTGTGCTTTGTGGCCTTTGGTGGGGTAGTGCAGTAGTCTAGTTTGCCTTCTTCCATCTCTGTTGAGAATCTGCTTAGATGGTCTCTTCTTGGAATTCTGAAGAAGTGGTCTCTCACAGCCTGTCTTATCACAACCAAAGCAAGAAGGTTACCACATTAACAATGATGAGTCATTGTATGACAAAGGTAAGTCAATAATGATGAAATTCCTTATGGTGTCCTTCCAGTCTCCTGCTTTCCCAGGAGCTTTGAAATCTCACACCTCCAGGAGGACCAATTGGGTTGTCCAGGGTTAATCAAATTCTAAATGTGTTCCTTTGTGATTGATGCTGAGATAATATATCAGTCTGACTGTTTCATTGGCTGTATCAGCAAAGGCAGTAATGTCACTTCAGGAACCACATTACAGGTTTCTGTGTAAATCTTTACAGATTAACCTAGTTTACAAGTTATGTATTAAAGTTACAAAGTCATGATACTTGCCAAAGAGTGCTGATGATAATAAATGCTGTACCACTAACATTGCCCCTCATTGGAATTTAGATAACTCAACACTGACTAGGAATCAAATCTAGATCCATTTGATCTAGACAGTTCAATATCAAATCAGTGATTCCCTCTAATTAAATGACCACTGGTGAACAGAAACAGCAGTGAAAGCGTAGGAATTTTAAAAACTCAAATGCTGATAACTTAAGTTGTGTTCATAGCATTTAGAATGTGGCAATTATCAGATTACATTTCTCCTTCAAAGTTAATCTTTCATGATCTTATATTTACTTAGACTTTACACTTCATAGTAATAGTCAGAACACAAAGGACTCTGAATAAGGTTTCTATTTGCAAGAGAACAGATTAGGATATCTGAAAAGAACTTGCAGTCCACTGTATATGATGTTTATATTGGTTGCAGGCCAAAGCTCAGTGAATGATAGAGAGCTAACTCATTTGTTTGAATAAGGACAATTCAGCATTGACCAAGGTGAACTTGGGCAATTTGTCTATTGTGAACAGCAACTGCTCAACTTCAGTGGAAGTAAATATATACTCCCACAATTTATATATATATACTTTTTGTATCTTTTCTACTCATCCAGTGATAGAGTTCAGAAGCCAGGGAACTGGTTCCAAACCTCTTCCATCCTTTGGAAGGCTACAAAACTACATTGCTGCTACCCTACTGTTCAAATTACACCACAAGCTACTCAGGGTATATTTCCCTGAATAATCAAATAAGTGAACATTGCACATTACATTCCACTGCTCCGGCCACTTAGAGCACACGATATATTCTGTCTAATGTATAATTCAGCCAGCAACACCCTCAATCTGCAGTTTATTGCAGGTATAATAAACTTTAGACATTCTTTTACAGTATGAAATGCGCTCCCACATGGAATGATGAGGTGATCAGCGTAGGAACATTTAAAGGAAAGCTAGATTAGTATAAGAGGAGAAAAAAATGAAGAGAAGGATATACCTGGGAACAGATAAAATAGGTTGGGAAAGAGGCTTGTGTAGAACATAAACACTGGCAAAGGATTGTGCTGCTGGATGGCCTGTTTCTGAATTGAAAGATTTTACGTAATTCTATATATTAAGCAGCCGAGCTGTCTTGCAGTCAGTAGTGTACTAATACTGCCCAAACATAATCATTAAAAAAAATTCAGGCTGTTATGATAGTATCTCCTTGTGTTCCAAACAATACTTTGTCTGCATGTCTTTCTCCAACATGTGGTCTGAAACAATTTATGAAAATATAGCCAGATATAAATCATGAAGTTCCTTTATATCAGAAAGCAGGTGAACACAATAATACCCACAGAAAATTTCTCTTACTTAATCTCATCTCATTCCTCAAAAATGGGGAAGAAAACAATAAGCCTCACATTCTGTCCTTATTGTGAGCTGACTAAATCATATTTTGTATTACAATTCTTCCTCGGCCATTCAAACGGCAAAAGCTGCCTCTATTTTTATCCAAAAGTCTAGCCTCTCGACATACACCTAACAGTCCCTTGATAAAAATTGATTCCAGGTTCCTTTCTTGTCTGTTCCTAGCAGGAGAGCTTTAAAATCCAGGCCTTTTCCCTTCTCAGTTATTTGTCAGTAGTCCTATTAGTAATGCCAGCTGCCTAGGTGAAGCCAGCCAGAGGTTTGGGTTCAGGTTTAATAAGTATTTTGGAATAGACAATGAGTTGTGATACTCCACCAATTAGCTATTTAGATTTAACGCACATATAATATTCAACACCCACAGCAATTTTGTTGACAACCATGTGAATTTTTAAACACAGCACTTAAAACATGTCATGCCGAGCTCATGAGGTCTGGAATCCCCTATTCCTGGAAAAATTACCGAAGGTTTTGATTACCACCCTTAATGCCTCCTTGTGGGGCTCAGAAGCAATTTTTGCTTGAGATGTTTCACTGCATTGAACATATGGAAATGCAACTTAACATTGTTTTCATTAAATAGTCCCAAAACCTTTTCTGTTAAGAAATTATCAAAATTACTGAAATCTGTTAAGAGCAAATATGACACAATAAGCACAAAAAAAACTATAATTTAGAAGGGGCTAATTTTTCAAGTCTCCTAAACTGATCAGGGTTCATCACATATTGCAAATTCCTCAAATCAAAACTCAAGATTTCCTAAACCTATAGTTCAAACTTACCTCAATCTTCCTCACAAGAAGTAACACTTAGTGAATCTTTGCTCAGTGACCCTAGTTCTTCCCTAGCTGTGCAAGTTTGTACCAATATCTATTGAACTTGCAGCATGGATTGGTATCTGGGACTTTGATGTTGTGGCCATTTCGGAGACATGGTTAGAGCAGGGACAGGAATGGTTGTTGCAGGTTCCAGGATTTAGATGTTTCAGTAAGAACAGAGAAGATGGTAAAAGAGGGGGAGGTGTGGCATTGTTGGTCAAGGACAGTATTACAGTTGCGGAAAGGATGTTTGGGGACTTATCAACTGAGGTAGTATGGGCTGAAGTTAGAAACAGGAAAGGAGAGGTCACCCTATTGGGAGTTTTCTATAAGCCTCCGAATAGTTCCAGAGATGTAGAGGAAAGGATAGCAAAGGTGATTCTCGATAGGAGTGAGAGAGACAGGGTAGTTGTCATGGGGGACTTCAACTTGCCAAATATTGATTGGGAACACTATAATATTAGTACTATAGATGGTTCAGTTTTTGTTCAGTGTGTGCAGGAGGGCTTCCTGACACAGTATGTAGACAGGCCAACATGGGGCAAAGCCACATTAGATTTGGTACTGGGTAATGAGCCCGAGCAGGTGTTAGACTTGGAAGTAGGTGAGCACTTTGGTGATAGCGATCACAATTCTGTCATGTTTACTTTAGTGATAGAAAGGGATGGGTGTATACCACTGGGCAAGAGTTACAGCTGGGGGAAAGGCAATTACGATGCGATTAGGCAAGATTTAAGAAGCATAGGATGGGGAAGGAAACTGTAGGGGATAGGCACATTAGAAGTGTGGAGCTTATTCAAGGAAAAGCTACTGTGCGTCCTAGATAAGTATGTACCTGTCAGGCAGGGAGGAAGCTGTCGAGCGCGGGAGCCGTGGTTTACAAAGGAAGTGGAATCTCTGGTCAAGAGGAAGAAGAAGGCTTATGTTAGGATGAGATGTGAAGCCTCAGGGCGTTTGAGGGTTACAAGGTAGCCAGGAAAGACCTAAAGAGAGAGCTCAGAAGAGCCAAGAGGAGACATGAGAAGTTGTTGGCTGATAGGATCAGGGTAAACCCTAAGGCTTTCTATAGGTATTTAAGGAACAAAAGAATGACGAGAGTAAGATTAGGGCCAATCAAGGATAGTAGTGGGAAGTTGCGTGTGGAGTCAGAGGAGATGAGGAAACACTAAATGAATATTTTTCAACAGTATTCACTCTAGAAAATGACAATGTTGTCGAGGAGATTACTGAGATACAGGCTACTAGACTAGGTGGGATTGAGATTCACAAGGAAGAGGTATTAGAAATCCTGCGGTGTGAAAATAGAAAAGTCCCCTGGGTCGGATGGGATTTATCCTAGGATTCTCTGGGAAGCCAGGGAGGAGATTGCCGAGCCTTTGGCATTGATCTTTAAATCATCATTGTCTATAGGAATAGTGCCAGAAGACTGGAGGTTAGCAAATGTGGTTCCCCTGTTCAAGAAGGGGAGTAGAGACAATCCTGGTAATTATAGACCAGTGAGCCTGACTTCAGTTGTTGTTAAAGTGTTGGAAAAGGTTATAAGAGATAGGATTTATAATCATCTAGAAAAGAATAATTTGATTAGGGATAGTCAGCACGGTTTTGTGAAGGGTAGGTCGTGCCTCACAAACCTTATTGAGTTCTTTGAGAAGGTGACCAAACAGGTAGATGAGAGTAAACTGGTTGATGTGGTGTATATGGATTTCAGCAAGGCGTTCAATAAAGTTCCCCACAGTAGGCTATTGTACAAAATGCGGAGGAATGGGATTGTGGGAGATATAGCAGTTTGGATCAGTAATTGGCTTGCTGAAAGAAGACAGAGGGTGGTGGTTGATGGGAAATGTTCATCTGGAGTCCAGTTACCAGTGGTGTACTGCAAGGGTCGGTGTTGGGTCCACTGCTGTTCGTCATTTTTATAAACGATCTGGATGAGGGTGTAGAAGGGTGCAGCAGTAAATTTGCAGACGACACTAAGGTCGGTGGAGTTCTGGATAATGACAAATGATGTTGTAGGTTACAGAGAGACGTAGATAAGCTGCAGAGCTGGGCTGAGAGGTGGCAAATGGAGTTTAATGCGGACAAGTGTGAGGTGATTCACTTTGGTCAGAGTAACTGGAATGCAAAGTACTGGGCTAATGGTAAGATTCTTGTTAGTATAGATGAGTAGAGAGATCTCGGCGTCCAGGTACACAGATCCTTGAAAGTTGCCACCCAGGTTGACAGGTTTGTTAAAAAGGCATACAGTGTTTTAGCTTTTATTAGAAGAGGGATCGAGTTCCGGAACCATGAGATTATGTTACAGCTGTACAAAACTCTAGTGCGGCTGCACTTGGGGTATTGTGTACAGTTCTGGTCACTGCATTATAAGAAGGATGTGGAAGCTTTGGAAAGGGTGCAGAGGAGATTTACTAGGATGTTGCCTGGTATGGAGGGAAGGTCTTACGAGGAAAGGCTGAGGGACTTGAGGCTGTTTTCATTGGAGAGAAGAAGGTTGAAAGGTGACTTAATAGAGACATATAAGATAATCAAAGGGTTAGATAGGGTGGACAGGGAGAGCCTTTTTCCAAGAATGGTGACAGCGAGCATGAGGGGGCATTGCTTTAAATTGAGGGGTGATAGATATAGGACAGATATCAGAGGTACTTTCTTTACTCAGGGAGTAGTAAGGGTATGGAATGCTTTGCCTGCAATGGTAGTAGATTCGCCAACTTTAAGTACATTTAAGTTGTCATTGGACAAGCATATGGACATACATGGAATAGTGTAGGTTAGATGGGCTCCAGATTGGTATGACAGGTCGGCACAACATCAAGGGCCAAAGGGCCTATACTGCGCTGTAATGTTCTATAACAAACTATGTTAAAACTATCACTTAGTGGTGCAGTGAATGAGAAAAAGGCTTCATATCTTTGTGAGTTAGAGTCAGGTCTACAACTATTGTTGGTTCCACAATTTGTATAATAAACAAACAAACATTTAAAGGTATTAGGTAAGAACTTGCAAAAGTTTTTTGGGGCAGATGATGGCAGGTAAATGGAGAGCTGGAAAATGGGAAGCCTTCGAAAATGAGATAACAAGAGTCTAGAGACAGTATATTCCTGTCATAGTGAAAGGCAAGCTGGTAGGTATAGGGAAAGCTGGATGACTAGAGAAATTGAGGTTTTGGTTAAGTAAAAGAAGGAAGCATATGTCAGGTGTGGACAGCAGAGATCAAATGAATTACAAGAGTGTAAAGGCAGTAGGAGTATACTTAAGAGGGAAACCAGGAGGCAAAAAGGGGACACAAGATAGCTTTGGCAAATAGGGTTAAGGAAAATCCAAAGGGATTTTGTAAATAAAGACAAAAGGGTAACTAGGGGGAGAATAGGTGCCTTAAAGATCAGCAAGGCAGCCTATGGGTGGAACCACAGGAGATGGGGGAGATACTAAACATATACTTTGCATCAGTGTTTACTGTGGAGAAGGGTATGGAAGATATAGAATGTGGGGAAATACATGGTAACATCTTGAAAAATGTTCATATTACTGAGGAGGTGGTGCTGGATGTTTTGAAATGCATAAAAGAGGGTAAATGCCCAGGACTTGATCAAGTGTACCCTAGAACTCTGTGGGAAGCTAGGGAAGTGATTGCTGGACCCCTTGTTTAGATATTTGTATCATCGATAGTGACAGGTGAGGTGCCAGAATGCTGCAGGTTGGCTAATGTGGTGCCACCATTTAAGAAAGGTGGTCAGGAAAAGCCAGGGAACTATAGATTGGTGAGCTTGATATCGGTGGTGAGCAAATCTTTGGAAGGAACCCTGAAAGACAGGACTTACATGCTTTTGGAAAGGCAAGGATTGATTAGGGATAGTTAATATTGCTTTGTGCATGGGAAATCATGTCTCACGAACTTAATTGAATTTTTTGAAGCAGTAATAAAGAGGATTGATTAGGGCAGAGTGGTGGATATGATCTATATGGATTTCAGTAAGGCATTCAACAAGGTTTCTCATGGGAGGCTGATTAGCAAGGTTAGGTCTCATGGCATACAGGAAGAACTAGCCATTTGGATACAGAACTGGCTCGAAATTAGAAGACAGAGGGTGATGTCGGAGGGTTGCTTTTCAGACTGGAGGCCTGTGACCAGTGGTGTTCACAAGGATTGGTGCTAGGTCCACTGCTTTTCATCATTTATATAAATAATTTGGATGTGAACATAGAAGGTATAGTTAGTAAGTTTTCAATGATACCAAAGTTGGAGGTGTAGTGGCCAGGGAAGAAGGTTACCTCAGATTACAACGGAATCTTGATCATATGGGCTAATGAGCTGAGGAGTGGCAGATGAAATTTAATTTAGACAAATGTGAGGTGCTGCATTTTGGAAAGGCAAATGAGAGCAGGACTTATATACTTAATGGTAAGGTCCTGGGGAGTGTTGCTGAACAAAGATACCTTGGAGTGCAGATTAATAGTTCCTTGAAAGTGGAGTCACAGGTAGATAGAATAGTGAAGAAGGCGTTTGGTATGCGTTCCTTTATTGGTCACAGCACTGAGTAGAGGAGTAGGGTAGTCATGTACAGGACATTGGTTAGGCTGCTTTTGGAATATTGTGTGCAAGCTTGGAGTCCCTCCAATAGGAAGGATGTTGTGAAACTTGAAAAAGTTCAGAAAAGATTTACAAGGATGTTGCCAGGGTTGGAGAGCTGTTTTCCCTGGAGCATCAAAGGCTGAGGGTGACCTTACAGAGGTTTATAAAATCATGAGGAGCATGAATAGGATAAATAGACAAGGTCTTTTCCCTGATTTGGGGGAGTCCAGAACTAGAGGGCATAGGTTTAGAGTGAGAGGGGAAAAATTTAAAAGAGACCTAAGGGGCAACTTTTTCACACAGGAAGTGGTGTATATATGGAAAGAGCTGCCAGAGGAAGTGATGGAGGCTTTACTCATCAGGACTCATAATAGACTGTGCATTGTCCCTGATATGAAGGGATCACAACTGTATCATCCACTGCTACTGCAACACCTCCTCCAGGATCGACTTGGGTAGACAACAAGAAGAACGAGTATTTATTTAAAATATTGTTCCAAAGATGAAGGAACTATGAACTCCCTCAGGTAAAAAATTCTCTTTCTGTAGATAGTGGCATTACTTCCACATGAGGCTGCCTGTCTGCCGACAATGATATCATGAGAACTCCACCTTTGTCACAATTGGGATCAAGAAGGAAATCCCAGGTGGTATTCTGAGTCCCAGACTTGAATAAAAGATACATTGAGAAACATTAGCACCAGGTATTTCCTCCATAACAGCTTTACTTGCATTAGGAAGGACATCGCAGCTTAATATGTTTTAGGTACTTACTCTATTACCATCATAATCTATTGATATTCTTTATGTGGAGAATCTGCTTCTGCTGTATGTCATTTTCTTCTGTTTCACTATTTCTAATGTGCAAACACCTCTCTGTTGCTTGATCATGCTCTGTGGCTGCCATCTTCTGTGGAGTCAGGTTCCTCTCGTAAATGTTCCAGACTATTCTGTTGTAAAATAAAGCACTGATTTTCTGCAGAAATCCTGTTGCCTCCTTTTCAACCTCTTGCTGCATAAGCAACTCCTCAATGATTGTCTGAAAATCCACCCCATTTAGTTTACAATATATATAATATGGAATGTCTTTGATTTTCTGGGTTGAGGCATTGTGTGGTGCCATGCCACACATTGGTGTAAATAAATTACTTACAGCAATGTCTGTCTCCTGTTGAATCTCTATTATTTCTAGCTGCAGTGGGTGTACTGCAGTTTGTATTGGAGCTGTGGCAATTTTACACAGATAACAAGCTATTCCATATCTTCACATGTAAAATGAGAATAAAATCTATTTAGTCCTTCCTTCAACCCTGCCTTTTGATTCAGTGACTCGTTCTGCAACATTTCCCACAGTGAAATTCAGAGACTCCTGTGTAGCTTGGGTGTTTTACTTATTTATATATTTCTCTTCCTCAACCGTTTGCAAAACAAATGTGGTTCTGTGAGTTTTCCTTCGCAAAGTTGCTAATTGCTGAAATAATCTTTCAGTGCTCGGGCTTTCTTCAGCAATATACCGATCCTCTAAAAACAGACATCATGGACAGATAATGAACATCAACTACATTGTCTTCAAAAAGCAAAGCAAACTTGAGGGTCTCCTCCAATAAAACATCCACATCACAGCCATTGTCATTTCTTTCCACTCTTTTATGAAAGAACAAATGAAGCTCTGGCATGTCATCTTGCAGCTGGTGAACTTCACCCTTGGTGCTCCTCTCCTTTGCTTCTTCTGGCCTCTCCTCACAGAGAATTAAATGATAACAATTTCCTCCAAT
Source organism: Chiloscyllium punctatum (assembly GCF_047496795.1). Taxonomy (NCBI): domain Eukaryota; kingdom Metazoa; phylum Chordata; class Chondrichthyes; order Orectolobiformes; family Hemiscylliidae; genus Chiloscyllium; species Chiloscyllium punctatum. The sequence continues at coordinate 41,313,651 of NC_092760.1, read as the reverse complement.
GGGCCGAGGATGGAGTATCTTCAATGAAGAGTGATATACAATGAATATGAACAACTTGATTTTCTTCGGCATCAGATAAATAAAGAAGATTGAAAACCGTAATGGTTTCTTTGCTCAGTAGGAATAATGCTGATCAGAAATCACATGCAAAATATTAGTGATCTTTCCTACACTATAACAAAATGTAATATGTTTTTAAAAACTGAAAGAACTGCAGATGCTATAAATCAGAAATAAAAACAGAAGTTGCTGGAAAGCTCAGCAGGTCTGGCAGTATCTGTGAAGGGAAATCTGAGTTAACATTTCAGCTCTGATGACCCTTCCTCAGAACTGATGGTATTGAAGAAATGCAGGCATCACCCATAGTGTTCTCTCAAAAAGAATGGACATTCCTGCACCTGTGTCTAGTTCGAAATTTGTATTCCTGCTATCAACTATGATATCTACATATCAGAAATGCTCTTGTAGATCCACCACATCCCCCAGGAGAATACATCTTGTTCTTCAGTATGTCACAGCTCACTGCAGTGGCTTACCAGAGATGAAACCCCACTATTCCTGAAGTCAGTTTAAAAATTAGAAACACCGCAATTTACCTGTTTTTCAGGCCCAGGTCGATAGAGGGCATGAAGCAAGTTTCTGTACTTAACAACAATTATTATTTAATCAAGTACTTAGAATTCAACTACAGGTAAACAGTTATAAATTATCAGCATATAAACTACAAATTAAAATTATAATCTCCTTATACCCATCTCTTTACATATACACACACAAACACAAACTTGCAGGCAGACATGGAAGAATAGAGCAGAGCGAAACTGGAAGGCATTTCAGTGGTTCCTATTCACAAGTTGCTGAAGTGATCCTTATGATTTATCTAATAGTTATAACATCGTTTTCAGTTATCTTTCTCCAGATGCTTACACCGGTTTGCAAGAGATACAATGTGGCTGGTTCGCTTAGAAAAGGTCTCTGAATTATCAGCTAAAAGTCACAACTTACAACAACTGTTGAAGGAAAGATGAACTGATTTTCTTCAAGGTTAACTTGACAAGGTTAACTAGAGAACAAAGAAACAGCTCCTGAGCTGGTGAAGATCAAAACACTTCACTCTTTGTCTTGTTTCCAGTCCGAAGATGTTCAGTTATCTAAGAACTAATCACATGGTTTTGACAGGCAAAAGGTTTTTGTCATTGATAAGTGGACTCTAGGCCTTAGACCAGTCAACTTCTTAGCACCACCTAGCTGCAACTGTACTCAAACCTACTCGATTGCAATTCATCTGCAATCACTTCAATTACTGCTTGTTCCATCAGCCATTTGCACAATGTTTGCCATAGTGCCAAGTTAATTGCTTTTCAAAATATACAGGAATCTTCTAAAATACGCTGGTTTCAAGACAGTTCTTCCTATTTCAGTCTGTAATTTTTAAAAAGTGCAAAACAAAAAGACATAGTTTTTACAAGTCTCATTACTTCTTGGACTGCTGCAAATTGGTCTGGTTTTAAGTTTGTCCTACAAATGGAAGTTTATGGTTGATCTGACAAGCCATCTTCAAATGACACCTCTATTATTATGTGAGGTAGTGCGAGCTATTTTATTAAAGGGATCAATAGTCTCCCCAGCTCCTGGCTGCATTGACTGGACTTCACCAAGTCCATTATAAGGTTGGAACTTAGATGAAAATAAAAAAAAACCAAAGGACTTAATGAGGGGCGGTGTGGACTTGTTGGGCCGAAGGGCCTGTTTCCACACTGTAAGTAATCTAATCTCTTGACATCTTCATATTTAACAGTTTCTCCTTCAATATCCTGCCTAATTAGGATGGCATAAACACTGCAACTCATTGCATTCAGCAGTGTCCTAACCTAACACATGCTAGGCTTATGAGATCATCAGGAGGTACCTGCTAAAGTGGTTGGTCAAGGTTCTCCTCATGGTCCAGGTATTAGTAAAAGAGTAAAGCTTTTTCCATTGCTCTGTCTACCCTAGTCAACTGCCTTGGGAATTCAGTAATGATTACTTGCTTTGATTATTGCTGTGTGTTCTGCTATGCCACCAGTTTTACACATTAGCAGAATAAGCCCAGGTCCTCAATAAATAGTTCACATACCACTGCCACTATTTTTTAATATCACACCTACATTCTGGATGCTGTTGATAGATGAGGACTGAAAAATAAAGGCGTGCAAACGAATGAACATTTATGAACAGAGACATAGTGAAGCAGGACTTTACTAGAACCTTCTTCCCACACATCCCAGTTCGTATAATCTGAAAACACCAGACATCACTGATGCTGCACTCCAGCCATTAAGATAACAGCTATGAACCCTTTATACCGCAAAAGTGCTTCATAGGAAATATGAAACAAAATGTGAGATCCAGCCACATAAGGACGTATTAGGTTAGATGACCAAAAGCTTGGTCAAAGGGGTAGATTTTAAGAAGTGTCTTAAAGGAGGGAAGTGAGATAGAGCAGTGCCTGGTGGGAGGAATCTAGAACTTAAGGGTGATGGGCATCTGAGGTGATGGCCTCTATATGGAGTTATTAAAATCTGGTAGGGTTGTGGCTAGGACTGGAGCAGGAACAGAATAGGAGTAAAGGAGAATGCAGTTAGGTCAGAGGAGCTGAGATCGTGGTTCAAGCTTGGATGACCATTTGGTCTCATATAAAAATTCATCAGGAATCTTAAATTAGTATCTCCAAATTACAGCTCATGAAATACAACTCCAGATGATTAAGGTGGGCTTCAAACTGATTACTGTTCTGTTTATATTTCAGAAGCCACTCTACATAACTTTTTCTGTAACATAGCTTAGTGACTTAGGACCATGAAATGTCCTTGCAGTACTTTGACTGAGAGTATTGATCAGACTCTGGTCTGAAAACATTGGAATATGTAAGAAGCACTTACACTGTTCCCCTTCACCCCCACCCCAAAAACACTCTTTCTGACACACACACACACACACACACACATAACCTCTGTTTATTTTACAATATTTCCTACCTGTCATTAGTTGGCTGCTCTTCACCGTTTAGCACTGTGCAAGATTCGAGACACTTTGTACCTTCCGGATAGGGCTCTGCAAACCTGCTGAGAAGGGCAGAGGTGGTGCAGTGCCCTAAAACAGCTTTTTCTGTCATCACCAAGTCCAGATTCATTCTCAGGGAGTTGGAAGCAGCTGCATTTACTTCACAATCCTGTTTATGAGACCTCCCAGAGTGTGAACTCCTCTTGATCCCGGCTCCATTTTGCAATCCCTAACTCTGTTTCTTTGTCTCCTTTTCCCACATAATAAAGCAATGGAGACCTCGCACAGCCAAAATGAACTTGGAAGCTTTTTTGGGAGTTAGTTGGTTGGTTGAAAGTGATAACAGACACAAGCTCCTCATATTCTCAGTACTCAGCTGCAGCTTTTTACTGACGCAAGGACACACTGAAAGGCACTCTGACCCTTGGCCAGTCAGACTCAGACTGTAATAAGAAACCAGCTTCATTCAGTTATTGCCCTATAATAATTAACTCCAGGCTGCAATGGCTAAGCAATGAAACACTCTCGGGAAAGACCAAAAGAAAAGAGATAAATAAGTTTGAAGACAACAATCAAGCTTAAATCCAAAGATTTCAGAAACAGGTTTATTAATTCAGGAAGACTATGGCTTTGTAGTATTATCATCAAACTATTAATCCAAAAACTCAGCTAATGTTCTGAGGACCCAGATTTGAATCCTGACATTGCAGATGGTGGAATTTGAATTCAATAAAAATATCTGGAATTATGAATCTATAGATGACCAATAAATAATTGTTGATTGTTGGAAGAACTTATCTGGCTCACAAAGTCCGCTAGGAAGGAAACTGCCATCCTCACCTGGTCTGGCCTACATGCGTCTGAAGTCATGGCTTTTATATGGAGTCATTAAAATCTGGTAGGATTGTGGCTAGGACTGGAGCAGGAACAGAATAGGAATAAAGGAGAATGCAGTTAGGTCAGAGGAGCTGAGACCATAGTTCGAGCTTGGATGAGCACTTGGTCGCATGTGGCTAACTCTCAATTGCCCTGTGGGCAATTAGGGATGGGCAATGATGCCCTTATCTTGTGAATTAATGAATTTTGAGAATTGATATTAAGCTCATGCCCCAGCAAAATGTCAGAGATCACAAGGTTACAAAGGAATGTTTCTAATTGCCAGTTACTAAGATAAATCATGCAATCACAAAACACTGCTCAAGAAGACTAGTCCTAGAAAGCTGAATGAGTAAATCAATCAGAGCTGGGGAGAGAGAGAAGCCTAAGACAGAAAAGCAGAAGAGATTTCCACTCCTGCTCTCCAAGGTCCCACAGCTGTAAGCCCCTGGTTCTGCAGGTTCATGCATCTCACTGTTAATGTGGTATCAGGGATTGAATCACATCATTGGAACTTAAACCTTTGATAATTAATATTAACTATGAAGATGATCTCAATACTCTCAAAAGCCCAGAAGTGAAAATGCTAAAGAAATGCAGTGCACAAGACCATAATTTAAACTTCTCCCTCGGAAGTAGATCCATTCCTCAATGAGAGCAGAGTAAAAATTACCACTGGGACATACAAAGTTTGTGCTGAGTTAATTGATATTTGTTGGGACCACTAAATTCATTCTTCAGAAGAGTTAGATTACAAGAACATTTCTTCTGCACTGTCACCTCACTGAACCGCTCTCTCTTACCAAAACATGGTTTGACGGAGCTGACTTTCCCACACCATTTCTTTTGTTTAAACTGTAGTGGCAATCTTACAATCTCTTTCCTAGTCTTTGGATAAGAATATTTCACATTTCTGATGGCCTTAAATTTTCTCAGTTCCAACAATTTGAAGATGTCTACCCAAACTCTCCTTACTTGGAAGCATCACAAACCAGAGTATGCTTCTGCTGTTTGATAGTTCCCCTGCACTGACTTGATTTCTTTGAAAGGAGAGATTGTTCTACCTTCCTAACCAAACTCTGGGTTCTTCTGAACTAAAACTCCGAAACTTCTATTCTGAAATCAAAACAAAACAAATTGTCTAAACGTGTTTTCTGTCATAAACCCAACAGTATAAATATTTTACCCAGGTAAAAACAATGACTACAGATGCTGGAAACCAGATTCTGGATTAGTGGTGCTGGAAGAGCACAGCAGTTCAGGCAGCATCCAAGTAGCTTCGAAATCGACGTTTCGGGCAAAAGCCCTTCAGGAATAAGGGCTTTTGCCCGAAACGTCAATTTTGAAGCTACTTGGATGCTGCCTGTACTGCTGTGCTCTTCCAGCACCACTAATCCAGAAATAAATATTTTACCCGTCAGCACCACAAGGGATCTCCCAGACATTTGAGTAAAATCACATTCTTTCTTGGAACTGATTGCAGTCACTGCCCAAAATGATTTTCTGACCTGTTTAAAAAGAACTGTCTTCACATAACTGACCCACATCCGTCTGCCCCTGTTTTGAAATCCACCTTCCATCACAAAGACAGTGACATAGAGAGGTGGAGCAGTGAATGGAGGTCTTCCAGAGTTTAGGACCTAGGCAGCTGAGAGCATGACCATAAATGATGGAATGATTATAATGAAAATGCTCCAGAGGCCGAGAGGCCAGAATTAGATATGTGAGAGAGTTGTAGTATTGAAGAAGATTACAAGGAATGTGAAAGGGGATGCCATGGATTTAAAAACAAGGATAAACATTTTAAAACTTAGACATTGCTTAACTATGAGCCAGTGTATAATGCCTTAAGATAAGGGCAACAGAGTTTTGGATGAACTCAAAATTAAGGCATGGCATTGGAACAGACATGAATGAGAGTCTCAACAGAGATAATCTGAGAAAAGAAGATTAGGTGAGGTTAAGGAGATGGAGATAAACAGTCTTAGTGATGGCACAGATATGTAGTCAGAAGCTCAGCTCAGGGTTAAGTATGAAAGCAAGATTGTGAGCAAACTAGATTATTCTGAGACTGTTTCCAAGAAGAGGGATAGAGTCAGTAGCTAGCATAAGAATCATGACATTTTTTTGTTTTTGTATCTGTAAGAACTGTGGACTGCAAGGAGAAAGAACTGTTTTTAAAAACAAGGATTTACCAAAATGGCTACGTAATTTCACAGCAAGGAATCCGATCCTGCTTGAGAACTCTGTTTTGTGTGGCTATGGGTTTTTTCAATGTGTGGATGATTAAGAGCTGAGGAGTTGTTTACAAGTGAAGCTGCTTAGTTCTCAGCTAACTGAGCAAGTTTGAACTGAAAACAAGTTACAGAGATGCAGATACAGAGAGAAAGAGAAATGCAAAGAATTGCTGTTTTTCTTCCCAGCAGAAGCTGCCTGTTCTCTGCAGTTAAGAATTTAGTCTAACTTGAAGAAAACCAGTTAATTTTCCCCCAGCAGTTGCTGTGAGCTGTAACCTTTTAACTGATAAATCAGAGATATATTCCAAATGAATCAGTTGCTCTATACATCTTATGAAGCTTCCAGAGAAAGACATCTAAACAGCAAGGGGTCTGGCTAGTTATAGAGTCATAGAGATGTACATCATGGAAACAGACCCTTCGGTCCAACTCGTCCATGCTGACCAGATATCCCAACCCAATCTAGTCCCACCTGCCAGCACCCGGCCCATATCCCTCCAAACACTTTCTATTTATATACCCATCCAGATGCCTTTTAAATGTTGCAATTGTACCAATCTCTACCACTTCCTCTGGCAGTTCATTTCATACACATACCACCCTCTTCGTGAAAAAGTCGCCCCTTAGGTCTCTTTTATATCTTTCCCCTCTCACCCTAAACCTATGCCCTCTAATTCTGGAGTCCCCCACCCCTGGGAAAAGACTTTGTCTATTTACCCTAACCATGCCCCTTATAATTTTGTAAACCTCTACAAGGTCACTCCTCAGCCTCCGACGCTCCAGGGAAAACAGCCCTAGCCTATTCAACCTCTCCCTATAGCTCAAATCCTCCAACCTTGGCAACATCCTTGTAAATTTTTTCTGAACCCTTTCAAGTTTCATGACATCTTTCCAATAGGAAGGAGACTAGAATTGCATGCAATATTCCAACAGTGGCCGAACAAATGTCCCACACAGCCACAATATGACCTCCCAACTCCTGTAGGAGAAAGTGAGGACTGCAGATGCTGGAGATCAGAGCTTAAGAATGTTTTGCTGGAAAAGCGCAGCAGGTCAGACAGCATCAAAGGAACAGGAGAATCGATATTTCGGGCATAAGCCCTGAAGAAGGGCTTATGCCCGAAATGTCGATTCTCCTGTTCCTTTGATGCTGCCTGACCTGCTGCGCTTTTCCAGCAACACATTTTTAATCTCCCAACTCCTGTACTCAATACTCTGACCAAGAACGGAAAGCATACAAACGCCTTCTTCACTATCCTATCTACCTGCGACTCCACTTTCAAGGAGCTATGAACCTGCACTCCAAGTTCAGCAATACTCCCTAGGACCTTACCATTATGTGTATAAGTCCTGCTAAGATTTGCTGCAGCACCTCACAGTTGAAGTAGGGTCACCTCATTACTAAAATCAGGAAACAATGATAACTTAAGTGACTTTCAAGTTCTTCTGTACCTCCACCAATAATCTATTTTTCCTATCTATTTGTGTGCATACATATACTGTATATGTATATATGTGTGTGTGTGTGTGTACAAAATGGGGAGCTTATAAAGGGATTACGGTTTTAGTTAGTCAGGTTATATGCCAATGGTTTATATCCAAATAGACAGGCTGGAGGCTGGAAGAGCACAGCAAACCAGACATCATTAGGTCGTGGAAAAGTCAATGTTTTGGGTTTGTCTCTAATGGTTTATATCTGTTTACTTGTAGCTATAGTCCAATAACTTATAAAAAATAATAATTCGTGTTTGTTTCAGAAACCTGGTCCATGCTTTCATCAACCTCAATCTTAAAGATAGGCAAATTGGGATGATTTGTATTGCTCTGGGAATAGCAGGGTTTGATATATGGCGTGCTACTCCAGCAAGTTTTAACACGATAGAACTGAATTTGGAACCGGGTCCACAAACAATGAGCTGAATCTTACATTTCTTTGAGTAAGTCTCAATTTCATCAGGTTTCGTGGAGGGTTTCTTCACATAGGCTTTCATGGGTTTTTTCACTGCAATTGTCCAAACTCACCACATAAACTATCCATCCTGCTCCTATCATCTAACACAAGCTGAATTCTCCCATTGGCCATAGCCAATGCTTGGATATTGGAGAATAGACCAGCATACCTGGTCCAGTGCCATCTTTAAAAGGCTGCTGTGGACCCAGACAAGTAATGTAAGTCCAGAGCTACCCTGCATGGTTCAGGACGTTTGCCCCAGGAATGGCAGAGAAGGGGGATTTGGCAGCATGCTTTGTGGACTGGCACCTGGAGGTCCTGCCAGATGATGTGATGCAGTGAAAGACCAATCCCCAGGCCTGGCAGATGAGGCCACAACACCAGGCTCTGCTGGTCTGGTCTGAGGTTACCAGCTAGATCAGTGCAGTTTGTTCCATCTGGAGGAACATCCAGCAGAGTAAGTAGAAGGTTAATGACCTTTTCTCTCCCATTGGGGTAAGTGCCACACTCTTCTTTCTACCACCTCACACTCACTCCATCTCTGCTTCTGCATCCACTTTCTGCCAAGTCTCATGCTCTACCCCTTTCACTATCACATACAATATCTTTCCTCACTTGTTCTCACCCACACAATCTCAACACTGCTAACCCTGCATTGCCTACTCACTCACTCTGGACACCTCACCACATTTCTCTCATCTGCTCCAGGGCTAACAGCTGTACAACTCACTATCATAGAACATAGAACATAAAGAACATAGAAAAGTACAGCAAAGAACAGGCCCTTTGGCCTACAATATTGTGCGGAGGGTTAATCCTAATGTAAAATAAAATAACTTAACTTATGGTCCCCTCAGCTCACTGCTATCCATGTGCATGTCCAGCAGTCGCTTAACTGTCCCTAATAACTCTGCTTCCACCACCACTGCTGGCAATGCATTCCATACACCCACAACTCTCTGCGTAAAGAACCTTCCTCTGATGTCCCCTCTACACCTTTCTCCTAATATCTTCAAACTATGACCTCTGTCATTCTGCCCTGGGAAAAGGTCTCTGGCTATTGACTCTATCCATTCCTCTCATTATCTTGTATACCTCGATCAGGTCATCTCTCTTCCTCCTTCTCTCCAGAGAGAAAAGTCCGAGCTTATTCAACCTCTCTTCATAAGGCAAGCCCTGTAGTCCAGGCAGCATTCTGGTAAACTTTCTTTGCACCCTCTCCAAAGCTTCTGTATCTTTCCTACAGTAGGGCGACCAGAACTGGATGCAATATTCCAAGTGTGGTCTCACCAGGGACTTGTAGAGCTGTAGCAAAACCTCGCGGCTCTTAAACTTGATCCCCCATTAATGAAAGCCAAAATACCATATGCTTTCTTTACAACGTCATCCACTTGGGTGGCAATTTTGCGGGTTCTATGTATCTGCACACCAAGATCCCTCTGTTCCTTCACACTGCCAAGAATCTGTCTTTAATCCTATATTCAGCATTCGAGTTTGACCTTCCAAAATGCATCACTTCGCATTTATCCAGGTTGAACTCCACCTGCCATTTCTCAGCCCAGCTCTGCATCGCTGCAGCCTGCAATTGCCTTCGATACTATCGATGGCACCACCAACATTTGTGTCATCTGCAAATTTACTAACCCACCTATCAAACTCCTCATCCAAGTCATTTATAAAAACTACAAAGAGCAGAGGCCAAAGAACAGAGCCCTGCAGGACCCCACTCAACACTGACCTCCAGGCAGAATACTTGCCATCTGCAATCACTCTCTACCTTCAGTCAGCCAGCCAATTCTGAATCCAGGTAGCCAGTTCTCCCTGTATTCCATACTTCCTGACTTTATGAATGAGCCACCCATGGGGAACCTTATCAAATGCCTTGCTGAAGTCCATGTACACCACATCCACTGCTTGACCTTCGTCAACCTGTTTTGGCACCTCCTCAAAGAACTCAATAAGATTTGTGAGGCATGACTTGGCCCTCACATAGCCATGCTGACTGCATTTAATCATGCTATGTTTTGCCAAATAGTCATAAATCCTATCCCTCAGAATTCTTTCCAAAACTTTGCTGACCACAGACGTAAGACTGACTGGCCTGTAATTGCCAGGGATTTCCCTATTATCCTTCTTGAAAAGAGGAACAATATTTGCCTCCTTCCAATTCTCCAGTATGACTCTCATGGACAGTGAGGAGGCAAAGATCTTCGCCAGCGGTTCAGCAACCTCCTTTCTTGCTTCCTGGAGCACCCTAGGATAAATCTGGTCTGGTCCTGAGGACTTATCAATCTTAATGTTTTCCAAAATTTCCAGCACATCAACTTCATAAATCTTGATCTGGTCAATCCTGTATCCCAGCTCCTCAAAGTTCTCATTCACATCTCTCTTAACATTGCCCCTTCACTCATTTAAGGAAAGAGAGAGTCCATGATAGAGCAGGAAGAGGTAAGACAGGGGGTGGGGGTGCCTGACATCCTGCTGCTCACCACCTTACAAGGGGATCCTGACCCTGACTGCCCCAAGCAGCTGACTGACCATTTCCAAAACTTTGGATTGGTATTGGAAGCTGCCCTTGATTTATTGTGTGAAGACCCTCTGACTGAAAGGTGTCTCCCTTGGACCTAACTGAGGACAGCTGATAGCCACTGCAAGCTTCCAGGCCTTGTGACTGTGCTGAATAGCATGGCAAATCACAAGGCAAGACAGGTATACTGTGAGTCTGCTAATTCTGGCAAATGTGGCAAATGCAAAATGGCAAAGCAAGGTATGGCAGCGATGTTATGAGCATCCTGGTAGACACAAGGTGAGTATGTGTGAGTGAGTGAGTAGGAAGGAAGCAAGTCAGCAGCCAAGTCCAGTCTGTAAGCAATCCTTGTACACAGTGTCTTTGCAGAGCATTACAATGATAACTCCCAGTGAAGCAGCATGGTTCAAATGGATTGGAGATGTGCTACAAAGATGTGGAAAGACTGTCAAATATCTAATGCCAATGACCGTGGACAAGGGATATACACGGTCACTACGCATAGAGCATATGCCGAGATGCTGGTGCCATGTATTCAAGATGGAAGTCCAGAAATGGAGCTAGAATCACCAAGTCCCCACTTTCAAATTGGGAATTTGTGGCATCTAGTTTCCTCAAGGCAGGTGGTAGGATGGGAAGCTGTATGTTAATGAGGTGAGATCTGTCGTTAATGAAGCTGACAACAAGCCATAATAGACAATTCACAACGCTGTTGGAAAATACAACTAGTTACTTGTGACATCAAGAAAGACCTCACTGGATATCTCAGGTAATTCTCCCTGATTTATTGTCATCATCCACTATATTTAGGCTCCTCTCAGATTGTGTTCAATGGCTTCAGTCCTCCCAATATTTGGTTGAAATAAATTTAAGCTCATCCAGCTCTGTTAACAACTAGGCCTCGGATAAGATTCTCCAAGTTCCAGACAGAGTATCCCAAATTGTCATGTTCCCAGGTGAGGATGGATGAAGTGACACCCATTCTTTATTCAGCAACTTTCTCATTAGTCACTACTTAAATTACAAAGGATCACCTCCTTAGTGGATACTCTCCATCTGACCAACTGAATTCATTCTAAAAGGAGCCAATTTAATAGACCTTCTTGAGTTAACAAAAGAATTTATTATTTACAAAACACAAGATGAACTAATAATGCAGCACACCTATACACAGATTAGAAATGAGAAGTGAATCTCTCTCTCTCTCTCTAAATGAGAGGCATAATGGTGGCAGATTTAATAGAGAGAGGGACAAAACCTAAAAGGAAGAACAACATTAGGGTGTCAGGCGTATAACTTGGGTGTAGGGTCAAGGGAGTTCAAGTGGTTTTTATCAACATGTTTTTGTGAAGAAGCTATAATACTGAAAATGCTGCATATATACAGCATGTCTGTCAACATCTAAAATATTGGGCTAACATTATTAAATTGCAGTTCTGTCAAAGGCAAAGCCCAAACTGCTAACCCTTTTTATTTTCCCTTTAACATGCTGAGTAGCCTGCTGTGTATGTCCAATGTCTTCCTTTGCTCTCTGAGTAATAACAAATAAAGTTATTAGCAATTTTTGAACTGCCAAACAAAGATCTGCTTAAAGAAATAATCCAAGCTAAGATTTCTAATCTCCATGGATACAATAACAGCTGATGTGTGCAGTTGGTTTCTTCGATGTATGAGAGTTTATTCCATCTGCCCAGCTCCATGTTTAAAATACAGCATGACAAATCATATGAAAGAAAAATCATATTTTTGTTTGGAAAAATAGTCTGAGAAAGTGATGAATACTGAACCTGCCTCTTAATGAACTGTTGGACTGGGTTGGAATCCTACCCAGTGGGACTAACTGGATTGCTCTTAAGAGAGAAAAGAGAAAATACCGTCCTTCTTTCTCAGAATGACACAATGATCCAAAGGCAAAACAAGGGGCGATTTGAAAAAAAGTAAAGAACAACGTGTGTTTGGGGCTATGACAGGGGAGCTTTCCAGGAAGTTTAGCTCAGTTGGTTCATGATAAGGAGGGAAGGAGCAGAAGCGAGACCTAGCAGCAAATGGATAAGCCATTTGTTGCTATTATCTTCCACTTAAGTCTGTGCTGATGGGCTTAAGGGAGTGAAAATTGTGTCCATACTAGGTATAAGGGAAGGGAATGTTTTTAATGGGAATTGGGGCATCAAAGGTAGGGGAGAGGCTGCAAAACTGTCATGACAAATAGAGCTAAAGGTTAGATATTTTGGATTTTAATAGTGCAAAATATGCAAAGAATTATGTTTTTAAGGTCTTATACCTTAACGGTCAAATATCAGTTTGGTCTTTTACAGTTTATACACTTAACCACCGAATGTTGTGAAATAGCAGTAAAAACCTAACAGAATGTTAGAGCAAGAGATTAATACATAAACAAAGCAGTGCTGTAAATCTGCAGATTAGCTGATCAAGTGACCACCACTACTTGAAAGGGTTTTCAAATTCCACGCACTTTTCTTTTGCCATATTACTACGCGCACACACAAAAAAATGAGCCTTCTGGAACCTTCCGACAGTCAGAACATGAACAGAAAGAAAACGGAGAGCCCATAGCCCTAACCTACAGTAAGTACCACTTGTAAAGTGACATCTAATTGTGTTAAAACTAATTAATATTAGCAGCATCTTCGCTCATGGTCTGTCCAGATAGCAAATCTGACTAAGTACAGTATATCTAAAGAAAGGTGTTCTATATCTGTTGTTTATCCTAAAATTGCAATGGTTTATCTCAGTTTTGAACTGTCAATGATTTGTGTCAGCTGGAATAGTAATTCTGCTTTCAGAAATCCAAGCCAGAAGAGAGAAGAACCACTTTACAAGAAGCAAATTATCCCAAAAAAGGCAAAAATTAATTCCCAAACAAAACATTCAAGGATCATGTGGATCAGAATCTGTTTCAAACTTGTCTAAATATGTACCCATGTAACACTGTGTTACATTCTTATAGACTTATTATGTTACAACCTGACTTCATTTACTATCACTATTGATATACTCTTATTCTATTCGTCTTATACTGTTACATTTCTGATGTGTTACAGTTTGATATTCCTCATGCTACTTACAATCTGTCTGTTACTATATGATGTTCAGATTTGTCACAGAATTGCACTTGATACTTTTACCATACCAAATAATTTTATAATTGCTTAGGTAATACTAAAATTTAATATTCCCCTAGAATTCAAACACATACATGACACTTTTCAAACTCAGCTACCAGAGCTCCACTATCCACAATCTAAATCCATCTATCCATAGAAACATACATTCATGTTGAAAAGAAAACTTTCATTCATAGCAGGCCTTTATGAACTCAAGATATCCTGAAGAACGTCATAGCCCAAGAAACATTGTGTGAAGTGTAATCAGTGTTTTAATGTAGAAACAGTGGCAGCCAGCTTCGGCACTGCAGGTCCTTCCAACAGCAATATACGGACTTTAAGTATCAGTTTGAGGATGACTGATGCCCAGTGACACTGAGATCTCTCAGGCTCTGCCACAAGAAACTGAGTTGTTTAACAGTCCACAGGTTAGATAGGGCTTTGGTTTAATCTCTCAAAGTTATTGTTTCTCCACGCTTGTCACTAATGTGGATGGTAAATATTGTAATTTTAAAACATGCCAGGCTGAATGCTCAGTCAGTTTAGAGTTAGCTGATATCAGATTGGGTGCTCATAGGTGCACTGGTCAATACCTTCTGCTGAATTAGTGTTAATTAGGCACGCCTCATGGCTGAATTGTACTTACAAAAAATGATGCAGTCAATTCTTAATCATGGCCAAATGCATCCCAAAATGAATCAATAGCTTCAGACCATAGTGTCATAGAGTCATACAGCATGGAAACAGACCCTTTGATCCATCTAATCCATTGTGACAATTATCCCCAAACTAAACTAGTCTTACCAAACTTGATTGAGTTTTTTGAAGAGGGAACAAAGGATTGATTAGGGCAGAGTGGTGGACGTGATCTATATGGACTTCAGTAAGGCTTTCAACAAGGTTCCTCATGGGAGACTGGTTAGCAAGGTTAGACCTCATGGAATACAGGGAGAACTAGCCACTTGGGCAGAGAACTGGCTCGAAGGTAGAAGACAGAGGGTGGTGGTGGAGGGTTACTTTTCAAACTGGAGGCCTCTGACCAGTGGTGTGCCGCAAGGATCGGTGCTGGGTCCACTACTTGTTGTCATTTATATAAATGATTTGGATGTGAACATAAGAGGTATAGTTAGTAAGTACACAGATGACACTAAAATTGGGTGTAGTGGACAGTGAAGAAGGTTACCTTAGAGTACAACGGGATCTTGAACAGATAGGCCAATGGGCAGGGGATTGGCAGATGGAGTTTAATTTAGATAAATGCGAGGTGCTGCATTTTGGAAAAGCAAATCAGAGCAGGATGTATGCACTCAATGACATGGTCCTGGGGCGTGTTGCTGAACAAAGAGACCTTGGAGTGCAGGTTCATAGTTCCTTGAACCTAGAGTCGCAGGGTAGATAGGATAGTGAAGGAGGCTATTGGTATGTTATCCTTTATTGGTCAGTGCATTGAGTATAGGAGTTAGGAGATCATGTTGTGGCTGTACAGGTTAGGCCACTATTGGAATATTGTGTGCAATTCTTGTCTTCTTCCTATCAGAAGGATGTTGTGAAACTTGAAAGGGTTCAGAAAAGCTTTACGAGGATGTTGCCAGGGTTGGAGGATTTGAGCTATAGGCTGGGGTTGTCTTCCCTAAGCATTGGAGGCTGAGAGGTGACCTTATAGAGGTATATAAAATCATGTGGGACATGAATAGTGTAAATGGACAAGGTCTTTTCCCTGGGGTCGTGGAGTCCAGAAGTAGAGGGCATAGGTTTATGGTGAGAACGTAAGATGTAAAAGGGACCTAAAGGGCAACTTTTTCACACAGAGGGTGGTGAGTGTATGGAATGAGCTGTCAGAGGAAGTGGTGGAGGCTGGTATAATTACAGCATTTAAAAGGCATCTGGATGATGTATGAATAGGATGGGTTTAGAAGGATATGGGGCAAGTGCTGGCGAATGGGACTAGATTTGGTTAGGATATCTGGTTGGCATGGACAAGTTGGACCGAAGGGTCTGTTTCCATGCTGTACATCTCCTTGACTCTCTATGACTCTACCTGCCTGTACTTGGCCCATATCTCTCCAAACATTCCTTATTAGTATACTTATCCAAATATCTTTTAAACATTGTACCTGCATCCACCACTTCCTCTAGAAGTTCATTCTACAAACAAACAACTCTCTGTGTGAACAAATTGCCCCTCATCTCTTTGTTAATCCTTGCTCCTCTCACCTTAAAAAAGTATGCCCTCTGTCTTAAAATCCCCAATCCCAGGGAAAATACCTAGGGTGTCATTCACTTTATCTATATCCCTCATGATTTTATAAACTTCTAAAAGGACACCCCTCAACCTTTTACGCTCTAGTGAAAGAAGTCCTATCTTTTGTAACCTCTCCTTATCAGTCAAACCTTACATTCCTGACAACATCCTGGTAAATCTTTTCTGAATCTCTCCAGCAAAATGATATCCTTCCTATAACAGGGCAACTAGAACTGTATGCAGTATTCCAGAAGAGGCCTCACCAATGTCCTGTACAACCTCAGCATGATGTCCCAACTCCTCTACTCAAAAATCTGAGCAATGAAGGCAAGCATGCTAAATGCCTCCTTAACTAACCTGTCTACCTGTGACGCAAATTTCAAAGAATTATGTATCTGAAATCCGAGGTGTCTCTTGGGTTCTACTTCATCACCAAAGGCCCTACTTTTAATTATATAATCCGTGCCCTTATTTGCTTTTTCAAAATGCAATACCTCATATTTATCCAAATTAAACTCCATCTGCCACTCGTCAGTCCATTGATTAAAAGGCGAGAAAAAGTGGTGACAAAGAAAATGTTGAAAAGTGTGCTACAACATTTGAAGTCATGTTTCTCCTTCTAGGCTGTGCTATGACCGTAACCTACACAAGCCGCGTGGCTAATGCCCGTCTGTGCGGCTTTTCCAAGTTGCTGCTACAATGGAAGGGGAGCATATACAAACTACTGTACAAAGAGTTCCTCATCTTTATGCTGCTTTATCTCACTCTCAGCAGCATTTACAGGTAAGAACAGTCTCTCACTAAAAAGAAGAACTGGGTTAGAGAGTGTGGGGTACAGTGATGGCAGATCATGTCAATGATATTCTGTAGTTTGTGTAGATCATTCTACACAATTTTCCTCTGCCCTCCCTTTTCTTGGTACTTGTTCCTCTTCTTTTCTCCTCATCTTCCCGTTTGCTTCAATCACTGGTACAAAATGAAGTGACAAAACAAAAAGAAAGACATCCATTTTCCTGACATCTTACCACCAGTCTTAGTGCTTCACGTGACAAATAGTTACTTACAAGCACAGTTACTGTCCTTCAAGGCCTCAAAATAGCAGTGAAGTGAATGACCCTTTTAAATGTGCTTTGTTGGTATTGGTTGAGGAGGACAAGTGTCCAAGTCACCTCTCTGCTCTTGTACAAATGACATTGCAGAATGTTTAATGAGTGGAGAATGCCACATCCATTGTTTATCACATCATGTGGAGGACCATAACCATGACCAGGCCCTCTCCCACACACACAATCTCTCTCTCTCTCTAACACACACACACAATACAGTTATTTCTATGTTGTAAATGCAAGTTTAAGCTTTGCCACAAACATTCCTGAAGAACTTTAAGAGGAGGGTGGAGGTGGAGCAGTTAACGATTTTGTCCATACAAGGCAATCATTCAAACCCTACATTGATGGCCTGTGAAATCAGGCTGAAATCTTGATTCAGCCAATGCATAAACACAAATCATGACTGATTAAATGTACTACTTTCTCAAAGCGAACATCTGAAGGCTTTCTGGGGTTGGATTTGCTTTGGTCTCTATTATGTCACTGATATACGCCAATTAAATAAAACCTTACCCATCCAAGATAGCATTTTTAACAGTTGCACCATCACCTTTACATCACAGTACCAGAAATCTTTGATCAGCACATAAATAGTAAGCAGTTAGTAAAAGGTGGGCTATTTCGGACAAACATTATATCACATGTTTAGAAGTACAAGACAAGGTTAGAATACATAATGAATATTTAGTGTCAGTATTGATTAGGGAAGGGGATATGATAGAATATCGTTAGAATCAGAGATGGCAGAAGTAATGGATTGGGTAAAAATTGATTGGAAGAATGTACTGGAATTGCAGGATATACTTAGGGTGGATGTCACCTGATCTGGATGGTTTTAGGAACAGTAATTGGGTGGGGGTGGGGGGATCAACAGGCACTTGGAGGAACTTGAATTAATTAAGGACAGCCAGCAGGTATTTGCATAAGGCAGACCATGTTTGACTAATCCAGTTGAATGGAGTAACAGAAAGATTGATGAAGGGAATATGTGAATGTTGTCTGTATAGATTTTAGAAAAAAGGAACAAATTACTAATCAAAAGTCTAATTAATAAAATTGAGGCTTATGGAATAGGAAGGGCAGTGTCAGTTTGGATTAAAAACATTGGCCTCTGTTTTACTAGAAACTACCAAAGTCCCATTTTTGGTAATTTTCGTGGGGATTTATCTCAGTGAGCTCGAACACATTTTCTCACGATAACTTCCCAAACTCTCATCATTACCATTGCACCACACCCCTATAGTGCCCTGCTCACCTTTCTCTCCCAAATACCACTAGTGGAAACATAAGAATTCCTGGCACCTGGCAGCATCCTGAAAGCCCAGCCATTCATCTAGTCAAATGCCGGCAATCTGCTATTGCCCCACGTTGTTCTTCTCAATTTCCCTGGACATGACATACAGAAGGATATTGGCACCATGCTTTGGCGATAGGGACCTGGAGGGTGATGGGTATG
The DNA here is from genome assembly GCF_047496795.1 of Chiloscyllium punctatum. Classification (NCBI taxonomy): domain Eukaryota; kingdom Metazoa; phylum Chordata; class Chondrichthyes; order Orectolobiformes; family Hemiscylliidae; genus Chiloscyllium; species Chiloscyllium punctatum. Next base: position 41,295,086 of record NC_092760.1, on the reverse strand, counting down.
GTCACGGTAACTGGTGCTTACCTTGAAAGGTTACTGCCTGGTGTCCAGGATGGAGAACCAGGAGAGCTCGAGTCACCAGGATACCACTCTGACTTCCATGTCTTGAACTGTCAGCATTTGGTTTGGGAGAATGGGCAACTGCACATCAGTGAGGTGAGATGATGTGACCAGAAGATGGTGGGAACCTGGAACTCACTGTCCAAAAGGGTGGAAAAGGCAGAAACACTCAGAGGACATACTTGAATATCCATTTGCAAGGCTGAAGCATTCAAGGCCATGGGCTGAGTGCTGGAAATTGAAATTAGAATAATGAGGTGGATGTTTTCATTGGTATAGACTCAATGTGCCAAAAGGCTTTTATTCTGTGCTGTAGACCTCCATAACTCTACCCATGATCATACTGAGTGGCAGAGCAGCCTCAAAGGGCCAACTATCCTGCTCTTACTCCAGCTCCTAGTTTCTGTGTTGTTTTTTTTCTGTATTGGAACCTGGATTCTATATATAGAGGTATTAAGTACAAATAAAAATCAATGTTTTGCTGAATCTTTACAAATCCCGAGTGAGTCGCAGTTGGAATACAGCACCTACTTCTGGTCACTGTACTTTTGGAAGGATGCGACGATCTTTGAGAGGGTGCAGAGGGGTTTTACCAAAGCAGGACTAGTGCTGAGGGATTTTAGCTACAAGGTTAGATTGAAGCTGCACAGGAGATGTACAAAATAATGACAGGTTAAAAATGGCGGACAAAGAAAATCTGCCCCCATTAGCTGATGATACAAGAATGTGAGGTCAAAAAATTAAGATTTTGGGTAAGTGAAATAGGTGGTAATTTCTGATAGAGCTTTTTCACATGGTCAGTGGTAATGATTTAAAACTCAATGCCTGTTAGAATGCTTGAGTCAGAAACAATTAATGATTTCAAAAGAAAGTTGATTTGATGGAAATGAATTTGTATGGCTAGGAGGATACAAAGGGAAAGATTAGACTGCTCCACAGACAGCCAGCACAGACTTGATAAGATGAGTCAATCGTTTGTGTGCCAAATGATTCTCTATGAAACTTTAATCTCCTTCTTGTTCATTCCTGCTGACACAGTGGAAATCAAGACTCATCGCATCACCGCTTAGTGTCAGTAGTGCAGAAATATTTCGAATCAGAATTGAGGAGGTGTAACCGTCAGGAAATAATAAGCAGGCTGAGGATATGAAAAAGACTAAGATGTAAATGAACTGGGCCTAAATAAATGACAACCATTATTATCAGAGGAATTACTTTGCACAAGAGTGAGGAAAATGTGGAACTTGCTGCCACATAGAAAAGTTAAAAATTGCAGAATGACAGAATGAAGGAGGAGGAAGCCATTCAGCACATTGTTCCTAAACGATGGATAACATTGATGCATGCAGAGAGAGCCTAATTCAATTAAGAGGCAACACAGGGCCAGAGAGATTTGAGAGCAGGAAGGAAATTGAAAACTCTTATGGAATGTAAACACTAGAATCATTTGTGAGAAGTTACATAATTCTCTCCTGTAGATTCCATGACTAGAATCTTATTAGGGTGTGAGCAACATGGGCTATGATGAGATGTGTGCACAAGTTCAACTAGAACAATTTTGACCTCAAGGTCATCATGCTCCACCTTTTCTTCTTTTCACAAGTGACATAGGTTTTGTTTGGCAAGGCTGAGATGCCAAATTACACTCATTAATGCTTGCTAAATGTTTTATTAACACTACACCTCACTTCAATAGTATCAGACTCTCTTCTGTCTGCATGACGGGCTGTTCCCTCACACCCTAGAGATGACACTGACCTAGGTGGTGATCTCAAGCCAGACTGGTAGGACCTCCAGGTTTCTGTTGGAGAATCACAGGTCCACACCCCCCCCCCCCACCACCCCACTTCTCTGACATCTTATACAAACATTCTTAGTCGTGCAGGGGCTGCATCGGAATGCTAGTGCTCATCTGCATGTTTTGCAGAGTTTTAAAGACAGAACAGGCACAAGGGCTGCCAATCTTTTGGCAGATATCCATGGTGGCAAATTGTACTGGGAAAGTTTTTTTTTGTGGTAAGACACACCATGGAGTGGGGTAGATAATTGATGAGCTAAGTTCAGTAAAATAGGATGAGAAAGTTTGGTAGGCCTTGCAGCGAGAAACTCCAAAAAACCCAACACAACTTGAACTTATCCAAAAAAGCATAAAATTCAGCCGTTTATGATTTCCTCGCATGATATGAAAACTGGAATTCATTACCTCCTGTCTTTCCTCTCTCTCTGTCTCTCTAGACAACCTTTAAAATCCAAGCTAGGCGGCAAGTAGCCAGTACTAACTGATATATCTACTCTTTCCAAGTCTACTTGTTCAAGACTGTATATTTTGGCTGATCATTTGGTTTCACTAAAATACAATATAAAATGAGCAAGTTGTGAGTTCTGCTTCGCAGTTTTGTTATTTTGAACTTATTCCTGGAATATGTGCAGGTTTATGCTGGAAGAGAGCCAAAAACGTTTCTTCGAGAAAATGGCCATCAACTGTAACAATTATGCTGACCTAATCCCAATGTCATTTGTGCTCGGTAAGAATTCCATTCGTTATCAGCCTGTTCTCTTGATCTTCCCTGCACTTGTAAATTAAGGTATGAAATTTTTTGGCAGAGTATGCATTCAGATCATTTGCCCTAAATATGTTCTCAGTATAACACTTTTCATGTGGGGGACCTCAATTCAACATCATTAGACACATTGTGTGGTCTTACAGCAAGCCACCAACAATAACCTATTTAGCAAAACAGAGACTCGCACTCCATCTGCACAGGCATTTGAACTACTGCAAAATTGGCTGGGATCTGTCTTAGACAACTCTGGGAATATTTGAAGTGAATGGTGGCCTGTTTTTGATAAAAAGAAGTTTCCTACACCTTTCTCAGAGCACTATGGGTAAATTCTTTGGCCATTATTGCAGTCTGTGCTTCCATATCCTGAAAAGCCCAACCAGCAGCCACCCTAAAAAGATCCCTAAACCTTCTGAAGTATAGACTCTCTTGGAATCAGAGGAAGTTGGAGCGGTACACTGAGCTCCACAAAACACCTGTAGCTGCTTCTGGCCAACTCACTGGTCCAGTTGTGTCTTATGGCAAATCTTGTCCCCAGAACAGGCAAAGGTTTCATCTTACTATGCAAATATATTTTGATTAGAGATCCTTATCAATGATGGTAGCAGACAGGTGATACAGATGGCAATATTTTAAGGACTCCCTATGTTTCAATATTATATGTTATCTCTTGAGGTAGAGAAATAATGCTGAGATAGGAACATAGGAATAGGAGTAAGCCATTTCGCCATTCAAAGCTGTTCCACCATTTAAGGAGCTCACAGTGGATCTGTGACTTAACTGCTGCACTTTGCCTGTGTCATTTAATTCTTTCTTCAAAATCCACGTCCTCTACAAGATAGAAGGATAGGGCTGCAGATGCATATGAGCATCACAAATTCCCCTCCAAGCTATACACCATCTTGATTTGGAACTGTATTACCATTCCTTCTGTTGCTGGGTCAAAATCCTGGAACTCTCTTCCTAACAGCGCCTACCTGTCATACACTATCATACAATGATTCAAGAATGCAGCTCACCACCGCCTTCTTCTGAGCAATTTGGAAAAGGCAATAAATACTGACCTAGCCAGCACCATTAACATACCCCAAAAAGAAAACACCTTTGGATAACAAACTTTGGCAATCTGTTTAAAATTAACAAGAGATCTCACATTAATTGCTAGTTATGGAAGAGAACTCCAAATTTTTATCACCCATTTTGTGTTGACGTATTTCCTAAGTTCACTCCAGAAAAGTCTGGCTCTAATGTTGAGACTATACCCCAAAAATTCTACGTCCCACAGCCAGCAGAAACAGTTTCTCTCTAATTATTCTATCTGTTTCACTTATAATCTTAAAGACTTTCATCAAATCACACTTAACCTTCTGAATATTGGGGATGTAAAATCTTAGTTTATGTAACCTTTCTTTAAATTTAACATTTAGCAACCAGACATAATTCTGATAAATATATTCTGTACTCCCTCCAAGTCCAAGGTATCCTTCCTCAGGTGTGGTGCCCACAATGGGTCACAGTACTCCCGGTGTGATCTAATCAGGACTGTGTACAGATAAAGCATGATTTCTACCCTCTCATATTCTAAACCTCTAGATGTCAAGGTCAGTATTCTATCAGTCTTTTGATTACTTTCTCTACCTACTCATGACGTTTTATTGATCAATGCACCTAAACAATAACATAATCCCAAAATGTGTGTTGAACCTCCATTGATTCGGCTTTTCAGCATTTAGAACATCACCTGTTCTGACTCTTTTAGATTTAATGTGGGTGACTTTGGGATTCATTTGCTACAATTTTGTCTATTCAGTTAATCCATCAATATTACTTGACAATTTTATGCCACCGTCTGCAAAATCTCTGCACAATTGACAGATCTGAAAATTTGGATATCCCACTTTCTGCCCCTTCATCTAAGTCAGTTATACATATGGTCGATGATTGAGGCTGCAACACAGATTCTTAAGGGACACCAGTAGTCACATCCTGCCAATTAGAGTGTCTTCCTATTATTCCCATTCTGTCTGTCCCACCATTGAACTAATTCAGTAGAGTGTCAATTTTTTTGCATTCAATTCCCTGGGTTTCAAGTTTGCTAGTTTCTTAAGAGAAACTTTCTCGAATGCTCGCTGGAAGTCCAGATGAACTAGCATAAACTCACATCTCTCTGTCATCATTCCAGTCACCTCTTCAAAAAAATCAATCCTTTACAAGTTTGTACAAGCTCCCTCTGATCACCTGGAAGTTTTAGGGTGTTTCATCACCCTGTCCTTTAATTATAGGGTCGACCAATTTCCTGACATCTGATGTTGGGTTAACTGGTTTCCAATCTGAAGAAATGTTTTCAAACTGAAGAAACTTTGGAAGATCATAATTTGATCACATTTAATGTTCTTACCTACCTCTTTTAAAACCCAGAGCTGGAAACTATCAAACCCTAAGTACTTGTCACACTTTAGTAGCATTAATTTATCCCTGACTACTATTTTGATTTTAATGAATTTCTGTCCCAATTATTCAATGCATTCACAATTTCCTTTTATTTCTTTGAGAATGTTATCAGATGTCAAGATACTCATAAGATTCATGATCTCTCATTTTCTGAATATAATTTTAAATTGTGCGTTGAAAAATTGAAAAGCCCAAATGGCTATTTGCTGCTCAACTGTATTAGAATAAATAATTATTCACATTGCTGGTCAGTTCCAGAGTAACATTGCTTTGCGCATCTACCTTTCCACATCATGATGTGACAACTGTCTGATTTTAAGTGCTGGTAAAAAAATAATGTCTTGCAGTTTGTATGTTTGTAGCTTTCTGAGGGCTTTGTTTTCACATCCATTATATACCACAAGCAGACAAAAGAAAATAGTTTGTGACCTGCCAATGTTGCTCAATATTTCCATTCCCAATCTATTGGAAAGCAAGCCATATAAACCAGCTTGAAAATTCCAACCCAGGTCAGTCCTCCTTGTTTTGACAGAAACATTATATCTTTTCACTTTGGGATAATTTTCCAAACCTTCTTATGAGCTGTCTCCCTCTATATGACTGTATAACCAGTATTTCCCCTTTGTCCTTGTTCCCAATCGAGATTTTTATCTGCAATATGTTACAAGACAGGATTTATATCAGATGATAGCCAGTCTACCACTAGACTTTACTTTGCTATTCACTGTGATGATATATATCTTTCCTTAGGTTTCTATGTGAGTCTAGTTGTGTCTCGCTGGTGGAACCAGTACCAGAGCATGCCATGGTTGGACCGCCTAATGTGCACTGTTTCCTGTCATGTCCAAGGCACGGATGAGTACGGCAGAATACTGCGGAGAACATTGATGCGCTATGCCAACCTGGCCTCCATCCTCACCTTCCGCTCAGTCAGCACCGCTGTCTACAAACGCTTTCCAACCATGAGGCACATGATGGAAGCAGGTGAGCAAACACTACAGTGGCTAACCATGAAGAACCCAGGGCCAGAGCCCCCAGTCCAGGCACAGCTCCACATACATCTGAGGAATAGGGGAAGAAATAAGTAAGAGGTTGGGGAATCAGGATGGGAGTGGAGGATGTGTGGGGATTGGAGGTTGAGCAGGTGGAAGTAGAAGTGCGAAGGGAAATGCGAAGTGAGTGGGGAGATATCTGACACAAAAATAGAAACCAGAAGAGGATTGGAAAAGAAAAAAACAAGGTAAAAGCAAATCAGCACAGCGAGCTGGAATGGCTGATGAGGGAGTATCAGATAGGAGCAAGACAGATTGTACAGATGAGAATCAGTCCTTTGTGTATCCTCAGTCCAGGAGACTTTAGCAGCAGTCAGCCAAGCATCTGCTGTCTCAGCTGCAGAAATGTCAGCTCAGGAAGATAAAGGAGGTGGGTAAAACTAGAAAAAAGGGAAACACTGCCACAGAAAGACAGGAAGAAGTCTCTATCCAACTGAGCTTTAAGCCATACAGATCACAGGGTATCATGCTCATTCCCTGACCTATTCTGGTCTGCGTTGGAGCAGCAGCTGTGGACATAGTTGATCTTAGAACCCCTGAGTTACACAGGAGACAGGTCAACTGAAATTTTCACGAATCATAATCATTCAACAACCCATGTTGCAATTGTTTCTGTTAGTGTTGAATGAGAACAGGAGTGAGTTTTGTTTGTGGTGTCCCAGTAGTGAAGTATTTTAAAGATACTCACCACCTCGGTTCCCAAATTTAACATTAGCACTTGATGAGTCACTTTAAGGCAGCCAGCCTTCAACTTGAATTTATGCCTCCAGGAAAGGAGCAAGTATAACTGGATAGAATTGTTTGCCAGGCTTTGCACTTTTGAGCTCACCAGTGTTTAATTTCCATCCCCAACAAAATGAGAAATAATGGAATATTTCCCATAAATCCCAGACATGGAGTACACCAACTATATAATAAATGAAAAAGCAATTTCCTCACCTTGTCCTTTGTCTGTCATCTTTGTGTTTCCAGGTTTTATGACTCCAGATGAGCACAAGAAGTTTGAGAGCCTGAATTCTCCTCACAATAAATTCTGGGTTCCCTGTGTGTGGTTCGTCAACCTTGCGGTGAAAGCAAGGCAGGAAGACCGAATCAGTGACTATGTGTCTCTGGCCCATATCTTCAGAGTGAGTATCTTCACCCTGTTGCAACCTTTTCCCTTCCTTCGGACACATCTGACACCTGCCAGCACCTTCCTTGGGTGAAATCATATCCCGAATGATTTTTTTTACAACTCCGCTATTTTTAACTTTCAGAGAAGTGAGTGGGAATAAGGGAGTAATAGATAAAATGTGAACGCTTAAAGTGAAGGGAAATTATACAGGAAATTTATCACAGACACATGGGCTCAGATGGATACCAGCTGAAATATTAGCAATATTTTCCACTACCGGCTGAAAGACTCATTGAGAAAATGAGTTTTGGCATCTCACCCAGTTTCTCATGAGTGTAGACACCTTACTATAACATTAGTACAAAAGTAACCATCTCACTTAGGTTGGAGGATGGGCTCAAGTGTGCACTGAAGATCACGGAGTAGACCTTGCCCTGAACAGAGATTATCTTGGTGTCCTGGCCTCACTATTGGCAGCTACTGAGGCAATCAGTCAGGTTACAACAGATTGAATAAGTGGGGCAGCCCACCAGCTCCAGCACCGGCAGCTCAGGCTGCTCATTCTGACCCTAACAAATTACACACTTACTTTGCCTATTCTGAACTCAAAATAGCCATTGGGTTCCTACTTGCACCATCGGGCCTTAATTATGAGCCTACTTTCTCAGTCAGGGGACTGTTCAGTGATCGACCTTTGGGTACATGATCTTAGCAATGGCGACAATTGCCATTGTGGATGATTTAGGCCAAAGAAATGAAAATTCAGCCAAAGAATTTCAAGTAACATGTCCCTAGGCACTTTGTAGTGCTCCTCTGATGTACATAAACATGGCCCAGATTGACCAACTCATTCTTTCCTAAGGGCAAGCAGTTCTTAGATGCTTAGAGTCGCCATCATGCTTTCTTTTTAATCTGCTCTTAAATGGGTTACACAGAAATTTCTAAAATGTAAATCACAGATCATAAATCTAATTTATAATGCAGAAGTTTAATTTTTACCCAACTCTGAATTATTGTCGCCTATGATTCCATATCTGCAATCCTTATTCTTATCCCTCTGATCTATCCTGTAGCAAAAAAAAATGACAATCGAACCTTTGAGTCAAACTCAAATCTTTAGGTTTGAATCGTACCCAATAAGAAATATTCGCAACCATTACTGGTTCTGCATAACATATCTATTTACCTGTCTGTCCATCTACCCATCATTTATATGTTGGTTTCTTTAAAATCAGCTTCCACCAGTTTTCAGGAATAATTCATAGATTTTGTTTTATCATTTGTTTAATCAGTTTTGAGCAGGGAAAAAAATACTTGAACATATTCCTTAATGCTTTTATTGCCAAAAATCAGGTCTCAGAGTTAAACACACATTGCTTACTTAGGATGCATGTTGAACAATATCAATCAGGGCTATAGCAACTCTAACAAGCTGGATACACTAAATTATGAGCACAGTTCAAGTAGACTTTTGAACTGACATTCAGACTTTGGAAATATTTACACATCATGATGGCAGCAATGTGCAACATTAAACATTGATTTTCTGACAACATTTTTGGCACGTACCGCAAGTCAAATACAATGAATTTATTTTACTGCTTAAATATCTTGGCAGTATTTTGCTTTTATGAATATTTATATAACATTACTTCTACTATCATTGAATTATTAGAATGATGCAACACGGAAGGGAGCCATTTAGTGTATTGTGTCCGTGATAGTTCTTTGAAAAGTCCTCAAATAGTCCCATTGTCTTAACGATCCCTTGGCCCTTTTATTATTTCAAATATTTATTCAATTCCGTTGTAAAGTTAGTGTTGAATATGCTTCCAGTAATCTTTCAGGCAATGCAGTCCAGATCAGTTCATTGCTGCCTGTGTTTTTTCCTACATCTCTTGGTCTTTTTGCAATTATTACAAATCTGTGTACTCTGCTTACTAACCCTACTGCCACAGGACTTTACCTTCATTTGCTCTGACTTTGAGTACTTTTATAAGTTTTCTCTTAACTTGCTCTGCTCTTAGGAGACCAAACTCCAGTTTCTCCAGTGCCCCCATATGTACTGAAGTCTTGGATTCCAGATGTTCTTCCAGCATAGGACTAGTTAGCACAGTTGCCTGAATAACTAACTGTGGTTCAGAATAAAGTCAACAGTTTCGGTTTAATACCTGATCCAGCTAATGTACTTTTCAAACTTGCCTCTTTTCTCCTGGATGTGGAAAGCAATGGAAAATTACCACTGCCAAAAAAAACTGCCGAGAAAACAGTTGAGAGTGAACAACAGCAGACAATGAGCCAAGGTCACCTTCAGCTAGAGCACACATAAGGTTCTAGGAAATCTCTTCAGCACACATTCCAAGGCCTTGACTGTAAGGTGTGGTGGCGAAAATTATTCTGCACTGCTCCAGCTGTGGGCGAATCAGTTTTTCGTGACATTGACCAAAATTTCCTTGTTTTTGTGTTTTGTGTCTGTTTATAAATTCATGAACGGCCTTTGCAACTTACTTTTGCTACGTTCAAGGATTTTTGTTCTGACAACTTCTCAGTGCACCATTTAGATTACATTACTTCTCCTCACACTTCCTACCAAATGTGATCATTTCACACTTCTCTATATTAAATATCATCTGCCATTTCATCAGCCGATGAAAGTCTGTCACTATACAGCCTTGTCAGTATTTATTATTATTACCTCTGAGTTTTACATCATCCACAAACCTTCAGCTCAGGTCATTAATACATATCAAAAAGAATAATGGTCCAGCAACAATACTGCATTAATAATAAAAGCTGATAAAGCTGAAAAAAACTCAGCAGGCAGACAATATCCGTGCAGAGAAATAGAATTAACTTGTTAATTTTAAATCTGAGCTAAGATAAATTTTTGTTAAACAAAAATATTGAGGAATATAGATCAAAGGCTGGTCTAAGGAGTTAGGCCATAGATTAGCCATTGATCTCATTGAATAGTGGAACAGACACAAGGGATGAATGGCCTTTTCTTGTTCCTATATACTTATGTTCCTAGATTAACAACAGTTCAGAAGAATTGGTAAAAAGGCACTCCACTGACAGCATGAAAGTGACTGGCATTCTATTCTCCCACACTCCAAATTAACTTGTCCAAGATTAACGTGTCTCAAACCTTTCCCCTGGCTAATCTTAGGCTGACCAACCCATACTGACTGGTTTGCTAATACTCACATAAACAAATATTGCTGGAGAAATTCAGCAGATCTAACAGTGTCTGCAGAAAGCATGCTGAGAAAATGTTTCGAGGCCAGTGACCTTTTTTTCAGAACTGAACTTGCAATTCTAAATATTTATTCTAAATCTCCGTTTTCTTTTTACGTTTAAACTCAATTGCTTTATTCACCCTTGGGTTTGCAATTTTGGATGCCATTTCTTCCTCCCTTTCTCATCCCCCGTAGGAACGTGCATCCATTCTGAACCTGTACCATCTTCTCTTTAAAGGCTTTCTATTTCCCATTTCATGTTTTACCTGTCAACTTTTAATTCTATTCAATCTGGGCCAAATCCCTTTTCAACCAACCGAAATTAGCCCTTCACCAGGTGAATATAATACCATTTTATCTTTCCATGTCCTTCATTATAACTACTTTAAATTGCATGATATTGTGATCCTTGTTTTCCAAGTGCTGTCCCATTGGAACTTTGCCACTTCAATCACCAAAATTATATTCAGCACTGTTTCCTTCCTTATTGGCCTAGTTAAATATTAGTCAAGAATGTTTTCCTGTTTACCTTATAGAAATTCGTCCCCATCTTTGCTTTATATATCTTTAGCTTTCTAGTCTAGTATAATTGCTGTGCCCCTATTATTGTTGCTTCAAGGTTATTGCAACTTTCTCAAATTTGTCTGCATAGTTACTCCATCATCTCCTTCCCACAATTTAGTGTCTCACAGCATATACCCCATAGTATAATTGCTCATCTATTGTTCCATCATTCTAGCCAAATAGATTACTTCTCTGAACCTCAAATACATCCTTCCTTGCTGTTTTTGTCACAGTGTATTTGATAAGTACTACTAGCCTCCTCCATTTTGCCTTTACTATCTTTCCTTCATACACAGGAATATTCATTGCACTTTTCTTGCCCTGTTTAAGTTAAGTCTTTGTAATTGTCACTCTATCCCATATGGCTAGTTGTCCCAGCAATTCACCAATTTCTTTCACTCACATGCACTCAAACCCACAATAGCCTAACCTCATTTCCCCCAATCTCTTCCCTCCCATTTCTGAACTCCTCTTTATACTGATGTTTCTCATTCTGAGATCTCTCAACATCCTGTATCTACTCCATTATGTTTCATCCTGGTACTCCCCTGCCAAATTTAAATCTCCATCCTAGTCAATCTCCCACAGAGATCCAAAGTTCCGATTGATTTCTGCACATGTGCCATGTACAGGTCTTTCTGCCCCAGAACAGGCCCCGAAGCCTCAAGAATCTTCAGATCTCTATTTTGTGCTATTTCCCAATCACATGTCATTCTTTCCTAACTGACTGCTCTTAAACTCACTAATATACAATACTGTAATTCAGAGATTACTAACTTTGAGGTACAGTGCTTTAACTTCCACCTTAGATCCTGAAACAAATAATTATGGCACCTCAATTCTTTTACATCCGTAATGTGATGGCCTATGAATTTTTAACCATTGCTATTTGCCATTGAAGCTTTATTGTACCTCATAAGTTCTGTCATTGGTTTGTTTGCAATTGAATGTTGTTCAAAATAAAAACTGGCTTTGTTTTTTCTGAGTTCATCCTGCACTTTTCAGCTACGTTTGTTCTTGAATTTGAGCCAGCTTAAATTTTTGATCAAAACAAGCATTAAAAATCCTTATCTACATCAGTAAAAATCTGATGAGTACTCCGACTTTCTGTAACATTTTCCCGAGATGGCTGCCTCTCTCGCATTCTGATTAATGCAGCTATGGAATTTTAACCTAACGCTCAGCAGGAATTTAACACAATCAGGTCAGCTGCCTGTTTTAAAATCCTGCCACATTTTATTTTCAATTACTTCTGGTGGGGTGTGAAAAACACACTTGATGCCATCAGTTTCTTGCCGAATTGGTTAGGTTAAAATGATCGCCTTTCCCTGCCCAATGATTCAAAGATGATGTTGCTTTTATGCTTCCCTTTGGACCTCTCAATGTGTTCTTCAGTTGAGTACTGCCATATGCCTCAGGGAATTTGGGCTTGTGGCCATGAACAAGCCTTTGGTGCCATACTGTTAGCCCAAATGTTATACCTCAGCTTTATTTTGCATGAACCTCAGATTCCCAAGCTCAAAAGTCAAATTCTGAAGTTTCAACACTCTATCCCAAACCTGCATCTGTGGCCATTGATAGGAATCAGATTTCAGAACCTCAGCACATTTTAGAGGGACTTCATCAGTTTGCAGTGAGGGAGAGATGGAAGGAGGGATTTGTTACAAAAGGAGTGATTGATTGTGGTGTAATCCAACTACAGGTAAACTCTAGTTATGATACAACAAGTAAATTGAGTAGGTTACCTAACATCAAATCGGGAAATTCTGTATCTTAAAGAGTGAGCAACATCGAAATCAAATCAGATCTCAGTTCCGTTCACAGCAAACTAAAAGGATGTGATGACGCAGGGTGAGCAGGCGTTGCAAAAAGGAACAGCATGATCCGTATTCTAAGGACCACTTTGTAACTACTCATCAGATGAAGGAAGAATGCAATGGAACCATACATGTTGCAATGTTCTTATTTTGGAAATTGAGAAGTGGGGATAGGTTCACTGTACATCTAACTGTGTTATTCCTACAGGAGGTGAATAACTTGCGCAGCCAGTGTGAGAAGCTATACAGTTACGACTGGATCAGTGTCCCACTTGTTTACACACAGGTAAGATTCACAGATTTGGGTGAATTAGAGCTGCTTTGGGCAGATACACCAGTCCACACATAAAGAGTGTAACTGAGGCTGACAGATTGGGCAGGTTTACTGTTTTGTCTCACTTTTGATAATTCTAACAAGAAGGAAAAATACTTCCTGCTGTTGCTTCTGAGGATTTGTAGCTACGATTTGATATCAGCACAAGCACAGGTAAGTTGTGGTGTAATGGTAATATCTGTAGATTATGTTCTGGAGAGACAGGTTCAAATCCCTTAACAGCAGATGTCAATGTTTGTTTTAAAAAGTTGGTTACATGTAACCACTATCAATTATTGTTAAAATCCCTCCCGGCCACCAATATCCTTTAGGGAAGAAAATTTGCCAAGCTTACATAATCTAGTCTACATGTGACCCCAGACCCACAGCCATGTGGTTGAATCTTTGAGCAGTTGATGATAAATGCTGGCTTGGCCAGAGTAGCTTGTATCTCAGGAATGAATAAAAACAATGTCAGCCTGACAGCACTTTACCCTTCCTTGAAAGATAAACAGCTGTAATGCAAAAGATGAAGTAGTCGTTTTGATTTTAGGAAATCTACATCTGCATCTTAATAGTTTAAAATAAAGTTAGATACTTAAGCAGGTTTAACCTGAGTAGCTCTAAATCAAACTGGACAGGATTTTACAACTCACTGATATATTTAAGACCGACATGATTAAAAATTTGAATGCTTATTAATTCTCCATGCAATGTAGACTGCACATCATCATAACTATTAATAGTGTCAACAGCAAAACCTGATAACTCCAAATTAGCAAAGGAGATGTATAGGGCAGATTGATTCTGCTCTTGGTTAAAGCAATATATTTGTTAGACTATTCTTAGTTGCTGGAAAAGCTGTGTATGATTCTTGTTCACAAACAATCATAAATTAAAACTTCCATGAAGTAATTTCATGATTGATTTGTAAAATAAAAAAGACAACAGGCTCTGATTCTAGCTGTAATGATGGATCTAAATTGCATTCATCTTCCTATTTGTGTTTATTATATCCCAGGTTGTGACTATTGCTGTTTACAGCTTCTTTCTGGCCTGCCTAATTGGTCGGCAGTTTCTCGATCCAAGTCAGGGTTACGCAGGCCATGAGCTTGACCTCTACATCCCCGTCTTCACCTTGTTGCAGTTTTTCTTCTATGCTGGTTGGCTTAAGGTAATGTCTCAAACTGGATGCAATATGAAATAATTAACAGGTGTGTAATCTTGAGTGAATATTTAGTGGATGTCAGAGAATGAGAGGCCTTCTCAGAAACCCTGTTAGCAAATCCTCAGATGAATGGTTGATAAATGCACCACACTGAGCTGGACTGAGTCAAACAGGTAAGCCTGAGGTTCCGAATCCAACCTGTACTACATTAGGGAATCTCATCCAGAATAGCAGTCATAACACAACATCTCCACACTCCTGTGCAAAGGATAGAAGTAGAGACAAGAGCAGAAACAAAATTCAGCCAGGGTTGCCATAGTGATTCATGCTGGAAAGTACATGCCTCGGGCCAATAAATGAGAATACTTTTATGCCTTATTATGTTTGATTTCCTATTGATAACATTTCTTCAGATTGACACATGAAGAATAGCTGAGGTACCCTAGGTACTTGTATAGCAAAGTAGATGAGGAAAGAAATAAACTAAATCAAACTTTCTTTATAATGGTGTAAAAATGTCCCCTCTAATTTACTCCAACGGACTTGAGTTGTAAATATTGATCAGGAGTGAAAATACATTATTGCATAAAAATAACTGATCATGTAAATGGGCCTGAACTCCAGCAACCACAAGATTCCATAATCACTGGTTTGTATTCAGTTCATTGGTACTTTTATAACCAGACACACAGTGAGGCTCCCCAGTGCATTATGGTTCCAGACAAGACATGCCAAACTGTTAAGTTCTGACTTCTTTATTCATCCATTCCCTGGGTTGGATGTAACAAGGTTAATTTTAAAAGGGTCCTTTCCTTTGTGAATACCTTTCTCCCAGATCAAACTAAATTTATGTTTTAAAAGGAACCAATTTAATCAAATCAAGCCTTTTAAAATTAACATATAGGGAGTTTGTTAATTACTCCACATGGGAAGAAATACTAATGTCACACACAGATTAGAAATAAGATGAGTATTACATCAAATCAGTTGTAATGACACTTTGATCTTTTACTTATAAATTCTGTATCCTATGTATCCTGCCCCATTAGCCATCTGATGAAGGAGTAACGCTCCGAAAGCTTATACTTTCAAACAAATCATTCTGATGTGTTGCATCAGTATTTTATCCCATGTGTAGTAATTAACAAACTTTCTATGTGTTAATTTAAAAAGGCCTGATTAAATTGGTTCCTTTTAAAACATAAATTTAGTTTGATCTGGGAGAAAGATATTCACAAGGCAAGGGATCCTATTTAAATTAACCTTGTTGTATCCAAAAGTGTGAGGTCATGCACTTTGGTAGAAAGAATTAAACTCCAGCTGTGAATTTCTGGCAGATCAATAATCCACATCTTCAGACAAGCAGGAGAGGAATTGAAAATATGGCCAGTCTTTCCTGTATATTGAGTACATGTAAAAGGGAAAGCAGGAAAAATAAGGCCAGTCTCACTATTAACATGATTGAATCTTCATAGGTGGCTGAGCAACTGATTAACCCTTTTGGTGAGGACGATGATGACTTTGAGGCGAATTGGCTCATTGACAGAAATTTCCAGGTAATTAATAAACTGTCATAGTGACTACTGTTCAGAAACTGGAAGATTAAACAACCTTCATAGTCCTGTCAGTAAAGGGGAAGTTTCAGAAAAGTCAACCATTTGTAATGATTATAGCATTCTGTTTGTGAACATATAATACAGAGTAATAACTAGGAGAAAGTGCCTGCAATACTGAGAATACCACCACCTGCAAGTTCTCTCCCAAATCACATATCATTCTGTCCTGGAGTGATATCATTATGCCCTCACTGTCGCTGGTTCAAAATTCTGAAACTGCCTTCTTAACCAAACAGTTAGAAGACCTACCCTCTGTCGACTGCAGCACTTCCAGAAAGTTATTATCCACCACTTTCAAAGTCGTTTTGATTGGCCACTTTCAAGGCCAATATAGACTGGCTTAGCCAATGGCATCTACCTGCAATGACAGAATACCAATAAACAGGTGAATTATGAGTTATTGACCATCACTTTCAAAGTTCTTTTGATTGGACTGGAGATGCTGATGAAAGGCTTTTGCCCAAAACGTCAATTTTCCTAGCTCCTCGGATGCTGCCTGACCTGCTGTGCTTTTCCAGCACCACACTCTCAACACAGAGTATTAACTGTCTATTGTAGTAGATATTAGACCATTTATAGATATTAAAGCCTTGCATATAATTAGAATGGCAGAGACAGCAACAAAGGTTTAAGCTTAGAACTTTATCATGAGGCTCAAACATCTCAACTGTTTCAATGGTTTTCCTTCCATCATGAAATCAGATATGAGGATGTTCTCTGATAATTGCCCTATGTTCAACACATCATGTAATGAAGCAGTCCATGTCCATGTGCAGCAAGTCTTGGATAACATTTAGACTTGGACTGCTAAGTGGCCAGCAACATTCACATCACAAGTGCCAGGCAATGACCATCTACGACTATTCAGAATCTAACCTTGACATTCATTGAAACCCCCGAGAGTTACTACTGACTCGAAACTGAACTACATCAGCTACGTAAGTATTTGGCCACAAGAGGAGCTCAGATGCCATGGATTCTGCAGTGAGTAACTCACTTACTGATTCCTAAAGCCTTTTATAAGACAAAAGTCAGGAATGTGATAAAATACTCATCACTTGCCAGGATGGATGTAGCTCCAACAGCACATGAAAACATGACACCATTTGGGGTAAAGCAATCCACTTGACTAGCACCCCATTCACTATCTTCAACATTTACTTTCTTCATCACCAAGGCAAAGTGACAACAGTGTGTACCATCAACAAACTGCATTGCAACAACTCACCAAGGGTCCTTTGACTGCACCTTCCACACACATAATTTTTATCACTTCAATGGACAAGGACAGCACTTACCTGAGAATACCACCACCTGCAAGTTCCCTCCCAAATCACAAATCATTCTGTCCTGGAGTGATATCATTATGCCCTCACTGTCGCTGGTTCAAAATTCTGAAACTGCTTTCTTAACCAGACAGTTAGAAGACCTACCCTCTGTGGACTGCTACAGTTCCAGGAAGTTATTATCCACCACTTTCAAAGTTCTTTTGATTGGCCACTTTTCAGGCCAATAATGACTGACTTAACCAATGGCATCTACCTCCAATGAAGGAATAAATATAAATAGATGAATTATAACTGTTGAACCTGGTTCATGATGTAGTGGGGCAATGGATAGTAATATCTTACTATTCCCGCTGATGGAATCTTGAACTCCACTGAGTTGAGCTGATAGGACCATAGTCTGGACGTATTCTAACATTCTGTTAGAGAAGCTTGAGCTGCCAATGAATGAACTGAAGAAGGTTGAGACTCCAGCACTGGAGATCTTTCAGACTTGCTGCCTTTTGCAAGACTGTTGGTTCATAACTTCCAGGAACCAAGGCTGATTGGAGCTTAGCCTTATTTTATTAAATCACTCTCAAATGAGTTGAATTGTTGGTCTCTTAACCTCCTAAATTATATAAAATTACCTTCATCACTCATCATGTGAGCACTGTCTCTAATAATGGGGATGGAGACGTGAAGTAGTCTTGAAATAAAATGAAACAGAGCATAGTGTTAAATGTAGCTGTGATTATTGCATTAAATTATGACTAATATTTCCATAGTTGTCTGGATTCTTCTAATTTGATGACTGTAAGAGAGTGCAAGGCGCAGACAGAAGAACAAAGAACTGTGAACATTTACACAGTTCGTAAACTTTAAGCTGCTGAATAAACAGTAACTCATACTCTTGTTCAGAACTCTGAACAGTTTATGCTTAGTCAGTGGATTAATTAAGTTTAACTTGTAACTATGTAGAATTTCTGTTTATGCAGCACTGTAGAAAAAGCTTGCTAGACTCAAAGGATTCCTGCTTATTCAATATTGTGAGTTACTGATTACATAATGGTACTCTTCAGCTGACTTGATAATTTGTATATTCTGACTTTTTTTAAGGTTTCCCTCCTGGCCGTGGATGAAATGCATCAGAACTTACCTGCTCTTGAGAAGGATAAATATTGGAATGACAATAATCCAAAGCCTCCATACACAGCAGCAACCACAGAACACCGGAAAACCTCCTTCCTGGGCTCCACTTTTGATATCAGGTTAATTATTTTCACAGTGAAATTCTTCATGAATCACAAAAAACACACACATAATTACAGTGGCAGTAGTTACCTGTCTGTCAGATGAGATATAGTCTACATGCCTAAACATCCAGCATGTTTCCATGGCAATTAGCCATTTGTACATGTGCAGTGTGTTTGATTTTTTTGTCCATTGTTATCTTTCATTGGAAGAAAAATAAGCAAGGTCAAAGAAAAGAGGAATGTCAGTAAACTTATAGGAGGGAAGGATCCCTTAGGAGAACCCAACTCCTTTTCTTGAAATTGTTCTTAACAATGTACACAGCATAAACCTCCAATCCATTTTAGGACCCTTTCCCTCTCCTGATCCACACCTACAAACTGGCCCTTAACCCGCCTGACAGGCTTTCTTATGTAATACAGCCACCACAATGTAAAATATAGAAGTCCTACAGTGTGGAAGCAGGCCACTTGGCCCATTGATCCACACTGAAGCTCTGAAGAGTAGCATCCTACCCAGACCCACTCCCTTACCCTGTCTCTGTAACACTGTATTTCCCGTGAACATTCCTGGACAATGTAGCATGGCCAATCCACCTAACCTGTACATTTTTAGACTGTGAGAGGAAACTGGAGCACCTGGAGGAAACCCACACAGACACAGAGAGAATGTGCACATTCCACACAGACGGGTGGAATCAAACCTGCGACCCTGGCACTGTGAGGCAACAGTATCACTGAGCCACCATATCGCCATGTGGAGCATAATCCTATCACTTAGCTTCATTCTGCTCATCCAGAGCTTGAGTTCCTGCCAAAAGCGACTCAGACCTCCTGCTGTCACGCACACACAAATTTCCAGCACCTCAGCGGAAGAGCAGAATTTGAATAATCATGGTTCATATGTCTAAGTAGAACATAAGCAGATGGCTGAATAATAACGTAGTAGTTTAAAATTCAGGTCAGCTGGAGATAGCTTCATGAGATTAATGCTATCAGTTAACTATATCAATTGTAGTCCATTTAATTTGAATTGTTGAAGTTTTTATTAAAGAGTGGATAAAGTAATATGTTTCCAGTACATTGTGATAAGTTTAATAAAACTATCAATCCCTTTCTTGTGAGATATGCTCAGTCTGAAGGGGTACATGTGAAAACAGAAGTTCAAAGGGTGGGGGATTTCTGGTATAAAACTGAATTCCAACATGGTGCAGCATTCCCAAGAGTGAATTTCAAACCAGGCAGAGATTAGGCTTGTAGCTGAGTATACTTTAGCATTATTCTGTGGTGAGTTCCTGTCCTATGCAAACAGCAATAAGTGCTAAACAAAGATGAGAGATTTCCCAGAGAGATTGAATCTCTGGGCTATCTCTGTACTTCACTTTCTTCTGAAATGTTTTTGTTCCTCTACTTTTCTTTGCCAATGTGTCAACTCTTGTACGCATGACTAAAAGGGGAAAATAAACATGCTGGTGACCCAGAAGACTTCAAACAAAATAGATACTGTTGATTCTTGACAATGGTGTACTCCAAACACCTTGTGGCAATGCTCAGTGCAGAAGAATACTTCAAAGAACAATATAGAGAGCGTTTTAGACCTGGCAGAAGATGTGCAGTTCAATAGGAAATGGGAGGTTTCAAGGGAGAGGTGTAGGTTGCATCATGAAGTGGTACTTTGTGGGAGTGCTCCTCAGCCAGTAGAGTGACTGACCAGAAGTTGAAGATTGTGAGAGTCAAAACTAAACGGTCCTTGCAGAAAAGCAGAAACTTCAAACGGAGCAGTAATAATGAAAAGGCTGTAATTTTTCTTTAAAATGTTACAGTTTTGAAAGAGTGTCAGTGCCATAGCACACAGATGCTACTAGACAAGGCTTGAAAAATTAAGCTGTAAAGGTCAATAAAGAAACTCATACTTCAAGAGCAGAGAACTGGGGAAATTGCTAACTTGGCCATTTAATCAGATAAGCACTGGATAATTTACAGAAATTTGAGATTCCGGTTTAACATAATAATCTTTAAAAACAAAAAATAGTTGAACACTTTTGGAAGTTATGGCATCAGAAATGTTTTTGTCAGAAAGATTTAGTTTCAGAAATGGGCCAAATAGAATACAAACTATACATCCTTGAGGTATAAAACAGCTTCTTAGCTGGAATGTAAGTCAAGAGCAGAACAAGAAAATATACTTCTGCACACAATTGGAAGTACTGCTGATGATGTCATTCTTCACCATATTGATATCAAGTCATAGAGATGTACAGCACAGAAACAGACCTTTCGGTCCAACTTGTCCACGCCGATCAGATATCCTAACCTAATCTAGTCCCATTTGCCAGCACTTGGCCCATATCCCTCCGAACCCTTCCTAATCATATACCCATCCAGATGCCTTTTAAATGCTGTAACTGTATCAGCATCCACCACTTCCTCTGGCAACTCATTCCACACATGCATCATCCTCTGCATGAAAATGTTGCCCCTTAGGTCACTTTTAAATCTTTCCTCTCTCTTCCTAAAGCTATGCTCGCTAGTTCTGGACTCCCCCACCCCAGGGAAAAGACCATATCTTTTTATCCTATCCATGCCCCTCATGATTTTATAAATCTCTATAAGGTCACCCCTCAGCCTCTAACACTCGAGGGAAAACAACCCCAACCGATTCTGCCTCTCCTTTAACTCAAATCCTCCAACCCTGGCAACATCCTTGCGTATATTTTCTGAACCCTTTCAAGTTTCACAACATCCTTACCATTAAGTATATAGGTCCTGCTCTGATTTGCTTTTCCAAAATGCAGCATCTCACATTTATCTAAATTAAATTCCATCTACCACTCCTCAGCCCATTGGCCCATCTGATCAAAATCCTGTTGTACTCTGAGGTAACCTTATTTGCTGTCCACTACACATGTAAATCCTGCCCTTCAGGATTCCCTCCAATAACTTGCCCATCACCGAATGTCAGGCTCACTGGTCTATAGTTCCCTGGCTTGTCCTTACCCCCTTTCTTAAATAGTGGCACCACGTTAGACAACCTTCAGTCTTCCAGCACTTCACATGTGACTATCAACGATACAAATATCTCAGCAACAGATCCAGCAATCACTTCCCTAGCTTCCCACAGAGTTCTAGGGTAAACTTGATCAGGTCTTGGGGATTTATCAACCTTTTTGCATTTCAAGAAATCCAGCACCTCCTCCTCTGTAATATGGACATTTTTCAAGATGTCACCATCTATTTCCCCACATTCTGTATCTTCTATATCCTTCTCCACAGTAAACACTGATGCAAAACACTCATTTAGTATCTCTGCCATCTCCTGTGGCTCCACACAAAGGCTGCCTTGCTGATCTTTAAGGGGCCCTATTCTCTCCCTAGTTACCCTTTTGTCCTTAATGTATTTATAAAATCCCTTTGGATTCTCCTTAACCCTATTTGCCAAAGCTATCTCATGTCCCCCTTTTGCCCTCCTGAGTTCCCTCTTAAGTATACTCCAACTGCCTTTATACTCTTCTAAGAATTCGTACAATCTCTCCTGTCTATACCTGACATATGCTTCCTTCTTTTTCTTAACCAAACCCTCAATTTCTCCAGTCATCTAGCTTTATCTACACCTACCAGCCTTTCCTTTCACCCTAACAGGAATATACAGTCTCTGGACTCTCGTTATCTCAATATTGAAGACTTCCCATTTTCTAGCCATCCCTTTATTTGCGAACATCTGGCCCCAATCAGCTTTTGAAAGTTCTTGCCTAATACGGTCAAAATTGACCTTCATCCAATTTAGAACTTCAGCTTTTAGATCCAGGCTATCCTTTTCCATCACTATTTTAAAACTAAAAGAATTATGGTCACTGGCTCAAAGTGCTCCCCTACTGATACCTCAGTCACCTGCCCTGCCTTATTTCCCAAGAGTAGGTCAAGTTTTGCACCTTCACTAATGGGTACATCCACATAGTGAATCAGAAAATTTTCTTGGACACACTTAATACATTCCTCTCCATCTAAACCCTTAACACTATGGCAGTCCCAGTCTATGTTTGGAAAATTAAAATCCTCTACCACAAGATTACAGATAACTGAAATCTCCATATAAATTTGCTTCTCAATTTCTCACTATTAGGGAGTCTACAATACAATCCCAGTAAGGTGATCATCCCTTTCTTATTTCTCAGTTCCACCCAAATAAATTTCCTGGATGTATTCCCAGGAACATCCTCCCTAAGTACAGCAGTAATGTTATCACTTTTCAAAAACACCACTCTTCCTCCTCTCTGACCTCCCTTTCAATCCCTCCTATTGCATTTTTATCCTGGAACATTAAGCTGCCAGTCCTGTCCATCCCTGAGCCATGTTTCTGTAATTACTATGATATCCCAGTCCTATTTCCTAACCATGCCCTGAGTTCATCTGCCTTTCCTGTTCGGCCTCTTGCATTGAAGTAAATGCAGTTTAATTTATCAGTCCTACCTTGTTCCTGCCTGCCCTGACTGTTTGTCTAGCTCCTTTTCCCAACTGCACCGGTCTCAGATTGATCTCTTTCCTCACTACTTCCCTGGATCCCAGCCTCCTTCCCCCCACTCCACCCACCCATACAGTCTGTGCCTCTGTCTAGAGAGACCCCTATCACAATTGATCACTTGGAACCCAATGTACCCCTCATTACATTAGAGCCAGTCTTGATACCAGAACCTTGGCTGTTCGTGCTACATTCCCCCTATATTTTCCAAAACAGCATACTTGTTTGAAATGGGGATAGCCACAGAAGATTCCTGCACTACCTGCCTACCCCTCCTACCTTTCCTGGGGTTAACCCATCTACCCGTGGCTTTGGTCCCTTCCTTTAACTGCTATTCCTCACACCCCTTAGCTCTTGTAAATTAATTATTTATTGCCTCTACCTGCATCTCCAACCAATCCATGCAATGTGATAGGATTCACACCAAAGACACTTCCTGAATTGATTGAATTGAATTAAATTTATTGTCATGTGTATTGAGGTACAGTGAAAAGCTTTGTCCTGTGAGCAACACAGGCAGATCACAGAGTTAAGTAGCATAGATAAGTAAATAATAGGTAAACAGTGGCAAAAACAAAAACACAGGTATAGGCGAATGTTAAGAGTTTGCGAGTCCATTCAGTATTCTAACAACAGTAGGGTAGAAACTGTTACGAAACTAGATGGTGTATGTGTTCAGGCTTCTGTACCTTCTCCCTGATGGTAGAGTTGTAGAAAAACAGTGCCAGGGTGGGATGGATCTTTAAAAAAGCTGGCGGCTTTTCCTTGACAATGGGTCTGGTAGATGGATTCTATAGATGGGAGGTTGACCTTTGTGATTGTCGGGGCCGAGTTCACCACTCTCTGTAACAGTCTCTGATCTTGAATGGTACAGTTGCCATGCCAGCTACTGATACATCCAGACAGGATGTTCTTGACGGCACACTTAAAAAAGTTGGCAAGGGTATTCGCTGTCATGCCAAATTTCCTCAGCTGCCTGAGGAAAAAGAAACATAGTTGGGCCTTTGTAACCAGTGCGTCCACATAAAGAGTCCAAGAAAGCTTGTTGTGGATGACCATTCCCAGGAGCTTGACACTCTTCACTCGTTCC
Organism: Chiloscyllium punctatum; assembly: GCF_047496795.1. Classification (NCBI taxonomy): domain Eukaryota; kingdom Metazoa; phylum Chordata; class Chondrichthyes; order Orectolobiformes; family Hemiscylliidae; genus Chiloscyllium; species Chiloscyllium punctatum. Next base: position 41,271,010 of record NC_092760.1, on the reverse strand, counting down.
ACCTCCGTGCTGTTAATGTGTAAGGGGGGAAAGTAACATCCCGCCGACAGTCAATAATGAGTTCCTTGGTTTTGCGGGCATTGAGGAGTAGGTTGTTCCCAGTGCACCATTTTTCAGGTCTTCCACCTCCGTTTTGTAGTCTGTTTCGTCGCCATCTGAGATTCGACTGTCATCAGCGAACTTGTAAATGGCATTATGGTATTTGGCGACACAGTCATAGGTATACAGTGAGTACAGGAGAGGGCTGAGTACGCACCCCTGGGGGGCTCCAGGGTTGAGTGCTAGTGAGGATGAAATATTGTCCCCAGTCTTCACTGATTGTGGCCTGTGGGTCAGGAAACTGAGGATCCAGTTGCAGAGAGTGGGGCTTAGTTCGAGATCACTAAGTTTAGTAATCAGTCTCGAGGAATAATAGTGTTGAAGGCTGAACTGTAGTCAATGAGTAGGATTCTTACATAGCCGTACTTGGTGTCAAGATGTTCTAAGGAGGAGTGAAGGGCAAGTGATATGGCATCTGACATGGATCTGTTGATCTGATGGGCAAATTGGAGTGGGTCAAGAATAGTGGGGAGGCTGGAGTTGATTAATGCCATGATCAGCCTTTCAAAGCACTTAATGACCACAGAAGTTAGGGTCACTGGGCGGTAGTCATTGAGACATGCTGATGAGTCTTCTTAGACACAGGGATGATGTTGGCCCTCTTGAAACAGGCAGGGTCAGTGGTCTGTTGCAGAGAGAGGTTGAAGATGTCCAAGAAGATCTCTGCCAGTTGATCTGCACATGCTCTGAGTGCACAGCCTGGTACTCCATCTGGTCCCAGCGCTTTCCTTGGATTCACACAAAGGAAAACTAATCTGACCTCTGATGCAGTCACACTTGGGATAGGTTTGTCAGGACTTGTCGGAATAGGTGTTACCTCTCTGCTGAAATTCTGCTCAAAGCGAGCATAGAAGGCATTGTCTGCTATCTTGCACTGTCTCTTTTTAGAACCTGTGATGTCATTCCTGCAGGCATAATCATCAATAACATGGAAACTCTCCCTAAACTCCCACATCTGACAGGAAGAGCATATCACTCTGCTAAAGGCCATCTTTGCTCCTCTACATTTACCAACCCAGAAAATAGCATTGTCTTTTTGCTCTAAAAAAGTTATCCAGGCTAACTTTGTACTTATGGTTTATATTTTTAAAATTTAATCAAGAGACAAGTCTCAATAAAACATGTAATCAAGAAAGAACCCACTCTACTCACTATTGTAGAGTTATAGCAAGGTTACACTTAAAAACTATACACTAATCTGCTCCTGTACTGTTGGCTCTCCCACACAGATTCCTCAAAGGTCAACTGTGAATGTCACTGTTTGTTCATTTTTCCTAAATGCACTACGATGTCCAGAGATACATGAACTCAAACAGCAAAGGCAGTAACTGTGCAGATTCACTGCTGTGTCAGTTAGCAGTGTAGTTAGCAGTCTTTCTCTTTCTCCCTCATTGACCATGTGGTCACTGCCTTTTGTCCATCTTCCTCCTTTTAAAAGTGCCGATGTTTTGATCTTTTTTCCCCAAAAGTTCCAAAACAATGCAATAATATATAACACAGTAATTGTTGCTCCTGGAATTCAAGGGAATCACCTCCGATACCTAAAATACCTCAAAGAAAGGAGCAGCTCTTACAGCCACAATCTTTTCTTGTCCTCCATTTTGGATTACCTACCACACAAATTTAAAATGGTACCGAAGGTCTTTGATCATAATTTAAATCTAACATCTAATAATATTCTTGAAAGGGCAAGATCCAATAAGAGTGCAGCATCCAGGTGAAGCTATAAATGATTCCATTAATGGTCTCTTCAGGCTAGTGGAGATGTCATTATGATGATTTAAAGTCAAAATTTGTACAAGACTGGATTGCTGAAGGCATTACTGGTGAATCTTTGTCAAATTAGTTACAGTAAAAAATAACTAACCCAAGAGAAATCCATTCACCAGATGGAGATTAAAGCAGAAGTCCAGAAGGAAACAGGTCAATCCTTTGAGGAGAAGGTTAAACCTGGGACAAGAGAGCTACAGAATTTATGCATTTCTTAAGATACAAAAGATATACAGATAAACCTATGCAGCATGCTGGATAAACAGAGACAAAGTCATTGCCAGAGCTATGGAGTAAAGAAGCATAGATGTGAACAGTGCTCAGATTTTAGAACTGAATGCTCTTATTGTAAGGAAGTAGGTCATTTTCAGAAAATGTGCCAAAGCAGGACCCAGCCAGAGAAAAGAAAAATACCAATGAACTACCCAAATAAAGAGATAAATAAAGTGAAATATTCTCCACTAGAAGACAAATCCATAGTTCTCCTGGGCAAAATCAGTGACTGAGACAAAACACTTTGACGTAACTAACATTTGTATCAAAGTCCAGAACGTTCAAGAAGATAGAAGTTTTAAACCACTTTCCATAGAACAAAGCTCTGTGCAGATTGGGAAAGGCAATTTAAAGATATGGTCCATTCAATTCCAAGGAAGACACCACTAAGAACAGATATGAAATATGCAAAGAAAAAGAATTACCTACAATAGCAGGGATTATACTGACATTTATAAAGAATAGGCGTACATCACCAAAGTCTTTCATGAAAGAATTACAAGAGATTAAAGACCCTTCAATTCAAGAGGAAACCACAGACCTCAGACCATCAGGAAGACAGTCCAAGTCAACTACCTCCTACAAGTCCAAAGAGAACACTTTACGGCAAAATAGTGGAACATGCAAATTTGAATTTGTAAAGTCAAAATCTTGGTGATAGTTGGGATGTATAAACACATGCATAACAGTACAATCATTATGGGGATAATTGGCTTGGGGGGAATATTATTTATGGGATTAGAAAGATGTGGAAGTGTTCATAACTAATTGAGTTCAGTAAGTGTCATTCACTGTGGTGATATCACAGGGACTCAGGTAGTATAAAGAAGGAGCTTGTAAGGCACTGGTCTGAGGTTGATGTGCTCCTAATAGACTCTGTAATAATGAAGGCCATATTCATGTAATCTGTAAATAGTTGCAGTAATGCAGTAAACTTCATATTGTTTGTATAACAAGTTTCTTCTGCTTAACCCAAAAAGGTGAATATTCTATTTCACACGAAAACAGTTCAAGCTCTAGGTGAGCACTTCGGGGGCAGTGACCACAACTCGGTGACTTTTACTTTAGTGATGGAGAGGGATAAGTGTGCACTGCAGGGCAACAGTTATAGCTGGGGGCAGGGAAATTATGATGCGGTGAGGCATGACTTAGGATGCGTGGATTGGAAAAATAAGCTTCAAGGGAAGAACACAAATGATATGTGGAGATTGTTCAAGGAACAGCTAATGGGTGTCCTTGATAAGTATGTACCAGTCAGGCAGGGAGTAAAGGGTCTTGTGAGGGAGCCGTGGTTTAATAAGGAATTGGAATCCCTTGTGAAAGGGAAGAGGGCGGCCTATGTAAAGATGAGGCGTGAAGGTTCAGTTGGGGCGATTGAGAGTTATAAGATAGCCAGGAAGGATCTAAAGAGAGAGCTAAGAGCAGCGAGAAGGGGACATGAAAAGTCCTTAGTTGGTAGGATTAGGGAAAACCCAAAGGCTTTCTATAGGTATGTCAGGAATAAAAGGATGACTAGGGTAGGTATCGGTCCAGTCAAGGATAGAAGTGGGAAGTTGTGCGTGGAGGCGGAGGAGATTGGTGAGACACTAAATCAATACTTTTCGTCAGTATTCACTCAGGAACAGTTCACACTGTTGCTGATGTGAATATTGAGTCACAAGTGATTAGAATGGATGGCCTTGAGGTACATAGGGAAGAGGTCTGGGGAATACTGGAAAGGATGAAAATAGATAAGTCCCCTGGGCCTGATGGCATTTATCCTAGGATCCTCTGGGAAGCTAGGGAGGAGATAGCGGAGCCATTGGCCTTGATTTTTATGTTGTCGTTGTCTACGGGAATAGTGCTAGAAGACTGGAGGATAGCGAATGTGGTCCCCTTGTTCAAGAAGGGGAGCAAGGATAGTCCGAGTAACTATAGGCCAGTGAGTCTCACTTCTGTTGTGGGCAAAATCTTAGAGAGAATTGTAAGGGATAGGATTTATGAACATCTGGATAGGAATAATGTGATCAAGGATAGTCAGCATGGTTTTGTGAAGGGCAGGTCGTGCCTCACAAACCTTATTGAGTTCTTTGAGAAGGTGACCAAGGAAGTGGACGAGGGTAAAGCAGTAGATGTGGTGTATATGGATTTTAGCAAGGCGCTCGATAAGGTACCCCATGGCAGGCTAATGCAAAAACTACGGAGGTATGGCATTGAGGGTGCATTAGAGGTTTGGATTAGGAATTGGCTGGCTGGAAGGAAACAGAGGGTAGTAGTTGATGGTATAGGTTCATCTTGGAGTGCAGTTACTAGCGGTGTTCCACAAGGATCTGTTTTGGGACCATTGCTGTTTGTCATTTTTATAAATGACCTGGAGGAGGGGCTTGAAAGCTGGGTGAGCAAGTTTGCGGATGACACGAAAGTCGGTGGAGTTGTGGACAGCGAAGAAGGATGTGGCAGGTTATAGCGGGATATAGATAAGTTGCAGAGCTGGGCAGTAAGGTGGTAAATGGGGGGAATTCAATGTAGCGAAGTGTGAAGTCATTCACTTTGGTAGGAGTAACAAGAAGATGGATTACTGGGCTAATGGTAGACTATTTGGTAGTGTGGATGAGCAGAGGGATCTTGGTGTCCATGTACACAGATCTTTGAAAGTTGCCACCCAGGTAAATAGTGCTGTGAAGAAGGCATATGGTGTACTGGGCTTTATTGGTAGAGGAATTGAGTTCCGGAGTCCTGAGGTAATGTTGCAGTTGTATAAGACTCTGGTGCGGCCTCATCTGGAGTATTGTGTACAGTTCTGGTCGCCATACTATAAGAAGGATGTGGAGGCACTGGAACAGGTGCAGAGGAGGTTTACCAGGATGTTGCCTGGCATGGTAGGAAGATCGTATGAGGAAAGGCTGAGGCACTTGGGGCTGTTCTCATTGGAGAAAAGAAGGTTTGGGGAGATTTGATAGAGGTGTACAAGATGATTAGGGGTTTAGATAGGGTTGACAGTGAGAACCTTTTTCCGCTAATGAAGTCAGCTGTTACTAGGGGGCACAGCTTTAAATTAAGGGGTGGTAGGTATAGGACAGATGTTAAGGGTAGATTTTTTACTCAGCGGGTTGTGAGTTCATGGAATGCCCTGCCAGTAGCAGTGGTGGACTCTCCCTCTTTATGGTCATTTAAGCGGGCATTGGACAAGCATATGGAGGTTATTGGGCTAGTGTAGGTTAGGTAGGCTTCGGTCGGCGCAACATTGAGGGCCGAAGGGCCTGTACTGCACTGTATTTTTCTATGTTCTATGTTCTATGTTGAAGGAATGCATACACCGCAAGACCTTCTCTTCTTCCTCTTCTAAAGATGTGAACTCATGTTTAACCCTTTGGTAACAATATAGTAATTCTTCACATTATGAACCTGGTTGGTAAATATTAGCAGACTATTTCATCATGGGGCCATCACAGATGAACACTGATCCAGCAGAATAGCTACAAAGGAAATTTACACCCAGGCTTTGGGCCTCACTGGTCCCACTACTGGTTACAAACATTGGCACAGAAAAAGATCAATTAGCATTCCATGTCCTAACAACACTGTGTAAACATTATTTTTGCCTTAAATTTCTCTCTGTACTTTCTCCAATTGTATTAAATTCACACATTCTAGTCTCTGATTCACTTACCAGTGGAAATGGATCTTTATTTTTGCCTGATTACTTTGTAAAAATCCTTATAATAGATCTCTCCTTGTTCAAATACAATAAGCTCCAGTTTCTTGACTTTTACTCATAACTAAAGTCTATCAATACTTAGGAAATCTATTTCGCATACTTTCCATAACCTTTGGTATAACTCCAAGTGCTCAAAACAGAGCACACTATTCTAACTGTTGCCTAGCTTTCAATTTGCATAGATTTAATATTACCTTTTTGTCTTTGCCCTTATCTATAAGACATAGGATGCCAGATACTTTTTAGCGACAAGAAAGTAAGTCAGGTCAGGCTGAAGCAACTGTACTTTTACATCCATCTTTTGTACTTTGCTCCATCCCTCCTTTCTCTCAGGGCCCAACTGCCTATTCTTACTGTGTTGGACATTGTGTAATGGCAGATTATTCAACAATCTTCACGATCTTCACCTGTTCCAACACAAACACATTGTCTAGCAGTTTCGTCACAGGACTATGAGTAAAAGCAGAAATCCTGTCTGATCTTCGTCTCCCTACCCCACAGCATTTAAGCCATGAATAGAATGCCAGCTGTTGCCCTGTGACTTGAAGTTGGATACTAGGGAACGTATGCAGTTTCCACCAGGACCTTAGGGCTCCAAGTGCCTCCCAGCAGTTTCCATGAACAGACAGTGAACTGAAATGCAGTGCTATTCAAGAGCTATAGGATTAACAATGATCATTTTCTTTTCTGTGATATCAGCCACTGGTGATCTTGTAAGATGCCACATGTTCCACATACTTTTCTAAAAGCTGTACACCTTTTAGACCAAAAAGGATACATAAAAACTAATTGCTAGATTCATATACAATGTATTACTGCTCAGAAGCAGCCTATAAATTAAATGTTCAAAATAATAAAGGTAGAGAGATTCCACATGAGGTTAAAATCAACCTTTTGGAAGATAATTCTTACATTTCTTGATAAGTTAGAAGCATTCAATGGAACCCCCAATGTCTGAACTTCACCGACTATCATTCAGCTGTACCTGAGTCCATCAACAATCTGATACCTCAGGTAGATATATAGTACTAGCAGTAGCCATTACCTCTCTGCTAAAATCTAAGCAATGAAGAACTGCCAGCCTCTGATTGACCAAAAGCTGTCATCAAGTGGGCTTCTGTTACTGAGATCAAGGATCTTAGGGAGGGTCCAACAGTGCCCACTTAAATGCCTGGAAAAATGTGTCACAGAGCTCTTGCTAGCTCTCCAGGTGGTAGGCAAGATCTTTGTTTCCTCCATGAAATAGCACTAGAGAGGGCACTAATACTGAGAAATTACTATTTCTACAAACATCTTCCTTTAATGGTTCGCTCATCGGGAAAATCTTGTCCATGTAGAAGTGTGTATCATAAAATTTAGTGAACATCGTATCCATATAAAATTGTTGAAGAGTGATCAGTTTTCATATTGTGGTGAATATATTTCTCCCTAGCTGAGGAACATGGGGGCTAACTCCATCCAATCAGAGGTGGGAAAATATGGAGGATCTAACTTAGTGCACTCTAGGCCATCAAGGGCAGACGTACAATAACTTTGCCAATTGATCCACTTGTGAAACCATTAGAAAACACACTCTTTTTATGCTTTGACAGGTACAACATACTTGATTATATATGCTTTCTTAAAACTTACATTTGCCCTTACAGCATGCTTAAAGAGGAAATGGAGTTCCAGCCCCTGGAACAGATCAATGAGAATGAAGAAGTAAACCATGCCACTCCACTTCTGAGTAACTTAGGCCGACTCCTCGGAATTCCATCAACAAACTTGCAAAACATTTCCAGATCCACTCCTCGAATTAATCTAATGAGGAAGAGGAATGGTGCTTTGTCGCAGGCTGCTATGTACAGCTTCTTGAGCTCAGAGTCAACCCCCAATGGTTTCCATAAGCCAGGATGTCTCCCTCCAAATAGACCCTTTGCAAGAATCCACCGAGCCTCCTCATCCTCGCATTCACCTTTAGGGTCCACTCAAGGTTGTGCTGCCTTGGATAGTGAGTCAAGAGATTTTGACAGCTTCATCTCTTCTTCACTTTATGACAGACCTGGCTACTATAGTGCCCCTCAAACACCCATCCAATCCATTCCCATGACATTTCCTCTCAAAAGGATCCCTTTAATGAAGCCCTCTATGCTGACCAACATCTCTGTCTCCTCAGCTGGAAATCAAGGCAGTAATAGCAATGAGTCAGCCTCCAAACCCAATGAGCTGGACATAGGAAACAGTATTCTTGCCAATAAAGGAGCCTCCCTGAATGAAACATCGACAGAGGTAACAACAGTGGAAAATAGTCAAATTGCATCTGAAGATGAAGCTGTTACAAATAGTCACTCTAAAAACTGTAAAGAGACTCTTATACCAACAACCAACAGCATGAATCCTAACAGTAGTAATAACCTCCTTCTGGTTCCTGAAAGTCTACCCTGTCTCCTGACAGACAGCTCTTCAGACACTGATAAGCCAATCGAATTGAAACAAAAGCTCAATACAAGCATTGGTTTCCGAGCACGCAAGCATCCTAGACTGACTCTTGAGTCCCTTGGACATGCAAACAGTCCAGACCCTCCAAATCCTTCACTCAACACACCAGGCTGTGGCTCAACAATGTCCACCTTTTCCTTCACACCAGTGTCTTCCCCAATGCTGGGGAGGTCAAGGATACTAAGTCACAGTGGAACAATCTCTGGTACTGATTATAAGGCAGGAAGCACACCTTCCCCAGGATTTTCTGAAATGGGCATGTCCTCCAAGTACCTCAATATAGCCACTCAATCCATGACCACTGCTGATTGCACAACTGACATCAACATGAAGGCACATCTGAAATATGACACCGTGCCTCCAAATGATGCGAGATTCTCACTCAATGATGGGGACCTAGTCAACCTGATGGATATCATAATTGAAACAGCAGAAAACATTTCAGAGAATGGGAAAATGGATAAGCACACAGAAGCAAATGACTGAGATGAAACATTAAAGACTCCATGTATCATTTTGCTTTGTTGAGCCTATATAGCTTTATTTAAACCATACCTTGAACATAGCAAATTTTAAATCCAGCTCCAATGTGGCATATAGTGAAGCAAGCTAACACAACACAACGTAATTGCTACATGATTTCTCACTGCAGAGGCTTTAAGAAGCAGCTCTGGTGGAATGAAAGAAGACACAAGTTTATAGACTGGCTTTTCATCTTTGAGCATATCAGCCTGCCAGCTGCAAGATTCCTTTGTGAATTAGGTCTGAGCAACCTCAAACTAGATCCGAATTATCAAGCTCACAAAAGCACCAAATTGCCCCTAAATTGGCAGCTGTAAGCCATTGGATGACTTGTGTAGGAAATGGAAATTGTCACACTGGTACAGTACAAGTGTTATTTTGGTTTGAGATTACTTTTCCTTTAAAAGAAAAATATAGGGAAGGATTTACACCTCAGTTGTGTCTATAGTGGGGAGTATTTGATCCTTACACTCATTGCCAAAATAACAAGTATTCTGTTCCCCAATACTAACATTATTCACAATGAGAAGCATAAACTTCACCATTCATGTCTCATTTCCTTAAAAGATTATCACCCTCCAAAGCTAAGCTTCAGACAGTCACTGGATCCACAGTTAAAAACAGCAACTTTAAGAATTTATTGGCTAGATTTTGTTGGTGGTGACATAACAGTGTCCAATGGTGACCTGAAAGAACGTTGTCCACAATGATTTACTGCTTTCTGTGGTCTGAATTATTTCTTTCCCAATGCTAATTTGGACCTAGTGCCTAGTCAAGGAGATTTCTGTCCAGTAACTGTGATGTCATTATGCAGGGTAAGCCACCAATTTCACTGAAGTAATCTTACAGACAGAAAGCAAGAAAATATCTTCACTTTGGATTGTAAAGTTCACTGTGAGTGTTGATTACCCCAAGATGCTGTCAAAGATGGCAACTGGCCATATGTGCACATAGAGATGGTGCTGATCACAACACATTGCAAAATTGGAGTCTCCTGGCCACTGTCTCCTTGCTGCTGGCTTCATGGTCCTTTCACCTTGCTGTAAACTGTAAATCCCCCCAACACCCCTGCTACTTTTGCTTTAATTCATCATTGAAATAAATACATGGAGTGAAAATATAAATTACGTTATCATAAACTTTTAGAAAAGACTATTTTAATTTTTTTATCACATTGGAGAAATCTGACATTCAACAAGTGAAATTATTCTTTCAGGACCAGTGAGAATAGCTAGCCATAATTACATATTTCTAAAAAACCTCTTCTAACCAGCCTGTTCAGAGATGTTATGACACACTTCTGGGACTTGAATCCAAACTTGCTAACTCAGAGATAGCTACTATCACTGCACCACAAGAGTCCCCTAATTCCAAACTTTAAGATATTAAAAACCTAATTATACCAATTCAATGAAATGTGACAATTTCAAGTGCTTTTACAACGGGATTAAGAGCCTAAGAGTGGAAGCTCACTTTAGGTTTAGTGATTGCTAATTGATTGCATTCTTGAGTGCATCAGTACGTTTGCTATAATTTCTCTCCAATTGGGAGGAAAGACACAATGAAAGATTAAAGGTGAAGATGATGTTATCATCCACTGCTTGTAAACCAATAAGGTGATCCAATGGAAGCAAATTCCCTTTCTGTTACTGAGGTTTCCAGTGGTAAAAGTCCTTCCCATCAACAGCTACAGCCGATCAGAGGTCAGCACCTTTTAATCGCTACTTCCTAGTGACATAGCACCCAACTGAGGCCCAGAGCCACAGAGAGACCACAGGTAATAGGTAATGAAGGCAAAATGATGGCCATGTTAGGGGATGTGGGGATTAGAGGCAAGAGCAGATGGGTGGCTTTCAGTGACTGCTGCTCAATGCCAGATCCCTTAATCAGGTAGAGAATGGCCTGATAGCAAGCACCCCTCCCTTTCATGGAAGGCCAATAATAAACCTGACAGGTTTTGCGAATTGGGTTTTAGAGGGCCAGGAGACCAGCACAATCTCCACGACACCTTAGGGGGCTTAAGGATAATGGATGCCATTTGACTCATGTCTGAGCTTAATTGACATCCTGCCCACACCAGCCCCATACTTATCCCACTTAATTAGATGTTGGTGTGAGGCCTCTTCCATCATGATGGTATCAGCCTGACAATGGGTTCTGCCGCATAAAATTTAACCCACAATGAGGTATTGGAAATGGGGGCAGGAAGGTATTGAACGACTGGCAATGGAAGCAGAAACCTGCTGAAACGTGGGAAATGGATGTGGAAACAAACTAAAATACATCGAATCAGAGTAATTTATTGAATAGAAGAACATTGGATTACTAAGCGTTTGCTTGCAAATCTCTCCCGTGAAATCCCTCAAATTGAATGTGGATCAAATGGGCTGAATTTCATACAGTTGGCTTTTTGAATGTGCTATAATTTTATATTCAGAAAGCAACAGAATTTTTTTTATTATTACTTAATGTTGTTTCAATTTCTTAATTGTAAACTGTTTCTGCCAGAGCTTAGAAACTAGTTGGCTTTTTGAATGTGCTATAGTTTTATATTCAGTAAGCAACAGAATTTTTTATTATGACATAATGTTGTTTAAATGTCTTAATTGTAAACGGTTTCTTCCAGAGCTTAGGGACTAGGGAGCTAAGCACAGCCACCAATACCAGAATAATTAAGAGGCTAAAACTGGAAATCAACAAAAATCTCAGAGAGCAGTAGTGATGAAGAAGGTTATGAAAAGGGGAAAAGCATGACCCTGGAGGGATCAAAAAACAAGGATGAGTATTTTAGAATTGTAGCTATGCTGGACCAAGATGCAGCAGATCATCGACACTGCTATCAAGCAGTGCTTGCTCAGCAATAACTTGCTCATTGATGCTCAGTTTGGGTTTCTTAGCTCTTGACCTCATTACAGCCTTGGTCCAAACGTAGACAAAAACTGCTGACTATCAGGGGCGAGTGTGATTGCCCTTATCATCAAGTCAGCATTTGACTAAGCATGTTATCAAGGAGCAGTGGCAAATACAGTTTGTGCCACACCTGCCTGGCAATGACCAACTCTGAAAATAAAGAATTTAACTATCTCCCCTTCACATTCAATGGCATTATCATTGCTGAAGACCCCACTATCAACACGAATGAGTGTGGATGCTGGAAATATAAAACAAAAACAGAAATTGCGAAGAAACTCAGCAGGTCTCACAGCATTGTGGAGAGAAAGCAGAGTTAATGTTTCAAGTCCTGTGCCCCTTTTTTCAGAACTTAACACTACCAGCTGCTCCCCTCTGAGCCACTCAGGGCTCAAGTCTCTCCACCTATCTCCCAACCGAGGGTTCCCTTTGAAATAACTCGATGGCCACTTTTTGATTTTAGGGGGATAACTTTTTAGTTTTCAGGGACTAAGTTTTAAGTCTCATGAACTCTGTCATAAGGCGATGCAAACACTTGGTAATCACACTTCCTGTATTTGTGTTGATATGTGATTGTTGTGGACTAACAGAGAAGCAGATTATGATGGGCGGCACGGTGGCACAGTGGTTAGCACTGCTGCCTCGCAGCGCCGGAGACCCGGGTTCAATTCCCGCCTCAGGCGACTGACTGTGTGGAGTTTGCACGTTCTCCCCGTGTCTGCGTGGGTTTCCTCCGGGTGCTCCGGTTTCCTCCCACACTCCAAAGATGTGCAGGTCAGGTGAATTGGCCATGCTAAATTGTCCGTAGTGTTAGGTAAGGGGTAGATGTAGATGTAGGGGTATGGGTGGTTTACGCTTCGGCGGGGCGGTGTGGACTTGTTGGGCCGAAGGGCCTGTTTCCACACTGTAAGTAATCTAATCTAATCTAATCTAATCAGAATTAAAAAGGTTCATCAATATTCCCAATAAGCATCACAGGGCTTTCAAATATAATGGCAAAACACACAATGAAAACATTAATTTCCCAGACATGGCAGTAAGTAGATACAATAAAAGACATTAATTAGCACTCGCACTCTCGCATACTAAAAGCCACACTTTCCACAGACTGGTGAAGTCACAGCTAAACCATTGCACTTTTGCCTCTAACATACTTCAAACAATTCATAGTATGTAAGATGTTTTGAGATTTGATAACACATAAATACAAATCTTTTGAAATGAAACTGTTCAGTGTTAAATGATACAATTGACACAGTGTTCATTACAATAGTGTCCACTACATTTTCCCCATAGATAACTCTTGAACATCTGCAGCTTTAGTCTAGAGACTTCACTTTAATTTGCATGGAATTTATTACCTCCATTTGCCTGTTCTCTGCTGGGTGAGTATTCCTTCCATTGAAAAGTTTTAACCTGTTTTCTCCTCTTTGCAGCCCTTGTATCCTTGCAGAGCTTTTCCATTATTTGCAGACCCTTTCCTCCATTTTCAAACCCTCTATTCCCAATAGTTTCAGATTTCAAAACAGTTAAGTGGAGGAAATTTCTGCTTATCCAGTGCTTGTTATCAGACAAATAATGTGACAAATCAAATTCACTGGAAGATTTGATAGACATGATGCTGAGACACACTGAAGATTAGAAATGAAACGCAACATACAGTGAAGGCTTAGAGATTTATACAAAAGAGTTAGAGGTGGAGATAACCAATATACCAAAGGGCCAGAGATGAGAAGAGAAAAATGTAAAGAAAAGTATTATAATTCTTTACAGCGACATTGAAATACACCGAAGAAATAGGGCAGCATAGTGACTCAGTCTCTGTCCCTCCCATCTGCTTGGGTTTTCTCTGGGTGCTCCAGTTTTCTCCCACAGTCCAAGAATGTGCAGGTTAGGTGGATTGGCCATGCTAGATCATCTGTAGTTTCCAGGGATGTGCAGGCGAGGTGGGTTCACCATGGTAAAATATGAGGTTACTGGGATAAGGTGAGGGGATGGTTCTGAGTGGGATGCTTTTCGGATGGTCGCTGCAGACTCGATGGACCGAATGGCCTCCTTCCACACTGTAGGGATTCTATGATTCTAACTGGAGACAGAGGGAGACGTAGACTGAAGGGTTGGAGATAGAGGGAGATGGACGATATAGTTGACAAAGTTAGAGACAGCTGGAGAAACATATTGAAGGTCTGGGGGTGAGGTAGGAAACACAGTAAAGAATCAAATGGATAGAGAAATATATTGATATTCCTTACAAATTACTTTGAATTTTAGACTCTTATAAATGTAACAAAGTTCTCTGGGTTAGTTGGGTGCCTGAAATATTTCACACCCACCTGTAAAATGCAGATAATGTAAACATAAATGCAGGTAATGTCAAGTAGTTTCAAATAATGCCACCAGTTGAAGAAAGAAAGTTTTATTCAGGATGATAATGACTCAATTTCTGTAGATTCCAGAAACTCTCATGGACAGATTTAAAACTTAGTCATCGATCATTACTAAACTTCAGCTAGAGACAGCATTTCTTCAATAAAATGGTATAAACTCTATGCTGTATAATATTTAATGCACAACTTTGAAATGTCTGATTTATTGTAATTTATCATATTCAGCATTTACAATTTTGTCAATTAAATAATTATGTAAGAACAGTCAATAGTTATTCGGTTGAGGATTAAAGTCACCATAATTTGATCCACTATGATTAGAAATATTAGCTAGCTTGATTGTTACTTATTGAGTGCAAAGGATTTAAAATATAATATAGTGGAAATGAAACTCTGGCATTTTTTTTATCATAGTCATTTTACTCTGGTCATACTAGTAATGAGTATCCTTGCAGAGAGAACTACATGATTTTTTTCTGCTAGTTATTTTCATCCTCAGTCAAACATCCTATCTGTGAGAGTTGGTGACTCTTGGGAGAATTGAGTGTAAGTGAACCTGCATGAGCAGATTTGTGTCTCTGTGGCTCTGAGAATGGGCATGGATACAATTGTCTGTGAACATGGCCAGTCTAGCTGAATGTGTAAGTTTGTATACATGTTTATGAAGAGATATATTTATGAATGTGCATATGTGTGAAAGTAGAGGGTAATGTAATATATATAATACGGGAGGGTGATAGTGGTTGAATGCAAGGCTAAATGAGATACATAATGATGAGTCTCTGAATTGATATCTGGCTTATATTGGCATATCATTATCATTAATAAAAAATTGAAGATTAGCACCTATACAAGTGAACCAGGTTGGGGGTGCTGGCAGAAATATCACTACCAGTAAAGTAATTCCCACTCTTTTTATCGTTTCTCTGACACTTAACTACAGTTCAGTGCGATGACACTACCAACAGTCACACTGGTAGTCATTTTTCATGCGTGACCTATTTTGAGTGAGTGCAGTTTACAATTTTTATAGTATCTTCACTGGATAATCTAGTGCGTGAACAGAGGAGGTAATATTAACAACTGCTTAATTGGTACATGGGTGTGTTAGTTGAACCATTCACACCAGGGAAATCTCAATAATTTAGTCCTGTTTTGTGCTAAATTAGTTTCCTTTAGATGGTGTGGATGCGGTGCAAGACATGGCGTATTTGAGCTAGAAAAATCAGACAGTACATCAGCTCATGATTACTTTTGAGGGACCTCTGTTGCAGAGGGATGACTGACACTTTGACTTAGTTGTGATGTTCCATAGACAATAGCTGCACTAGCAAAATACTGCAGATGCTAAAAATTTGAAAATCAAACATGAAAAGCTGGCAATAATTATTAGGTCAGTCAGCATGGGAAACAGGGTCTGAAGTTTCAGCTCAGTTTTCTTCAGGACTGGAAGATATTACAGGTGAACAGAAGTTTTAAAAAACAATAGAAGAATGAAGAAAAGCTAGAGGGGAAACACAGAGAAAATGAAAGACTTTGACTACAAAAGTGCTTGGAACAAAAGCAAGAAATGGTTAAATGACAAAGTTAAAAATCACACAACTTCAGGTTATGGTCCAACAAGTTTATTTGGAAGCACTAGCTTTCGGAGCACTGCTCCATCATCAGTTGGTTGTGGAGTATAAGATGATAAGACACAGAACTTATAGCAAAAGTTTACAGTGTGATGTAACTGAAATTATATATTGGAAAAGATCTGGATTGTTTGTTAAGTCTCTCATCTTTTAGAATGAACATGTTGACTTCAGTTCTTTCATAGCTGAAAAACGTGTTGCTGGAAAAGCACAGCAGGTCAAGCAGCATCCAAGGAGCAGGAGAATCGATGTTTCAGGCATAAGCCCTTCTTCAGGTCTTTCATGTAAATTGCAGGACTTTTTAAAAATTACATTCTTAAGTGAACTTTAACAATTGGTGTCCTATCTGCCCAGATAATGCATTGAAGGTGTGAGGTGCCCTGTGTGAGACTATCCGTGCTCCAATGTTCAGACTGATTCTAATCTAAAAATGGATTTACACAATCTTACTTGGATTCATGCAGTTTTTGAACAAAGTAAAATGTAATTCTGCAAGTACAAGTTCACCCCACACACTTATATGTATGTGTGTGTGTGTGTGTGTGTGTGTGTGTGTGTGTGTGTGTGTGTGTGTGTGTATGTGGTGGGGTGTGGGTTTTGGGTTATGAGTGTCAGCGAGAGAAAGTGTGTATGTGTGTGTGTATGTAAGGGGGTATAAGTCTGCGAGAGGGTGTGTGTGCATGTGTGAGTGTGGAGTGTATGTGTGAGCATATGAGAGAGAGCTTTTATATGAGAGAGGGTCTGTAGGAGTGTGAGTGTGTCTGTTGGAGTTCTGTGTGTGCGTGTGTGTGTCTCTCTCTGTGAGTGTGTGTCTGTCTGTGTATGTGCATCTGTCTGTGTGTGTGTGTAGTGCAGTGGGGTCACCTGTAGTGTGACATGAACCCAAGGTCCCGCTTGAGACCATCCCCATGGGTACCGAACTTGGCTATCAGCCTCTGCTCAACCACTTTGCATTGTTGCCTGTCCCGAAGGACGGTCACCCAAAGATCCGAGGTCAAATGTCCCAGACCACTGAAGTGTTCTCCAACTGAAAGGGACTACTCCTGTCTGTTGATTGCTGTGCAGTGTCCATTCAACCGTTGCCATAGCCTCTGCTTGGTCTCATCAATGTACCATACTCAGGGCATCCTTGCCTGCAGCATATGAGATAGACAACATTGGCTCAGTCGCATGAGTACCTACCCCATACACGGTGGGTGGTGTCCCCGTGTGTAATGGTAGTATTCGTGTCAACACTCTGACATGTCTTGCAGCGTTTATGGTACAAGGTTGTATGGTGTTGTCCTGAAACCAGGGCAGTTTGCTACGATCTATGATGTGTTTGAGGATTGATGGTTGTTTAAAGGTGAGAAGTGAAGGCATGGGGAAGGTCTTGGCAAGGTGCTCATCCTCATTGATAATGTGTTGCAGGCTGCAAAGAACATGACGTAGCTTTTCGACTCCTGAGAAGTACTGGACAACAAAGGGTACCCTGTCGGTTGTAGCTCGTGTCTGTCTCCTGTGAAGGTCATTACGGTTTTTCACTGTGGCACGTCGGAACTGACGGTCGATGAATTGAGCATCATACCCTGTTCTTATGAGGGCATTCTTGAGTACTTCCAGGTGCCTGTCATGTTCCTCCTCATCTGAACAGATTCAGTATATGTCTAAGGCTTGTCCTTGGGGATGGCTATTTTAATATGTTTTGGGTGGAAGCTGGAGAAGTGTAGCATTGTGAGGTTGTCAGTGGGTTTGCGGTAGAGTGTGTTGCTGAGGTGTCCATCCTTGATGGAGATGCATATGTCCAAGAATAAGACAGATAGTAGGAAGTAGTCCAGGGTGAGTTTGATGGTCAGATGAAACACGTTGATATCACTGTGTAGTTTTATCAGTGACTCCTCGCCATGGGCCTAGTAGAAGAAAATGTCGTCAATGTATCTGGTGTATCATGTTGGCTGGAGATCCTGCATAGAAAAGAAGTCTTGTTCGAACCTGTGCATGAAAATGCTGGCATATTGGGGTGCAAGTTTGGTCCCCATGGCTGTCCTGTGTGTCTGGGTGAAGAACTGGTTGTCAAAGGTGAAAATGTTGTGGTTGAGGATAAAGCGGATGAGTTGTAGGATGATGCTCAGAGATTGGCAGTTGTTGGTGTTGAGTACTGAGGTTGGTGCCACAATGCCATCATTGTGGGGGATGCTGGTGTAGAGTGCTGAAATATCCATTGTGATGAGAAAATGGCAAATGGTATTAGCAGAAGGAAAAAAACTAGAGAAATGAGAAGATATAGCAGCCAAAGCGTACAAATATCTGGAGGAATTGATAGAAAGGCAAGTGTGATAAAGCACCACTTCAAACGGACCCTGATGATCAAGGATGTCGAAGAGTGTGGTATTGGAAAAGCACGGCTGGTCAGGCAGCATCCGAGGAGCAGGAGAATCAATGTTTCAAGCAGAAGCCCTTCATCAGGAATGATCCTGATGAAGGGCTTATGCCCGAAACGTTGATTCTCCTGCTCTTTGGATGCTGCCTGACCAGCTGTGCTTTTCCAGTACCACACTCTTTGACCCTGATCTCCAGCATCTGCAGTCCTCACTTTCTCCTGATGATCAAGGAGTTGAGCAGTGGAAAATAAAGCAGGTTGACACCAATTGATTGATACTATCTAGATTCACATAGGAGCACTGGCCATCAGAGAATAGTACTGGAAAGCTGAAATCGTGTGATGAATCCTAACTTAAAAATAATCAGCAATTAGATTACATACAGTGTGGAAACAGGCCCTTCAACCCAACCTGTCCACACCGACCCTCCAAAGAGTAACCCAACCAGACCCATTTCCCTCTGACTAATGTACCTAACATGGCCAATTCAACTGAGCTGCACATCTCTGGACTGTGGGAGGAAACCGGAGCACCCAGAGGAAACCCATGCAGCCACGAGGAGAATGTGCAAACTCCACACAGACAGTCACCCAAGGCTGGAATCGAACCTGGGACCCTGGTGCTGTGAGGCAGCAGTGCTAACCACTGAGCCATCGTGCCACTCCAGGAGATGACAAGAAGATTGAACAGTAAAGAACAGTAAATTAATATTTATATTATTTTTTGCTAGCTCAGATGCACTTTAGCTACAATGATCATTTTTATTCAGCAATATCCCCAGGCCACGGGATAAAGAGAGACGGCTGCTCCATGGACCGAGATACAGCCAAGGATGTATTCTCACAAAGCAACCCAAAAGAAGGAGGGGTACTCAGTTCACCCAAATTGGATCAGAGATTTGGATTACCAATTGCCAAGCTGCATTCTTTGCCTCAAAGATAAATCCATGCGTGGTGCTAATCAGAGCCTCCACACCAGTCCTTCACACTGAAACCAATGTGAATAAGGCAAGCACTAACTCCCATATCTTAAAAATTGTCACAAACTAATGGAAATGGTGGTTTAACAAGTAGATGAATCATGTTGATGATACAGGAGCTAATTATCCAGTATTTGTAAAGAATAGACCAGGAAAAAACTGCCTTCATCTGATAATAAAACACCAGTTCACTTACATAAAGCTATGTTTCCGGCAAGTGGTTTATAACTAGCCAATCTGTAACCCAATCTGAGATATCCATTATGCCATATTAAACTGTTAAAACCCATTAATTCCCAACATTCAATGCACTGGTAAGGGAATGCTGCATTATCAGAGGTGCTGACCTTTAGGTGAGAGGTTGAATGAATGATACAACACTTTTTTCTTTCCCCTTGCCTCTTCTCCAAACTTTTCTTCGTGAGTTACATCTGCAATGAAAGCAGCTTGATAGTCCTGCTCCAACTTATGTAAAAGATCCGTTGGTGTTTCAAAAGTAAATAATTTGAATCAAAGTACATTGGAACATCCTAAGAAAATGAAAGGTGCCACATAAATGCTAGTTAATTCTTTCTTCAGCCTGTAACTCATTTCTGGATGTTTACCATTTCTACATATAAAGATGTACATTATCACTAAAAGATCAATATTCCAGGTGTCATGGACCCCACCCAGAAACTTCTTCATAATGAAGTCGAACACTGACTGTTAGAAACTAACTTAGAACTGTGGAATATATGCTCGTCCCGATGACTATCACATATGGAAGAAACAATGTTCTTGCAATATCAATAAAGCACCTCTTTCTATAAATATAGACACACACACACACACTACACACAGAACACTAAAACATAAACCACATTCCTGGGGATGATAATGGATGAACACAGAAGAAGAAATAGCCAGGAAAAGCTACTGACCTATTGAGAGATGTGACTGCAATCAACCAGACTTCCAGTAGTAAGAATGCTCCTGCTTCCCAATCCAACAAAACTATAGACACAAAGTAAGAAGAAACAGACTTAAATCTGAATTTCTCTCAGTACACATAAAGCAAACTTTAATATATTATTTATTGTTTCACTATGCTCAATTGTTATGTAATTTATTACCTTCAAAATGAAATTAAAAACAGGCACCACGGGAATCACAGCTAATATCCCGAACAACTAATATGACTTAGTGTTTGTAGAATACTTCCTGTTATGATCTTTAGGCTGCTCCAGACATTGTTCTCACACTGAATACCAAGAGCCACTCCTATAAACAAACTTTCATCCTGATGAAATAAAATGTTATTTTGCATGCACACTATCTGGGAACAAAGTGCTTCTTTCAACCAAGTGGAAAAGCTGTCATATGTTGTCATATGTCTTCTTCAATACTGCATTGTCAGATTAACAGGGAAAGCATAGTGAATGGAATAGATACTATTCTTTGCAGCAAACATAGAGAATCCCGACAGCTGTGTTGTCTACCTGGTGCCAAGGTTACAAACATCTCCTTTGGGCTGGAGAAGAACCTGGGGGTGGAAAGGGAAAGATCCAATTGTCCTGGTCCATGTAGCTACCAATGAAATAGGTACAACTAGGAAAGAGGTTCTGCTGAGGGTTTATGAATGCCTTAGCTATAAATTGAAAAGCAGAACCACAAATGTAATAATCCCAGGATTACTATTTGAGCCACAAGCAAAGGATGTTGTGTAAATAAGATTGAAAAGGTAAATGTGTGACTCAAAGTTGGAGGAATGGATTCTGATTCATGGGGCACTAGCACCAATGTTGGGGAAAGAGAGACCTGTTCCATTGGGAGGGGCTCCATTTGAACCATGCTGGGCCAGGTATCATGGCAAATTGTATAACCAGAATTGTAGATAGAGCTTTCAACTAAAGGGGAAAGGAAGGGAACATTAAAGGATCATAAATAAATAAGAGAAAAAAGGTGCATTGTAGTGAAAAGGCAAACAATTAAGGCAAAAGTCAAGTGGTCATAATCCTCCCAGACTACAGGGCTGCTCTCTCGTTAGATAGAGAAGATTGGTGGTGGTTTAACCTGAAGGTAACAACTGGTGAAGAGGTTGAGAAGGAGGGTCCTTCATGGTGACCCCACAAACAATAATCAAAGTATTACAGTTAGGGGCAGAAAATATAAGCACAACAGTATTGGAGAAATTAAAGCCAGAATAAATCATAAGGCAAAAGGTCAAGGTGAGTTGTGAACTAGGTGCAATAGATCATGATGTAATTGGGTGAAAGTAAGGAATAGCAAGGAAAAGTGGTCAGGATGGTGTAAATATATATGTCTTCAAAGAGTTGCCTCACTGACAAAGTATAAATTGGGGGATAATTAAAGTGCATACTTATCTGCATACTAATAACACAAAATACATGGGCAAAAGTAATACGGGTGGCAAATTTGTAGCTGTATTTTTTCCACACTATCTTAGATGGAGTAACATGTAATCAGATAGATAGAGATCTTGTTGGTAAGGATTCTCCAGGCAGTAATGATCAAAAAAGGGTAGAATTCAAATTCAATTTGAGGGACAGCAATTCAGATCTCAAACCAACCTAAATAAGGGCAATGACAAAGGTTTGAAGAAAGAGTTGGGTAAGGGATTTAGATGTTCTTGTGCGTAAAACACAGAAATTAGCATGTAGGTGTAGATGGCAGGGAGATGACATGAAAGAGGAGTTGAAGCCAGGGTTGATGAGCCCTAAACTTATACAATATCAAGGCAAGCTTGAGGAGCTGAATGGCCTGCTCCTACTCCTATTTCTTCTGTTCTTATAACTGATAACTCTGCCAGACCATAGGCCACAATCTGTGAATTAGATTTAGTAGAAGTAAACTTTAGGCAGCAGCCAAAACAAAAAATCGACACCAGCTTCCTTTGGGTTTCACAAGAGTTTAACTTGCAGCTTCTTGGTTCACGAGGAAAATGTGGACATGCCTAATCTGGCAGGAAGCATAGGAAAGCAGCAAATGGAGAGAGATTGCAAAGCGATACAGAGGGAAATGAGTATCTGGGATCACTTAAAGCTAGTGTGCAGGTACAGCAAACATTGTCATTCATTGTAAGGGGAGCAGAATATGAAGGTAAGAATGTTTTGTTATAGTTGTAAGGGCATGAGTGAGGCCATTATGTACATTATGGTTTCCTTATTTAAGAAATGATATGAATGTGTTAGAAGTTGTTAAGACAACGTTTACTCGGCTGATTCTTGGGGTGGGATGGTGTCTTATAAGAAAAGGCTAGGCCCGTATCTATTTTTAGTTTAGAGGAACAAGAGGTGACTATAATAATCCTGAGAGGATTTGGGGTTTGCAGATAATCACTGCCTAGACATAAGCATGAAAAATGACTAGTTGACTAAAGTGCCAAAGGGTGACTGATGAGAATGAGCATCTCCAAGAAAAGGTGGGAGAAAGAGTGAAAAAAAT
Source organism: Chiloscyllium punctatum (assembly GCF_047496795.1). NCBI lineage: Eukaryota > Metazoa > Chordata > Chondrichthyes > Orectolobiformes > Hemiscylliidae > Chiloscyllium > Chiloscyllium punctatum. Next base: position 41,248,451 of record NC_092760.1, on the reverse strand, counting down.
GCTACAAATAGTTCAACACGACCACTAGATGGCGCAAAGTGGAAGCTGACAGCATTCCGAAGCATGGAAACTTTTATTAATGTCGTAAGTGAAAGTTTTAAATGGAAAACTGACTATTTGTGTTGCCCCTAGGATTTATTTGTGCCAAGTTATTTGGGCAGGACCCTGGAGATTAATTCCACAAAAAACTTTAGGAAGATAAACAACCCCAAAATTTAGCAAGAAAGCAACAGAACAGATGTTATTTACTGATGCTCTGCAATGGGTTTGATAACTAATGTAATCATTCAGTGTGAAGGAGAAACAAATTCCAAAAAGGGAACAAAATAAACTGGTATGAGGGATTGAGCGGCAGTGCCTCCTCTGCCTGCACCATGGCCGAGATAGAACCAGTGCAGGGAGCTCGAAGTAAAAGGTTATCACTTGTAAAAGGTTATGATTCGGAGATGCCGGTGTTGGACTGGGGTGTACAAAGTTAAAAATCACACAACACCCAGGTTATAGTCCAACAGGTTTAATTGGAAGCACACTAGCTTTCGGAGCGACGCTCCTTCATCAGGTGATTGTGGAGGGCTCGATCGTAACACAGAATTTATAGCAAAAATTTGCAGTGTGATGTAACTGAAATTATACATTGAAGAATTGATTGTCAAACACAGGGCCTGATGAACCATTTCAGTATTCAGAGTAATTACTCCATTAAAATAAAAGAATGAAACGTTCTACTTCCTTTGCTTTGACATTGATGGGCTACCAAGTGGCTCATGCAAATGTCTCCATAACAGCCCCTGGCATACAAACTCATCCCAAAATTTCCCAACTGCTCTTTTATTTGAAAATTACTTTTAGCTCATCTAAATCTGCACCCACACTCAGAAACACACCCATCCATAGGGCCTACTGTTCATCATGGAGAGAATCTGTGCCCAGTAGCAGTGATGGCCTGATCATCATGGTTTGTGATGATAATTTGGCCTTGGTTTGGACCAGCTAAATGTTAATATGGTGGGGTGAGTGCATTAATGCAGATTGGAGGTCTTTTCTGCATCTACCTCTGTGATTGGTCAGAACATTAAAACACCATAGGTTATTTAGCCCTTTAAGCTTCCTCAGCTCTTCAATAAGGTCATGGCTCATCTGATTGTGGCCACTTTTCTGCCTGAGCTGCCATAACTTAAAAGATATGTCTCACAAACAGTTCTTGGTCCCTCCATCTCACTCAATCGCACAGGAACATTGCCAGTCAGATATTTTCTCTGTATTCCCATATGTTTAATGTTCCTATCCTGAGTTCCTCTCCCGAAGTCCCCAACAGCACCCTCCCATCCTGGCACCTTCCCCTGCCACCACAGGAACTGCAAAGCCTGTGCCCACACTTCCTCCCTCACCTCCATCCAAAGCCCTAAAGGAGCCTTCCACATCCATCAAAGTTTTACCTGCACATCCACTAATATCATTTATAGCATCCGTTGCTCCCGATGCGGTCTCCTCTACATTGGGGGACTGGACGCCTCCGAGCAGAGCGCTTTAGGGAACATCTCCGGGACACCCGCACCAATCAACCACACCGCCCTGTGGTCCAACATTTCAACTCCCCCTCCCACTCTGCTGAGGACATGGAGGTCCTGGGCCTCCTTCACCGCCGCTCCCTCACCACCAGACGCCTGGAGGAAGAACACCTCATCTTCCGCCTCAGAACACTTCAACCCCAGGGCATCAATGTGGACTTCAACAGTTTCCTTATTTCCCCTTCCCCCACCTCACCCTAGTTCCAAACTTCCAGCTCAGCACTGTCCCAATGACTTGTCCTACCTGCCTCTCTTCTTTTCCACCTATTCACTCCACCTTCCTCCCTGACCTATCACCTTTATCCCCTCCCCCACTCATCTATTGTACTACATGCTACTTTCTCCCCATCCCCACCCCCACCCTCCTCTAGCTTATCTCTCCACACTTCAGGCTCTCTGCCTTTATTCCTGATGAAGGGCTTTTGCCCGAAACGTCAATTTTGCTGCTCCTCGGATGCCGCCTGAACTGCTGTGCTCTTCCAGCATCACTAATCCATAGTCTGATTTCCAGCATTTGCAGTCATTGTTTTTACACAGGTGACGTCACCACTTCTGGGGAATGTCTGCTTTTAAGTGACAAGGGGAGTGGTTTAGAAAAAAGTACAAAACCAACACTGACTTTTCATCCCTTTCACACCAAAGTTGCTACAAACTAGGTAAGGAAATAGCTCAGGTCCTGGCTGGTGCTTTACCAAAGTAAGTGTACCAAATGTCAAAACTCCAAACATGAACCAAGCCAGTACTAGAGATTGTCTAAACTGGTTTTTAAAAAGTTATACAAAACTGGACATCTGATTACCTCCACTCCTATCCCCAGATTTTGATTCATAAATGTGTGGTCACCTTACACCAGAATTGCTTTTATCGATTTTAATTTTTGTTCAGTTAAAAAATTTCTGAGATATAGTTGGCACACATTGTTTCATCCAATAAACTAGTTGGTGTAGTAATGTAATGGCTGCTTTAATCTCAGTCTCTGTTACATTTTTCAGGCAAAGTTCCAAAAGAGTATGCAAAGAGACTTGAGTTTAAATGCTGCAAGACACCTGCTTCTTTCAGCAGGAGCCTTTAGTGTTCAATTAACATGTAAATATACCCTGTATCATAAGACCATAAGACATAGGAGTGGAAGTAAGGCCATTCGGCCCATCGAGTCCACTCCGCCATTCAATCATGGCTGATGCGCATTTCAGCTCCACTTGCCAGCGTTCTCCCCGTAGCCCTTAATTCATAAGAATAAAAATGGAATAGACAAGAGCCAAAAAAAAAACTTGCATTGAAACAGCATTTTCCACAACCACTGGACATCTCAGGATTATGCAGTAACTGAAGTACCATTCAAAGTATTGTCCATTCATGTTGTAATATGGTAAATTTGACATCTAATTGGAGTTAAACTTCCACAAAGAGATAGTGATCACATAATCTATTTTCTTCTGCGATATTAATATCATGTCATTCCAACCAGAACTCTATCAATAAACACATTGACTTGGATCCAATTCACCACCCCCTGAGAAAAAGAACAGGAAATTACACCACCACAGGAAATGACATAATCAACTCAAGAAACCATGAACACTAACTAAAAAGCGAAGGCTCAGTGATGATGTTATCTGGTATGGTGATGAAACCTTTGAAAACAAACCCCCCAGCTCAGTGAGCAAACTTACATCCAGAGATATCTCCTTGGTTTTCTTCAAAATAGTGACTTTCGATCATTTAAATGGAACTCAGCAAGCAGATACAGCTTAGTTTAATTTCTCATTGGAAAAAAAAGGTACCTTCAATGATACTACACTAGTGTGTCAGCTTTGATTTTGTGCCGAACTCCTGGAATGGAACTTGAACTCAGAATCCTTCCAACATTCTTCATTTGAAAACTTGTGGTGTTTTTGTTATGCAAGGACGTTCGGACCATGGAGTAACCTTGTGATGATGTCACAGAATTCCACAATGTGGGCAGTGAGAACTCACTAGAACTCTGCATCAAGCCAGACTACAACATAGTCATGGACACAAGATAGATTAGGCTTTATCTAAAGTAACCAATGTCAGACCCAGGTACATCTATGATTACCATTTTCAGTAGTATTTAGAATTAAAGAATTCTGGGTAATCCAAGATGGAGGACGGGAAAAATTTCTGGCTGTAACAGATGCTCTTTTTTTTGAGATATTTTAGGAGTTGGAGGTGGTTTCCTCAAATTCCAGGAGCAGCAATTACTGTTTTATATGCTGTTGCATTGTTTTGGAACTTTGGAGAAAAAAAAACTCAAAACAACAGCACTTTTAAAAGGGAGAGAAACAGACAAAGGAAGCACATGGTGAGGTCAGTGCAGGAGAGAGAGAGAGAGAGACAGACAGACAGACAGAAAGAAAGAAAGAAAGAAAGAGAGAAAGAAACCCACACTGCTCCTACACAGCAGTGAACCTGTGCAGTTACTGCTTTTGCTGTTTGAATTCATGTATCGTTGGACATCGGAGTGCATCTAGGAAAATTAACAAACAGTGAAATTCACAACTAATCTGGGAGGAACCTGTTTAGGAGGTGTCACAGCACAGAAACAGAAGTGAATATTTAAGCGTGGCCTTACAGTAAGTCTGCAGTAATGAGTAGAGTGGGTTCTTTCTTGATTATGTGTTTTATTGAGAAATGTCTCTTGATTAAACTTAAAATATAAGCCATAAGTATTATGTTAGCCTGGAGCAGTGTTTTGTAGAGGAATAAGACTCTGCTATTTTCTGGGTCTGTAGATTGTGAAGGAGCAAAAATGGCCTTTAGTAGAGTGATATGCTCTTCTTGTCGGATGTGGGAGTTTAGGGAAAGCTTACGGGTCACTGAGGATTATATCTGCAGTAAATGCTGTTGGTTGCGAATCCTATCAGATCGAATGGATTGGTTGGAGAGACAGTTAGAGCAATGAGGAATTTACAACAGCAACGGTATGTGATAGATGGCAGTTATAGGAAGGGGGAAAAGTCACGTAAATGGGTTAACTCCAGGAAAGGTAAGAGAGGTAGGCAGGTAGTGCAGGAGTCTTCTCTAGCTATCCCCATTTCAAACAAGTATGCTGTTTTGGAAAATGTAGAGGGTGATGGATTCTCAGGGAATATAGCACAAATAGCCAAGTTTCTGATATTGAGACCGGCTCTAATGCAATGAGGGGTACATCGGGTTCCAAGAGATCAATTGTGTTGGGGGACTCTAGTCCAAGGTACAGACAGACATTTCTGTGGCTAGCAGCAAAATATCAGAATGGAGTGTTGCTTCTCTGGTGCCAGGGTCAAGGATGTCTCATAGAGAGTGCAGAATGTTCTCAAGTTGGAGAGGGATCAGCAGGAGGTCATTGTACACATTGGAACTAATGACATAGAAAGGGAAAAGGATGAGATTCTGAAGGGAGCTTACAGAAATTTAAGCAGGAATTTAAAAAGGAGGTCCTCAAGAGTACTGGTTTACTCCCGGTGTTAAGGCCTAGTGAGAGCAGGAATAGGAGGATACAGCAGATGAATGCATGGCTGAGGAGCTGGTGTATGGGAGAAGGATTCACATTTTTGGATCATTGGAATCTCTTTTGGGGTAGAAGTGACCTGTACAAGAAGGATGGATTGCACCTAAATTGGAAGGGGTCCAATTTACATGCCAGGGAGATTTGCAAGAGCTGCTCAGGAGGATTTAAACTAGTCAGGTGGGGGGCCTGGACCCAGGGAGATAGTGAGGAAAGAGATTAATCTGAAACTGATACAGTTGCGAACAGAAGCGAGTCAAACAGTCAGGGCAGGCAGGGACAAAGCAGAGAACAAGGTAAGACTGATAAATTAAACTGCATTTATTTCAATGCAAGGGGCCTAACAGGGAATGCAGATGCAGTTTAGAAGGTTGAGGGGAGATCTAATAGAAACTTACAAGATAATGCAGGGTGGACACTGGGAAATTGTTTCCATCAGGCAGCGATACTAGGACTCGTGGGCACAGCCTCAGAATTAGAGGAGGTCAATTTAAATGGAAATGAGGAGACATTTCCTCAGCCAGAGAGTGGTGAGCCTGTGGAATTCATTGCCATGGGGACCAGGACATTAAATGTCTTCAGGGCAGAGATTGATAAATTTTTGATCACGCAAGGAATTAAGAGACACAGGGAGAATGCGGGTAAGTGGCGTTGAAATGCCCAGCAGCCATGATTGAATGGCAGAATGGACTTGACGGGCCAAATGGCCTTACTTCCACTTCTTTTTCTTATGGTCTTACATCCAAAAGGGCACTGATTTAGGAAAGCTTGAGAATATTACTGTTCCTGTATTCAATAGGCACTATTGCATACTCGAGGGAAAAAATCTGGGAATAATTGAATTAGTTGCTCAAGTACTATGGTCTTGGCTCAGTGTGTACCACTTAACTGAGGTAAACAGTTCCAGGTCCTATAGACAATGGGCTGAATAGCCAACTGTTGTGCTGTAACTGACAGACCTATGGGAGCCTTCCAATTCATTAGAATGTACAGATGCTTTCTTTCACAAGAATACTGATGAATTCCTCTTCCTGTTGTGTTAGTATCTGTATGAGGTAGCACTTGAATATTGTAACATTTAGGGGCCCAGACAGATCAAGTCATTACATTCAACTGTCACTGCCAATTGTTATATTTTACTATTCCAAAATGTCAGTTACGTGGTTATTGCAGATTCTGGAGTTTAGATGTTTCAGTAAGAACAGAGAAAATGGCAAAAGGGGGGTGGTATGGCATTGTTAGTCAAGGATAGTGTCATGGTTGCAGAAAGGATGTTTGAAGACTCATCTACTGAGGTTAGAAACAGGAAAGGAGAGGTTGGGAGTGTTGGGAGTTTTCTATATGCCTCCAAATAGTTCCAGAGATGTAGAGGATAGGATAGCAAAGCAAAGATGATCCTTGATAGGAATGAGAGCGACAGGGGGATTTTAATTTTCCAAATATTGACTGGGAATACTGAAGTTCAAGTACTTTAGATGGGTCAGTTTTTGTCCAATGTGTACAGGAGGGTTTCCTGACACAGTGTGTAGACAGGCCAAGAATGGGTGAGGCCACATTAGATTTGGTACAGGGTAATAAACCCAGCCATGTGTTAGGTTCGGAGGTAGGTGAGCACTTTGGGGATAGTGACCACAATTCAGTTATGTTTATTGGTGGAAAGGAATAGGTATATACTGTAGGGCAGGAGTTATAGCTGTGGAAAAGGCAATTATAATGCAATTAGGCAAGATTTAGGATGAACAGAATGGGGAAGAAATCTGCAGGGGATGAGCACAATTGAAATATGAAGCTTATTCAAGGAACAGCTACTGCAGATCCTTGATAAGTATGTACCTGTCAGGTAGGGAGGAAGTTGTAGAGTGCAGGAGCCATGGTTTATTAAGGACATTGAATCTCTTGTCAAGAGGAAGAGTTAGGTTAGGATGAGATGTGATGGCTCAGTTTGGGCACTTGAGGGTTACAAATTAGCCAGGGAAGACCTAAAGAGAAAGCTAAGAGGAGCCAGGAGGGGACATGAGAAGTCATTGGCAGATAGGATCAAGGAAAACCCCAAGGCTTTCTGTAGGTATATCAAGAATAAAAGAATTCAAAGTTTGGGAGAAGATTTGTAGCTCGGGTGCTAGTTGTTGTGGTTCTGTTCGCCGAGCTGGGAATTTGTCTTGCAAACGTTTCGTCCCCTGTCTAGGTGACATCCTCAGTGCTTGGGAGCCTCCTGTGAAGCACTTCTGTGCTGTTTCCTCCGGCTGTACTCAATATACCGGCCACTACAGCAGACAGCTGGAACTGACAACCGGAAGCGGCAGAGACAGGCCACTATAAATGCCGGAGGAAACAACACAGAAGCGCTTCACAGGAGGCTCCCAAGCACTGAGGATGTCACCTAGACAGGGGAATGAAACGTTCGCAAGAAGAATTCCCAGCTCGGCGAACAGAACCACAAGAATAAAAGATTGTCTAGAATAAGCGAGGGCCAAAGATAGTAGTGGGAAGTTTTGCGGGGAGTCAGAGGAGATAGGGGAAGCACTAAATGAAAACTTATCAGTATTCATACTAGAAAAAGACAAAGACAATAGTGTCAAGGAGAACATGGAGACACCAGCTACTAGGCGAGATAGGATTGAGGTTCACAAGACGTTAGCAATTCTGGAAAGTGTAAAAATAGAAGTGCCCCCTGGGCTGGATGGGATTTAGCCTAGGATTCTGAGAAGCCAGGGAGGAGATTGCAGAGCCTTTGGCTTTGATCTTTATGTCATCATGGTCTCCAGGAATAGTGCAAGACTGGAGGATAGCAAATACTGTTCCCTTCTCCAAGGAGGGAGGTGGAGACAACCCTAGTAATTTTAAGAGTAGTGAGTCCTACTTCAGTTGTGGCTAAAGTGTTGGAAAGGGTTACAAGAGATGGGATTCATCTAGGAAAAGATGAAGTTGATTAGGAGTAGTCAACACTTGTGAAGGGTAGGTCATGCCTCACAAACCTTCAAGTTCTTTGGAGGTGGTGACCCATCAGGTGGTTGAGGGTAAAGTAGTTGATGTGATGTACATCAATTTCATTAAGGTGTCCCACAGTAGGCTATTGCACAAGAGGTGTGGGATGGAGAGCGATTTATTGGTTTGGATCAGAAACTGGCTAGCTGAAATATGACAGTAGTGGTTGATGGGAAATATTCATCCTGGAGTTCAGTTACTAGTTGTGTACCACCAGGATGTTTTGGGTGCACTACTGTTTGTCATTTTTGTAAATTACCTGGTCGAGAGCATAGAAGGATGGATTAATAAGTTCGTAGAAGATACCAAGGTCATTAGAGTGGTGGATAGTGACAAAGGATGTTGTTGGTTAGAGGGACATAGATAAGCTGCAGAAGTGGCAAGTGTAGTTTAATGTGGAAATAAGCATGAGGGGATTCACTTTGGAAGGAATAACAGGCATGCAGAGTACTAAGTTAAATGATAAGATGCTTGGTAGTGAGCAGAGGGATCTGTGTCCAGATACATAGATCCTTGAAAATTACCACCTCGGTGGATAGGTTTTTAAAAAGGTGGCATACCTTTTATTGGTGGAAGGATTGAGTTTCAGAACCACAAGGTCATGCTGCAGCTGTACAAGACTGATGCAGTAGACTTGGAGTATTGCATACAGTTCAGGTCACCCTATTATAGGAAGGATGAGAAAGCTTCAGAAAGAGTTCAGAGACTTACTAGGATGTTGGCTGGTATGAAGGGAAGGTCTTACAAGGTTGAGGGACTGGAGGCTGTTTTTGTTAGAGAGGTTAAAAAGGTGACTTAATTGAATAAAATCAGAGGGTGAGATACAGTGGACAGTGAGCTTTTTCCTCAGATGGAAATGACTAGCATGATGGTACATAGCTTTAAATTGAGGGATAATAGACATAGGACAGATATCAGAGGTAGTTTCTTTACTCAGTAGTAGGGGCATTGAACACCGCCTACAACAGTGGTAGACTTGCCAACTTTTGAGGGCAATTAAATGGTCCATGTACCTATCCAATGACAAGAATAGAATAATGTAGGTTAGATGGACTTCAGATTGTGCCAACCCGTGAAACCAGAGGGCTGAAGGGCCTGTACTGCACTACATTCTAGATGCAATCTTGTAATAGCTTTGCCTTTCCCTGGACAAGGTTTCAACAGGGACACAGAATTGCAATTCTGGGATCATTAGCAGAATAATATGACAGACCAAAGCAAGCTCCATGCAGAAAAGAATAAGCTGTCCTGCTGAAACAGCAGCTGCACTGCACACACAACCTAGCTGGGAAATCCAGCAAGTCCAGTTAAATAGCTGTTTATAAGCAGAATTTCTAAGTGTTAGTAGGTTGTTAGCAAAAATCCTTATTTACTTAATTTATGGCACTAAGGGAAGGAGGATGTGGGAAGAATGCAGGAGAGGGACAGACTTAAGTATAGCATCTGAAACAGTTGACTCAATTCTGATCTAATGGCTTACTCCTGCTAAATTTTCTGTTAGAACAGCTGAGTACATGGAAGCATGAAGATAAAGATCAGACTCAGCAGTGACTCCACATACAAGTCTACATCCTATACAGCAGGAAAGCCTTCTTTCAAGTAGCACTTTTGCAAAGAGAATGACAGGCAAAAAAACCCAGAAAGAGTAATTGTTCAAATTGCTTTATTTGGAGATAAGCCAAAGAATGTTTTCTACAAGTAGACTTCAATAATCAATTAGCTTATTAGAAACCATTCAAGTTTTCAGGTTGCACAATTACATAATTGGGGTAGTGTGAAAACTGGACTACAAACATAACTTAAAACATGCACTGAGCTGAGTGCTTCAAGCAGCAAGGAAGAATGCAGGTGTTTAGCTGCTGTCTTCACCCAAGGTGTGCTTGTCAAATAAATATTCAGCCATTCCATTTTCAGGAGCACCCAGTCTCCGCAGGTTGGTTACATGATCTCCTAGGAGCTTGATAGATTTGACCTGTTCATCCAAATAGTGGGTCTCTAGGAAGTCACAGAGCTGTGGAGAAAAGTCAGACAAAATGCATTAACCTTGTGGGCAAAACTTCCATTATGATCCAGGCAAGTTGGCATCAAGGCTCAAGAATTGCCAGTTGGGGGCAGCATTGGAAATGCCAATGGTTTAGAATTAGACTCCAGCATGAGAGAGAGTCACCATTTTGTGAAAGGAGACAAGTAGAAAGAATTTCACAATACAATTTCTCAGACTAGAGTCAAAAGAGTGGTGGGCCAAATAGGACATCAGATACAATAATCTGATGATCTAACCAATTAGAAGTGAAAGCAATTAATTTGCTACAAAGTTAAGTGCACAAATTGCCCAAGGTATTACTTGTATAATAACTTGCAGTTTGGAAACAAATCTTTCTAACAAGCTGCCACAAACACCTTAACTATGGCAATTAACTGAAGCACAAATATTGTTCTGTTGAGAATGCACTGGTATGGCTCTATAAATGCCTAGAAGTGTATTAAATGACGAAATCTGGGTTGGATTTTGAAGAAAATCAAACCAAGCTGTTCAAAGATACTCAAGTGTCTTCTACCTTCAGAAGATTTAATTCTGGACAAATATAGGCATGTATTGTTTTAAACTTTAGAATAAAGAGACTGATGACATTACAAGTCAAAAACAAATGAAGGTGATACAAAAGTATGATTAAGTATCACATTCAAGGTAGACAAAAATGTTCCATAAGGAGATAGATATTAAGGAAGTGGATAAACTGAAGGTGAAGGAAAGAGTGATTAAAACCAGTATGGCAAGGATTAGTGAAACAATTGGGAAAGTTTCAAAAGCCAAAAAAAAGGATAAAAAAAGGCAAGTAACAAATTACACAGCAAGTGCTTTTTGAAGATAAGCGAGAAGCCAAAGTCAACATCAGCCCCTTAGTGAATGAAGCAGGGAAAGAATGGGAATCACAAGAGATAAATAAATACTTTGCATCAGTTCTCAGGTAAGAGATGAACAACATTTCCCCACATCTTAAAAATTTGCACCAAGAAAACAAACTGATGGAGCTAAAAAAAAACTGACAAGTTTCTGGACCGAATACTTTTATTCTAGTACAGAAACTAAGTAGCTACAGAGATCAAGGTGTGCTGGTAGTAATCTCCAATCATTTAGGCTTTTCCAGAATCTAAAGTGCTAGAAAAAACTATTAGAGTTTAAAAAAAAAGACAAAACCCAGCAACTGTATGCCACAGTTAGGATCACATCTGATTACTGAACATGTCTGATCCCAAACATCTGTTTATCTTTTGGTTTTAGTTAAGTTAGGCAAAAAAAATGAAATTTAAAAAAGTGACAGCTTTTGAAAGATGTGAAAACAGACAAGTCATTTGTGCCTCCTATAGATAAATTAGGAAAATCCTAAAGATTATTTCAGCAAACCCTGTGGACAGATTTGAGCTGCATGCAGTTCTGTACCCTAGGAGATTTAAAGAGGATCCAAGTTTTAACTAGACCAGTTGATGGATCATGTTATGACTAAAAGTAAACTTATTCACTAGAGTTTGAAAAGCATAATCTTTGGTTTGTTGGACTGGGCATGTTCAATAGATAAAAATGGGGCCTTAGAAATTTCTAAAATACAAAAAAAAGTTTGAGGACAAAAATAGTAAGGTTCAATTTCCAGCACACTGCCTCAGTTAGCAGTTTATTCTGCCTCTTTAAAAAGGTAATCAAGAGGAAGTTTATCCCAGTGGCTAAACTTTTAGTCAGTTAAGAATGAGAAGCAGCCTGGTGTTGCCAGCTCAGACCAGGCTTTAGTTTTAAGGATTAGTTTTAAAACAGAAGCTTTGGAATCTCAAATTGGAAGTTTCAGTGAACCTCTCCTAGCTGCTATTCTGAACACTTCTCCCTGCCCCCCCACCCTTTATTGGAGAACTGCACATTAGAATCCGTCTCAATTTGCCTGTTTGCCACAAGGTATGCTTATGGGATATTACTATAAGCATTAGTTTAAAAAGTTACTGTATATGTTTATTTTCCAAAAGTTATTCTAAATTCCTTACTTAAAACACTAAACGAATGAGGTATGTTTTGCTTGACAATAGTTTGACCAGTCACATTGCACTTCATACCTACCTTTGAAAAAAGTTAAAGTCTAGACTATAAAATATTGGGTGGGGGGGGGGGGGGGTGCTCTAGTCCACAACTAGTGACTAGAGAGCAAAATTTAGACTTAAAGGATTTGTGGAGAGCATGATTAAGGAATTTCTTTAAGGATAGTGAACTTTGAATTCTTTACTACTAAGACTCATTGAGAATAGACATTTTTAAAATCAAAGGAAATTAGGTAGCCCAGGAAAATAGGTTTGAGAATAGCTGATTAGTGAGCTGTTTATTCAGATAGACGATAGATAAATGACAGAAGATCAAAGAGGTTCTCATGAAGGGTTATGAGACTTGAAACATTAATTGCTTTCTTCCCACAGATGCCAAGTTTCAAAGCAATTTCAAATCTCCAACATCCGTAGTTTATTACAGAAAACTGGAAGGGTGTCCAACACTTTAGGGTAGAGAGCAAGATACTGCCTTCAGAGATTGACAGTCCATACCAGCTGCCTATTCATCCTGGTATAGGAGTCATCCTAAATTATCAGATTGCATTTACTATCTGAACAGAGTTTAAGTTTTAGGACAGTCATTAAAAGGTTACCAGGCTATCAGGTAATTGGTCAAACCACCAAGGTCTAACACCTACAGTGTTTAGTTTCAACTGCCACCTCTCTCCCTCTTCCCCCCCCCCCCCCCCCCCCCCCCCCCCCCCGCCCCCAAAGTCACTGACATCTACATTCCATTAAAAGATTAACAGCTTAAACCTGCTAAAACATCAAGTTTTAAGAGTACAAAAATATAGCTCTGAAAACTGACTTTCCCATCCACAAACAGGAACTTCAACTGAAATTAAAGCATTAATTCTAAGAACTCCTTCACCATTCTTCCAACTCTTTGCCTGAAGTCACTACACCCTACTTTCTAGTTAAGAAACTGCCTAGATGTGCATGAGCTATGAACTAAGATAAGCAACCCACTGCTAGACAGAG